>NC_142719.1:20469781-21857238 GCF_055471065.1 Atractosteus spatula
CTTCCGGCATGTTTTTGTACTGGGGGAGGAAACTGGAGCACCTGGAGGAAATGCATGTGGATCAGGGGAGAACATACAAACTCCACACAGACAGTGCCCCAGCTCTGGAATGGAACCCGGAGCAGCAGGGCTGTGAGGCAGCACACTACTGCTCCACCATGCCAGCCGTCATTATCAATCATCATCTATAGTCTTATTCTTATTTAACTCAGAGCTGTTGCATGTTAAGTTTGCCCTGATTGGCAGGACATTTAGTTTCTTTACAAATTCATTGCAGTGTGCACTTCCCAAATTGTAGAGCTCAACTTACAAGAGCAGTTTTAAATGCTGCCATTGATCAAACAGAAGGGCAAATCAGAGCATGTCTTACAGGGCTGAGCCAGTTCTAGAAGTGACATCACCCCCATCTGAAAGAGGACTGGTTTTCTGGGATGGAGGAGGTATCTGGTATCTAGGGTTTGCTGCTGTGCATGCTTGGAATATGAGAGACAGGGATCAAATCCCGACAGGGACAGAGCAGACCTGTACTCGTCCCATATATTGGCAGTCTATGCAGGCTTATACAGCACCTCCCTCACAGTGGTCTTGGGCTGTACTTTCTTAACTTTACAGTCCACATGAAGTCAAATGAAGCCACTGAGATGGACATGAAAGTTATACTACAGTCATGTGACTTCACCAGAGCACTAAGCTGAAGGAAAAGACTAAGCAGCAGCACATTAACCCACACTGCAGCCACCCGCAGCGCAGAGAAACACGTGGACACAGCCATCGCTAAGGGGGGGCATTAGGGGGGAGTGCCCCCCCCACGTGGGTTAATGTGCACCCCCCAAAAATGTTTTTTTAATAAAGCGGAAAAAAAACGTAGCTAGGCCCTGTCACATCAGAGGTTTCAGTACGGAATTTATAATGCAACACACAAGGCGGTTTTGTAGCCAGAAATTGTTTAATCTCATTTTGTTAATCAGGAAGCGAGGCTAACAGTAGTCTAAATAATGGAAAATGGTTCACAGGACCATCTTCCATCACCACCAAAGGGGTGGCTAGTAGTGGGGAAAAAGAAAATGGAGCAGAAGTAAGGGAAGGAGATATAGTGCTCGACATCAACAACAGCAAAAGTGCATATGCTAATTCCAGCCATGCTAATTTTGCTGTTAAAGACGGAGCAACAAATAGGAGTTTAACCAATAAAGACTCCAGTCCGGTCATTTGTGAACCGCTACCGCAGCCCCCTGATGATCTAGGGATTAAAAAACACAACAGGGCATTCTACATCAGTACCCTGTTTGTCTGTTTCAGGGTAAGAGTCTCTCTTTTGTACCTTCGTGGTACCATAATCGAGAATGGCTCGAGTATAACGTCAGAGCCGACACAGCATTTTGCTATCCCTTGTAGGGAGTTCAACAGTGCCCACGCAACTGACTCAATGTTTACAGTTAGGGGGTACCATGACAGGAAACACGCCGCAGAGAGAGACAAAGGGTTTCATAAACATTCCACTTCAAAGGAACATTTAACCTGCATGGCATGAAATGCGCATTAAAAATGACAAGGAAATTTCCACTCTCCTTAACGCAGACCAGCTCAGAGAAAATAGTTACTATGTGTCCACTGAGTCACAGGTCTCAAACTGGTGCTCAAACCCACCCCCCCGGTTAAAACCAAATGCCCACCTGTTCTAATTGTTCTGGCGACAGCCCTGCACCTGGAGAACTCGGCGAAATCTTCGCTGTAACCAGTTTTACTGCTCTCTCATCCCCTGCTTCCTGAACTGACTCCACTTCTCGGGATTCGACTAATAATAATAATAATAAAAACTAATAATAAAATTTATTTTATATAGCACCTTTAAAGGTGGTTTCTCAAAGCACTTTACAGAATGACAACAACAATAAATAAATAGAATACACAAGATAAAACACAATTACAATACACAGAGGAGACCGTGGATGGTGGTACTAAGAAAAGTAGGAGCAGAGGGGTAAAAAATGGAACCAGTTCAGTAAAGGCTCTTCTAAAGAAGAAGGTTGGGAGTCTGGATTTGAAGGAGTTTAGGGAAGGTGACTCTCTGATAACCCTGGGCAGAGTGTTCCAGAGCTTGGGGTCATAACAGGAGAAGGCCCTGTCACCCATAGAATGTAGCCAGGCTTGAGGGACAGTAGGGAGACCAGAATTAGAAGAGCGAAGGTTGCGAGGTGGGGAGTAGTGCAATAATAGTTCAGACAGGTACTGAGGTGCCAACCCATGCAGAGCCATAGAGGCGAGCATGAGGATTTTAAAGTCCACACGGAATTTGACAGGAAGCCAGTGCAAGGACTCCAGGACTCCAGGACTCCAGCACTAGACTTGGTCAGGATTCTGGCTGCCAAATTTTGGACATACTGCAGTAGAAAACAATTAACATGCATTTCTGGCAGTTTAAAAGATCTGTTCTCATTTCAGGATAAGGATAAACCAGTGGTTTAATTTGCAAATATCTAGGTGCTGGAGGTACTTGAGGAGCAGGACAGAGTGAATGTTACATAGTTTAACTGACAAGTACATAATATCAATGCAACCCACTTTGAAAGCATTTTCAAGCCAGAATTGTTGATAACATGCTAACAACAGTTTGAATTAGTGAATATTTTTATCAGTGAATATTTTTAATTAGCAATTTTAAATACCATGATGGTGCAGGGGTTAGTATTACTGCCTTGTGGCTTTGGAGCCCTGGGTGCATTTCAAGACCTGGGGTGCTGTCTATGTGGAGTTTGTATGTTCTTATGCTCTCCCTGTGTTCCAGTAGATTTACTCCAGGTGCTCTGGTTTCCTCCCATAGTCTAAAAACATTGATAAGTTCATTGGCTTCTGGGAAAATTGACCCTGGTGTGAGTGTGTGTGTGTTTGTGTCTGTTTGCCCTGCAATGGACTGGCTTCCAGGATGCACTCTGTCCTGTGCCCATTGCTTGCTGGGATAGGCTCTGGCTCCTCCAAGAACCTGAATTGAACGAAGCAGTTTGAAAATGGGTTGATGAAAATACAATAATCCAGGTAATTTCTTTGTTCAAACTAGTATCCTCATTTGGCATACACCAGATTTTAGGAATGCACAGATTTTAAGAACGCACATCTTCTCAAACAGTTGACAGTTTTACATTCCAGACCATTAGCAGGTTCATGAAAATGAGCCTCTTTGTGAGCTGTGTGGAAAGCTCTGGCTGTGCTGGGATGTAGGGAGAAATGAAGGACTGGAGCAGACAGCAATAGGCAAGAAGCAGTGTTTTCAAATGGATACATGCAACTGTTGAGAGACATGGCGGACTGTAATGATGTGGCAGGAAGGAAACAACCAGATGAGTGTCTGGGCAGCGAAGTTTAAAATCCACAATGGTGCCAACTCAGGACTCAAGCTGAGCCCCACGGCCACAACATTACATCAAGCTCTCTCTGCTTAGGGATCACTTATGGACTGCAGTTTTCAAGTCTATCCACAGACTCACAATAGGATTCATGTTAACTTTGGGGTTAGTTTCTTATTCTAAAGCCACTCCAGTGCATCTTTGGTCTTGTGTGTTGGATAGCTGCCTGGTGAATTTTCACCCCAGTTGTTAATCTTAGCAGACTGAAAAAGGTATTCCTGTAGTGCTTTGCTCAGACTTTTTTTCTTCAATCCTAACAAGCTTTTCAGTGCCTGCTAAAGAGCAGAACATTCCTAAGCATGTTGCTGCCACCATGTTTGACTGCTAGAATGGTGTTGAATGGAACATATGTTGTGTTGAATTGTGACTAAATATAATTTAGAACAAAATTGGCACTTGGCATTTAGAACAAAATTTTCAGTTTGGTTTGAAATGACCACAACACCTTTCAGATGCTTTGTTGCAAACTCCACGGAGGAAAAAAAGCAGGCTCCCACTCTGCTATACAGGCCAGCTTGGTGGAGCAACTGCGATATTGTTGACATGCACATTTTCTTCCATTTCAACCATTGAACTTTTTCAAAGATTTAATTCTCTGATGGCACCCTCATCAGTTTTCTCCTTGCCCAGCTGCTCAGTTTGGAGGGACAGCCTGATCTAGACAAAGTCTGGGTGGTAAGATACTACTTCCATTTCTTGAGGATTGAGCAGGCTATACTCACAGGGACATTTAGGGACATCAATTATTTGTAACTTTCTGATCTGTATTTTTAATGACAATGATTGCCTTGAAAACTCCTTAATCTTTTTGGTTTAATTTTGGCTTGAAATTCGCTATCTGACCATGAAACCTCAAAAAGGTGTTTAAATTCTGAAATCATGAGAACCACTGTTTTTGCATACAGACAGAGGAAACTGTGTGGCTCATTAAGGTAATTTTGTGCACTTGGTTTAAGTTTGTCACAGCAAAGAGTTTGAATAATTATGCAATCAAGAGATTTCCATTTTTCTTTCATAATTTCATTAATTATATACATCTTTTTAAATGTGTGTGCATTGTGTACAATGTATTACAAATATTAAATGCTTCCTTAAACTTGAAGTTTAAAGCAACACAGTTTGAAAACTAGGCAATGGTCTGAATACATCTGCAAAGCACTCTACACTCTAGGGCTTAAGGGAATGACCTACCCTGGCAGGCTGAAGGAATCAAACCTGTTTAATCCTTAACAGAGCAGATTACAAGGGCATTTCATACAACTTTTCAAAATCCTCAAATGTATTGACAAAGTTAGTTCAGTGGAGTTTTTCAGAATGAACAGCAAAACACAAATGAGAGGACACAAGTGTAAACTATATGAAAGTCCATTAAAAACCAAGAACAGGAGACACTTCTTTACACAAAGGGTTGTAGGAGAATGGGACAAGCTGCCCAGCCATGTTGTTGAAGCCAATATATGCTGGTGTAACAGATCCCCGATGTTACACTCCCCAGCCTCTCCTGTGCTCTTTCTTCCACTGCCCATTTAGCTCACTGTTACAAACCCTGTAGCAGGAGAAGTTCTTCACCTTGTTGATTCCAGTTGGTCATTCTTACTCCTGCCCATCTACTTTCTTACCAGTGAGCTGACCCGGAAATGACCAAAGCTGCTGCTTGATAGAAAGAGTTTTTACCGGACTTAAATCCACCTGGGTATTGAATATCCTTCCCTAAGGCCTCACCCTGCAATTTTTCACACTCACTGCCTAGTGATCATAAGGGTCTTGACAGGCAAACTCTGCCTCTACACGAAGTGCTTTTCATAGGGAGCTGGCGTCCCCAGGTGCAGCCAATTCCCTGATTTCCTTGTGTGAATGTGGGAATGTATCCCTGGGACTGTCGCAATGTCGCACTCTAGTGGTGCAATCCAGTTTCTGCAGTTCTGACATGTTTGTTCTGCTACACCTGGCTTCTTTCAAAGAACAGCTGGATGAAATTGATAGATCAATTAGCTGCTAATTATCAAACTGGTTAGAAGGACTGAAAGGCCTCCTCTTGTAACGTTTCTTAAGTCCTATACTTCCATAAGCACTTTTATAATCTTTTCTGTCAGGCACTATGATGATTAAGCATGACAAACACGTAAACTGAGTGGTCTATCCTTTAAGTCAATACAAACAATTATGATTCAGTTCTGACTCCTCAAGCTAAACACACGATTCTGAGATTTGTTATAGAAGAAGAGAGATGTGATCTATTTGTAGGCAGTCAGGATGCCTTGCACAGTGTCCTGAGAGTGATAACACTTGAGAAAACACCAGGACTCCACTGAGTATCATCTGATTGCTTTTCTTGATTTTGAGATGACTACATTAATTTTAAACTCAACAATGCAAGAAACAAAAGGGACAGAAGTTCAGTATAAATCAGGAAAGAGAACACTTAGTGTTACCATTTAAGCCAGCAGTTAGCTGAATTACTTGATTAACAGCTGGCTTGGAATGGACTTGAATGAAACACCAATTTAGGAGTTCTATTAAGCAGTTGTGGTTGAAATTAATTACAAAATATATTTCAAAATACCTTATTGGTATTATTCCTAAATAACTATGAAGATAGACTTTGGTTCATTTTTTGTTCGGTTTTATTTCACTTCAGAAAGAGAAAAGAATACTGAACATCTCATGTCAGGCAATGAATGAAGTTATCATTCAGTTTTAACTTGGAAACATAGCTGTAAGTATTGATCTCCTGAACTTGAAACAAGCTTAATACATGATAAATTCTTATGTCAATACTTAAAGGTCAGTGGCAGAAATTGACTGTATCTCACACTTTAATTTTTTGCATTTTTTCAGTTAAACCATTTTTATTATTTGTATCTGCATGGAGTTTGTATGTTCTCATCAGTTTCCTTGAGGTGCCCAAAGACAGCTGGTAGGTTAATTGGCTTCTGGGAAGATTGGCACCAGTGTGAGTGTGTGTGTTTGTGGCTGTGTGGGCCCTGTGATGGACTGGTGCCCCATTCAGGGTGAATCCTGCCTTGCACCTGTTGCTTGCTAGAATAGGCTCTGGCTCCCCTGTGACCCTGAATTGGATGAAGCGGTGAGAAAATGGATAGATAGGCTGGGTATTCTAGGAACTAGAAAACAGCTGATATGGTAGACTATTAAGCTGAACACTGATGGAAGAAAGTCGGAGGTAGTTCTGCTCAAACATTTAAAGGCAAAAGTTGATCTGCTGTTAAGGTGATGTCATTTACAGCATCTTACAATACAGCATTTCAACTTTGGTTCTAATAGCATTTTACATGGTTTAGTGACGGGTGTAAAAAGCTAAAATTAAGTTTACATACATGCTGTGTTTAACAGACCACAAACAGGCCTGTGAAATTGTGGTGATGACGGGACCAGGGCTTAATTTTGACAAAGCAAAAGAAACAGAGTGACAAAAATATTTGCAAAAGTGAGAAGATGAACTCATACACTGCGTGTCTATAATTTTAGACTTTCCTCTTCCCCAGCTAAAGGAAGCTGTCTGTGTGATATCCTCCAGCGTGAGCTTAACAAAGCATTGGCAAAAGCTGATGTGCTGTATCTGAAAGAAGGTTACAGACTGAATAAGTAATACATGTTGTCATCTACACTTTTTCCCACTGTTACCTCTTCTGAGTTTGCTGATTGCTCATTCAGTGCTCTGCAGAAGACTTGAAGGTCGCAGACATAGGTATTGGCTCTGTCTATCACAGCATAATAATTGGACCTATTTACCTCTCTCAGACTTTCAGCATCAGAAGAGATGTCAAAAAGCTGCGAACACAACAGTGCTCCAGGATCAGGATAAACAATCGCTCAAACTCAGTTGCTAAATTAAACTTCTTTGTTTTCAGCTCTTAAACAATTGAAGATTGCTGCTGCAAATTAAGTTGATATATTATGTTTAGTACAGAGTACTTTAGTACTAAACTAAACTCTGCAAGTTTAGTACTTGCTCTTATCCAGTGTTTTATAAATGATCTGAAGGTTTCTAAAGCCTTAGAACAATTTTAACAATTAGTATTTCCAGATTAAAAGTAAGGCTTGTGCCATGTCAACATCAACATTGCCCATTGCTGATCTGTACCTTCTGGGTACTGTTACATTGGAATATGAAAAGGCAATGCCCACACATGGTCCTGGAGAGTTTTATAAACTGCTTCATCTACAATTTTGTTTTGAACAATAAAGCAGGTGATTTGATCAGTTTGATGGATCAGAGGCCATTTGAAATGGATTCAACAACATATGCGGCTTTTATGGAACAATGCCTGCTATTCTTTTCAGCAGAAGACCAGGCTAAACACAACAAGTAATATAAACTGCTCATTCCACTACAATGGACAAGGGGCCTTCTCACTCTGTGAAAACACCGATTAAGTAATGAAGAAGTAATGAAGAGCTTTGGAGGAAGACATGCCTCATGACACTTCTGCTTCAGTTCTGAAATCCTGGATGATGATGCAGTGTGCTGTTATGGTCCTGGTGAGCTACAGGCAGATGTACAGGTCAACTACATGCTCAGTGATCAGTGATCAAGAAAGCATCTGAACCCCCACTAACAGATTAATCTAATTAGAGAGCCTAGATGGAACAGGTATCAGGGGGCATCGTGGCACTCCCTGATCTAGAGTTTTAAATTTAATTAAAAAATCCATGTCTATAGAGGGCATTTTGAACCTAGGTTCAAAATCAGATGTGGCTCAGACTCTTAATTCTACCATGTTCCATTACAGTATCATTAAAACAATTTTAATGTGTTGCAAATGCAAGAAGGAAACAAAAAGTAGGAAAAAAATGTATTTCCCCAAAAACCCATAAGAGGGAGACTTGCACTTTATTTAATTCATTTTGAAAAGCCTTACAGGTTTTCTGGCAAAAACAGATTTCTAACAATTGTAAGATGTGAAAAACCATAAGGATGGACATGTTTCTCACACAGCCAGATGATCATATATAATTTGGACAATGTCCATTGTGGGTGGCACAGTGGTTAGCATTGCTGCCTTGTAGTGCTGTGGCCCCGAGTTCAATTCCTGGGGCACTATCTGTGTGGAATTTGTATGTTCTCCTCATGTTCATGTGGGTTTCTTCCCTCAGTCCAAAGACATACTGTACTTGGCCTTGGTGTATGCTTGTGTCTGTGTGCTCTGGGATGGACTGGTCTCCTGTCCAGGGTTTACCCTGCCTTACACCTGTTGTTTGCTGGGATAGGCTCTGGCTCCCACATGACCCTATACAGGATCATGTGGGATCAAAAAGCTTTATTATTATAAGAACCAAAATAATGACCACAATACAGTACAATGTATACAATATATATATAGATAAAGATATAGAGTATTGGTAGTATTTTTGGTAGTGAAAGGTTCAGTTTATTTAAATTCCTATAGTATTGCTCCTGTGTATCAGTGAGAGATCAGTTCAAACGAAGGAGCTGTGAAAGTTTGTCTGGACAGCTGGGGGCGATAGTGCAGTTTTCAAATATTTCCGGCAGCTTCACACAGCTGAGGCTCCCATGAACAATCCGCAAATGGAAAGTTGCGTCACTCAAGGCCTTTTCATGATTGCAGCTGGAAGAATGACATCATCTCTTCTTCTTCACTTTGATTTCACTATTTAATGTTTTTATTTTTTTTTCCACACCAGAGTATACTAATTCCAAGAACCCCCCCAGCCAAGTCATTGTTCTGATGTCTTTAGCATTCGCTGGTGAATGACTTACAACCGTATGGAGAGCGCCACCTCGCGAACTCCACAGGAAATCGGTGTGGAGGCCATTCATTACAAATTCCAAGCCCACGGAATTATGGCAGGTTCTCACTGGATAGAAGCCCTAGGGAAACAAGACGTTGTCTTTAAGTACCAGTGTTGTAATTTGCAGCTGGTGAGAAGGCATGAGAGCGCACATGCTAAATCACATGCAGTGAATATGCTTGTGGAGTACAGTAAATTGGTCAGCAGCCATGATTACAGTGTGGGGTTAAAAGTCACAGTCAGGTGCAGAATGAACAGACCAATGGACAATACTCCCCGCAGTACTGACGTGCTGATTACTGACTGCAGGGACAAACACAGTTCAGCAGAAGCAGAAACCAAAGAAAGGGCAGAAAAGATACAGCACTGTGTCCTGACGGTGTACTCCTAGTGTCCTCGGTGTCCCCAGTGTGCATGCAATGGCCCTAAATTCTTCTTATTACTAGTAATATTAACATCAACCATCCATAAGACATCATGAACACGCTTAGCCTGGTGGGACACTAAGCAAGAGAGAGCATATCCTGGAAGCACAGGGCTTTGGGTTGCTAGGAAGAAACTGAAATATCTAGCTAACCCCTTCCCCTCTAGAGGGAACACGCAAACTCCACACCCAAAGCCAGATCTCACTGTCATGCCTCCTCCATGCTTATTATTATTGTTGTTTTATTTTATTGGGCTGACACTGTTACAGACAAACAATAAATGATGTACTGTGCAATCTAGAATCACAGAGAACTAAATGAAAAAGAGTACTATGAGGCAAAGTAAAAAAATAAAGATAACCTCTGAGACGTATTCCTCTTGCACATCTACACACTGCCTCCACTTCACCATGTGATAAAAGGAAGCTGATGAGTCCGTGGCCAGTCCTCCACAGCCACCATTGCTGTTGTCAATGCAGATTTGGCCTTTGAGATCGACTTTGCAGAGAATTAGAGCTGGACAGTCAAGGACAGAAATTAATGAAAAAGTATTGGGCATATTGTCATCCAGTTGTAGGGATGTAAGTCATAGCGCAGTTCAATGAAGGTTTGAGATGAGTTTTCATTTGCGAGGAAAATGGTAATTTCTGGAGGACACTGAAGGAGGCACATGCAGTTGTATACTCCACAGTGTCCTCAATTCCAGCAGTCCACGTCCAGTCATGGTCACCCTATGATTTTACCATAAAGGGGTGTTTACGACTGACTATTGCCAAATGTATTAGAATCATAGAAAATACTTAAATTTATGGTACAGGCTATTCCTGATAATGCTGTCCCTGCCCTTTAGTTATTCCTAAGATGTCACATGAAACAGCAGGTGTCTGTTTTGAAAGTTTGTAACGAAAGTCTGGGAGGGATTACAATAACAATACAATAAGTTCAATCAGATTCGGCTGTCAGTAATTAGGAATCACTCCCAGTGTCGTTTCCCCTTTCCACATTTTTTTGCATCCCACCTCCACCCCATCTCCATCTCTGCAGCTGCCCCCTGGTCACTCCTCACTCTTCATGATAGTCCTAGCCACCTCGTCCTGGCCAGGAGGTCAGCCCTCAACCAAGCAAGTTAAGCCAAATTTTTGTCTAAATACTCCATGATCCTTTCATTACACTTAATTCTTGGGTGTTGTTACTGTATTCCTTGTGGAATTCATTCAAACCAGGACAGGAGTAATGACCCCAGGTCAGAGTTAGATTTCAATACATTCATTATTAGCTGAAGGTGTAGAGGTCACCTGATGAACTGCAGTGTCCATGGGACAGAAGGCTGAATCCAGCTGCAAACGAAGCAGGTGAGCAGGCAGTTTGCAGGCAGGTGAAACTTAACAAAGTCAAAATTTGGAGTCAAGCAGGTGAGGGTCAAAGCCGGTAGATCACAGAGTGTAGATCACAGATCACAGATCACACAGTGAGATGCGGAGGCAGCAAGCCAAGTCCAAAGCACAAACTGAAGAAGCACAGTGGGAAATCTGAAGATGTGGTCAAAACAAAACAAGAGACAAAGCCAGAGAAAAACTAAGACCCAAATATGACTCTATGACTGAGCAGGGAATACTGTCTTCACGGGACTTAAATATTCACTTGTGAGAATTGTAAGTGATTGTTATTAATGCCCGGAGGTATAGACTTGTGTCCTAATCTTGTTGTTATGGTTACTGATTAATTGATTGGCTAAGTTGAGGGCTGTCTAGTGACAGAGGAGCTTTATGTCTGCAAACCAGCATTTGTGCGAGAGCAGGAATCTCAAAAGGCTAATGAAATACACACACTATCAACTAGTTATAATAAGGTTGTACAATTAAAAAATGAGCAATCCGAGTGAGGGCCTTAAAACTAACAAGACTTTTGTTTTGTAGAGACTGGTAAAATTCAAAAAGAAAATAATGGAAACTTCCATGAAATGCTGCACATCATTCGATAGTCTCTTCGTGCAAGCACAGAGTGTTTGCATTTGCAGGTCGGTCAAAATGTACATGTTCAGCTGTCCACCTGCTTTCAGTGAGACACAAAGTCTAATAGGTAGAAGGTGCAGGACAGCGTTGTCAGCACTTTGTCACAGCTGAAAAGAGGATTTAATGACTAATCATGAGCAGGAGTCCAGTCTTTGCTGGTTTCAGCTTACCATTAGAATTTTCTTGGTTTTATAGTGTGACTTGTACTTCATGCGTATTTGGGATTCGTATTTCTATGTGAAATACAAATATGTGAAATACAAAAAACACTGTAAACAGTTACACACATTCTAGAGTATATATTACATGGAAAGCCAATTTCCATCCATCCATTTTCTAACCTCTTCATCCAGTACAGGGATGTGGGGGGCCAGAGCCTATAAAAGCAAGGGTGCAAGGCAAGGTACACCCTGGACACAAACAAACACAGACACACACACTCTCATACCAGGGTCAATTCCCCCAGAAGCCAATTAACCTGCCAGTATGTTTTTGAACTGTGGGAGGAAACTGGAGGATGTGGAGGAAATCCACACAAACATGGGGAGAACATACAAACTCTACACAGACAGCACTCCAGGTCCAGAATTGAATTGAGAGCTGCGGGACACCAGTGATAACCTCTGTGCCACTTTGCCACCCCAGGAGTCACTTTAATTGTAAGAACTTCAAAGTAAATTCATTTCATGGTGTAACCAGATAAACCACTTGTAGAAGTTGTTATATCTGAAAGTCTGATATTAGCTTTAAATTTCAGAGTTTGGGCATGAAGGGACAAATGCGTCAGATACCAATGCTGGGAGCAGGGAAAGAGGAACAGACTTGGTGATATATAGGGAATTAGAAGGCTGGGGATATGAAGTGGGTGTCATGCTGCTTCATGTTTTTGTAAGCAATAAATAGCATTTTCAGATCCCTTTTAAATGTTCACAGGTAACAAAAGGCGATGGGCTAATCCTGGAGAAACAGGTCCAAAAGATCTGGATTCTGGTTCAGCCAGCATAAGAGCCTATCCCACAGGCAAGCTGACCTTGCTCTTTTTCCCCAGCCTGTAAGGAAGTGCCATTAGCTAACTGTCACCAGGATTCCCCAGGGCAGCAATACATAATAGCCCATGTGTGGCCAGAGCTGAGCCAAATCCTGAGTCAGCCAGGGTTTCTTGGACTTGCAGCACAATGGGAACCGCTGTGGCAGGCCAGGTTGGCTTTGAGATCGCAGCGCTCGCTGCAAGAGCTGTTCGATTTCAGTTTCATCTGGAAAACCAGGAGGAGAAGCACAGCTGGGTCAGCTGATTCTCTGAAACTATATTGTTGTGTCTGTGGATTGCTCAAAAAAGAACTTGCCAGTTGCAGAGCTGAAGCACGAGGCGTGTCAAATCAATAATAGTGCAGGGGCAGGACAGGACTAGCAATCAATGGCAGGATCAGGTTAATAACAGGTACAAAATAAAAAATAAAACACACCTGTGTCTATTATCTTACCTGCCCTGCTGTCAAAACCTCAGTAGGCTCTCATGCAGTACAGTGTAGAATTCAAAGGCACTATTTAAACAATACACACAATATCAGAATATTTCCTGCAAGTAACACACAGAATGATTGACTGCAATATCTCATCTAAAATCAATGATCTTGTTCTTTATTTTCACTCATTGTTAAAAGCATTGCTGTTCCATCTCTGCTGCAAACATGTGCATGAGACAGACTGCGTCAGGAGAAGGACCCCACGGCTTGTTTTCTTTAAGAATATAAGGTACAGATCTAGATAACTACTGTAGGTGATCAGTTAAGCACTTGGAGCAATGGTTATTCTTTTGTCTTTCCTGAAAGTATTCCAGGTTTTAAACTATTTTACAGCATTGCTCTTGATAAATGCATGTGATTTGGAATGTCCAGTTGCTTTGTTTTTCAGATTTTGGCACAGACTCCTTTGACCCCGCCTATCTTTGAACCACAGGTCACAGACACCGCAGTCCCATAACAAATTGGAGGAGAGGAGAGCCCTTTACTGACAGTAATTTTTGTTTTGGGGAACTTGTCCCACACTCCTACAACAATGAGTTTGCCAGTTCCTCTGAGATTTGAATTGAATACACACCCATTCTCAATTGGATGGTGCTTTTCCCTAAGTTTTGTGGCTGAAAGCTGACTACGTGACTACAGTACGTGACTGAGCTCTGGGTAAGACCCAGAGTTTACCTCCAGCCATGAAGGTCACAGGTTGGGTTGTTGGGAGCTGTCAGTATACAGAGCTTTACTGCAGGATAAACACGGCAGTGTCTGCAGTTGGACACTCAAAGCCAGAACAGCTGTATGTGCCCCACACAGGGGACGTACATGTCTAGTTGTCATGAATTTACAAATACCCATCCGCAAAACATGCTTTAACATCAAACATTACATACAACTGTGAGGAACTGTCTAAGAAATGTTTGAAACAAAGGAATGGGTGCCTTTCCTTTTTCTCACCAAGAAAAATGTTAATCTATTCTGCCTGTATAAACCCGCAAACTGGCTGCTGACACAATCAGCAAAAACTTCCCAGAATAAGGGAACAGACAAGAAAGTATTGGGTTTTCTTGGAGCTTTTGGAGTTTTTCCATTTTACCCACCCTTTTAATCGTCTTCATGTCTCGGCTCATGGGGAAGAACACTGCAACCGCACACAGGGGCGAAGGGTGGAATGCAGACAGGCTTCGTAGACCTGCATCATTTCTTATCGGGCACGTCACAGGATGCCCGGCCATGTAGAGGAAGTTCAGTGTCAATTGGAGGAGCAACACATCCCTCTCTTATGTCACAACAAACCTGCAGGCACACAGGAAGTCGTAGGAATACTGTTATGCTGAAAGAGCCCTGGCTGACTTATAAATCTTGACCTGTGTGTGGAATCTGGGAAAAAATACCTGCCGACTCTAGATCACAGCACCTGACGGGTTCAAACGCAGAATGTCTCAAAAATACAGTACTACTGAATTTTGAGTTTGTGCCTTAAAGCATGACTCCTTAAGATCAGTGCCAAGATAACAATGATTATCAAAACAAGAGAAACAGTTTTTATGGTGTGATTTCGAGTGAGAAGGTGTTATTCTAAAAAAGGAATTAAAAATAAGTCAAACATTAAAAAAAAATGTTTAATCTGTGCATTGCTTTACATCTTACGTAGATCTAGATAAAAGTTTTGTCCATTATTGGGAGCCCCAAGTTCTGTAATCAGAACAAATGAAGGGGTTTCATTTTTAATTCATCATTCATTTTATTTTATAAAACAAGAAAATGTCCTATGTCATTGACGATGGTCATAGATCACACACTCATCTACAAAGATCAGAAATAGAAAACAGCTGCTGGTGAAAGTGTGTAATTTCAGAGCTCTGCTAAACTGCACATTGTGTGAGTACCAATAAAATTCCTCACACGTCATCACTTGTGACACAGGAAATAAATAGATCATAGACCAAGTTCAAGTTTATGTCCATTCACCAGCACATTTTGGATTTTTCACACACCCCCAGCAATGACAAGTCCTTAATCTGTTGAAATGTTATTGTGGATCAGGATCTTTCCAACCTACTCCATTGCTGAATTTTGCATTAAGCAGGTTTCTTAAGTGTGTGACAAAACTGTAATTCCTATATAGTGTATAGTGTATAGTGTATAGTGTATGACTATATACTGTACTAGTAGGATCATAGAGCTGAGCAGAACACTTGAAAAATGCACCTTTAATTCTTTAGTTTTCAAATTGTTTTTCACTTGTACCAAATTAATACACTTAACCGATAACAGATGTAAGAGCTGACAGGAAAAAGGACTATAACTCCTTTTAAGTATTTTAGGGTTTTTAACTAATATTTCCTCAGTGATGAAGAAAAGAAACACATAACTTTTGTATGAAAACAATGTTTCATCTATTGTTGATAAATTGACACCTGTTAAAAATATTTTTAGTTCAGTAGTTCAGTATTGTAATTTTTATAGTTGTTAGGAACACAGAATTGGAAAAGTACTGTATGTTTTATCATTAAATGCATACAATTATTGTACATTAGATAATTATTACAAGTCTCAAAATCTTAAAGTGTCTTGATATTATAATTGTTACTTAAACAATAGTCATTATAATGACACATGCAGTGACTGTTAACAAAGTTGTTTTATTTTTTTAATTATTGGAAATGGCAAGTTATTTCATGCTCAAGGCACAGCCTTCTACAGATCATTTACAGGCTACCCAATTAATAAAATGTTAAAGATTAATGTGCACATTCTATTTACCTTTGGACTTCCAGGTTACAATTTTTAATATTTTTAATCCATTTATCCCTACTGTTGAGCACGTTGCCATGAAGAGTACTGAAGAAAGATTAGGCATATGACACCTCTCATCCTCTCAGCTCTGGATTTTAGATTCGTACATCCTTCAAAATTAAAGCTAGGATATCATACAAGAGCACCACATTTTCTTACAAACAGTACAGAGTCACAGGAGAGCCAGAGCCTAACCCAGCAAGCTATAGGCAATAGGTATGACACATTCTGGATCGGACGCCAGTCCATTATAGGGCACACACAGATGCAAACACACACTCACAGCAGGGCCAATCTTCTCAGAAGCCAATTAGCCTAGCAGTAGTTTTTTTCAGACTGTGGGAGGAAACCCACACAAATACAGGGAGACCATACAAACTCCACACAGACAGCACCCCAGGACTCTAGACTGCAGTGCTAACCACTGCGCCTGTGCTGCTCTAGTAGCACATGCATTGGGCTCTACTTTGAAACTGAAACAAAGGACATGGCTGAAAGCTGAACTGTAGCCAAAGGTGTGAGAAACCTTCCCCTTAATGTGCATTATCACTTCCTCCCGTTTTCCCCATCAGGAATGCCCACTTCAAATGTCAACTCTGAGCTGCATCCCATGCCAGCCAGAACAGCAGATTCTCAGCTTCTTTTCCTATAAAAGCCACTGACTCGTTCATGCCAAACAGCAGCAAGAACTTTAAGAGGATGAGAAAGATAACAAACAATGCTTATGAAAAAGGTTTCGGGATTGGTTGCGTGCAGGTATCCAGGCCTGGCCCAGACAATGTGAGGAAGCAATTAAATAAAGAATGAAGATGAAAGGGGGTGTGTAAAATGTCATTCAAAGGAAGCTATGTTGTAATTGTAGAATACAGTGCTACTGTATGTGATTGTACCCACTGCATCATGAAAAGGAAATTGATGTTGATGTTGAAATGTCATTTTCTTCACAGGGCTCCTCTATTCCTCTCAAGGGAAGGAGAAGTAGTAGTATACTTTGTACATCATAAAAGGACATCACAGCTCTGAAACAAGGTTAATTCTTGGATTAAATGAAGACTTGTTAAGAGAGCTGAATCTCAGTCTTGAAATGGGTAAAAGGGGGTATCTTCCCAGAACAAGACAGGGTTTATTCTACAGAGATCTCTAACCCTTGTCCTGAGGGCCCTTATGTGGTGGTTTTATACTGTAGGTAACCATGAAAGCAATTATTTATACCCTAAACAATTCCGTGAACAATTAAGCGGGACATGAAGACATTGAGTGATCATCTGAAATACCCTAAAGCCCAAAGGAACAGAGTTTCCTTCATTGGACAAATTACTTGACTAATGGTTCAATAATATCTAAGTGTTCCTAATCTTTGAATCACAACTAAGGGTGATCTAACTGGACTGGGGCTCTCCATAATCCTGCCCCAAAGCACAACGAGATATAGGCTTTCTTTATTCTTCATTATTCATGTATTTTACTTAAAGTTGAAGGATGTTGGAATTCTGCCCATATCTGTGTCAAATGCGTAAGGGGCAAAGAATGAGAGCCTTGGGCTATTCTGATTTTGCTACATTCTGTATAAGCTGTATTTTTAGAGTCTAGTATTTTAATCATTTTAAGTTCCTTGCTTCAAGCATTGTATTACATTATATTTAATTATCTGATTTATGTATTTTTATCTTTTTCAGCTTATTCATTGTATCCCTACATGAAATCATTGGTTTAAGAATAAATATGAATATATATTTATATTTAATTTTCTCTTTTATCTCATTGCACCAATTGAGCACACCTTAGCAGTCCTCCTCAGTTAAAACATTGCATCTTTCCTTAAGGCGTTACTTTGTTAAAATTTATTTGAGCAGTGAGCATTTAATATAGGACTATAGGACTAATATAGATTCTCTGTTCACACAATGTGGAAAGTTGCCCCTATTTGTTCCTTTGCCCATCTGAACTTTTTCTTTGCCACTGAGCCACTGTGCTACCAATCTATTACTTCCATTACAGTGTTTTTTAAAGTTCTGTGTATTGCAGAGGTGTTTGAGGATGAGAAAACTCTTCCTCACTAAAATTACACATGAGCATTGATTACAAAAATACTGTGTGCTCCACCAGCACCAATTACATCAGCAACCTGATTCTCCTTAAATGTCTCCCATCCGATTGCTGTCCAGCCTTGATTAGCTTCTGAGATTAAGTCGCGTATCACAGCAAATCACATAGATAGCACCTCGAGTCTTTTACGTAACTGACAAGAAAATGTCATAGCTTTACCAGAAGATTTCACAGGATTTTTTTTCAGTGTGAAATAGAATAAATTAACTTGCCCATTTTCTACGTAATAAAGTAGGAACTTGTGTATTTACAGAGTCATTGGTTTAACCAGAAGGTTTCACTGCACAAGTTTTCTTAATGACTAGTTAAAAGAATAAATTAACACGCCAGTCTTTACGCAATGGAGCAGGAACTTGTGATACACAGCCACTTTTGTGTTTTTTTTCCATATGAAAGTTGCTTGCAGACTCACCTAAGAAAAGAGGCTCATCTTGTCTCATCTGTAAATATTCCAGAAAGTGTATTTCAGAACATCCTAGTCAATCCACTATGCATTTTTGTCCAGGAAAAGTCCTCCTCAAACTTAGAATCAAAACTTTTTATCTCTCTGACACTGATTTTTCATGCTAAAGTAGCTGCGGTCTGTGTGAAGCACTATGGGCAAACACTCACTGCACGTATTGTATTAGATAAAACCCAGCTATGTAGCCAAGTGTGCCTGTAAATTACGGATCAAAAAAGCTCTAAAATCTATTTCTCTGTAGGTCTCTTGTTTTCATAGTCCTACAATTTCTTATGGCTAATTTACCAGTGTGGGTAATGTATCCAGATAATATATATACCGCAGTATGGGCAGATTGCCCAGAGTTTGACCGCAAAAGGAAAATAAGGATCTTTGTACCTTTGTAAAGCCTCCCAATTCCACCCATACTTAGTTCCACTTCTAACCTCAAATTGGGGTTTCTGTGTAAAGCAGTGGCTTAGGGTTTGATATTTTTCCTACCTGATCAAGATTCACAATCTTCAGACATCATCTGTCAAATCTCCCCAAAAGCCTTCATTATTTCCAGTAATACATTTATTAAAATGTATTTTTAGTTTGGATTTCTATGTTGCTAACCTCTCACAGACCTAGAATTATTCTGACACAATCTGTTAGGAAATAAGTTTACTATGGTAAGCACTATAGATCTTCAGCACAATCTGGGTTGATCTGAATAGGTTTTTAACAGAACACATTTTTTAGTGATTACTAATCATTTCCACTTTGCTTTTTTTCTCACAAGAACCTTTCCTGCTTAGTTTAGAAGGCAATTTTACACATCACAGTTTGTGTGTCAGGATATTCTTAAGTTGTGTGTTTGCATCAAGTACTTGCGGAACCACCTTTTTCTGAACTCTGTGCTGTTCAAGCCCACGAAAAACATTTTATAGAGAACCACTGTAGAGGACTGCAGAGGACCTTCATAATAATGATTGCAGCCTATCTGAAGGTTATTAACAGGAACCTTCAAATGAGTGGCACAATGGACTAGGACAGTGAGAGAAATGTAGCTAATGAGTGAGCAACTCCCTGCATCCTGTCCAAGTACCCAGCAGGGAACATATTGTAACATCAGCTGCCAGCTCTGTGTCTGCAGCAGTGTGGGGAATGGTATGATGGAGATGTATAGATCCTCTTGCCCTGGTAGTAGCAAGAACACTAACAAGCTAACTAACGGTGTTGTGGACTATGACTCCATGTACTATCAGAGAAGAAAGGATAGGCCTTAAAGCCAACTCACAATTGGCAGTCCACTGAAGCTAAGCAGGTGTGAGCCTGGTCAGTACCTGGATGGGAGACCTCCTGGGAAAAACTAAGGTTGCTGCTGGAAGAAGTGTTAGTGGGGCCAGCAGGGGGCGCTCCCCCTGCGGTCCATGTGGGTCTTAATGCCCCAGTATAGTGACGGGGACACTATACTGTAAAACAAGTGCCGTCATTCGGATGAGATGTAAAACCGAGGTTCTGACTCTCTGTGGTCATTAAAAATCCCAGGGCGTTTCTCAAAAAGAGTAGGGGTATAACCCCGGCATCCTGGCCAAAAAATTCACATTGGCCTTTACCAATCATGGCCTCCTAATAATCCCCATCTATGAATTGGCTTAATTACTCTGCTCTCCTCCCCACTGATAGCCGATGTGTGGTGAGCGTTCTGGCGCACTATGGCTGTCGTCGCATCATCCAGGTGGGGCTGCACACTTGTGGTGGTCAAGGGGAGTCCCTGTTACCTGTAAAGCGCTTTGAGTGGAGTGTCCAGAAAAGTGCTACAGTATATAACTGTAAGCAATTATTATTATAAAGTGAGTGTGGGTTCCTAAACCACTTTCCAGTTTCAAAACAGAAGCCAGCACTGCCACGCTTACAGTAGGACAATGCCGGCCCAAGAGGAAACAAGATTATGAGCTCATTGCTTCCTTCCCATGCATTTCCATAGCGTACTCTCACTAGTTTTCCAGTCCACGCTTCTCTAATCTGCCTGTAGAACAAACAGCACCACAGACGTCCGCGTGCCCTGGCAGGTCTGCCTAGACTCCCATACATTCCGCACAATCGGACAGCTGTGAGCAGACAGAAGCTGTAATGCTGAACATGATTCATTCCACAGCACGTGGGATCCAAGAGACAATGGCTGCAAAAGCCATTTTGTGGCAGCTGCCTCCCAGGTCAAAGAGGTGGCTGACACTGAGCTTCCTTTTCTTTTGTAAGGAAATGATGAGCTGACTTGGTCAAGGAAACAAAAATATGAATTCGATATAAAACTGTAATATATCTGCACAGAAGGACTCTCCATGGGTAAAATATCTGAATACCAGAAAGACAACATTATCAGAATACATACAATTTTTGTGAAGCATTTAAGGTTTGTATTATAACAAGTTATAATACATTAGTCAGAAAAACACAACTGTATGGTCAGATAAAAGTACAGGCGACATACTGTATTGCCTGAGAGTTTAGACTTTGATAGCTGTTGGCGCTGACCATAATTAGCTTGGACAGTTGACGGTAAATCAAACAGGAAAAATAAGCACGTATTACTTTTTTTCAGTAGAACCACCGCAGAGGAAGAGATGTGAGATACACGGACACGGATCTGCTCTCAGCACAGTGAGAACAAGTGTCTTAACTCATTTCAGCAGCAAGATCAGGAGCTTTGATCAATTTCGCATCATTTTCAGCCCCAAGTCTGATGCTGTGCTGATAGAAGGGATTCCTGGTACTGATGTAAGAGCGTTGGAGTAAAATCTGCACATCTGTGGGATTCCCCTCTTCCTCTCTGCTCAGCATCACCCGATGGGATAGATAGCTTTAATTATACTGTATATAAAAAAACTGAATAGCTACCGATGAACCACTTACCTATTTCATTTCGAGAAGACCAGAAATCTTTACCCTGTACACTAACCAGGTTTCAGATTTGGCTGTATCAGACTTTGAAACTTTTATGAAAGTAGAAACAGATTTCATAACTAGATCACGAAAATCAACATCTCAGTCTCAGTATCAGTAAACCTCAAGTCAATTTTGTTGTCCCTTCTCTTTGGATGGAAGGAGTCTTATTAGGTGAACAACGAGAGCTCTGATTTATTCTGGCTCTGTTCTACTGTCTATATTGCACTTACTTTTGTGGCAAATGCAAAGAAAGACAGAGTTCCAGTGTCTGATCCTCGTCTGTTCTATGCATACGACTTCAATCAATATGTTTCCATAACAGGCAATAAGTTTTATCTGCTCTTTGAACTACTCCTAGTCCACCTGCTCTGTTGCTAAGCCCTTGTCATTGGACAGAGACACAGAAACGTTCTTGTGCTCCTTGAAAAATACACTGTGGTGCATTGAAATCATCAAGCTTTAAATACTGTATCCAACTATCCAATATATCTCCAGTACTCCTGGTGACATATTTCTATATGTCTGAGCCTGAGCTGAAAAAATCAGATTTCAGAGAAGCAAACAGAGACAAATATTTGTGTTAAACATATTATTGTGAAATATTATATCTGTTCCTGTCTTGTGTTGTACTCTGAGCCAAGCCCAACAGGGCTCCCCTTGACAGTGTGAACAACTGAGTAAGCATGCCCAGCTGACTTGGAAGTGGGGAGAGTTGAGGGGAAGAGTGTCAAACGGATTAATTTCCTGCGTGGCAGGCTTCTCCCTGACGTGGGGCAATGAGAGCGGTGAGTGAATGTGAAAGTCAGTGGCGGAACTCCCACAGCCCCAGCATGACGGGGTTACATCAAAATGGCAGCCATTACTGACACTTACAGATGGTTTGTGACAACATGCACATTCAACCATTCAGCTCCCAGAATTTGCAAGACCCCCTCTCCAGCTTCTTGCGAAACCCACGTTGTAAGAGCAAATTGTCGTTCACAGCTCGGTAAAAGCAGGCAGGTATTCTAGGACACTAGGTCTAGCAGATAATTCAAGCAGCTTGACTGCAGGTTTAATAGTCATTTCTACTCACACTGACAAGCTTCTTTTATTCCTGACTCAGGAATAAACATTGATCTTTGTTTTAGTATCATAATTATGTAAAGAAACAGGAGGTCAATTCTATGCTGAGCAAAAAGAAAAAACAGTATTATGGGGAAGAGAGAAGGAGAGAGCAGCAGGCTGAGATCATGAGATGGAGGGTAGGGGGAGGTGTGAACAACGATAAAGAGAAAGAAATATGGCCAGCAAATTCCAGAAAGTGCAGAAGGAAGGAGTTTGTGAATTAATGGAGACACTAGAAAGAAACTATTTTTTATTATTGAGTGCTAAGGAAATACATGAAAAAATGTAAAGAATGATTTTAGCTTCTGATGTCTATTTGTTCTTTAGAAGCTCTGTAAAAGGGATGATGATGTATTAAATTGTCTGAGTTCTTGATTCAAGATGACCGAAAAAAGTTAGATTTGTGCACATATTAAATACACACATTGTTAAATCTGGTCTATCAACCTCTGGACCAACCGGGGACCTTTGTAAAGATTTTATTTGCTGACTTCTCCTCTCCTTTCAATACAATACAACCACTGTTGCTTGCACAGAGACTCTCAAAGTACTCTTCAATCTGAATGGCAACTTGTTAAGGTGGGTGCTACAGTAGGTTTCCTAACTAACAGGTCTCAACAGGTCAAATTGGGGGAGTGCTTATCTGACATATCTGACCACAGGGCTGTGTCTTGTCCCCTCTGCTGTACATTTTGTACACCAATGATTGCATAAGCAAACACACAGATAGACATCTCATTACGTTTGCTGATGACACAGCCCTGGTCAGTTTATTAAAGGACACGGAATACCATATTGGGGCCATTCTAAATTATTTTACTAATTGGTGCAATGAGTTCTCCCTAAAGTTAAAAAACAAAGGAACTGGTTATTGATTTTAGGAAAAATACCACAGTCCCTCAACCCACTATAATTGATGGTCAGCCTGTTGAAATTGTCAATGACTATAAGTACTTGGGACTGGTCATTGATAAAAACCTAAAATGGGACAAATGTTGTAATACTATAAAAAAGGCCAACACAGCTAGATAAAACTATTCTTACACTTTTCTACAAATCATTCATTGAAAGTGTCTTAATATACTGCTTCATTTGTTGGTTTGACAACATACAGTAAGTACTGGTAATTGTAATAGGCTGGGTAAATTAGTGAATATAAGTGTCAAAATAATCGGGAATAATCAAATCAAGCAAATCACTTATGCACGCTTAACAAACAGAGGGTGACTAAGAAAGCCAAAAGTATCCGGGAGTGTGTGTCTCACCCCCTCCATTTTGAATTCACACTTCTCCCATCTAGGAGATGCCTCTGTGCCCCCAGGTGTAAAACCAACAGACACAGGAAATCTCTCATTCCCACAGCAATTACACTCTTAAACAATGCAAAGTAACTACTTTGTTTCTTTTCTCCTGTAACACTGTTGTATTCTCTTCCCTTTTGATGATGTTTATTTGTATTTGTGTTGTGTTTGACTGTGCCATAAAAAAAATTTCCCCTAGGGGACAATAAAGCTTGAATTGAATATGCAACATGTTATACACTCACTGGCCAAAATACTACAAACCCCCAATTGAAAGAATTAACTCTCTCAGTCTGGAGGGCTGCCCTGCAATCCAAACAGTTTTTCTGCCACCCTGCAATTTCCAATTCACACTCCTTCAAATAATCAAATCCCCCTGTTGTGCTTCTTGATTTTATTGGAAACTTCAATAAAAGTCTCGTCTTCTTCACTGTGGATCAGTCTCAATCACATCTACAAATAAGCAGAACACCACCTCAGTTTAAAAAAAAAGAAAAAGGGTAGCACCACAACAAAAAGGACGAAGAGTAAAACAAAAATATATTTAAACTATTTAAATTGTCTCCAAATTCACCTTCCTGTAATGTGGCAAACCCAGGTCAGGCCGGAGAAGTTGCTGTACGCTCTGGGCCGGTAGAGGAAGAGAGAGAAGTGAGAAATTTCCTTTTGTCATTGTAGCAGTGGAAACTTCAATGGAACAGGAAAGCGAGACTTTAACCATCAGATAAAACTGGGCTGCCCATTCAAAGCTCGATACCCAATATCCGTATTGCTTCTATAATGTTATAAATATCCAGAAGAACCCCGTCAATCCATCTGTGCCAAATATATGAAGGACTTTCCATCTCACTGCTGAAGATGGTAATGCTGATTTTTGGCTTTAGCCAAATTCTCAAATGTAGGATTTTCAATCACTTCTGTTGAAAAACTGAACAAGATGACTGCAGCTTGCAAAGCTAAACAGCCTGTTTGAACCACTGCTTAAGTCTTAAAATAAGTCTTAAAATCAAAGTACTGCTGACCGTTATCACCTTAGATTTAATGCTTCTCAAACAACCGACATGAAGGAAAAGACGGAGTTTGAGATTGAAGGGAGCACTTCAAGAGAGAAAAAGTGAGGAGAGAGAAAGGAAATTGCAAAACTCTTCTTCTGAGTCAGTCTCATGTACCAAATGACAATGCGTTGCTAAAAATGTTGTCGGCCACGAAAGGTAAACAGCAGCTTTGCTGCATCTCTGCCGTGCAAGATGTGCTTCGCACACTAGACACAGCTGGGCCAATGTTCATAGCAAAATATTTTTTTCACTACTGTAAGTGATGATTTCACCTCTCTAATTCATAAATACATACAAGCCAAAGTGACAAATGACAATAGCAAGTACTGAAAATGTCACTAACTTGACAACAACTGAATTTGGCACCCTGCATATGAAATGCTCACTTGTTAAATTGTTCTGACTTGAATGTGACATCTTTCCCGTTCAGCCAATACTTATTTAATCTCAGCAAGGTCAATGCACGGTATGACAAGGACTGTCAAGCCCTAAATTCTTCTAGCTCCAAGCACTGGTTATCCCATGGTGGGAGTAAGAATTTGAGATTGAAGTTGGCATTGGCGTGGCAACCCGTGAAGGCGAACTCAACAGTCCAACAATAAAAACATCACCGGCGACTTTGGCGAGCAAGGGGGAGGAGGAGGGGTCGGCTCTTCGCCTTCCGCTCCCGGGCAGCGAGGAGACAGCAGGCAGTGGAAGGAGCGAGCGGCGAGGGCGCCACGTCACTGTTTATTTTTGCGGTGCGATCTGAACCATCTTCCCCTTTGATGTGAACAGCAGACGGTGTACTGTCTGAGTCAGTCACACCCCCGCTTTTCCTTTACAGTGGCTGCAAGGCGCCCTACTCACTCAAGGTGAGGTACGAGAGGTGGAATAAAGGAGGCCAAAGACAGCGAGAGGTGTGAAAGGAGAAGGCCACACTCCGACGGGCTCTGTGCAGCACTCCGAGTGCAGAGCAGCACCCCGCTCCGGAAACATGGCTATAAAAAGTCATCCAGGGTGATGGCGGTGGTTCGGGTGGGGGGGGGTAGAGGGGAGGCACAGCCACCACCATCAGAAATTTGAGTCAACCACAAGCGCTGAGCAGGTGGGCAAGCGCCACTGCTGCCGCCCTCAGTGGGACATTCTGTAGGAAACCAACGCCAAAGAGTCAGAAAAGTAACATCCTGGAGTTTTGCCGGAATTTATTTTTCCTGACATGCATTTGCAGGCAGACCGGTACTCAGACACACAAGCACCAGTGCCATGACCCAAAGGGAAAGCATTTTGTTTATCTGCACTGAAACATCTACGCATTATGCCTGCAGTTTAAAAAGGCATTCTTAGAATCACATTCTCTGATACCAAAAAAATTGCATTCTTCTAGGTAACTAAGACTTCACAAGAGCATCACCTTGCAATGCGTAACATCTGAAGTCATAGTAGCAGTTTATTAATACTGACTTCAAGATGAACCTATTAAACACTCTCAAATACTTCCTTCCTGATAAACAGTGCATGCTTGAATTATGTGAGCCCCTATGACATAAACGTTAAGACACAGCTTCTACTACTTTGCCAATAAAATCTGGATGAGTCACAATATCATACAACATTTCTGCTCTGCAGGCCTTTTAAAAAGACATGTAATTAGCACTGGCTACTGGATATATCGCAGATATTTGATGCTGATTCAGTGATTGACTCTTGATCTTTCACTGAACCATGCTTCTGTATTTCTTTATTTAGGACATGATACCTCAGTAATCACCCTACAGCTTTCTGGAGATTTCTGAACTAGTGTTGTTCGAAAATTAAAGTTATGACTTTTCTGTTCAAACAGGGAATGCATGCTTTGACTTCTGTACCATGTTTTATATAGGAAAGGGGGTTGTGGAGTGAGCCGCAATGAGTTAATTAATTAATTGAGCAGCTCATAGAACAAACCCAGAAAAAAACATACAACTGAAATTGAGTTGATTCCAGTTTAGACAAAGAAGGGAGTCCATTGTAGAAACCTGACCTCACCTGGGTTCATACCTGACCTGGCCTGGGTGCATTTTAAACAAACACCTGCTGTATGTGACATTTCAGAAACAACTAAAAGACTGGGATAATATTTTAAGAAGTGGCCATTGTTCCATATGTGAAAGTATTTTCTATAGTTCTAATGCATATGCAACTGTCACTTTTAAACACCCATTTATACTAATAACAGAGGGCGACCAGAGCTGACTATAAAACTTACCGCAGAACTGCTTGGATTCAGAGCCCCATGGGGGGATACACCATATATACAGTGCCTTGCGAAAGTATTCGGCCCCCTTGAACTTTTCAACCTTTTGCCACATTTCAGGCTTCAAACATAAAGATATAATTTTTTTATTTTATGTGAAGAATCACCAACAAGTGGGACACAATTGTGAAGTGGAACGAACTCTATTGGATTTTTGAAACTTTTTTAACTAATAAAAAAATGAAAAGTGGGGCGTGCAAAATTATTCGGCCCCCTTGCGTTAATACTTTGTAGAGCCACCTTTTGCTGCGATTACAGCTGCAAGTCGCTTGGGGTATGTCTCTATCAGTTTTGCACATCGAGAGACTGAAATTCTTGCCCATTCTTCCTTGCAAAACAGCTCGAGCTCAGTGAGGTTGGATGGAGAGCGTTTGTGAACAGCAGTTTTCAGCTCTTTCCACAGATTCTCGATTGGATTCAGGTCTGGACTTTGACTTGGCCATTCAAACACCTGGATACGTTTATTTGTGAACCATTCCTTTGTAGATTTTGCTGTATGTTTGGGATCATTGTCTTGTTGGAAGATAAATCTCCGTCCCAGTTTCAGGTCTTTTGCAGACTCCAACAGGTTTTCATCCAGAATGGTCCTGTATTTGGCTGCATCCATCTTCCCCTCAATTTTAACCATCTTCCCTGTCCCTGCTGAAGAAAAGCAGGCCCAAACCATGATGCTGCCACCACCATGTTTGACAGTGGGGATGGTGTGTTGAGGGTGATGAGCTGTGTTGCTTTTACGCCAAACATATCGTTTTGCATTGTGGCCAAAAAGTTCGATTTTGGTTTCATCTGACCAGAGCACCTTCTTCCACATGTTTGGGGTGTCTCCCAGGTGGCTTGTGGCAAACTTTAGACGAGACTTTTTATGGATATCTTTGAGAAATGGCTTTCTTCTTGCCACTCTTCCATAAAGGCCAGATTTGTGCAGTGTAAGACTGATTGTTGTCCTATGGACAGACTCTCCCACCTCAGCTGTAGTTCTCTGCAGTTCATCCAGAGTGATCATGGGCCTCTTGGCTGCATCTCTGATCAGTCTTCTCCTTGTCTGAGCTGAAAGTTTAGAGGGACGGCCAGGTCTTGGTAGATTTGCAGTGGTCTGATACTCCTTCCATTTCAAGATGATCGCTTGCACAGTGCTCCTTGGGATGTTTGAAGCTTGGGAAATCTTTTTGTATCCAAATCCGGCTTTAAACTTCTCCACAACAGTATTACGGACCTGCCTGGTGTGTTCCTTGGTCTTCATGATGCTCTCTGCGCTTTCAACAGAACCTTGAGACTATCACAGAGCAGGTGCATTTATACAGAGACTTGATTACACACAGGTGGATTCTATTTATCACCATCAGTCATTTAGGACAACATTGGATCATTCAGAGATCCTCGCTGAACTTCTGGAGTGAGTTTGCTGCACTGAAAGTAAAGGGGCCGAATAATTTTGCACGCCCCACTTTTCATTTTTTTATTAGTTAAAAAAGTTTCAAAAATCCAATAGATTTCGTTCCACTTCACAATTGTGTCCCACTTGTTGGTGATTCTTCACATAAAATAAAAAATGTATATCTTTATGTTTGAAGCCTGAAATGTGGCAAAAGGTTGAAAAGTTCAAGGGGGCCGAATACTTTCGCAAGGCACTGTATATATATCTTCTTCGGTGTTCTTCGTAAATATCCTTTTCATTCATATTTATATATCCATTTTTAAATATTTAGTCAATACTGCCATTTTCTTTAACATTTCAACTTTGGATCTGATCAAATGCACTTCTTATGACCTCCCCTAAAAGTTCTATTTCAGAGTGTCATCTGCCCAAGCCAGCCCTTGACACAGGAGAACACAGGATGCACATCTCCAGGGAGTTAGGTGCATGTGAAATGAACTGCATTTCAAAAGTAGACCTAGGGACTTTGTGCTGTCATTCAGCCCGGAAGCACCTTTTGAGAAGCTATCGTATTTCACTGGAAAGGTTTGTCAGCATGTTTTCATCACAGATGCAAAAGCGGCAGTCACTTGTTAATCACGAAAAAAAGAAAAGAAACAAAGGACGACAGAAGTGACGCAACAGGAAAAACAAAGACAAAATAACATCACTGCCTTTATTGCGCAGTTAGGTCTTAGGAGGTTTTGTGTAGGTCTACCGACACGAGCTACGTGAAAACGCCGGCGAAGTTCTCAGTGACGGAATGAGGTGCTAAGTTCCACTGAGGCATACCTTCCCCACAAACCCCACAAACCCTTTGCTCCGGCAGTTTCTGTTGAGTGTAACGATGTTACCGCGGAAACCGCCCCAGTCTCACTACTGCTGGATGAGCTCTTTAAACCACTGGAGTGAATCTTCACAAAGTCGTCTCTTTCCACTGTCCTCAGGTGGAAGACCTTCAAGTCATTGGAAATTTGTGGCCTGATCTTCCCAAGACCAGGTGCTTCACTGTCAATAATCCGTACAAAATCTCTATCACACTGGACAGTTCTCACTTTGAGCCATTAAGGATTTAAAAACCCCTAAATAGCAGGAGTGACTGTGGCTCATCTATCAATTTAGAATCTACCCCACAAGAGTAGAACCCAGTTACAAGTTCTCCCAAAGTAGGTTGTACCTGACATTGTATATCAGGTTTAATTTATTTAATCACAAGCTTGATAACATATCATATGATCCCTCTGCAGGTATAACGTTATTACAAAAACCTTGCATGAACAAATTCAACAGAGTCAACAATTTACCCTTGACATTTAACTGCGAACGAGCCTGGTTTGGTGAAAGAGTGTAAAGTTGTTTCTGAACAGCAGCTCGATCGCTCTCAGAGGACCTCAAAATCTTTTGCAAAAAATCCCCGGATGAATCAACAACTGCCTATTACCGATATCACTCTCTCCCTTTGAGACATGTTAAGTCTTTATTTTAAAGCCTTTACAAAAACAAACAGAAAAAGTGTCAGGTATTTGAGATGAATACTAAGGGTGTTGTCTGTAGCTGCCTTGTTTGAAAACATGCTGATAACACAGCATAGATGTGGGAGCTGCAAATACATGCATAATAACGTAAGACAGGAAAGGTATACTGTACATTATCTTCATCAATAACTTGACAGTAAATGACCTTTACTAATGTTTAATTGCATAATTATCAGCTGCATTCCAATATTTGTCATGTGAAAATGCTTCAATGTCTACATCTGAGCTAAGAGCTATTTATTATGACCTTATAAAGAGGGATTGACACATCCTAAAATAAATGGTTACCACATTTTGTTTCTGATGAAACTGTTTATTTACAAGAGATGCCAAACCACAAAAGTCATCTTGCAAGAGTTAAAAGGGTCTTCACAGCTTTTAACCACGTTCTGCTGTGCAAATCAGCCAAACCTTTGCAAATCTATAAAGCTTTCATAAACATGCAGGATTTAAATGGGCCATTATTATTATTATTATTATTATTATTATTATTATACATATACATTACTATAATGACAACAAGGCTACTACAAACTTGAAATGTACTGCAAGTGCAATAACTTTTGCAAGATTTCATGAACTTTAAAGAAAGCAGCATTGTGGTACATTGGTTAGCATTGCTATCTCACAGCTCTGGGGCCCTGGATTCAGTTCCAGACCTGGGGTGCTATCTGCATGGATTTGTATGCTCTACCTGTGTTTGTGTGGGCTTCCTCTGGGTGCTCCTGATTTCTCCCACAGTCCAAAAACATACTGGTACTGTAGGTTAACTGGCTTTTTGCAAAGTAGGCCCTGGTGTGAGTATGTACAGTACATGTCTGTGTGTGCCCCGCAATAGATTGGTGTCCTGTCCAGGATGTATCCTGCCTTGTGCCTTTTGCTTTCCAGAATAGGCTCTGGCTAAGCCGCAACCCTGTATTGGAAGAAGCAGTTAGAAAATGGACTGATGGAAAGTGGGTAAGATACAATAAAGAAGACATTTACCGAGCACCTTTCCCCAGGTGCCTGTTTTTCATAGTGAGCAGTGGATTAACAACAGTCTGAGTTTGAATATAGCCAAAACAGTGGCTAAACTGTTAAGCCATTATGGTCTGCCTGCCACAATCAACATTTTCTTTTGATATTCACAGTTTTGCAGGTTATTAAATTCTTTCAAGAGAAGGCACCTGTGCTCAGAGTCCCGAACTGTCACACCTGCTCCTATTTCCATTCCCATCCCTAAAACCCATTTTACACATCCTTAAGTTCACAACACTTCACACCTCCCACAAACCAAGGGAGTGATGTCACCAGATCAACACGAGACACTGGCAAAGTCAAAAAAGATTGAAAAAAGGTCCAGAAGGTTATGAAGTGTCTGAGAAGCTGCAGTTGGAAGTCTGTTCCAGTAACACAAAGGTTTGACACCTTGTTTATTCCGAGCTATATGTTTCACTGTTGCTCACAAAACTGTGCTAGTTTCAATACTGTATTATATACATGGATTTTTTATCTTGTGTTTCATTTTCAGTTATACAAAAAACAGAGGTCTTTGGAAACCAATCTCACAGGAGGTGGGCGGTTTCTCGCTCATCTTTTTTAAGTGTTGCGCTATAGGGAAGCTCACAGCTATTTCTGTGAACCTCAGCAGGCATGGGCTTCACAATGAGGACACCCGATGAGATAACATGTTAGAAAATATGGGAGGAAACATTTGTTTCGTTCATACAGTGTCTCCACTCCTTATCCAAGTAGGTGTTCAATTACATTCTTCAAAAACAGATATAACAACACTATGTTATAAATGCAGAAATAGCTTTAGTCCACTCAAAGCTTACTTTTGCAGATGATGCCCAAATCATATTTTTTCTGGGTGTATGTGCAGTTTAACCAACATTCCTGTTGGGTATGATTCCTGGTTTAAAACACAAAACACAGTATATAAGAAAATGTCTGTGTCTAGCTTAGACAAAGAAACCTTAGTCTCATAAGAGACAGTACACAGTAAGTAACTCATGATGAAAAACACAGAAGCATCACCTCTCTCAACTTCCAGTTCACCTCCTTCTGCTGAACCCGGACTGCAGGACCAGAAACACAGTGATAGCGCTATGACTGATGAGATCTTAGGACGACCATATGAAAGCACTTTTCTTTTATCATAATCAGCAGACAAACTACTTGAAAGGATGCAGAGACATCTAAGATCCAATTCAAACAACCTTGCTTGAAAGTAGAAACTGCTTTCAATCAAATAAAGATTAGAAGTTTTAAAGGGGTCTTTCATCAGGGTCCAGTTTTCTGTAAGGAAACAAAAAATGTTCAAATATTTTTTTCAAAATACAGAAATGTGAAATTGGTCAGCCTTAAGAGGTGCGAGGCACACTGGGAAGCAGATATTTCTGCACACAAAACATTAATTCCTCAACCTTCCGTTCAAAACCTACCAAGTCAGATCATGTAAATTAGTTTGATCAGAAGGGTTTTTACGTAACTGCTTGCTGTGATAATGATACACAAAGAAGCTAAACTAGAAGATGCTTAAATTAGCAGCTGGCCTCAAAAAACGCATGGAGCAATTTCAGAAAAAATGTACACCTGTCAAATTTGCAGGTAATAAACAAAGGTATTGCAAATACTGTACAACTAGGAAATGCAAACATTGGTCTCATATGACAATATTCACAACTGGGTATAATATTAAATTTTGAACATAGATAATGGCAAAATATTGTACTGGCAGTAAAAACTTTATAAATACAGTTTGGGAAGCATGAAAAAGATTTAGATGCTTGCTGTGTGTTGAGATGTCCTCCCCTTCGAAAGACATCCATCTATCAGCAGAAAGCTGTGTAAGAGTGGGAGGGATCTTAGCAACCCAGGGCCCATACCAGAGGAATGGGGAGCAAGACAGGATTACACCCTGGATGGGACACCAGTCCATCTGGGCACACACATGTGAAATAGACCATGTGTTTGGTAGGTTGGAGTATACTGGAGCACCTGAAAAAATCCCAGGTGAAGTTGGGTGGATCACGCAAACTACACACAGAAGGAGCTTTCTCTAGTCTGAAGGAGTTTTTCTAGTCTGAAATCGAACCCAGGACTCAACAGCTTCAAGACAACAGCGTTGACCTCCATGACAATATTCATGCCCACATCAGCATTCTCAAGTTTGATTTTTTTCAGATTGTATGCCCCTTTTTGCCAAACAAAGTGTTCTAGCTCTTATTTTTATAGGATTAATAAAATGGGGGTGAGGACCAGCTAGCTACAGCGGTCAATGAAGTTCCACACAGTTTCTGGCTTACAAGGTCAGGCAAGGCAGAGTCTCCAGCTGCCAGAGTGACATCAGCTGTCACATTGCCAGGTGTGTGCTGCTGACCCTTCCTTGAGATCACATCTTGCATCTTGTCCGAATAAAGACAAAATGATGCAGTTTCTTTTGGTACGTACTCATTTCACCAGTGCTTGTTTAAATAGCATAAACATACTGTCAGTAAACAGACTACAGTGTGCTACCATTCAAGACAAAAGATGCAATTTAACATACTGTAAGAATGGTGACAAATGAGAGAAGGCTATTATGATGTGTCAACATGAACAGTCTTTTTCATAAGCAGCCTTTTCAAGTTCAGAATTTAACTACAAAAAACAATAGTTGGTCATTTCAATGCTGTGTAAATAATTTCATTATACCTAACACGATCTTTTCATTCCTGCTGTCTCTTTGTGTTTCAAATTCTAATCAAATTTTATTTTTTTAACGAAGAGATTATCTCAGTTTTCACTCTCTCTGAAGCATTTACAGTTCAGTGTAGATTATTTGCAAGTTAGCATTATAAACGCCTGATGTATATGTACAGATATACCTGACCATAGTTATATGACATCACAACACTGCCGTGCAACAATGGTATCATGTAACCTAATTTTTCTTCACGGCAGTGATGCTAAATCAGTGTAACGCTACGTAGCTATGGAAACAACTTACACTGCATCTGTTAACCATAAAAATAGGTCATCAGAATGCCGTTTTCCATGTTGTCAAACACTATATTAGAAAAATTCTGTTCACTGTGACTGAAGATGATGGGGAATTCACCCAGTATCATGAGATACAGTCCCAATTACAGGATGGCTTGTTCTGTGACTCTTTTTTAATTTATGACTCTTTATTAATGACAAGCTTATCTATCCCAGTGCACAGAAGACCTGTCCACAGCAGAGTGCCTTGATCCTCTAAAGATGAAGTTCTTACTGAAAAGACCATAAATTTACGCATAAAAATAGTGAACTGTTTGGTCTTTCTTTGTTAATTTTCAACATTATTTGCCATTCTAATATACTTACAGGATAGCACAGTTAGTATTGCTGCTTTGCTGACCTGAGAACCTGAATTAGATTCCTGGGATGCTATCTGTGTGGAGTTTGTATGTTCTCCCCCTGTTGAGCGGAGAGGTGGTACTGTGGCTAAGGATCTGCCCCTGTGGCTGTAAGGTTGCTGGTTCAAATCCTGTGGCTGGCAGAAAAATCCTACTCTGTTGGGCCCCTGAGCAAAAGGCCAATAACCCCAACTGCTCCAGGGGTGCTGTACAATGGCTGACCCTGTGCTCTGACCCCAGGCTTCTCTCCCTGTCTGAATATCTGTGTCTCATAAAGAGCAAGCTGGGGTATGTGAAAAGATGAATTCCTAATGCAAAAAATTGTATATGGCTAATAAAGTGATCTTATCTTATCTCTTTACATGGGCTTCTCTGGGTGCTGCAGTTTCCTCCAGCAGTTCAAATACATACTTGTAGATTAATTGAGTGTTAGAAAAATTGGCCCTGGAGTGAGTGTGTGCATGTTTGTGTCTGTGTGTGCCCTGAGATGGAGTGGTGTCCCATCCAGGGTGTAGCCCACTCAGTGCCTGTTGCTTGCCGAGATAAGCTCCAGCTCCCCCTGACCCTGAATTGGAAGAAGAGGTTAGAAAATGGATGGATTGATATATTTCCAACAATCATATCAGCTCTTGCTTCTACAAACATGAGGTCACAAATCCCATAACTAAGAGACACCCATCCTTTTCCAGAAATCACTGTCTGATTCATTCCAGAGTCTGCCATGCCAGCACACCCTGCATGCCAATACATACTAGAAAAGGATTTCTGGAGAATGAATCTAAGGAAGCAAGCACAAAGTAAGCTCTCATATTTGTGTGTGAACATTACAGGCCCACGGGTTATACCAGTCCATCACAGCTACTGAAAGCAGAGAAAGTATACTGGAGTCTTCAAAGATAACACTCCTGTGCACACAGAGGTACTGTTGAGCAGCTTCTTGACAGTGTGGGAGGGATGACAATGTTTCACTTCCTTTCTCCGATAGGTCAGGTGATGCAAACGTATAGAAAGTGAACAGTACACAACTCTGAGTCCTCTTGCGGTAACATTTTTGTTTATTCAGGCTTCTGGGCTTCTCCCAGCCTGGGAATTACACAGTATTCTCAACTCCTGCAGAAAAGCAAGAAACTGAAAAAACACTTGTCAGCTCATGGCATTTAAATCACACCCATGCCTCCATGGTTTTATTCCTAGATTTAATGTTTTACTGCAGGACAAACATGGATAAACGACATATTAGCACTTTCCCAGCTTTCCCGAGAATTAGAGAGAGAATTAAAAAGAACACAGGTCAGGCAGCCTTCTTCCATCCGTCCTTGCTCTTACTGCTTCTTCTGATACAGGGCCCCAGGGGAGCAGGAGCCTATCCCGGCAAGCAGCAGGCACAAGGAGGGATCAATCCTGGCTCCTGCTGGAGTGGAAGAGAGTGAGAACTGGGAAATTAATGTAGGGAGTCTAGATCCCACAGGTGTAGTCTTTTGGCTCTTGTAGTTCACTACCAGAAGCCTGACTTGCAGTCTCTGAGTGTGAATAAAGAACTTGAATGGGTTGAGATTCAGGATTTGTGATGTGTATTGAAAGATCCAGATTCAATATTTATTTTAAAAGGATTCAGTGTCATTAAGGAAGGTGACTAGTACTGATTAAAGTAAAGTTGGAAGATAGGGTGTCTGAAGAGTGGAAGAGGAATTAAAGTGATCGTGCTACTTAAAAACTCTGGAGGATAAGTAATTGAACAGAAGCCACTGCGCAGGCCACTCCAAAAGGGGAGAACTGGTACATTGTAGAGCCTGGTTCAGCTGTAAGATATTGTGACAGACCGTTCAAACATGAAAGTGTTAAAGTGACGAATTGACTCAGAGCTACATTTTGTGGTTCGTGGGTCGGCCCTCACCACAGACTGACCTACAGTATGAAGTGTGTTGAAATGAGGATTCCTCCTTAGAATGCTCCTGGCTTCTACCCTGTTAACAGTCTGAGAAAAGATGAGGAAAAATATTATGAAAGCCCTTTCTAGCAAATTCTTTCCCAGATATTTCCAAGAGCCAAAGTCAATGCAAAGTATCTGGCTGCAGTGCTAATTTGGAGAGTCTAATACTCTTTTAACAAAATAACCATCACCACTTTCTTAGAGAATTGAAGTGGCAAATCTAAATCTAAGCTAATCTTTTCTTATGAAGTGTTGTGTTGAGGAATTAACTTTTTATTTTTTTATTACATATTAAGTTTTTTTTATAATAAAGGCTTGTGTGTTGAGTGCATATGGCATAGGATTGTACGTAATGCATCTGCATTGTAACTGCCTTATAACTGCATTTGTAACTGCTGGACTGTACTGTTAATGATTTGGCCAATGATGTTAAGCATGTTGATCAAATAATTAATGAAGAATGTAATTGTTTTCATGCTTAGACACAGTTTTGTACTGTATTAAGGTGAAGTTTGGGAGTTTGAGGTAGCATTTTTGAGTTCTGTAACAAATCAGAGGTTATAACATGAAAAGCAATGGGAACTTAATTTTTGTTACACGAGTTTTCACCTTAGCAGTTTTCAAGGAACAAATTAAACTCAGAAGGATTACTCCCTGTCTTTCTCTGGCCTTGGTACTGGTGTCAGCATGGTGGACCAGGAAGTGGCACAAAGCTCAGTTGCGGTCTCACTTTCACCCCTGCCAGTATCCCCCAGCCTAATAGAGGCGCCATCAAACTCTGCCCAGCTTCAGATGGCACAGAATCTAATTTACAGGCCATAAGGTAAGATGAATTTGAACACTGGGGTGGTGCAGTTGTTGTCTTGCAGAGCTGGGACCCTGGGTTAAATTCCTTGGGAGCTATCTGTGTGGAGTTTGTATGCTCTCCCTGAGTTCGTGAGGGTTTTCTCCAGGTGCTCTGTTTTCAAGGCCAAAGTCATGCTAGAAGGTTATTTGGCCTTGTTTGTGTCTGTGTGTGTCCTGTGATGAACTGGCTTACCGTCCAGAGTGTATCCTGCCTTACACCTGCTGCTTGCTAAGAAAGGCACCCTTTCCCCATGACCCTAAATTGGATGAAGCAGTTAGAAAATGGATGGATGGACATTGAACAAGTGGGTTCCCAGGTGTCCTCTGTTTTGCCAGTGAGCTGTAAATCAAATACCTACAGCAGGGTTCGCCAATCCTATTCTTGGTGAGCCAGTGTGTCTACAGGTTTTCAGTCTATCTGGGCCCATGATGACCTTAATCGGATCATCACTGACTTAATTTGACCAGTTTTTCCCATCTTTTCAGGCTCTGCTTATTGAAAGAGATTGATAAAATAAGCAAAAATACCACCGTGAACAGTACTGATCTACAGCCTTGAATGTGATGGTTATTCAAGATACTGTGCAAAGAAGAAGTGTCCCCCAGAATACATGGAATATGCAGGGGATTTCACTGCTTCATCTTCCAGTGTGACATGTATACAGTAATATATATATACACAGAAATCCTGTTCTCTTACAGGAGCTTCCCAATAGTGTTAAATATATCTCGATGGTAATTAAAAAATAGAAAAGGTGTTACAGACGGGGAGAGATGATTGCAGGAAATCTTTCTACCTTATCATTAATTTCTTTTGTCAGCCCACCTTCCATTAATTTTCTTAAATTCGGCTGTAGTCTGTTTTTGCAACTTGATTGTATTTGATTTCAGGAGCCCGTTCTGTCTTCTGATCATCACTACACTATGTCATTAGTAGCACAGGCTCTTCTCTGGTCAGAGCAGGTATTGTGCTTAAAGGTATGACGACACACTTCTGCAATGTCCTTCAGCCCAGCCTTCAACTGCTCAAAAAAAAAGGCTGCAGCCTGATAGGGCCTGAAATTTCCCTTAATGGCTTACATGAAGTATCACTTTCAGAAGGGAACTGAGTGCTGTAGCATTGTAAAAAGACTGTCAGTTTCTGTAAACATCTGACCACGAGTCAGGACTTTGGGTAAATCCTTTGTTTTTTCACCTCTGTCTGGCTGGCGAATCACGGCCCTTGCTCTGTAGGCATTGCCAGAGGAAATGTTCCCTCAGAATGTCCGGAATCAGTGTGATGCCCACAGAATAACCTTTAAGAAACAATATTCCCCTATCCTTTAAATACACTCTAACAGGAATGATGTCATCAACTTCTCAACATCCATTTTTGTAAACAAAAGCTTCTATACACTTATTTACATACAATGCCACATAGTATTTATCTTCATTAACTGCTATGTCTGCTATTTTTTTAAACCTTTTAAACCTGAGTCAGCTGTTTTTGGGAAATAATGTACTTAAGACAGTAAAAAAGGAAGATGATGAAGAACATCTGGGCAAATGCTTACTAAAATATCAAATTAACAGGAGATCAGAGCGACTGACAAATACATGTACATGAAATAAAGCTTTCTGCCAAAAAGTACCATTAAACTAACTTTCGGAAAATATAATAATTAAACATGAAGTATTAAAAAAATACTAATACAATCACCTAATTGATTAATGAAAGAATAAACTGTTAATCAGAGATTAAATAAACAAACACTATTAGCCTATTTGGACTTCTATCTTGGATATCTGCACTCGCACTACATTAATTACAGATTCTGATAAGTACTGTACCTGGATTTTATTTCCTATGGGTTCACCAGATTACTGGCACTACGCAAAGAAATGGAAAAAAAAAACTTCTTCTATACAGTTTCACGTCATTGTTGGGCTAGCCTTAAAGGCTATGATTATAAACAAAGGGATTTTTATTGCCATTCCTCCTCTAAGAAGTATGTCAAAACCAGACAGGGGAAAAAAACTGTTTTCAGTCTTCAAGAAAAAAAGAAGGGACTTGTACAAGTGTTTAAAAAACCAAGCGGTACTGACATGTTTAATCCAATAGAAACAAGGCTGCAGGGAAACAAATGTAAAGTGGAAGATAATGAATTTACGACTGAGAATAGTTAACACTTCTTTATGCAAAGAGCGGTAGATGTCTGGAACAGGCTGCTTGTTCATGTTATTGAAGGTGATTTGGATTAATATGTGGATAAAATGCTCCCAAACATTAGCTGCAAGCTTCTAAGTGTGTGAGGGCAGAAACTAGAAATAGTTCGCATGGCAAAAGTTTTGGAAAGTTTCACAGTCAGCAAAATTTATTATCTATATAAAAAAAACACTTGTAGAGGAGGTCCCAGGAAATCACACACATGACTGTGGAACCTTGTAAGTTTCATGACAGCTGAGCTTAGTTCCACAAAGTATTCAATTAGTTTGGGCAATTTAAACCTTTCCTGATATCTTAAGCACACAGTGATTTGCACAGGAAAATAAATCCTTCAGGATCCAATTAAAACAAAAACTTGGTCACTACTGAGGAACATTTTTCAAACCTCATGCCCGTGGGCTGAACATTATTATTTTTTTTCAGAATCTCAAATCTCATCAGTTTTTTTTTTCTCATGTTCTATGAATGTTGTGAGGATTTGGTGAGTAAAAATAACATTGGTCACACTCAATGTAAAAGGTTAATATGGGAAGTTTGCTGAAAAAAGATTTTATGTAAACTAGTTTACAGTTTACATAAAAGTGTGAAGCACTTTGACATTCACTAATCACAAAACGTTTCAGACATAGTAACACTCTTCACTTTGAACCAGAGGTCACATTATCTCGACTTTGAACAGTGAGTACATATGTTAAAACCCAGCATCTGTGGATCAAATTTATCCTTCTTCAATTCACATTGGCACAATTCCTTGGCATTCCTGTGAACAGTTACCAACACATGAAAAATGCAGAATGCTAAGCTCTCCCTGAAAACACAATCACCACACACAATGTGCTAAAACAAGCCCCTGTAATGACTTTATCTCACTAGATTCCTAAGTTAAATGTACTTTCCTGACAATGGAATGGATCTAGTTTTGGCATGAGGTGAATACCAATAATTACAAATACCTAACTTTTGCCTAAACGTTTCTTACTAAATATAGCTTCAGGGCATGTGTAACAGGTACAGTACTTCCCAGAACAGAAGCACATACAGTACGCTGAATAGTACTGTGGTTTAAAATGATGTACAGAAAATACAAATTACAGTAGGAATGAAAATACCAAGAATGAACCTTATTTCCAGATCTATACAGCATTGGTAGATTCACAGAAATATAAAATACTTTCTAATTATGAAAAGCTGAAGACATACAGTAAGTCCTGGCACCAAGGGTATTCACTGATGAGAGTTAAACTCTTTTATAATAAATGATACCTCTTCCACTTTTTATTGATTTCTTTTTTAGCCCTTCAAATACTTATTGGAATGTATTAGTATATTAAATTAAATCTTTTACACTACAGAGTGGAGTGGCACAATGATGCAGTTGTTAGTATTGCAGCCTCGCAGTGCTGGGGCCCTGGGTTCAGTTCCAGACCAAGGGTGTTATCTGTGAGGAGTTTGTATGTTCCCTCGCTGTTCCTCCCCAATCCAAAGACAAACTGGTAGGTCATACTGGTAGAAAATCAGGCCTGGTAAGCATGTCTGTGTTTGTGTCTGCCCTGCAATGGACTGGCATCCTCTCCAAGGTGTACCCTAGTGGGGACAGTTGCTTGCTGAGATTGACTCCAGCTCCCCTGCTACCCTGAATTGGAAGAAGTGATTAGAAAATGATGGATGGAAATGGAGAGCCAGTAGTTGTCTGGAGATTTTTGTCATCTTACATCAGTGATGTCATTGCATATGTATTGAATGTATATTTTGTTCAGTTAACATTTTAAAAAGGTCTTAGTGTTATAGAGGTAAAGAAGCCGATTACAATAAACCCATAAAATTATAATGAGGCAGTATGACAATTTAGCTGAGAATTTTGCAACTAAATGTGCTCAAAGCTACTATGCGAGAAAACCTATTTTTCAAATTTCTATTTTCAGTGTCATGCAAATTAAACACAAAGTCAGTGTCTCAAATACTGGCCAAATACCAGCTTTCCCAGAAAGGTCAAAATGCTATCTGTGTGCACATAAAACACCTGCATGAGACAATCTCATCAGGAAGATAATGGCTGCCAGGTGACACTGGATTGTCTGCCAGATTATTACTGCAGGGTCATGGGTAGATGATAATGGCTATATCATGTCATTGTCAATCATGTCATTGACTAATTTTGTCATACAGTCATAATAGTCAAAATTAGAGGTATGTCTTTGGATTGTGGGATGAAACCTATGTGAACATCAGGAGAACATACAAACTCAACACAGATAGGACCCAAGAAACTGAACCTAGGGCACTAGCACTGAGACGTAGCAATGTCACTCAACTTAAGTACATGTACAGAACATTGATGTTCAAAATACATCTTAAAATTAATGTAATAACAGCAAAACCAACAATTATAACATTACTCCACCATATTAAAACAGAGCTCTGCAAATATCTAAGTGGCCTTGGATAAGGACATTTTCTAAAACTGAATAATATGTAAAAATGTTAACCAATGGAGAGATGTGTTTAATTTTGTGAGGCTTTAAAATAGTTTTTTAAATAATTTTTAAAACTTAAAAATAATAACCAGAAGAAGAAATCAAAGACTCAAGGAAATAATCAGTAACAATATGAGATGCTATTCATTAAGCAATTTCAATACACCCATTTGTTAAAGTAGGAACTTGTGATTTTTTTTGTTTATGTCAGGGACGATAATACCACTTAAGCCAATTTTATACAAAGCAGGTCTGAAATTTCCTAAGGTGGCAGTCACGTAGCCACCTTCTACTTTATTTTCTTTTAATTGTATTGTCATTAGAATAAATTACCAAGTTTGTAAGTAATTGACCCGTTTTTGAAAAGTAGTATGCAACATGGGACACATTTCGACAAGTCGTGAAGTTTAGACACATGTCTGAAGTTCGGGTGCCAATTTGGAGCGGTTCTCAAATTTAATACACGTCATGTTTAACACAACCACTTTTTTTTATCACATACAGTACTAGACGACAAGTCTGTCACTGATACATTTTGGGTTGATGGACAAGAAAAAAATAGCTAAAACAATTTCCACGCACGGGAATGTAGTACCAAGTTTTTATGTTTTCTAAACACCCTTGTTACCTAATCTCAGATTTTTAAATCCATTGTTTAATTTTAGCGCGAAGTAAATATGGTGTCGCTCCTTGAAGATTTTCAAACATTTTAAGTGTTCAAATTTAAGGCACAAAACGGGACCAGAGAAGATGAAGGGACACGTCTGCTGCCCGAAGGAGATTAAAGGAAAACTGTTTTACACCCATAGGGACTGCATCTTCAGTTAACTTTCATCCATTACTCATTTGTTACCTCCTGCTATTTTAGTCTGGCTTTCCTTTCCATTCACTAGTGTCTTCAGCACTGTTTGCGCAATGACACCGAGAGCGGAAAATTTCGAGTTCTTTTTTTCTGTCGGAGTCCTGTAGTCTCAGGGGAAACCCATGCGCACTTCCTTTTTTTCAGACTACAGACCTATAAATACGGGCACATGTATGGTTTACAGCTTAAAAATTGCTGAACACGACAATGATCTGCAGCCTTTGCTGTATCTAGTGAGGACTGACTCATCTACAGCCCAAAACAATAACAGAGCGGCTCGAAACGGGCACAGCAAACACTACGCTCCATTGGATTTAGCTGTTTCCTTTAGCTGCGACAAACATGACAGCCGCCGACCCCGAGAGTCTGGTGGAGCGCTCACGTGGACGTTGCCTGGATAAATGTCTTCTCGCTTCTGTGGTGTTTCTGTTTCTGGCGGTATTCGGAGCCGCCGCTGGCGCGGCCGTGTTTCTCCAGAACCTGAAGAGCAGTGAGGAAAGGATCGCAGATCTGCCCACTCCCAGTTCGAGACAAGCGCTACCCAGGGAGCCTTACTACAAGGTAAACAGAGTGCACTTGGTTGCTTCTCCTCTATCGGAACGAATAGCAATTACCATACAGAACTTCAGCATTAAGCATCCTTGCATGTAATGAACTGTTTACACTGTAAAACAAATGAAGCATTTCAGTTATCTAATAATCTGAAGATGAGCCATAAACCTGTCTGTCCGAGTATAAATTTGGAGTACCTTCCCCTTAATTGTTAATTGTTAATTGACAATTACTGCTAGTTCCTGTTGCACGAATAAGCCAGTCACGAAGTTCTACAGTAGGTCATAATGCAGTATGTTTTTTACTATTTATTTTTGGCATCGTTTTGTGATGTGACCTATTCATTTTATTTTCCTTAAGAGATCAGCAGCATGGTTCTGGTAAACACAGCTTGACTGTACACATACTCACACTGTAACCCTGAGTGTTAAAGTTGAAGGTACCAGTGAAGAATCGTAATGACTGTAGTACTTTTGGTGAATGTATTATTCATTTTACCAAGCTAAAAGCCTCAGATGGTTAAAAACTGTTGAAGGACAGAGATATCAGCACTGTATGGGCAGTAGCAGTGGTGGCAGTGTTTTCCTTCCACACATTGAAAAAGTATAAAAAATGACTTGGGTTTATAGTAATGATTCAAACATGTGCATTTAAACAGGATAAGAATTAAGCAGAGACTGACATCCCCTTTACAACAATCAAACCAATGCCATATTTCTTCTTGCTCTATTTTCTAAGATGATACTGTGAGCTCTATTTAAAGCCGAAATGCAAAATAGTTTTCTGACTTACTTTATGTTTGAAAATAAATGGTACTAAATGTATTGCCCACTTGTATCTTGTATAGGAAACCACAACACTGCAGAATGCTTCAAAGTGACAGATTCATATAACATTCCCTGCCTTTTTACATAGTTGCCCCAGTACAGGCTGGTTTATAACACTGTAAAAATCATTTGACCTAATTCTTAAAATAACCTTTATAAAAATCTAACACTTTCTTTCCTTCTTTTACAGAAAATTGCATATGTGCATGCAGACACAGGTGAGTCTCCAATATTTGTCTCTTTTTATTATTTTGCATGCATTAAAATTGTCCAGATATTGACTTTCAAGGTAGTTTGTCTCGCAGTGCCTATGAACTTTGTATCTGTTAATGCCGTCCAAGTGTAAGATTCATTAAATCATGTTGTAGCCATTTGCAAACTGTTACTGTTATAAGAAAGGTATAGTGACCATGTCTTCATGATCACTAGTGCTGACAGATCAACACATTAGCAGATCAAGAATGCAGAACTAGATTATGAATTTGTCAATTACTGCAAGACATCACCAGCTTTTCACATCTTACTGCATTTGCAAAACCTGCCAGGATTTCTGTGCTCAAAGTCTTAAAAGAACAAAGTGCAACAGGGAGCTCAAGAAACTCTCCTCTAGAGGATGGTGTTGAGCTGTGAACTGAGCAGAATCCACACATGTTCTGTCTGCTTATCTCTGAATAATCCTGGGACATGCACCAGCAAAATAACATCAGAAACATTACATGCAACACTCCATGTACTAAAGACTCATTTGATAAAGTAAACTTGCTCAGCCACTGCCTATAAAACTATTGTCTTAGATCACAGAATAGACAACACACAATCCCATTGTCAACTGGTTTTATTAAAAGCTTGCAAACTAAAATCCCCTCTTCTTCCTATATCCTTCTAGGCAAGATCTCCAACCAGTCTATGAAGTGGCGATCCGTGAGAAGCGCTGGGGGAAACCCGGTGGGGACCCTCTTTACGTTCAACCAAATCACAGGCGTAATTTCGCCCACCGTGGAAGGGATGTTCTACCTGTACGTGGATTTGGTGCTGACCTGCACAGCCGACTGCAAGAGTGGCTCAGTGACTGTTACCTTCATGAATAAGAACGATGTCGTGCTGGACTGCCGCATCGACATCCCGGACACCTTTGACACACAGGTGCAAAAGTGCTGGAACATTACAACTCTGTCTTCACACAGCCAACTCCATGCCAGTATGAAAGTAGACACCGAGCAGTCCGACTGGAAGTTGGACGAGAACCGATCAGGCTTCGGGATCTTCCTGATCGATCAGCTGAACCGATAAATGGAGCTGTCTTCGCCAATGCAGAGTGGTGGACTCGACAAGTAGCAGAGAAGGAGTGGCGCTGCAGAGCCTCAGCAGCCAGAGCTGCAGTTCCTGCTGCCTGCCAGAGGGGGCAGCAAAAGGACTCTTCCTTCCTGAAAGCTGGACTGTTTCTGGGTACAAACGGCTATAGCCCACAGAGGCTGAGGACTGAAGTTATGTGCCATAAAGGACAGGAATCCTTCCTGCTGTACGATAGACTGGCTCTGGACAATAACAGGGACAAACAAATCTCCATCTCAGTTGTGGTTTTGTAATGTTTTCAGAAAGCACTGTCATTTTGCTACTATTTATTGATATTTATATAACTATTTTTTATATAAAATGTATTTATTTTTAATATATACACATTTGTGCACATATTTATGTGTAAGACAAAGCACTACTACCTATTACTTGCAAACCGAGTACTCTAATTTTGCCATTAAAACCTCCACACTCTGTATCAAGCCTACTTTATAGAGCATCATTGTAATATGGGTCTCTTTTTCAATTATCTTGAAGATGTGGTGAAACATTTCTGGTCCTAATCCCAGTAAAACAGGCCTCTTTGCACTTTATTCATTCTGTTTTACAGTATTAACGAGAGGACTGTTTCAGGTCCTAATATTTCAGATCAGCTCTGGAGTGAACTGTATCTAAAGGATAGGGAGCCACACAGTTAAATTCTCAAATGCAGCACAAGATGGTTCAGTCTACATCTGTAAAAGAAAAAGTGGGGCATCTTTTCAGGATCTTACCAGGACGGGGTAGTGTGGGGACCATTACTGTATGTGGTTTTCGACCTCCACATGACCTCTGAGCATAAAGCTGTTTCCATGGCAATTTTTGCATTAAGAGATGCTAGGCCCAAATGAAGACCATCACACCTACCCATGTACAGGATTATATGCGGACACTTGCATAACAAGAGAATAGAATGCTTGAATGCAACCTGAATGATTTTTCTTGTCATTTCTTAATTGCTGGTAGCCACAGGTGGTAAAACTATTGACGAATGTATGGAAACTACAATAAAGCTGTCCGTTTTACTTTGTGGTCATGGTGGAACTTTGTATTTCAGGGTTTAACAGCTTGACAGATTACAAGCCAATGAAGTTGACCTTGATAGCAAGGAAATTGCTATCCAGTACAGGCCAGTTTCTTCCCCTCCATAGTCTTAATCTTCAGGCAAGCATATTATCATGATCAGGTTTCACTGCTTTTAATGCTAAAATGCTTTAGTGAATACCATCAAGAGTACCTGTATATATTTTACATTCTTACTGGGGGAATATCATCTATTATATATTGGATAGCAAGAGAGGGGCTCTAAAATGTATAGAAATGGAAAGCAGAACAGGGGTGGGATATGCTTAAGTCCACTTTCTAACTTAAAAACATAATTAGGTCAGTGCTGTGGAGATCTGGAATGAGGTCATCACCTGATCCCCTCCTCTCTTTGATATCCTTTGCCATTTTGTTCCCCAGAAGATAAACTAGAAAGACACACAAAACAAAAATGAGAAAGGATAGGTGTTCCAGTGTCAGGGAGAAACCCAGTTAGTTATCATTTAACACACACACAGCTTTCACTACAAATATAGGTGTGTGGCTAGCTGAGTCACAAAAATTGCGTGGTGTTGTCTCTAGGCAGCTGGGGAATGTGGATGGAGCAGTGTGACTTCAATTTGGGAACAGAGTAGCCAGTGCAAGGGAATCTAGCTGAGCTCAGTAAGTGGTGTGAGATTCTAGTAAAAGCAGTCAGAGCAAACGCTTGAGCTGACTGAATCACTGCTCTTGGAGTGAGTAGCAAGGAAGGTAACAATCTACACAGGCAGAAACTGAAGAGACCAAAAAGACAGACATGTGGCAATAAAAATGTATTAGAACTGTTGGGCATTTTCTGGTGGTTTTTAATTCTAATAACACTTTATTGTAACTTTGGAACAATAAGTTCTCAACTTCAGTCCTTGAGAGCCAGAAGCCAGCAGTTTCTCTTCAAATCATCCACAACTTAAGACCTTTGTGAAGAGCTAAATTGATCCAGTTACCCTAATGATGAGCTTAATTAGGCCAATTAAGCCATTTAGAGCAGAGCTGGAAAGAAAACCCTCAGACACTGCAGCCCTGCAAGACAGTCTATCCTGAAAATTCAAAGCCTCAGTTGTAAAATTGTTATACATTCCTTTTAAAGTGGAAATTTAACGTTGCATTTTTTATACCCTCATATTTGGAAATGCTAATTGTTCATGTAATCAGCTGGCTCCTATTGATCATGCGCTGGTGCAGAGAGAGGACTGCTCACATACACCACCACAGTGCCGATGTTGAGCTGCTTACCATTTGACACTCTCTGACCTCACTGCAAGTCTGTAAGAGCCCAGGAAGCTTCAGGCGTCACTGATAACAATATTACACTCATTGGAGTTTTGTGTGCCACCTTAAGGGGAAAAGCAGTCACAGTAGACTAGAGACATGACTCACTCTAAACCTGGACTGTGAGTGAGGGCTCTCACCAGCTGTGCCACTGGAACCTGGGTGAAAACACTGTCTGCAGCAGGGACTTGAAACCACTATCAGTCAGTCATGAGTCCAAAGGCTTACCCAGTATGCTATACCGCACCCAAATAACTAGAGTAATCCAACAAAAAGTTTGAACCAATTTGGGAAAGCACTGACTAAAATCAAGGGAGGAGAACTATATGATGCAATGCAAAACTGAGTAACACAATTTCCAGAGGGCCAATAATCACTTCATTATCTGGGAGGTTTTAATGTTTTGCTCTAAGCTCCAAGATATAAAAAAAATCTAAAAATGGGATGGTAAAAACAAAGTACTTCAGCTGGAAAGAAAACATTGAAAATTGTTTCTACTGTAAAGAGCACACAACAGCCTGAATAATTCCCAAACTGCAAAGGACACCATAAATCAGACTGAATTTGTGCAGTCACTCAGAAAACAAGACTTTGTGGTGTACTGTAGATATAAACACCCAACATTTGTGAAGTGAGGACTTCAAGTACAAAAATGAGATTAGCACTGGTAAATATAAGTAGAACTGGGAGTTAAAATGTTCAAGTGGTTAACTGGGTTAATTTAAGAAAGATGAACTTTTTAGATCAACCAATAAGCAAGTAGAAACCAAATAACGTAGATAGGCCAAACAAGTTTATTATATCCTTATTTTAGTACAGTAAGTCTTTACTGCAGCACTTTTACAGAGCATGGGCAAGAAATGTATGGGTTCAAAGACCTAGATAGAGACAACCTAAAACTGCAGATTGTGGATCTGCACTTTGATCTCAAGTATTTTACATTACTGTCATGTTACATAAATTCTTGATTGTGAAATATTTGCGGATGATAAATATTCTTCCATTCAATAGTCTCAGAATGAGAGAACTGGACTTCCTCTTTCCATGGATGTTCTAAAGGCTGTGCTTGAGAGGGAAGCACTTTCCACATGTTCAGGAAATACCTGCTACCTCACTTCCTGTTTTCCCCTCACATGACTATAGCCCGCGAATGCTAAGCATGTACTCCCGCAATTTAAAAAAATATATTTTAGGTCACACAGAGAGTGTTGATTACCAACCCCCATCTCGGACTGCACTCTCAATGTCAGGAGGATGTTACGAAAATGAAACTAGATTGAGCTAGGCGAAATTCCACCACAAATTCAAGACAAAAAAAAACTGAAGAGGCTTTCTGAAGAGAAGACACAAAACTTATTTTTAACTTTTGGATTTTCCTTACAGTTTTGACCAATTCCGCTATAGTTTCAAATACAGTAAGGCCTCAGGAAAGCTAGACAGTGCGCAGAGATGTACTGATATGACTGTAGAGTGTTTTTAGACAATAACTTTGGCAAGGCAAGTAATTCTACATGATTAGTTTTCAGAAAAAAAGTTTAAAATAGTTTGAGATGCTACATAAACAAAAACTTGTATGGACAAACAGTCATTAAGGGAGGAAATGTGTGTCGTGCATTCATCAGTATCAGAATAATTGTTCAGCTGCAACACAAATACATAAACCTTTTACCTTTAAGGCACATAAACCAAATACTGTACAGTTAAAATGGTATAGCAAGAATTGCCAAGAGGTAAAAAATGTTTTTGCTCAATTTAACTTTCTAAGTTTACTGGGTTCAGTAAGCATTGATTACATCACTTGAGAAAAAGGAATAATTTATGCCTAGAAGTTTAGATCACCTTATTTTTGATCGACATATATTACTCTTGAACAAAAGCCATCAAGCCCTCAACAAATAAACATCAAAGACCATTTTCTTCATCCAAAGAGTACCATCACTCTATGATACAAAAGGACATTAAAAACAAAAACTCAGAAGGTTTGTTAACACTGATGTTTTGCAAAGAAAACCAATTCCAAGACAGTTTGAATCAATTAATGTAAAAAACGGGAAAAAAAACTTTGAACATAGTCATAGACAATGGTACAAAAGATAAAGATCAGATACTGTTAAAAGCAGGTGGGTACAAGACCCTATGCAGGTTAGAGATCGGGGTGTGTATCGAGGCAAACAGATCCAAAGGAACAGAGACAAAACGTTTAGTCAAGTAGGAACCGGGAAGTCTTGACAAGATAGAACAAGCTTAGTGAGGGAACTGCCGAGGAGGCAGTGAGCTCGAGGTTGGAGGTTCTCCTAATACCAAGCACCGGTGCAGTGCGGGTGAAGGTTTAAATAGAGGAAGAAGGAGCGTGGTGAGATAATGAGGATCAATTAGTGAGTTGTTACAGTACCCCCCCCCTTCATGGGCGACTCCTGGCGCCCTTGATGGCCGGCCTGCGAAGGCCCAATGGAATTCTCCAATTAAAGAACGGTGAACCAATGAAACGTTGACCAAGTTTACGGGATGGTTGTCGTATGGGCAGGTTCCTAGTGGACAGCCAGACTAATTGTCCTCTTCGGTATAGGGGGGAGGGGCGGCGAAGGTGGTTGGCCGAGGCGATCTGAGGCTGTGTTGTTCAGAGGAGGAAATGTTTGGCGGTTTGCCAGATTTCCCGTATTCTGGAAATATAGTGTCGTACTGAGGCACGATGGGCATAGGAGGACAATCATCAGGAATAAGGGTGGGTTGGTAGCCCAGAGAGCAAAGAAAAGGGGACATACCTGTTGTCACGAACACGGACTGAGATCCGTGTCAGATCTTGTAGTAGACCCTATGCGATGCGGTAAGAGCTGGAGAAAACAGGAGGCGTGGTAAAAGGGAACACACAGGGGTTTAATAGTGCACTAAATAATAGTGACAATCCGTGAGACAGTGAACGGGGAAGACAAAGAATGGCATCCAAATCCAAACAAGTCCAAAGGCAGGTCAGGGCACAGTCCGAGAGTCCATTAGTGAGAAATCCATCCTGGGATGCGACAAGGTTAAAATCCCCGGGAGGGGGGAACACACGGAGAGACAAAACATGGAGGTCCAAGGGTGATGGGGCGAGATCCTCCAGACCCCAGGCTCAGGAAGGGGGAGGTCAGGGATGAGGCCTATGCCCTCAGGAGACGGACGTAAGGTTTCCTGGTGCCAGGTGGGCCTCGCGACATCCTTACCCTAATGATGAGCCCCGAGGACTGGAGGAGCTAGTCTTTAAATAATAAACCTAAAAAGGTACACCTGGGAAGCTTAATCACAGAAACAATAACGGGAGTAGTGGAGCGCCCTCTAGGGAGGGATTTCGGGAGTGACACCTGTAGCAGAGGTGGAGAGAGAATTGTGGGAATACTCTGCCCAGGGGAGAAGTGAGGCCCAGTTGTTCTGTGCAGCAGAAGTATAGACCCTAAGAAAGGTCAGGACCTTGGTTCTTTTCCTACAGGAGAGAATCTTGGGTCTACTGGGAAAAACATGCAACTGCACATACTTTAGTTTCTGTCAGGCATTGAAAGTTTATTGGCAGTCTTTTTCTTATCCAGAAATCCAAGCATGAATTCATTAGCAAGAACTTGGCAAATGTTGAGCACACAGGACAGAGGGCTATCTGGTTTGTATTAACTCACATTTCCAAATCATGTATTGGAAAAGAGTAATAAATCATGTGGTGTTGTGGTTGAACTTTCCCAGTTCCTCCCCTGTAAAGTATTCTGTACATCAGAAAAAGTTTGTTGAAGCATTTACAATTTCAGGCTTTTACCGTGATAGACTAAATCAATAAAATCAATACCAAATGGGTGAAGACTAAACACTACAGAAATTATTTCATGAACTTTTGCCATCAATGGTGGAAAAACAGCATTGTGGATGGAAAAGTCCAACAAAAAAAAGGGGGAAATGAACAGCCGATCTTCCCAAATCGACAGGCACACTTACACAATCATTCAGTTCACAACTTTGAGCTAAGTGTCTGATGTTTTTTTATCTTGTTTTAGGACTGTGCAATATTATTTCCTTGTACCACATTAACCACATTAAAGTCGCATCCATGCAGGATCTTTGTGTTATCTGTTAATCTCGATGTCGTTCATCTGCAAGAGGTAGCAGAGCTTCACTACCACAATACCTTTCAAAAAAGGTTAGTTTCAGTTTATTGTCTATTGTCATATGCACAAGTGCAATGATATGCATATTTGCATGTATGCTCCAATACAAAGAATACAAAGATACAGTACATTAAGGAAACACCAAAAACCTCAACACAGAACAGCAGCAGCAACAAGTTAAATAACATACATCTTAGAAAAAAAACACATCAGTGTGAGCCAGTGGTAGGGGTAGAGTTTAGTAATCTGACTGTGGGAAGAAACTGTCTCTGAATCTGGAGGTTCATGCCTTTATGCTCCTATAACACTTACCAGAGAAAAGGGGGGAGAAAACTGAGAAACCAGGATAACTGGTATCCTTAGCAATACTTCCAGCCTTCCTGAGACAACGAGTTGTAAAAATGTCTGAAACAGACGGGAGCTCTACTCCAATGATGAACTGGGCTGACTTGATCACCCCCTGTAACGACCCGTTGAGACAACGAACTGCTGCCAAATCAAGCTGTAATACCAAATGTGAGCACACTCTCAATAGCGCACCTGTTAGCAATAGCTGATCATGAAAAGCTGGCAGGATCCTATGCGGTGCTAGCCAATGATTGAACAGAGGAATCATTAGTGAGTGGAGTCGGGTTTACTTATCCAAAACACGTAGTCAATATTCGTGGTCGAGGTCAAGCGTGGGTCAAAAAGCAGGTAGCAAAGGACGAAGGATTTCACAGACGTAGAAGTCGAGGCGAAGGTAGCTCAGTGAGGGTCAACGCAATACTGAGCATAGGACTGTAAGTGAGTAGCCCTTAAGTAGTGATTGTTGGGAGTTGAGGTGCAGGATGAGGGACGTGGTTGGGTAATTAGGTTGTGTGTCGGCATTTTTGAGAAATAGCCTGGGCTTGTGTCTGAATAGTGCTTCAGAGATTGTGGGAAGTAGCCTGGGCTTGTGTCTGATTAGTGAGATCCGTGACAGTACCCCCCTCCCCCCCTTCACAGGCAGCTCCTGACGCCCTAAGTGGGTGATCTGGAAAAGCGCGATGAGAGTTCTGGATGAGAATGGGGTCCAGAATCTCTTTTTTGGGAACCCAGGAGTGCTCCTTTGGACCATATCCTTCCCAGTCTACAAGATATTGTATGGAGCCCCTGTGCCAGCGAGCATCCAGAATCTTATAGATGGTGAAGGCTGGGATGCTGTCAACAAGCCAGGGAGGAGCTGGACATGGTTGTGGTCTAGAGATGGGGGATCTGTGGAAGGGTTTGAGGAGGTAGACATGGAAAGTGGGGTAAATCTTAAGGGTCGGAGGGAGAGCAAGGCGATAGGAAACGGGTATAACCTGGGTGAGTACCCAAAATGGGCCAATGTAGCGAAGTTCCAACTTGTATGAGGGTTGTCGTAGGGGTAGGTTTCTAGTGGAGAGCCAGACATATCGTCCTCATCTGAGTCTGGGAAAGGATTGTCGGTGGCGATCGGCTGCGATCTTCTGCCGATGGGCTGTTTTCTTTAGTGCGAGTCTGGTGGTTTTCCACAGTTACAGAGTGAGATGATGTACTCTTGGATAGATGGGACCTCAGATTCCGGGGGATGTCCACAATTAATTGGAGTTGGTATCCTAGGGAGCAACGGAAGGGAGATATAGCTGTAGAGGAGGTGTTCAGGGAGTTGTGTGCGTACTCGGCCCAAGGGAGCAAAGAAACCCAGTTGTCTCGGGTTGCGGAGACGTAAGCCCTCAGGAACTTCAGGAGGTCTTGGTTGATTCTCTCCCGTCTGGCCATTAGCCTCTGGGTAATAGCTTGAGGTGTGGGAAACAGAGGATCCCAAGGACCTGCAAAAGGCCCTCTAAAATTTTGATATAAACTGAGGGCCTCTGTCCGAGACCACGTCTTTCGGGATGCCATGAAGTTTGAAGACACGGAGGACAAACAGGTCTGCCATTTCCTGGGTGGAAGGCAGGGTGGGAAGGGGAACAAAGTGAGCTGCCTAGACGAAGCGGTACACAATGACCATTATAGTGGTTTTTCCTAGGCTCCTGGGGAGATCAGTGAGAAAATCAACAGAAATCAACCAAGGTCGTTTGAGAACGGGAAGAGGTTGCAGGAGCCCTGTCTTCTTGTTACATGGAGATTTGATCCTGGCACATATGAAGCAAGCCCGCACGTATTCGGCAACACCAGGTTTTATGGATGGCCACCAAAAGTCCATGGAGACTAGTTCCAGTGTGTGTCTAGCACCAGGACGGCCAGCAAAGTGAGAGTCATGACCCCACTGAAGGATTGCTGAGTGGATGTTGTTTGGAACAAAGAGTTTGTCCGGAGGGCAATGGGGATTGACTGTTTGACCAATCAGGGCACTCTAACTTGGTCTTCAATGTCCCACCTGATGGCTGCGAGAATCTTGTTGGGAAGGATGATGGGTTCCGAAATGTTCTCTTGCTCAGGGGGGTTAATGGAGGCGGGAGAGGGCATCAGCCTTAACATTATTGTATCTGGGAGAGTATGTGATTAAAAAGCAGAATCTAGAAACACTGCTTATTTTGGTTTAATGGTTTGTTATTGTCTGAATACCCCGCCACATTTGGTACACGTCGGCAGAGGCAGCTTGTATTTCTATCTTATTAGGGTATTGCCTTTTAGCGTCCCTCTTAGCTCTCCGCAGGTCATACCTTGCCTTCTTATAAAGGTTCAGGTTGCCAGATTTAAAGGCCTTCGATCATGCCCACAGCTTAATTCAGATATCGATGTTAAACCATGGTTTTTGCTTGGGGAAAAAACTAACTGTCTTTGTGGTCGGTCACACAGTCATCCACGCATTACTTAATTAAATCGGTGACGACTGTAGTGTACTCGTTCAGGTTCGATGATGAACTTTTAAACATGGCCCAGTCCACAGATTCAAAGCAGTAGATACTATAAATAAGAAGATACTGTACAGGAAGCAAATTAAACATCAAGCTGTCCTGAGCCACTTCAATGCAAACTCAACTACCACCAGATTCTCAACTAGTGATCTATTTGAAACAGGCATCCCTTAATTAATTTTGCTCAATGCACTTTATCCTCGATGATATCCTGTTAAATTGAAAAGTAAATAAAACTTGTGAGTTCTGCCAAAGAGCGCAAACACTAATTCCACAGTACATACTTTCTGTTAGTTTTACTGTCTAAGATATCACATTTATTTTACTATCACTAATAGACTGAAACTGCATTGCAGCCATTTGCAAAACAATGCAGTTTGGTGCTTAAAAAGTTAGTTGGCCTTTTTAGATCACTGTGCTGTCAACACCTAGCACTGTGGAGTAAGAAGATTTGGTACACTTACAGTATGCACAATGGCACTGTGGTTAGCATTGCTGCCCCACAGCAGTGGGGACCTGGGTTCAATTCCAGACCAGGGGTGCTATCTGCTTGGTGTGTACTGTATATGCTCTCCCTGTGTTCATGTGGATTTCTTTTGGGTAGTTCGAGTAGGTAGCTGCGTCAGCATGTGTAGGCTGCAAAGGAACAAGTGTGAGTATTTGCGTGTCTGTCCTGCAATGGACTTGCACACTGTCCAGGATGTATTCTGCCTTGCAATGTTGCTTGGCAGGATAGGCTCCAGCTTCACTGCCAAGAGCAAATTAGAAAATGGATGGAGGAATGGAGGCATGAGCACATTCCCATGTGCACAGACAGCATCCACTTGGGGGCAACAGCATCACTAGTGTCTTCCATGCATCCTAAACTACACCTTCACTGTTCGCCCTCTGCTTTCTCTGACGAAAATTGCAAGAGTGAAGCGTTAACTGTTTTGACACTTTCAGAAAAAGAAAAAAATGAGATTTGCAAAAGACTGTGTGGGAGTGTTTTTTTATCATTCATAATAACAATTTTCTCTGACTCACCTACGCATGTTATGATCAGATGTACAAATGGTTCTGCTTACAATAACAATAAGCACACAAACAATGTCTGAGAAGGAAAACTGCAGAGTTCAAGGAAAAGCAGAGCAAACAGTAGAAGATCCACAGTTCTCGTTTACTGGTTATTTTGTTTGTGTTGTATATTTTCTGAACAAAAGAAAATATGTCAGCACATTGGTGCTGTGGTTAGCACTGCACTGGGGCCCTAGGTTCAATTCCTATGGTGCTATCATAGTGGAGCTTCTATGTTCTCCCTGTGTTCTCCTGGGTTTCTTCCAGGAGTTCTGGTTTCCTCCCACACTCCTAAGACATACTGGTACTGTAGCTTAAGTGGCTTCTGTGTGCACGGTTGTGTCAGTGTGTGTCCTGCAATGGACTATTGCCCCATCCAGACATCCATCCTGTCTTTTGTCCTTTTACTTGCCCAGATAGACTCTGGCTCAACTACAACCATGAAGTGGATGACGAGGATACAAAAATGGATGGATGTACAACTGCACTCACCACATTACAACAAAATGTATTGCAGTTCTAAGAACAGTTCAAAGAAGAGCATCCATGTAAATCACTCCGGTTTAAAAGGATGTCTTACGTTGACAAGCTAGAAGAATCCATCATTTTAAGTTTTTAATATAGAAAACCCAGTCAAGATAACTGATGCATTTAATTAACTTAATAGATTTCTTCAGGATGAACAGTGAACTACAAGCCTGAGGACCAGTGGAAACGACATGCATTTAGGTACTAGTCTATTCACCTTGTTAAATCAGCAAAACTAAGGGAGGATAGAAAAAGTGAAATGATACAAATATTTAAAACCCTGAAAGGTATGGGCAATTAAACCTGGACTAAGGGTGAAATGAAGACCTGAAGACCCAACTAAGAAATCAGAATAGAACTGAAATCAGGAAGCACTTTTGTGCACAAAGAGTTCTGAAGGTGTGGAACAAACTATTTGCCTTGTTTATGAAGTCGATTCCGTGGATCAATAACTTTCTGGAGGACACAGACATCCCTGGAGAAATAAGATACTATAAATCAAACCAGCTAGTTTTGCCAAATGGCTTCTTCCAATGTGTAGCCTCTCTTATAATGTATGTATTGTAATTGATACTCTTATTCCCTACTTTATTAGAAAGAAAACTCATTCAGGAATGGAAACAAAATAATAACAGCATTAATATCAGAACTATAGTAACTTATTCAGCAGCAAAGTACACTGAGGGAACTGCAATGATATTGATTCTGCACTCCATAAAAACTCACTGATGACTAGAAAATACAGTGCATGAATGCATCTCACCTAGTCCACTGTCTGAATCAATACTAATTTCCCTCTTCAGGTTGACCCTAACTCAGCTAGTCCTAGGTATCCATATTTTATGGGCTAAATCCATATGACTAGATTACATTCGCTGAACACGCTTCAGAAATGGGATCTACAGTATGTGTGACAGTGAAATTCAGAACCTGACAGCATATTATTACCGGTGGACATTCTGAGAGCACATGTAACCCACCGCGAAAGGACCTTAATCCCACAATCACAGCTAATTATATGCAATGAACTGCAAGTGCAACTCTCAATTATGGCTTGGTTTCAAAATGGTGAAATCCATAATGTATAAAGCTACACCATTATACAAAACAAGATTCTATTTTTTCCTAGCACTGAGAAACAGTACAAAACAGCAAGACAAAGAAGTAGTCTTTACTAGTTTGTGCAAACCCCCTTGCACATCTAAGAGATTTACATTTAAAACAGATTAATATTTCTTGTTCGTTGTTTTCCAAACCCTTAGTGGTATCAATGGGGGATCTTTCTTTTTAACTTTAATTGAACATTTTAGCTTCTTCCAGAGTTTTAGGGCTTCCAGTTTGAAATTTAACAATTGAATTATTTAATTTTTCCTTTCACAAATGATTTCATTTAATTTCTCAGGCTTTCTGCATGTAATTTGTTTAGTTATTATGTAAAAAGTGATTATGTTGTTGTGACTATTTCTAAATGTTACAGTGCTTTTCTTTTTCTTTGCAGTATGTACAGTATGTGACTAATTGGTAAAAGCTATTAATATTATAGATTTACAATGTAGAAAATAAACTTTCTTATAGATAGACAAATTCCCATTATTTTCAAATATTTAGTCACTTTAACTGTAAGATAACATAGGTTAATTTAAGGAAAAATCATGAATTATATTTCTTAAAAAGTGCTTCATATTCTAACAGAATATCTGTGATCACCTAAAAATCACTGCAATGACTTATTTAGCGTGAAATATTCTGAGACAAAAAATCTAGTACAGTATTTATTTATGTATACATAATGAGACTCTAAACTATGAAAAGATCATTTTTCTTTTTTATACGGCGGGTATAGAAACCCCATAAAAACCTGGTTACTGGCAGATAATGCCACTTCTGTTACAACTTAAATAACTAAATGTGTTTATTTCCATTATTTAATTTCCATAATTTAATGTACTTTTCATTTTTAAGATGTGTCCAGTACATAATGATGTCACAAGTTTATCTAATTCTTAAGAATTTTGTTCTGTGTTGCAAAGGAAGAAATCTATTTACAAGGCTACAAGGTTGACTCACTGAGAAAAAACAATGGCTTATCCATGAACTGAGCAGAGCTAAAAATTGATTTTGGTGATCTTTTCAGTAGGCACAGCGACCCCTGGTGTCAGATTGACTTGAATAACCAAAGTGTATCAAATACATTCATGACCCTTACTTTAGTAACATATTGGAGGTTTCAAGAGCTGGTAAGACATAATCAAATAAGACTTTTTTATAGTCCCCATGATTTTAGAAGTGGTAAAAAAAACAAAGAAAATACTGAGCTGGTAATATCATTAGTAATACAGAAGGGTTACAGAATTTGGTAATGTAATGTTCATACATTTGCTTATTTGAGATTCTGGTCAACGGGGTCTTGTATGGAAGTAGAACAGAGCAGGGTGAAATTGAGCTGAAGGTTGTTAAGCACACCTTTCAAATTAGCGGAACAACATACAGTACATGTACTAGGATTGTGTGACAAATCGAGCTAATGGGTGAGCCTTCTACACCCCCTGCCTAGCATCTGCATCTCAAATGGTCTTGTTTTTATGTTGTATCAAACACTCCAGGTTCTGTGTCAGCGGAATGACACGCTGGAGATTACATTACAAGATGACTGACATTTTGTATTGCGCTTTTCATTACAGTGATGTAGTGAATTTGCCTTACAGTGATGCATGCTCTAATTCAGAGGCAAAAAGAGAAAATGCAGGCAGGCATTCATGTTGTTTATTTTAGCTAATAACTATACGTTTGTAACTGCATTTATTGGTTTTATTGGATCAATGTTTTAATTAACTTAAAGCATTAGTACTTTAATTATCATGTAAGGAATGGTTATTCGTGTGTTTTAAACATACATACTATATACTGTAGTACATTATGCAACGGTATAGGGGTGGACTTGATTATTTGTAAATTTGTCTATTTGCAACAGTTCTCCGCATTACACCCATGTTGTTTTGTTGAAACCCTATTTTAATTAGATAAGAACAGCTGCAAATGAAAGGTGACACCTAGCTAACTTATACAAATATTGTTATAAATAAATACTCATTTATACTAATATAAACACAGAAATGTGGGTGGCACAGTGGTGCAGTGGTTAACATTGCTGCCTCGGAGCGGTAGGGTTCTGGGTTCAATTCTGGACCTGAGGTGCTATCTGCACAGAGTTACAGTATATGGCCTCCCGACGTTCGTGTGGATTCCCTTTAGGCGCTCTGGTTTCCTTTCACAATCCAAAACATAGGGGTAGCTTAATTGGCTTCTGAGAAATCTACCTGTATGTGCATGTTTATATCTGTTCATTCTGTGATGGACTGGCATCCTGTCCATGGTGTACCCTACCTTGTGCCTCTTGCTGTCAGGATAGGCTCAGGTTCCCCCACAACCATGAATGGGAAGAAGCAGTTAGAAAATAGTTAGATGGATAAATACAGAAATGTGGGATTGTTTACACAGGATATCTGTATTCTGTGTCCAGTGGAAGCTTAACTTTTCCGATCAGTGAGGAAGCCTATTTTCATGAATGGATACCATGGGAGCAAGCTTGATCCAAAAGCTGATGACACAGCACAGCACAAGTGTTTAGAAATTAAATCCTTCACATTCCCCTATTATACATGATTATCAGCAAAAAAAACTGTTTGGTCAAACAAGAAAGACTTGCTTCATCTTGAAATTATATTGTTCTGGCACTTGTAAAAGACGGAAAGATGGACTTTGATGGATTTGAGTGCTTGCAGTGGGCAATCGGCCTGCAATCTTCCATTCTGTTAATGAATGTCATTCCTGTGACTTTTTCAGTTCTCATCAACGAGAGATGAGACATGCCTCCAGTCAACAACAAGTCTCCTGAATATATTGCAGTGCTTGCGGTATATCCAATAATGAATGTCTCTGACATGTGGGCACATTGATGGGAAACATCTACAGGTCCTAAATCTCCCTGCCTAGGACCTGAGATGTTACACAGTCAGTGATTACCAATTCAGTGTCGTATGATGAAAAAAAAGGACAATTCCAAAAAAACAGAACAAATTGTGTCAAAAATACTTTAGAATGATTCACTTCAAACACCTGACAGAGTCAGATGATTTGAGAAATTGTGACCTTTGAAATTATGAAATGAGGTCTATTGGGACCATAAATGGCATTCCAAAGCTTATCCATGGATCCTCCAAAATATTTATGATGACAACTTTTGACTCACCCAATATCCTTTTAGACAATCACTTCATGGCAGGCAAAGTGATGTAGTTTTTTTTTTAGATTTGACCTCATGATCTGACCCTGCAAGATAAAGAATGAAAACCTGCTTCAGCTGAAAGGATTTCAGGCAAAACACACTCTCCTATAACAAGAGCAACTCAAGAGTTCACCTACTGGGCATTTCACAAATTACAAAATACTGAACATAAAATCTTTTCAGTCCTTTTGAACCAGGGCAGGGAAGCTCTGTTCTACAATAGACAAAACCATAAAGGCTGGACCCCAGTTCAGTAGTTTCTAATTTCAACCTCTCTGGACCTCCACACCTGCTGACTTCTCTTCCAGTTGACTTCCATTTACACAACTGAACTCTTCAGTTGGACTAATAGTACTATGAATCTGAACTCGTTAACTGTTCTTGGCTCTTTGACATGTTGGAGGCTTGCTTTTCCCCATTGCTTTTTTTAAGTAGTCTCCATAATGCTTCAGAATTTGCATGGAAGTACAAACAGATTAGTCAGGAGAAATTCTGGAATGAAGTTGTATGGACAGATTAGACCAACATAAAACTTGGTGGAAAGGTTAAAAGGTGAAGAAAGAAAGGAACAGCAGATGCTCTTAAGAATACTGCAACACCTCATTGGTGAAGAATGGTGGAGGTAATGCCATGGCCTGGGCATGTTTGGCGACTTCTAGAACTGGCTCACTTCTCCTTGAGGATTTAGTTAATGACGACTGCAATAGAATCAGTAGGTTTATAGAAACCTATTTTCTGTTTGTTCTTCACATGAGCATGAAAAGAACCCCTAAAAGCCAAGGAGTAGGAAACAAAAGTGGACAATGGCAGACTGGATAAGTCAATCTCTAGATTTAAATACAGTTGAGTATTCTGACGATTTTCAGGCAGGAACGTGAATTGGCTTCATCAAAGGCTTGGCAAAGAGTCTAAAATTTTCAAACAAAAAGTTTTAATGGGTTGTAAACGTCATGCTGTAACTGACTTAATTTCATGCTCATTCCTGCTCTAAATAACATGCTAGCATTGCCACAGCAACCAGTGGAGCTGTAACTCACCTGTCTCTCAGCTGGTTGCTGTGGCTATGCACTCAGACAGGAAATCTGCTGCACCTGTATTCACATAATGCCTACACCTGTCTCACGAGCAACAGACTATTAAAGATCTGCCTTGGCAGTACTCTGTTTTTGACTTTTGCTTTGAGTCTCTGAGTCTTAGTCTCTAACCTTGCATTCTGCTTTGTGTTACTTTCTGGATTCCTGATTCTTCTTTGTGTTTGGAACTGTGATTTACTCGGTATGGCCTTTTCTTGTCTCCTACTAGACTGTCTTTGGATTGCTTTTTTTCCCTGCCTGCCTTTTCACCACACCAGCCTGTTTCCTTTACCCTGCACTTGGTTTCCTCTCATGACCTGGAATCATTTCTCACTTTCAGATTTGAGCAGCGACATTAAACATAATATGCAATCAAATACTGACATTTAATTCAATGTAAATGTGAATGTAACACTAAGCTTATGATCACTTGAAATTTTGAACACAAAAAAATGTTTAGTCTTAATATGATCAAATGTATGCATATGAAAACATATCTTATGTTGTATTTATCATTCACATTAATGCTTGACTGTAAAACAAAAATAATGGTCAACCTTGCTGTCCCAATAATTTTGGAGGGCACAGTATAAATTCATGAAAAAATTAAGTCAAGTAATAACTAGAATCAGTACTGATGAGGATGTCTGAATCATTGGTAATAGTCTATTAGAACTATTATTATCTTTCACCCAGATTGTCATTATTTTTAAGCAAGAACTGGCAATAATGGTGTTGTTTTTGCATCAAGACTAGAAAATGTGAAGAAATAAGTGTTCTGAAAATCTACATACTGTATTTACACTGGCACATATGACATTGTGTGGTTATGTGATTTTAACATCCACTTTCAGAATTCAGTACTTTATTTGATCTACATAAATGTTTAATAGAGGAGCTAGCATCAACATTAAACTGAGATAAACACATGTGTTCAAAGATTACTGTATGGTACATTTTCAAAATAATTATGATCTTGAAAGCATATTTGTTTTGTTTTTTTCTTAAGCCAACTGTGCCCCCCTGAATTATTCTAGAATACTATACACTACTGTCATGATCGTAATCCCTCCTCTTAAGGGCGCTCCGGCTCTTTCTTATTTTGCTAATTACGTGCACTTGCCCCCAATCCTGCCCCTCCTTATTTAAGCCTGGTGCTCTTGCTACTCTGGGCTCTGCATTGGAAGATGGACGCCCGGAGGCCCGCCTGCCATCAAGTTGCCCTATGACTGCGGCTTGAGGGCATAGGCCTCCTATAGGAGTCTGACCCAGCCGAGTCCGGGACTCGGAGCGCCTGGCCTCATCATCCCATTTTTATTCCCTGTCCCTGTACCAGATCCCGTTCTGGTTTTTAACTCTGTTTTGTCTCGTCTTGGTTGGATCACCCGGTTTTGGACTTTTGGACTTCACCCCGGATTTCCCCCCTGGACTCCTTGGACTTGTTTGTCTTGGTTACGCCCCCCAAGCACCAGTTCACCATCTTCACGCCCCCCTGTCTGTCAACCCCTCCTGGTCCTTGTTGTCTCCTCCCCATCGTCCTTTCCCACTTACTTCTGGATTATGCAGTCGGCATAGGGTCCAGAAGTACGCTTCACGACCGGCTCCCGTTACAACTGCTGAACATACTATTTTAGATACAAAATGCTTTCATAATTTAAAGAAATGTGGTATAATGCATTCCTAAACCATGAGCAATTTTGGAAATCGAAAAGTAGCGCTGTAATATCCTATAGCACAACATCTTTCTGTGGCACCTGGATGACTCTAGCTCAACATCACGAGCAATGCTCTGCTAATTACACACTTTTTGCCAATGCTTTAGGGGTTCTGGTTGGAGTTGGCTAATGACATGACTCAGATTAGATCTGGATTACAGGACAGCATAAGGCATTGTAGTTATCTTTTAATGTCATTTTCCTTTAATCCGTTTCATTTGAATTTAACAGGTTCAATTGTTGTCTCCTAGTTCTTATCCACAAGATAAAGTTCATCCCCAAGGTTACTTTCACTGCTATGAATATAGAGCAGGCATTCCCCTAACCTGGTAGTGAGGTGTTAGATAATCCATGCATATAAACACACTACTATAACCTTAAACAGACAGTAGTTACAACAACACCAACTATTAGCACAAAGTCTTCCCTTTCATAACTCAACACTGTTATAAAAGCATGTATTGGTAATTTTGTGGATTTCTATCTTCACTGTAATGTAACATGTAGCATTTAATTTTATATATGATAAATGTATGTTATTTATGCTTTTGTTTCTTGTTTTTGTATCTCTGTCTTGTTGTATCGCTAATTGTAGAGATCACCACAAAAAAACCTGAAAGGGTAGTCTGGCAATAAACTTTAGTGCTTTTTCAAGAAACCACCTGAACAAGATGAGAAGGAATGGTTTCCTCTTGTTTGTAACCTTTGATCTATTCTAATCTCCTAGTGTTACCATATTAAAAAAATGTCTATGGGGGCAAAAGGGGCAATTACATTAACCTTCTGAAAGATAAAAAAAATAAAGTGTAAAATTAACATTGGTAAATGATTTAGAAATATGGGTCCTGGCTATGTAGGCACTGTAATAGAAAAAATATGAAGAGCACATTTAGAAATAAATCTTCACAAAGAAGTAATTTACACCTCCCAGAAACAGAATTACTCCTGAATTAGCTAGCTTAAGTGTTAGAAATGAGAAGGAATTGCGTAGGCCTGTCTACTTCTCTTTTGCCTTCTATCTTGTGACCACAAAGTTTTTTTTTCCTCGAACATCCTGGAAGACTCTTTTGGAGAGTCCTTGAAAAAGTCACATTTACTGGAATTTTGAACTACCATCCATTAGGTCCCATACAGTAGTTTGGGGAAGGTGGTCCATTAAAAAAAAGTCAGCAGTGAAAACTAGCTTTCAGGACATTCTTCTAGAGCAGAAAAAGGAATGCATTTCTATGGCAGGTCAAACTACTACTCCACAGTTCATTATTATTTCATGGGTGAGTACCTCTGACAGTTTTGCTGACCACGTATCTAAAATGGAAAACTATGATTCATGTAGTTCTGCTTTATCTGGCAAACCAACTACAGAAAACTTTTTCTTCACAAGAAACCATCACTTTTCTTGAAAGTTAAAGAACATATAGTGGTACAAATGGTGGGGGGGGGGGATTAATCAATACATAAAATAAATAAGCAAAATCCCCAACCTGGACTTTATTTCTGTGAAGAATACACCCAAGTGGTTGTAGTTGTAGTTAGAGGCACATGCATTCTTTATTGTCTGGCATAGCTTTGGTGAAAAGAACAATAATTCTACACAAAACATAAACATACATCATATGAGTTACCCTATGTACAAATTTATAAATAAGGTGTTTCAGAGTCCTAATATCCTAACCACGCAGAAATCGAATCCCAGACTGTCACCAAGAATTCAAACTCTTATACTGCATAAAGCATAATACAACCCACTGTTAAATCTCTCTCTTTCCAAACCCAGATACCATCAAGTGAATGGGAATCTATGTCCCTATTATAAAACTGCACCTACTAACCTGAAGAAGCCATTTTTAACCAAAGAATCCTTTACACAAGCAATAAGGGTTTCCTAAAAACCAGAGAATAGTAAGCTCCGGACCTTTCTAGGTGATCTGAAACAAGGTGTTCACACCTCCAATATCTTTTTTGTGGTCTTCTCTGTTCTCTCCCATATTCACCATCCACTTATATAGTGTCTTCTGGACTGTTTATTGACAATCATTTATCCAGAACTTAACTGACTAAGGTAAACCAAGGTAAACTCTACAATCTCCAGACCCTTTGCTTTGAAGCTAGAGATGTTCATACTAGCCAGGTGTTACCCTGGCATTGTTGTGTTGTAGCTTACAGACACTTCCATAATTGCCAATAGCTGCAACTTATAGAAACAAGGTTTTTATACTAAAACTCCTAAAACTCTACATACAAAAACTAAGTTACTAAAACTTGTTGTTCTCTTCATCATGTAGTCAAGGTCCAATTGACATTGACCAAAGCAGACTACCATAGTCCCCTATAGCTGTAACAATATATACTGTAAACAAGGTTTTTATACAGGTTAATAAAACTCAGTGTTCCCTTCATCATGTAGTCAAGGTCCTATTGTCGGTTACGGAAGCAGCTGAATGCATATTATTAGCGAATTAAAGACCCACCTATTATTAGAATTATTATCATTGTCTTTGGGGGGACAACATGATGGTGTATGTCTCTGCACTCCCACTGTCATATCCTGAGTGAGATACTTTACCCTAGATGCTCCAGTCCACCCAGCTGTACAAATGGGGACCAGCACTGCTGGCGGTTATGCTTGCAATGGACTATTGGGTTGGGGTAGGGGTATGAAGTCATGTTTTCAGCTCCATGGAAACCAAAATGAGCAGTGGGCCCAATCAGCTGCTGTGGTTCGGATATGGAAATGGCCTTCCTACTGTTGTCTTTACATAAGGTCTCATCCCAGATTTCTTGCTTGCGGTCCAGAGCAAGACAAGAGAAATCCTGATGAAAATGGGGGTCCTCAATGACCCAGTCAGAAAAGACACTTGCTCAATATACAGCTGGAGCCCAATAGTCCAAACATCACCAGGGCTACACCAGTCTTGATCAGATAATGAAATTATCCATGGTAGCAGTGCATGTAATCTTGCAGTACTGGCAGTTAGAGCCACTTCACTCCTCGCTCACCTGTTGGAGCTCTGATACTCACAAGCTGAAAGCAAACAAGGCTCTACAGGGGGGAGTTTCAGAGTTAAGAGGCTCTTTACATAATACTCATCTTTTGGTGCCAGTGGTGAGATCAGCACCATTTCAGTCGCTGGACCCACATTTAGGCGTGTAAAAAAAAACACCCTCAAATTCAAAAACAGCAGCTGCCAAAACAAAATCACATAGAGTAAATGGAAAAGTGTAAAGCAGGTAGAAATTAATCACAATGGAACATGACTGAAAACATCCACTATTCCTATAATGAGCATGACTCTGTTAAACGGCAACTGAAGAAAAATAAGCATGGATTTCTGCTCTCTCTTAAACCAGAATCTTACTCCTGTCATGGAAACTAACATTCAGTTATTAGAATGCCTTTACACTTAGATCAATGACGAACAGAAAGTAACCATTAGAGCAGATTCAGATAGCAGATTCAGATTAAAATACTTTCAATTTACCAGAGCGAGAAACGTCAGCTTTCGTTCACCTCTACATACAGAAAATGCCGACCTGTTCTTTTTAAATCTGGTTACACAACGCAGATATTTCTTCAAAGAAACTGCAGTGTGCCAATGTCTCAACAGGTGTTTACGTTTTCTAAAAATAGAGTTTGCGTTCTAAACTCGAAACCCAGCCCGTGAATTTGTTGCTCTCTCGCTGTGTTGTTGAGCGTGCGTCGTGGACAAATTTCTCTGCGCTTCCTCTCCTGCTGTCCTGGGGAAGCGTCTTTGTCACGAACGCCGACGTTCTTCAAATATTACTCACTGAAAGTGACGTCAATCACATACAAAGGTGACAACACTTGCAAATACTTGGAGAGCGAAAGAAAACGTAACAAGCCTCATTCGTGTGAACCTAATGCATGTGGAGTTTAATGGGTCTGGCCTTTCAGCACAGTTAAGCAGTCTTTCACTAGAATTATCCTGACCTGATGGAAACTGCCTATGACTCACACTGCAGATAAAATGGACATCATAGTGGATTGTCTCTACTATGCCAGTATTCCATTGAACGACACATCTCTTATTGTCAGTCCTTGAATATAGATTTTGACTCTTCTATTTTTTGTGACTTCTGGCTTTTACAGAGCAACCATTTTGGTTTAGCATGGTGGTATTTGCAAAATGCCAAGCAAGACCGAAGCAGACCTATGAATGCAACATTACATTTTAATGAACACATCTGCATTTACAGCCTTGCCTTTGTACCAGCAGCTTGTTACTTTCACTAGAGCTTTGAAGTTTTGAAGGTGGTCTTGTGCGGTTCCAACAGATCCATGTACAGCATCTGTGTTTGATCTTTGCCTCTATACATAAAGCTTAAGCCATTTCGAACAATTATAATTGAGTACAGCAAAACATACACCTCAAATATATAATGTCTAACTAGGCACTATATATGTGTATTGGCACTTGGGAGTATTGTATGATGGATTACTAACTCTGGTGTAAAAGTAGGTGAAAGCATGTTTCATTACCATCACTAATAAACAGTGCCACCCAGTGGCACATCACAGTTAGTCCTCCACCCTACAGTAGGACCCATTAAACTCCACATGCATTAGGTTCACACCCTGAACGTAGTCAAACCCTCTCTGACCACAGCACAGTCCATCACTCACTCAAGTGTCCATAAATATGAAAGTAAAGAGCTCTAGTCTGCCTTGTCTGTCAGTCTGGCCTAATTTTTTACCATGCAGAGGCAGGCAGCTTGAGAAAGGAACACTGGTAGGTTAACTCTTTTCTCTGTATGAGACATTGTGGGGAAGAGCTACATTCACATCCTTCCTTCTTTACCCCCCTCTCACTGCACTGCTGTGTCTTATGTACTCTGCCCTCTTCCTGCTCCTGACCAAACCAGCTCCTCTATGTCTCTAAATGCTTTTTGTCATCCAAATAATTTACATAGGACTGCTAGATGCTAAAAGAGTTTCCAGGCATTTGTCCTCACTGTAGATTAATGGACGTCTCTCCTTGACATGTTGAAGATGTAGAAAAGTCTTCTCTCCACAGCCTTTGGTGTCAGCCGTAAATCTGAGATGTTGAAGTCAAAGCTTAGGCTGCAACATCTTCTTTGTGGTTCATTACAACAAAGAAACAGCTATGATTTCTTGGCTCTATTAATGGATCGTTTAAAAAAATGGAAAATGTACTAGAATGGTAATCAAACTAGGTCACAATCTGATTGGCTCGCAGTCAAAAGGTACACGGAAAGAGGAAGAAAAAATGGATCCATTTCACATCTAACTTATTGCTGAAGTCTGATTACATCAATCCTTCAGATAACGTTCACTACTAACACAAAACAGGGGACACCTTGCCATGTGCTTGTAAGATTGTTGTGGTTCTGTGTGGTTTCTAAAGATGCTCAGCGCTCCATCTCATCTCTCTGGAAATTACTGGTTGTGTCAGTCTTATTATGCTGTTATGAATATGAATATCTTTTCCGTTATTTACTGTAGCATGGTTCTCAAAAGGAGACCGCAGCAGAGTTCCCAATCATCAGATGGGAGACCGAGTTAACTTTTAGACTTCTAGGGGAAAAAATAAGAAAAACAAAACTTCACCTGGCAACGGTTCAGTACAGAGCTCATCAGTTCATAAAGAAATACAGCAGCAATAATAAGATGAACTCGATTAGCACAGCTCAGAGTTCACGGGCACATCAGCAAGTTTTGTTGTTATCTGTTTTGTTTTTACAAGAATGTTTGATTCAAAACACTTTTTCCCCAACATTGAACATTGAAACTCTATGCAGAATTTATCTATTTTAGATTTGTCATCAAAATCAACTTATAAGTAGCCTAGGAATCTTTTCACTCTACTTGTATGTTGTAGTTACTTTATTAGCATTTCATGTTTATATTGTTACAGCTTTAGGTAACTGATAAGTGTTTCTTGGATTTTACATAACGTTTGTGACACTTGGCACTTCTAGCTTCAAAGCCCAGAGGATGTTTGCTGAGGTCTGGGGGATCCCTAGAGTAGAAACAATTGTAAAGTTCACCTTAGTATACCTAGGTTAGCTGCAGGTTAATGATTTTTAAGGAGCAGTACAGAAACACACAATATAAGATCACATTAAGACCACAGAGGAAAGGAATAAACAAGAAGCAGGCAACAGGGAGAGAGAAGTCCGGAGGAGTTAGGACCTAAAGCTTCCGCCAGGCAAGAGCCCATACTTCATTATCATCCAAACCTGACTGGAAGAAAGCATTTGAACCTTGTTAGAGAAAGCATGCTATTTTGTGTTTTTAGGGAACTTGGGTTTTCTGTGTAGAAGAAAGTGCAGTTGAAAATGTCTTTCCTGCTTAGGGTACATTTTTAATAATAATAATTGCTTACACTTATATACAGCTTTTCTGGACACATCCACCACCACCTGGATGATGCAACGGCAGCCAAAGTGCGCCAGAACACATCATCACACACATCAGCTATCAGTGGGGAGAAGAGCAGAGTAATGAAGCCAATTCATAGATGGGGATTATATGGAGGCCATGATTGGTAAAGGGCCAATGGGAAATTTGGTTACACCCCTACTCTTTTCGAGAAATGCCCTGGGATTTTTAATGACCACAGAGAGTCAGGACCTCGGTTTTACATCTCATCCGAAGGATGGGGCCTGTTTACAGTATAGTGTCCCCGTCACAATACTGGGGCATTAGGACCCACATGGACCGCAGCTTAGAAAGGTTACAAAGAGTAAGGGAGGACTAAATAATTAAGTGCTTCCACCTGAATGCCAGAAGTATCAGAAACAAATCAAATGTGATAGAAACTGCCACATGAGCAGGCAATTATGATGTCACTGGAATCACAGAAAAATGGCTAAACAATGAAAAAGGGGGTGTAGGGAAAAGCATATATAAGCTGTGTAGAGCCATATCCCCTTTGAACTACCATAGATACTATAACTATTATGGTCCTTATTGTGGTTCCTTGTATAATAATAATAATTAAAATAATTGCTTACACTTATATAGCGCTTTTCTGGAAACTCCAGTCAAAGCACTTTACAGGTAATGGGGACTCCCCTCCACCACCACCAATGTGCAGCACCCACCTGGATGATGCGACGGCAGCCATAGTGCGCCAGAAAGCTTGGCTTGACAAACTGGACACTTCAGGCTCGAATCTCTTGGTTTCAGAAGTATGCTATAAACCAGGGGTCAGCAACCTTTCAGAAGGTTTACAGACTTGTATGCCATAGTTAAATTTTTTTAATGTCAATAATAAGTTTGATTAATAATTTGACAATAACACTATACTATTATACTAATAATACCTGAAATTAATAAATAAATATGCTGAAACACTCAAAAATTCATGTCACTGGTATCAAAGCTGTCTGCTTTCATCAGAAAAGAAAACATTGGGTCAAAACAATGGAAACCCTGAAATCTGAATATTCTGATGCCAGTTTTCGCATGTACACTCCAAACTCAGCAACATGGATTATGGATTATGCAACCTTTTGAAAGGTGAAAGTTCTTTATAATGTTGGAAATAGTGGAAAGCTGAGGTGTCAATGTCCCAAAGAAAAAACCTATAACAGTTTGATCTTCACCCTGCAGATGGAGGTTGAATTCATTGGTATCCGTGGTGATGAGCCTACAAACATTAGTTTTGCGACCCATTTTCAGCATGCAGTTCAGGGTAGTTTTGACCCTTTCCTGATAAAAAGATTGTGATTGGACCAAAACAGTCCACAAGGCATGCCGAAACCTTCCCATGGCTTAGCCAGTCAACATTGCAGCGAAGCAGAATGTCCTTGTATTCACTGACCATCTCCTGGAGCAGCGTGTCAAGGCAGATCGGCCAACAGGAAAATTCACTATTTTCACCACTGTCGTCATCCCATTATTAAGCTCATAATCTAAAAGCTTGGCACAAAGATTTCCCTGATGAATAACAGAATGATGATTTACCATGGCATGGCCAATGTGATCCACAATTATCTTTACAAACCCGTTTTCTTTCCATCCATGGGCACTGTCAGTCGTCACAGAAAATATTTTCTTGATGTCAATTCCTCTTTCCGCAAAATGATTAATAAATGTCTTCACTCTTCTCGATTTCCATCTGAGTCATGGTATCTCGCAAGAATTGCTAATCATGGTATGTTGTTTATATCCAAGCAACCATCAATGCAAGACTTAATACTTTTACATCTTTTCATGCCAATGTCTCTTGTTAGTAAACATTTCCAGCCATTTCTTTTATGCATCTCTCCACCAATCAAGATAAAGTAAGTCCTTAATTCTGCGAGGTGGGATAGCCCTTTGCCGAGGACAGCGAATTAAGCGGGGGAGAGTGTAATGCATATGGTCGACATTAGAGGTTGTGCAAGCCGGCTTACCAGCGTGGTGACGTCACCGCCCTTCCCTGTGAATTGCAGGGACCACAGCCGTCGGGCTGACAGGAGATCTCCCTTTAGCTCAGCTGGCTGGGTCCCTGTTGAGTGACGCCGGAGGCCTGGGTTTGAGTTGCCAGCAGTGGGGGGCTGACCTGAGGCAGCAGCGGCGAGGGTGCATACCCACGTAAACCTTAGAGCGCTACAATTCTAGAGACGATCATGTCTTTGTTGGGCAAACCATTAAATGAAACATCCAAACAACTAAGAAAAGCCTCTTTTATATATTCCCCATATGTAAATGGATTTCCATGTTTCACAACACATTGTGCAAATTTGTAACTTGCTTCTGTAGCTTATTTTACTTACATAGAAATAAGTAAAGTTGCTGCCGTGTTTTCCATACCTTGCCATAGCACGTTCCATAGACAGCCTTGTCTGTCTCATCCTTGAAGTGTTTGGAGTGTTGCATCTGAAAATGTTGTGGAATACTTGATGTGCGACAAACAATGCTCTCACAACATAAAGCACAAACAGCACAGTCTTTATGTTGAGCTAATCCATATCCATCTATCAAAAAGGGCAGAAATTGCCGATTGATAAGAAAGCACAGTTAGATGTTTGCTCTTTTGTCCAAAATGTCTAACTTTACAATTCAGTGTGAAAAATGTTATCAGCGACAATGATTGTGAGCTTTCCTGTGAAAACAATAGGCTAGCCCTATTACAAATAATGCAGCAAATAAACCAAGTTAATTTTTTTTTACACCAAAGAGTTTTCTTTGGGAAGCATATTGTGGTTTTAACCTAAATTAGACTTTGTTTACATGCCAATAATGGCATGTGTGCTGTAGGTTGCCAACCCCTGATATATACCATGGAATTCAGATTATAATTAAATATGATATAAAAAAATTGAGAATTTGTATGCAAAAATAATTTTTATGGAAGAATATCCAAACATGGTCAAAATGTCAGCAACACGATAGTGTTAGACATGGTTAATGACCGTTCTCTTACCCAATTTACAAGACAATCTACAAGAGGAAACACTTGTACAAATCTGGTCTTTTCAAACAATCAAGACAGAGTAAGGCAAACAGAGGTGATAGAACCATTTTGGAACTGTGATCACAATATAATGGGTTTTGAAGTATACTTTGAAACTGTACAGCAGCAAAAGGTAACAATTTCTGGAAAGCAGACTTTGAAGGAATGAGAGAAGTAAACCGGGATAAGACAGATGTAAAATTTGTGGAATATGAACGGCAACAGTTTAAACAGATTCTGCCTCAGAACGCATGTATCCCAGGAGTGAGTAAATAAAAAGAGTGAGAAAATGCTAAAAGAACTGCTCTGGGCAATGGTTCAACAAACGAATTAAAAAAAACATTTTGGAAAAGCTCAAGGGAAAAGAAAGTGCTTTATAGAATGATTAAAAAAACAACAATGTTCTATTAAAGTCCAGTGCTATTAATTGCAAACATGGGTAAAAATTAGTCCTGCAGAGTTCTTTCAATATTACAACAGCAAAAGAGATCAAATAAACTGTATCAGGGACTATAATGGGGAACTAAACATACATTTGTTTTCTTACTGCTTCATCAAATTCAGGGTCACAGTGGAGCCGGAGCCTATCCCAACAAGGAGCCCATGGTGCAAGCAAAGCCAGCCCATCAGAGCACACACACAAGCACAAACAGACATGCACACACTTGCACAAGAGCCAATTTTCTCAGAAGCCAATAAACCTACTGTATCAGCATGTCCTTAGACTGTGGGAGGAAACCAGAGCAACTGGAGGAAAAGCACGTGAACATGGGGAGAACATACAAACTCCATGCAATGAACAGGAAGTAGCTAATATACAAAATAAGAATTTGACTTATTTACTGACTTACTAGAATATAGATTCTGCTATAGTTAGCAACTAGTTAAAATTGCAAATTATATAAAATTAGATGGATTCGCAAACTGTTAAGCAGGAAATGAAAGTAAAAAAGATTTAGATAAAACACAACACTGGGTAAACACCTGGCACATGACTTTTAATGTAAACAAGTGCAGGATTTGCACATAGACAGAAGAATAATAAACTATAAATACAAAGTGGAAAACACTGAGCTAAAAAAAACTAGTTATGATAAAGACTTGGTAGTTTATGTTGATGCATCATTTATATCTTTTAGATAATGTGCATAAGCAATTAAGAAGGCAAACAAAATGTTCAAATAAATTGCTAAAGGCACAGAATTTGAATCAAGGAGTGTTATGTTAAAATTGTTAAATTCACTTGTCGGGCTTTATTTAAAATTTGTGTACAAATTTTACCGTGTTGTAAAAAAGATATTGCTGTTATCTTTATCTAGCAGAATCATTCAAGAGAAAAGCATCCAGATTACCATTCCCATTCTGTGGCTTGAGGGAATGACCTATAATGACACACAGAAAAAATTAACCTTTTTAGTCTTGAACAGAGAAGATTATGAGGGAACCTGATACAACTATTCAAAATCTCCATACATGATGAAGTCAACCCAGTAGACTTCTTCAGAAAGAACAGTGAAACACAAACCAGAAGACACAAATGGAAGGACACAGGTATTTTCAAACACCTACAGCCTTGATACATCCCAAGTGCTTCACATCAGAAATGTTTCAAATGTTTCTTTTTTCTGTTTACAAAGGTGTTCATGCTCACATTTGCTGTCATGCAGTCATAAGTGAATGAATAATTCACTAATAACATGAGGGTTATACTGTGTATAACATTTGTGCTTCACAGTGCTGGGGCCCTATGATCAATTCCAGACTTGTTGTGCTATCTGCATGGAGTTTGTATGTTTTCCCCACGTGGGTCTCCTCCAGGTGCTCCAGTGTTCTCCCACAATCCAAAGACCACATAATGCTGGCTGGCTAATGGGCACCTGGTAAAATTATCCCTTTTGTAAATGTGACTGTGTTTGTGTCAGTGTGTGCCCTGTGATGGACATGTGTCCCATCCAGGGTGTACCCTGCCTTGCACCTGTTGCTTGCCAGGATAGGCTCTGGCTCTCCTACTAACCTAAATTGGATTGAAAATGGATGGGTGAATGATTTAACATGAAACAAGGCAAACAGAAAGTACTTCCTCTCACCTTCTGGAATCTCTTTCTGAAGAAAGGATTGAACTGGAGTGAAAAGGATGGGGAAAAAGGATATGGGAAAGATTTTTAAAATATTCACCCTTTAAGGTCTATGACCCAACAATAATCCTGCTGTTTTGTGATCAAGTAAAGGAAAAATAAATTCTGAGTACAAACACTGTAATGATACATATGAGTAGAAATAAACCAAAATCAGCTTAAAAAGACAAATACCATGTTTCCATTTGGCAATTCAGTTCAAGTAAATGCAGAGCTCCGTGACTCATGTCATCTTCTCTTCCACAGCTGTCATCTACAGCAATATTGCGTCCAATCTGCGAATGTGAAAAACAAAATGCACTGAAAGATTTCAGGTTTCTGACCCAAAGGTACTTTTTAAAAGTCAGAACACAAAATGCAAACCAAATTTAACCTTAACATTGGTGAAATGATATGGTCTCTATAGAACCCTGGTTGATAAAATAAAATATTTTTTGTGCAGTAGTTTACTATGACAATAATGTGTAGAATACTAAAGAGTACTTAATAGTCAGTCCAGCACTGACTATTAACATCAACATAAGAGATCTATACATTAAAAACATGTGGGACTTATATTACTTTATGTTAGTTGTACTGCAACAAATACTATGACACTTTAAAACTACAGTATTGGGTCAAAGCATTAGAATATTGTTTAGCACTCAAAGGAATACAAGGTAAAGATAAGATTTTGCTCAAGATGTTTAGGCACCTGGATACAGGATACAGTAAAAAAGCAAATGATCTTATAACACAAATGACCCCATTGCCAAATTACTGTGTGAATAAATAATACGTATAATATGTACATATGTATAAATCACCTTTGAAAGCGCAGATTTATACTGTATATAGAGAGAGGATGACGGCTCTTAACAGCTTTGTATTGGATCTGCAACAACAAAGACGTAAACCGATGACAAGATTGGAATTCATCACTCAGACTTCACACAGCACTACTGCGATTGTGATGGAAGCCCCGATACAGTAGGTACTCTACCGCATATCGCACGTCTTGCTAATAGACTGGCGCAGAAACGTGCCACTTCCTCACTATTTAAACTAATGGCAGGCTGACTGATCGAGTCCCATACTCTTTATTTGTTGTTTATTTTTTAGAGGATGGAACAATGGCATTTACACCATAACACTCCGAACAACAGCGTTATTTTAAAACCTGTAGGTGGACCTGCAGCCAGACCACACACCTCCCAAAGAGAGAAATGAGATACGCCACATTTGGGTCCTCATAATTCTCTCCGTTTCCCCTCGTTCCCTTTTCATCCGCCTTCCCTCCCTCTTGTCTCCTTGGTGGTTTGTCTTTCTCATACAGTAAGTAGGAGGGGCACTCCTGCCTTCAAATGTTCTCTTTTTCTCTCTCAAGTTGCAGTATAAGTAGTGGCGGCTCCTGGAGTGACAACCAAAACAACAACAATAAAAAAAAAACTGCCACAGTGCTTTCGCCCCGAGAGTTAACTCGGTTTTCTGTCTAGCGGCCTCCAGCACAGCGTCTTCCTGCTGTCTCGGGATGACAGTGCTAAACTGCAAAGACCCGGGCTGTCAAGACGCACTATCCTGCCAGAAGCGACTGATTCACCTGCTGCTCTTCTGCGTTGTCTTGCTCTCTCTCTTGCAGGTTGTCTGTCTGGCTGTCTTTTTCGTGCTGGTCTATCCACTTCAGGTAAGACATGGCTGTATCGCGATGACAAATTACGCAACGTGCAAGAGAAAAGACAGCAGCCTGCTAAAGTTAGCGGCTGTGTTGATTGTGAAATGCTTTTCCCTTCATTATTTTTTGGGGTCTGGTTGCCTGCCGAAACCTGACACACAAAGGGCTTCGGAAAATGAATGAAACTGTTTTCTAAGTCGATAACGTTACTTGAATTACTGTAACAGCTTGGCAAAGATGACAGTCACTTCTGAACAAAAAGTATAAAACAGGAAACATACCTAGGTATTTTACAAACTTCTATTATTAAAAAAAAACTTTTGTCCTTAAATGATTTAGCGTTTTACAAGGACAAAGAAGTATAAGTATAAATTCAAAAGTAAGGGAGCAAAAGTAAGTTTTTTTCAGACAAGAAGAAATCCAGTTTCTTGTGGCGTAGATGCCCCTACACTATATTTATATATTTTAAAGGTACGGCTTTCTTTTTTTGTCAGTTTTCTAAACAATGCCTCGGATGTTATAAAAAGCTGATAGCGTGCTGTGTCGTTTGGTTAGGTGACGGGAAATACCTGCTGCTTTGTACATTCTGGCAACTTTCATAAACTACAGTAAAACCTCTGATACCGATAAACACGTACTGTATAAGACCATAGCGCGTCTAGTAATAAGCTTTTCATATTCATCAGCATTTTTAAGACTGTTTTAATTAACAATTAAAAATACACGTTGAAAAATACTATTAAACAATTAGATTTTATATTTGTATATTCTCTTTTTGGCATCTGCAAAGCAAGCGTTTTGAAAACCAGTCCTGGAGAGCCACAGTCCTTTGGAATTTATATTTAAATATTAAATAATCAATTTTTCTAAAGATCAGAACCCATTAAATAAAGGTACTGTAGGAGGTAATGTGGAATGAAGCCATTTTAAATCATGCAGAATGCAGATCTAAGCACACTTCAACCATCATGGGCAATAGTTCCCTTAATTGAACCAATTAATTACTTAATTGATCAATAACTTAAATGTATCATTTGATAAAAGTATAATTTCAGAATGATAAGATTTACACTACAAATTGTAACTGACTGGAGAATTAGGACTATGGTTAGAGATTAAATCTAATATAATAAAATAAATAAAAGTATAATGCAGTATAAGTATTTCCTAAAGACTACATTTGTGACAATTATATTAGCATTAAATTAGCATTGCGGTGGAAATGTGGAAAATAGTAAGGCAGAGTTGTGTCTCATCTTAAAGATTACAGTGTAAGAGAGAGTTGGCTGACTGGAAAAGCACGTGTCTTGGTTTGTGATGGCAAAAAAACTCAGCGCAGAAAATCTGTGGCAGACAAAGAATCTGAACAAAAGAAAAACATGAGCCAGGTGTTTTACCTACAGGGAGGACATAGCATTGCTTTTATTAAGACATCAGGCAAAAATGATTACATTTTCTAATATAAAGGGCACTTTCCTGGCTTAGAATTGCTCATAGCATACTACCACTATAGTGTGCTATGAGCAATTCAGTGCTATAAGATATAAATGTATTTTCCTTTGCCAAAGAGATTCAGCTCTGTACACGATCTGTGAAGGAGGGGCAGTGCTATAACCACTGTTTGTCAGCATTAACTAAAGGTTTTTTTCTAAGACTTGTACTTTAATTTATCAACATTAGTATATTATATACATTTTAGTACAATATATTGTGTTGTTGATTTAAGAAACTGCAGACTGAGAAAATCAGCCACAATTTGGAATCTCTCTGTGTCAATGTCCGGCATTAATTTGTCCTCATTGTAATTTGGTATGTCTGATGGACACTGGTGAAGAAATGCTCTGATACCTACAAAAAGCCACTAACCATATTAAATCTTGGACCTTTTTCTAAATTTTTACAACTCTATAATCAAGATAAATGTGTTGGCATAAATGCCACTCTGCATCCACTAGATTCTCTGCTGGCATTTTACTTCCTCCATTCTCACAGAGCATGGATCAACCCATAGGTGTAGACAGGTAGGGGAAAAGGCCTTGATTTACTCGGAGACTGCGGCCAGATGAGTGAAACTGCTGGCCTGTGTGGTGTTTTTAACACAGGATTTTTACAGGATGCTGAAGCTGTGAACAGCTGTGTGCTTTTTTTGCTGGACATGTTTGTTGTTGTCGGTTGTCAGTATCTGCCTGCCACATCAGAGAGAACCCTCATGGGCCTCAAATCAGCCACTGCTGATGAGGCTTGATGATGAAAATGACTTCCGGGGCCGTTTCAGATTGGAAACCTATCTTGGTCATCTGAGATCCTGAAATAGTTTGCCACGCTCACCGGGCAAAAGATCACAAAATTCACAGAAATGTGGGTTGATCTCTTTCTGGTCTGAATGACATCATCAACACTAGGCTGCAAGCATGTCCAGTGTTATATTTTTCCATGACTTACTGGCCTGGGGCTCGCCACAAACTGTGGGCGATTCCGGTCGTATCTTCTACTTTTTGTGCCTTCACCAAGCCTGCAACCTGCTGTGTGCTTTCCATGCTTCTAAATTTAATTTCCATTTCAGACACACTTGGGTGGCCTGCAGGCCTCCATTGCTAGTCACCCTTCAAAATTAACAGCCACACAACTTGGCCTTAATGCCTACTGTACTTTGTAGGTCAGTTACTTATTGTGAAGTGTTGCATAGATATTTCCAATTGTTGAAATCACCCTACTCAGTCACATGGAGCATGTGGTGGCCTCCCATGGGACACACAGTTTCCTTATAGCTGAGCAAAGCAATGGATCAGATTCTGTAACACCACAGTTGGTTCTTAACAGTCACCATTAATGGCTAGACCTGCAGTGAATTCAATGCCTTCTAAATCAACCAGTTAATCTATCAATTGAGAAGCTTCTCGGTGCTGTAGCTAAAGTATGATCCACACACCATGCTTCTGCTTTTCCATCACCAACTCCTGTTAACGTGTGAAACTCCTCATGTCTTAGTAAGATGTTTTTTTGCCCAGCATCAAAGGCAGATCTCAGTCCTAAATGTTTATTTACATGAGCTAGTAGTGCTCATTTTAACTTGAGGACTTGAGCACAGCACATACCTGAAGTTTCAAAGGTTAAAACCTGATGAGATGATATTTTAAACTGTGAGGAAGTTGGTTATATTCCAGAATAGGTAAACCTCAGTCTTCATTTTCAGACTACAGTGGATGCACAAACTGTCAGTGGTTTTATAGTATGTCTTGTGTCAAATTCAATAAATTTGCTTAAGCACTGTGAGAAGAAAGTGAAGGCCTTCAAAAAGTCAGAGATGAACAGTAAACTGGGAAAAAAAGAGGTACAGAGAATAACTGTTGTGCAGACTACAGACCATACACCAGAACAGGTAGAGGTATTTTGCTTACATTTATCTTATAATAAGCTAGTGAAGTACTACTTTAAACGTGAAAAAAAGAAACATCAGTATATTTTCAGGGGGATTGCCATGATATTGAATGAAAATGACACTTAGGATGTAAATTATAACTTACAAAAGATGAACTTTATTGCTCACCAGAGGAGATTTAGGTTTAGATTTAGATTTACATCACAAAGACATTACACTTCACATCTAATGCACATGCATAACTCATTACAACATGGGCATGACATATTGTACATAAGTAGTTTGTTGCAGCATAATCAGTTTACACAGAAACATTGCATTTTCCCTTGCCATGTATTTGTATTAATTGATTTAATCGATAAGGGAACACCTTACATTTTTAAACATTTGATGCCAGAGATAAGAATGTTTGCCAGGGGGAAGAAGTTGATATTCAAATTAAGAATATGAAAAATATCCTTTTCTGCCTGTCTAATCATGAATTGTTCAAAAATTGTCTATAAAGAGGAGTGCTGCTTCACTCCCATAACCTTCATTGCTGTTTGGACAGGACAGGTTATTTTTTAAAATTACAACATGGTAAAAGAGGAGCAATATTTCCTGTCCAACCCCAGACACTCTTAATCTTTGTAAAAAATACAAATGCTGCTCTCTCCAAACTCTCTCAAGTAGTCCAGCTCAGGATGCTGTCTATGTATATTCCTAAATACTTACATTATATGAATTAACCTAGGTAATAAGTTAATTGTGAATCACAGACTAAAAATAATAAAATCATCTGAAGATTTATACAGAAAGACCTGCTGGGGGGTGTAGTCATCAAACAAAAGCAACATGAAATTAAGAGTGGCTTTTATGATACAGTGCCTATAGAAAGTCTACAGCCCCCTTGGACTTTTTCACATTTTATTGTGTTACAGCATGGAACAATGATGTATTTAACTGATTATTTTCCACTCATCAACACAAAGTACTCTATAATGTCAAAGTAAAAAAAAATCCAGACATGTGACTAAATTAATTAATATTGAAACATATTTGAATATGTATTACCAAGTATCCCCCCCAGAGGTAATGCTTGGTAAGACCACCTTTGGCAGCAATTACAGCTGTGAGTCTCTTTGGGCAAGTCCCTATCAGCGTTGCACATCTTCACACTGGAATTTTTGCCCATTCTTCTTGGCAAAATGACTCAAGCTCCATCAAGTTGGATTGGGTTGAGGTCTGGGCTTTGACTGGGACACTTCAGAACATTAACCTTTTGCTTTTGCTGTGTTTCGGGTCATTGTCCTGTTGGAAGATGAATCGTCTTCCAAGTCCAAGTGCTCTTGCGGATTGCAACACATTTTCCTTCAGGATTTTTCTGTACTTAGCTCCATCCATTTTTCCTTCTATCTTTATGTGTTTCCAGTCTCTGCCGCAGAGAAGCATCCCCAAAGCATGATGCTGCCACCACCATGCTTCACTGTAGGGATGGTGTTGTCAGTGTGATGTGCTGTGTTAGGTTTGCGCCAAACAAAGTTCAATTTTGGTCTCATCAGACCATAGAATCTTCCTCCAAATTGCCGAGTCTCTCATATGCCTTTGGGCAAAACTCCAGCCGAGATGTGAAATTTGTTTTTTTCCCCAACAAAGGCTTTCTTCTTGCAACCCTTCTGTACAAGCCAGATTTATGAAGTTTGTGTGCGATTGTTGTCTCATGCTCAGCTTCTCCCATCTCTGTCATGGAGGACTGTAACTCCTTTAGAGTTGCCGTAGGGTTCTTGGTGGCCTGCCTTATTACGGCTCTTCTTGCCCAGACACTCAAGTTTTGGAGAATAGCCAGTTCTGGGTAGATTCACAGTTGTTCCATATTTTCTCACCTTATTAATGATGGACTTCGCTGTGCTTCGAGGTGTATTTAATGCCTTGGAAATTGTCTTATATCATTGCCCTGACAGGAAATTTTCAAGGACCTTGTCTTGGATCTGCTTGGAATGTTCCTTGGTCTTCATGATGTAGTGTTTCCTTGGAAATGCACTAAGTGGGGAAGCTCCCAGACACAGGTGTATTTATTCTGAAATCATGTGAAACACCTCAACTGCACACAGGTGGACTCCAGTCAAGTAGTTATGTGACTTGGAGAAGAGAGTTGGTTACTTCAGAGGTAATTTAGGTGTGTCGAAGCAAGGGGGTGAATACATTCAATTACTTTCTGTTTTTTATTTTTAATTAATTTAGTAAAATGGCTGAGTTTTTTTTTTCACTTTGACATTATAGAGTACTTTGTGTTGATGAGTGGCAAAAATTCTCAGTTAAATACATCATGGTTCCATGCTGTAACACAATAAAATGTGAAAAGATCCAAGGGGGCTGTAGACTTTCTATAGGCACTGTAAAAAGTGAAACAGCCAAATGGGAAAAAAAGACACTGCATTAATCATTCCTCCCAATAAATTGCATACAGTGCATAGCAGAGCTTGTAACCTTGCTTTGCTTTACCAATCACTGTAATTAATCAAAGTCACAATCATGAGAAAGGCTTATTCCATCTGAGGTGCAAATAGTAAATAAGGATGTCAGACTTAATCCATTACATTTTGTATCATTGTGCAGAGGGAGGTGGATATCACCGAAACAATATTAAAAATCTATTTTTTTCTGCTTCACTGGGACAGTGTGGACAAAGATAAGGATCAGAGTGCTGCAACACATAAAACAGAGAAGGATCAGTCGGGGAATGTGCTTTTTTGATCGTGTGAAGATTACTAGCAAACTTGTGCAAAATGGATAATTAAATTAAATTGAAAACACAGGCCTTTGCACACATTGGCAAATTTAATTTTAAACTCCAATTCTGTATGACTCAGAATACAGGATGTGTGCAGATTTTGTAATGTAATTTCTGAAATAATTAAGGTCAGAAAGATGCAAGGCTTGTCAACTGCAATCTCTAGATGGGCTTCAGAAAAAAAACTCAGTTTCTTCTGCTGGATAGAAGTGGTCATTAAAAGACAGAAATGTTCCTTTGAGTCTTCCCAGGATACTAATGGCATCCTATTTTAAAAGAACAGGAACTGAAACTCGATGTCTTTACCTATTTTTTTAAAAAAAGAAACAAACCACAACACAGAGAGAGTGACGTACTCTGTGGCATAATAAAGAAGTAATGACGATCTGAGAAAGGCATTTGCTTTGGTAATGCAGTCTGGTTATAGTCCTTGCAAGCCAGCAGGTTTCACAATTCTGTAGTAAAACCAGCCACAGAAACATGAAACCCCACATCATTTCTCTGCACACTTTCCACAAATTATTGAGTGTTATTCTCTTGGTATTTTGCAAAAAAAGAAGAATATTTTTTCCAAATAATGCATAGATTGAATTCAGAGATGTGTTTTTCCTGGTCGTGGAAAGGTTGATTTGACCAATTTAATAGCTTGTACCAGCTCTTCAGCTGCTGGTGCTTTTAAAAAAAGACCTTGAAATCCTGCAGACATACTTGCCCTCCAGGACCAGGATTGGAGACCCTACCTTTTCATTTCATTAGAATGCCCTTAAATCCTTAAACGTTCAAATAGATTGCAAACATTCTAATATTGATTAAATATTTTATCTTTAAAATATTGGATCCCAAAATTTGTTTTATATTTCGATAGGAAATGGTGGGTAAAACGTTCTACTACAGGACTGGGTCTTGGGGTGTATATTGCCCTTCCAAAATATTAGAGAAGAGAGACCTGGGTCCACTCCAGTAGTAATTACTTTTCCAACATGTTGTGGCATCAACTGCACATTCAGTGTTCACACAGGTCTAGTCTTGTCACAACACACACTACCTTCAATTTGGCCAATTTGTTCCATTCCTTCCTGTAGTCTGAATTGCACCAGTCACTGCCTGCAAACCCCCGAGGCTGTCTGAATTGACACATTAGACAGATCTGTTGTTGCCTTGCACCAACAATCACACCTCTTATCCTTCTCATAATACAGCACACTGAGGCCTGGTCTGCTATTTTTTAGTTAGCAGGAATCATAGAGTCAAACATATGCAGGACCATTTCTACTGCTAGTACTTGGACAGGACAGGTCACTCTTGAAAACACAAAGTAAACCTTTTATACCTTCCAAGTTGCCATGGATAAGAACATCCATCCATTTTTTAAGCACTAATTAGGCTTGCTGGGATAAGAACATAGTTCTTTAAGATTTTGCTAGAGTAGTGTCTACTGTATAGTGAGCTATGCATTAAGCTTTTAACCCAGATCAGTCAGTGCACCCCTCTTGGTGGTAAAAGAACAGAGTAACAATTTTCCAATCTGGGCTTCAGATGTGGATGCTCTGTGGGATTTTAGGATCATGTTATGATTAACCACTTCAGTTTTTTTGTGTAGTTCCAGGGCAAAAGTGAGGGTCTTCCCAGTCATTTACTAACTGCACATTTTGGAGGTAAGGCATTTCTGTGATTTTAAGGAGACCTAATAAAGGAGATTAATGCTCTCTGTTACCAACAGATGCAGTTATTAAGTGCAGTGAATATTCATCCAGCTGACTGAAGTTAAACAAATTTGAGATATTCCATACTGCTTGGCTGTGGGTGTGGTGAAGACCGAGGTCATGCTGGATAGTCCCACAGAAAGATCTTAACAGTAGAAAATACACAGAATGGTGAAAAAACAATTTTGATGAATTTTGGAAAAGAACATGAGAAAGAAATGAAAAATGCTGCTTTTAATTCTCTTCAATAGAACAATATTTACAATTTTTTTCCCCACAACCAACAGGTAAAAAAAATGTTCTAAAAATACTGTCCCTGCAAGAGTGTTAAAAAAACAGAAAAAAACTGCAGTTTTTGACACCTGTGTATTATTTTACAGATGCAGCCATTGAATCATTCAGTGCAGATCCAGGTAACTGTATTCCTTTATTTTTCCAGATTTGTTTTCCAGATTCTATTCTTAAAAAGAGAAAATCGGTAATAGACAGGATGGATCAGGAAGTAATGCTGATGTGTGCTGATCTTATTGAGTAGCTCTACAAAATTTGCTTACTTTATTTTGAACCAACAAAATCCGCAGTGATATGTGATGTATAGAAATAAACAGCAGAGAACTTCCGAAGTCAGAACATGAACAGGGAGCTTTACTGGCAAGACACTAATAAGAAACAGTGTAAACCACTGAGTTTATAAAATGATTGTGGGAAGAGCTTTATCTTAGGTAGTTTTGAAGTGTGGTTTTTTGCATTTCACAAGAGCACGCTGGTAAATAAAGTGATATCTTTTATTTAGAAAACATATTGGACAATTTTCAGATTGGATCTGTAATATGTTATTGTATTGTAATTCTAATTGGAACTGTGATCTGTAATTGGATTTTCAACAGGATCTGTAATTTTCCAGGGTATCTGAACAGAAACAAGAACATAAGTATTCACTTATCACATCTAAATTGTTGTTCATAATGTAGATGAACAAGCCAGAATATTTCAAAATGTCATTAGAATTTCAACTATTGCTTCTGGAAAATGACATTTACAGCTTAAACATTAGCATTTACAAAATCAATACATCAATTAAAACTTTAATTTATAAAATTATAGTAGTGCTATGATTTCTAAAATAATAGCAATGATTAAATACAAACATTGTTAATAGTAAAGGAACAAGTAATAGGTTTATTCCATGCTGAAAAAAAGAAGAAAGAGAACACAACGTTTCGGCCGTGGAGCCTTCTTCAGGTGTGAGAGAGACAGGGCAGTGGGCAAAGGTAAAGTAGCGGGAGAACAAAGGTTGGGAGGGAGGAGGAGTGAGAGGCGGGAGTAGGGGACAGAAAGAGAAGCCAATCAAGAGGTGTGAAGTCAGAATGGGTGCAAAGAGGTGTGAAATGAAACTTCCAATGAATGGAGAAAATTTAAAAGAACAGTAGTCTGTCGTTAAGGGAAGGGAGAATGTGTGATCCTAGCTGCAGAATAATTTTAGTTTCGGTGGTCTTTCTGATGTATGAGTTCGGAAAACCGTCTTTGAGAACACAGACGGAGAGATTAGAGTGGTCGTTGCCGTCAGAGGTGAAATGAGAAACAATGGGCTTGGAGAGATCTTTAATCTTCACAGCCCTGACGTGTTCTCTGAAGCGGTCTCCGAGTCTCCTTCCTGTTTCTCCAATGTAGATGGCTGGGCATTTACTGCAAGAGATACAGTAAATAAGGTTGCTGGAGGTACAAGATGCTGTCTGGGTGATCCGGAATTGTCCTGAGGGGCCTTGAATGAGTGTGGTGGTGGCTGTGTACTTGCAGGTGATACAGCGAGTTCTGTTGCAAGGGAAAGTGCCAGGTGTGGATGGTTGTTGAGGGCGGTCAAGGGAGCTGTGAACAAGGAGGTTACGCAGATTAGGTGGTCGACGATATGAAATGATAGGGCGATCAGAAAAGAGGGCCCCAATGGAGGGATCATCCTGTAGGATGGAAAAGTTGTGGTTAATGGTCCTGGGGATAGGAAGTGTATTAGGGTGGTAAGGAAGCACCAAAGGAATGCGGTTGTTACGGCGGGAGTTCCTGATCGGGTTGATGGTCCGGGGGGTGTTTTTGGCTCGGGCAAGGGCCCTGTCAATCACACTGCTGGGGTATCCTCTGTTGATGAAAAATGAGTACATTTCGAGGGCTTGGTTCTCGAAGTCGATGTCGTCGCTGCATAATCGTCGTAACCTAAGGAACTGTGAAAAAGGAAGAGAGTTTTTAGTGTGGTTGGGGTGAAATGAGCTGTACAGGAGGTAGCTGTGTGAATCCGTGGGTTTGTAATAAACTGAAGTGGACAGTCGGGGGTAGTTGATAGAGAAGTTGATGTCTAGAAACGGAAGAGTAGTGGAAGATATGTTAACCGTATATTTGAGGGACGGGTGGAAGTTGGTGAAATGGTGCAGGAAGAACTCAAGCTGATCGTTGGAGCATGTGGCGGCACCGACGCAGTCATCAATATATCGTTTGTAGAGGTCAGCCGACAAAAATATTGGCATAGCTGGGTCCCATTCTGGTGCCCATGGCAACTCCACTGACCTGTTGGTAAAAAAGATTATTGAAAGAGAATGCGTTCAGTGTGAGGACCAATTCTGTAAGGCGTACCAGGGTGTGGGTGGGTGGATCAAGCACTGTGCGTTTGTCCAGCGTGTGCTTGAGGGCTGTAAGGCCGTCATTATGGGGAATGACGGTGTACAGAGATGTGATGTCCATGGTAAAAATGTAGCATTCGGTACCCTGAAATTGGAAATCATTAAAAAGTTGGAGCGCGTGGTTGGTGTCTTTGATGTATGAGGGAAGATCTTCAACCAGCGGTCTCATGAGGCTGTCGAGAAAGGCTGAGATGTAAGTAGTTGGACAGTTACATGCTGATACGATGGGGTGTCCAGGGGTGTCCGGTTTGTGGATTTTGGGGAGGAGGTAAAATTGAGATATATTAATAGTAATGGAGTTAGGGATTACTGAGGATAGCCGGTACATTTGCTCTACAGTTGTTGTTAGCATTTGCCTTCTGTGAGTTATGTACAGTGTATGAAGTTATTTGAAGGGCCAGTTTTATTAGCAAGCTTGGAAATGCATTCTAGTGCAAGGAAATAAACTGTATATGATATGACCTCCAGTAAAAAAATAATTGTCAATTATCTATATCCAAAAAATTACAACTAAAATGTAGTACTGTAGTTGTGTGGTGGCATAGTGGTTAGCATTGCTGCCTTGCAGCACTGGGGTCCACAGTCCAGACATATACTGGTAGGTTAATTAGCTTCTGGTCTGGCCCTGGTGTGAGTGTCCTGCAATGGACTGTTATCCCAGCCAGAGTGTTTCCTGCCTTGCAGCCATTGCTTGCCGAGATAGGCTCTGGCTCCACCACATCCTTGAATTGGGCAGTTAGAAAATGGATGGATATTTATTTGTAGACCACATGTACTCTAACTTAAACATAATAAACTGAACATCATCTTTTGCTAAAACTAGCTCAGTTAAAGCTGCAAGATAATCTGTTGTTCTTTTAACTGCAATATATGAAAAGGAATGGGTTTTTCTAACAGCTGATATATACATTTTGTAACACAGGCCATTAGTCATTTAACGCCTCTCCTTATGTTTTCTGATTCAAAGATGGAAAGTTCATCATTGCCTGGGAGGATGAGAATGGAATGCCATCACAGAACTTCACTCTGCATAATGGTCATCTGCAAATACACCATGATGGGTTGTATTACCTCTACACCCAGATCAGCCTGCAAACAATAAGCCCAGCTAATATCTACACGGTGGAAGTGTGGCGAAAGACAGGTGTTGAAGAAGTTGTGCTTCTGGGAAGAAGCTTCAACCACACGGGTGGTTCGTTCTTGTCTTCGATCTACACGGGGCGTCAGTTTAAACTCTCCGCTAACGACGAAATCTACGTAAAATGCACAAAGCATGCAAAGATAAATACTGATTCCCAAAAAACGTTTTTTGGGATCTACATGTTGCAACAATACAAGTAACAACAGATGTCAGTGCAACAAGTCATGGTAACCATTCCAAATCCTTTTTCTACACATGTTGGAGTGGCTCTCCTTTATAATGGAAGACTGGGTGATTGGCACTCTTTTACTGGGTAAGCAAGTCTTCAGCCATTCGTCAGCTGACCTTAAGAAGTGCCAACAGAATGACTGAAAGCAGTGCCCGCTTCCAAGTCACATCCCTAAGCAACACAGCCATCAACAGGATTACATGAAGAATTTGTTATGCCAATTGTCAAATGGATGAAGCCATTGGAGCATGAACTGAAAATGTGGTCTTCCACTGGAAACATGACATGCCTGACTCTGAATGTACTGATGTATTTATGTTTGTTTATTTATTTTATATCCCTTTACTACACAAAAAAACACAGGCTATATTTCCAATAACAGTCAGCTTATGTGCACTGGCTCCAAATACTGGTGTATCTGTACACCAGGAGTGCTGGTATATAAGGACTCTGTCGTAATAGAAACCCATCAAGAAGGCACAAAGTGTCCTATTTGGGTTAGTTTTCTAACTTTTCCTCTATTTTTAGTCATTTTTTAGTGACTCCTATAATATTTGAACAGCTTTCCTGTTAGAACTACTTCTAGTTGGGGTCACAATTGGGGCCACTCCATTACCCAAATAATGCAAATATTCTTCCTTCCATTTTCTAACTGCTTCATTCAATTCAGGGTCACAGGGGATCCACAGCCCATACCAGTAAGAAATGGGAGCATGGTGGGGTACATCCTGGATATGCAGTCAGACATGCACACACTCACACTAGGACCAGTTTTCCTAGAAGCCAATCAGTCTTCCTTTAAACAGTGTCTTTGGACTGTGGGAGGAAACTGAAAGAAACCCACACAAACATGGGATGAACATACAAATTCCATGCAGATAGCACCCCAGGACTGGAATTAAACCCCGGGCAGCAGCACAGCAAGGCAGTAATGCTGGTGCCATCTTAACGCAAACATGCCTTCCTGAAAATACACTGAAAGAATACCACAATGTATCCTTCTTGTGTTAAGTATAGCGTAAGGCAAAGACTCAGCCAGTGGTACTACAGTCTAATGTTTGAAGATTAACTTCACAATTAACTCTACAATTAATGTAGAGTGAAGGGATTTTATGATTTTAAGACAAAATTCCAAACTGAAACGCTATACAACTCAACACACAGCAACAGTGCAGAGGTGGTCTGAGGGATCCATATTCTGGATGTGTTGTAATCTGAAATCCTTAAATTCTGTTGTTGCAAGATCCTTTATTCAAATCGCTCCAGAACTGGCCCTGCTGCATAAATGGGAGCACATCTGGTCTTCATTAATTCTTGGAAAACCTTATGTTTCAGACTCTTTGGCCAATTAACACAGCAGTGCTTTTTTCGATCATAAATTTTGTATTTTTCTGTCCAAACCTTTAAAAACAAAGAACAGAAGGGCTGAAAATGAGCACAAACCATCTGACCTATTCTGCTGACCTATTTGCTAGAAGCTAATCAATCCCAGAAACTCTTTTTCACCGGGTCCCAGGCAATCAGTGTCAACAACATATCTAGCAGGGTGGGTTGTTACAGACATTCACAGCCACAGCATTTATAAAGACATGCCTCTTATATTCAGTCTGTTCATTTACTGCAATGTCCTTGGCACCTGAACTTGTTTGAAATAGTCCATCTGATTGACTTTTTCAATATTTTAATCACAAAGATCAGGGAGGATTATCAGGAATGGACTGTGCTTTTCTGTAGCCAAGTTGAAGAATACATGGAGCTGGCTCAGCAGAGACTCAAAACAGGATGACCATGTCCCCATAAGCACTAGATAACCTTGAGGCATGGCATATCTTTATCATTTGTCTTTTTGAAAAAGTAAAGTGCTTAACTAGTGCCCATAGCTATATACTTGTAATATATACAATTTAACATTGAATATTTGTGCAATTTACCACTGGCAGCCCACTGAAGCTAAGCAGGTGTGAGCTTTGCCAGCATCTGGATGAGAGATCTCTTGGGAAAGCTAAGGTTGCTGCTGGAAGAGGTGATAGCAGGTGCTCACCCTGCAGTCTGTGTGGGTCCTACTGCCCCATTATAGTGATGGGTTCACTATACTGTAAAAAAAGCACCGTCCTTCGGATGAGGCATAAAAGACCTAACTCTCTGTGGTCATTAAAAATCCCAGGGCGTTTATCAAAAGGAGTAGGGATGTTACCCCAGTGTCCTGGCCCCCTGGCCTTTATCAATCATAATCTCCTCCCTATCTATGAATGGACTTCATCACTTTGTTCTCCTCCCGACTGATAACTGATGTGTGGTGAGCGCACTTTGGCTGCTGTCACATCATCAAGGTGGGTATTACACATTGGAGTTCACATTATCTGTAATGTGCTTTGAATGGAGTATCCAGAAAAGCTCTATATACTGTAAGTGTAAGGAATTATTAAGAAATTATAGTTATATTTTTGCTAAACTGAATACTGTTGCTTAGTTATTGTGTACAGCATATCAGTACAATTATCAATTCTATGAAAAATGCAAATTATAATTTTCTTTGGATTTTTCCAGTATTTATTTAATATTTAATCACTCAGATTTGCACTGCACTCTCCCAAATCAAATCAGAACTACTGAATTGATTTTAAAATGCTGTTTTTCACTGTTTCTGAAAAAAGGCAAGGTGTAGCATATAGTACTCATATTGTCTAATATTTTTATAGATAAAATGTAAGTTCACTCTGTGGTACTGAGTTTGTTTCAGATATTTACTTTCAGGCTTTTTTACACTGCTGCTGAGAGGAAATGTCTAGACCTAGACAAAACTGGAATGCTGTGCATCATCTTTTAATTTATTTATTTAAAAGTATTTTTTAATCTGTTTTGATTTGGTTGCAGGAAGCTAGTATGCTTGCAGCTAAAGAACTCGGCAGTATGATTTTTAAATGTTATTTAACTGCAGATTTTTTAAAAAGAATATACATTATGAAATAAAATGCAATATAACAAAGCAAACTGTTTTCTAGAATGTTAGAACAAATGTGCCATTAGCACATTGTGTCCTGCACACAAGCTGAACTCTACAAGTTTTACACTGAATGTAATGGAAGAAGCATTGTACAGTACCATTTTGTTTTTCTTTTATTGAATGGATGATGGTCTTATAATTTATAATATATTCATATTTTTTACTGCATACTGCCTGTTGTTTTATTTCCTACTCACAAAATCCAGGTCCTAACTATAAGTAATTTAACAGACTTTTGTTTTTGAAATGCACAACAGAAGAATGTTGAAGGTTGCATGCTTGTTTAAATATTAATACTGACATCTCACTTTCTGCAAGCATCATATAATCCAAGCCTTCATTGCTAAAATATCATATTTGTGTTAAAGGATTTATAGTGAAAATGAACATGAGTGTGGTGCAGTGGTTAGCAATGCTGCCCCTCAATACTGGATCCTGGTTTCAATTCTGGACCTAGGGTGCTATCTGCATGGAATTTGAGTGCTCTCCCTGTGTTTGCATGGATTTCCTTTGGGTTCTCTGGTTTCCTCCCACAGTCCACAGACATACAGGTACAGAAGGTTAATTGCCTTCTGGGAAAATTGGTCCTGCTGTGTGGACATTTGTCTCTGTGCGTGCCCTGCGATGGCCTGGTGTCCCATTCAGGGTACACCCTGCCTTGCACCCATTGCCTGCTGGGATAGGCTCCAGCTTCCCCACAACCCTGAAATGGATAAAGAGGTTAGATAACTGGTGACTGGATGAGCTTGAGGATCTGCAGTGAAGTAATCATCACTGAGAAATGTCAATAGAACCGCCAGTCAATCCTGATGATTGTACTTAATCAGTATATGTCACGAACAGTTCTTTCCAGGCCCTTTGCAGACGACACAATCCGGATTTGTGAGGAAACACTGGGGAAAAAGTCATGCAGGAGACGGGTATGGAGACAGGGGGGCGTGTCCAAGGTGTGCAGGTGCCCAGGGGAAGTGAGTCCGGGGTGAACGGGAAACCAAAACAGAAGCATACTGTAAATCCATGGCCAGGCGATCCATCTAGGGGATTGAAAACCAGGAACCGGGTCGGGACCGGCGGGAGGGATCAGGAACAGAAAGTTAAAACCATAATGGAGCCAGACGCAGCAGGACCCGGGCTCTCACGAAACGGAATTCAATGAAGAGCCTCGAATGACGTCTGCATCTGGCTTTTAAGGGGGAACTGAAGAGGGGCTGGAATAAGGGACAGGTGCGGGTAATGGGGCAGAACAAGGAAGGGCTGGAGCGCCCTTAAGAGGAGGAGTAGCGATCGTGACAGTATAGAACTCTCTCAGGCATAAGACAAGTTGGGAGGAAGTCTGTGAGGCACTGTGTTCTACTATTTTTTACTTGAGTTTTACTATAGCTCTTAAAATCTCTATCTGCATTTGAATTTGTTTATACATCAAAACTGACATAGCATTTAGTACGGATCGGGTATTAGAAAAATGATTTAGTTCAGTTTTTGCATAGCATAACCTTTGGAATTATATGAATTTGCAATATTAATTTACTGTTAATGTAATATTAATTAATTTAAAGTCTTGAGAAAGTTCAGGCTAATCATTGGGCTCTTGAACCTGCTAGTAGGTCCCTCAAGAATATACATTTCTTACCCTATCTTGGATCTCTTGAACACTAACATGCCCATTTTATAATCATTGCACCACTGACCTTTTACAAGGATTTCAATGAAGAACACTGTGACACCTTAGACAAGATGGCTCAAAGTATCTTAGCGCATTAAAACGCACGTGGACCAGAGTAATTAAGGTGCAGGAGGCATTATTTCAGCCTTGCCACAGCTGTTACACACAGAAGCCTCTAAAGAAGCCTCCCCAGACAGCTTCCCTAAACACCATGAGGCCCTTTACATCCCCAAAATTTACTCAACACACCCAGTGAGAATGTGCATGTTTAACCCAATGTCAATAACCTATTTACAAACCAGTACATCTACAATAATTGTAAGTGATAGAGACCCTCTTGTATTATAGATACATGAAACAAAGACCACAAATGAGTAGGAGCCATTCAGCCCATTACTGGTGTTGACCATACTGTTCATAGTCTATCAACTTATGGAGTTTAGTTCAGTACCCTATTCAATAATGTCTTGGTGGAGCAATTTGTTCTTGAAATTGATTTCTAAAAAGCATCTCTACTACATGTGTGTCCCCTTTCTCTTGTTTCACTTCTGAACTTGAAGAGATCCCCTGGGCTGTATTCATCAGTGCAGATGGTGATTTCGAACAGTCCCATCATACCCCATTGTTCAAGAGTTACTGTATGATATCTCATTCCCTTTGGAAGTTTGTGAATTCTTTTTGATTTCTTTCCATTGACTTTTAATTTTGTAACCTACAAGGAAAAGCGGAAAATGACAGTTCCTAATCAATTGCTGTGCCAAAGCTGTGCTTCTGTGGGAATGTGAATCTGCGGATTTTTTGAGAAACAGGATGTAGACCAACATCTTCCCTAGATAACTCTCCCATATGAATACACTTTAGAGCCACATTCGCCCCACCCATCAAATTCCCATTCTGAAAAGCAAGCACACAATAATAATTGAATTTTTCCCTGTATAAACTTAATTTCTCAAAGCATTCAAAAAACATCTGTTGGAAAAAAAAATCTGATGCTTGATAGAAAAGCTTCCTATCTCCCTGCTACATAAACTTTTTGTGGTGTATATAAGGTTTTTATATACAAGTCTGAAGTAGATTTCTACAAGTAATTCTACCAAATATGCACCTGTAACCCCATTTTCTTGTTTTACTTCTGCGTTTGAATAAATCCCTTGGATTTTGTTGACATTAATACATATGTGGTTATCTACAGAGCCCATAGTTACAAAAGACACCCCAGACTTTCAATAAGCTGAAAAGCAAAGCTACCAATGACCAAAAAATGAAAGACTAACAGTAGAAGCGCAAAGCTTCTCCTAATTATCTGAATCACTCTCACTTTACCCTTCACACTGTGTTGAAGTGTAGAGAGGAGAGCAAGTTTAGAACCATTCTGTCAACATGTGCTGTACCACAGAGAGTTAAAGTTCTTAGTCATCTGCTAGAGAAACAGATGTCCTGTTTAGTTTACAAAACTCTGTTCCATCAGGAAGTTATGCAACATAACCCTCCAATCTGCAACAATTTCTTTATGCATAGTTTGGTTTAAGGGCCCAATGAATGAAATAAGAGTTTATGATTTACAAAAAAGATCTATAAGGATATAGTGTAAGAATTTAAAATGGGTCTGTACTATTTACCATGGAATTTAATCATCCTGTAACCCACAGCTTGCAGGACTTGCAATGTGACTTTGGTTTGCAGCACTAACTCGTAAGACAGAACTGGCTCATAAAATAATTTGTTAGTAAGGATTTCATATATTTCAGAATTGATACACACTTCAGTTAACAACCTTTAATTCTTCATTGCTACTTAGCAGCTCTGTAGTTTAAGCCCATACATATTATCCTGCATGCATATTATTGCCAAACATAAACTTCTGTGAGAAGCAAAGACATGTCTCTACCATAAAAGAAGTCTAGTTACCTCTTATTCAACATCTTTCGTTTGAATCTCAGGTTCTGTGATTTAATACATTTTACAGAAATTGGTGCCATTCACTACATTCAAATCACCAAGCCTAGGATCATTCCATCAATCCATCTATCCACTGTCTAACTGTTTTATCTAATTCAGGGTTGCAGAGGAGCTGGAGCCTATCCCAGCAAGAAAACCAAGACACACACTTGAAGGGAAACACACAGAGCCAATTTTTCTCAGAAGCCAATCAAGTTTTTGGACTACAGTATGTGTGGAGGAACCTGGAGCACCTGGAGAAAACCCACAGGGAGGTCATACAAACTCCAACAGTTAATCACTTCACTACCGTGCCATCAAGGATAATTACAGAGCAAATAAAATTAAAAACAAAATATTAAAAAAGGTTCCCAATCTGTTGGCGCTCACTTTGAAATGGTACTCTCACTACTATACAGTAGTTTTCTTAAACTGGTTTCTCAGCCAGACCATATCAGCAAAATCTTAAGGATCATGTTCATTTCTAGCTTTCAGATACACTGGAGATAAACAGCTGAAAAGGCAGGTTGGCGAGGTGAGCCCACGTTAGTCAAAGGTTTTGATATTAACAGTCAAAGTCAATGGCGTCAACTTGCCAGTTGGGAAAATCCCGAGCTTTCAGCCTCAATCAAGTCACACAGCACCGCTGAAAGTGTTGACACGAACTGAAGGGAAAACCTTGTATTTTTTTCAACCCACTTTGTTGTGGTGTTTATAAGTAAATAGAGACTGTGAGCAAACTAAGTCTCAGCCAGAACACAAACGTAGCTGGCGTATTTTGTTTCTAAATTGCATGCCGCACTGGAAAAGGTGAGCAAAAAGTAAAGCGCCTGTGTGGTTAGAGATTTTTCTGTGAGTGGAAATAAGACCACAGGCCACCAAGCCTCGATGCGTCAGGTAATCCTACCTACAACAACACCAATGCTTTATGATCATGTCTCGGCTACAGCCGAAGTTCAGATAAAATCCTGGAGTAGTCTAACAACGTGGGGGAATATTTCTTTTAATATTCAGCAACATTCTGAGGTTTTAAAATCAACATTAAAATGTATTTCTGCAGTTTCCCTGGATATCTTTACTGAGCTCTCACTCCAACGTCCAGCAAAAAATGTGTGACTTCTCTCGTCAAACCAGAAAAATAAAATTTGGTTGCATCTGAGTATCCACAGTCATCTTCGGCCCTTTCAGGTAACAATCACTGGGGACTGGGAATTCCAGGTGATATATAGTACTGTACAGAATATATAACCAAAGTTCAAGAGGAAGGTTAGATCCTAATCTCTCCCACTTCCACTTGCCTATATATAGAAGTCTCGCACCCAGAGCTTCCCTTTGCATATCTCTCTTGCACCCCCCACCCACCTCCTCATCTTCATCCTTGCAGCAGCTCTCTAGCTCACACTTTGCAATACTGAGGGAACATTTGCTCAGCCTCATCCTCATGGTTAAGGAGCTATTGAAGATGCAAAGCCCACAGTACAGATTACCAGAACAGTAGCAAAATTCAACTACAGTAGAGCCTCGGAGATAAGAGCATCCTGTTTAAGAAGAACATCCCTCACTCAAAATTAGACATTACAGAATAATATAAGAGAGGTAAAACAAGAGGAGGCCATTCAACCTATCTAGCCTATTTGAATGATAGTTACTAATTGATTTAAGGACCTCATCCAGCTGTTTATTGAAAGAGCCCAGGATATCAATTTCTACATGGTTCCAAAATGGTTGGGTAGCTTGTTCCACACCTCCACCACTTTTTGTGTAGAAGTGCCTCCTGTTGTCATTTTTATAGTAAATGCACTTCCAAGAAGGTTCCACCCGTGTCCTCTGGTATGCATTTCAGACATCAAAATTAGACTGGGAGAGTCAGAAATGTTTAGACTAGACTCTCAAGACTAGAGTTTTAACACCAGGGTGTAGTATAAGAGTTTTAAACGCAGGTCTTTTTATTTTCTCTGCGAAGAGCAGAAGAGAAGGAACCTTAAAAACAAAGTAGCCTTTATGATAAATATTTTTCTGTACAAAAAACTAATTTCACAAGTTATGGCATTTAACCTGTAAACATATTTTTCATTTAATCCTTAAAGCTTTAAAGTGTAAAGGGTTTAAATGCAAAAATATTCCCCCTTTTCCAACAATGTATCACTACTGACTCACTAAGACATAAAATAAGTGTTTTTTGACTCCATTAAAACTCAATCATCATGAAGATGGTTGTTTAAAAGCAGGAGCTCAGAACAGGGCCAGAACTCTGTCATTAAGTAGTTTTCTTCTCTAAAAGAAGGCTGTAATGCTTTTAAACCAAAATCTTAATTTCCCAAGATGCTCAGAACTCTGAAGTTTCTATTGGTCTTAAAACAACAACTCTATACTTCAATCCGATAAACATAACAAAACAACATACAGTATAAAGTAATTCCTTGTCAATGTACCAATTGTCTGAGCATTTAAAAAAACACATATGAACATATTGGTTGCCAAATTTCTGGTAACCAAAAACACATGGCTCTTCAAAAACGTATTCACAACTTCCAGAATTTAACTACAGCAGGGCTAGAGGGTACCCACTTTATGTTATTTGGAAATTACATAAAGTAAATTGAATTGATAAAGATCAGTAAACTTCAACAGGGTTGATCACTCCTGTTTTTGAAAAGAGGAACTGTGCTCTTATCTCCCAAAATCCAGAACTTGTTTTAGAGACTGCCACTTCAGAAAAGCCAGTGACTAAAAATGAGCTTCCCTGTGTGCTGCTCTAAAACCTCTATAAAACAGCTTTGAAATGTTGGAAGTTCTTCAAAAATGAATACCTGTCGAGACAGAAGCAGTTTAGCTTGCAGCATGAACACAGATAAATCTCGACAACTATTGCCTTTGGGAACAATGCTTGCTATTCAGAAATGATGTCATGAACAACCAGTTAACATCAGCAGAAATCTGCAAATGCAAAAACTATTGTATTTTAGGATAACTTTGCTTTGAAAGGGTGCTTTTGATACATAGATATATCAGAAAAAAAGAGAAACGTTGATAAGAATAAAACAAACTTATAGGGTTTAAGAGTTTTGCCTAATAAACCTTACCAAGTATCTGCGAGCAGTCTTTAACTTCCTACCTACGTCGGGATACATGTCGGGCCATTAACAGTAAGTGAAGAAGTAAAAAAATCTTCAGTGTTTGTGGCATTAAGATAATGACAAACATCTTTAGTGATCTTGAAGGTAAAAAGGGAATTCATTCTAAGAACAGCTCACCAGAAAATTTCAATTTTAGGTGTGTTGACGCATTCTGCAGAGCTTTGCAATCAAGAAGCTCAAAACCACATTTATCAGATAAGAAAGCTCAAATTGTAAACCATGCACAGGAGGCTGAAGTCAGATTTCAGTGAGGGGAAGTATGTCAAGTTATCCAGGTCTGGAGATTATGACATTGCATCTAATGATATAACAGGGAAGGAAAAACAGGAAACATCAGAAACAAAATGGTTTGTGTGAAAAGTGAAAGCACAAAGAAGCGATAGGAGGAGGGACCTCTGAATGATGATACAACAACAGACACAGGCAAGAAAATTGGATTAAAAGCCCCGAAAAAAATAGAACCCAAGACTCAATTCATTGCCATTTTCTGACAAGCAGTCATCAATACAAGAAGCCTGACAAGCTGTTCCTTACTATATAATTACTATATGTTCCTTAATTATAATTACTAGTGGGCTTTTCATTTATCTGCAGTTTGGTAATTTTTGGTGTTCACAATTTTTTGTGAACTTCCCAACAATGAATTTGCAACAATAACAAAAAAACTGTGGATCATTATGGGATCAAAACATCCAAAGCTTCATGACATCGAAGCTAATGAATCTTTAAAGAATTTAACTTGGTAGAGCTTCATAAGATCTTCATGCAACTTTTTTGGGGGAAATGACTAACTTCAGTCCACCCACGAAGTGCAAATTACAAAATTGGTACTGGCTAGCAGTTTGGTTTGTCTCATGCCTCTTATCGGGACCGAATGCAAACATCCTCATGTTGTGGGTGTGTACTTGCCAGCCTGCATTTGGAGCGCTGCTCTGATATACCCAAAGCCTATGTCCACTTTGCACAATAAATGCACAAAGGCTTCCTCCATCTGGGGATTTCAGGACTGTTAAGGAAGCAATGGGAGGGCAAAGCATATTGCCCAGCCTTTGCCCAGCTGTATGACAGGATATCTGATTATCTGTTCTCGTCTGCTGGTTTTCATTTAGGCTTATGTTTTCAATTGACATACAGTAGCTGGTTTTGTTATTGGGTCAACTAGCCAAGTTGTTTGCTAAGGGCATATAAAACCAATGATTTCCAAAATTTATTTGAAGGTGAAAAGCTTTAGGAGTCTGCAACCCCCTGGGAATGTAGTTTGATGTTCCTGCTCCAGAACGAAGGGGCAAAAACTGATTTCAAGGATTGAAGCCGTCGAAATCTGAAGGCAGCACATGCTGCTAAGGAAGACGAGTGAATAGTTAAAAACTGCATAACCTCTCTGGATGTAGCATGCATTATGATTGTTTTCCCTTCTGGCTCTGATCTGCCCACAAGAGCACCATGCTTTCAAATGAGAAATGTTTTTTTTATGGGCTGGGACATATCGGTTTCGGTGGTGCAAAATGCCGGAAACAAAATCTCTCACCCAGGCTGGTGGGCAGTGGTTGAGTTTGGGAATCTCACATGCAACTCAGCCCCAGACCCTATTACTCATTTTATTGTTTCGAGATGTGTTTTTCTCCTTCAGCTGCAACCTTTCTAAATGAGTCTTTATACCATTTTGCTCATTAGATCAAGCCAGTCAGGTGTTCCTTTATGTAAAAGCCAAAGTCACGCACTCACAGAGAATTCTTACTGTCAGAAGAAGAAAAAAGAAAGTAAGAGAACCTTCACAAGTACAATTTACCAAACCAATAATTACAAGATGTTCCCAGCATGTATCGCAGGAAATTATAAGAAAGCTGTTTCTTCCTGTTGAAGTCAGCATATTTTTTTTCATACTAATACGTACCTGTACCTGTCAGATGCACACTACATTTGTAATATTTGGAAACAGTTTTAAACATTAAATATTTTTCCACCTCCTGAAATAATTAGTAACAATGTTAGACAATCTGCAATGCGATAGGTTATTAAAACATGATCAAGTTTAATTTTTGCATCTAGGACTGTAATAAGGTAATTCAATACAGAGTTTTATTAGAAGGCATTATATTTGAAGCTAGCTCAAATAAATAAGTCGTACACACACTCTTTGAATAGACAATCTGACCATTGAATGATACACTCGCTCTCAATCAGACAAGGGTGTAGAGTGTCGGCAAATGTCAGGATGGAGCTGAGTCATGTAATCTATGTATGTTAACAAAGTACCTTAAAATCAGTACAAACACATCCTCAGAGCCAATAAGAACTTGCATAACATGGCTATTAGTCTCAGTTCTGGTCAATAAGTGTGCTGCACACAAAGTTGAATTAAAGGAGTGTGGAGCCAGAATTCAAGCTAGTGATCACATTATGCCATTCCTTAAAGTCTGTGGAAAATAATTATCCATTATTCTTAACCATAATGAATAAAGAACAATGCTTGGTAGGTAAAAAGATGTTAATTGTGAATGGTTGTAACATCTGAGAGTGGTAAATTAAAGTAAAACTTCCACATACTACAATATCTGCAAAACCCAGATTTTATTATTCTTTCCATAAGAGACCATTAGTGTGTTGTATTCACAAACGAGCCACTGAATTACACCCACAAAGAAAGTTACTAATTAACAGATTTATTTTCCTGACTAAATGTTAGTGAGCAATATTGCTTATACTTAAAAGAGGTTAATGAAGTCACCTGCAACATAAAACATAGAAACATTGCATAGAAACATTCCCAAAGCTCACAGGTAATTTCCACCTGGCCTTTAATGGACACACAGATCACTTTACAAAAAATAAGATTTCTAACAAACTACAAAAAGAAGAACAATCTTATTAACTGTATAATCCAGATTAGAAAAAAACAATATTACCAAATTCTTATCAGGATGATCCCAGATTACTATACATTAAAATACTCTTTTTCTTCTAATACAACCATACTACCTATCAATAGGTATCCACTGTAATATTATCTGTAAACCCAATTCCTCATTCATGCCCCAAAGCTTTAAAATCTGAGGAAGGTAAATTCCTAAAAGATTCCCTTTTTCCCTCAACAATGTATCAATAATGTCTCACCGAGATGGAATATAGTTATTTCAATTCCATAAGATCTTGGTGTTGTGTTATGGCAAACACCACTTGTCTTCCCTTCTTGCTCTGAAAAAATCCTAAATAAACTGGATAAGAAGAATTTTGCTCAGCCTGTCCTCTTTAGGAAATCATTTGTCTGCTTTTTCCTGTTCAATTGTGTAAGTATTAGACCTTTGACAGGGTCTTATTAACTTAGGGTATTTTAGGGAGCATTGATGTTTTTTTCTGCCTTTGTCTGATTTTTTTATGTAGTTTATTTTCTGAAGCAGCATTCATCTCAAAGAAAACTGTTTTTTCTTACACTCCTGAAGATTAGGTGGGGAAGTGAAAAATTGCTTCAAGTGTTGAATTAAGGGTGAACTTCAGGTAGTTCATATTATGTAGACAAAGAACGGAATAGAGTCAGGATACCAGGGTTAACCTCAAACTTCATCTCCTATAGCAGTTTCCCTGAATGCTACATTGGGGGAATTGAGTTGCAAATTCTTGACTATAGGCATGAGCGCCACCTACTTCTCCACCAGCACAATCAGGTTTCTTCTGTAAATGTTTCTTGGAGGTCTGGGTCTGACCAGGCCTTGCTTAGCAACTGAGATCCATAAAGGTAGAAATGCTGATTCTGTCATTTGACCTCTGTGTCTGGGGACACAGCTGTGGAAATGATTCTAAAAATGCATTGTTCCTCATTTTCTGGATTACCTAAGATTTGGCTACCACTATGCTCATATGTCTTTAAACCTTAAAGTTTGGATGTCCTAGCCAATAAGGAGGTAACAGTCAATCCCGTGTAAGCATCAGGTACATTCTTTCAGTTCCCCATTATTTCCATAATATAGGAATGGGGTAGCACAGTGGAGCAGTTCAGTTCCCAGCCTTGGGTTCAATTCATTGGGTGCTATGTTAATTAAATTTGTATGGTTTCCCCCAGTTCCCAAGCCTTTCCTCCAGGTGCTCCTATTTGCTCCCACAGTCCAAAGACATACTGGTAGGTTGATTGGCTTCTGGGAAAATTGGCCCTGGTGTGTGTGTGTGCCCTGTAATGAACTCCAGGTCCCTCGCGACCCTGAATGTGAACGGGACGGGTGAATGGAATTTAAGTCCCTTTTCATATATTGAATTGTGGAGAATTTTGATTCAGGCACAAAATTTATTGAAAGAAAAAAAGAAGAAAAAAGGTGTGATACAAAACCTCCTCGCCCCAGACCTTTTGTGTTTGCTTAAATGGCACAAGAGATCGGAAACAATGATGCAGGATATGGGAACAGCTGTATTTCCACTTCAGCTGGGTACATACGCCTGTCTCCAAGACACAACGGTTACCATGATCTGCGACTGAAGAAAACCTTAAGAAATTACAGGAAGCCTCATTGAAAGGTCATTCTAACCAACGGAAAAAATAAATAAATATTAATACCTTCGTATCAGTTTCCATGAGTGTTATGTCCCGAGTCGCGTCGGTTAAATGTCTTGTAGTAATACAGTACATCCGTTTAACACGGTCAAACACGTTGTAAGCAAGGGGTACTGGTAGAGAGTCTAGTGTCACCACTGTTGGCACACTTGCTTGGTTTCTGGGAGTGGTACTGGGGAAGATGGGCACTGGCAGACACAACACAGGGCCCCCTACGAGCAGAAAGAAACACGCTGTGTTGGATTTTGGGACACCAACATTTCCAGTTAGAAGTCTTTTAAAACTGCAACATGAGTAAAATTTCCCCAAAGAATGAATGTGAATGTTAAACAACCTGAAAAGTAAATTGTAATTTAACTTGGTTCCTTGGCCTTCTAATTAGCTAGTGGCACTATTGCCTATTTACAACAAATTTCCACTACCACTGCAATAAAATATCACAAAATATTCAAATCACAAAAAAAACAGTATCTGTTGCATGCATGATTCCTTTTTATTTTTGTGTTACTGATCTTATCTGCTGATGCGGTTTTGATTTGCAGGTCTATGCTAATGTCAGCTTGCTGTGCATTTTTCTCAAAGACCCATCACCTAGTTTGTCTTTAAGATCAGATCACTTTATTAGCCATATACAATTTCTTGCATTAGGAAATTGTCTTTTTCACATACCCCAACTTGCTCTCCATGAGACACACACACACACAGAGATGCTTGGGGTCAGAGCACAGGGTCAGCCATTGGACAGTGCCCCTTGAGCAGTTGGGGTTAAGAGCCTTGCTCAGGAGCCCAACTGAGTAGGATTCCTCTGCCAGCTGCAAGATGCAAGATTTGAACCAGCAACCTTCCAGCCATAGGCGCAGATCCTTAGCCACAGAGCCACCGCTTCGCCCCTTTGTATCAATTAACAGCTATTCTGGAAGAAATGAATGCTGGACTCTACGCAAATGCTCTTCTAATTAATTCACGAAGAAAGAAACATTAGTACACAGTATAGTCTTACAAACTGCAACCACTTAAAAAAGACACTTGTCTTTTTATAAGCCAGTTATAAAGCAGAATTTGTTTGGTTTTTTTTAATCAGAACTGAAATTTTATCAGCATCGTAGTGCTCTCCAGTTCCATACTGGCCATTTGGCCCTGAAGCCACAGAGACTGAACCCAGAGCAGGAGCTTTCTGTCTCCAAGGGAAGTTAAAAGCAACAGGGGCGGAACCACATGTTTCCATGGTAACATCTGGGTGCAGTCCCCACCCCTATGAGGGGACCTAGAGCAGCAGGCGGAGAAACAGATGCACCAGAATTCCTCCAATGAGCTCAAACCTGCACTTGGGCTTGTAATTGTAGTTGTAGTTGTAATTGGGTTTCGCCTGCCATATAAATAATTGAGGGTACTAATGTGTGAACATGAACCCAAAGAGGACCTCTAAGGCCAATACAGGATCCGCACACCCTCTAGTAGGTTAGGGATGATAGTGGGAGATATCTGTCATATACTGGTGCTCTTGGCTATCTGTGGATCTTAAAGTGCTGGGCTCCCTCCTAGGTTAGTCCCAGGTTAGAACAGCACTGCAGCTTGTCTGCTTAATAAGTTAATGGGTCACTGCTTAAAATGGGGAGATGTCCAATTTTCACTTTTCAATAGTGCAATGAATTTGGTTTATGAATAAAGCTCCATATGTAATGAGATCATTTAAAGAAAAGAGCTGTAATATTCAGGATGTGCTAAAAGGGAATTGTGTACTGCTTGGCAAAGCAACCAATAGCAATTTGCGCACAAACAATGCCAAGAAATTCCTTATCATGGGCTTGTGAATAAAAAAAAAATCCTGGAAGATGTCTTATCTGTACTACATTGTTCTTTTGGAATTTCTGCAAAACTAACTCGAAAAATTCCCCACCATTAGAAACATAACAAATCATAAACAGAGCAGAAGTCAGTTGACTTGCTACAGGACGTTCATCAAAGAGTATCCAAGATTGTTTAAGCTATTAAACTATGTTTCTGCTCAGTTTTTAAAATGTGTCTTTTGTCTGTTTTTTTCAGACTAGAACACAAAGAATACTGCAGATAGACACACAAAAAATAGGACTATACTATGTGTAATATGAATTCACACAGATCTAATCTCCAGATAGGATTGTTTTTTAATGTATACTAGATACAAATAGAACATTATGAACTTTTAAAAGGTAACTGTTCACTTTTGCTCATTAGACATGTTGAGTGTCCTGGGGAGATTGTCAGAATTCAGCTGTAATGGAAAAAACATTATAATCAAAATCAATTGGAATCAAAATTCAATTTATAAGCTCCATTTCAGGTTATTTGACACCATAATCTCCTGAAACAAATAGAAATGTTTCTCTAAGCAATGCGACCTTAGTGCCCTAGAACTCTATCAGAGATGAATGCGGGAGTTTTTGTAACGAAACAATTCTTTCCGGACCCTATGCGGACGACACAATCCGAAATAGTAAGGAAACACTGAGGAAAAAGTCATGCAGGAATATGGGGATGAAAACAGGGGGTGTGTCCAAAGTGCAAACAATCCAAAAATAATCCAGACGGGGAATCCAAAAACAAGCTAGAGTCCATGGCCAGGCGATCCAGCCAAAACAGGAGATTAAAATCAGGAACCGGGTCGGAACCGGCAAGGGGAACAGGAACAGGAGCAGGAAGCTAAAAACATAACGGAGCCAGGCGCAACCAGGTCCCGGGCTCGCACGATATGGAAAACAGAATGCAGAGCCAACACCTGGACCCCGCGGACGACACCCTGGCAGCCTGGATTCCATCTGTTTTTTTTCTCTCTCCTCTTTTTTTTCTCAGGGCTTCGGAGCCGCCCTGAAAAGGAGGGACGTACTGTCACGATTGTAGTCCCTCCTCCTTAAGGGCGCTCCAGCTCTTTTCACTTTCGACTTATTCTGTGCACCTGCCCCTTGTTCCAGCCTCCTTCTCGTTCCCTTTAAAAGCCAGACACTCAGTCAGTTCCGGGCTCTGCATCTGATTTCCGTATCGTGCGAGCCCGGGTCCGGATGAGTCTGGCTCCGTCTTTGTTCCTGTTCCCCTTGCCGGTTCCGACCCGGTTCCTGATTTTATCTCCTGTTTCGGATGGATCGCCTGGCCATGGACTCTAGCTTGTTTTTGGATTGCCCGTCTGGATTATTTTTTGATTGTTTGCCTCGGCCACACCTCCCCCATGCACCAGTGCACTTTGGACATGCCCCCCTGTTTTCATCCCCGTATTCCTGCATGACTTTTTCCCCACTGTTTCCTCACTATTTCGGATTGTGTCGTCTGCATAGGGTCCGGAAAGAACTGTTTCGTTACAGTTTTGTCATATTCCAGAACTATTTTGCACAGCCTAAGTTTCTAAAAAAAATATATGGATAGTAGAATTAGTATAGATTACACAAACTATACTGTTGGATGGTGGGGCAGTAGTTATTATCGCTGCTTTGCAGTGCTGGGGCTCTGGGTTCAATTCTATATGTGTGGATTGTGTATGTTCTGCCTGTGTTTGTGTCGGTTTCCTCCCACAGTCCAAAGCATACTGGAAGGTAAATTTGCTTCTGGGAAAATTCACTCTATATGTCAGTATGTGCATGTCTATGTCTACCCTGCAATGGACTGGTGTCCTGTCCAGGGGTATCTGACCTTGTGCCTGTTTGCCTGGAAAGCTCTGGCAACCCTGAAGTGGAAGATGTGTTTAGGATTACAGGATGCCCCTCTGCACTGTCCTTTTTACAAGGAATTCCTTGTCCAGAGAAAAGGCAACAATAACGACTTCTTTCTTCTAAGCTTTGTTCTAACTTCTGGAAAACACCAAGTATCTGGATCCAATCCAGCTTTATACAGGAATACTGCAATTTTTCTTTAGTCCCACCAACAAATACTGTAACTTCCTCCCTCCCCGGTGAATCATAACATTCCTTTCCATCTGAAGTTCCAGCTGACAAAATGCTGGGACTAAACCAGTTCTAACTAAGATGCACAAAAAAACTCCCCGGAGCCAAGTGTAAGAATTGCAGAGAGAAAGTGTTCATTCCTTTTCCGTTGATGTGGAGGTTGCCAACTGCTAAACGTTAACACTCTAATGATGCAATGCGAGAGACATCCTGCTAGGTATGGATTACTGAGAGAAGTTTCTGCCCTGGTTTTTCCCCTCTCCCCTTCTCAACTGGTTACAGTGGAAAGTAAATTTATTTTTGATAGAGACAAAAAAACAGACCAGTTTGTTCATCAATGATACACCCACTCTTTCCCTCTCAAAATCCATCTTGCATAACTCGTTATATTGTTTTCTTTACATGCAGTACAGTCTACTAATTTATTATATTACACTATTACTTGTGTAACTATACATATATTATATACAGTATTACACTGACATACTGTAAGACAAATGCCTTGGCTGATATGTCTTCTTGTATATTTCACCTTTTCAAAATAATGTTGGTTGGTCTGGGCACATTTCCCAGTCTCTTTCACATTAGAATAAAAATAGCAAATCCAATTTTAGCGGTCAAATGTACAGTAATCCTCAGATTTTCAAATTCATCAGAAGGGAGTCTCCTGCTTTCTGACTCATGTCTTGACATTCACTGACCCCAGGGAGGGCACCCTCAGGGTCACAATTTCTGAGATCAAGACCAATGTTGGATTTCTGCTTCATAAAAAAACAGGATGGATGTTTGGCATGTCATTTTTGAAAGAATCCGTCTTTCTGGAAATGAAGAATAATTCTCCCCTTCATACAAAGATCCATTATTAGAGGTGTACAGATATAAGAATGTCAGGAAAATTCATAATACAGAAGCTTTGCTGCAATCTGAGTAATTTGTTAGTAGTGTAAAATAGTTCATATGGAGCACTTTTTATCACCACCATTAAGGGCTTCCAAGATGCCCGGAGAGAAATGTTAATTGCTGTTAATTGCTTCCTATCAAATGAGAGACATTTCAACTTAGATTTATATTTCCTACGTGGGTACAGATTTTTGATGACAATACAAATAGTTTTAAAAAATGCTTCATCATCCATTGTCTACTTTACCAGGAATCAGGTTATCTAAGGTTGAAAAAATATGGTGATTGTAAAAGTAAAGCACAAACAACTTCCAAATAATAATTTCAATTACACTGCAAAACCAATGTTATTGAACAGAACTGCTGATGTTGCCTGAAGCAGAACTGAAATGAGTGTGTTTGGTAGATTCTAATCTCATATTACCGTTCATCTAGTGCTGTATATTTATTAAGGTCACGAAGCCAGAAGAAGCCATGCATTCTCCCAGTGCAAAGTACAGAACATAGTCTTTCAATTTTTGTATTGTGGTAAAGTATGTGGAATCTTAGTGTCTTAAGACATTAGGTTCACCATATCATATTTTCACAAAATACATACAGTAGGATGCTTGATCAACAGTTGTGTGTTCTCACACCCTACAAACCCACAACCACAGTTTGGTGAAGAGGAACACCTTAGTATGAAGATGATCTCCATAAATCGTCTGCTCTTCCGTACACTGGAATTTACAGGATGTGAATCACAAAGGCTCTTAAGGTATAAAAACTGTCATTTTAATAGGTGACCAGGAAAATTAACAGGATGTCAGTGACTTACAAATTCCACAAGTGACCATATGTTGCATCAATTTTTAATCTTTACCTACTTCGCCACCTACATTTCTTATAAGGGTCAACTATCAAAATCATCACAGGTCTCTGTAATACACAGTAATTGCCACTCAGTAATACAAATTTTTGGGAAGAGCCTGGCATGACCTCGTCACTCTTCAGGTTGTATAGAGTGCCAGGGCATGATATTTTGTGCGGGTGAGGTACTGATGATTTTGTCATGCTAAGACATGTAAGAAAAAAGAGACCATAACCACATTTTTTTTTGCTTATTTCAAGCTGTTAGCACTCTTAATTCGAATGCATTTTTGCCTTACAGATATGTTACGCATCTGAAAAGTAAGGGTGGGGTGGCGAATGACTCATGAGACCCCCTCCAGAGGCTCTGCTTTTGAGGAACCCACGATCTGCACCCAAAATAACATGACCACAGGGGGAAACCACACAACAGACACATCATACTTTAACCATTTCTTGGATAGAGTCAAACCACCTACAAGTAGTCAAAAAACCTCAGGGGAATTATGTTTTGACTGTGCATCTACAGACCCTCAAACGAGAATTGGATAAGACAAGTTAGCATTATTACTTTTTGTAATACCCTCATCAACAGCTATTTATAATCAACAATTACTCAAATCTCAAATATACCAATCCTCCAACATAGGGAGAAAAACTAAAAAAAAAAGCACAGCAATCACAGTACATAAAAGGACAAATTGTATGATGTAAATAACATAGCAGAACACAAAAAAATGAGGGAGTTTTATTTTTAGGGAAATCTGTAAGTCATGTCACGTCATTTGCCAAACCACTTATACCATATGGTATACCAGGAAGCCGAAGCCTACCCGGCAAACAACGAGTCCAAGGTGCCAATCCATTGCAGGGCAAATGCAAGCCAATCATACATGGGGACAATTTGGAGGCCACAGTAGAGGCCGAGGGGGGAAATATTGCCCATACACAAGGATAACTCCCTACTCATCAAGAAATGCCCGAGGATCTTTAATGACCACTGAAAGTCAGGACATCGGTTTAACGTCTCATCTGAAAGATGGCACCCACTACAGTATAGTGTCCCTGCCACTATACCGGGGCATTAGCACCCACACAGACCGAAGGGTGGGCAGCCCCCACTGGTCCCGCTAACACCACTACCAGCAGCATACATAGCTTCCCTTGGAGGTCTCTCATCCAGGTACTGACCAGGCTCAACCCTGCTGAGCTTCAGTTGGGAGCTGAAATCTGTAAGTGTTGATTCAAAAGATAAATTTTACTATATAATATTAAATAAACCTGAGATAAATGGTAACAGATATTTTTCTCAGATATTAGTTAAGGCTCTCTTTTTGCCATTGTTATTGAAAAATATAAATGCAGTTTTTTTTCATAGAAAGAGGAACCTATATTGCTACATTGTCTCATCAAGCTCAGTGACACTGGCTTTCATACTGTACCATGACAATCAAATCCAGTATCAGTCCTCATCATCAATACTTAACAGAACGGCAACAGCACATGGTTCTGGATTGGTCAGAAATACCTTGAAAATGGACATGTGCTTTATTTATCCATCAGCTATCATTTCTGTTCATTTCTGATCTAAAAGACAAATGGAAGTCTTCAATGTCAGATGTTGAAAAGATCTCTTTATGCAAATTAATCAGTAATAATTAGGATGATTGATGCTGTGAATTACAAAGCTTTTTCAATGGAATTTCAATGGTCCTTTTTCGAATTTTGTAGAGTTACTGGATTAAACTGCTAAAATGTCAGAGTTATGTGCATTATATGCACTTGGGAAAGGAGATCAGACAAGATCAAAGACACTAAGAGTTGAACGAAAACTTTAGAACAAGCTCAGCTACAGACTGCGACCAGATAAGGGTTTGCACAACTTTGTAGTGACTCTGCACAATAAGATCGATGTCTGCTTATAAGCTAAAGTACATGGAAAAACCTGAACACTAACGCTTCCTACCTATAAGACTACCAACTGAGCTAGAATTAAAAAAAAGATGTAGAGAAAAAGAAACTGGATTTCCTACAGTTGGTTACTCACTGACACAACTCTTCCACACTGTGACCTAATCTTGCACTAGTAGCTATAAATGCAATTCACTATGCAAATCATTTACACACTTTGACTTGTGTATGTATACACAGGAATTTAACAACCCACACTGAAGCAGGCTGGAGTTTTCTTTGCATTGATGCATCTTCAACACATCTCATTTTCATAAAGCAAGCTCAAATTGGTTTTCAACACTGCTTCAGAAACTTTCCCTGGTTATCTATGCTCACGGAAAACAATACCGAGACATGCAAATTGACTTTCCCCCACGGCTAACCCCAGAAAGAGTGCTTTCACAAAAGTGAGAACTCACAGACAATAATTCCGTGCAAGCATTTACAGAGTCCCAAGGATTTACAGGACACCACCCTTATTTTTTCGTATTGTTTTCCTTTCAAATAACTGACTTTACTGCCACTTTTATTATTGTATCCCCATGAGCAAACCCTTTTCAAGTAATATTTCTATTATTTCTCAAAATTTACATACAAGATTGTATCACAGATGTCTTTAACAACCGAAAGTCTCAACAACTGCCTTAGATTTTAACAGGTTTAGAGACTTAGAATAAAAGCTGCTTATCTTAATCTACTGCAAACAAAAAAAAAGGCATTAATTGACACCAGAAAACATCAGCTGAACAAGTAAAAATCAAACTGAAACCAACATGTTCTTTTAATTCACGAAAGCAACACTGCTGTGCTTGCCAAATAATTACATTTTCTATAAAGCAATTCAGCAGTTCTAATTATGGAAATATGATACAAAAAGAAATCGGATTAAATGGTTTCAAGTCCTTTCGCCCACCAGTGGAACACTACAATTTCAATACTGAAACAGAACATATTGTGTATTGGATTTTAAAACCAATCAAAACATACCACATGACTAAGTTATACGTTTTTAGGTGATATTCAAAACATTAGTTAAAAAAACAAGGAGCTCCAATTTGTTTTTTTTATAGGACAACTTGGCTGTGTATGAACATCTTGAAATGTTTGATATGAATAAGCAGACAGATGCGAAAGGAAAATGTGAACATTTATATTAATGCTTTTCATTTCCAGCAGTAGTATAAAAAAGGGAATTGAGTGATACAAGCATCTTAAATGAGCACTGTTCTATTTTTACCTGCAAGAGGGAAAATATACAGATCATGCTGACCTTAAATGGTCCCTCATTTTCCATTCCACTACAACACCAGATGAGACCGAGATAAATTCAGACTACGAGAGCTAGAGAATCACACCAAAACCACACAGCAAAAAATAAACGTTCTTAGTGGATTCGATTTACAGGATTTACAGTCTGGCGCCTGAAGCAGGTGAACTGTAACATTTTTCATATGTATTTTGAGTGTAAGTATTGTTGCACTTACAACTGCATACAAACATCTCTTACTCTACTTATCATGAAATGTATGTGCATTCTTGTACATTTCAAGATCATGTCTGAGTAAGGGACATAGTGGAAGTTTGGGGCTTCTTGACTAACTCAAACAGAGGAGTATCTTGTTCAAAATTGTGGCAAAATTGTGGCTGTATAAGCCACAGGAGCCGGTCCTGACTCCCATGAAGTGCGTAGTTTAGGACCCTGTGCAGATGGTACTGTATAATCCGGATGTGGCTGGAGAAGGGCTACAGGGAAAACACAGTGAGGAATGGAAGGGATGGCGAACAGGGGGGCGGTGCCGACAGTGATCCAGGTGCATTGGGGAGCACAGGCAAACAAGTCCAAAATAGTCCAAGTAGGAAAACCGGGGCGCAGTCCAAAATCCAAACCAGGTGATCCATCCAAGACAAAACATGAATTTTGATAAACAAGAACAGGAACAAGGAAGTTAAAAAATGGAGTGACGAGGCCCGGCACTCTGAACCCCCGGACTCAGCTGATCAGGACGCCGTTAGGAAGCCTATGCCCTCAAGCCGCAGACGTAGGGGGACTTGATGCTGGGCGGGCATCCAGGCGTCCATCTTCCAATGCAGAGCCCTGAGCTTCAGAGGCACGAGGTTTAAATAATAATGGTGAATCCAGGGACAGGTGTACGTGATAATGAAACTAAAACACAAAAGGGTCGGAGCACACTCGAGAGGAGGGATGACGATCGTGACACTCGCAATGTCAATGGCTGTCTTAGTGTGGTCTAGATCATTAGCTATCCTTGACATCGATTACCCAAATAGCACCTGGCTGTCTGAGATTCTCCAGGATTGGGTGGACTCCAAATTCCCTTAGTAGCCTTGGATTGCCATGCTGTCAACATGCCCCCTGTGACTTGACCTTGCAACTGTAATGCCATTGCTCTAACCAGACTGAGAACTGTGAGGAGAACCTGAGTGCAGGTGAGAGCAGGTAGGTAGGCTGCAGAGAGCTGGCAAGTGTAGAGAACACATAGAAAACACAGAACAGAATCATAGCAAGAAAGCAAGACAAATTCATAACTGGGAAAACACTGAGTAAAGTACAAGGGAAATCCAAGAGGTGAGGTAAAGCAAGGAAAACAAAGTCTGAAGCAAAAAGCAAAAGATATCCAATGAAAGGTCGAAGGTCAAAACCCTGGAGAGATCAAAGACGAAGAACGCCAAGACTCAAGATGGACTCAAGGACATTACATGAAGACTGGTCTTAAATATCATGTGGTACTGAGGTAAGTGATGGTTAATTACATGCAGGTGGAACTGATCTTGATCCAAAACTGTTACATCAATTGGCCGCAACTGGAATGTCAAGGATAGATGCAAGGCAATTGCCATGGTGTTTCTAGTACATTGTCCTGTGTTCTGACGAGAGCGAATGTGATAGCACTGTTGTCACCCAGAACTTGAGACTGAACTGTAGACCATGTGAGAACTGGCAGACTGCATTTTGCAGGAAAATGTGCCTGGTCATTATTCACCCTCTACTAGTACAAGGGTCAGGGTCTTGAAGAAAAGCAGATCACTAACTATTGCAGGGTATAATGAGAAAATTGCCCCCAAAAAGGCACTTTCATGTGGACATGCTAGTGTCCCAAACACAGTTGGGACTGAGTTTCATTAACCCTCTTCCTTTAAATTGCTGAATTGGAGCAGATTACTTTTAATGTGATTTTAACCTTTTGGTGTAACACCACTGGCCAGGCACGGTTTGGAAAAGGTGAAATTATGATTTATTGATACTCCAGTTTAAGTTATTCCTTGCAATCAACAGTGTATAACATTCTAATCTAATTCTAAGCTTGATGCAAAAAGAGAAAGCTAACATATGTTATTTCAGAACACCTTTTGGTAGAATGTTACTCTGAGCTCTGTATCAAAATTATTTACCTGGTCAAAATTATTTAAACTGCCCCTCCACAGAATGATTTTTTACCTATTTTACAATCTGAAATCATGACTGGAATCATTTCAAGAAAACCAAGCAAACTATCATGCTTTGTTTTTGTCTTCCTATAATCTATGCCAAATCAAAGAAATCTAAACTGTGCATTAAAGAACGTTTGCATGTGCACACTACATCAAAAGAGCAGACCCTTCATTTGATTAAAACCATAATAAAATTAAAAAGGTAAACATCATTCCAAGGGGGCCAAACATTATTCATGTTTTAACATTTTATCAGCTTTTTTTTGGTGATGAGGTGGATTCATAGATGTATTACCATCTATCAATTTTCTAATCCCTTCATCCGACTCAAGGTCACAGGAGAGCCAGAGCCCATCTATGCAAGCAAAAGGCACAAGGCAGGATACACCTTAAATGGGATGCCAGTCCATCGCACACATAGACAGAGACACGCACACAATTACACCTTGGACAGTTTTCCCAGAAGCCAATTAATCTACCAGTCGGTCGTTGGATTGTGTGAGGAAACTCGGAGGAGACCCATGCAAACACAAGCCAACTCCACACAGATAGCACCCCAGGTCCACAACTGAACCCAGGGCCCAAGCGCTGTGAGGCAGCAATACAGCAATACAAATCACATTGATGAAATAATTCTTGAATTAAATAAATAATGTCTCTTGAATAGACTAAATTAACATTGTAAATGCAATGGATTAAGCCTCCTTATACGAGAAATATCAACTCTAATTTGGGTGTCTAAGCCTTTAATGTCTGTTTTCTCAACTTGGCTTCCTACTCATGGCTGAAGGCCAGAAAGAGTGGCGTCCTGTTGCTGAGAACTAAAGACGGCCGTCTTGGTGATCGTCTCAGTGCAAGAGGAGGGTGTGGGGCTCCCTGCAGCTGTGTACAGGAAGTGTCGGTGCTCAGCCTGCCTGTTTGTACGAGCAGATACCAGTAAGTGCTTTGTTCTACGTAAACAAACTTTCCACAGTGTGTACTGCCCCCCCACCCCCACCCCACCAAAGCTTCACCTTTCTTCCTGTGCGTCAGTCTGCGAATAAACTGAACGAACCATGATACTGGGGGTTAGAAGAAAGTTGCTAGGTGTTCAATGAAGGCCGGCCTACCAATGAAAAACCACAAGGCACAGAAACCAGAGATTGTCTTTCACTTTTACTGCTGTTAGTAACTAAAAGCTGGTTTGTCATCATTTTAACACTTTGCTGCCTAGCGTCCAAATATTGAACAGAGATTTTCAGAATAATTGTGAATCAGACAATACAGAATGTATATCTGTAACAATCTGGGTGACCATGAATGCATGACTTTCATGAAATGTCACACAAACCCCACACATCCAAATTATCATACAGTAATTATTGGTAGGCAGACCTAACAAGTGAGGGGTAATTAACAAACTGACTGCATGCACTTAACCAGTTGTAATAGCACATCATATCTTCTTCCTTTTGTTCCTTACACTTTTTCTTCCTCTCTCTGGTCTAGACTGTACCACAATCCCACATGTTTGCACTGACTGGGAGGTAATTAATAGGCATCTAGGCAAAAAGTGCGTTGTTCAATCGATGTTGATTGCCAAGCGTCCTAATGTCTGTGCCAAGGAAGTCTGGATGTCTTGATTAAAAGAGATGAGAAGCAGATGAAAAAGGAAAGAAAAGTCACATCTCAAATCAAAGAAAAACTTGTCATTATATGAATACTTAAAGACAAAATAGCTCCCAAGCCACTGCCCTGCTCCTGATTTTTGTCACTTTGGGGCATGATTAAGGCAGATCTTTTTCATATCCAGTATTAAACTCCTAATTAAACTCCTATTAAACTATAGGCAGAAACCGAGTCACTTCAGAATGATGTCAACGAACTGTAGTCTGCATGATGTTCTGGTTTCCCCTCAATGTGTCAGAAGAGTGCACGTCTCTTGAGGAAGCATATACTTTGATGAAAGAATGTCCAGAACCTTAATGGGAATTTCCCCTAAAACAAAACTCTCAGCTTTTCAGAATACATTCCCTTTGAGGGTGTCCAAATGGGTTATTGTGCAGGAGTCTAATGCTTTGAAACAGGGCAGGATTTTAAAGTTGATGAACTTTTGATGAATTAAAGAAGTTAAATGAGAACTTGTTCCCAAGTGCTGTGTTGCTTTGCTCTCATGATGCAGCATTAAAAATATTAGGCCTAATAAGAGAAGACCCAAGATACCTTTTTAACTGTTTGTTCAGTGGCAGTGTAGAGTAGTGCTTAGGGTATACTCTAGACTGGAAGGCTACTGGTTCAAATCCCAGCTGGGAGGCTCTACCTTTGAGTAAAGTTCTTGGCACACTTTGCTCCAGTAAATACCCTGCTGTATAAACAAGTCTACAGGTTGGTTGCAGAAGATTTCAATTGACCTACCTGGTAATCATAAAATCAGGCCTGTTATTACTACCTCAATTCTGATTGTGTACTTGCCTCATGTTAAATAATATACTACAGGTGTCACTCAAATTTGCAAGTGCAAGAAATAATTTAAACATAGTCTTTGCAGTTGATGATATTGAGATTTCTGGTTCAAATTGGGTTCCCCACTCATAACTTTGGTCAGAAGCCATATCACCCTTGTGAGGGGAGAAGTGTTCTAGCATTGTTAAAATTTCTAGGTCGCCTAGTTGGTTACAGTTCCTGCATTCTGGGTAACTGTAACATTCAGTGTTCAAGAACTGAACTGTCTAGTAATTTCATGACTGTTAATTAGAAAATTCAGCAGCAGTTTGCCTGCACAACATTCAAGGGAAGTATATGTTAGGACAGAGCATACAGTCCTGAGATGTTTGTGTATAATACAGCAAGTGTGTAGTTACTTGAATGAAAGGGTTAAATATGACTGCAGACACCTTTATTATAACAGAGACAGAAGGTTTTAAAGGGAATATAGTGAAGCTGAGCTCATTATACAGTGATTCAGATTCAGATTCAGAAGAGGACAGAAACCAGGAAGCAAAGGGACTTCAGTTTTACTGAATTAATGAGTGAGGTTTAAGTTTTTTCTTGTAAACAAAATGCACATCATTGCATTGAGACACAGGATTGTCAGCAATTCTGCAGTCAATGACACACTGTATATTCTGCAGACGAAAGCCCTACTTGTGGAAATTCTCAGCACCCCACACTTAGCAAAATGTCAGTAAAATGAAGTAGGAGTGTGCCGATTAGATCAAAATTTATGACAATGAAACAAGGATGTAACCATTTGGGCGGCACATTGTTAGATCTGGTTTAATTGTTGTGCTGATTTGCAATGCCTAAGGAGCTTGCAACAGATCCGCCTACCAAAGGCTTGTGAAATCAAAAGACTCACAAAGGTTTCGGAAGTCTCCCAACATTAGGACCTTCACGCATAGATTCGAAACTGTTTTCAGGAAAGACTCTGCAGCACTTATTGAAAAGTGAGGTATACCATGCGTCAGGGGCCGGGCACAGATGCACAGGAGATATGATTCTTTGCATTTCTATTCACTCCGACCCCTGGATTACTAATATCACCACTGAGCCATCTCCCACTTTAAAAGCAGACGTCAAGAAGGAAATTCTGTATGTGGGAACCTAAGACGTCCATCATTTACAAAGGAAAGCAGAAAACCCCGGGGGCTGCGTGAGAGGTCTGAATATAAAAAGTTTGAAGTACATGGCGTACTTTCATTTCTTAATATTCTAATTTTCCTGACCAGATAGAAAGTATTAAAATGATTAAAATCGTATCTGTTGCATTAATACACAAATGTGAAACCCTAAAACTTTACCCATCTATCGGAAAGGTGTTATAATTGCGCCCATACAACATCTCTCGGCTAGTGGTTACCCTGGGAAACTGACACAGTCTCACAAGGGCTCATAATTTTCCAGGGCTTGCTGCTTACACAGGATTCCTTTCAGGTGATCTGCCTTGAAATAAGTATTCAATTCATTACTCAATATCTCTCTTTCTCTATTTAAAGCCCTGCTTCAATGGCTCTCTGTCATTGTTCTTTTCACCCAATTTCAATTTCAGGTCAGCACTCTTGTTCTCTTTGTTTTGTTTTTTGTCCCTGTGTCTGCTCGCCTGTTCTCCAGTTCCCTGGGCAAATGCTTCTGAAGTCAAATTCCCGTTCTTCCTTGGGGCTCAGAAAAGGATCCCGTTTCAAGACTGAGATAGCCGAGCATCCTCCTTTTGCCTGTGAGCTTGGGACAGGATTTAGGATGGGTCCTTGCCTCCTGTCCTTCGCAGATGTCTCCCCCCGTTGGTCCAGAGGACACCTGGGTATCCGATTCCATTCTCACCCGGGCTCCTCAGCCAGAGAGTGAACCTGGGAGACCGTGCTGATAGAGACCGTGCGCCTGGTCTGGTCTTAGAGGACCCCCCCCATAAGGACATGCACCTTGAATCACCAGCTCCTGGGCCCACTGACTGGACCACGGTGTTGGGGTTTCCTGCCTCACTGGTTCGGTGAGACCCGTCATCTCAGTAACATGCATGAGGCAAAGTGCAGCTGCACCCTAAGGAGACGCCTTTTCCTGTCCCATGCACTGGCCAGAGCGTTTGCCAGCCTGCACCCCAGGCTACTTAGAGGTCTGCCTCCCAGATCTGTGTGACTCGGTGGCTGGTTTCCATCCCGGAGCTCAGGGTCCTAAATTCCAGTCGGTGGCTGGAATGAGCAGTCTAATTTGGGGCTGGTGCTTTGCTATGTCAGCCTCTCTCTTTGGTCACCAGGAATGCCGATATCCAGCATCTCCCAGACTGTTACACTTCACTTGGATTTTTTTCCTGCTGACTGGCTGGGGCCTTCCCTGAACTGCCGGCCAGTTCTGTTTTTTCCGTATTCTTTTCCATTGCTGTCTGGCCTGGGCTGATTTAGGCCTGCCGGCCAGTAACCCATTATTCTATCATCAACTTTCTGTTGTCACTTTCCCTTTCTCCCTGAGCATCCTAACCCTCAATCAGTCGGGTGTCTTCGGGTGTTCCGCCACTCTCCGGTCTCCTGTGCTTGGGTTTTGACACATCACCACCCTCATGGCTGTACCAATCTGTGGCATTACAAAAGGTACATATTCGAAGGTCAGAGGAACCTGGTGTCTATCTTTGGAACACAGAGAGCAAGGCAGGACCAAAGCCTGGACAGGCACACACACAAGCACAATTCCAAGAATCAGTAAACTGGGTATCGCAAGAACATGCAAACTCCCAGAGTGGAGAGATACAGTACCAACACTAACTGCCACACTGCTGTACCTCCTAATAATAATTTTTTCTAAGCATTTATTTTGTCAGCACAGATAGTCACCTATATGGATTTTACTCCATGAATAAAGTAATGCAATCATTCCAGAAAATAAGTGTTTAATTCCATCTACTGTTTTGTATTGCATCAGATGGAACGTGAAAATGTTTGCAGTCAAGTGCAGTCATCAGAAAAACAATGTATATAATTGCCTTTTTAAAAGTAAATGTGCCAAATGAACTAGGGCAACAAAAAAATCATTTTACATCAGCATGTCACCATAACAGTCAATCTTTCCTCATCTTGGCTCTAATTTCGCACTTTACAAGGATCACTGGATGCCCTTTGAAGATACTGAGTTCCTTACAGCACAGCAGGTTTTTCTGAGAGTCCACTGTCTAATGTTGCTCACAGCTACTGGAGAAACCCTTTTCTTCAAAGCCCTCATCCGAAGTCATTGGCACGCTTCTTTGATGGAGCTGTGGCAGGTACACACCTCTCCACACACCTCCAGGAATATGGAAAGGATAAACCTGCATGTCTGTAAAGCTTTCATGCTCTGAGCACCAGCCAGTGAGCAAAGCTCTAACCAAGCTGCGCATGGTGACGCATAAAAGCTATTTTTATCTGTTTTTATCATCTGATGCCAATTTTACTAAAAGGATGCAGATCTCTTTCACCCAAATTGAAGAGGTGGCTGAAAAACAGCTTTCCTGGAAAAGAACACATTTAGGTGCTGTCAGTCACACTTAAGAGTACGCTCCCCCATAGGTGCGTGCCGTTAGCCTGTATTTACGAGAAGGAAGCTGGTATCTAGTCTGGGACCAGAAAGATGATAAAAGGAGAAACACCTGCACATTATCACCCATGTTCCAGCTGGCTGCACCTCCACCTTGTTTGGGATCCTCTCATAGGAAGCTTCTGCTGATGAGTATAATTCACCATTTTTTTATTCAGAACGTTTAGCTCCCAGTATGTAGTATAATCCACAACATACATGGCATAATGATAAAGATCCATAATGTAGTTATAGAAAAAAGGTACATTATCACCAGAAAGCTTTTACTTGGACCCAATTGGTGCTATACAGGTGGGGTGCATAGCCTGTCATGCTTTATCTAGTGAGTAACATTGACAAACTCATTTACTGTATGTACCAAAGTATTCACTCTTCCTCCATGTCACGATGTGTTTTTCAGGACCCTATGCAAACGGCAAAATCCAGAGGGGAGCGAGAAAACACGAGGATAAAAGACTAGGATAGGGGCTGGAAGAAGAACAGGGATGTGTCCAAGGTGCGCTGGTGTTCGGGGGGTTGTGTTCCAAGGCAAACAAGTCTAAAGGGCATCCGTGAGAGTATCCAGAGAAAGCCAATGTCCTAAGCCGGGTGATCCATCCTGACAGACCAGACAAGAGTTAAAAGCCGGAGCGGGATCCGGGGAGGGGTTGGGGGAATAAAAAGGGGTAACGGGACCAGACGTTCCCACTCCTGGACCCAGATGATCAGGACGCCATTGTGAAGCCTATGCCGTCGAGCCCCTCCTGGACTCACTGATAGGTGGGCTTCCGGGCGTCCATCTTCCAAAGCTGAGCCCAGATTGGCAGGAATGTCTGGCCCTTATAGGAAAGGGGCTGGAACTGGAGGCAGGTGCAGGAAATCTGGAGCAAATGAGCAAGGGCTGGAGCATCCTTAAGAGGAGGGATTTATGATCGTGACACTCCATTGCATCTCAATATTGTCATCAAATGGGAGAACCAGTGGCTATAGATTCCAAGAATATAGACAGAGCAGGTGAGTAGGAGATAAGAAATGGCACTGGCCAAGGTAAGGAGTTTTGGCAGAAAAGTCTTCTAGTTCCACTTTGACTCCAGAAACCATCTCAGCCATAGCTGGGCCATGAAGTGGAAGATAATGCAGTGATCTGCAACCCTAATTCCACCTCTACACATTTGGTGAACCAAATAGTTTTAACAGACATGGAAAATTTTAAATCCTAGTTTGCATGGATTGTTTCATGGTTTATCCATTGTAACATGATTGTAAGAAACTGAACTCCAGAAGGAAGCAGAACCATATTAAAGATGAACCACAAATCACATCTTAAATTTGTCAACCCAAACAAAGACTCTTTGGCACAATAATGGCTGCATTCAACCCAAGTTTATTATCCACTAGGAGCAAATAGTTTTACAGTCCAATGTAACACTACTGTACATGAAAGGCACAATCATTACTAACAAAGATGACAGTTCAGCAGACTTTCAATAGATAAGAGAGGTACCTAACGTTTGAGATCAAGACTTTGGAGGGAATGATTTTCCAAATCTGTTACCATTACACCTGGGGACACAAAGGCATCTTCCAGATCGGAGTAGTGTAAATTCACATAATACTACAACAGGAGATTGCCATTGTCAAATTCCTTTTACTCTTTACAGCAGAATTTATATTAATCATTTCATGTACTAAGAAAACCTCTGAATAAAGGTTTCAACAGCTGGTCTCTATGTGTCTGTGTGACTGTACATTAATTTCAGATTAGAAAGGTATTGTACCTTTTATTCTATAGTGAAGATTATAAAGGTATTTCTTTCACCCAAACATTGGTCCACATCTCCTTGGATCAGCAAAGTCTTAGTGCAGAGGGCAAGCAGGTAACCCTCTGAGATGTACAAATGGAAACTCAAATGGAATGTGAAATAATTATTTGTTAAATAATTGTTTGTAAATCCGAGATGGATGGGATTAAAATGGATTGATCTTTTGCAACAGCCCATCAGATTGAATAACCGGTCGATCTTCTAAATTGTGGCTGAATGTCCCAAAATATGGTAGGTCACACAATCTATGGATTTCAATGTTACTGTTCTCAATTTTCAACTAGACTCAATGGCTTAATTTCTTATAAAAAGTAAATATTAAATCTGGTCTGTATTAATTGTGCTGGATTCAAGAGGTGGGGATTTCACAATCACCGGAAAAACTCCTAAAGCCCATCACCTGCTCAAAGCCATTGTTTTACGCACTTACTGAATCAATGTCGCCCTCTGCTGGCAACATGGGTCACTCCTCTGAAGAGTAATGAGCAAAGGAGATCTTAAGAGAGAGATCACTTTATTGGCCATATACAATTTTATGTACTAGGAATTTGTCTTTTTTCACATACCCCAACTTACTCTCCCAGAAGCTTGGGGTCAGAGTGCAGGGTCAACAATTTATACGGTGCCCTTGAAGCAGTTGGGGTTAAGGGCCTTGCTCAGGGGCCCAACGGAGTAGGATTCCTCTGCCAGCTGCGGGATACAAACCAGCAGCCTTCCAGCCACAGAGCCAACATCTTACAGCTCTCTGTGTCAAGGAACAGAAATTAAAAGGAAAAAATTTAAATACAAATATTTTTTTCTGACATAGAAGAATCTTTACATAATAATCTGCATTTAAATGCAAGAGGTAGGTAAATATGAAAACTTGCAAAGGCACTGATTTAGTAAATTACAACTGATTTATAATTCAGCAGCACTGGACACCACATGCTGATAATCCAAAAATATTTAAGCACAAAACTTCACAGTTCCTTTCCTAATCCAAATTTAACATAAATTATACAATGGAGGTTTACACTGTCTTGCAGCGGTGTGCTGGATTACCTTTCAGGAAAAGAAGTTATAGACAGGAAATTTAAACTGCATCTTGCAGAGTAACAGATGGTATACCCTGGTCTGTAGCTCAGGCATTGAAAGTGTATAATCTACACAACTGTACAGGAAACAGACATTGGGTTTCTCTGCCAGAAGGCAGCAGTGAAAGGACAGAAGTTAGAAAAGAGAGAGGATAAGAACCAACAAGGATCTGTAAACAAGGGGGCTGGGTGTGTATATACTGTATATAGGTGGACACCACAAATTGTGAAAAGTACAAAACCATATGTTCTCTCAGTCTTGTGTTCCTTTACCGGTACAGGTTTTGTTCCTCAGTCAATACAGTTTACATATGGAGTTTTCCACTTTCCCCAGTTTATAAATGGCGATTTCCACTTTCTCCACCAATATTTTGGGCTTTCCAAAAAGTCTTTTCTCCTTAGTCTCTCACCACATATCTAACAGTTTCCTCAACAATCTCACTAAACAGCCCAAAAGCCAAATTTTGGTTTGCCTCCTCTCCCTAAATACCTGAGAGTAATTTCCCCCAGATGTGCCTTATCCCCCATAATGGCTTACTCTTTCCCAGGGCCATGAGGTTCTCTGGGAGTTGTAGTTTTGTAACCTGGCTTACTCTTGCCCAGAGCCCTGAGGTTGAATGGGAGCTGTAGTTTTTGTGAACTTCAGATCTGCCTTTCCATTGTTCCACTTCATTTAATTTTATATCGGAAATGTACTTGTGTTGTGTTCTTGTGCATCTGCTATATTCTATAATGATATAACACAGCACAGACAGAATATTTGTAGACACAAAAACAATAACAATTTATATAGTGACTTTTATGGTGCATTATTTCAAGGTACTAATAATAAAGAAGAACTGTACACCAAGAGGTTGTACATGTTATAAGCCTTGTGCCTTGTATGTTTTCCTGTATAGTGTTTGTTATAGTTACAGAACTTCATAAAGGTAGGTAAATAAAACCTAACAACATTATTATCACTGTGACTTTCTTTGACTTTCTTCCCAGTATCTAGTATTCTTCCCAGCCAAAATAAATAAATGTGAATTTTAAAACAAACACAAATTTGCAAAAAACATATTCAATGAGTAAGTGCTAAGGTCCTCCTCAATAACTTTGTCTAGATGACTAAACTAAATTGTAGGGGCATGTCCCATTCTCCTTGGTCCAAGAGGGAGTAGATTTATTCTTTAGCAATCATGAAATACCCCTACAGGAAAGATCACGCCTGATGGGCAGTACAGACCCTATTCTTCACCTGTAAGGCATACTCTAGTACTGTCACAGTTCTCTATTGTTCCTTTACTTGAAATGGTGTTAATGCAAAGGAAATCCTCACCAGCTGTGGTTAAGTTCTTATGAACTCTGGTTTCGGATATGAAATAAAAAGAACCACATCTGAGAAATCAGCCCGTTGAGAGGAATGAATGTACTTGGGACTTCATAACCTCTAAAGATCAGGACTAAAGTAAAGAAACTTTGCAGCATTTAGGAGCTTAATAAAGTCAACCCTCTAGTTTCATATATTGCAGGTGTACATATTTGATATATAATTTTGAAAAATACAACCAAAAATGAACAACTCTGTTGTAAAGTAAAAACTTCTTAACAATGCATTAAGCAAATAATTGTAGAAGTATGCTTCTGTTTACAATCACCAGAGAGCAGTGTTGGGTAATTTTTCTTCTCAATGTCACTGCACTTTCCAAACAGAATATAAAGAAATATTGCTCATGAAAGTTGGATACCCAACAGTTTTCTAACTGCCTTTATCCAATACAGGGTCATAGGGGAGCTGGAGCCTATCCTGACAAGCAATGGTTGCAAGGTGGGATACACCCTGGAGAGGACTCCAGTCCATCACAGGGCACATACAGACAAAGACACAGACACGCACACACTCACACCAGGGCCAATTCTCCCAAAAGCCAATTAACCTGCCAGTATGACTTTGGACTGTGGGAGGAAACCGGAGCACCCAGAGGAAACCCAGGGATGAACACGGAAAACATACACATTCCACACAGGTAGACAAGTCAGATGTTCCAAATGTAAAATTACTGATATAAAAACCAAATGTCATGATACGCTTATATGTCTGAAATATGAAACATATTGATAAACAAAAGTCCTTAGTTACATATAAAATACCGAAGCAGGGGATTAATACAAGAAAATCGAATACACTGTTTATATGGACTATATGCCAATCTCTTAATGTCCTCTTACTACATCACATAAAGAATGCTTTACCCTTAATTTAGGAATTAGGAATTTAATCAAATAATCACTGTGGATCAAAACTACCTTGCAAAAGGGTGACAGCTAAAGGAAAAATAATCAAAGTAAAGACAGGATTTCCTGCCCTGTCTTTTTAGACATTTCCATATAGGGATTTTTTTCTGTCAGTGATCAGTGTGAATCAGATATCTGTGCATTTTAAGTAGGTAAATTTCATTGCTGGTCATGGCTAGAATTTATTTTGATTTGATTTTGCCAGCCAGCCATATAGGGATCAGACATACTTATAAAGAAGGAGATCAACCAGCATTCCTTTTCTGAATCAATTTAAAAAACTGATGATCTTTTGACATAAACAGCTATATCATAAACATACACTGTAAACATTAAATAGCTTTCCCTGCATTATCATCTTGAACAGAGGCAATTAAGAGGGGACTGAATACAAGTCTCCTAAAATCCTGAAAAGTACTGACAAATTGAATGCAACAGAGTACTTCTGGAGTGCTGCAGCTTAATGATCTAGATGTTTCTAAGGGAGGTTCCTGACTGATAGCAACAGAACAAAAGGAACAGGAAACCAGAGAAGCTTTAACAGGCTGAGAATTCACCCTTCTTGAGCAAGCAACTGTGTTCATTTGATTCTTGCATCTGTTGCAGCTGTTGGATCCTGTATTGACCCTACCAGCCTACATTAAGATCAACAAAACAGAGACAGGGGGCTTCAGCCCAGGAGAGTTTAATTCACACTCCTGCTTGAAAAATGAATAAGGAATCTGTCTGCACACTGTTGACAGGGAAACAAAGGCCTGAAGTTGTGCAATGTCTCGTGCATCTCAGCATCTTGCTGGTGGGAGAGAGATTATAAAAATATCCTGCAGTCTTTGCACAATGCAGGAAAGAAACAAGGCCCTGCAGGAACACCACTAACCGATTCTTTCGCTTTCTGTGAGTCGTGCAGCTCACACACATGAAACCTGCGTGGAATTATACTTTACACACCACCCACATATCCGTTTTAGGATTTCTGCACGTTCTATATATTTAGCTTTCTCTTTTTCTGAGTTAGAGATTTCCTATGCATTTACTTTAAACAGGTAAATAATGCATAATTCCTTTCAAATGATGTATTGATTGCATGTACTTGTTATTAAACATGCCTTCTGTGTTACCTCTGTCTGAGTTGCAATGCATGGACTTGATATTACACTGAGCTATAAACCCCTTGAATGGTGCCTTCAGTGCAATGCATGCGCTCCTCAGAAAACAACTGACAGTGTTAGTGATCACATTTACAGAGCTATCCGGACAAGCTTGTGGTTGGCGCTACTGCCACAATAAAAAATAACTAGCAGTTTATTTATTCTCACATGTCAGCCATTAGTTGTTTTTTTTCTAGATGGCAGCCTATACATTATAGCGCTGAAAACGTTTTACATTAGGAAACTGTTAAAACAATGTTTTAAAGGTTCAAGAAAAGTGTTTCTAATTTATTAATAATAAAATGTTAAGACCTTTATTGGAGACCAGTGCAGTCAAATGTCCTTCAACAACAAAGAGTACAAACAGGCACAAACCTGTCCAAACAATTATAAAGCTTTTAGAAGTGGACCACCTCAGTTGCTGTTTGGCTCTGAAGATCTGTGTCTGAGATGATGATTTGCACACTCTTAATTACTCACACTTTATTGTGCAGTTTTTCCCAAGAATGCATTCAGATGATGCACAGTTAATGAAAATAAAGTGATAAATCAGATGTTTTGATTTACACATCTTACTGCATTGTTGTTCAGCAATCTTTGGTGGCAGTCTTTCCTGAGGTAAGGCCATAGTGTAAAATGAGGATAGTTATCACTACAGGAAGTTCTCTCTTGAACAGATCTGTGATACGTTTCCCTGAAGGTGCCAGCTTACACTGCTCTACTGATAGCATCATTCTTCCTCATTTCATTTTATACTAGAACTAAAAATACAAATGTGCCAAGCTGATTCAGACAGCAAAATGTCTTTAGCTTTAATAATTGTTGTGTTATCCCTGATCACTATCAGGGATTCTCTATATGCTACACACAATTTGTGTTTAAGATATTTTCTAAATGAGACAGAGGGCATTCTCAGTAGCATCGAACCATAACAGTTCACAAAGATAGCAACCTGTAGAGAGAACAACATGTAAATAGAGAGAAAAGAGAATTTGAAATCAAAAGGAGTAAAAAGGTGATAAATTATTGAGGTGATAAAAAAAGAGTTTGTGGTGCACAAGTGACATGCAAGAACTGGAAACATGAAGATAAGATTAACATTTAACTATTTCAGATCAAGCTCGAGCACAGAGCACTGGGAAAATCAGAAAATGCTGTACAGAAGGGTCTCGACATTCACAAGAGTTTGGTACAGAGTCACACTAAATAGCCAAAATTGCAAATAACTACGTCTACCCCTATACTAATGCATCATGTACTACAGTATATAGTATGCATGGTTAAAAGACATAAGTAGCCCTCCCTTATATAATAATTAAAGTATAAATGCATTGGATTCATTTTATTGAAATTAATTTAAATAACATTGATCGACTTAAAGAAACAACAGTAATCACAAATCAGCTAAAATAAACGACATGAATCCCTCCCTCCTTTCCATGATAATGTAGCGAAAAAACTGTCTGAGAACCTGTAAAGTCATCTCCAGCCTGTCATTCCCTACCCTGCTGACACACAACTCGAAGCATTCGTTACAGTATAAAAACAAGACCATTCTGAGGTAAGGATCCTGGATATTTGGGAGCTTCACTCACTAGCTACTGTAGATTCATCTCACAATCCTAGTCTGTGGTACCACTAATTTGAAAGGTGTGGTTCAACCTTCAGATCAGTTTCATCCCCCTCTGCTCTTCTTTTATACAAGACCCTATCGACCGACCAGACTGAATCACGAATAAGCCACTTTGTTCATGTTAAATTTGCCGATGTCTAGACCCTACTGTAGTAGGTTGATTCTGCATGGAGGAAAAAAAAATAGAAGATGAGGGCCAGCTTATTTAGCAGTCACACGACAGGGGACACGTCTGCCTTATTGGGGACATCCATTCGGCTCTACAGCCTGCTCCCTCGCTCTCATTTCCTTCCCACTCGGAGCAGCAGAGCAGCCAGCTCATGGTTACAGCTCTGACACTGGGACCGTGGGCGTCAAGAGCCGATATGAGCTGTTGCTTTCAACTGTGGGATGAAGAAAGAGAATTTGAGAGGGACTGAAAAACAAATTAAAAATCACGGTGCTCTTTTGGATGTGGGGGTACCCTACCTTTGTTGTTGGGGTTTCCATCCCTCCTACCTCCTACCTCTGGGTTCTTTCTATCAGTGCAGGCATCTACGTGGTGTCCCCCAAAGCAGAGTGTTAGCCCAGAATCCCTGGTGTGGGCTAACAGGTATTTAAAAATGTAATTCATTAGTAAATACATTACCAGTGAAATAAATGTTCTTGAAGTTCCTTAAAGTTTAGTTAGTAGCTGACACAGTGCAAGTGAACTCTTATATAAAATTTGTCCCACCAAAAGCACTGCAACACCAGGTAAAATCGGACAAATAGAAAAAAACATATCCAGTTACAGTCAAGTGCAAAAAGACGACATTTGGTGAATTTACATTTAAAATAATATTGTGCCTGATTTCTGAGAGGAAGTCCCCAAACAACTGGTGAGCATAGAAGCTGATATTTGCTTAAGCAAGCATGACTTAAGCAAAGGGTGATTGCATAATGACATGGGGTGTAGTCTGGGGGATTTGGGAGAAGGGCGGGGGGGCAGGGGATGCTGTTATTTGGAACAGCAACAGAAGAAACATTTGTTCCCGTCATGTCAATGTCGATTGAGCGCCTCCCACCCTGAGGGGAAACTTCTCATAAACACAAGACAAGTGAGAGGAAAGCAGATCTGACCGAAATACTTCACAGGAAGCAGAGGTATCAAAAATTGAAAAAATCAGAGCCACGGGGTGGGGGAGGACAAACAAACAAACAAAAAAACAGACCTACATTTCTCAGAGGACTGCAACAATTTCGGGAAACTTGATCACACTTGTTGTAGGAGTGTTTTCATTTTGATTGGAAAAATACATCTATAGAGCTCCTTCCCACCAACTACAGACTGGCCATGCATTGAAATATACAAAACAAGACAATTGTTGGAGATCACAAATAATGATAGAGAAATGTAATTTACTGGAAGGTAAACTGCAACTAAAAATTGCAGGAGTTCTTTATTTATTGATAGAGGATTGGAAGACGGGATATGACCAAGGCAATACATATGACCGTGACTTTCACAAATCACAGAACTCTTAGGCAGAATGGTGGTGCAGTGGTTAGCACTGTTGCTTGGGTTCATTTACAGACCTGGGGTGTTACGTGCATGGAGGTTATATGTTCTCCCTGTGTTCATGTTTCTCCCACAGTCCAAAAACATACTGGTAAGTTAATGTACATCTAGGACTCACTGATGATAGTGTGTCTGTGTCTGTGTGTTTTGTCTGTTTTTTGGTGATGGACAGGCATCGTATCCAGGGTGTATCCCACCTTGCACCTGTTGTTTGCCAGAACAACCTCTGACTCTCCTACTACCCTGAATTTGAAGAAGCAGTAAGAAGATGGATGGAAAATCATACATAAAGTTATATTGATATAAAAGGCATTAAATCTTTCATTGTGAAGGGTCACACTGCAAGGCATATGGCAGGAAATGAAATAGTTCATATACAGTACAATGATCAATCTCAATATAACATAAAATCCATTCATTTTTTGTTCATCCATAAATGGTGATTAATCCAATTCCAAAAATCCACATTCTTCACAACAATTTGGAAAATTTATAAATGCAACAGACATACAAAATTTATAAATGTATAAATGTGTTTTTGTCATTTCAGACATATGTCATACAGTATGACATGATTTTGTGAACCCTAATCTCAACCACTCTTATTATATAGCCATTCAGAAAATTTACATCTCCATAAAGAAAAGTAGAACCAACTTAGTGTTAAATGGAGGACTGAACGAGACAGTCTGTAATATAAAGTGTTTTCTTGTCCCCTGGTCATATCAGCAATGTATCCTATTACACATTTGGTCCTTTCAGGAAAAGCATCTACAGTATGTTTCATCTTCCTTTTTGATGGGTGATTACATTAACTAGAAAATTTAAGATTAACCTACAGAAAGCATTTTTTAGGAAATTGAATCAAATCATTTGGAGATCCTGTCAATCAAGTTAATACTGTAGGTATTGAATATTAAACTGAGAATACAAGCCCTTTAACATCAGACATATGTTGAAGGAACATATTCTTTTTTTGCTCTGGTTTTAACCAAAACTAGGAATGTACCGAGAATACCAAGCTATGTCTCTAAACCAAAAAAAATCTGAAAAAAGTCCAAAATGGTTATTGAAAAACTACCCTTAAAAGATAGTATATTTAAACATTATGATCTTTGATCTTTAATTGCATCAAAACATATAAATGAATAATACACTGCTTGATCTTAATTTTTGTCAAGCTCCTGCTGGCAGTGGAATACTAATAGAACCATATGCTAGAAGATTTGCTAGACTCAGCCTGACACCTACAGTCAGTTGAGTAATGAAAATGTTTCATTTATGCGTAAAAACTCCCTTGCAACTATTCTGGTAGCTGTCAGTCAGTTGTGATCTTACTGTTCAGTCTGAAAGATCTGTTAAAGTATATGACTGCAACTATTTTTGCATTGTTTAAACTCTTCAAAGTTTCACATTTGTAAGACACACTATAAGACTGAACCCCTTAACCTGGTGTGTCAAACTCCTTTCTCGGGAAGACCAGTTTTTGCTGGGTTTTATTTCACCCTGAGCTTTCAGGTGCATAGTTGGTCAAATGATTTGAGTAATGGTAGAGTTGTACTACTTCAAATCAGGCCCTGTTGTTTTTTAGGTAACTGCATATTTAAAGAAGTGAGGGTTTTCAGTAGATAACGTAAAGAAAGAAAAAAGCAAATTAAAAGTCTTTAGGAGCAATCCTACATACCTAAATTACTTTGTTTATTGGAATATTCAGGTTGAAAAAAACAGAAGATATTAAGCTCTCCAGAAACTGAATTTAAGACCCTTGCCCTGGCCTAAACTTACACTCTGGTGTCTGTTACTCAACCTGGTACTCAGTCAGTCATCTGCTAGCTAGCCAGGTAAACCAAAGTGTGGAGCTGTAGATAAAAACCTAGCACCTCCGGTGAGACAGGCAGGACATCTGCTAGCTAATCACGTGGAACCTGCTATCTAATTAAACAAAGTGAAGGGTAAAGCTTAGCAGATTAAAATATAGCAGCTAGGGCGAGAGAGGTTTGACACCTGCTCACTAAAAAGGAAGGATACCTGCTAGCAAAGCAGGCAAAACTTAAAGTTAAGGAGTAACAGATCACCTGATGAGAGAGGCAAGCTAAGTTAACCAGACTGGACACCTGCTACATAATCAGATAGGACGCCTGCAAGATAACAAGACAGAGCACCCGTTTGATTATTGGTTTGGATGCCTGCTAGATAAACAGGTATCCCTAAGAGTAAGGAGCTATAGATAAAGGCCCTGGGAAGCAGCAGATAAAGATTTAGCAACCTCTAGTGAGAGAGACACTGTCTAACCTTTTGAACACTAAGTCCGAAAAAGACATTGAATTAAAAGAAATTGGAATTGCTTTGTATTAGTTTTAGTATCTGCTCTGGCTGTCTTGTCACAAAAAATCATTTGCACACAGGTGTAAGATTCAGTCTTAGTGTATTATCCAGACAAGACAAAGACAACAGCAAAAGTAATACCAAGTTTAGAGATAAAGCCAAGTGTGATGTGCAAATGGGTGGAACTCTAGAATAATAAACTTCATGTACCTTATCTTGACGTTGCATACATGGTAAAGGTAAAAACACCTTCTCTTGAGGTACCGATGTACTGACCATTTTTCCATTCTGCAAAAGACCCGATAGATAAACCACACTGAAGCTGCCAATCATTAGAAACAATGTATGCTTCACACATGACAGAGAGGAAAAGACAAATTTGGCACAGCAGGAAAGAAAGCTCACTCACCAATTGAAAATCACAATCACTTTTTTATTAATGGCAAATCTCCAAGTAGGTGGTTGGAAACTTCCAGCCATGCAAACATGAGTCAGCACAGAGCCCTGTATTTCATGAAAGGCCCCCTAAAAATGTGTCCCACTTGAAGATGCTGTCTTTGTGTAGGTGTTCTGAAAGTATGAACTGAGGCAGCAAGACAAAGACAGATCAGAACAGTGAGAACTGCCATCTAGTATCTCTGAACTTCCTGTGCAGGAGCTACAGTTGCTCAGAAATAAGATTTACCAACATAGACGTTTTAAAGGCAAATGCATGGAACAATATTTATGATCCCTATTCCAGCACTCACTAGGGGAGGTTTGTAGAATAAAGTGGGTTGCAGTGGGCTAATGGAAAGAAAACTGGAAATAAATTTCCTTTTCCTCTAATTCTAACATTGTGTAAATTAAAAATTGAACTATTGAAAATTTAAGAATGAAGTTTTCTTTAAGAATGAAAATCCTTTTCTATTTCCATTCGGAGAAAAAAGAAGTCTCCAGAGGTAAATCTTTTTTTTTCTTTGTGGAAGACAAAAGTTAACTTGCACGCACAACACAATGCAAGCTGACCTTTCTTGGCTTAATAAAAGAGATTGTGGTATGTTCAGGACATGAACATGGTATGTTCAGGAAATTGCGCAATGATCATACCCATAGGAGGACCAAAACAATAATATCTGAATAGGTCTAAATAGGTCAGGCAAAGACTGAAAACAAATATTCCAGAAGTGCAAACAATTAATTGAATAGAACTCTTATTTTGCCTAAACAGAAAGCCTAAACCTCTTCTGGTTAATGGTACAGTACGCTTTGCTTCCTAGACCAAATAAAGCCTATTCATGCCACGTGTTCGCCATATTAAAGGATAGAAAAGCACTGTCTGATCAATAAACAGAAAACACAAACACACACGCTTCTATATTTTCTTGTAGATTTCTCTCAACATTTTTCAGAAGTTGGCTTTCTGTTGTTCAGACAGTATATACATTTCAGAGACAAAGAAAAATAAATCAGCAAAAAACTCAAAATGTGTTCATGTGTATCCAGTTTTTTTTTTCCCTGAATGTGTTTCAATCATCCTTCTATGGATGTGTGAACAAAATTGAACACTGGAAATGATTTACAAATGGAGGGAATCACACTCAATCAACTGGTCAATCCAAAGCATAATTTAACCAAACTAAAAGGTAATAATTTGAAGAAAATCTATCCATCCATCTAACTGCTTTATCCAATTCAGGGTCATGGGCAAGCCGGAGCCCATCCCAGTAAACAAACTGAAAAGTAGGCAACAGCCTGGATAGAAGGCCAGTCCATCACAGGGTGGACACAGGCACTTACACCAGGGCCAATTTTCCCAGAAGCTAATTAACCTACCAGTATGTTTTTGGACTATTGGAGGAAACTCACACAAAGAAAAGGAGGGAATCCAATCCCCATGCAGATAGCACCCTAGGTCTGGAATTGAACCCAGGGCCTCAGTGCTTCCAGGCAGCACTGCTGCAATGCCAACCACTGCACCACCTAACTCCTACAAAGCCTGCACAGCTTCACGGGTTCTAGTCATAACGAATTGTCAATGTACTGTAGCAGCTATGTGTTTTTTTTTTAAATGTCTTTTTTTTAACTTGCCACCTCTTTCAGTCTTGTCACGTGTGGAAAATCCCTCTGTCTAAATACAGGCCTCAAAGCAGGCTGTCCTACTTCCCTTCCTCATACAGTTAATACAGTTAACAGAAACCACTCCTGTCCCAGCTGGGAAATAGTGTAGCTCTGTGTTCATACAGCATAGCACAAGCAGTGTTCAAAACACCAAGGCCTAGCTTCACCAAAATCCTTAATTCCTCTGCTTACCAGACCTCTGCTTCAGGCACATCAACAGTTTGCGCTGTCTCATGCCGTTTCAGATGTGGCTTTGCCATTTTTTTTTTCTGTTCTGCATGGCAGACAAAGTTCAGACCACAAAGTGTAGATTTAAAACAAAAAAACGAGAACAAAAGGCAGTGCTCACATTTTACAATGATTACATGCTTCCTGTTAAATATCTAAAGCACAGATAATATTTTCTAGAGTTAATTATTTTAATGACTCTCAATGTATCGACCACAACTCTGTGTTAGCATCAGAGTTAACTTTAGAAAAGTTTACTCTGTTAGCATCAGAAAACCTTTTTTGGGGTGCTTGTCTTAAATGTACTCTTTATCTCTTCTCCCACACCTTACCTTAATTAATGGTAAGAATTAGCATTCTCACCATTAATGTGGCTTCATACACAAGAACATTTGTTCCATCTAGCCTGTTTGGTAGTTTGTAGTTATTTCATCCCAGGATCTCATCCACCTTGAAAGAAACCAAGGTATCAGCATCGACAACATGACTGGTTAAGTTATGTTCCCACTCCCACAACTCCTGTTCTCAGTTTGAAATTCACTTCCATGTAGGTCCCACTTGTGTCCTCCTGTTTGTATTTTGGAAAAAAATCTATACTGTCCTTCACATTATGCTCCAGTTGCCAAACTTTTACACTAAGTCTTCAATGTCCAGAGAAATACAATTTCAGCAATTTTGAGGCCCCAGAATACATTTTGCTTGCCCTGTCAGAAATTCTCAGTACACACACATTTGTGTGTTCATTATTTTTGCTAGAAGTTTCACAGTGACATTCAAAGAATGTTAATGCCGCTCCTTAAATAAAAAGGCAAATTAAGGGCAGATACAGGGTGGACAAATGATAAATATATTCATTTCTTATATATATACATCTCCCATTAGGTTCACTCATAGGCAGTGCAGACACCTTTTCAGATCAACTGCCACTTAATTACTGTAGTATTACCATTGAATTATGATAGGTTGATAAAAAAACACATCTGTTAAATCATAATTACTAAGAGTCAGATATGTTGAGTATGGAGTCTGGGACAAGACACCTTAATATTTAGCATGGTATATGTATAGCAGGACTCAGTGCACTGAGCCAGTTACACAAGGGACCAAAATCAGCAGGAGTTCTGCTCTGCCACTGTGAAATCCCAGTTACAGTCAGCTAGTAACATGAGCCAGACTACTGGCACCCAGACCACTGAACTCAACCTGCATCCATCAATCAGCACATGAATGACTTTTTTAGTTGGGTTACACTGGAGAAGAAGAATTACTTTGGAAAAAATGCTGTAGAAAAGTTTTTTATTTCTGAACCTTGACTCAAGTAATGGGGAAACCTTTGCTCTCTGCTCCAAATGTCATTTTCTCAACTGAAACCAGTAATTGTTCTACTTGAAAGGTCAAATTAAAGTATTGAAACCATAGAACGGCTGATTATAAAAACTTCCTGTAACAAATAACTTGTCCTATTTTATTGCTTTGTGGTTCCCGATATACTTTTCTGTGTACTTTTAAGAGTCAGAGAATTTTGGACTGCTCAATTAAAGAAGTAAAACTGTGAAGTAAAATGAACCAGTGTTTAATACCAATATTGGTATTGAATTTTCACCAGAGATTTAACTTATTTTATAATACTGCTGCTTGAAACATTTTACACATTCTTAAGTAAATCAGAGAGCTCTATCAAAAGCACATCTCTGTTCTGTTAATTTATAGGAACATAGGTTCCTCCTTCACCCAAATATGTTCCCAAAGCTCTTTTGATAAAAAAGGAAAAGTGATGTTATATCCTCTAATATTCTCTGTTTAAGCCTTTTAGTCAGAAGCAAGTAACAGAATTAACCTTGGAAAGAGAAGTTTTTGGAAGGAAAGTAAAAAATCTGAGTAACAGCAAAATCATTTTCTGTCAACACTTAGTAATACAGGTGGCGAATTCCAATTCTAAACATTCAATATAATGTTCACATGTAAGAGTATTAATGTATTGTCTATATGCATTATGCATTTGTTAAGTGTGATTTGCACCCCTTAATCTACAGTGTTACTTGTTATCTCTTCATGAGCAAATTGTATGTCTAAAAACCTATGATATACAGTACATTTGTTTAAGGGACAAGTGGTGAAAATATCTCTGACACCAGCAGCAAGTAACCTGTTAATAGCAGAAAAGCATCTGAGGTTTTCAACTGCTGCTGCTTGCTTTGCAAAAGAATATTGTCTTAGGGCACACACCCACTCAAATTACACTCACGCACACACACACACTTTGGAGAAGGCAAGCTGGTCTCTAATCTACCAGCAGGAAACGGTTTTAATATAGCTGGAAAAAAACCTTCACACTCCTACTGTACAGACATGCCTGACTGCGCTTTCAAAACCCCAAAAAGAAAAGACATTAATACTGCATTTTCCACCTAAGAAATTTTGAAATGTCAATCCACTATTAATACACTTTATTTTTACTATACCATGGGGAACATTATATATGTAAATTGATTAGTCCTGGTATCTTTCCAAACACCCACAGTATTAGACTTTGTCAATTTCTTACAAGCATAAAACTTGCTAATATTCTTTCTTGCTCACATATGATTTTCAGTTCTAACATGCGATGTCTCAGTTCTAACCTCCTTGACTGTTAAAAAGAAATAAGAAATACAAGAATGCCCAGCACAGTAACTATCAAAACAGATGATAATACAGTATATTGCAGAAAGTTTTGTTTCATAAATATGTTGCCTTTGAATACAATAATAAGGCAGTCAGAGACATACTTTCTGAACAGACACAGCATCTCAACAGAGTGGATGTAATGTAAGTTTTTCTGGGGGAAACTGGAGCATTGTTCTGATGCAGAAAATGACAAAGAGCAATACCCTGGGTGTTCAAAATCTTTCTCTGTCATTCCTAAACAAAACATAATTTTATTACATTTATAGATATGCAGCATCATTCACTCATTGAAAATGGTAACTCTAAATGATTAAGACAGAACAATCACAATAAAATATCTAATAATAAAAATATCTAATGATAATTATTAAAAGCAGCAAATTATACTTTGTCTGTTTATCTGTCCTGCAATTATTAATATTTTCACTGGGAAACATTTTCACCCCTTTCACTGAGGTCTGATAATCTAATATTTTATTTTTAATAACTCCAGGCTTTTTCTTCACCAAGAAAGAAAAACTTTTAAAAAGATATGCTAGTGCTCACCATGTCATGGTTGCATTGTGCACTCACATTTTTAAGCAAAAACTGTCTCCTTCTTTCCACCAAAGTGATAAAACATTTTATTTTGAAGTTTTGCAGCTAACCATTTTGTAATGAAACTGAAGAGCTGGGTTTACAGCACACATATGTATACTGGAAAAAGATACTCAAGATACTGAATATGAAAACAAAAACATGGAATTCAAGAAATCAAACAGACACAAAATAAATAAGCAAAGTCATTACTGCTCTTTCAAAAAAATATCTACAATTTTTTAGTTCCATCATACAATCTCAGATCTTACAGTGACATCCTGCAACACTGATAAAATCACGCAGAGCAGGGAAACAAGGTCAAGCATCACAAAGGGTAAATAAATGCCTGCCTGAGGCTGTAGTATCACAGCATCTAAACCAATCTATCCTGACTGCTGCAGATATTTTGCAGAGTAGTGGTTCATTTATCAAAAAGTTTCTTTCGGAGTTTGTTTTTGACAGGACTAAGGAATGCCCAATTAATTATCTTACTTAATGTTTAATGAGGATGAGTATGAACATAGCGCAAATCAAATTAAATTTATTGGCAGGTTCGCAGTTTTAGTCATGTCTCATCTAGTGTTTCATTTTGCTACCCCCAGCAAGTTACTGAAAGTTTTATTCTGTCCTTCAAATTCCTATCGGTAATGACTCTGTAGAAACACTGGTGTCATTGTTTGGAGACAGCAACTATGAGCATATTTAAAATTTTGAGCGTTTTTTAAAGGGTTTTGCACTGACATTTCCAAAGTCAGCTTGCAATGGTTTTAGGCTAAAAGGTAGAGAGAGATTCAGAGAGAGATTAGCACAGACTGCTTGAATGCCTGTGTGGTTTGCGAAGTGGTAAATGTTTCTCGGCCACGATTTCACAAAAAATAGCCATCTTCAGCCCCATCAGAAGTCTTATGCACATCCTGTTTGTGATCAAGTTTGTGATTGCACTACAGGCTCGTTGGCGGAGAGAGCAGCAGGCCTTGAACATCCTCTCAGTGAGGTCCAGGCCCCCACAATGTCTTCTGTGGAGAAAACTAGTTCTACAATTGCTACACCCCCAGAAATAAAAAAATCCATTCTTTATTTAAATTAATTTAAATATTTAACTCTTTCAGCATGTTACCTTTAACACCACATTTTTGTCAGCTTTGTTTTACTGTTTACTATTTCAAATTATATTTCTGCAAGATAGGGGTGACTCCGTGTTGTAGGTTCCTCTTCAACCAGCTGCACAGTGTTTCTTGCTATGGTGTGGAATTATGTTTTCTGTGAACCCTATAAACTACATCTTAAAAATGCAATTAATTTCTAATATTTAACCAGCGACTGTTAGAAACAAGGACTTTGGCAAGAGAGGGAATTAAATCTGAGGTGATAACACATTTGTGTTTGTAGACAACAATTCCTGAAATTTTCATCATGGTAACCTATCGAAGTACTTCTTGAATAACATGAGGATCAGTAAATGGGAACCTCAACATGCTCAATTTCCCAAACAACATTTTTTGTGTCCAAATGGATTACATATATGACAGAGATCAATTCTACAGTTGTTTTTACAGTTCTGGTATAGATGTGCTGCCAATGAGAGGATGCATATCTCCAGTAAACATCTGAAGAAGTATAAATGTTCACCATCAAATTTCTTGACAGATACACAATAGCTTCCCAATAGCAAAATACAGTAATAATCTGTACACAGGATCTACCAATCATCTGCATAGAACAGATACAGCCAAATTAATTGCTCCAGATATGTTTGAACACTACCTTAACAGAAGCAGCTGAAATTAATGACAAAATTCTAGAACAAAAATAAAGACAGTTTATTAATATGTGTTCAGAGAAGCGATGTTATACACAATGTAGATGAGCACTTAAGCAAATTGCCACAGTTTGCTGCAGAAACTGTTACATGCAATGTTAATAAACAAACTCCATCCATTAATTAGATGGTTACTCTAAGGTCAGAAAAAAAGATCATATGAAAACAATATGAATTCAACCCCTGTGGTCTTTTCAGTTTCAAGCTGCTTATTCTTGGGAAGAGTTTTAATGGATTGGACCCACATAAGCAAAAAATACCCCAAAGGTTGCTATCATACACGCTATTGTTTAAAAATAACTATACATTAGAATATAAAGGCTAAACACATCCAAATGCTTTGAATGTGTTCTAAACAGTAATATTTACATTCTAGGAAATTGACTCTGTTAAAATATTTAACTTCCAAAAATGACAACTTAAATTATTCTGTTTATTGAAATGCATCCAACAACAGGAGAAAAATAATGGATATACAATAATCAACTAAATTAGAGAGACAATGAGATATGAAGATTTTGATATTGGTGTTTTTAGAAACATTCAGTCCAAGATATATTACAGTAGCACAGGTATAGTTATATCAATGCAGCTCTCTATGAGCATCATCTTTGGGCAAAAGAAATAGAGAACAAACACAGATATGCCTGGACTTAATTTCTAATTGACACTGTTTAGAAAAACATCCATCCACTTTCCAACCATTTAACCATTTTTTTTCCAGTCACGGGTCACGGAGGAGGCAGAACCTATATCCCAGCAAGCAATTGGCGCAAGGTAGGGTACACCCTGGATGGGACACAAGTCCATTTTAGGGCACACACAGACGCAAAGATGCACACATCCACACCAGCAAAATTTTCCCAGAAGCCAATTAACCTACCAGCATGCCTTCAGACCAGCTAGAAGGAAACCCATTTGAAGATCAGAGGAACATAAAAACTCCACCCAGCACTATGGGTCTGGCATTGAACCCAGGACCTGTGAAGCAAGAGTGCTAACAGCTGCACCACTGTACCACCCATCTTCAGAAAAGCTCTTGGTCAAATCTTTTACACCTTTATCTCCAATTCATTCTGCAGTTAAGTCTTCAGGTGGTCTCTAACATTTGAAAGCTCTATATTAGGACAGATCTCTAAATAGAACTAGATCCATTCTTGTAAAGAGGAGATTTATAGCAACGAGAGTGGTGAGTACTTTTATATCACGAAAAGTCCAAAGATAAAAAGTATAAGCTTAAATCTTATGAATTTGACTATGAAAAGGCAAACTCTTTCCAGTCACCTAATCAAAAATGTCATGCCCTTACGAAAGGTAATAGACTCCTCTTTAATAATTGTTGGAAAAGTTTATTTTTCCCTCTTGGAATGTTTTCTTCAGGTAATATTTGCAGTGGCACCTCCTGGTGCTCATGCACTCTGGATCTACTTGTCACCTCAAAGGTCATTTTGGGAAAAAGCTCTTGAGGATTGAGAAGTGAAAACTATGTAGCCATCACAAGTTCCTGCCCATTCAACAGGCTTTTAGTTCTCTTTCCTGCTTTACATGAAGGTAATTCTGAATTAAGAGAAGATGAGATAACTCTACTCACATGCCCGTTGTACAGCTACGAATAAGGAGGAACAATGTTATATCAGAAAAGCTCCAAAGAAGTTCTGAGAGGCGGATGGCAGCAGGATAAGGTTTTTTTGATTCACTTTAACAAAAATCCGGTCCCCTTCTGTAAGATGATAGATTCCTCCCAGGAAGCTGTTGTCTAGCATGTCTTCTTTATCATTTCTGCAGTGGTACCTCTTGGAGCTCATGAGCTCTAGGTCTCCCGGATACATCTGTGTTGACTTGTAAACACCGTGCTTAAAGGTTCCTTTGGCTGAAGTTTTACAATCCAGCTGACCATAAAAGATTTTTGAGTAAATGAAGTAATAGCCTTCAGTCTTGATGACCAGGGAACTATCCTTACAGTCTATCCCATGTGTGAAGACATGTTCATTCACACACTCCCAGAATATCTTTCCTTCTTTACTGGCAGTGGAGTTATAGCCTGGAAAACAAGAAGCATCCAAACTGTTACTCTGACAATGAATCCTTTCCTAGATCTACAGGTATATCATGTTTGTGTAATGATCTTTATTACTTTAGCATATCCTTCCAGTAAGTGTGAAATGACCATGGCTGTAGTTTTATCAATTACATTTAGAATTTCTAAGGTTAATCTGACAGATTCTCATGGTCAATATCACCCTCCAACTCACAACTGGCAACCCACTATAGCTAAGCAGGTGTGAGTCTGGTGAATACCTAGGTGGTAGACATTCTGGGACAAACTGAGGTTGCTGCTGGAAGTGGTGTTAGAGGGGCCAGTAGGAGGTGCTCACCCTATGGTCCTTGTAGGTCCTAATGCCAGGGACACTATACTGCAAAAAGGTGCTGTTCTTCAAATGAGATGTTAAACCTACTCTGTCACTTGCTGTGGTCATTAAAAATCCCAGGGTGTTTTTTGAAAAGAGTAGGAGTGTTACCCCAACGTCCTAGCCAAATTTCCTATTGGTTTTCCCAATCACGGCCTCCTAGTAATCCCCATCTCTGCATTGGCTTCATTACTCTGTTCTCCTCCTCTCTGATAACTGTTGTGTAGTGAGTGTACTGGTGCACTATGGCTGCTGTCGCATCATCCACGTGGGGCTTCAGATTGGTGGTGGTGGAGAGGTGTCCCCATTGCCTCCGCTTTCAGTGGAGTGTCCAGAAAAGCACAATATAAGTGTAAGGACTTATTATTATTACTACTGCTGCTACTACTTACTGCTGCTTTCCTACTATTTACTGTAAGTGTTTTACAGTTGTTTAACGTGTTTATGTGTAACTGAAAATGCTGATGTCAGTAAGATAAATTCCATGCTACAAAAGAGTATTCTCAGTCTTGTGGTCCAGTGCAAAATTTTCTAACTCCCAATCAAATCTTTTTAAACTTTTCCTGTGCGTCTGATAAAAAATATAACAGGAGACACAGGGTAAATCTTTACATACACGTGACTGTATTGATAATTTTGTAGTACTGCAATGTTTTACCTAATTATATTTCATTAAATAAGTTATTAATTTCATTCACAGAATTCTGTGGAAGTCATATACCACTTAATCATTTTTGATCTTTCATTTTTATCACAGATATTTACACGGATACAAAATTGTCTATTTTTCAGGAACAAAGGCAATTTCAAATGCAGTTACACTGTGGATGCTGCCCTCACCAAATATTGCTACCATATTTACAAATGTCTCTCCCAGTTCAGGCAGATGTCCAGTCTCTTCAAGAGTCACTGCTCTTAATTAAAAAGGGTTTGTTAATCATGGTTCCCCTGCCTGAACTATAGCTACATACTGTAAAACCCTGAAGCTGAGATTTCAGTTCTTCACCAGCCAGACACATCTATTTATTAATGCAGCAGGGAGCTCTAAGGCATCTGCAGCATTGCATATAATGAATTGTACCTGACAGCACTGACAACAACTATAAATTACACATGTCATCCTGACATTTTGCAGGTTTGCGATGCATTCACATAAAAACCCAAATTCTTCTTATTTTCAAGATCAGTGTTAACATCCTATAACTAAAACGATTGCATTTGTCACTGGAATTAAGTACTTTGCAGTTGTCTAACTTGCCTCAAGAATTTCCTTTTCATGTCATCATTATTCATGTTTTAAATCGGGAAGAGCAGTGACCCAAATATGGTTGCATGCAGTTCTCTCTCCATATTGTTGCTCCCTGTTTGTTTATTCACTAGCTTTCAGTCAACATCTCGTTCATACAAATTCTTTCACTCACATTCTATTAACAAAAATCTGTATCTGTAGATTTATCATGGCTTCTTGGAAAGCAATTGCATAAAATTATTTTAATCAATTCCTACATCTGCTTATGGGGAAGGGAAGGATAAGGGCAAATCCTATGATATGTACATATGTACTATGAGCAGCTGGTAAGAAACATTTAGCTAAGAAATGCAGAACTTTATCCTTATTAGAGTTCCACTGGAAAGAACAAGTTCTTTGCGTAACAACTGCATAAACGTTGTCTCATATTTTTACACAATGAGAAGACATATAGAGTTTTTTTTCATATCATGTATTTAATAATTGTAATTTGCTTATTCTCAGAAGTCATTTTCATGCTATTTTAATGTCATGAAAACTGGAGAAACAAAACCAAAAAGAGGACTATGTTAAAGCATCTCCATGTTGTACTAGTCATGTTGTTTGGCAAATAACAGAAAAAAAACGTTTTAATCTCATAAGTACTTTTTTTCTTGTAATTTTAATGAAATATGACTTTAAACTACAAGATGTACCTTGGGCCACTTTTAGATACAATTCTTCATATCCGGTCAGACTTTCCTGCAATACAACAAAAAACTCTTAGCATTTTCCTCCTTTTATTTTTAAGATACAGAAGGTTGTATCTTGAGCTGGAAGCAAGGTGGCAAGAAGCAGGCAAAAACAAAACAGTCCAGAGCCGTAAAGTGAAACCAGGCAGAGGTCAAAACTGGAGGACTCAAGCAGACGTACCAGGGGGAAGTCTGTAAGTAGAATCAACCCAGTGAGCAGGGCAAGGGAAATCCAAAAACATAGGTGAACCAAACAGAATAGGTACTGTAAGTACAGTACACTAGACAATCAATATAAGTAAAAAATCACTATAACTCAGGGTAGGAGCATTGCAAAGGCAGATCTTAAATAACGCTGTATTGAGTGCAAACAGGTGGGACTGATCTTCTACCACAGAGGGGGGTCTCAAGCTGATTAGTAGGTCCAGCTATTGCATTAGAGTTCCTGATGGAATTCAAGCCCTTGTGAGAGTGGGTGACAATATGACAATATTGTTACGGATCAGTTGTGACCATTGAAATATCTGGATATCTAAAGAGACAATAGTTAATGCAGGGTTAGTGCCAACATTTGTATTTCTCAGGCACTTCAAAGCAAGAGAGGAAATAGGGTGCTTACTGAGTTGTGCCGGGTGCGAGACACATTGAGCTAAAGAATCATCTGGTTTACCTTGGTTAATTAAGTTCTGAGTAAATGATTAAGTGTCATCAACAGTCTAGGAACATAGCATAAAAAAGGCAGGTAGACAGAAAAGACAGAGCAGAGGAGAACACAGAGAGAAAGGAGAGATGGATGGAGACAGAAAAGAGGAAGACAGAGAGGAAGAAAACAGAAAAAAGTGCCAGGTGAGGGCTCCTTGTCCACATCATCCAATAAAGACCAGTTTCAAGTATTGAACCTCGTTAAGAGAGCATGTCATTCTGTTGTTGTTTTTTTCCTGTATAAAGATTCCTACTTTTAAAAATGGCTTCTCCTGGCTAGTGGATGTATTTCTAGAATATGGATATAGGTTTCCCATTCACTTTGTAGCATCCACATTAATAGCGAGATTCAACTGTAGGTCATATTCTATTGGTTTAGAAGACAAATTTATTCTGACCTGTGTAGGTGTTATATAAGAGTTTAATACCTGGTAGAAGATGCCTTGTTTGTAAAATATACTGTATAACTTGTGTGTTTTATGATCATGTTGTGTGTTTACAGTAGTTTATGTGTGTCATTATTAAAAATATTTGATTAACACAGTGTGACTGAAAGCTCTAAGTAATACTCTTTTCATGAACACTGTGCAGTACAACAAAGAGCTGAGGCGCCTATAATTATGCCAACCACTTGGGTATATTATTGGAAAAATCTTATACAATATGAGGGATATGATTATTTAATTTACTATACTTGTTGATGAATCAGCTTGGTCATTTATGATATTTACAATTGTCTTAACCCCTATTTGTAATCATATATTTCTGATTTATAGAGAATTATTTGAATTAGGAAGCTGGCAGTCTGCCAAGCTAACTGAAAACCTTAGTAAAGATAAACTCAATTTTGCTGAATGTTTTTGTAAAGAAACTTAATGTCTTTACATTAAGTTTCTTTACAAAAACATTCAGCAAAATTGAGTGTTTCTTTAAACACTTTTTTTCTGTGATTGAAGATATATGTGTCTTGTTGTAACAAATATGCACATGAACATTTTGTTAATTTATTTTTGTTTAATACTATAGTATGTAGTTGACCAATTCATGTTATAAAATACTTTAAAAGATATTAAATGGAAATGACTAATCTCTTCCTGCTCTTTTTAAAAAGTAACCATAGTGTAACGTTCTGATTAAGAGATGTAAACAATAAATATTTTCTAATTTGGGTTTTGTATGCTGACAATTAAAAAAAACAGAACTGCAGTTAAAAAGTAGCTAGAGAACTTTTTTGGCTCCAAATGAAAAGATACCATCAATACAACTCAATAAATACCATCAACCCAGGAAAACAAAATTATGCATACATGGGGAATATAAAAAAAAGTCATGCAGTATTTATTTCACACAAATAGAATAGTTTCCTTGATGCAATTTGTAATGGCTTCTAAAGAAATATTTGACATTTTCTTCAATTAGATCAAGATTTTGGTGTTCATCGTGCCTTGGCTAACTACATCTAAAACATTTGAGACAAGAGAATCTAGTTGAAATACACATTTGCATGCAAATCTAAATTTTAAAGGGAAAGTGATCAGATGAAACAACATGTGCTTGCCAGGTCTGAATCAATAACTAACAACATCTGACCTTTTCATATTAGAATATATTATAATAAATAGATTAATGTGCAGTAATACTTCACTTTATATAGTATACTTCACTTTATACTTGTATAGCAACTGCTATACAAGTTTTCGTTTAACAAGATGTAGAAATTCCTTCCTGTTTTTTTTCCATTTAATAAACAGATTTTAACTCTTAGAGTGATGTGAAGCATTACAGTGATTCTTTTTTTTTCTCATCTCCTCATCTTCTCAGATGAGGAATTGATTTTTGACATTTTAACTTTTTTATAATAAAGTCTGGTGTGTGTTAAGTGCGTGTAGTACTGGATTGTATCTATTGTTTATACATTTACTAATAACTGGAATGATGTAGGTGCTGCACTATACTGTACCATAAATGAGCAGGAATTTTATTGTTTTCATATTTAAATTTAATAGATTTTTGCTGTATTAAAGTGAAATCTTGGTGTTTTATAGAATTTTTTTTAGAGGTTATAACACAGGAAGTAGTGGGAATTTAATTTAGTTTAATTTAGTTTTCACTGTAAGAGCAGTTTTTGAGTAATGAATTAAACTTACATAGTAAGATATTTCTTTAGTATATTATGTAATATAATATACCACAAACTTTAGATACATTTGATTGTTGGGGATTCATCTTATATTTCAAGACACTTTTGTGGGTCTAATTTATTCGATTTTGTTTATGAGAATATGAATTATGCTCTCAAAATCGTATTTGTAGAAAATGTATAATATACATTTTCATTTTAAAAATGATAATAAAATAGGTCATATTAAATGCATATAACATTACTGGCAAATATTTAGAATATACATCTGACAAACATACTATAATGTACTGTGTTAATCACAATATAAATATAATATTTCTTGAGAAATAGTTTTGAATGCTTTTATAGCATTGCATATTGTAATCACATTATTTAAAATATTTTAGGATACACAAGTCCATCAATTTTTACAGTCCTTGAAATATATTTCATATCCTGTATGTAATATGTCATAATATACCATATCCTATAAATATGATTGTGAAATTTATTGTGTTACCACATACAGAAAATGTACTGCAAATAAATACATTGTATATATTTTGCTGTAAGGGTACAGATTGTACACACAGTACTTACTGCGTTTCTCGTCCACAGGCAGTAAATGGAGAGCCCCTCAAACAGAAGACCAGTGAGCAGCACTACAATCAGCGCTAAAAGCAACTTAATGGTAACCCTGCTCCTTCTTTTCTGCTGTCCTGGTGGATTATGGCCATATTTGTTGTCTCTACCTTCCATTTCTGTGCACAATGGTCCACTGGGGGCCATTCTTCAGAACACTTGATAGACAAAACCGGAAAGCCCAATTAGTCAAATTAAAAGCCCCAGACTGTTAAATCGCTATAAAAGGAATAAGGGAAAAATGTACAGAATAATCTCATTATCAAGGTTAGATGCCCTTAGAAATCTATGACTGGCATCCCAAGAAAAAGGTATAGAATCATGCCTTTATATATGCAGATATATGAAAGCTAATTGGACCAAACAAGATGTCCGACTGTAAAGTCTGCCGGTGTCCAAGCACTGTATACCTCAAAAGATCATAGGGTTTCCAGTTCAAAAAACACATCCAACAATACTATTCACAATCTTAAGAAAGACTCAAAATAAGAAAAAAGATTATGATCTTGTCAAAACTGACCTTATTAACCTTAATCAATGATCACAAGGTATTATTAAGGTATTATTGTACGTTGCAGTAGGTGTTTCTCCTAAACAGATCTTCACAGCTCTTCCAGTTCTAAATGTTTGCTCAGTATCTATGCTACAGGCACACTATATTTATGTGTTAGATCTACTTACCCACAGATCATCATGTGGTTATCTGTCTCTATACCAAAAATTAATTATTGGGCACATCCTGCACATGTGCTGAATGTGTAGTTTTAAGAAAGGAATTGGTCCTGGGGTTGTCACCAAATGAGTTTAAGAAAAAAACTGTTTGAAAATTGAAATTGAAAATAAACAGTAAAACTACCACATGAGTACAGAGAGAAGGGTGCTGTTGTATCAGTAGCCCTTATCAAACAGCTGTATTGGGAAATCTGCACTTTGGTGCATTGGGAAGGCTTACCCTTTGCTAATTGTTGCTCTTTATGGAGAGTGTGATGAGTATTTTATACCCAAGGACCTCACTGCTTCTCCAATGGTGATGTTAGTGAATTGTGGTGTGAGTAGTTGCAAAATGTTACTGCTGTATGATGGACAACCACACACTGTTGTTTGTATAGGCTCGCAAATTTTAGAAGAATCTTGTGTTCATTAGGTAGGTCTACCTTTTCCTTCAGATCTCTGTCAGTATTGGATCTCAGTGATGCCGCTAGTGCCTGTGAACCAAAGAAAAGCTAATTTCTCTCAATCTTTGTGATGTGAAGTTAGCAAATTATCTTTTTCTCAATTATCAACATTTTTTATGTTGTTTCCATGGCTATGTGTTTCATTGATACTATGCATGGAAATAAAATGAATTGCAGTCTAGCTTCATTTATTTTAACTCTAATATGACTCCTCTGAATCCTTTAGGTTTGGTCAAATGTATTGAAAAGTTTTACTTGGTGATATCTTACAAAGGTATCTTTGTAATTATCTTATTATCTGAGAATGAAGATGTGCAATGAAAAGTTATCCATTGTATCTTTTTTACAAGGGTGCTGAATATGCTTTGCCTTTATTTTAATCCCTGATGTCAAGTGCATTTATGAGTGGTAAGATTTTGTTTACTAAATTAATTTTTCCTATGCAAACACTTTTGTGTTTTTCAATCTAAAAATATCTGGAATCCAACATGGTATGGCACTCCTCTGTGTCATCATTTGGAAATAAATTGTATTATTGAAATGGGTAGCATTCTTGTATAATGAATATTGAGTAGAGAGTAGCAGAGTAGAGAGTAGAGTAGTTTATTGCCATATGTACACGTACATTAGAATTCTTAATCGAGCTGATCTCTTGGGACATACACAGTACAGACAACAGACAACACTACACAATGTAGACAAGAGGAACAATAAATACATTGTAGAAAAATAAATATTTAGTTTAATAAATATAAATAGAAAAAAATGGGTAGACTATGTAAAAAGTACAGAGTGCAGATGTGTATTGAGTCTGAGGCCCTGCAGTTAGCTGTTCTTGAGAATGCGCACTGCAGTGGGATAGAAGCTGTTCCTGAGTCTAGTGGTCCTTGTTTTAAAAGTGTGGTACCATTTTCCAGAGGGTAGGGGGGAGAACAGTTTGTGGCCGGGATGGTTGGGATCCCGAATGATGGATTAGGCTTTATTGCGGCAGCGGATGGTGTGGATCTCACCAATTGATGGTAAATCACATCCTATGATCCTCTGTGCTGTTGCCACAACCCTTTGTACTGCATCTCTGTCAGTACTGCTGTACCACAAAGTGATGCCACTAGTGAGGACACTTTCTATGGTGCTGCGGTAAAAGTTCATGAGGAACTGCTTCCCCAAACTGCATTTCTTTAAGCACCGCAGAAAGTGCAGGCGCTGTTGTGCCTTTTTCAGATTCACTCGAGTGTTGTGAGTCCAAGCCAGAACGGTGGAAAGCTTCAGGCAGAGGAACCTGAAGCAGCTGACAGTTGCCACTGCTGTACCATTGATGCTGATTGGGATGTGACTCCCACTGGGTCTCCTGAGGTCCACTATGAATTATTTTGTCTTGTTTACATTCAGGGCCAGATTGTTGTCAAGGCACCATCTTGTAAGATGCTCCACCTCACTCCTGTATGTGGACTCATCGTTGTTGTTGATCAGCCCAATAATAGTGGTATCATCGACAAACTTAATGATGTGCTTGCTGCTATAGGTGAATGTACAGTTATAGGTAAACAAGGAGTATAGCCTAAGACTGAGACAGCAGCCTTGTGGAGCTCCAGTGTTTAGGATTGCTGTAGAGGAGATATCGTTGCCGATTTTCACCACCTGAGGTCTGCCAATAAACAACATCCTAACACAGGTACCCTAATAAAACTGACCTTAGGTCAATAAACAGCACCCCAACATAGGTACCCTATTTGTCTAAATGTTCTAGGGCAATGTAAAGTGTTAAAGAAATGGCATCATCAACTGACCTATTTGGTGGTAAGCAAACTGAAGTGGGTCAAGGGAGTCCGGGATAGAGCAATTTATGTAGGACAGTACTAGTCTTTCCAGGAACTTCATGACAAGTGAAGTGAGTGCCACTGGGTAATAATCGTTTAAGCCCAAGACCTTGGTCTTCTTGAGCAGTGGCATAATTGTGGTTTTCTTAAAACACTCTGGTACAATTGACAGGTACAGAGAGAGGTTCAAAATGTTTGTATACACTGGAGATAGCTGGTCTGCACAGGTTTTAAGGACACAAGGGGAGACACCATCTGGGCCGGCTGCTTTCCGGGTATTCATTCTCTTAAAGGTGCTACACACCTCATGTTTAGAGAGCTGTAATACAGTTTCCTGGTTTACTGGGGGACTTGATAGCGGGTGTAGCGGAGCTAGTGTGGTGACGTCAGCGCCCTCACTGCGCATTGCAGGGTCCTCAGCTGCCTGGGCTGGGGAGGTCTCCTTTAGCTTACGTGGTTGGGGCCCTGTTGCATTACGCCGGAGACTCGGGTTCCCCGCGCGGAACCGTGACTGTCACACGGGCTCGGTGTTCTGAGCCTCAAAACAGAAATAGAAGGAGTTCAGCTTATCTGGTATGAGCTTCCGTGCTTAAGATGCTTCAGTGGAGGAAATACTGCTGCTGTTGCCTGTGTAGGTTGTGCTAGCCTGCAAGCCCTGCCACATGTTCCTTGAGTCATCCCCAAGCTGGTTTTCTAATTAGTTATTGTATTCCTGTTTTGTTCCTGAAAAAAACATTCTTGAAAGTTTTATAGCTTTCTCTAGGTCATACCTTGGTTTTTTTATACAGTTCTCTGTCACCTGATTGGAAGGCAGCAGACTGTGCTTTAAGTTTGGAGCGAATGTCTTTGTCCATCCAGGACTTCTAATTTGGATATATCCGGATCTTGGTAGGAACACATCTATCCACAAAGTAGTTAATATAGGAGGTGACCACCTCTGTATACTCATTTTGATCAGTGGATGAACCTTTAAATATGCACCAATCAGTCATTTCAAAACAGTCTGTGAGTTCTTGCTCAGCAGCATCTAACCAGCACGGCACAGTCTTGACTGCAGGTGGCGCACTCTTTAGCTTCTGCTTGCAAACAGGAAGAAGGAGCACGGAGGCGTGGTTAATTGTTCTCTGTGTACAGTATGTGTGTTACACCTACAGTACATGCATAGACCTCATTGGGAAAGACATGTTAATCCATCCTTGAGTTAAACAGGCTTTTTCAAGAAAACAAATTCTCCACTGTGATATTAATTAGGAATTCATGGGATAATAGGTGGTGTGGATGGGTGGCATGATGGTGTAGTGTTTAGCTGGGACCCTGGTTTTAATTCCTGACTTGGGGTGCTACCTGTATGAAGTTTGTATGTTCTCCCTGTGTTTGTGTGGGTCCCCCTGAGGGGTAGGTTAATTGGCTTCTGGGAAAACTGGCACTGGTGTGAGTGTGTCTATGTGTCTGCCATGAGATGAACTGGCATCCTCTCCAGGGTGTATGACTTGCTTCTGTTGCTTTCCAGGATAGGCTCTGGCTCACCTGCAACCCTGAATTGAATTGGATAAAGTGTTAAGAAAATGGATGCATGGATTGGTCATCAGCATCTAGGGAATCAAGAAATCAAGGAATGGTTCTAAAATATGCATAGACTTCATTTGGATGGGTACAAAAGGACCAATTACATGATTTTTTAATGCAATTCAATGTTGTTTCAAGCAAGTACATTTAAAACTATAAAGACCTCTTTTCTGGAAAAAAGAAGGATTCTCTATTTTGCATCTTCAAATTGTCAAAAACAGATAATTTAAAAGAATGTATAACTTGAAATCGAACTTTCTTTGAAGTAGAAGATGTATTAAAAGACATTAATGGAGATAATGAAATTATTTAAACATTTATCCTTAGGCAGAAAAAATTAAATGAAAAGCATATGAGAACAATTTTAAGAATTAGAATTCAATACATGCACCCCAGTGGTCTGTTCATTTTCAAACCACTTTTAAATTGATTTTACCAACATAAGCAAAAATAGCCAAAGGCTGCTTTCATGCACACTGTATTTTTAGCAATATAACTATACACTAGAAAATTAAGACTGAAGACATCAAATTGTAAAACTTGCCTGGGAACAGTTATTTATGTTCCAATAACTGTCTTCATTTAACTTACCAGCATTTAACTTACCAAAAATCCCATCTTACATTATTGTAAGTTAAAATACAGTATAACCCTAGACGTTTGTACATAAAAAGTTTAAAGATATGCTCGTTACACTTTATTTGAATGTTGCTGCATGATGATTTCATAATCTCTTCATAACAGTTATGAAAAACATTAGCACAAGCATCATGTTTTACATGGAAATATGTAAATTATATAGAGTAACTTGTGTAAGAGGTCATGATATTTGTTTTTGCATCACTTATAGTACTTAGTACGATGTAAAGCTAAAACAAATGTCATTAGGGCAGAGCTCTAGAATAGTAGAACTGGATGCATTCTAGTAGCATCAAAAGAAGAGTGATAAGACATCAGCAAAAGTCAAATGATGTTGTTGTATATTCCAAAGATTTGAAAGAAAAGTATAAGGAAAGCTTAAAAAAAATTGGAGTTGGATTGTAGTCACCTTTTTTAGTCACCTTAACAAAAATCTTGTGCCCTTGTAGGGGGTGTTGTGTCCAACAAAGGAGACATGATCCGGGTGTGTACTGTATGAAGCAGGCATTACCTTTATTACGTATGCATACAAGAGCCAAAGTCGATGAAGCACTGACTCAATTCAATGATACAAAAGGATGCTTTTTATATAAAATCACAAACAGAAAACCCACCCAGAACAGTTCCAGTACAATTCCATGCCGTATATGGTGTAAAGCCAAAGCTGCTAGCCTTGGTACGTGATAAACTGTAAGAATATTCTTGGGTTCCTTTATTTCTTCTAGATTTTGTTAATCATGTCTTAAACAGATATCAGGGGCTCTCAGTTCTGGTCAGGCTGCCTGAAGCTGGATCTGCCCTTCACGTTCCAGGCGCGTAGCCGGCTCACACTTAAGTTGTAATTAGTAATTTTCCATTATTCTAGCAGGATAGTTAGTCAAATGATGTTAATAAATTATTTACACAGTAAAAGCAAACTAGTGAAAGAAGAGAAATAAATGTTTGATCCCTCAGAGGTGACAGACCCCTCTTGAAAAACTGGAAGCAAATACTTTCAATTTTTCACCTCAAAGGTCATTCTGGGAAAATGCACCTGAAGAGTGAGAGGTTAAAATGTTTACTGTGAAGCCATCACAAGTTCCTACCCATTCAACAGGTTTGGAGTCTTCTTACCTGCTTTATTACAGGGTAGCTACTCACATTGCTGTTGTACAGGCAAGAAGAAGGAACAATGTTATATCAGAAAAGCTCCAAAGAAGTTTTGAGAGGTGGATTGCATTTGAATAAGTTTGCATTCATTTACTTTAACAAAAATCTGGTCCCCTTCTGTGAGATAATAGATTCCTCCCAGGAAGCTGTTGTCAAACATTTCTTCTCTGTCATTTCTGCGGTGGTAACTTTCGGAGCTCATGAGCTCCAAGTCAGCAGGATACGTTTGTGTTAACTTGTAGATTCCGTGCTTAAAGGTCGCTTTGTCTGTGGTTCTGTAATGCAGCTCACTAAAACAAATTTTGGAGTAAATGAAGTAAAATCCCTTTGTCTTAATGACCAGGGAACCATCTTTGTAGTTCATCTTGTAAGTGAAGGCATCTCCTGTCGTGGATTCCCAGAACATCTTCCCATCTTTACTGACATTGCAGTTAAAGCCTTGGAAACAAGGAGAAACCTGATTGTTACTCTGAGAAATACACTGTTGACAGATCTAGATAATCAATTTGCATAATACTTTTTAATATTTTAGTATATCCTTCCAGTTAGCATCAAATTGTCCATGGTTGTAGTTTTGTCAATTACATTTAAAATTGCAATGTATTTAGCTTTATTACTTAGGCAATATGTCCCCATGTACTGTATGATTGGCTTGCAATTACCCTGCGATGGACTGGCGCCCCGTCCAGGGTGAACCCTGCCTTGCGCTTGTTGCTTGCCGAGTAGGCTCCGGCTTCCCGGGACACAGTATGGTATAATGCAGTTTGGTAAATGACATGACATGACTTAGGTAATATAATTTTATTCCTTCTATCCATTTTCTTACCACTTTATCATATCATAATGGGCACTAGGCAGGGTACACCCTGGATGGGACACCAGTCCATCACAAGGCACATACTGTACAGTACAGACACACACACCAGGGCCAGTTTTCTCAGATATCAATTAACCTACCAGTATGTCTCTTGGAGTGTGGGAGGACACCAAAGCAACAATTTTATTTTCCCCAGATTTATTATTCCTTTAAGGAAAGGTTAATAATAATCTTATTTACTTAAATAGTACATTAGTATTTAACTGAACACTTTGCTATGTAACTGGAGTGCTATTTGTAAATGAAAATGCTGCTGTCTGTCAGTAAGAGGAAAAGGTCAGCACTGTAAAGATTTATTTTCAAAGTTTTCTGCTCCACAGCAATATGTTTTAGGTATCTATAAAATGTGATCTGAAGTACAGGTCTAGCAAGAGACATTATTTATAATATATATATTTACAAAGTGATTTTTGTGAAAAAAAGCTTAAACAAATTTTATCTTGTGAATGAAAAAGTGTAGCACTGCAAGCCCTCACACTAGAAAAACAAACAAGTTATTTTTTTCTGCTTTTCATCATGGAATTAACCTCTTTGTGTTCATGCATGCTGCCACAGCTCTACATATGAATCTTTGAACTTGTCCTGTAAGGCTGCTAAAAATATACCATGAGACACAAAGTGAAATTTTATATAAGAGAGATTATACTGTTACTCCTGCAATACACTGTTGTTTCACATCTGAGTGAATTTCGTGGGTGTTATATCAAAGTTTTTCATTTTTGGTTTTCCAGTGTTATCAAATTTGCTCTGTTTTTTTAAAGAGCAAGGGCAACCACACTCTCCAACTCATATTTTACTTAAAATAAGTCTTCTTCCATTCAAGAGTAGGATCTTAAGCCAATGACTTTTCAAAGATGTAAACAAACTTATCAGTTGGAAAACCCAATAGAATTGCATTACATTACATCAGTGTTAATACTGCATGTCAAATAAATTTGTATTGGAATTGATATCCAGACCATTTAGTTTCAAAAACGTTATTCAATATGTCCTTGCAAACTGGAATTATTAGACACTGCACATTCCAGCATAATTAGTCAATTTGAAAGGTTTAGATAATTACGTCTAAACTTAACAAATTCAGTTCCACAAAACTGAATCACAGACTTAAAATCATGGAAATGCATCTATTAATCAGATTCATTTCTAAAAATAATATTAAGAAATCAGTTAACATACTACTACTAACATACCAGAATATATTCCAAAGCATTTAAGGTTTACAAACAAGGTTTTGCAATCATCAGAACCTTGAGACTACATCCTATGCTGTCTTTGTAGCTGAAAAGCTGGTCAATAAATTCACCTTCTCTGGATTTCTGCAATGCCCCACTCGCTGGGGTATCCAAATCCATACTGAACAAACTTCTGTACCAGAACCATTACCAGAATATGTACAAGGCATCACATTAGTCCTGTCCTACACTGGCCTCCTATCAGGTTTTGATCTGACTTGGCTTGGCTCCTCTGCCTCTGTACCTGTCTGACTTATTATCATTCTACCCACTACCTTGTAACCTTTGTTTGTCTATTTCCTGATAGGGTCTTCTCTTACTATACACTAAAGCCGTGGAATTCCCTCACAAAAATATCAAAGAACACACAGCTCAAGACAAGGTTCATCCTCACTTTTATCAGTCTGCATAAAGGTTAAACAACCTTCATAATTCATATTCTTATTTATAACTTCATAATTTTGTGAGTACTAAGGAACAAAACCCATTTGAAAATGCAGATTCCACTGTGCATGTACAGCTGGTAGCACAGAATAGTGTTAATACTGTATAATTACAAAAGTCTCTCCCTGCTCAGACAGATGTCCAGTCTCTTGAGATGAGTCATTGTTTTGAATTTAAAGGGTCTTGTTCTTACAAGAAGGTCTTGTCCTGTCTGAGCTACAGCTACATAATGCAAAACCCAAAAGCTGAGCCTATACACACGACTATTTATTAATGCAGCAGTGAGCTCAGGGCTGTGGACAGAGCTGCTCTTGAAGGGACCAAGCATGTCTCACAAGTTCAAAAGGTGAGTGAGGGCTGTAAAAAATAGCCTCATAGGGCTAGAACTGTCTCAGTGAGTGAACGGAGACAGAAGCAGAAACTATCACGGAAAAGGAGTCAGACATGTTTGCCTTCTACTTAGCAGATGAGACTCAAACACTTTAGTTGGTGTGGAAGGGTAGAGTGGAATCAAAATTTTGTTATTTACATATGCATGCAACATATCCTCCACATCCTTACCTGTAATATCCTCCACATCCTTACCTATAAGATGAGCTTCAGGCTTTTTCTGATTTATTTCAGCTTGGAAAGATTTTATATAATTCTCAATTGTAATTGAAATTGTATAGTTTTAGAAATTGTATAGTTTAATCTACTCTGCAGATGGACCTCAGACACTTTAGGTCTTCATTTACTGGGTAGTATGGAATTAAAATGTTAACATATTATTAACAGTAAGAACTGTGCATGCAAGTAAAATATTCCTGTGTTTTCAGAACATTTTAACGAGTTCCAGGAGTATCAGTAATTGAATACTTAACATAGTCTTACCTGTAACATGAGCTATAGGTTTTTTCTGATCAATTTCAACTTGAAAAGACTTTATATAATTCTCAGCTGTATTGGAAAGAAAAAGAAGAAGTTGTGTAGTATGTTAATATAGAATCCAACATAAAATAACTGACCGCTGAACAAAACATTGAACTTGGATGGAATATTTTCTTATATACAGTATGGTATAGATCAGGTGAGTAGCTGCGTCAACATGCGTAGGCTGCAAAGGAACAAGTAATAGGTTTATTCCATGCTGAAAAAGAAGAAAGAGAACACAACGTTTCGGCCGCGAAGAAGGCCTCACGGCCGAAACATTGTGTTCTCTTTCTTCTTTTTCAGCATGGAATAAACCTATTACTTGTTCCATGGTATAGATATATGGTATAGAAAGTAATATGTTAAGGCATGCATTTGCTTGAAAAATTATGAGTTGTACCCAACAGCATGAATACCATGAGAACAAAAATATGTTAGACTTGATAATTATGGTCTTCTGCTGGTGAAGGTTGGTTGTAGTCAATGGTGCACTCAAGCTACTACCCTACAACTCACAAATGGCAACCCACTGAAGCTAAGCAAGTGTGAGCCCAGCCTGTACCCGGATACCTGAACATCTGGATGAGAGACCTCCTCGGAAAACTAAGGTTGTTGCTGGAAGACGTGTTAGTGGGGCCAGTAGGCGGCGCTCACCCTGCAGTCTTTGTGGGTCCTAATGGCCCAGTATAGCGACGGAGGCACTATACTGTGAAAAACCGCCATCCTTCAGATGAGATCTAAAACAAAGGTCCTGACTCTCTGTAGTCATTAAAAATCCCAGGGTGTTTCTCAAAAAGAGTAGGGGTGTTACCCCTGCGTTCTGGCCAAATCTCCCATTGGCCTTTACCAGTCATGGCCTCTTAATAATCCCCATCTATGAAGTGGTTTTATTACTCTGTTCTCCTCCCCACTGATAGCTGGTGTGTGATGAGTGTATTGGCTCACTTTTGCTGCAGTTGCATCATCCATGTGGGTGCTGCACATTGCAAAACACTTTGAGTGGAATGTTCAGAAAAGTGCTATGTAAGTGTAAGGAATTAATTATTATAATTACAATATAACAATCCACCTCAGTCAAATAGCACAGTGCATTGTTATCATCTTTATTTTTTTAACTCTGCTCCTTCAGGACAGTTCATTGTGCATGTTTTGTTGCACTATATTAGTGTGTTCAGTTAAAGAGCAACTCAGTTTAGAGCATTTTCATCGCTATTGGTGACAGTCTTCAATACACCTCACTTTCTGTGGAAATTTGTGGGAAAAATACTAGAAGCCCAATGTATTTTCAGTAACAAATAACAAAAGTGCTTATGTACTAAAAATACAACTATACATACAGCATATGAGAATATATAAAAGACATTACATTTGAGAAATTGATCTCATTGTGCTTGATAATAGTTTATTGATTGAAGGTTCTCATCCAGACCTCTCTTGTAAAAGTATTCCCCAGTTTAATGTCATCATTAATATGTAGGGTTGTGCAGTACTTCGATAAGCACATAAAACATAAAATGTTTGAGCCTGAATCTAACCCTCATCTTAAGAAGATGATGAAATTGCATAAAACAGATCTTGGCCACACAAATCATTTTTGTGGTATATTTATATGGAATTTAGGCTGCGCATTTCCTTTTCACAGTTTAAATGTAAAACCTGAATCAGGAAGTCTTTTAAAAAAATGTAATTTCCATTAAACAGATGGCCAGCATTTTGTGAAAGTAGGTCTTATCAGTGTTTTAACTTAAATTGGTGTGATTTATATTCAGCACTTTTAACACTATACCAAAATGTCATTTTGGAAATTTTAAGTGCTTCATCACATTTTTATATTACTAACCAAAATTAATTCTATATCCTTCCTTTCATGCTTCTATTTGTAGTTTTAAGTAAAGTTAATATTTTGTTTTAGTAATATAAGGGATGATTATTTTAGTTAAATACGTAGTCTATTAATATTTACTTTTAGATTTTCTTTATATCCTTTTTTTGGTTAATATTTTTGTGTAATGAGTTAAGTCATAAAACCCCATGCATTTCTTCATACGGTTTTGTTTTTAACATGTTTAGTATTGGGAATCTGTTTATAATACAGCCCCCTTTGAAAGAAAGAGGACATGAATGTGCTGAAATATTTTCTTAGACAAAAGTTATTGGGTTCTTCATTAAGGTGACAAGAATTTCCTTCTGCTCATGGGTAAGACTAATATAATGAAAACTAGAGGAATAAAAACAGAGAGAGGGCCAGATTAAAGCATTGCCACTTAAGCATTCATATTTCTACTGAAAAATTGAAGAAAATCTTCTGTTCTATTTGTTTTCCTTTTCTTGTAATTTTAACATAATATGGCCTGGAAAACTATACATACTTTGTACCATTTTTTTATACATTTCTTCATACCTCATCAGACTTTCCTGGAAAACAGCACAACAAAAGCATCTGTTTCTCCTCTAAGGTTCCAGATACAGAAGGCTCTCTTTTTTTTTCTCCAGTGAAAATTGTTAGTTTAACGCAATTTAAGATGCATTTTACATAAAGGCTAATATGAGAACCTTAATTGCCATCAAGGCAGTATGACAGATCAAAGCACAGATCTTACTGACATCTTTTAATTAATAAAATGTATTGGTTTTGTTTTAATTTACTTTCTCAAAGGCTAAGAAAACCATGTCAGGACCTCGGTAGTAAATATTTTGCACAAGGCCTGGAAACAAATTGGGTCCTACAACTTTAGAAGAAAGAAAATGAAATGCATTATGTTGTAGTGTTTCATAGCCGTTCAGGGACGCCAAATATGTAATCATAGTGGCTCTCTGAAGGCACCAGTTCTGTAGGGTTTGGGCATTTACTGAGACAATTATTAATTGTAGCAGTAAATCACAAAATTGATTCTTTTGATGGCTTTAGAATCCAACCATGCGACATAACTCAAACAACGCACACACACAGGTACTAATACACGAGGATACATTTATTAATACATAGAATATGCATGTAAACCTAACAGATCTTATCGAGAGGGTTATCAGAATACAAAAGGTATATATTCAATCAGTTACGAAGTGTTACACATCAAGAGGACATACGTTCAGTATATCATTCATTAAGACCGTTTCGTAAATGAACTTGGTTATAACTTCTACATTAGATACTCAAAACAAGTACATAACTCTTAGGAATTAAATTGATATCAACTGGTTTGGATAACAATTGAATTCTCGAGCTGTAATGCATTGAAGTTGAATACTCATCCAATTTCTGGGGATTCAGATCTCCTGCGGGCACAAAGAATCAGCTGCAGGCTTGTTGCTGTCCAATCCGCGCTCTCTGGCTCCGTGCCAGGCTGTGCTGTGCGGCTTGCGACGGTGCGCTGCTGATGCTCACTGACCGGCTAGTTAGTGTTGGCTTTAACTAGCAAAGTTTGTGCACAGGAGAAAAGATGACTGTGGATCCCAGCAAGTCAGGAAGAGGACCGGTTCGTTCCTGATGAAGAGCTAGTTCTGAATAGTGATTCAGCTGTCCACAGTTCTGACCTGTCCACGAGGCCTGCTGCTGGTTACTCTCTGGCAACCTCCACTCTAGACTCTTAGAACAAAGGAAAGTTCTGGCACTCGGACACACTGGCCGTTCCGTGGTTGTCCGGGCTGAGTCTCAGGATGGTCAGGAGGCGCGCTGCGAGAATGTCCTGCCCTTGGGAGCCTTCTGCTCCTGGGCCGTCCTGCCCTGGAATTCTCCTTTGAATTCCCTTTAGAACAGTCCACAGAATCCTCTCCAGAATCTTACTGAATCTGAATCTGAATCTTGTTGAATCTCTTGTTGAATCTGAATCTTGTTGAATCTGAATCTTGTTGAATCTCTCAGGCTCTCTGTGTTGCCTGTTTTTACCTGGAGGAACTTCAGCTCGTTGATTGGCTGAAAGTTCCATGGGCATCAGAGTCCCACGTGGGTTACTCGGCCCTACCAGTCCCTGATTGGTTGATCAAGGTGAGATATGAGTCACTTACTCCTGACACTTAGGAATGCAGTCCAGATGTCCAACTGGCACTCCCTAGACAGATAGGCGCCAATGGATGACCATTGATCATGATAGCCAGACTTAGCTAAGTGCATCCCCCTTTGGGAGCTGTCCTAGGAAACCTTAAATCATCTTGCATGAATAGTTTCTCTGTGGCTGCACCACAGAGATGAACAGAGAAATGGGGCCTCATTTGGGAAGCTCAGAAACACTTAATTCTGCCTTATTATTAAGCCTCGCCGCTACATATCCCCCCTTTTTGAAGGTCACGAGGTCCTGAGGCGTTGTTGCCTTCAAAACAAAAACAGAGTTAAGTGATGTCCCTTGCCATTAGAACATTAATCTTAAATGTCCACATTACTCCTCGAGAATTCATACCAGAACCAGCATTGGATACAAACAGGATGAATAACATCTGGAGTATGTATAAACACGGTAGGAGACATTATCTAAGTCTAGGAATTACACATCAGGAAGTTCACTGTCAATATCTGATACCTCTGTGGTAGATATTTGGGGAGAAGTCACTTCCTTTCTTTTGACATGCTACCTTTGACTCATTCATGCTACCCGGAGTACATCTTGATGTGAGAGTACATCATTCAGAGTACACTGTCAGTCATGATCCAGCTACCTGGCAGTAGTGTTACAATAACAACAGTTCCTGTTCCCAGCCCCCCGATAAACCACAACACCTGTGTTGGGTATCTGCTAGGGTGGTTTGGAGGTTTGTTCCATTAAAGCAAACTAAACTACCTGTACCTCTTCAGGGCTTACTGTTTCTTGGATTTCTATCCAATTCCTTAGTGTGGCATCTGAAGGCATCCATGACCTCAAGTTTGGTCTTATGTTGTCTGGTTCTAGACCGTACAGTGTTAAGTTACCATGCTGTACTATGGCCTCCTCAGGAACTTAAAGGAACTGTTTTATTAGGTAGCTGCATCATGCCTGTCACAAGTCACAGTGTCAGTTAAACGTGGTGTGCTGACCAGCCATTTACTTCCCACCTGCTCTTCATGGGGTTCATTAACCTTCCTCTGCTCGTTAGTAGCTTTACACCCTTCATTGGTGAATTGTTTAGACACAGCCAATGGATAGCTTTGGTAGCCATACCCATCTCAAGATTTGGAACCGAATTCAATCTTGGTTTGCCTTCTGGGTGAGCTATGAACGATGGGGTTAATGTCACACACTCCTCTACTGAGAAGAGTGGAATCAAGTGGGTTGGGAATTGTGCCGTGGTTAGACTGGCTACAGTGGCACTAAGCTCCCTTAACAGGTCTTGTGTCAACATTCTGGCCTGTTGCACACAAGCATAAACCCACTGTATAACACCAACAATCATGTCCACTGGTTGGGGAATAAGGTTTAACCCTGTTGCATAGGAAGTTGCCTGTAGGGTTTTCCCTAAGCTTTCCAACTTTTGCTGCTGTCGATACAGTCTGTCACTACCCTCTGGCCTCTCTGACACCTGCCTTCTTGGGGCAGTCAGGGTGAGAGTGCCAGTAGCACACAAACCTACCAGAAAAAGCAAACGTGCAACAGTGGCGGCAGCAATCAGTCCTCCCAAAAGTCTTTTCGGGTGGCTGATCCCAGTCATCTCCTTCTGAGTGACTGTTGCCTTTCTAAGCTGGCGCAGCGTGTACATGGTGTCTTTCTCAGTATGCCATGTGGCATCTTGGGCACCAACATCCTGGAAATCTGGGGAGATCTGACGCAGCGGCTGATGCTGCTCCTCCATTTCCAGGGCATCTGCTTTTTCGATTTGTTCATGCCTGTGCTCTAGGAACCCTGCAGGGGGCGGTGCAGCGGTGGAGCATACCTGACCCTCGGCTGAGTGGTCATCTGGAGCACCTGAGTGATCTGAGATTGTTACCCCATTCTCACTGTTCCGGTCCACCGTGCACACTTCCTGATTGAGGAATCCCTCTATCGGCATGTTTACAATCGTTCGCTGGGCGTGGGTGTAGGACACCTGCTCGCTCCCCCCTTCCCTCGCTAGGGGTTCAGGGAGCTGCCCCAGCACTGGGATAGCTAGTTCACTGTCTTCGAACTCGCTATCACCCACCAGGCCCATGTCAGTGCAGGCGGGGATTCTGATACCCCTCTTTGCGATGTCCTGCACTGGCAGGCGGGTGGCTTGACCATCCAGCTCCAGTCTGGGTGAACCACTGTTGGTCAGACTCAGACTGACAGACTGAGCTGGTGGCTGTAAGAAAACCGGCTCGGCTTTCATTCCCTGTCCCTTCTGGGGGACTGGGTGTGTTGGAAACCCTGCCGTTGAGGCAGGAACAATCAGGTCAGTCTCACTCACTACCTGGTAGTTGTGAGAAATAATGTTACCTGACTGCAGGTTCCCTGGGTCACAGCAGAGGGAATCGGCATCTGGGATCAGGTGTGTCCACAGCGCAGTAATCTCAGCGTCCAGCTGGACCTCCTGTCTAACCTGTGAATGTTGCACCAGGGGCACCTGGCGGTGGCCCCGTGACAGCTGCTCAAGCAGATCCTCACTGATAGAGGACCTCTCAGGGCTAAGGGTGAGGGCTACATCACCAACCTGCTCTCCTGCCATCTGGATCCCTTCCACCACTGCAGGGTGGTGGTCCTGACCCCTCTTGGGTGCCAGGGTGCACAGGGAAAGCTCCTTTTCATCGCCAGGTGGGGAGATCTGCTCCTCTTTAGGGATGTAAAAGGGGTGTGCTTTACCTGGTGGATCAGGCGGCTGCTTGGAGCACCGCTCCTGTGGCATGGAGGCTGTTGTGACCTTGGCCAGGGCACGACTTCCCTGTATATCTGGGAAACAAGATAATATTTTTATTTCTTGTCCAGAGGGAACAGAAGGAATCTCCGCATAGGCTTCTGTGTTCGGTGGGCACTGTGTGAGCACAGTCTGCCTCTTGGCCCCCCTTTCCTTCTGTACAGAAGGCTTAGGAGCCTTGACCTGTTTCCACACTTTGCCTTTCTGGTGATCCACCAAAGGTTCCACTCTGAGTCGCATGCCCTTTTCTTTTTCAACCCGTTTGAGCTTGCCGTGTGACATCAAACACCTTTCAACCTCAGTGTCAATCAGTGTCTCACTGGGTAAGACATCTCCCATGGCAGCCTTGAGGTAAAAGCTTCCTGCTTTTCCTCTGTGTTTTACTGCCTGCTCTGTGACTTCAGGGGTGGAGTCAGCACTCGCTTGGGAGTGGCTGACCTCATCCAGGCAGGAACCCTTCCGCTCAATCAGATAGACTGAGGGAGGGAGAGGGGGCGGGTCTCCGCCTCCTCCAGTGGAGAGTATCAGCTCATTCACGCTTCCGGCAGCCTTGGGGAGCGGTTGTCCCTGTCCTAATAAAGCTTGTTCAAGCCTGGCCAGGCGGGCGGCTACTGAATCCTTTTGTTCAGCCTTTTCTAGCCCTTTCCCTTCCCCGGTGTTCTCATGGCACTTAGGACGCTGGGTGCGGTCCTGTGTGAGTGCTTTGGAACGGGGCTTAGCCAGCTCAGGAGCCTGTGCTCCTTCGAGCAGGGGGGAATTAACCCTGCTGGCTCTGACGGCGAACACAGTCGCTTTAGCAGCTTTTTGCTCAGAGCGACTTTGGACATCATACTCCCAGGCTTTCTGCGCGAATCTCTTAATATCAGTCATTTTCATGGTCTGTGCATCTGTATGCATTAAGATCATCTTTCTGACTGACGGGTGGAGATTCGCAATGAATAAACCCTTGAAATGTGTGTTCTCTTCGCAACCCTCATAATTTCGCCCTGCAAAATAAGTTCGTCTAAGTCTCTCGTAATATTCGCGAGGGGACTCTGCTCTCTCGTGCTTAATGTTAAGGGCGGCGGCTATCGCGGCAGTCGGGTCAATAAACGCACTGTATTCTTCGATAAGTGCTTGACATAGCTGCTCAAAGTCATTACAGACTTCTTTCATCTGCCTAGCCATCCACTCATGTACAGCTCTGCTGGTAGTTTTCCTGACCAGAAACACTTTCTCCTGTTCTGTGGCGTTTGGCAGGTACTGCAGGGTATACCTGAGGTCCTGAATATAACTCTCGATATTATTCTCTGACACTGCGGGGTCAAATCTCTCTATGTCCTTCGCTAGCTCTCTCAGAGAATGGAGATTTATTCTCCTAGCTTCTCCGCTGACGGAGATATGACGGAGATCGTGGTCAGACTTGTCGCTGCTAGAGAGAGTGCTTAATAGCGACTCGAATTCAGACCTTTTAGCAACCATCGTTAAACTTAAAGAGTATTACTTTTAAGTACGAAATCACAGTTTTACCACAGAAAACCACAAGATCAAGTATGCAATCAACCCGGTAGATTGCAAAAGATCACAAAACAATCAAGCACTGCTTAAAGAGCAAGGGGAACTTTTTTTCTTTCGGCTTTCAGCACACTGTATTGTCGTGTATGAAACCCGCGGCGTTTTATATGAATTATTCCGCTTGGTTGATTCATTTCAGTCTTGCCACGCCCACCCAGGGACGCCATAAATGTAGTGTTTCATAGCCGTTCAGGGACGCCAAATATGTAATCATAGTGGCTCTCTGAAGGCACCAGTTCTGTAGGGTTTGGGCATTTACTGAGACAATTATTAATTGTAGCAGTAAATCACAAAATTGATTCTTTTGATGGCTTTAGAATCCAACCATGCGACATAACTCAAACAACGCACACACACAGGTACTAATACACGAGGATACATTTATTAATACATAGAATATGCATGTAAACCTAACAGATCTTATCGAGAGGGTTATCAGAATACAAAAGGTATATATTCAATCAGTTACGAAGTGTTACACATCAAGAGGACATACGTTCAGTATATCATTCATTAAGACCGTTTCGTAAATGAACTTGGTTATAACTTCTACATTAGATACTCAAAACAAGTACATAACTCTTAGGAATTAAATTGATATCAACTGGTTTGGATAACAATTGAATTCTCGAGCTGTAATGCATTGAAGTTGAATACTCATCCAATTTCTGGGGATTCAGATCTCCTGCGGGCACAAAGAATCAGCTGCAGGCTTGTTGCTGTCCAATCCGCGCTCTCTGGCTCCGTGCCAGGCTGTGCTGTGCGGCTTGCGACGGTGCGCTGCTGATGCTCACTGACCGGCTAGTTAGTGTTGGCTTTAACTAGCAAAGTTTGTGCACAGGAGAAAAGATGACTGTGGATCCCAGCAAGTCAGGAAGAGGACCGGTTCGTTCCTGATGAAGAGCTAGTTCTGAATAGTGATTCAGCTGTCCACAGTTCTGACCTGTCCACGAGGCCTGCTGCTGGTTACTCTCTGGCAACCTCCACTCTAGACTCTTAGAACAAAGGAAAGTTCTGGCACTCGGACACACTGGCCGTTCCGTGGTTGTCCGGGCTGAGTCTCAGGATGGTCAGGAGGCGCGCTGCGAGAATGTCCTGCCCTTGGGAGCCTTCTGCTCCTGGGCCGTCCTGCCCTGGAATTCTCCTTTGAATTCCCTTTAGAACAGTCCACAGAATCCTCTCCAGAATCTTACTGAATCTGAATCTGAATCTTGTTGAATCTCTTGTTGAATCTGAATCTTGTTGAATCTGAATCTTGTTGAATCTCTCAGGCTCTCTGTGTTGCCTGTTTTTACCTGGAGGAACTTCAGCTCGTTGATTGGCTGAAAGTTCCATGGGCATCAGAGTCCCACGTGGGTTACTCGGCCCTACCAGTCCCTGATTGGTTGATCAAGGTGAGATATGAGTCACTTACTCCTGACACTTAGGAATGCAGTCCAGATGTCCAACTGGCACTCCCTAGACAGATAGGCGCCAATGGATGACCATTGATCATGATAGCCAGACTTAGCTAAGTGCATCCCCCTTTGGGAGCTGTCCTAGGAAACCTTAAATCATCTTGCATGAATAGTTTCTCTGTGGCTGCACCACAGAGATGAACAGAGAAATGGGGCCTCATTTGGGAAGCTCAGAAACACTTAATTCTGCCTTATTATTAAGCCTCGCCGCTACAATGTTATTATACAGTATAATAAATATGATGTTTCAGACTTCATGCCCAAGTGGTTATCTTGAATTCAAACTCTGAACCAGGCCTTTACTGTCTGCACTTTTCCAAGATACTTCAAGATGTTAAGGGTATATACATTTTAAGTTACCTTTGAGGGGCTGAGAGTAAATAAGATGGAGCATGGAATAAACCTTTTTTAAGATTAATTTATTGGCCATATACAATTTCTTGTATTAGGAGTTTGTCTTTTTGCATACCCCAGCTTGCTTCCATGAAGCATGCAGACAGGGAGAGAAGCTTGGGGTCAGAGCACAGTGTCAGCCATTTATACGGCACCCCTGGAGCAGTTGGGGTTAAGGGCCTTACTCAGGTGCCCAGTGGAATAGGATTCCTCTGTCAGCCGCGGAATGCAAACTGGCAACCTTCCAGCCACAGGTGCAAATCCTTAGCCACAGAGCCATAGCACCACACAGCCCAATAGTATTTGACTAATTCATATAAAAAAAAAATAACTTGAAGAAATGGATTGAAACCTGATCCCTTCTTACACCTTTTAAAAAGTAACTAGAGTGTACCATCCTGATTAAGAGATTTAAATAATGATGTTTGATCAATTTAGGATTTGAAGGCTAAACATTAAAATTTGACTTTTTCTTAAAAAAATATTTTAAAATCTTCTTATTTCATTCAGAGTTGGATCTTGGTGTTCAGTACATCTTGGCAATATGTACAACATTTGATAGGATCTAGCTGAAATTTATATTCGCATCAAATCTATTTTTTTTTATTTTAAAAAGGAAAGAGTGGTCAGGTGAAATAACTGATGCTCACAAAATCCAAAACAAAAACTAACAATATCTAACCTTTTTGTGTTTATGTTTTTATGTGATTAGAATATTTGATATTAAATACACATATCAATAGCTGCAGTATGTTAATATACAGTATTATAATCTGCAATATAATATAACACATACCCTGAAAACACTTAATTATTGTGTATTTACCTTCTATTGAATCTCAACTGAAATACATTTTCTCTTATTTATTTTAGATGTATTTGCATATTATGCTTTCAAATCCATAATTGTAGTAAATATTTAATAAGCTAACAGTTTGATTTAAAAAAGAATCATTCACATACGCCAAGGAAAGAATGTATATAATATTACTGAAAAAATATTCAGGATTAATATACATCTGGATAATGTAGAATATATATAGAATATCACAATATTAAATCCATTTTTTTAAGGAATTGTTTCAAGTTTATAGTGCATGCACCATTTTGAATAAACTTTTAGGATACATAAGTCCGTCAATGCTGACAGTCCATGACATATATTGGAATTGTATTTTGCCATGGTGTATCTGATGAATAAAAATCATTTAAATGTAGTAAAATGAAGTAACCATTGATGGTGCTTTAGAACAATATACAGTATACTATCCTATAAATATAATTGTGAAATGTACTGCAAATGAATATACCGTATATATTTTGCTGTAAGGGTACAGATTGTACACACAGTACTTACCGTGTTTCTCATCCACAGGCGGTAAACGGAGAGCCCCTCAAAGAGAAGACCAGTTAGCAACACTACAATCAGCATCAAAAACAACTTCATGGTAACCCTGCTCCTTCCTTTCTGACATCCTGGTGGGTTAGTGCCATTGGCATCGTCTGTGCCTTCCATCTAGAAGTCTTCGAGGCACTGTGCTACACTGTGCTATTCCTCGTTGTGCTTGACAAACAACACTGGTAAAACCACAGGCAGCATGATAAGCGAAAGAACATGGCCCGTTCAAAATTGACGTCACGAAAATTAATAACAGGTGTAAAAGGAATCTAAGGGGAAAATGTACAGAATGGTCTTATCACATAGATGAAATGCCCATAGAAATCTGTCTTTGGAATCACGCCTTTCAGTGCACATACTGTATACTACTTTTGTCTTATACTAATATGCCACTTTGTAATGTTGTTGAAATCCTTCTTGTGCTGGTTGTGAGGTCTACCAATGTGTGAGTGCTGCCTGGATACTGCTAAAGGTAATGCAGTTAAAAAATACACATCCAGCAATACAATGGACAATGATAAGAAGGACACCCAAAATAAGCAAAGCATGATCTTGACTTTGACCATGCCAATATTAACCTTATGAACATAATAATATAATAATCTTATATCACATAAATAATATTACTAAAACACCTACTAAGGTTTTATTACACATTGAAGTACTGTAGCTGTTTTTCCTAAATAGGTCAGCTCTTCCAGTACTAAATATTTGCTCAGTATCTATGCGACAGACACACAGATACCTATCTATATTTACATAGGAGATCCACTCAGCCACAGATTGGGTTATCTGCTCTTAACAACAGAATTCTGTTGAAGTGCAATATGGCCCAATCAAATGAGATTTCAGAGAACTTCAGAAGAACAGTTGTTGAAGCTCATAAGACTGGAAAGGGTTACAAAAGGATTTCTAAAGTCTTGGGCTTCCATCAGTCCACAGTCAGGCAGATAGTTTACAAATGAAAGAAATTCAGCTACTCTTCCTAGAAGTGGGTATATTACAAAGATCAGCAAGGCCACTCTGTACAATCCTCAAACTGGTGACAAAGAACCCTAGGGTAACAGCTGAGGATCTGCAGGCATCTCTTGCCCTTGATTATGTCTGTGTTCATCAGTTTACCATAAGAAAAACAAGAGTGGTTTTTATGGGAGGTTACCACAGAGGAAACTACTGCTCTCCATAAAAAAACATTGCTGCCTGTCTGAAGTTTGCTAAAGACCACCTGGATGGTCCACAGCATTACTGGAACAATGTTCTGTGGACAGATGAGACAAAAGTTGAACATTTTTGTAAATGTACGCAGCATTATGTTTGCAGAAAACAAAACACTGTACACTGTACTAATACCAAAATCTGAAGCATGGTGGAGGGAGTATAATGGTGTGGGGCTGCTTTGCTGCCTCAGGGCCTGAATGGCTTGCAATCATTGAGGCACCAATGAATTCCAAATTCTGTCAGGAAATTCTACAGGAAAATGTCAGAGCATCTGTCTGTGATCTAAAACTCAAAAGTTGGGTCATGCAACATGACAATGATCCAAAACACAGGAGTAAATCAACAACAAAGTGGCTCAAACAGAAATTACCGATTTTAGAATGGCCAAGTCAGAGTCCTGATCTCAATCCCATTGAAATGCTGTGGCGTTATCTGAAGCAGGCCATTCAAGCAAGACATCCCAAAAATATACATGAACTGAAACAGGTTTGTATAGAGGAAAGGAAAATGCCTTATAACTGCTGCACAGGTCTGATCAGCAGCTACAGAACATGTTTGGTTGAGGTTAATGCCAATAAAACAAGTTCCACTAGTTACGAAATATAAGTGTTCACATACTTTTTCCATCAATGACCTTGATTGTTTAAACCATATGTTCAATAAGGGTATGTAAAATCTTGTGTGTGTTGTTTGTTAAATAAGACTGCCTTTTTTTAGTATTATAACTTAGATGAAGATCAGATCACAATTTTAGGAGCCATTTTTGCAGAAATCCATCTACTGTAATTCCTAAGGGTTCACAAACTTTTTCTCACAACTGTAATACCACATATTGTTACTTGCATTGATCATTCCTGTTTGTCCATCTGAGAGTTAAAAAAAACCTGCCCCCTAGATAGAGTAGTTGTTTTTTGTATGTGTGACATTAATTATGAATTAATGAAGCACAGAGGCACAGTGGTTAACATTGCTGCCTCACAGCAATAAGGCTCTGTGTTCAATTCTGGACCTTGGGAGCTATCTGTGTGGAGTTTGTATATTCATTCTTCCGATGTTTGCATGGGTTTTCTTTGGGTGTTCCACCTTATTCCCATAGTCCAAAAAAATACTGATTCCCTCTCAGTCCTGAATTGGAAGAAGCAGTTAAAAAATGGATCAATGGGTTGTATAACTAGACATTTTTTCCAAAGTTTTATTAATTATTTTCAGAATAGAAATATAAATAACAACAATAATAAAAACATCCTTTACAAAATGGACACAGTATGTGTTACAGATACACTGCAGTGACTTGTTGGAAAACTTAAACTGAAGAACTGAAACTCCAAAGGCATTATTCCACGCTGTGACATTTTTAGACTTTGATCCATTCCCTGCTTGGTCTGATTTTTCTTTAAACAAAATTCTGATGTGATCTACAGTGAATTAACTGTCTTAATATATACTGATGGAAAAAAGAAATGCAACACCTCCTCCTCCACACTCTGGCCCTTCCATCTGCGTGGAACAGGCTGAAGAGTGACTCATCCGTGAGGACCTGATGGCACTGCTGACAAGTCCATCGCAGCCTCTGTCTGGCCCAAGCCAGTCGGGTGTGACATCTAGGAGGTGTGAGCAGAAGGCCTCCGACAGGTAGCCTTGCTCTAAGGCCAGCAGTATGGAGCCTTACTGTCCTGTCACTGATGCAGGCATTGTGTCTGCTGGCAGTTTCAGTAGCAGTATGGGTGGCAGATCTGAAACAATCTCTCATCACATCACACAGTCCTGCTCTGGTGTGGTTACTCGAGGGCGACCAGATCCTGGACGCTTATCTGTCCTGCCAGTCTGTTGAAACCGTCTCTGCAGTTGGGGTTCCACCTGGACCTCGTCGGGTAAAAGTGCACCTAACAAGCTTTCGAGTGATTGGCAAGTTGGAATGTCTCACTGCACAAGCTGCATTGCTTGTCAGAGGGCTTAAAACAAATTGACAACTTTTTGTGAAAGTACATAAGCTATAACTATAGTATTCTCATTCCAGAAAATGTTGCTTTTCTTTTTTCCATCAGTATATATTCCCATGCTTTTACCATAGTATAAACCACAAGCTTTGGCATGGTAAAATTTCCACTTTGTGTGAGAAAAATTCAATTTTAAAACCTTAATCCATTCACATCTCTACACACTGAGATCAAGGTAAAGTTTGACAGGCAGATTTAAACAGCTTTCTATGTAGTCAATGAACATCCATACAATAATATAATAATTAAAGGAAGGCATCCCTAGACTTCATTGATGATCTAACCCCATACAAACAGACAAATGAAATATATACAACTGCAATGTATAATTTCTGTTAATAATATATACTGTATATATATATAAATATGTTTTTGCAAATATTTATAAACTGACCTGAATATCAGGTACCTTTAGATTTAACATTCAAGTCACATTAAACATTAGACCAGGTTATCTGCAATCCTATTTAAAATTATAATAAAAAAACATACAAAATGAGAACTTCTAAAGATGTCCCAGTCATACTGAAAGAGTTGGCATCTATTGGCATCTGTCAGGTAAGTGACTTAACCTTTACACTCTTCAGGTTTAAATGTAAGTACATTTCAACAGCTGAAATCTGTACATTAGAAATATGATAAAAATACATTCAATCTGTAGCTCAACCAAGCAGGTAAAATTGTTATATTCTGTACATTCCTATTTTTGTTATAAGACAAGACAAACAAGAAATATTGCATATTTATGCTAATATATAAATTATATGTAAGTGACCTACAGTATAAAGATATTGAAACCAATTAATAGAAAGACTAAATATAGGTGCTTAAACACTTGAAATGCAATATTATTGAAAAACATACATTTAATGGGGTTCTGTTACATTATACTACTCAGAATTCATATATCTTATTACAGTGCAAAACAAGCAGGATTGTATCATGTGTCCCACTGTCTCTTTACGACATCTAGGTCACACATTCCTGGTGAGCAGTACATTCACATTGAGAAGTCTCTTAAGAGCACATGGTTCTAGCTATCAAAGACCCCTTTGGTATTCCTCAATAATCCTTAGGACCTGCCCAAAAGTCACAGCTCTGATAGTACCCTATTCTCTCTAGCACTTTCGTACTATAATCATATTTTCAATTATAAAAGGAGAGCTTAATTTCTGTCGCTCAAGAAGGATGATTCTTTATGTCTAAATGGCCTAATGAAGACTGGCATCTCTAATCGTTTAAATGACATACTTGAGGCTGTCCACTAGCGTGTTCTTCTCTGTTCAATATAAATGATTAGAGCTTCAAAAGAAATTTCAAATGGTAAGGCCAGTACAGTATGTTACCTTACTGATAATACATTGATTACTGTAGTTAGGACCAGTATGTGTGTGTGCTGGGTTTAATTAACTGCCAAATGCCGAGAGATCAGATCCAGTCAACAATCTTATCAATGACATTCTACAGCAGCATTTGTCAATACCTCCTGCCTCCAACCAACCAGACGCCACTGCTGAGCTAAGAAATATAGAGCTGAATGTAGAAATTAGTTGCTTCCGTGGTTCTGTTTTAAAAAGGACTAGAGCTAAAAGGAAGAAAGCTAAATCAAAAAAGCTCCAAAAAAGTTTTCAGAGGTGGATTGCAGCCGGATAAGGTTTTTTTGATTCACTTTAACAAAAATCTGGTCCCCTTCTGTAAGATGATAGATTCCTCCCAGGAAGCTGTTGTCTAGCATGTCTTCTTTATCATTTCTGCAGTGGTACCTCTTGGAGCTCATGAGCTCCAGGTCTCCCGGATACCTCTGTGTTGACTTGTAAACACCGTGCTTAAAGGTTCCTTTGGCTGAGGTTTTACAATCCAGCTGACCATAAAAGATTTTTGAGTAAATGAAGTAAAAGCCTTCAGTCTTGATGACCAAGGAACCATCTTTGTAGTCTATCTCGTGTGTGAAGGCATCTCCATTCACAGATTCCCAGAACATCTTTCCTTCTTTACTGGCATTGCAGTTACAGCCTGGAAAACAAGAAGTATCCAAACTGTTACTCTGACCATGAATCCTTTCCTAGATCTAGACCATCTGTTTACATACAGTGTAATATGCTTCATAACTACAGTATATCCTTTCAGTAAATGTCAAATGACCATGGCTGTAGTTTTGTCAATTACATTTAAAAAAATTAAGGTTGATCTGATTTAGATTCTGCTGTACTTAACTAATGCTATTTTATTTTTTTCAATATTTCCTAATCTTTTAAAGACAGGACTAAAAGTAAATATATTACTCCTTAATTACTGCATTACAATTATTTGCTGTTTGTAATTTAAATTTCCGCTCCAGAGTAAATTGACCTTAACTTTTGAGTAATTGTCAAAATTGATCGTATAGTGTGAGCCTTTACATCTGAAGAATGCTGTACAGTTAAAACATTGCATTTTTCCTTTAACCTTTTCTTGTAAGTAGAATGAACTACTTCTTGCTAGTTTGTAGCCTTTGTGTGAAGCGAGATGTTCTCAATTTTTTAGTCCTGAATACACTCTTGTCTTTTCTAATTGTATTCTTAGGTTGAATCATAATTAATTCTAAAAGTAGTCCACTGGTTTAAAAGTTTAACTTCATCAGTAACTTTTAATATTTCCCAGTGCTTAAGATTACCCAGTGTGAGAATTAAACACTCCATTCCTTTGAGTTTTTAAGCACTTTTTCTAAGCACTATTTTTCTGCATAGAAATGTTAATTTTGTAATGGTAATCAACAAACGTTTCTAAATTTGTCAGTGCATAATTTTAACTTGGCTTAATTTATGATTCATATTATCTCATTGAATTGATTATGCAACATTGGGTAACTCGAATAACTAAATTCACTAGTCAGTACCATCTGATGGAAAAATGACATTTTTATTTTTTCTAAAATATGTAAAAATGTAGTTACAAATCTTGCAAGAGACCGAATACATTAGAGAAACTGTTTTAATGTTTTGTATTTTTCATGCAGATATCATTTAAAAACTCCAGTAGGAATTTATTTGGAGATTGAAAAAGTGGGTCAGCTTTTCAACTGCTGATTAACAAAACCATTAAAATGTAACAAATGATTATATATAATATTATATACTATACTATAATAGTAATATACTATAATACTACACAAATATGATAATACTGTGAACATTTACATACCTATTACACTTCTTATAGTTAAGATCTTAAATTTAGTGATGCATTACTTCTAATTTGCTATCTTATCAATTTATGTATTACATACTCAGCAATAGAAGCATATAATCTTAAGTGTTCCTTATCATTATATGATCCCTGTTTAATAATGCATATAATTTAGTAATATATTAATAAAACAGCTTCAACTCTTATTTGACAAAACCCTACTGTTATCATCTTAGAAGACATACTGTATAAGCCAAACTTCATGACAAGCAACTTTTAATACTGCCTTTCAAAAATATGTTTGAAACAGAGACTCAGCAGTAGAGTATATGCAGACCTGCAATGGAAGGCAGTGTCACCCTAACAAAAGTATCCATGCCAGATTTAATTTTCAGCTTGTTCAGGGTGTTTCCAAAATCAGGGGCCATCTTCAAGAAATACATCCAGATTTAAATGTTCATTCTTTAGACTAAGCCTGAGCCACATTTCCACTAAGTACGAGAGGGGGATAGTTCCACCTGGAAAATGTATGGGTAGCCCACCTGCGCTACAAATACATACTGCAGAAGCTGAAATTTCAGCTCAGCCTGTGGTTTTTAAAGGCTGGGTCTTTGGCGTTTTCTATGTCAGCAACATAGGTATTTATAAACACAGGTTAAAGCCCTGGGTTGGTAATAGACTTGGTCTGTAAAGGACAAATGTGTCTCACGCTTAGAAGGCTGAGTCTGTCTCAGGTCATGGTGACACATCTTCGCACTTCAAGGCAGGGGGGGCTTATTCACCCACAATCGCCCCTGTGCAAAGTGTTAGTGAGATCTGGAAAAGCAAACCAAACACCTGCTGGCTGTGATTCTGACAGCACATGGACTCTCTCTCAGTTTTAGAAGCAGTCAAAGAAAAGGACTCAGGCAGGCCTGTATTCTGCTCTGATAACCAGGTCATTGGCATAGCATGGAGTCAAGGTTTTTAAATGTCATTCACATGCGCATGCAACAAATATATCCTAAACGTCTTCAGCACAATTTTAAAAACTCTGAGTTCCAGTATTTATGAGCTTAGTAATCTAATTAAATAGTCTTACCTGTAACATGAGCTTTGGGCTTTTTCTGATCCCATTCAGCTTGGATTGATTTTATTTCATTTTCATCTGTATCGAAAAGAGAAAAATAAATTGCACATAAATTGAATACTTAGGCTGAATCCTGTAAAAAATAACTTGAAAACCGAATGCTCTGAAAGAAAATAACATGGATCTCGCATTGAACATATTCATATACTCTATGTATGGCATGGAAGGTGATATACTAGTACTGCCTCAGCTGCATTAAAAAGATTAATTAAAAAGATAAATTTTACCCATGTTACACTTAATCATAATCTTCTACTGTGGAAAGCTGATTCTGGCTGAGCTGTGATGTACTCATACTACTGAGCAGTTTTCTTAATCTTTCAAGCTTTAGATGCTAAAACAATTCATTTCAGCTAAGAAGCAAAGTGCGTTTTTACCATGTGCATCTCTCCAAAACCTTATTATGAAGACAGTAGGTTATAATCTTTGCCTCCAGCTCAGCACATATGAAGTGGAATATTCATTTAAATGAAAGCTTTACCATAAGAATACATTGGAATTCTAAGTAAAAAGGTTTTTGACTACGTAACCACCATTTTCATTCTCATGCAGTTAAGAAAACCATGATACAACTTCTTAATTGATATATCTTCTCTTCAACTTATTTTTACTTTAAATGATCTTAAATAACACTTACCTTGGATTGACTTTTGAGGACTGTTTTCGTTGATGCTGATCTTATCTTTTTCCTGTAAAAAAGCATAAGGCTAGGATTATATTTCTCTGCGCTTAGATTTCCAACTACAATGAATGAAGCTTTTCAGGAAACAAACTAGCAGGTGTGCAGTCTAATTTATGAACAGACATGCAGAGCAGGCTCAGACACCACTACATCAACCTTATCTAATACTTAGTGGTCCAGATGAGAAACTCCATCACAAAAAGTGACAAAGCAACAGTCTTAGGTGACAACTGAAGAATTATGTAACAACCAGAGTTGGATAGTGTTGCTTGTGTAGGTTTGACTGATTCTTTTCACTTCCCATCAGACATTGAAGTCAGAATTTTACAGACCTATAAGACCTACAGTTTTTTAGAGACATCCACAGCCCATTTCCACATTGGGAAATGGGAAATAACAAAATACCTGGCATCCTCAAATTCATGGCCTCACACACTGACCTAATAGAGAGAATATCGAAACATTATCCAATTATCTTGGATTTTTCTTTCTTTTAATATATTCAGGCAGTGATGAATAGAAATTGTATAGATTTTCAATCCACAAGACTGGAAGAGGCAGATAATAAATGCTATGATCCAAACTGAAAAATTCAATTTCAAGAATTTGACTGTCTCTACCACCCGTAGCTGCTATTTGCTCGTGTACTATATTGTCTGTTTAATAAACATGGCAATGCACTTGTTTATTGTAATGTGAGCCTTATAGTTAATGTTTCCTTAACATGACTCTTGATAAAGGCAGGAAGGTAACAAAAGTGAGTAAAAAAGCTCGGAGCTGATTGAATTATGTAGATAACCATCTCCCAGCTAGATCAAACAGCATTGCAGAACAAAATGTGTTTCCTTTCAAATAGAATCTCTTTACCACTTGCATTTCCAAATGCTTTACAAGCAAGAAAAAAGGGGAAAATGAAAAAAAGGTTCTACAAATTACTGAAACATTTTTTGGGCGGCGAGCAAAATCAAGATTATTTTTTAGGAGCACATTATGAAATTATGAAAGGACCTGCTGTCAGAGGGGTGGTCAGTCTACTACAGAACAGCACAAGTGAGTAAAGGAAAGTGAGGTCAAGCTTTGAGTCACAAAGTTCCATCAGAAAAACGAAGGAACGGAAAATAAGAGCACATGCTGGGACACGGAGGTGTATGGTCACTGAACAATGAGCCAAAGTATGACCCTAGGAACAGACCAGCAACAGTTTTTACAAAGGGGAACAAGTGAACATCTTCCTCTTTCAAAATGGTTCTTTTAAAAGCCGGTGTAAAAGGTACCACAGCTCTGTGGAAACTAAATGCATTAATGCCCCGTGTATTTTGACTGCAATATGCTTGTAGTTAAGGCATTTTCTAAATTACATGCATTCCATACTGGACATTAGGCTGATTTATTATTTGTGTTAGCATATACATCACATTTCATCACAATCATCAACCACCTTTATAAGACATTTCTTGAGGGGTTCATCATTGAGTTTGTGAATGGCAGAGTGCACCATACTTGATGCTGTGCTGTTTATTAACAGAAATAATAGATAATGAGCAATTGATTGGTAACTTATAGTGGTTAGTGACAGGAAATGATTAACAATATGACTAACAGTGCTTGATGGACACCTAAGTCTTGTGCTATACCAGTTGTTGGACATGCAATGCACAGCTTTAGCTAATGTGAGCAGTTCCCTACGCTTAGTTGAATACTATCGCAGCCAAACCTAGTTAACTGAGGATATCAGTACCCAGTGTAACTCTCTTTATGAATATAGATAGACTACCAAAGAGGATTTGCACACAGACCATGGGAATTTCCTACTGGTTTAGCTAGTGCAGTCTTTTTATTAATCCCAGTCTGTGAAACATGTCTAATAAATCTACTGCAGCATAACCTAATGTACCAAAAACATGGGCATTCAAAATCCTCCACATTTATTTGATGATAAATTCTGGCATACACACATTCTGGTGTTATCCTTAATTTTGGATTTTGACCATTTGAAATTTAAAATGCATTTCTAATACTTATTAATGGTATGTTAACCTACTCAAATTCCTTTTTTTTGTCTTTTGTCACACTGTCTACCTGGGTATGGACAGATAAAGGATTATAATTGTCTACGGAAGAGCTACCATAAAATCTCTTCTGCAGGAAGATCTGACCTCTTACAGTAAAACCAGATTATTGCCAATTGCATTGCACAATGTCCCTCTGCAGCACAACATAGATTTACAGAGCTGTTTAGCTGTTAACCCATTAAACTACATATAATGCTATGAGAGCTTTTATGGTTTCCAGAAATCGGATAAAAGCCATTCCCATTTAAGAAAATGATCATTTAAGCTTTTTAGCATCTAGAAATTTTAAATGTTCATATGAAAAGTACATATAATTTAACTATATAAATCTTCAATGTTTTATCCACATCATTTTTTTCTAGCATAGACAGCAACTTTCCAGTGCGTGCTCAAGTGCAACAAGTTTTCAGAATATGATCATGTTTAAGAGTGAAAGCTTTGGCATTTTGTTCCAATGTCTACAACATTTAATTGCAAATGAACTGCCCTTTAACAATTTCGCAGCCACTTTCAGAAAATGGAGAGTAACAAAATGCTGGAGAAAAACTATTTGATTGAAAATTACCCTATTATTATTTAACTATTATATGGTTTAGATTCTTGGCAAAGTTCAAATAGGTCCCATTTAAAAGAGTGTTAGTTTAGCCCTTGATGCCAATCCAAATATTGCAGGCGGTACTTACAGAGTTTCTTGTCCACAGCTGGAAGATGAAATAACCCTCAATCAGTATGCCAAGCAGCACCAGGATCAGCAGCACAAAGAGGAGGGTCTGTGCCGTCCCTGTCCGTTTTTTCCGGGGATCCGGGGGAAAAGTTGCACTGGTCTTCCCATCCACCACAAAGACTGAAGGATAAACCACACTGGGGTCGGCCATTGCTTCACAGGGATTTGTTGAACCAATCAGGAAGACCTTCGTGAGAGAAGAAGGGCACTTGACCTCCCAAATCTGGCAGTAACAAAGCCGTTCACAAGAGGCAAAATGCTCTGAATACAGAAAGGCGTCCTCAGAAACAGATGTTACTTTGAATCTGGCATCCCAAGAACTGAGGGGCAAATTCCAACAGCCAGTGTAGTTACAGTTGTCTTTTTGAAAAGAAAACAACAAACAAAATAACTGAAGTCAAGGTTTTTGTTTTGTCTTTCTCTTCCCCAGGGGCTTTACAGGTTTGTCTCTGTCCCTCCCGAGTCTGATTAGAGACTGTGTGGACACACGGGGCCAGAGCAGTGATATTTAAACGGCTGGCTGTGACGCCCTCGCACTTGTACATAACGCCGGCGACCACTACTTCCTCTCTTGCTCGGGTGCGTACCTCAGAGAGAGAGAGAGGAAAAAAAACAGGGCTTCTGCAGCGCCTGCGAAACAGCTCTGCATCTCCATCACCTTTCATGACACACATAACTGAAGGAAACATCTTGGTTTTGTAAGAAGTCAAACTTGTAGCAGCAGTTTTGGATTTCCTCAACCACTTTTCAGGCCTTTGCCCTCCAGAGCCCTGACTTCAAGACCTGCACAGCGAGGGTTAGGGTGTTCAAACCAAGTCCTGCAGCTTCTCTTTGTCTTCTGACTTTGATTTGAGGTGAGCCTTTAATTATTTAGGGATGCTTCATCCTTTTGTTTTGATAAGGCCATTCCTCACTGTTGACAGGAAACAGTGTTTTGTTTAAATTGTTGTACAGGCTTTGAAAATCTTCACTGTTCCACACTGTACCAAGTACTAGGTTTCAGAATGCTTTTTATTGAGTTATTTTTCCATGGCCTGCTGACGAGAATCGAAGCAGACGAGCCTGTGAATAACTAAGATCTAGATTAAATCAAAAAAGTGGCCCATGCCACCCAAAAGTCACAAACCCATGATGGCAGGTTTATTTTTGCCCGGAGGCTTTAAGTACTGGGACTGTAATGTGTCTGGCAGCTGGGAGAATTTAATTCTTTGCAGCTGTTGAGACAGCTATATTAGTGCAAAAGATTGTTTGATAGGCTAAGAAGTTCTTAGTTTGAAGTTCGAAGTTCTTAGAAGTTCTAAGAAGTTCGACGTTCTCACAGAGTTCTAAGTAAATTGATGTGATCCTTGACGTGGGCACACAGGATTTGGTGTAACATGCCTGACTGCTACCTGTCTATCTCTGTGTACAATCTAAAGGAGAAACACAATAGCTGGGGCCCATAGAGTAATCATGACCCATAATAACTGAGGGCTTCAGTTCATCCCCAAAATTGGATTGTCTGTTTTTATTTTTTTGTGGATAAGGCACAGCTGAGATGGGTAAAGTTACTGCCTCTGTATTACTGTATGTAAACCAAGAAGCCTTTATCCAGTCTGCAAAATGATAACATGATTAACAAAGTGACAACTTCTCCTCGATGTTTATTATCCTTTCTTCATGTTGCCAAGTTCAGTACTCAACATTTCCAAAGTTCGATCATACTCATAAAATGGGGGGAAACATATGTAGGATGTGTTGTGTAAACATACAGGTTGGTCAGTCATGCCTCTGGAATCCATCATTGTTAACTGGGGCTCAATAGTAGTTCATCAGTAAAAGGCTCCTGCTTGATATGCTATAGCAGGACCACATACTGTAGGTACGCAACTGATTGACAGTTTTTGTCATTCCAAAAGGCAGCTGAAATTTTCTTTTATCTCTGCACCCACTGGGCCAAATATTAACTAGACATTTGGGGCACAGTCTGCATTGTATGTCCAATCCAGACTTGTATGTGCCAGGCTACCAAGTGCCAAGTTAAACCACAGAACTACTTATTGAAAAAACACAGCCAGCTCTTACTTTGTCACTTAAGCATATGGGAAGTGGTCAGCACTCTTCAATTTGATATTTAAAATTAACCTCAGCAGCCAGCAAGGAAGTCTACACAATTTGACCAGTTTATTTCAGTGTTCCCTGCTCTTTTGCAGATATTGAGGACCACCTTAAAATAAATTCATTAATAGTTTAATGCATTTTCCGGGAAATTGTCAAAGCTTCCATCTAAGCACACTTTGCTCCCCATTTTTGAAACAACTGTCACCAGGTACAGACCAAGCAAGAAATAAGAGATGTGCTTTTTTTCACTGAAAAAATTGAAAATCAGCTTGATTTTTTCTTGTGTTAGAAAACACCTGTAAATTCTTACACTGAAAAACAATGTAAATAAACTATGCTAAATGAACTTTTGGCCCAAAGAACCACTTATTTGGATTTCATCTATCTGTAACTCCAAGAACATAGTGAGTTTTATACTACAATAATCACTGTGGTCATATGCTATTTGGAGTCTACTTTATTTTTACAGGTGTTAAACAGTAATGGGGTATTTCCCCTCTTCAGAGAACTGTCACTCAATGGCATTGTGCAGAGGCGATTGTGCAAAGGCTTGTTTTGCTGTGAAAGTATTCTTGTGTACATTTTATGTTTCTTTGAAGGTTAACGAGCACACTACTCTAAGTCTGAAATCAGCAGGCGTTGTTGCGTTGACTAGTTCTCCTCCGTATTTCTCATTATGTATTTTATTCTGATTTTCAACTTCTCAGAGGTGAGTGCATTCCATTGCATCATGTGAAAAACAATCCTGTTACTTTGACAGTTGAGAATGACAGACCCTGATGCTGGAGCATCCATGACTCCAGAACTTCGGAAGAGGCAGATCCGGGTCTTCTGGAAACTGCTCTACATCTTAATTGCCCTGGCGCTCCTAGCTGTTGTAATTGAGGGGTACCTCATTCACTGCCTGCAGATGAGAACCCCAGTAAGTACAACCTGCAGTGTCTGATCTGGGAGTGGGTTTGTTTCACCAGTCAACTGAATAACAGGATGTAGAAGCCTCTGCTTGGACCTCTACACAATATTACAAACTACATCACAACATCCCACTTCATATGTGAGTACACCTGGAGCATGAAATAAATTATCATTCTGCTTCTGGTGTCTAACTGAGAGACATGTATTCAGTAGGTTAACCATGGTCCTGACACAAGACATGCAGTGATATGTGCGTAATAATCCATTGCCCAATAGCTCACATTGGATAAAGCTATGTGTTACTTTTACAACAAAGACATGAGGCGTGGGTAGAATCTATGAAGTACCATTGGTCACATCAACTACAGAACATCCACCAACTCTTTCCCAATGCTTACTCACTGTCTGAGATTTTGCAATCAAAGATAGCCCATCACAGAATATCTGACTCAGGAAGTCAGATAGAGAATCATGTTGGAGAAATGTTAACCAAATAGTGTAAAGACTACATATGGAATATAAGATTTTTAAACAAAGAAAAAGTATCACACTGGTGCAGTTCAAGAACATGCCAGCTATCAGTGTCAGTGAGTTTTGTAACACTAAGCTGATGAAGTACCCTGCCAGTGAGTATATTAAGCATTAAAGCTTAATTTGCTCCATTTCCCTTAGACAGAAATTTAACCATATCTTACAAAACATTAACTTTCAACTCTGTGGCCTTTCTGAGTTTTCAGCTTTTTAGTTTTAATGAGTTTTATTTCAGTTTTTACCTATCTTAACACTTATTGCATAGTAAACCCGCACTTAAGTAGTGAGTATGAGTATGGGTATGAGTGAATAGTAGGTTACCTTTCTGTTGAATTTTTCTGTTTAATATCCATTTTTAAAAGAGGATTATCTGCCTCATTTCATTCAAGTGGGAAAATAGATCTTTTTTAAAAAGTTTAACTGACACTGTGCCACTCTCTGACTGCAGTGTCAGGTATATATGTATTCAAAGTACAGAGAACTCTGTAGAGGTAATCAGCTCATCTGTCTAGAGACGCTACTCATACTTTAAGAAGGCAGCAGTCAAGGGTCATGAGACGAATCCAAACGCAGGCAGACAAGCAGGCAAACAAGCTTGTAGACGAACAGGAAAACACAATCCAAAATGTAGTCGAAAGCTAAGCAAAGTTCATAGCCAAGGTGACACTGGAGCAAAGCACAAGAAGAATTCAAAATGTGAAGTCAGATCGCTGCAGATTGGGAATCCAGAAAATAAAACAAAGAGGGAACACAGACTTAGAAAGCAAAACTGTGAGACTCAGAACAAAACTCTAAAACTAAGATATGAGTGGAGAAATTCTTGTTTTAATGAGAATCCCTGAGAAGTCTCTAAATAGTCTGTTCCCCATGAGACAGGTGTGGTCGTCAATTGTGCGCAGGTGTAACAGACCTCCTTCCTGATCATGTAGGCACAGCAACCAGCTGATTGACCTAGTTGAGGCTCTGCTGGATGCTATGAAGACACTAGCGCTTTGTAAAGTGCTCCAGTGGGAGCAAGTAGGACATACATTTGAAACTATATTGAAGATCTTCAATGCAACTGGAAAGCTACGTCCTTCCCAGATGTTTATCCATTCATCCATTTTCTAACCACTTCTTCCAATTCAGGGTCGTAGGAGAGCCGGAGCCTATCCTGGCAAGCAATGGGTGCAAGGCAGGGATGACCCTTCACAGGATGCCAGTCCATTGCAGAACAGAAAAAGACTTAAACACAATCACTCTACGGCCAATTTTCCAAGAAGCCAATTAACTTCTCAGCTTGTCTTTGGACCATGGGAGGAAACCAAAGCACCCAGTAGAAACAAACATGAACACAGGAGAACATACGAACTTCACACACCAGCTATGGATTTGAACCAACACTATAAAGCAGCGATTCTAACAACTGTGCAACCATCCCACACCCCAGATGTTTATGTTATCCCTTTATTCTTTACTGCAACTTATTAAACAACACTTTACTCCACTCTGGTGTACAGAACTTGAGGGCGGGGAGGGAGTGTCAGACCCTTGTGATGATCCAGTTTAATCGCAGTTATTTATTGTTGATTTTTAATGAGAATCCCTGAGAAGAGAGAAATAATTGCAGTTCTTTTATAGGAACAAGATAAGGCCAACAATGAAGAAATCATAAATGCAAAACAGATCCATGGTATGTTCCTTTCATTTCTTATAATTTAGTTTTGAACATTTTACAAAATATTTTATGTAGTATTTAAGGTACTTAATGGTTAATGTAATAATTTATCCATTTAAATTACTATGTGGAATATACTATCCTTACCATGTTGACTGAACATTCTAAAAAGTCTAAGTAGGATGTACTGCTTTCATAATTAAGGAGATGCATAGATAAAGGTGGAAATAATGATTGTATTTTGTTCCTACTGTTTGAGAAGGTTTGCAACAAAATCTGCAAGGTACTGTTGACGAGAAACAATATTGACAGCAGAAACTGAGCTTCTGCAAGTCTCTGTGTCAAGTCTCTGTGTCATCTCTTATCTCTTTTTGACAGTATATTCATCCTGAGTAAACAGCATTATATTTAATCTAGATAGAGCTTCATGATGCCACCTGAGATAACTCTATTGTGTAGTGCACCGTACATGTGAACATACTCTCTGTTTGCTTATTTATCATCATTGGGTAAGACTCATTAAGTTGTGTAATTCTTTCTATTCAATACAGAAGAAATCAAACATATGCACAGAGACTTGACAAAGCCTTCAGCTCATGTCACAGGTAAGAGCTTTTGTTTTGGAATCCAATCAACAGTAGTAGTAATAATAATAATTCCTTGGGTTTGTACAACATTTTTAATTCCAAAGGATCTGAATTAATTTTACCTATAGGATGGGACCCACTTTATTGGGGTAACTGCACTGGCAACATGACTGCTCCCTACAGAAGCCTCCCAGAGACACCTAAGCTGAACACCCTAGTCAGGAATGTAGATTTCCTCACAGTGGCACCTCTCAGTCTACCAACAGCTGCAACCCGTTTTTTGTTCAAGGTCTTTCATTCCAGTACTGACGAGACCTGAGACCTGATAAAATCAGGCTGTAAGTTGGAAATGCTGCTGTTCTCTTAAAAGTAGCTGCAGGTTTGTCAAAATATGCAGTAGGTCTGGCTCTATGTTTACTGTACCATAGTAAAACATTAAAAATTAGATTGAATAACATGAGATCATGAGAAAATGTTATAAATGGGAGGATGCTATTCATCCAATTAGGGTCTGAAGATCCCATCCAGTTTTTTTCTTGGAAAAAGATGTGGTATCAGCTTTAACAATATGGCTGAGATAGCATGTTCTTAAATCACATGACACTCTGTGTACAGAAATGTTTTATGTTTCTCCATCTTAAATACAATTCAATACAAATACATAGTTTCTACCTGTGTCCTCTGGTTTGGGTTTAGCACTTGAAGAAGTCCACTGGGTCAGCCTTTGAATACATAGTACTTGTATCAGGTTCCTTCATAGATTTGTACTGTATGTTTAAGACTAAAAACATTGAGGCCTTTTAGGCTGTCAGTGTAAAACGTGCCAGTAGTCATGGCTCTGGACTCATAACAAGAAGGTTGTGGGTTCAAATTTTAGGCAAGATTGTTGTTGTACTGTTTAGTAAAACCCAGTAAAGGAAAACAGGTTTGAATGTAAGTTGCCTTAGATATAAAAGTGTCTTCAGTCAAAGAAAATTAGTGGTGGTAATCATGTGATTTACATTCTACTGCTAGATGGTATTAGACTCCTTGTAAGGACCTTACAAGGCCAGTGTTGTCCATACCATAAACTACATTTCTAAGTAACCACGTGGGAGATATCCACAGGACATTGAGCCACTCTAGCAAAATCACAAGTAGCAGAGCTGAACTCTATCATATGCATTACATGCTTTGCAGTATGCAGATGCTTTTCAGGTAGAGCCCATGGTTAACCAACCATTTGTCTCTAAAATGGAAAAGTGACTCAGATTTAACCTCATGAAGTCAACGGAAGCAAATGTCACAGTCACAGTGACAGCTAAGCTAAGTATAAAGAGGAGGCCACCATGTCCAGAAACCGGAAAAAAACTATTGACTAAGCAGACTTGATTAGCCATATTTGGTTGCTTATAAAATCAAATATAATTTAATGTATCTTTAGTAGGGTTTCTGAACAATTTGTTCATTGAAGATGAATATGATAATGATATGGTTACTCATTTCGGCCACTTTGATGACTTCAAAAAAGGCTTCCTATAATTTGTTGGGATGAATGAGTGTTCAATGAGCTTAGAAGAGATGTTGCATAAATAAACTAGCAGCTATGACTTTAAGATGCCTTGTACTGACCGACCTACAATCTACAACAGACCTACAATAGAATCTGATGATGACTGAGAAGTATCCCAGGTTCTGGGTCCTTCTTTTAGGAACTGCAACTTCTCATGTGTTTTAATATTTTAATTATTGAACAGCTGAGTTGAGAACACACAGCAACCTGTTAGGATCCTGTTTGGATACACCAGCAAGAAAGAAAAGAATAAACAATTAATGTCATAGTTACAAAATAATATATTCCTTAGGAAATACTATAAATAGATACTAATAAGAGCAGGACTATATATCAAGGCCTTACGGGACACCAGTTGTCACCAAACTTGTACAAGAGTAAAACTACCTTTTCCTGTCAGATGAATAACATTCAAACTTGGAAAAAGCAGTTTCAGTTATACCAAAAACTCTCTCTGATATGTTCAGCAAGATGGTATGATCAACAATATGAAAGGCAACGCAGAGCTCCAGTAATAGATCATGGTAATACTATAAAGTATGTCGATATGAAATGCTGCCTGAATGCTATTTTTGCATATGAACTTGTTGTTAATGATAAATTAGATACCAAAAGATCATTATGAAGCAGGTTATAATCTAAATTGTTTTTTAAGAAATGGATAAGAGTATTTCACAATATAAATTGAGCCAAACAGTGGAAATGTGATATAAGAAATTTGTAGTTGGCTGAATCTACAATTTCCGATAATTACTGAAAAGGGATTGCATGGAACTCAAAGTGCACACAGTGTAAGTTTACCATTAAACCTAAAATTGCAGAAACTGCAGGCAGCGCACAGATGGGGAAACTGCAGGCAGTGTGCAGACAGGGAAGCTGCAGGAAGCACACAGATGGGAAACTATTGGCAGCACACAGATGGGAAACTGTACGCAACGTGCAGATGGGAAAACTGCAGGCAGCTTGCAGACAGGGAAACTGCTGGCAGCGTGCAGATGTGGAAACTGCTGGTAGCGTGCAGATGGGGAAACTGCTGGCAGCGCACAGAGGTGGAAACTGCTGGTAGCGTGCAGATGGGGAAACTGCTGGCAGCGCACAGATGGGGAAACTGCAGGCAGTGTGCAGACAGCGAAACTTCAGGCAATGTGCAGACAGGTGCTGAGCTGTGCTGAGCACGCAGACAGATGTTTTGCCGTAACAGGTGCAGATCAAAGCTAATAAATGAGAGAATAAACACAGTCCAAGGCACAAAGGGGAATCCGTGAGAGTGGTCGGGTTTAGCAAAGCAAGGATCAGATCCAGGAAACACTGTAGCAAAGCACAAGGGGAATCCAAGCTGAGGTTGTAAAACAAGCAGGGTCAGAAGACAAGTGAAAAACAGTTTATAGCATAGAGGCAAATCCAGAAGACGTGGTCAGGGTGAAGCACAGGTTGAGAATCCAGTGACAAACAAGCAAGACAGGAACACAGGAACCAAGGTGGGTAGGGAACTAAGGAGCAAATGTAGAAACAGACCACAATTGTTTCAAAAAGCCTCAGAGATCTCAGAGCTCTGTCAGATCTTAGTTTAAATATCCTGAACCACCTGAAGCTAGTGTGTTAAAAAAAGTCTCCAGGTGGTCCAGGTCTGTCAGGTTGTCAGTTTGGTATCCACAGCAACAGGCACTGAGTGACAGATGAGTGGAGGTGTGGCTAGCTGGTGTGTTAGTATAACTTGACTGGCAGGAGAACAGCATGGGTGAGCATGACACAAAAGTAAACTACTTTAGTAGGTAGACTTACTAACGTTAAGTCTTAAATAAAAAAAAAATATATATGTGTGTTTCAGACTTGTGCCCCATCCAGGGTACATCCTGCCTTATGCCTCCCACTTGCTAGGATTGGCGTTGGCTCCCCCGTGACCCTGAATTTGATAAAGCTAAAGGATCCATTAGAAAATGGATGGATATTCATGTTCCAGTTTTCCTACTATGTATACTAGATCCTTAAGTTTAATTGTTTAGTTGCTATAAGAAAAAAACATTAATGAAAGATAAAGTCATGAAAATCCTCCTTCCTGAATTTATCTCACCTGAATTCATCCTCTTTCTGCATTTTGTCAGACAGCAGCATTTTCAATTAGGAAGAACATTCCAAAAGTTACTGTAGCTTAGATCTTAATTTTAGCAATTGAGATCAGATAAAACCGCATTCAATAATAGCATGCCTTTTTTTCCAGGCTGTAAATTCAACACCAGTAATGATGGGAAGCTGTCCTGGGAGCCCAAAAACGGAGATGCCTACATCTATGAAATGGACTACAAAGATGGTGCTCTGGTCATTAAGAAGGAGGGATACTATTTCATTTATTCCAAAATACTTTATGGTGAAAGAGATTGCAAAACCGGTCACTTAGAAACCTTCAAGCACACAGTATTTAAGATAACACAGACAGTTTCTAGAGAAGTGGAGCTGATGAGCTCCATCAGGTCCTACTGCAAAAATGACAAGGAAGGTGAGTTAGTAAACAGCTTCCTTGGTGGGATCTATTACCTTTTAAAAGGGAACCAGATTTTTGTTACAGTGACTGAAACTAAAAATATCCTAGTGCAAACGAGCTCTGAAAATGTCTTTGGAGCTTTCCTAATGTGAGATAATCTCTTCTTACTTTGTGTTAATGAGACTAAGAAAGCGGTTCAGCAAGTCATCTCCATGTCCCTCACTTCAGAATTGTCTTCAGGTCAAGAGCTTCATGATTTGCTGAATGGACTGAAACTCTTAGTGATGACATGATAAGAGATTTTGTCTTCACAAAGAATATGTTTTGAATCATTTTAAAAACTCAATTCTGTGTGAAATAATTCTACTACCCTCAATATTGTTCATATTTTGTGTAATGTACTTTTCTGCTCTTACTCTTATTACAGTTAAAGTAAGCATGAACAGTTCCTGTTGTTTGATACAGTTACTATCTGTATGTGACAGTCCAGACTAAAACTGCTCCTAGGCAATGCTTTAGCGTAGGCTGCTTGGCATGTGCAGGATGCAGCCTGCTAGATGAACTACAGTTGGACTTGGTATCTTCCTTATTCAGTATTTCAACTTATGACTTCCACTGACGTCATGCTGTGTGTGCAAGGACTTGGACTGGCCATTTCAAAAGCTTGAAGAAGAAAGCCGGTTGAAAGTATGATGAAAGAGAGAGAAGAAGGGCTGAAAATGCCTATCCTTTAAGAGGCAGCAAGAGGCTATTAGTGTCCTTTTTATATTATTCTGTGTGAATTATCTTTTTTCTATTTTATGCCATAATAAAAGTCAGGACGTTTTCAAACTTTGATCCATGTTTGTGTCCCCCACTGAGAACTCAGAAATAAAAACAGAAAAGCATGGTAAAGAAAATGATTGGTTAGACGATGGGGTACAGCCCAGACCTCATTTATTCTGGTCCTGGGTCATTCTGTTAACTGGCATGATAGGGATTCCTGAAATGGCCGAAGATCAGCAGGATTTTCTAAGGCCTGAACCAACCAGGGTATTCTTTGCTTCCTGTGAAATACAACTTGCCGGGTGCCTGCAAGTTTGCAGTGATGTCAGTGAGAGATGCTTCTTTCCCCTAATCAATGCAGACTGTCCTATAAGCCACTGTGGAGCTAGCAGCATGTAAGTAGACAATGGCTTTAACGGGCAAATGTGTATAAGTGTATATGAACATATCCTTATACTCCTTGAACAGCACAGTTGTCATGGTAAGTCGAGCTGATAAACAGGAAACCTATAAAATAAAATCTAAAATGGCTATTCCAACCATTAAGGAAAAGGCATAAAAAATAATGCATTATGCAAATTAATCTGGTCGACACAACATCAGCACTTTTCATTGTGATCTTCAGAGATTTCTGCCAGCAGTCAACAATGACTACAGAACAGGTCCCAGCAGACTGAATTCTGCCTTCCCTATTTTTTACAGTGAAGTACAGAAACCCTTTTTTTTCAAACTTTTTGCATCACTTCTTGAAAAATGAACTGGAATCCTGCATCCACATGAAAAAAAAGAATGTGGTTTCCAGCCATGAGTGACTTCCAGGACAGCTATTGCGCTACGCAATTTCACAATTTTCCTTTGCTTCTAAATTTTCCTCACACTGATTTTTTTTTCTTTTCCAAAAAGCATGAGAAATAATCTTTACGCATTCATTTGTACACACATTAGAAAAGAAATTATATTTATTATAGAAATGATTTTCTCTGGACAGCACAGCACAGTGGTGCAGTGGTTAACATTGCCAAAGAGCTGTGGACCTAGGTTCAATTCTGCACTTAGGGAGCTACTGTATGTGTGTCATTGTGGCATTTCTATTGTTCTATATTAGAGATCAGCTTTATAACGGTGATTGTTCTATATGTATGTGTGTTCCACCACATAACTTGCAATGACCATATCTGTTTGTTCATCTCGGAGTTAAAAAGACCTTTTTAAGAAATATGGCTGCACCTAGATAGAGTGGTTGTATTTCCAGTGTGACATTAATTATGAATTAATAGGATATCAGATGGGCAGCACAGAGGCACAGTGGTTAACATTGCTGCCTCACAGCATTAAGGTCCTGTGTTCAATTCTGGATTCTTGGGTGCTGTCTGCGTGGAGTTTGTATGTTCTCCCAGTGTTCATGTGGGTTTCCTCTGGGTGCCCTGGTTTCCTCCCACAAAGATATACTTGTAGGTCTACTTGTGGCTTCTAGGAAAACTGACCCTGGTGAGTGTGTGTGTGTCCATGTGTACCCTGCAAAGAACTGGCAGCTCATCCAGGCAGGCAGCCCTGCCTTGCACACACTGCTTGCTGGAATATGTCCCAGCTGCCCCATGATCCTGTACCGGTTAAAGTAGACAGAAAATTAATGGCTGGATTATTCTTTCTGCTGAGAACTGATGGCAATATGTGTCTGTGTTGTGAATGCCATCTAAATCCCTTCCTACCTGGTGAGAGTCAGCACTGTGCAAAGACTAATCTTTAAATAGCCCTCCCTATAGAGCTCTCTATAGTTAGCTCTTTCCATATTCAATCAGTAGTTTATTGCTGTAAATGTTTCTGTCAGAGTCTTTATTTAAGAAATATACATATAAATTGAAATGCATGCTTGTTCAAAAAGAAAACCTTATAATACAATCATCAGTATTATAGTATAGGTATTACATCAGTTGGCCTGAGCTTAACCAACACACTTAGTGTGCTGAGGTCAAAATATCGTTTGTACTGTACATTGAGTTTGGTTTTTGGATTTTCCCATTTTATGATTTGCTTCTGTCTTCTGTTGAGTGATGCATTGCCTTACTTACACAGTCTCCTTGTTCATTGAACCCAAAGGACATTTTGCAGGACCTCTGTTGCTTAAGAGAACATACAAGCAAAATAAAGTAAAATCTACAACCTTGTGTGGTGTGTAAGTGGTGAAGTTTTCTTTTTGCAAACAAATCTTTACACCTTGTTAAAAAACTACTAATCACACAAATAGTTTGAGGAGCAGGCACACCTCAGAAGTGTCATATTGCTCACCAGGTATGCCTCTACCATAGTCTTTGCTGTAGTTATCCCTTGAGGGGGGCAGCTCTTTATAACTATATTTGACAGAACCATTCCTCGGAAACAATGGACAAATCAAGTTCAATTCTGCAACACCAGCTTCTTAAAAGTAAAGCAACGCTACTCCACTCCAACTGCCACCAGGTATTACACAAAGCTTTATCATTCTGTCTCAGTAAGGACTCTGTTTAGTTCTAATCAGTGTTACCCAGAAAAGGCTGAAAGGTTGCAAAGTCAGACAGATTTGACATGTTTGTTATTTACTAAGCAAATTAGCTGACGAGGGTGAAAGAGACATACATTTCACCTCAGAGGACCGCAAACCTGTTGTGGTGTTCCTGGCTGCCTGGCCATACAGTGCGCAGCCTGTTTGAAATGAGTAGGACTGAGTGAGACTGAAACCTCATGCACAAAGTACAGGTTTCTCACAGCTTGAATTTCATGTCAATTTATTTCTGCACTACGCTGCTCAGCCCCACACACACCTTCCCCAGGAAATTAGCCAACCACAAAGCGAGCAGCTCTGCATTCTCTATTTAGCAATGCTCAGACAAAAACAGCTCTATAAAATCAGCTCTTTCTCATGGGTCAATTTTATTCCTGTGTAGATTCGTAGTAAAGGCCTTGGAACTGACCAGGTGTGTGTCATGACAGAGGCCGTTTCTAAATTTACACAAAAGAATACAGACATTGTCTTGTCTGTTCCATGCAGCGCAGCAGACACCCAATCAAGGTGAACAAGTCACCAAAAAAGAGAGTAAAATTAAGAAATTACAGAAACAAAGAGAAGAGGTTGTTTTCTGACTAGTGGCCACAAAAGCTAAAGAGAGCACACCATTAAAATCCATTGTTGTAATAATAATAATAATAATTGCTTACACTTACTATATAGCACTTTTCTGCACACTCCATTCAAATCGCTTTACAGGTCATGGGGACTCCTCCCCTCCACCACCACCAATGTATAGCCCCACCTGGATGATGCGACGGCAGCCATAGTGCGCCAGAACGCTCACCACACATCAGCTATCAGTAGGGAGGAGAGCAGAGTAATGTAGCCAATTCAAGATGGGGATTATTAGGAGGCCATGATTGTTAAGGGCCAATGGGAAATTTGGCCAGGACACCGGGGTTACACCCCAACTCTTTTCGAGAAACGCCCTGGGATTTTTAACGACCAGAGAGAGTCAGGACCTTGGTTTTACGTCTCATCCGAAGGGTGAGTAATGCAATAGTTCTCCTTACGCATCCCAGCAATTAAATGTTACCTCATTATTTCTATGCACATAGCGTTCATTCATGTTCATAATTCACAGAAGCTATCAGAGCTCATTTAAAGATATTGTCCTCACTCTTATGTCATTATAATTTAAATATAATTGTTTTTATTATGGTGACATAACCTCCTAGGGCACCTTGTAGTGTTGAAGTGTTGCAGCTCCTGACAGGAGGTCAGCCTTTTGGCATTGCAGAATTGACCTGTTTTTTAGGAGGCACTGTGCAGCTGGAGTCTGGGAGAATCCCAGAGACACAGCAGTGGAGCAGTGGTTTGGGTTCTGAACATGTAACTGGAAGTTTGTGGGTTCAGATCCCAGGTGAGACACTGCTGTTGTACCCTTGGGCAAAGTACCTCACCTGAGTTGCTCCAGCAAAATATGCAGCTGTATAAATGGGTATATACAGAAGTGTCAGAGAAATTAATAAATAATCCATGCCTGAGACAAAGAGATTGAATCCCTGCTTCGAATGAGCCACACCTGCCACATCACCTTCGAGCTAATAGAATTGCTTTGGAGGTTGTATCAGACTTCGTTCCCAGCCAATCAAAATGAGAATGTAAGCCATAACGTTTCAGAAAGTCATGCAAAACTGGGTGCTTATCACTCAGAATCACATGTATGGTACCCCAATGTGGTGCATCTAACAAGAAGATCCCACCCCAAGGCCCTTATGTAAGTCTGATTTCTCTCCCAGATGAACTCACGTTTACTCATGAATTACTCTCTGTGCTGTTTCACATAATAACAGTTAGCAAATAATCAGCCTTGCAATCTGTGAACATTAACTCTAATCCTGCTGAACTCAAAAGGGTGTTGTCTTGTTAGTCACTTTTCAGAAAGCCTGCACAGACTTTTGTTTCATAACTGTCTTTTTGTGCAGCAAATTCTGATTATACCAAAACTATTACTTTCTTTTCTACATTTCTAATTTCAAAGTGTGCAAAGATTGCCAATTCTTTTCACTTCTGCATAAACGGATGGCATTGACGTTCGTTGCTGATGTCACAGACCCGATTTTAAGCTGAGGTAGGCTTATCTTTACAGTACTGACCTTTACAGAAATCCTGAGAAAATGCGATCAAGTGTTTCTTTTCAATAAAGAACAAAAAATAACTAGGGAAAAACCTGACTGAAACTATGCACAATGAGGATCCAGAGTTGTTTCTGTTAGCATGGAAAACATGAAAGAAATATTGCAAGCCCTCTGTTTCTCTGCTAATTCATAAGAGAAATGTGAAAAATCAGAAAAATGCAACTTCTCTTCTGATTAAATTTGAAGGCAAACTCCTAGCTAATTGTGAGGGCATTTACTCCACTTGTTTTCTGTGTTTTAAGTAGTGGAGTTTTACCATTAGAACAAATCTTTGCACCTTCTTGAAAGAGGAGCACATAGTTTTGAGGGCAGGCAGAGCTACATGTACAGTATGTTTCTAAAGTGTGATATTGCTCACCAAGTGTGTCGGAGATGACACCTCGGTAGTCTCTGCTGTCTGGGGGGCTACAAGGAGCGATGAATTGTCGTTGTGGATATTGTGGGGAGTCTGCGAGTAATCTCTCCATTACACGTAAAACACCACTAATATTGTATCCCTCAGAATCTATCTGATCTGCATTAAGAGCTTGTAAAGCTTTCTTCTCTATTAACCTAAACCACCTCAAAAACCACATAGGCTTCTGGTTTTCATTTAATTGCTAATGTGGAAAAGCTCATTGATGAAATGGTCAATTACACATCCCCCCTCCCCCCAACAAGCCCTAAACCCATGGTGATTTAAAGAGGACTAAAAAGACTGTGTAAGAGTTTGTGTCTTGAAGAACAAAGATGCCTGCCAGTATAGCCAATAGCTACAAGATTTGGTTAATATCAATGGACACATGTCTGTTGGAACACCTAACAAACCTTTGGGCTTCTGTGAGCTGAAAGAATTACTTTAATAGCGCATGTATTAGTGCATGAAATATCCACAGTCTAATCCTCCTCCATTCAAGCAGGGAAGCCTTCATTTGAGGTAGCAAAGAGGGTCATGGTGTGGGGGATTGAAGTGCTTGTTCCAGGGATTGTTGGAGATTGTTCCAGTTGTTTCCTGCTCTATCCAGCCATGCCTTGCCTGAGAATGAATACATGTCCACACCTCACTGCGTGGGGAGAGGGGGAGAGGTTCCTAATATTGTGGCCAGTCAGTATAGAATGTGCAGCCCAGCCACAAAGCAACACTTGCACTGAAAAGAACTGTGTTGAAGAAGCATCCCCTTTCAAGAGAGGCTGTTAATCAGATTTGGCACAAGTTTGGCCACTATATGTTCCCACAAAATGGGCCATATATTTTTTTCTGTGCTGAAAATGAGTAGTGGGTGGCATAGTGGCACAGTGGTTAGCATTGCTGCCTCAAAGTTCTGGGTCCCTGGGTCAATTCTGGACCTGGAGTTTGTATGTTCTTCCCGTGTTCCTGTGGATTTCCGCCAGGTACTTTGGTTTCTTCCCACAGTCCGAAGACATACTGGTATGTTAATTGGCTTCTGTGTGAATGATGTTCCGTTCAGGGTGTACCCTGCCATGTGCCTGTTGCTTGCAGAGATAGGCTCTGGCCTTTAGAAGAAGTGCTTAGAGTATGGATTGATGGATGAATGAAAATGAATATTAAGGGAATTTGATCAGATTTTGGATTTACAAGCTTGAGCTACAGTTGATTTTCAAATGATTTCCTCAAAACACTTTTGCAAAAATGTAAAATACACTGGTGTAAATTAAAAATAAATAGATAAAGAGTTCTAAACACAGCTTTATATCTCCTATGGGGATGTCCCAAGACAAGGGAAAGATGTGTTGAAATACCACTTCCCTTTTTTCTGTTCTCCTCTGTGAAAATCACAGTCAAACTTCTAAGCAGAAATGAATTTATAGCAGACACCAGACAGGCATCTAGCAAATACAGCCAGTCTTATTCAAATAACTTTGGATGGAAGTTCCAATGTTTAAGGATGAGGTTTCATATTTTTATTTTTAATTCATGATATTCAAATGTCCCTTCCCCATGTAGAAATTCAAATTCCCTATAAAGACACCACCACATCACATCACAGTTCCTAAATATTAAGTCCAGGGGCATGCGAGTTTGCGTGGACCTGAATGGAGTGAACAAAGCTATAATACTGGACAAGTACCCCCTGCCTACAGTGGAAGAGCTTACCTCACTGTATTCATGAAACTGGAACTTCGACAGGGCTGCCACCAGATTCCTCTCCACTCTGACAGCCAGAACTTGACAGCTGTAGTCACAGACATCAGAGTCTTCTGCTATACAAGGGTGCTCTTCGGGGATTGAGCTCCGCCCCCAGCTGTTTCCAGAAAGTGATGTCCACTATTTTCACCGGAATTCCTTGGGGTGGTCATCTACTTCAATGACATTGTGGTTCATCGCCCAACCCTTGCCAGCCATGATGAGTGCCTCCACAGGGTGCTCAAGGTGTTCAAAAGAGAGAAATGTGTGTTTGCCACTGACGTCATCAAGTTTGTGGGTTTTCGCCTTACAGCTGCCGGCCTCACCCCCCTGCAGTCCAACATTGAGGCCATTCATTGCATCCCAGAACTTAGCACAGCTCAGGTCACCTCCTTCCTTGGGACAACTGCCTACTACCTCCGGTTTCTGCCACACTACTCAGCCACTACAGCCTACGGTCTACAGTCAGCTACTACAGAAAGACACCCCTTAGGTTTGGATGCCTGCCTGCTGTGAAGTCGTCAGCCTCCTGAAGGCCCAGCTCACCTCACCGCCCATTCTGGTACACTTTGACGTCTCCAGCCCCACCTTTGTCACCTGCGATGCCTCCAGCACCACCATGGGGGCTATACTGTCCCAGCTTCACAACGGGGTGGAGTGACCTGTCACCTTTGCCTCCCGGGCTCTCAGTCCAATTGAACAGAAGTACTCTGTGGGGGAGCGAGAGGCTCTGGCCTGCATCTGGGCATGTGAGAGGTGGCATATGTTTTTGTATGGTCGTGCATTCACACTATGGATGGACCACCAGGCCTTCACTGCACTGCTTGCCACTTCAGGAACAGGACACCGACCACTCAGGCTCCACTGCTGGTCTGAGAGGCTCCAGTTGTACATTTTTTCACTCCAGGACATGAAAACATACTGTCCCACACCTTTCCTAACCCACCTCGAGCCCGACCTCATCAAGATGCTCCACTCTCCACTTCAGGCTACAGTCTCTCTCCAGGAACTCCAGAAGGCCTTTAGAACAGGATCTGGTGCTCTCCCAGCTCCACACCTGCCGAGCTGGGCCCCTTCCGTCACGTCAAAGATGAGCTCTCTTGCTGGAACGGCTCCTGCACAGTTATTCCAGCCAGTCTCCAAGCACATGTCCTGCAGATTGCACATGAAGGCCACCTGGGCATTGTTAAAGTAAGCAACGATGCTGGGTTCCGCTGTGGTGACCATGAATCGACCAGGACATAGAGGCACTGGTCAGAAACTGCGAGGTCAGCCTCCTTAGCGGGAAAACAGCAGCACCTCTTCTGCCTCCTCTTCAGCCCATAGACTGGCCGGCCAAGCCCTGGAATCACCTCCAGCTGGGCATCTGTGGGGAGCTACACAGTGTCCTGCCCCATCAATACTTCCACATAGTGGCCTATGACCTACATTCAGAATGGCCAGAAGTAGCTTCCACAGGATCGGTCACAACCCAGGCAGCTTGCTGGAGGCTGCCAACCACCAACACCACTGGCAACAGGCTGCCGTTTGTAGCCGGAGTGTTTGAGTCTTTCTTGGCTGACCGAGGCATTCGACACATCCACACTGCGTTCTACAACACAAAGGCGAATGGGGGTGTGGAAGGACTGAACCAGATTCTCAAAAATGGCATCAGAGCCCACCTGTCTGAGGGCCCCTTCTCAGCCGCGCTCTTCCGCACTCTTCTTCACTACAGGGCCACACACGGCAGGCGACTGGCAGCTCACAAGCCTTCCTCATGCTCGGCTTTGAGCTACAAATGCCCCAGGACAGACTCCAGGTGTACCCAGCTCCAACCCCTCCACCCACAGTATGGTGGCAAAATGCCATCATCAGATAAAAAGGTGGTATGATGCTTGGAATCACTGTCCAGGATTGGGTGCGGATGCAACAACCTCATCAGGAGGTCACAGAGCAGTTGGACCCCTCCACCTTCCGCCTCTCTGATGGGTCATGGTGGCACACCAGCTACCTCCGCAGTGTGACAACGCCCACACCCCCTGTTGCTGAGGCCGTTGCTTCCCCTGCTGGACTCCCTGTGGGGCCGTCTGTTCCTGTAGGAGAGCAGCCCTGATCCCCCTCTCAATGGCTAGCCAAAGTCCGATCTAGACCAGCTTGAGTTAAAGACTTTATTACTGACTTTAAATGACTTCTGGTTGTGTTTGCCTGACCAGCTCCTTTTTCACTGACTGGAGGAACTGTTTTTTTGTCATTTTCTGAAGGGGGGGGGGAATTATATGTCGCACAAGCGTCCCCTTATGTTTTATGATGCTGTTGTGCTTCTGTTTCAGAGTTACTGTGTTATGGCACTTAGGTGCCTTGGTGGGTTTTTGCCACTCTGTGTAAGTTAGGCGTTATGCACAATAAAGAGCAGACGCCTGCGAAACCTGTCTGCCTCAGTCCCTGGTTTTCCACGGTGTAACGCATTATCTTCAATGATTCGAACTAGCTGCCTCACATGGAACCTGAACTGTCACACCCTCTGCAGGCTGAGGGCGATCCTACTCTGTCCTGTCCCTAGTTTCCTGCCTGCTGCCCTTCCGGTCCCTCTCTTTCCCTTGGGCTATATATTTCCGGGTCTTGCACTCTGCCCTCGCTCAGCATTGACGATCGGATGTCCTGAGACCCGCCTAGCACCAGGTCGCCCCACGTCCACTACCTGAGGGCATAGGTTTCTAAACGGCACTCCTGAACTCTTTGCACTAACGAGCCCGGGCCTTTTTCCTGTTCCGCCGCTACGCATATGGGTCTTTTTCCGCTCTCCTGCTCTCCACGGTTAGTCCCTTTGGACGTCCGTGACATGAACACACTGAACCTTCTTTGAGTTTCACCACCATCACACATCTCTTTTCTAACCTTTCTAACCAACGACAGAAGAGATCCTGATAGGGTTCGTTGTGCAGTTTGAAGAATTTATCTGGCTGGCTTGGAGAATACAGTACAGTGATGTCTTGACATTCTCAAGTGTTCAGTGCAGAGAACCAGTGCAAATAGCCAAATTTGCATATAAATAAGTCCACCCATTATATGATGTATAATGTATCACAGTATATAGCATGGATGGTTAAAGTATATAAGCAACCCTCCCTTGTATAAAAATAATGCAAGGGCTTTACATTAACTAATTAACTTCACATTAACATTAAAACAAGCAACAGTGACCACAAACTTATAGTAATAATTTAAAATAAACAACATGAAGCCACCCCACACTTTCTCTCTCTGCCTCTGTGATTAGATCATCTCACTGCAATGAAATGGACAATAAAACTGTCAGTGAGTCTTTAAAGTTGTCTCCAGTCTGTCATTCCCCACACTGCTGACACAGAACCTGGAGTCTTTATTACAATAAAAAACAAGACCATACTGAGATGCAGATGCTGGGCAGACATCAGGAATAGGGTTACTTACTTGTTTGATTCATCTTGCGATCCTAATCTTTTGCATAGCTAATTTGAAAGCTGTTCTTCACTACCTTCAATTCAATTTAATCCAGCTCTTCTCTTCTTCCACACAAGACACAATCAGCCAGACTGAATCGCAAAAAAGTCAATTTGCAAAAGTTAAATGTTGAAGCCCTACTGAATAAGAAAGGCATCTTATAGCCCTTCTTATTCAGTCTGCAGTCCCAACTAGCAGCCTAGCTCTGCTGGTGTAGACTACAACTGTCAGTGTGCTGGAATCCTGGGTTTGAATACCCAAGGCCAACAGGATACTTGGATATAGAGAGCAACAATGAGTGAGGAATTAAAATCAGTTGAAAAAAATGTTAACCCTCATCCTCACAATGGCCAAAACAGTCTAATTTGTACATGGTGGGGTGTCTTTTTAACCTCCCCATAAATTCATTCACACATTTACAGTTATAGTTTGTTTTATTTTATTTGCATTTGAGTTCTACATTTCTACAGTTTTCTACAGTTCTACTGAACTTTTCCAGACCAACCCAAAAAATCTATTACGACATTATGATCTATTTAGGTACAACTCACTTAGTCTGAACAAAATGTTTATGGAAATTAACTGTTTTGATATCAAGTAAAAGCATATCTTATATATCTGTGTAATATATAATATTCTTAACCAACATTCCTAAACTAATATAATCACATAATGACTGATCATGTAACATCATTTAAGTATCCTTGCTTTGATATAATTTCTTCATAATTATTTTTCAACATCACTCCAAATCCAAATCCAAATGGAAATTACAAGACCACTATTTCAGCATTCACTACTCTTAGCATAATTCATAGGTATATCCCCACATACAGTACTTACATTCAGTCAGTGAGGGTAAAAATGAAACACTGGAAAAGGCAGAAGTCATGGATCTTGCAGCCAGGGATTTCTTAGAAAAATTATGCAATGTAATGCTGCAAAACAGAAATACTTTTTATATGCAGTTTTCTTTTGGAACCCTGCTAACGTTTCTTAATCGACACAGAATTCTTTAATGGAGGTAGTTCTAGTTCTAGCTCAGACTGAGGCAATTGCAATAGGAACATGTTTTGCAAAATGGGCCATTTTAGAAAGATAAGCAGTTCTGGAAAGTGCTGGTCTATACTAGATTTCCAGGACAGCTATGCAATGCTGATGATGAAAATTACAGATTGCATAGGATTTGTATTATTCCTAGAAGGCTCATTAGGCAATATCTGTTCAGAGTGTTAGATTTTTATAGCCAGTGGCTAATGTTTTATGTTTAATATTCAAAACGTTTAATTATTGCACCAATATGACATGGTAGATGTGCATAAAGAAAGGTTCAGTACAAAATAAGCAAATTATATATTTTTCAGAGGGCTTTTTAACAATTTGCATGTACTTACCTGTAGGTGATTTGATCAAATACATAAACAAAAGGTCCAGCATAAAATAAACAGTGAAGCAGAATGACTGGAATTTTAAGAGCTTCTTTTTTTACAATCTGTACCACTGATCAGTGATGCCAAATGCCAAACATCAAAGTACTCCGAAAAATCCCTGATCAGGGGGTCTCCCTCATGTACCCTCTGGCAATGCGGCGACCCACTTGTGGTCTCAGCCTCATGCTGGGGTCTGCAAACAGGGGTCTGCTGGCAGCTAGGGTATCTGAGTCATAACCACACCACGCCACAGAGCAAGAGGCACCACAAAAGGCTGACTGTGAGACACCTCACCACGCTTCATATAATAGTGCTGCAGCTTCATCTTTCGTTGTTTTCAACACAGGGTGACACATCTGGGGGCTGGAAGATGTTTACTTGTTTGCATCAAAACAGAAAAATAAAACAAGTGCTCTATGAATAGCATTGAGATGAACAATTATTTTAAGTACTCATCTAGGCATTCTTTAAAAATCCTTCCCAAGAAGAGCGCATAGGTTAACAAATCAATTTGTAACACCTTATAATAATTTTAGGTTCTGTTATTAAAAGGTGGCTCAAATAACAGATGAAACCATGCATCATTTAGCAATATTCACAAAGATGACAAGTATCCTTTGTAACACTAAGTAATATTTTTAATATATCTGTAATATTTTTGCAAAGCACATACACAGGCAAACAATGTGAATCTGTTACATAAAACCCAATAGAAAGCATTTGCCAACAAGCATTTTTAGACATAAGCTTGATTTTTCAATTATAAAATTATAATTAATTAATTATTATTATTATTATTAACACTTTTAATGGGATCTCCACCACCACTACTGTACAGTCCCCACCAGGATGATGCGATGGCAGCTACTGTGCGCCCGTACATTCACCACACAGATATCAGTGGGGAGGAAAACAGAGGAATGAAGCCACTTTACACATGGAGATTATTAGTCACGGTTGATAAAATCCTTGGGGAGATTTGGCCAGAACACCAGGGCTATCACCCCTACTCTTCTCAAAAAACACCCTGGGATTTTTAATGAGCTTTAAAAAAGGCACAAGACTTTATCACAGGCCCTGCCCCTGCACAGGCTGATACACTACTGAACCATCCTCTGGTTTATTTAACATATTCATTTTTTTCAAAAACATACACGGAACTTCAGCCCAGCCGCTGTGCTGCTCCATAAGCCTCCAGCCCAGAAGACAAGTGTGTGTTATTACTGCCCCTGTCATATAGTTACAGTAAAGCCTGCTGGCTCACTGACACAGCCAAGGCTTAAGACAACCTCCTGCTGCTATCTTGGCCCCCTTGGACAGGGCACCAACCACCCTTGTTGCTGTGCCAGAAACAAGCTGGAATTATATAAAATATTAGTCAATAGAATTATATAAAATACTAGTCAATAGACCTGTGGGTGGGGTGCGTCTTTGATCAAGGCCCCACCTGAAACCTGTGCTCCTATTATGAGCCGGCCCATACAGCATTACAATAAACCTATTTATCTGTTAGGTTCATAGCTTAATCAAATGAACATGGAGACATGTTTTATTATTCAGTTTCACAATAAACCAAGCAAAAGTAAAACCATGGGTACATGTTGTACATGTAGACTTCCCAGACCTCCTACTGAATTTGTTAAAGTTCCAATTAAAAATATACCTACTGCACAGCAGTTTAATACCATCGTCATGTGGTATAGGTACAGTAGTATAATGTATCTAAAGGGCCTGTCTATGTGTTCTAAGAGGGCGTAACTACAATATATGTTTGACATGGGGCTTTTTCATTACTAATTTTCTGACAGGAACGCACTGAAGCATCCAAGTGCTTATTTATACATCACTTATTTATATTTACTGATTTACCTACCTATTTAATTCACACAAGTTTATGATCATCTTTTTTTGTGGGTCTAGATGTATTTAGAAATGCAACTTTTACAAATGAAAAGAGAAGGAAAAATAAACCCAAACCAATTCCTGTGATTTTAAAACTAAAATATTGTACTGCAGATCAAAATTTTTGCGGGAACGCAGAAGTGGAAACAATAACTCCTGACTAATTTTGAGTTGAGAGAAAGAAAAAGCCAAAGACCTCTCCAACTGGCAGGAAACAATATCTCTATAAACATAAATACCAACAGGACGTTGTGTAAAGTGCCTGTATGAGTAGTTTCCTTTTGTCACGGAAGAAAGTAGTGTCGAGGTTAGGGGCTTAGGGGTCTTACAGTATATGAACTGCTAATAGGGTTTTTTCAGAAAGTCATAGGAATAACCTTTCCATTCCTTTGCAAATCATAGCAAAATGCCGCCTAAAATGTCAGACTTCCTGATGACTGTCTGCTTTTTAAATAAAATGTGGGCTCCATTACACGTTTAGTTACAGAAGCGGCTATGATGGTCAAGAAACAGCCTAGGATGTGTTACTCAGCTAGCAATACTAATGGTGCAAAACACTTAAAAAAAACTCTTTAAGAAGACCATTTGCATTTGCAAAATTCTTTCCTCATCCTTGCTACTGATTTTGTGGAAGTTATTTTAATACGTTTAATACAGGTATTATTAGGTGTTTGTTACATGACAACAACACCTTTGAAAGCTTTCCTGTTAATTTTGTAACTTTATTCTACTGACCTAATTATAGATCAGACCTCAGTAACTGTCTCTCTTAGAGAGCTGTGCAGAGTACGACTGCACTCTGATAAATATGGCAGTTCAGTCTGTGAGCTTATATCAGTGCTAAGTAGATTGCATTTTTAAATTTCAAAATGGAACAAATAAACTTAAAAGTTATTTTCTTCTAGCTGTCTTATGTTGTGTTCTGGCCTATAACTGTTACTGATGTAGTAATGTTTCTGTACAATTGATTAAAACTTACATTTTTGTAGAAATGTTTGTATTTGGTAGTAAAGTAAAGTAAACACTGAGTCTCTTATCAAATGCCTGTACATGAGCCATTTTACCATCTAATATATTTTCCGCCATTTTAAATTAACTGTTCTTTTTAAACACAGTATCCTTTAAATTACAAAATCAAAAATATTTGTACATTAAATATTCACACTAGATATTGGAACTGGACTCTCTCTCTTTAGAATAGAAAAGAAGAGGATGCCATTTTTTATTTTAAGTGTAGTGATACAAGTCTGTATTCACAAGGAGTTTAAAACACATTTGGTACAAGGATATAAAATTCAAAATAAATGAGAAACATTCTCATACCAAACATGATTCAAAATAAACTGTGTGTTATCACCTCTTGATTTTTAATTTCCATTATGAGTCTTGATTACAATACACCCACTGATCTGTTTTTCTCAAACCATCTAGCAAATGTAGGTTTCTGCAAAAGCTTGTATAAAAATCTTGCAAAGTACTGTTTTCTTGAGCATGTGGTGGATTCAGCCCTCTGTGTGGTGATCACGTCTGAAGATCGAGTCAGACATCACAATGGGAAAGTCGGTAACACTTGATATCCACTAGATGAGGCTTTTGAGCTAAGGCAAGACAAGAGATGTCAAAGAGCTCTCAGTTCAGTTCGGTTTATTATCATATACACAAGCGCAATGAAAAGCCTATTTGCATGTATGCTCCAATACAAAGACATTAAGGAAGGACTAAGAAAACATTAACACAGAACAGCAGCTGCAACAACAAGCTAAATAACATACAATTTTAAAAAAAACATCAGTGTAAGACAGTGGTAGGAGTAGAGTTCAGTAATCTGACAGTGTGTGGGAAGAAACTGTCTCTGAATAATAATAATAATAATAATAATAATAATAATAACTCCTCCCATTTTAGGGGACCAAAAGTAATTGGACAATTGGCTGCCCAGTTGTTTCTTGGCCAGCTGTGTGTCGTTGCATCATTAATTCATGCACAAGAGACCTAACAAAAGGTCTAGAGTTGATTCTAGATGTGGCATTTGCATCTGGAGTCTGTTGTTGCTGTTGTCTCTCAACATGAGGACCAAAGAAATGTTAATGCCACTAAAGCAGGCCATCATGAGGCTGAAAAATCCGAATAAATCAATCAGAGACATAGCCAAAACATGAAGTGTGTCAAAATTAACTGTTTGGTACAGTCTTACACAGTGGTGAATCTTAGCAATAGCAAATGACCTGGTAGACCACAGAAGACCACAGTAGTGGATGACCAAGGTTACTTTTAATCATAAAGAAAAAAACCCTTTTCGACTGTTGAACAGATCAGGAACACTCTCTGTTGAACAGATCAGGCTCAGGGCGTCGGACGATGTTGGTATAGAAACCTATGCCCCAGGCCACAGACGTGGGACGACCTGGTATTAGGTGGATCTCACGACATCCGTACCCTCAATGCTGAGTCAGGTGCAGAGCAGACACAGGAAGTAAATAGGCTACACAATAAGACACACCAGAAAGACATGAATAATCAGAGGGAACTAGGAACAGGGCAGAAGTAGAGCACCCTCTAGGTGACAGTATCCCCCCCCCCCCACCCTTCAAGGGCAGCTCCCGATGCCCTAAAAAAGAGCTGCACAGCACTGGGGGGAGGAAAAACCTCATTTAACTGAAAGGAAACTTCCGGGAGTCCACAGCTGAGAGCTACTCCCTCCTCTGGGGTAAAAAAACCTTTACTGAGTAGAGGAAGGGGGTGGCGGACTGGGCTCCGGAGGAGCAAGACAAAAAACATGACCGAACACTTAAAAAATCACGCACAACAAGAAAAATAAGCCTGATTACCCGGAACAGGGGAACAAACAACAGATAGGGAGACCAGGGCGCATGGAAGCCTGGAGCCAGGGAGACCAGAGGGCGTGGGAGCCCAGAACCAGGGAGACCAGAGGGCGTGGGAGCCCAGGACAGAGACAGCAGTGGGCGTGGGAGCCCGGGGAAACAAAACACATAGAAAATACCCAAATAAAGAAACCTGGGAGACCATGACAACAAACCACACGAAAAAGACTCACAACAGATAGGAACCAAGAGTCCAGGGAAACAGGAGTCAGGGAGACCAGGGAACACGGAAACCAGGAAGCCATGAGTAAAAAAAGCAAAGTAAAAAGATTACTTTTTTAAAAACTTTTTTTTACCTTTTTTTGAACCCAGGAACAAATTTCAAAAACACTGCTTCGCGAGGGCAAAAAATAAGCTCAACATTCTGTCACAGATGCCGGGAGTGACAACCTGAAGAAAGCCAGGTATTCGTACGTGGATGTCGGCAAGGCATAATGCTGAATGACCCACTCACAGGCACTATAGAGAACTGAAAAAAAGGCCCAAAGCAAAGTGGTAAAAACAAAAAGCACCACTCATGGGGTCAATGTGCGAATGTCGGAAAGAGCATGCCGTGGAATGATTTGGTGAGCAGTAGAGGCGGTATGTCGGTATAGAAACCTATGCCATCAGGCCACAGAGGTGGGGCGACCTAATAGGTGGGTCTCACGACATCCGTACCCTTAATGCTAAGTGAGGAGCAGAGCAGACACAGGAAGTAAATAGGCTACACAACAAGACACACTGGAAAGACATGAATAATCACAGGGAACTAGGAACAGGACAGAAGTAGAACACCCTCTAAGTGTACAGGGTGTGGCAGCAAACCACTGGTAAGCCTCTAGAACAGAAAGGCCAGGTTACAGTCTGCTAAAAAGTACATAAAAAAGCCTCTAGATTTCTGGGACAAAGCCTTATGGACAGATGAGATGAAGATTAACCTGTACCAGAGTGACGGAAAGAGAAAAGTATGGAGAGAAAATGGAACTGCTCATTATCATCTCATCTGTGAAACATGGTGGACGTAGTGTTATGGCTCAGGCATGTACGGCTGCCAGTGGAACTGGCTCACTTGTCTTTAGTGATGATGTGACTGCAGACAGCAGCAGCAGGATGGATTCTGAAGTGTACAGAAACACCTTATTTGCTCAGATCCAAACAAATGCTTCAAACCTCATTGGACGGCGCTTCACCTTGCAGCAGGACAATGACCCCAAACATACTGCTAAAGCAACTATGGAGTTTTTCAGGACTAAAAAGTGGAATGTTTTTTATTGGCCAAGTCAATCACCCGACCTGAATCCCATTGAGCATGCATTTCACTTACTGATGACAAGACTCAAAGCAAAAACACCCGAAACAAGCAGAAACTGAAATGGCTGAATTACAGGCCTGGCAGAGCATCACCAGGAAGGATATCCAATGTCTGGTGATGTCTATGGGCCAGAACTGTTAGGACTGAATTGAATATGCATTGTTTTCAGTGGGAACTGTCTGCAATCGTGAAAGGTTAAATATGAGGGTGTACCATTCTGCCCATTTGCCTGTGTGCTTCTTTGTGACTAATGGATCAGAGGATCACATCCATTTGTTTCTTTAAAGAACACAAGAAATCTGCTTTAACAACATACAGTAGGTAGCTTGATTCAGATAACTACAACACTCTACCAAATATATCCCCAGTTTTTTTATTGTGTTTGCAGCTTCTACACTGTCTGCTATTCCTTCCATTTTAATGACAGTTCTCAAATGCTTCTCTCACTTGTTTCCTCCCTCTTTCTTCATTGTTTGAAAAGCCTATATCATTACAGTCATTCTATAGGAGGCAATCTGACAAAGTGAGTAAAGCCCACATTTCAATTCCTTTTTCCAGCACCCCCTGTGTCTTTCAGATCTTATGACACAGGACTACAGTTTAAATGATATCTGAACTGGTTGGGCAGTAGCATACACCTGTTGACACATTGCTCTTTAAATGTTTTTTGTATGCCTGAGTCATATAAGATTAAGAGATCACTTTATTAGCCATAGACAATTTCTTGCATTAGGAATTTGTCTTTTTGCATACCCCAACTTGCTATCCATGAGACACACATGCACACAGATGGAGAGAGAGAAGCTTGGGGTCAGAGTGCAGAGTCAGCCATTTATCCAGCACCCCTAGAGCAGCTGGAGTTAAGGGCCTTGCTCAGAGGTCTAATGGAGTAGGATTTCTCTGCCAGCCATGGGATTTGAACCAGCAACCTTCTAGCCACAGGTGCCACTGCTCCACCCCCAATATAGGTCCTTGATTCCTCTGGTTTACCTTCCTGTGAGTGAATGTCTTATAGTGCTGCACCTCCACCATTTCCATCTTTTTTGTCTTTTTGAAACATTGTACAGTATGTCCACTACCACTGTATTCCTCTGTCCCCCTCTGTAGCCATGTGATTGTAATTACATCGCCATATACTAATGCAAGTACATTTATTTCATGGATGTTGTTTCTAACATACCTGGCATTTAGGTTTAAGTATTTCATCACCTCAATTCCTCTTGGGTTTTCGTTTTGTCTGTACTGAATATGTATATTCCTTTTGTCTTTTCTTTTTATTCTTCTTTTAATTCTAGTTTAAGCATCTGAATTTACAGGGTGTCTGTGGATCCACACAGTAATGTCAGGTCCACAATACCCAGAGCTACATTCACACTTGGTCCAAAATACCCAGCTATACACTCATCAGGTCCTCAATATCTAGTGATACATTTACACCTGGTTATGCCTAGTCCCCAGTATACTGCCCCATAGTGGTGAACAGGAATGTCATATTGTAGGAAGTGCAGCCTTTTGGGCGACACCTTAATGTCTTAATTACCTGAACATTTACATTCCTATTGTACCATTGGTAAGAGTAGAAGTGTTAACCCTGGTGTCATGACTTAAGTCAATTCTGGGCTTGTACAGTTAGCCCTCCAGAAAGTTTCAACTTACTGTACCTCAATTAGTGAAGCAATTTCTCACTTTTGTGCCTGATTTATTGAACAGCAGGGCTGCTGGTGCAGAATGGCTGTCTTGTCAACCAGACAGGCCCAGCGCTACAGTGGTAGATGAAGTGGATCCCTTCCTGTATGCATAGGAAACCACTACAGTGTGTGCAATTTATTATTAATGCGCAAATGATTAGTTAAATTGCATTTTGTAAATCTCATAACATGTTATCTGCAGCAACGTTTCAGAATTTGTTAACACAATCTGTAACAGTAATGTAACATTTTTCAGTTTCAGGAAATGATTTTGACAAACGCTTTCCCTCAAAAAAATTAAACTGATTAGTTAACCTACATATTTGCCTTTTCAAATAGGTTTTATAACTTAAATATTATCTAAATTAAATCTTAGTTTAATGTTTATAATGGGGTTGATTTCTTGAAACTGGTATTCTAAATAATTTGGTTCGGGGATCACTCATTTCAATGCATTGTACAACAATCATACTGCTACCTGCTTGTCCATCTTAACATGCTGCACTCAGAACAGCCGATCTTCCCCGCTGTCAAATCTAATTGGTGCGCTTCACCTTGTGATCGCCCTGCTCTCGCTGTTATTGGCTAAACACCTGGTGCCATGTTCGTTTCCGATTGGTGCATAACGAGGTCAATCACCTCGAGCTGTTCAGCCAATCCAGAGGTTGGGAAATTCGGCCGAGGAGACAGAGAGGAAGTTAGTTCCCGAAAGTCCTTCCCTATCAAAAAAACAGAAGCAGTGTCATGGAGCCCAGAGGAACTATATGGTTTTGTTCAGCAATATTTTTTGCTTTCTGTCTGTGTCAGACATGTGCTTTCAACACCCCCAAAGATAGTGAGTTTACTTTTATTTTACCTGCTGGGAGAACTGAGTGTTTTTTTCAAACTGCAACGAAAAACAGTACAATGGAAGTAGAATACCAGGTAAGACAGGAACAGACACCAATTCCTTTTTAAGGGTAAAGGTTATGCCGAAGTTGTACTGAGTTTTTTATAATAAGGGGTAACTGAGGAGTCTCTCTTGTCCTTTGCAATCAAGTTCTCCGATCGCTTTTGAGAAATTGTGCAACCTGGAGCTTGATGGGGAACTTGAGTGTGACTTTTTCCCCTGTTCAGATTGTTCTTATTTCATCAATCGCGCTTCGTGTTTAATGCCTCCTTCGTGCTGTAATACCCTGTCGTGCATTATCCTACTATTTGTAGTTAATCTCAATGTGAAGTTATCACTTCCTCATTGAAAAACATGTGAAACTAAAAATCAACGCACACGTTTGTTTAGTTAGGGTCACTTCGGTGTGTAGTTCTGTAATGTAAAGGCTTATTGAGTGAAGCGATAGATTGAACAACGCTAATCGTTTATGTGTTTTCATTTACCTATATAAAGCTGCACGATTACATAGGAAATCTAGTATGATGCTTTGGAAAAATAATGTAGTCATTTCCAGGTTCAAAACCACAAATTTCCATTTAGTCACCATGCAAGTTGCTATACAGAAAGCTCCATCCAGCCTGTGGACATACTCGTTAATTTCTACTTAATATGAGAACCGGTGTTGTGTCTCGCACATGTACTCTTTGTCGAAGTGCATATTCATTTAACAGTGTTCAGTCTGTTGAGGAGTGTTCAGCGAAGCACATTATGAAGTGAAGCGTTAAAATGTGAAAAAGTATTCAGAAGTGTCCTCACTGTGCTTCGAACTAGTTGTCAGCGCAAAGGTTAAAGATACTGTACCTGGTGTATCTAAATTAGATTACGCTTACTGGTGTCTAGATAAGGTGCAGCTCAGTCCACTTTGTATGCATCCTCTACAGCAGTAGAGAACTAAGCATTTTAAACCTAAGTCTGCATTAAGAAGTTTGCCCCTTTGTTAGACTACCCTGTCTGAGAGTCTGGTTTGTTGACTAGGAGTTACTTCTAAACTAACCCCTGATGAGAAATTTAAAGTTGGTTGCAAATTCTAAAAGGATTACCCCTTTATATCTCCCACCCTTTACTGGTGGGCAGCAAATGTCAGCTGGAAAAGCTGGAGAGCTTCACACTTACAGTATAGTGGATGATTTCTTCATTCAGGTGTCAGCTGTTGTCAGGAATCTGGAAGTCATAAGTGATCCTCTTCCATCTTTTGAGCCTTAAGTGGAAAATTGTTCACCTTAGAAATTTTGCCAGCATTAGGCAATTTCTATCAATATCTGATTCTGAATGCTTGATTCATGCATCTAAAAGATCAAGGCTTGATTTCTGCAACTCTTTGCTTTATGGGCTCCCTAACTCTCTTCCCAGCACGTTGCAATGTATCCAAAACTCTGCAGCTAGACTTCTAACTCACACCAGGCCCTGCATATCACTCCTACACTTGAGTCACTAAATTGATTGTCTATAAAGTCACATATTCAATACAAGATCCTGTTATTGACTTTCAAGGCTCTAAACATTCTGTATCCATTATACATCTCTGAACTCCTCCATGTTTACACTCCCTCCCATAAGCTCCATTCATTTGAGTCTGGTCCTCTGCTCACTGTACCCAGGACTAACTCTTGGGCCTTTTGTGACTTTTCTGTTGCTGTTCATTTGTTATTCCCTTTCTCTGACTCTTCAAGAGACAAATTCTTTGACTTTTTAAATCTAAACTGAAAACTCACATTTTTACTTGGTCCTATGTCTGACTGCCTTACAGTTTATCATGTATTTTCTTTTCTTTTTACCTTTTATTGTATTGTTTTTCCTTATTACTATGTAGAGCGTCCCCTTGTTGATGGAAGAGAGGAACCTGATAAGAGGATAAACTAGATTTCGGAGACTGGGCTGTCAAAACATACGGCTGTTTACAAGGTGTTTGTACTCAAAACTGATGTGAGAGACTAAGTATAATGAGATGCTCCTCGGGGAACCAGTAATCAGAGATCTTATTAACAAGAGGAGTCTAGCTAGACTTAGGCGTAGTCATCCACAATGATCTTAAGGGCTTTTCTGCAAGTGAATGATATGTGTACTGTACGAACAGTACCTTGTTGGCCACGTTTGCTGCTGTGTGTTATAAACCAGCAGGATGTTTGTCTTTTAGGTGTTTCTGAGTGTTTGAATAACCAGTATGATAAGAATTAAAGTTCCATTTAGCATTCATGTCGTATGTTTTTTAGTCTTTTTTTTTTGTTTTCAGACCCTTTATGTATGTTTAATTAGGATTAGCATAAGAAATGGTGGCAATAATTTTCCTTCAAGCAAGGGCATTGATGATACATTAGAAAGCTGAGGACGCTTGCACCTTTGCACATTCAACCAAAACAAAATCTAAAAATGACTTCACTGAGCTTCTCATGGTAACAGTGTAGATGAGAGAGGGTGGTTTGGGAGACTTTATTAGAAGATTGTAGAGTGTGTGTTGGCATGGATACGTCTCCTGGTAACAGTAGACGAGACATAATAATATTAATTGCTTAAAACTTATATAGTGTTTTTCTGGACACTACACTCAAAGCGCTTTACAGGTAATGGGGACTCCCCTCCACCACCACCACCAATGTGCAGCATCCACATGGGTGATGCGACGGCAGGCATAGTGCCCCAGAACGCTCACCACACATCAGCTATCAGTGGGGAGGAGAGCAGAGTAATGAAGCCAATTCATAGATGGGGATTATTAGGAGGCCATGATTGGTAAGGGCCAATGGGAAATTTGGCCAGGACACCAGGGTGACACCCCTACTCTTTTCGAGAAACACCCTGGGATTTTTAATGACCATAAGAGTCAGGACCTCGGTTTTACATGTTTACATGTCATCCAAAGGACAGCGCCTGTTTACAGTATAGTGTGCCCGTCACTATAGTGGGGCATTAGGATCACTATACTGACCAGGCTCACACCTCCTTAGCTTCAGTGGGTTGCCAGTTGTGAGTTGTAGAGTGATATGGCTGCTGACATGAGAGAAAGGGTGCAGTGTGATGGTGGTGGAGTGTGGAAGACATTACCAGAAGATTGTAGAGCATGTGTTACCATGGATGCTACTTTTCGCTGACTAAGACTGTTCATAGTCAAAATTTTGGCATTTGACAGATTTGTTCCCATTGTTTTTTTTTTCTTGTATATTGAAATCCATATTGGACAGACCTACATTGGAGAATAATTTGCTTGCTGCACTGCTTCCACTTGTGTCTGAATTTACTTCTCTGGTCCTTTGACGGGAAACTTGGTGAGGGGGACTTCGTGAAGGGAGGGAAATGTTATCATAGTTTTATATTTGTTCTGAAACATTAAAATAAAATCTACTTTAGAAAAAAAAAGTTTTTAATGGGACCCGCATCACCTCTGTGGAAAGTTTTAGAAATCTCTCTTGTTTGAGATCTCTTTGCTTTGAAACGCTGGACACTTCAACCTTCATCTTCACACTGTACAGTTTTTGAGCAGAGTGTCTACTCTTTTCCAGGTGATCGCCGGCGCAGGAATGGATGTGGATTTCACCATCAAAAGCCCCTACGGATATTATATAATATCAGATTTTAGAAAATCAGACGGTGTTCACACGTGAGCTTTTCTTTTGTTTCCCATTTGTTGCTCCCATTTTAGAGGTTCTTGTTCACATCATTTAGTTAACGGTAGCTTTTAACACTCAGTCAAATACTCTTTTGTTTCATGGTTCTTAAAAGACAATCTGAGATAACTTTAGTATCTTGTCTGTATCCACCTCTAATAATCTTATAGTCTTCCCAAAGGAATTGAGAGAAACTTCACTGTTCTGAGACCCTGGAGTTCTGTGCTGACTGCCATACCACTGTGGCCTTCTGTATGAACTGCTGTTACTATTGTGTGAAACTGAGAGCTATGTATTGTCATGTATCGTCTAACAATATGTGGAACATGAACAGGAGGACACAAGTGGAATCTAAGGGAAGGTGTATTTCACACTGAGAGCAAGAGGTACTTTTGTACACCAGCTGGTACCCTACCATCCGTTAGGAAACAATTGGATTAAACTGTCTGGTCAATCATCAGTCATTAGCATTGCTGCCTCACAGCACTGGGGCCATGGGTTCAATTCCGGACCTGGGGTGCTATCTGTGTGGAGTTCGTATGTTTTCCCCATATTCACATGGGTTTCCTCCAGGTGCTCCCGTTTCCTGCCACAATTCAAAGACATACTGGTAGGTTAATTGGCTTCTGGGGAAAAGTGGTCCTAGTGTCTGTGTGTCCCTGCAGTGGAAGGGTGTACTGTCCAGATAGGCTTTGGCTCCCCTGCGACCTTTAATTGGAAGATTGACTACCTCTTTTTCTTCACCTTTTTGATTTTCCATGTTCTAATATTAATGCACCTGTTCTGATCCAAGGATGTTCAGTTTTTTGATTGACCAATCACAGCAGCTGCAGCCACATTTAGCACAGGAGTTTTACTTCCCTGGGCCAGCCCTTTAATGTCTTTCACACTGTAGTCAGCCAGGACATTGAATCGGAGCTTTATGAGGCACTGTGATCCATTGAGCCGCTTAAACGTTTGCGTTGCAAACAGGCGCTCCACATGCAAGATTGAGGCAGTGCAACAATGTTTTGTTAAATTGTCAGAATTGTTGGCCGATTTGTTGATTTTTAGAATCAAGGTTGAGAGTCTCATGTTTTGACATGATCAGTGTTTTCCAGGTATTCAGAATCAAGAGCTTTGACCAAGTCAAATCAGGATGAAGATCAGTAACAATGCAGTGACTGGGGATGTTAGTGGACATTATAATTAGCAACATTCAGGGCAGAAAATGGAAGTTGATTTTCTACACAGAATGTTATAGGGATTTGAGACCATCTCCTTAGCCTTTTTATTGCTGTCGACCAGGGATTTTTACAGACAGCAGTCTGATGATATTTAGGAAACTTTCTATCTACCAAACAAGCAAGGTGGGCAAAAATCTTCTTTCTTATTGTAACCTTGTGTTTTAAGAGCTTTCCTGCTGCATTCCTGTTTCATGCAATGACCATGTTCTTAAGGATTAAGCCATTACTCAAGTTGGTGTCTGAACTAACTGGTGTCATTTAGGCAATTGACTTATTTTAGCCACATACTAGTAGTATTATCCTATGGTAACACTATAATACGGTGGGCTTGCTTTCATATCCTTTCAGTGTTGGATGGTCTATCATCTTTTCTGAAAAAAGAATGTATTCTTAATTACCTTAATACTACCCAACTCATGATCAATATGAATGTACTTCACCTTGGAAGCTACTGTCTTAATGTAGGTTAAAAAGTCACCTGGGGTCTAAAGGAAAGGAAAGTTGTTTTTATTTTGTAGCCGATTTAAAAAAAAAAGTGGCATTTAAATTCTGAGTAGTCAGTATGACTTGCACAAAAGCTAATGTCTGCACGTGCAAACCTTACTATAGATCTGCACAGGACAAATAACCTTATATTGTAAATGTAGGCATGCAATATATGCGAGTGTTTTATTTATGCAATATACTGAACCGGTCAGCTTCCTGTTCATGAAATAAAAAAATGAAGCTGCTGTTCTGATGAATCAAGTGAACATAGGGAGAGAATCAAGTTTGATGGATGTGGTCTTGTCTTTAAGTTTCTAAATGTATATTGATTACATCATCTTTCCTAAGACTGCCAAGTCATTGTCACACAAACCTGGTCTTCTGCACTCCAGTGCTGCCTGTTTACATTGGATTTATAACAAACAGATTTAAAAGCAATAAAAAGTCATTAACAGTTTTGAATGTAATGAAAGAGAAGCTGCATTGCTTTAAATGAAGCCATGCTCACCGTAGAATGTTACGTCTTGAGTCTAGATTCTCAGAAGGAAGTGACTCAGTAGTGGAGGGGCCTGAGAAGTTCCTCTGAACTTGTGGTCTTGAGGTGTTAAAAAGAAAATGTCCGCTTTTGACAGCGGAATGTCTGTGTTCTCATTGGAGCTGTAGTTGCATCAAATTAATACCCCGGTCGCCATTTTCCTGCGCTCTTGCAGTTATTCTGTCATTCTGATGTTTGGTTGACTTCACTGATAGATGGTACTACCTGGTTTTGTTCTGGCCTTTTTTAAACCATTCTCTAGCATGTTCACTTCCACAGTGTATTGAAAACAGTAAACTAGGACAGGACTGTCTCATTCCTATGCCTTCATCACTGTCAAGCTGGAAAAATAAGAAGCAGAGACCTTTGTTAATTATTTACTGTATGGTTTATACGTGAGCTGCAAATCAAAGTGTCATCTTTAGGTTTGTCAGAAGGATTATTTTGCTTGAGTATGATTATTTTAAAAAGGAATACTGTAAGGAAGTATTGGAAGGAGTATGTAAAAGCTTGTGCAGTTATACTCTCTTAACACTGCGGCCATGCTGATAACATGTCTCAGAGAACAAGAGAATGCATTTATCATTTTAAAAACTAGGAACCTATTGTAATTCACAGGCCATAAATGTAAATTATTATTTACATGAAGGCACCTTGTTTGTAATGCTCTTTTTTTTTTAAATCCACATTTAAAGGGGAACAACAGTGCCAATTTCTCAGACCGGTTATTAAATCTTTGTAAGAAAATAAATTTACCAGTGGTATAGAACAGTTTTACAAATTTAGAACTAAGTACAAAATCATGAACTTTGTGAAAGTACGGTAAGTCACCATGTTGTCACAAACAAGTCACCATGGGCTACTTCACACGAACACGAATTGTGACATGAAGTGACCCTTCATTTGTAATGACTAATGTAATACGATGTACAAGCAAATTAAGTACAGGTAATACAGCAGCTATTTCACCGCAAAAATGTTCCAACGTGCCGTTAACGAGTAAGTAGTATTAGTCGGCAAAACTATACTACAGAGCAATATTTCTGTTGGATTAAAAGAGATGTATTCACAAGCTTGCTTCTTTACAATGTAATAAGGCTTCATCTCATCTCGTTACTGGAAGTTTTGTTGCCTTGTTCTGACTCGTAGAATATGGTGCTGTGCATACCTGGAAATTGTCTATTTTTAATGCAAATTGGAGGGTTAACAAGTTTGTACATTTTACTTTTATTGTGGTTTGAAGTGCACTCATCAGTGCTGATTCTTTCTAGCACCGAAATATAGAAATAGCAGTGCAGTTCCCCTTTAATGAGCACATTCTTTCAATTATATTTGTCAGTCCTTTGTAGCTAAGGCCTGACATTGTTTGGCCACTGCGCATCAAGAAATACTTGCATGCCATCATTTACAATTCTATAATATTATAGCTGTGAATGTTAAAAGGTCTGCCATTTTTTACAACATAAGTACCTTCTTCCTGTGTATGTTACAGTATGAAGGAGTTTGATTGTCACTTACTGTATGATGCAGTACAATAATCTCAATAGCTGAACTAGAGTCTTCTTTCCTTTTTTCATGGCAGTCCACTTGCAGGGCTGCAAGACCTGTTTGATCAGTTGTGCTGCATGTCCAGGATATAGTTTGTTTGTTGAAGTGTTCAGTGGTGCAATTGCCTTACAGTAGTAGAGTGTGAGCCAGGGCAGTGCAGCAGTTCATCATCATACTGAGCAGGTTCAGTGGCCTCTACAAGTTGATTCTGTGTTTTTAACACAAGGGTGAGATCTCTTCCTTCCAAGCAGAAATGGAAAATAACCTAAAGGTAGAATATTCTTTCTCTTCAGAACTTAATCACTGGGAGTGCACGTTTACATTGGATTTATAACAAACATATTGAAAAGCAATCAAAAGTCATTAACAGTTTTGATTGTAATCAAAGACAAGCTGCATAGCTTTAAATGAAGCCTCAAGAAACCACTCCTTATGTCTGTGAAAACCTTCCATGGTTAATGTTAATATGCTGTTGTACCAACGTCTGTTTTGATAGGGAGATGAATGGTTTTAGTTGCTTCTGTGCAAATAGCTGAGTGAAAAGGCATGATGTACAACTTCAGTCCCTGTGGGATCTGGCCCTCCAGGTTATTTTTAAACCAACAGTTAAAGACTCAGTGGAAGCACGGTGGCCCAAATAGACAAATATTTATTTTAACTGAGACTGACGGGTATTAAAGTAGGCTGGAGCAAATTGGAACCCCAAGTTTCTGCCATCGTTATATGATGCTATATTTTCAAAGTGTTCGTGCATTCTCTATTCAGGGTGGAGCCCACGGATGAAGGGGATTACCAAATCTGTTTTGACAACACCTTCAGCAAGTTCTCGGAGAAAATGGTCTTCTTCGAAGTGATCTTTGAAGGCCCAGCAGGGGAGGAGGTGCAGGATGACTGGTCCAACATGGTGGAGCCCGAGAACCTCCTGGAATACAAGCTAGAAGACATCAGGGTAAAAGAAGGCTACTGCGTCTGCTCTGCTTCTGCCCTTTCAGTGCCAAACTTAGGGAATGCAGGGGTGGCAGTGTACTGAATCCAGGCTAATAGTACTGAGAAGGCTTATCTTGTCTGTGAATTACCTGAAAGTCTGATCTGATTTATACCAAAATACGCTCTTGCACAAATCTGTGTGAAAAGTAGAAATTACAAACTAAAGAACAAAATAAGGTCTTGGTGAAAGTAGGCCCAGAGTTTTGTTCCAGTTACAGCAGATGTGGGAAACTCAGTTCCCGAGGACTGCAGTGTCTTCTGTCTTGTGTTGCACTCAAGCTTCCATCTGTACATGTTTTTAGATGTTTAGAAGACCTTGAGAGAAATGTCAGTTATGTTCATCTAGATTAATAGTCTAACTTGATCAATTGTGTAAACAAATGTGGAGCTGATGAAAACTGGAGTTTCACATGGCCCTGGAGGACTGGAGTTGATACTGTACATCTGTTGGAAGGCTTGACTAAACTTTCTGTGCATGCAATATTCAAATTATTAAATGTTAAAGACTTGGATAAAAGGATGATTATTAAAACGAAAATACAAAATTGGGGCACTTAATCCTTTTAATCCTTTTCAAGATGTCTTGGTGTATATTTGGCCCATGTGAGGAAGAACTGTACAGTTTAGATCAAGGATTTGACTGACATGCCTTGCTTTACCGACATTCTTTGTGACTTCTTTGTGTTGTCTAGGACTCGATCGATTCTGTACACAGAAGGCTGGAACGTAGTATGCAGATGCAGACGGTCCTGCGTGCCTTCGAAGCTCGGGACCGCAACCTCCAGGAAGACAACCTGTGGCGGGTTACTTTCTGGTCTTCCGTCAACATGTTGGTAATGTTAGTGGTGGCTTTGATGCAGGTCTACACCCTCAAGAGCCTCTTTGAAGACAAGAGGAAGGTCCGTACGTAACCACCCAAGGACAAGGAGAGGTCTCCACAATTGCTCACGTGGATCTCCCCGTCTCACTTGAGGAGAGTGTGGTGGGGAGCTGCTCATGACCAAATGGGACGCATTTGATCTGTTCTGCCTACATGGAGGTATCCTGCATCTGACTGAGCACAATCTGTCCACACCATACTCCCAAACTCTCTGCATCAACCTGGGTGGTGATACTGCCACCAATTTTGCACATGCGTTTTTTTTGCCCCTGCAGAAACTGATCACAAACTGTCCGCAACATTAACTTGCTTCCCTAGCTTATATGAGGGCGTGATCTTGGACTGGACGTGTTCATATGCTTAAACTCCCGTTTGTGTCCAGTGGGCATTTCACTCAGGTGAGCCATTTTCACCCCTGCCTAAAATTGTGAAGCCTTGGAATCAAGAAGCTTGCCTTTCATTTTATCTTCTCTCTTATTTTGCTCTTCAGACCCAAATCCAGACCTCATCTTTGCAAAGCATTTTCAGTGTAGCGTGCTCTAGTCTCACCTGATTGTGCCTGATGCAACTTCTGTTCCTCTTCATAGTTGCGATCTCATTGCTAGTCTGTCTCATCTTCAGCAGATACAGCTTGTAATCAGATTGAGATTCCAGTTGCAAAAACTCAGTACAAGATCCGGTGAGATCCTTTATTAAAATGGTCCCCCACCACTGTCAAACATCTCTCGTTGCCTTGCCTAACAGCATGCAAAATCCAATTCCTCCAAACATTTCACAAGGACTTAATAAAATCCTACTTTATAATGCTCTGGTTTGCAGAATGCCCAAAGTTTTGGGGCACAGATTACCATTATTATTATGGGTTATTAGGGTATGGTGTCTCCTGTGTCTATATGATTCTATTCTTGTAATCTTTCTGAGGTGGGGGTGGCAGGGTTTGATTTGGATTTTTTATTGTAACATTTACAAAAGTGCATTTATATTTCATTCTTACTTTCTACTCCCGGGGGTGAGTCCTGGCATCACATTCTTGGGGTTTGGCCTCATTGGTGTGCTTTGGCGGCTTTGTCCACAAATGTTTTTAGTACATATTGTACTCGCAGGTACTGTACTTAAATTCTGTAGCATACCAGAAATGAAGTCCTCTCTTTACTGGGAAACTGACTCCCATTTTATACTTGATAGGCAACACTTGATAGGCTTTTTTTTCCAATATTAGAGAGCCAAGCATAAAATATCCAGGACTTAGTGCTTGCTGGTATAGGAGCCTTCAGGTGGAAAAAATTGTGATGAATTACACCTCTTTACAGTATGAGTCTTAATGTGTTTCCCAACACATCAGGTCAGGCTAAGTCAAAGCCCAATGCTGCAAACACAACTGTCTCTGCTTCACACTTTCTTTTGCCACAGGGGATTTATAAAGTGTTTAAATTAGCCCATTTAATTTTATGCTTTAGCCTTTTTCTGTGACAAGAGTGTGAAACATCATCTGCGACTTCATGCACTGAATATTTAAAAACTGTAAAATACTGATATACTATAATGTTTCATAATGGGTGGAGAAAGAAATTGCTTTAAATGCATGAAGTGGGTATGTTTGAAGTGCATAACATTATTAAGACTGGGATTAATGAAGATTTTTTTTAATCAGATGTGAACAAGTTTAGAAGTTATCAAGGTAATGGGGTCTGTTGTATGTTAAGGCTGGTGTAGTAGAGACCGATCCATCTTAATATTTGGCATGAAGCATAATTATAAAGTTCATCAGGAAACGAGAATGAGCCTTAATGGCCATAGGGGTCTTGTTCAACGAATTCCGAGGCCGACTCTGTAGTTAGCAAATCTCACTAGTAGACTGTGATTACACACACTGTGGTTTTCTTTTCTAGGCCTTATTAGGCCACAAGAATCTTGTGGTTCTCAAAGCATTTTGATGGCTCTGAGCAGTTGTCCACAAATCAAGTCTAATGGTAGTCATGCCACAAGTGCTGTGTAGAGCTATGTCTTGAAGTCAGGCAATTCCTGCTCGCTGTTGGCTGCGTATTGATGTAGATATTTACTGTTATGAATGGTCAGGGATTTATAATAACTCAAAGTGAAAAAATTTTCTTGTGAGATGTTTACACAAGAGCCTTTTTAGAACATTTCACTGGTCAATTGTCGATATTAAACACTGTGAAATTAACAGCGATTTGCATTACAGAAACGCCTTTAATCATTGTTTACTCATGCCCTATGTGCCAATTGCTGTTCGGCTTAATTGCTATTTAAAATATGTCTGTCAATGAACATACATTAAAATTGCCAAGAAACCACGGCTAACGAGAAGTGTAATGCTTTCCTACAAAGAAGATATCTACACTAGACAAGTTGTGCCTTTGGACAAATCTGAAAATGTATTTGTTTTAAATAAACTTCTACTTTTAAAGAAATATGATTGTTCTGTGCTTTTTGAGCTGAATGTATGTGCTTTATGTCTTCCTTCTGGCAGAGTTGGACTATAAATGTGGAAGTTTAGATGAGACAGAGCAAAGATGCTCTGTCTCTGAACCTTACCTCTTGATGATTTGCTAACACGTGTCAAAAGACTTATTGCAGATATTGCCCCACCATACCTGAAATTCTCTATAACTGATAAAGATCAAAGCACAATCTTTAACAGACCACTTATCACTGATAAGAAAAGTAATGCAAACTTTTAATCTGTGCATAATACTCTACAGGTTAAACTATTTTGTGTTCTCTCGGTGATCACAAAAGAATACTTATAAAAATGCAATATTGCATTGAAAAAATATTAGTTTTAGTTGTTTTGTATCTTCAAAGTACTCTAGCAGTCTCTTTTAAGGGATGCTAAACTGTTGAGAGATCCAGGCTTTGTTAAGATATTTCCATTGGTGTTTTTATTCTCTGATTGACATTGACTTTTGCTTTGGTATTGAGATAGCACCAGATTTCAGTAATTGTGTCTCTTTGTTTGATTTGAGGTGTATGCACACTTTAGGCAGTATTCCCCAAGCATTTTGATATAAAATTTCGGTCAGAATTGTTCCCTGCCCGGTAGGTAAGCTGTTAATGCAGCTTTTTTGCAACACAAATAACACCAAGTGTGAGTTCAAGACAAAAGCCTTAAGGTTTTGTTTAGCCTATTCAGGTCATTCTAAAAAAATGCAATTGCATGACCTGTGATGGCTGGGTGAGGACTTGAGATTATGAGTAGTTGTTTGCCTGAGCTGACCACTCTCTCGAGTCTTAGGGGTAAATCGGGCTATTATTGACATTAAAAAAGTAGAAATGGCACTGACGTCCATAAAAACAACCACATGAACTAACTTTTGTCATTCCCCTTCTGAAAGGTTTCCAACCCCTGTTCTATAACATGGCACAAGGAATGTACAGTTTTGTAGTGTAGAGAAAAGTGGAAACCTATGCAGCTTGGATTTCTATCCTTTCATTATTAGTAAGTATTTCTAGTTAGGACTATGCCAGAGCCACCAGTATCCTGAAATGTAGCTCAGATAGAAGTGAATTGAGACCAAGAGTACTCTACAGCCACATGTTGTAGAATTAGAAGGTTTTCAGCCTTACAGTATGACTTCATAACTGAAGTCTGCAGATAGGAGTCAAGCACATATTATGATTAATGCTTTAATGTCCTAGCAGTTGATTTCCCTGCCATCTTAATGCCCGTTCAGAGAGATCTCTTCTCTGTTAGACCTTGTTAAGATGGTAGTGTTAGTGATAATCCTCTTTCCAGTACATGTGTCACCACAGTAAGAGAGAGACCAATATTCATGTTCAGTACCTTTGCAGTCAGTTTCAAATGGCCAGAACTTTAGCGGAGTCTTTTATTGGGATTCTAGACAGACCTTGAGTGAAAGCAGTCTGAAGGCACCCGCCAGTCTCGGACTTCCATTGCAGTAAGCGGTATCATGGCCGAATCTTTACATATCATTATTGTCTTGTAATGAAGTGTTGGGTAGCAAATAGAGCTAACCAAGGTTACTGTAAATGGGAAGATGTCATTTCTTTTGAATAACATTTGAATCAAGGTTTCATCAGTGCTTTGCTGCTGGATGATTCAACAGCTGTTGTTGAATCAGCCATCAGCATGGGAGAGTAATTTATACAAAATTCAATTGAACAAAACTTAAGGAGGAGTTCTGATTATAACTTGTTTTTGTATGGGAAAATGTCATTGCTCATTGCTATGTGGGTGATATCTCGTGACCAATCCTTCCCACTTGGAAACTCACACAGTTCATTTTACAACAGCACAGGGCTTATTCTCATATAGGCAAAGGTATTCTTACACACACACACAGACTACAGGTGCTGGACAGTTCAACACTTGCGAGATGGGTTGTCACGATTCACAACAGCATCCTCAACCACCGAACACAGAAGAATGATTGCCTCACTACAGTATAGGACAGGTCTCCCAAGCAATTTTGAGGTGTGTGTGTAGCATTTGCTTGTAGACATTATGAACTTGTGAGGGTACAAGGTGGTCATAGGCTTAAGTAAGCATCAGTGATTTCTGCACATTTTCAAGACTTTTTTGACAGCCAAGGCAGACTACAGAAGCCTGCGATTGTTCCTTCTGCTTATTGCAGTAATAAACTGAACAAAGCAAAGAATTTGTTGTATGAACTTTCAGGAAGTCCTAAAATGATTCCTCTATTAGAACTGTGTATGTGTTGCCTCTCATTATGTATTAATTTATATATTGATGCATTAATGCACTGAAAGAAGTTTTATAATTTCAATATTGAAAATTCCTTGTTCTTCAACATAAGCCGTTTTGTACATAAGAAAACAGAAGTGAAACAGCACCTTTTCAGTAAACTTCTTAGAAACAGCATTTCAAAGGGTGTTTTTATTCAGGCTTAGTCTTTGTTAAAGACCCTTGTAAAGACCTTTGTTAAAAATGCCCCAGCTTATCTGTATGGTTTATCAGACTGTATGTTTCCTGCATCTTTGCTGCACACTCTGTGTAATAATTTTGTAATAAGAAAGATATGTACTACTAGAAGCATTACCTTCATATTACCACAAAATAAACTCACACGGCAAAACAGCTTGTTTGGTTTTAAAGACCCTCAGATATTTTTCCTCAAAGGAAAAATTATTTGCATTGCAGTTGAGTATCAGAAAAAAATTGGTGAAACTATAGTGTATACTTATGAGGAATTATATGCAAAACTGGTTTTTGAATACTGAACAAAATCCTAAACAGTCAGTTTCACATTCAAATGGTTACAACCCTAGCTGAACAGTTTGTGCCCTTTGACTTTCCTTCTGTTAGCATAGCTTTTTCGCCACCTTGTGGTAGAATCAAGAATAAACAGAATGCCTAAAGCAGTCCTGCATTTCTTAATCATTTTGATTTCCCAATTGCATAGGTATGCCTTTAGTTGTTGTAATTTAATATTTACAAAACAAACACAGTGTACTATGAAAAGAAAAAAATGAAGATACTGGACAAAACGAACTATGCATGTTAAGCTGATGTTTTTTGAAGATCATGAAAATGCTCGGAGATTGTATTATCAAGAACATTGAGAACATTCAGTAACAATAATGTAATGGTATCTATCCTCAATGTTTTAATCAATGTCAGCTTTTAAGTGTTGGAGGGTGGGAACTATACATTCAGACTAATTATTTTAGAACAACGGAGATGCCACCATCTAAAATACACCCTGAAATTTGTGGCATCATGGTGCTGTTTCAGCTCACCCTGTTCCAGCAGATTAACAAATCCTAGAGGGAGAAAATTAGATATCAGATAGATAAATCAATTACTTTTTTTTCCTGCAGCTGACATCTTTTGTGTGTCTGTTTAAGCAAACTTTAAAGTGTGCCTTCTTTGCCTGGTTTAAGCACATGTATTTGCACATGTGTTTTGTTGGATCTGTTAAAGTACTAATGCTTACAACCCAAGAGACCTTACACTGTAGCTGTCAACATTTAATTTTCAAATCCTCCCATGGTTTAATCACACATATACCATTCATTTATATTCTCAAGTAATGAATCTGGGTTTTTTTATATTTCATTTTTTTAGCTCTGTGAGGCAAAAATGACAGAAAAAAGTGTGAACTGGATGGGGCTATTAACAAGAAAAAGAAATAGCTTGTAGCAATGAATATTTCAGTAACAGAGTGGTGCTTCCAAATGACGATGGCTGTGGACTTTCTGTTTTATCTGTAAAATGTACGCACAAAGGAGATTTGCCCTTTCCTTCTTTGCATCTCCCACAAACAGAACAGATGCCCATAATAAACTCCCTTAGTCAGGTTTCAACGGGACAAACAGAGGATAATTCCGTGCTGAATTCCATGCTAAAGTAGAAAGAAGAAACAGAATATTTTGGTTGTTGAGCCATCTTACAGTGACACTCTATGAAGGCTCATCAGCTGAGATGCTGTGTCAGCATGGAATTAATCTCTACTTGTTCCTTTGTAGCCACCTCATACAGTTACAGACTCCCATTCAAACCTAAGGAATTCACCCTAACAAGATCTGGTCAATGACAACAAGAGAAAAAGGATGTACCTCCTGGGCATAATAAGGAACAAGTAACTAATATTGGTCTGGTGAGGAAGTAGCAGTTCTTTTCAAAAAGACAACTGTAACTACACTGGCTGTTGGAATTTGCCCCTTCAGTTCTTGGGATGCCAGCTGATTGAGGGTTATTTCATCTTCCAGCTGTGGACAAGAAACTCTGTAAGTACCGTCTGCAGTATTTGGATTGGCATCAAGGGCTAAACTAACACTCTTTTAAATGGGACCTATTTTAACCTTTTGCCAAGAATCTAAACCATATCATAAGTCAAGTTAATAGGGTATATTTTAATCAAATTGTTTTGCTCTAGAGTAAAACATAGTTAAAAACCTGAAAGTGAACAGTAAAGACTAAATGTACAAATAGAATGAGATGCATATAAGAAACGGTCTTTATAATGGGACATATGCTTCTGTCAAGATTTCTGCAGTATACAGTAAATTGTACTACAACTTGACATTTATAGGGCTGCTTTTCAAAGCATTTTGTTACTCTCCATTTTCTGAAAGTGGCTGCAAAATTGTTAAAGGGCAAATCTCTTGCAATTAAATGTTGTAAACATCGGAACAAAATGCCAAAGTTTTTGCTCTTAAACATGATCATATTCTGAAAAGTGTTGCACTTGAGCATGCACTGGAAAGTTGCTGTCTATGCTAGAAAAAAATGATGTGGATAAAACATTGAAGATTTATATAGTTAAATTATATGTACTTTTCATATGAACATTTAAAATTTCTAGATGCTCTCTCTTTCCAAGCTTTAATCCCGCATCAGCAGGGTCCACTTGTCGGAACACCAGTCTCCCTTTGGTGGTTTGAACCAAATCTTTGAGCTGACGTTGCCATTAACTGACCGAGAATACTCCAACCGGCGCATCGCTCCACCTGCTGTCGGAGTGGGAGGGGGGGGGAGAACAAAGTAATGTAGCCAATTCATAGAGGGGGATTATTAGGAGGCATCAGAAATTTGGCCAGGATGCCGGGGTTACACCCCTACTCTTTTCGAGAAACACCCTGGGATTTTTAATTACCACGAGTCGGTTTTACGTCTCATCCGTAGGATGGCGCTTATTTACAGTATAGTGTCCCCATCACTATACTGGGGCATTAGGACCCACCTGGACCGCAGGGTGAGTACCCCCTGCTGGCCTCACTAACACCTCTTCCAGCAGCAACCTTAGTTTTTCCCAGGAGGTCTCCGATCCAGGTACTGACCAGGCTCACACCTGCTTAGCTTCAGTGGGTTGCCAGTTGTGAGTTGCAGGGTGATATGGCTGCTGGCATAAAATTTCTAGATGCTAAAAAGTTTAAATGATAATTTTCTTAAAGGGGAATGGCTTTTATACGATTTTTGGAAACCATAAAAGCTCTCATAGCATGTTTTATATAGTTTAACAGCTAATAGAACAGCTCTGTACTGCAGAGGGTCATTGTGCAATGCAATTGGCAATAATCTGGTTTTTAGAGGTCAGATCTTACAGAAGAGATTTTATGGTATCCTTTATCTGTCCATACTCAGGAAGACAGTGTGACAAAAGATGAAAAAAAAGGAATTTGAGTAGGTTAACATACCATTACTAAGTATTAGAAATGCATTTTAAATTTCAAATGGTCAAAATCCAAAATTAAGGACAACACCAGAATGTGTATATGCCAGAATTTATTATCAAAGAAATGTGGAGAATTTTGAATGCCCATGTTTTTGGTACACTAGGTTATGCTACAGTATATTTATTAGACATGTTTCACAGACTGGGATTAATAAAAAGACTGCACTAGCTAAACCAGTAGGAAATTCCCATGGTCTGTGTGCAAATCCTCTTTGATAGTCTATCTATATTCATAAAGAGAGTTACACTGGGTACTGATATCCTCAGTTAACTAGGTTTGGCTGTGATAGTATTCATCTAAGCAGGTAGGGAACTGCTCACATTAGCTAAAGCTGTACATTGCATGTCCAACAACTGGTATAGCACAAGACAGAGAAATATAATCCTAGCCTTATGCTTTTTTACAGGAAAAAGATAAGATCAGCTTCAACAAAAACAGTCCTCAAAAGTCAATCCAAGGTAAGTGTTATTTAAGATCATTTAATGTAAAAGCTATTTGAAGAGAAGATATATCAATTAAGAAGTTGTATCAAGGTTTTCTTAGCTGCATGAAAATGAAAATGGTGGTTACGTAGTCAAAAACCTTTTTACTTAGAATTCCAATGTATTCTTATGGTAAAGCTTTCATTTAAATGACTATTCCACTTCATATATGCTGAGCTGGAGGCAAGGATTATAACCTACTGTCCTCATAATAAGGTTTTGGAGAGATGCATATGGTAAAAATGCACTTTGCTTCTTGACTGAAATGAATTGTTTTAGAATCAGAATCAGCCTTCCACAGTAGAAGATTATGATTAAGTCTAACATGGGTAAAATTAATCTTTTTAATTAATCTTTTTAATGCAGCTGAGGCAGTCTTAGTACAGTATATCACCTTCCATGCCATACATACAGTATATGAATATGTTCAATGTGAGATCTATGTTATTTTCTTTCAGAGCATTCAGTTTTCAAGTTATGTTATACAGGATTCAGACTAAATATTCAATTTATTGGCAATTTATATTTTTCTTTTTGATACAGATGAAAATGAAATAAAATCAATCCAAGCTGAATGGGATCAGAAAAAGACCAAAGCTCATGTTACAGGTAAGAGTAGTAAATTAGATTAGTAAATTAGATTACTGAGCTGATAAATACTGGAACTCAGAGTTTTGTTAAATTGTGCTGAAGACGTTTAGGATATATTTGTTGCATGTGCATGTGAATGACATTTAAAAAAACCTTGACTCCACACTATGCCGATGACCTGGTTATCAGAGCAGAATACAGGCCTGCCTGAGTCCTTTTCTCTGACTGCTTCTAAAACTGAGAGAGAGTCTGTCACAATCACAGCCAGCAGGTGTTTAGTTTGCTTTTCCAGATCTCACTAACACTTTGCACAGGGGCGATTGTGGGTGACTAAGCCCCCCCTGCCTTGAAGTGGAAGATGTGTCACTATGACCTGAGTTATAGACAGACTCAGCCTTCTAAGCGTGAGACACATTTGTCCTTTACATACCAACCCTATCTACAATCCAGAGCTTTAACCTGTGTTTATAAATAACTATGTTGCTGACATACAAAACGCCGAAGGCCCAGGCTTTAAAAACTACAGGCTGAGCTGAAATTTCAGCTTCTGCAGTATGTAGTTGTAGCGCAGGTGGGCTACCCATACATTTTCCACATGGAACCAACCCCCTCTCATACTCAATGGAAATGTGGCTCAATAATGAACATTTAAATCTAGATGTATTTCGTGAAGACAGACCCTGATTTTGGAAACACCCTGAACACGCTGAAATTTAAATCTGGCATGGATACTTTTGTTAGGGTGACACTGCCTTCCATTGCAGGTCTGCATATACAGTACTGTACTGCTGAGTCTCTGTTTCAAAAATATTTTTAAAATGCAGTATTAAAAGTTGCTTGTCATGATGTTTGGCTTATACAGTATGTCTTCTAAAATGATAACAGTAGGGTTTTCTTCAAATAAGAGTTGAAGCTTTTAGGTTATCATATATATTAATAAATTATATGTAACAGCATTATTAAACAGGTATCAAAATATAATGAAAAGGTACACTAAATATATGCTTCTATTGTTGAGTACATAATACATAAGTTGATAAGATAAGAAATAAGTAGTAATATATCACTAAATTTAAGATCTTAACTATTAGAAGTGTAATAGGTATATAAATGTTATATTGTCACTACTCTAGGGAATTCATGCTGATTTTGTTTAAGTATTATAACATTTATATACTATTATATTATAGTATATAACTATATATAGTATATAGTATTATATATAATAATTTGTTACATTTTAATAGGTTTTTTAAATGAAGTTGAAAAGATTTTTGCAGCAGTTGAAAAGCTGACCCACTTTTTCAGTCTCCAAATAAAATCCTGCTGGAGATCTTAAATGATATCTGCATGAAACAATACAAAACATTAAAACATTTTCTCTAATGTATTCTGTCTCTTGCAAGATTTGTAACTACATTTTTACATATTTTCAAAAAAATAGTATTTTTCAATTTTCCATCAGATGCTACTGACTAGTGAATTTAGTTTAGTTACCCAATGTTCCATAATCAAGTCAATGAGATAATATGAATTATAAATTAAGCCAAGTTAAAATTATAAACAACACTGCTAAGTCCTAATTTAGAAAAGTTTGTTGGTCACCATGACAAAATTAACATTTCTGTGCAGAAAAAGAGTGCTTAAAAAGTGCTTAAAAACTCGAAGGAATGTGGTATTTAATTCTCACACTGGGTAATCTAAAGCACTAGGAAATATTAAAAGTTACTGATTAAGTTAAACTTTTAAACCAGTGGACTACTTTTAGAATTAATTATGATTCAACCTAAGAATACAATTAGAAACTACAATAGTATGCATTTCAGGACTAAAAATTTAGAACATCTCACAGAATAGCCACACAAAGGCTGCAAACTAGCAAGAAGTAGTTCATTCTACTTAAAAGAAAAGGTGAAAGGAAAAATGCAATGTTTTAACTGTACAGCAGTCTTCAGATGTGAGGGCTCACACTATATGCACCACTAATCAACTTTGACAGTTACTCAAAAGTTAAGGTCAATTTACTCTGGAACAGAAATTTCAGTTACAAATAGCAAATAATTGTAATGCAGTAATTAAGGAATAATACATTTATTACTTTTAGGCCTCTCTTTAAAAGATTAGGAAATATTGAAAAAAAATAAAATAGCATTAGTTAAGTACAACACCATCAGAATCTAAATCAGATCAACCTTTATTTTTTTAAAACTTTAGCTGTGTTCATTTAACACTTACTGAAACAGATGGTCTAGATCTAGGAAAGGATTCATTGTCAGAGTAACAGTTTGGATGCTTCTTGTTTTCCAGGCTGTAACTGCAATGCCAGTAAAGAAGGAAAGATGTTCTGGAAGTCTATGAATGGAGATGCCTTCACACATGTGATAGACTACAAAGATGGTTCCCTGGTCATCAAGACTGAAGGCTATTACTTCATTTACTCAAAAATCTTTTATGGTCAACTGGATTGTAAAACCTCAGCCAAAGGAACCTTTAAGCACAGTGTTTACAAGTCAACACGGTGGTTTCCTGGAGACCTGGAGCTCATGAGCTCCAAGAAGTACCACTGCAGTAATGATAAAGAAGACATGCTAGACAATAGCTTTCTGGGAGGAATCTATCATCTCAAAGAAGGGGACCAGATTTTTGTTAAAGTGAATGAAAAAATCCTTATCCGGCTGCAATCTACCTCTCAAAACTTCTTTGGAGCTTTTCTGATATAATATTGTGCCTCCTTATTCATGCCTGTACAACAGCCATATGAGCAGCTGATAAAAGTTATCTCTGCTTCTCTTAGTTCAGAACTACCTTAAAGTTTCAAAAAGCAGAGTTGAGTAGTTTATACCTACTTATGGACTGGACAGGAGCTTTTGGTGGTTACACAGTTTTTCCCTGATTCATGGTTCCACGTGAATTCTAAAGAAATCCATTGCACTGACTTTGTGAAACTCATTGAATATTGTACAGAAGACCACTTAGTACAGTATTGAATCATGTACTATGGTTTCTAAAGCTGACCTAAGGTGTAACCGAGTTTTTATCTTGTGTATGTGATTAATTATAAATTGGAAAAATTGTATTTGTTACTCTTGTTATTATACTATTATTACTGTGTGCAACCTAAATTTTAAATTATTCTAAAAAGATATTTTTGGCACTACCTTTAAAACATGTAATAATCCAATCACACCTTCAGCGTCCACAGACACTGATCCCAGAAAGCAAACCATCCTTATGTTTAAGCTTTAAAAATGAATTTATAAACACTTAAAATTTTTTTCTAATTGTAACAGGATAAGACTTTATTGAAAACAAATAATTACATTCATTTTTTCACAAGTTATCATTTAAAATAGGGAATATTAGAGACAAAGTGGAATGGCACTGCAGTTTTGTTTTTAAAAAGTGAAACCCAGGCAAATATAAAGACCCCAGGGCATTTAACATGTTTGAACAGGGTTCTCTAGCAGACAACTTGGTACTGTTCAGTTCACCCGAGCTAGTGAGCCGAACTGTAAACGTAGTTTGGTGTACAAAAGCAAGCTTGCAACAGGCATACCTGTACAGTGATGGTGTAAATAATGGAAAATTTCATTCTAATTACTGTATGTTATATGAATGTGCCGGCATATTTTAATACGAAACATGTGGTATGAAATTTCAAGCAGTGCTCCCCAGGAATGTTTAAAATACAGATTTTGAGCTACAGTACATTGCAATTGTCTCTATTCATTCTTTGACAGCATGAGCCTATTTTTCAAGATCGATACCGTACCAGTGTGTTTCTTAACTTCAGCCATACAAAAAGAAAACATTCAACAGCAAAAAGAAGGTTTGTCATCAGCGTGCGAATAAACTTGTGATGCCAATTCAGCTTTGATAAAGTTAGTTTGAGCTGGTGTGACCTGAGCAGAGTTTAAACAATTGAACAATTGTATGATTCTTAATTACAACACTAGTTTACAAACATCTAGAGAATGTATAATGAAAATGACTTAGCATTAAAATTAACTAAATGGGTTCTTAATTGTTGCATTATAAGATATATCCGGTAATGCAAAATTTGCGGGAACTCATTTGTAGTTATTTGTGTGACAAATCATTTGGATGAAAAAAATCACTGCATGATATCATACCCTCAGCTGTCTACCGAGTATAGTATTTCGATTAATAAAACAATGAGGAAAAATGACCTAGATAAGAAGTAAGAGTTTTTAGAAAAAATACCAGTTGGTGTACAAAAGCTGTTAGATTTACATTACAAACTTTTCTCTAAGCTATTAAATTGCTTGGAAATCCATTTTGTGCCAGTTTCGAAAGAACATAGCAAAATAGAATAAACAATTATCATCTCCTAAAGCTCAGATTCACTTACATCATTTCACAATGACTGGTAAAAAAATAATTTGCGAATGCGGGCCCATTTGTGTGTCCCCATTTAACACAAACTACTTACATTAGAATCATTTAGCTGAGGAAATCACAGAGTTGAAATATAAACAATGTGTTTTCAGCATGTAAAAAGCAGCTGTCTTCACCAGCAGAAAAGTTAAAAAGGCCTTCATTTGATCAATAAAAAACTGGAATATAGTCTTAAAAAGGTTCTTACTACTTAGGGTTAGTTTAGAAAACAAAATCCACCAAATGATAGTTCATTCCATTCTCACAATATATAATCCGTGGCTTGTCGAAAACCAATCATTCAATTAAAAATCTCTAGGGCTGCGATATTTATTCTAAGAAAATGTCTTCTGAATAGTGTGTGGAATAAATGTAATGGGGAGCATTTGCTGCTGAATGGCCCTTAAGTTGTACATTGAACAATTGGAAATCACATCTTTAGGAATTGATGATGTAACAACTGCTGGATTATGGCTCTGCAGGACCAGGGTCACAGGGATGTTTTTTTCTGAATTGTGCAAATTACTCATTTAATTAATTTCCTGTATAGCCAGAAGTTTGTCCATAAGATGTGAAAACTCTTCTGGTCTCTTAAGGTTAAGAACTGAAAATGTTACTGCTAATATTTGATTGATTTTCATAACCCAACATAATAATAATAATAATTGCTTACACTTATATAGCACTTTTCTGGACACTCCACTCAAAGCGCTTTACAGGTAATGGGGACTCCCCTCAACCACCACCAATGTGCAGTATCCACCTGAATGATGCGACGGCAGCCATAGTGTGGCAGAACGCTCACCACACATCAGCTATTGTGGGGAGGAGAGCAGAGTAATGAAGCCAATTCATAGACGGGGATTATTAGGAGGCCATGATTGATAAGGGCCAATGGGAAATTTTGGCCAGGACGCCTGGGTTACACCCCTACTCTTTAAGAGAAACACCCTGGGATTTTTAATGACCACAGAGAGTCAGGACCTCGGTTTTACATCTCATCCGAAGGACGGCGCCTGTTTACAGTATAGTGTCCCCGTCACTATACTGGGGCATTAGGACCCACATAGACCGCAGGGTGAGCGCCCCCTGCTGGCCCCACTAACACCGCACATGAGCTCAGGAAACCAGTTAATTCCAAAATACTCCTATCGCATGCTTGTTCCTAATATAAAACTGCATACATTGTTTTAATCTATGTTGATAAATTATTTGTGCTATCCTTAAGATGTTTCTTGAATTCTAGCCAGTTTTATTGCTAGACCTTATTGTTAAATAAAGCATTAATAACTTTGCATTTGTGAAAGCTATGTGATTAGAGTGTGAAGGCTGATCTCTCACAGTCGGAATGTGAAGGATCACATCTGAGTGGGAGTGTGAGGGATGATGTCTTGGATTTGCAGCATGAAGGATGATCTCTTAAAGACAGAGAGTCAAGGATGATCTTTTAGAATTGGAGATCTCTGAAGGGATGATCTTCAGAGATGGAGTGCCCAATCTTCTGTTCATCTGGGGTTTGGTCTAGAAGGTATGTTTGGAGGAAGGCGTCTAAAAACAAAGAAAAGCACAATAAATAGTTTCCTTAGACTAGGCATTTCCAGAGAAATGTTGTCTGATGCAGAGCATGCACACACAGAAACATAACAGACACCATATTTGTGAAGGACAACTGGACCACCTCAATAAAACCCACAATGGCAAAACTGGCCACTGAGAAAACATGCAGACTCGACATAGAAGGTGTGATCCACATGTATCCAAGAACTGTGAGAGTAGTGTAAATTACCATATTACCGTTGTACTAATACATAATACCGGGTGTAAGGAGAACCTTAAACATTGGTACTGGAACATTTGACCTTAGGATTCAAATGTTGCTTGATAAGTCAACTTTGAGAACCTTTTGAGCACTCTGAGACAGTGCTCAACTATCTGACAATGCATACATCCTGGGAAGAGTGATCCTTAAAGGAAAAGTTTAATTATCTACACAAAATATTTTAAATGCAGGCAGTAAAACATAAACTATAAATATAAAGATGGAAATGCTGAGCTAGAAGAGACAAAACTAGGGTGCTGACATTGACATGTCATTTACATCAATTACGCAATGCGAGGGAGCAATTAACAAGGCAAACCGAAGGTTAGGATACATAATTAAAAGCAAAGAACTTAAATTAAAAGATGTTATGTTAAAATTGTACAACACTATCGTTCAGAAGGCCTAAGGCCTTTATATTATTGAGTGCAATTTTGGTCACCCTGTCAACAGAAAAGCTATTGTTTCTCTGGAATCAGTCCAGAGAGAAGAAATACAGAAAAGGAAATACATTCTGGGGCTTAAGAGAATGTCCTACACTGACAGACTGAAGTACTGAGAAAGTCAATCCAACGTATTTGATTAGAATGAGCAACGAAAGATGAACCAGAAGGCACAAGTGGAAACTATACAGTAAGTGCCTTTTAAACTGAGAACAGAGTGGTGGTGGGAGTCTGGAGCAAGCTTCCCAGTCATGTTACTGAAGCTGATACCCCGGCTTCTTTCAGGAAACAGCTGGATGAAATCTTGGGACTTCCTTTCTAACCTTTCTTCTCACCTGTATGACTGCTGTGGGGTCCTCTTCTAAACTAAGCTCTCTGATAATATCAGCTTCTTAAACTCTTAAAGGCTGGAGATTTTTAAATAGAGCAAGTGAAGGTTTTCTTGACCTCCAATATGCCACCCGAAAAACTATGATAGTGCTTGAATAAACTCCCCGACTTTTACTATAAAAATCTCATGTTACGGTATACAACCATGAAGGACTAAATAATATAATGTAAGAGATTACCTACATGACCATGCTAACCATGCTAGGATAACCCCAGTAGTCCTTGGGCTAGTTCAATTTTTTAAAGCTATACCAGCTTAGATTTCTTTCTTTCTGACAAGATACAATTCCATATTTCAGAATGTTTTTATATATGCACACCTCATTCCAGAAACCATTTCATGAAAATCTGCTCACCTTTGAGCATTTATTTAAAGAGAATTTAAAGACAATTAAACTCATTTCCTGGAACGTGATTCACAAAATGAATAGGCTTTATTTCTGTATGATTTCAGTGGAGAGAGAATATATACTTTGTGGTATATCTAAGTAAGAAGGTCTGTTTTGCATGACCACATTGCTGCATATTAATGCCCATGATGAACTGAGTCTTCATATGGCTTTAGGTTGTTTATTCTCAAATCATTAGCAAAAAATGAAAACAGACTGAAACACATTCATACCTGCAAAACTGCTAGTGAGCTATTACTATTTTGTCAGACATATAATTAATAATAATGTTACACAGTATAATTAATACTATTTCATTTGACAAAGATGTAGCTGTTACATTATACATGGATTTATACAGGAAAAGACTCATTGCTCTATTTTTTGTCTGGATGTCTTTCAGAGGGCATGAGAAGTTGGAAATTACAAATCGACCAAGACTGCCGCTGTGAGTTAATTTAAGCAGAAGGAGGGGTGCTTTGTCATAGTTCCTGTCAGCATTCACAGTCTAATCATATTTTCAATGTCTATGGCGATATCTCACGGTTGCAAATACCTAGATCAAACTTAACATCACGGGCATCTGCATTTTTCTTTCACAGAGAACAGCATTTTGCACACACAAAAATGCTATTATTATTATCATTATTATATATTATATATATTTTCTAACCATTTCTGCCAGTTCAGGGTTCCATGTGAGTTGGAGTCTATCTTGGCAAGCAATGGGCGCAAGATGGGGTACACCTGTCAGAAGGGACGACGCCAGTCTATCACAGGGCACACAAAGACGCAGACACTCTCAGCTGGTCCAGTTTTATTAAAAGCCTGAACCTACTAGTATATTTTGGGCTCTGAGAGGAAACCCATAGAAACACCAGGAGAACATACAAACTCAACACAGACAGCATCCCAGGATTTTAACCCAGGGCCCCAGCGTTGAGTCGCTTTATTATTATTATTATTATTGATGTGGCTTCTGCTTTAAACCGATGCAATTTCCTATTCTTTACACAGGGACCTTGGCTGGGTTTGCTGGAGCAGTAAGAGGACAGCAGCAGTAAATCTCTGGTCAGGGTTTCATAGCCCTAGGTTCTAGTCTGGGCATCTCCAGCTCTGCTCCTGGACAGCCACTAAGTCACATCAAGTCCTAAGGACCTCTAACAAGGCAAGTGAGGCCAATTAAAGGGGAACCGTAATGCTATTTTTACATTTCTGATAAGTATCTATATCCTACGATTCAAAACAAGGCAACAAAACTTCCAGTGATGTAAAGCGACCCTATTACATTGTAAATAAGCAGGCATGTGAACACATCTCTTTTTTCTCACTCTCGCCTGTGGAAAGACCATGGCTTTGTGACAAAAAGGAGACCATAGAATAGTTCACGATTTTGTGCTTAATTCAGAATTTGTAAAGTTTTGCAATTCTGTCAATTCATTTGTTACCAAGACTGAATAACCGGTCTGAGAAATTTTTAAGCAGGTGATATGCCATTTTATGTTAAATAGAAATTATGCAGAATCAAAAAAGAATTATCCTTCAATCCTCCATGACCAAATTTTTGGTAAATTGGAAGATTACTTGCTTATTTAATTGATAACAGCTGCTGCCAATCTTCAGATACGGGTGGTCTGGATTCTCCACTGGACCCCTGGACTGACTGGACTGGGGCTCTGCAGGACCAGGGTCAGAGACCCCAGCTCTATTCCACATTGCTGCCCCAAAAAACCACATTAGACTGACGCATATACTGTATATTGACAACTCACTGGGTAAATGCATTTTAAAAAGTCAACTTGAAGCTGAAACAAGAGTCATTTTGTATTTAGTATACAAAATGTTTTATTGTTTTCTCCTTGGTAGTGTTTTATCATATTTATGTTTACGACTGTGAATTTCTGTTTACTGTAACAAGTACACAAGACTACTGTAAAAAGACATTATGGAGCTGCCAAGAGGGGGGTGTCATTTTTCTCTTACCTTTAGATAATGCGAGTCAGTAGCAATAAATTCCAATTCAATGTGGAAATCAGTTTTGATAAGATGACAGTAACATATGAGTAATGTGGAGAGTGAACCTCACTCACTGTACTGCAGAAAACCAAGTCTGAGGGTTCCGCACATCATGTAAAACTGACAAATTTGAACATTTTAGACATATTTAATGGGCAGACCAGTGGTTAGCATTACTGCCTTGCAGCACTGGGGCCCTGGGTTCAATTGCAGGCCTGGGGTGCCATCTGTGTGGTTTGTAGATTCTCCCTGTTGTTGTGTGGGTTTCCTCCCAGAGTCCAGAGACATTCGGGTAGGTTAATTGGCTTCTGGGAAAACTGGCCTTGAAGTGAGCGTGTGTGTGTGTCTATGTGCCTTGTGATGGACTGGCGTCCTGTTCAGGGTGGACCCTGGTTTGCCCCCCATTGCTTGCTGGGATAGGTACCAGCTCCTCTGTGACACTGAACTGGAAGAAAATTGATGGATGGACACAAAGTGTCTGCAACACAAGATCTTATAGAGAGATCAGAGTGCATGTACAGAGGTTTGTGAAGCTAGATGTTTCTGCATTTCTTCTGGCAGAAAAGGGGTTTTCTGGTCTCGGCGGATTGGTATGAGTGCAGGGTTTCATTGCAACTCAGTTCTTTATGAAGTAAACCAGTTATTACTGCCCTGATTGCTCCAATTTCTCTCCCAGCTCCTTGGGAAATGATGCTTTCAAGGGACATAGAAAACCTGCAGATACACCAGACCTCTGAGACTAGGAATGGACACAATGGTAACTCATGTGAAGGTCTGGTTTTCCCACTCCTGTATCAGGCAACAGATGATCTATACATCTTCCTTGAAAAATGTAGGAAACAAATTAATTGGAAATATTTTGTTTCCCCGCTTGAATTTGTTGGAGATTTCAAACTTTCTTCTTACAAATACTGAAAATCTGCACCATATACTGTAGCAGCTGACGTAATGTCAGAACCAATTTTTGCTTCAGTCAATACTGGCAAACAGGAGTAGGATTAAGGAGGCCTGGCTTCTGGGATTCCCAAGTTTGTCATCAATACTTAAGGATTTGAAAAAGAATCCAGCAGGAAAAGCTTAATTTTTATCTTTTCTAAAATAGAATATTTGGAATGATTCCCACTTGTATTGGGGCATTACAATGGATTATAAACATTAAATATATTGGCTAGATGGGGTGAATGACCTCCTCTCGTTTGTGGCTGTTCTTAATTAGGACACACAACAGAAGCTAGAGCAGCAAAATTCCTTCTTGGCTAGTCCTTTTCCCACAATTGCTGGAGAAGCTGCCGCTGCCCAATCAGCAACAGCACTGTGTCAGTCTATCAAGACCACTCTGACCTCTCTCAAGATCTGTTATTGGATATACCCCTACTCAACTGAATGATTTGTTCATACAGAGAAGAAAAGATTGCAGCTTAAATCCCTCTGGAAAGCAAGAAGGCAGTCATCTTCCTGTATTGCCAATTTCAACTGTTTCAATTTAGTAATTGGAGACTTAAGCAGAGCTGTAACCTTTTCAGATCTGAGCTCTCCAGGAGCCAGTAGTGCTAGACTAAAACCATACCTGTAAGAATTCTGAGATGGCAACCAACATCCAAGTTAACAGATCTTCATCCACAAAGCTTAAAATAAAAATGATCCAGTTTTTAAGACTTTAAATCCATTTTAGTTTGACAGGACAGAGATGATTTTTTTCCTATAAAGATTTCAATGGTCACATGAAGACTTACACTGTAGAAGTAAGAGACCACTGATAGCCACTTGGAATTCGACAAAGTGATCATGCTTTTAAAAGAATCCAAAACTTTAGAACTGGGGTCTTCCTTTCTAAGCCTGGGAAATCTTCATCCAGCAGGAGCTGTGGGTTATTAAATCAATTTCTAAAGATATGGGACAATTCCATTGCAATCAATTAACCAGGATATTTGATAATCTAGAGACTACCTAGGACGAAAACCGAAAAACCCTTCAAGCACTCCAGTCAAAGACCCAAGCTCTCTTGACTAAACAGATTACTTGCCTGGCTCATCAATAACAGGAGCTGCCAATCTTTGAAATGGGTAACCCAGAAGACTAAAGGGATTGGCTCAAGGTTGCTGCTTTAGAGTAACTTGTATAACCTGCTGCAGGACTGAAGGTGGAGGCACTAATAAGACAACTGAGAAAAATAACCTCAAACTTCAGCCCTGCAGAACACCAGATAAGAGATGGATGGAATTTAGCTCGGTCTTCTAGGATCCACAATATAGAATGACTGTGAATCCAAGAAAATACATTAAAATTTGCTTAAGATGCATAGAAGTTAGTTTCATCAGCCTGAAATGTCCTGGCTAGGTACATGGTTGAAGTGGGTTCAGGAATTTAAAATTTGAAACTGAAAAAAAAACAAAACAGATGATTGTTTTGGGTTTTTTTGGGAGAAGGGACAAAATGTAACATGAGCCATCACAGAATTCTTAGAGAGACTACACCCAAGGAAATGACACACATGTGAACATCAAGGGAAGTCACAAAACAACCGCCGTGCACAGAGAAGGGTGTGTAGCCGAATGGGGGGATTTTAAAATGATTTATTGGGGAGTGCCAAAGCAGTGCAGACAACGGGGGCATCCAAGACGATAGGTGGTTGTTTTGTGAGCTAGAAAACTGGTCAAACACAAGAACACACACAGTGGAAGTGAGGGAGAACCACAACAAAGGAGCACAAAGAATAGACACCAGCCACCATAGAGATTCCCTTTATTATATACTTTGTTTTTTGATTTTTTATTTTTTTATTAATCGCTACAGAGGCACTTACAAGTTTTTGTTTTGAATAAAGACACCTGTGGAGTTCTTCAATCATGAACACATGGTGATGCTGAGGGAGGACAGGAGGGTTGGTTCCCAACACAGGACAGACAACAGACGTGGTGTGAGAATTGTGGGCTGGATCTGGCTACAGCGACCCGAGCAGCAGCTGACATCAGCTCTTCCAGCCCTAAAATGTCCCAGTAGCATTTCTGTATTGCCTAGTACGTGAAACCTTTTAGGCCCTTTAATGACCATCCTGCAAAAGTCTTGTTTGCAAACACTTCTTTAAAAAGGTTCAAAGAAGACGCAGTAGTGAGACATCTGTTGACCAAGCCTAAAGATAAATCTAATCCTCAGCAGTCATTTGTGACCTGTTAGAGCTCATCTACTCCTCCTCCCTCCCAAAACGTCAGTGCTGCTTTCTTCCCTAGACCACATGAAATGTCTACTGTGCTCAAGTTTAAAACTGCATGTCTGCCGTAGCCAGATCGTTTTTTTCTGACACAAGGTGAGTTCGGAAGAACACTTGCTGTCCTCAAAGGCTCCGTTTTAACCAGCACTTAAGAATGGACTACTGGACCTAAAAACTCCTGCAGAGCTGAAGGAGGTAGATCTAAAGTAGCCAGAATGTAAAACAGTATTGAAGTGTCATTTTGGGTGCACCAGAGGCAGCCCAGTCTAGGTTGATTTTAAAAGATCACCCCCAAAGGAATTGGGGGGATGGGATCTCCAGACAGCCCTGCCTGTCTTTGCTCATCTCTCATTGCAGCAGGAGTACATAAGCAAAAAAAAAATCTCCCATGGCTGAATCTGGCAACTTGATTCCTGACTGCACTCTGGGCATCGGTGAGATCAGCATCTCTTAAACCCCCTTTCTTGGAATTTTGATGGGATAACACTAACCGATCAATTCTGTTACTTCCCACAGGGAATACACCTAGAGCATGGACCGCAGCCTTGTAGGACAGCTGATGTGCAATGATAACTGGGACCTAAAACCCCATTTCAGTACAAGAGGAAACAAATACCCTTCACATTTACATAGGGGGTTTGACTCATTTCAGAATCCTGTACAAACTGTGCTGATAAAGCAGAAAAGCAGTATATACACATTTTGCTTTGCTTTTACACATCTGCCTAGGCAAAGTTAGTTCAGATAAGGCAACAGCCTAAAAAAATCCAGCACCTGATGTTGGTTTACAGAATAGTTTGCCCGCTGCTCACAAAACCTGAAATGGATCAAACTTCTGTGCAATGGGTGTCTTATCAGTTTCCTTAGGATAGTTGAAGAAAGGAAATTACTAAGAACTGATAAAAAATGCCCCTTTCCTTTGGAAAGCGACAAACAGTTCAGCTGATCTCTTCTTCCTTTGTAACGCAGAAGTAGATACTTCTTACGGTTATATAAAACAAACAGGGCAAGTCTTGTTGACTCCCTCTTGAAAGGCTCTCTCTTGAACCACAGGAGAAAACAGCTGAGCACTGGGCACTCGTTAAGTTTCCTACTATCTTTAAAAGTGTTTTGAATGGAACGATAAGACTGCATCCCCCCCAAAGTAAAAAAAAAATTGTGCTGCAAAGAGATCCGTCTGAGTGGAAATGAAAACCAACAGAAAATTAAAAAAATTACCCTGGTTATAAATAATCATAACTGATACAATATGGTATTTTATACATTTCAGGCTCTAATAATAATTGGGTTAGTCTTTTTAAAGTAATTCTTCTGTCCAAGATTCTTTTATTTCATTTTTTCTTTTTTAAAATAGTCTCCTCTTTACTCTAAAAAACAGCAGAACTGACTGAACGTCTGGGGGTGTTCATTTGAAATCTCCAGGAAAAAGAAGTCAAAATGGTATTCAAAATGTCTTTCTGATTTTCACCAAATTCAAAGCCAATGTCTTGTCTATCCTCTTTTTATGAAAGTGCTTTGTAGGCAGAGATCCAACAGTACAATGCCATAAATTTACTAGCGGGCAATAATCAATATAAACTCACCATTCTTGTTTGCTGCAAACAAGAGAAGAGTCTTTGATCTTTTCCCCTGTGTCCAGCTTTAGTTTGCTTTCAGAAAGAACATTTCTTCCAATTTACAGTACACAGCAAGCCCTAGGAGACAGCAATCCTGACAACGGCACAACTGAAAAATCCGTTTATCATAATGTTATCATAATTGCACATCTTGAGATCTCGTCTTAATGATCTCAGATAATTACTTTTTCAATTCACTTTGCTACCCACTTTGCTTCAGTGAACTGGGGTTGCAAATGGGCAGCAAAACAAGCTCACTCTGTCCCTGCCTAACCTGGGCAATTCGCCTGCAGTTCTATTCCACACCTGGGAGGTGCATGGCTAAAACTGAAGGGCAAGACATGCAAGACTCATATCTGTAACTATCAAGCCAAAGAATTTCAGTTTTAATCATGAAAAATCTGATAAAAAACTCTTATTAAAATACCACATTTGAGTTACAGTGTAGGAGCATTATCAACAAACACTTAAAAACGGCTCTGACTTGGAGTGATGGGTAACTACATGTTAAGGCTTATGTGATTATCAGATCGATGATCATCATTATAAAGCACGATTATCTGAGACAAAAAAGCATCATTTCTATTACTATTGCATAGATAGTAGGGAAGATTACTTCAAAATCATCAAAAATACCTCAAAAATATATACACCTTTTCCCACACAGATTAGTTATAAAAATAGCATTTATTTTGAAAAAAATACTACTGGAGTGCTTTCTTTTGTCTCAGAGGTGGAAAGAAACTGCTGTCTATATTATGTCAAGCCACAGTGAAAAACGTAGGCTTACTCATTTACTTAGGCTTGCTAGTTTCCTTTGAACAACTAGAGACTCTGAACCAAGTTACAATTCAGTGTCATTATAAATCGCAACTGTTTAAGAATGTGCAGTCTTATTTGTTTACAATATGCTAAGTTAGATTTAGTTTTTCATGTTTAACCTATCCATTAAAAAGGCACAGGATTAAAAAAAAACAGCTTGAGAAAAGGTATGCAAAAATGTGGTCTTATTTTTCAGATCTCATAACTTGTTCAACCAGCTGTAATTCCATCAGAAATCTTACTTAAAATGTCTTGTGAACTTCTTCAATTTCTCTGATTTGTATCATTTTTACTTCTGTTTTCATGATTAGAAAATAATATTTATAGCTAGGAATGTGCCTATCTAAATACATACACAGGTGTTCTAAGAAGCTTACAGGCAATTTCTCACAGGTTTGTGAACTTGTGCATCCCAAAAGAAACACTGCAAGTTTTAAGTGCAATTAAGACAAAAGATTTCATCTTTGTTATTTTCAACTCACTCGTGGCTTGCTGTAACTTGCAGGGTGAAAGGACCTTATAAAAAGAAGAGTTTAATTCCTGAGGGGGATATAAACAATGGGATTCCAGTACTTCTGGCAGATAAAATCGTGATGTTCTTTGTACCATCTTTTAAGAAAAGGCCCTTGGAAACTACAAGTGTGTTACATAAGTTTTTTTAAATGATTAGGAATGGCTGTCCAATCAGGGCTGCTCGGTGTAAAAAGAGAAATTTTCCAGAAGTGTACAGTCAATGCTGTTTAAAGAGGTCTTGATTGGGCTGCAACCTCAGCAAGAGGTGGGCCAGACTCAGATGCTGGCCAATCAGATGGGTGAAAAAATGATGAATTCCCTTCATGAGGGCCAATCAGATTAGCAGAAGAGAAGACACTCCCACAGAATGCACCAATCCAGTTCAAAGGGGGAGGCCAGGTCTATTTCCATTACTGCCACTTTACAATGAACCACCACTCCCCCCCAACACACACACACAGCTCTCATCATGCTACGATTATTCCCATAACCCTTCCGTTTGACATTAATTTGTCTCTGCTTTGCTTTTATTAGAAATTCCTTAAAGCTAGATACACTGAAAAAATTAATAGTACACATTTGTTGCAATTCAAGAAAAAATTAATATTATAACCTTTTTCATTTGATGAGATTAGAAAACCCCCCAAAAACACAAAGGATCAACTGGCTGAAGTGTTTTTGTGTATTGACAGAGGAGATCCAATCGATCTGGGAGGTGGTGGGTGGGGGTATTTGTGAGAGAGAGGAGGCCACAGAGCAATGGTTAATTCTAAGATCCCTCTAGGGACTGACAGACACATTGCCTCTTTAGGAGAACAAGCCATTTAAAAAGGAGAGCTTCCATGCACACATATCGGTAAACAAGGGAGATGGTTTGGAGAGGCTGCTGGTTTTGAAGGTATCCTTTCTCCTCAGCACAGCAAAGTGGGTTTTGCGGTTGATCAGCGAGGGAGACTGGACATGTCCAGGGTCTGCAGGAGAATGATGACTCCTGCCTACCTGCCAAACAGGTCCAGCACGCCACCTAGAGTCAGGGTGTGCTTTTCCACACTCCCTGGCTGTAGCTGCATCACATTTCCACTAGCCTAGGAGGCCCCCTGGTGGCCAACACTCAGATTACAACAGCGACTTCAAAAGGGGGCAGACCAGTCCTGCCTTGGTCTATCCTACTCAATTAAAAGCTGAAAGAAAGCCGATGTAATCTCAGAAATGGATATGATTTTTATTTTTAAATCAAGCAGGCTCATCCACGCAATAGCAAGCAATCTGGAGTGTAGAGGCAATTAGGGTCTAAGCTAAAAGAAAAAATCTGTTGCATAATCAACCAGCAATGCATCTGCTCTGGATCCCAGGTCCGAAAAGCCTGACTGATGACTGTTTCCTCCTCGACAGGCAGTGTGCGGCTCAAGTCTGCAGTGGCAGGTCAGTGTCCTAGCCTGTGGCCTCTATGAGCGCTCGCCCCCCCCCACCCCCACCCCCACCCCCTCCCCCTTCCTCTACCACCACCGGTGGCGACGCCACACTAGTACACAGGCCCACTCTGCGTCTCCCAGTGTCTAGTCTAGTAAAGAGGGCTCCGCCGGGCGGATTATGGTAGGTCTGTTGGGAGCCGCTGGGGGTCTTCGGCTGCAGGGAGATAAGAGTGAGAGAGCCGGGTGAGCAAGCGACGAGCCACCCTCCCGCCGCGAGACCATGAGCACACCGCTAGCACAGACGCACAGAGGAGCCGGGCAGTGGTGGGTGCAGGAGACGCCCAGCCAGATGCACACAGACACAATCTGGCCACTATTAACCCCACATAGCCAGGAAAAATAAAACCCAGCATTGAGCAAAACACACAGATCAAGACAAGGGAGAAGACACACAAGCATGTAGATGAAGGTGCATGACACAAGCAGATTCCCCACAGAAATGCACAATCCTAACTACGGCCGTAACACACTTACATCTATAACTGCAAACAGATCCGGGGCTTTCCCATTATGTGTGATGTCTCTCAGCAGGAGAACAAATCGACGAGCTGGTTCTACAGGCTAATATAAGCTCTGCCTATACACTTGAGCTGATATAACATTAAGTGGTCCAAAATTAGTCTGTGAAAACATTAGCGAAGGTGCTGGTATGCTGTGCGTTTTTAGCAGCTCTTTTAATCTTGACATTTACCGATAAAATGCCTCAGTCACTTAAGGTTGGTTTTCAGACTAGTACGCCTTTCAGAACATTTTCAGTTACTATGGGAAATGCTTTAGCTTGACAAAATGAGTTAAATTTACTCTGCCAGTGACTAAAATTTAACCAATCTTCCCAATAAATTAACATCTAGATATTTTAGTAACTGCCCTGCTGTTATCCACTATAGACAGTTAAACTTTGCATAATTTGGATGGATTCTTATTACTGTTTTACACCTTTTGTTTTGGAAGGAACTGATTAATATGAAGTTGCCCTGGATATACACAATAATGACAACCTGTTTAATCTCCTAGGCGCTATATGTTTCAGCAAATGCAGCATCAGCACAAAATCCTATCCTCCTACATGCACAAATGCAGAAACAGACTGACATCAACACTGGAGACAAATGGTTAACAAACACGGACACCCGATGACATACATCCTGGCAATAAAGCTAGCATTAAAAATAAAGCATTCATAGAAAAGGCAAAACAAATTCCAAAATACACAACAATTTCCCCAAGAATCTGCAGGACTATTAAGTTAAATCTTGCTCATACTATAAGGCTGCGGTGTGAATTAAGTGATCAAGTTTTGGGATGACTTGATTAAATCAGCACTTTGGGGAAGAATTAAATTAGAGAGGAAAGGGGCCAATCATTTTCAGCTCCAAATCAAATAGATATGATAATCCAATTGGTTCCGATGACTCCGTGGCGAGCCTTCAGTTGAGCATTGAAACCAGCAACTTCCATTACAGTACCAGGCTGGGCCCAGTTATGCCCAGCTAATGGGTTCTGGTCAGATCAGGTAACAGCCTCTCAGGTGTTCTAGGTACAAGAGATCGTCTGTGAACTGGAATTAGGACACACCACCTAACACAAGAGCTACAAGCACAGGGTTCCTCGCTCCACACATCTGGGTGTCTGCTGGGACAGCTCTCTCGCTGGCCAGCTGACTGATTTTAGTCTTACCTGGGAATACCAGGGGGGACGCCAGGGGGCACTCTGGTGGGCCGAGAGGGGATCTGCGGGGGGGCACTGAACGGATCCTGGTTCCCCAAGCCGTAGGTTGGCTGGGGGGGGCCAGGTCGCGAGGGGATAGGGGGTGCCCCAAAAGCCGGGGTGGGGTTGAGGGGCGGCCCTGGCGTTGGGCCCCTGACAGCTGGGGGACGGCTGGGTGGGGGAGCCGAGCTGTTCGGCCTCCGCTGGGGGGTAGGACTGGAAAACAAAGACATTAAGATTTTTACATAAGCAGAAAACTAGTGTATCTTAAAATCCTGTGTTAAAATATTAAAAGGGGGCTTTCGGTTTAAGACTTTGCCAGCTACCAGCCTTTTACTGCATAAAACTACATACTTGTTATAATACAAGTTTTTCCCTTTGACCAGCCATTATACAGCAGTGAATTCTTTTCCTTTTCAGAGCCATTACTTTATGTCAAAAGTCTTGACGTCTGTTCAATCTGACCAGACAGAGCAAACCTCAGACTGCTCTTCATTATGACACTGCCATGCTGACCTGGTCTCCTTCTGCATCCACCCATCGTCTACAGGAGGGGGCACGGGCACGGAGACAGTGGTGGTGCTGATGTCCCCGATGATGCTGAGCGCTTCCTTCAGGGCGTGGTACATGCGCAGCATCTCGTCACGCCGCTGCGCCTGGTCTGCAGACTCCTCCATCAAACTGTTTTGGTCCCCAGAAGAGTACAGGTAGGCCAGCAGCTCTGAGTGGATAAACTCCTTTGCCTAGACATGTAGGGAGGAAAAAAAAGAGAAGAGCCTGTTACAACAGCTGCCACCGTCTGGGCTGATCAGAACTTGGAAGCTGAGCAAAGCTGGATCTGGTCAGTACCGCAATAGCAGACGTCTAAACCAACACCAGATTACTGCTGCAAGAGGTTTAGGTGGACCAGTAGGTGGCGCTTTTCCCTTCAGACCAGAATTTCTAGACTAATGCTACAGCCATGACTGGGGACCTGGAGGTGCTGTGCTTTTTGATGAGATGTTAAACCAAGGTCCTGGCTTCTTGGCCTTTAAAGATTGCAAGGTTCTGTTCCTAAGAGTAGGAGTTAACTGCAATCCTTGGGCTACTCTGGGCACCCCAATCCACTCTGGGCCTGTATTATCTAATATACACACAGTTGTCCCTTAATTCAATTGGTGATATAATATCTCCCCTTTCCCCATAATGAGATGATGTAGTCATGGTGTAGAAGGGATGCATCATGTTGCCCAGGGCTGTGTGCTACTCAAATTTAGCAAAGTGGAATCTCTGCTGTTTGTAAGGTGCTTTAGGATCCTTTGGGGATGATCAGCTTTGTATAAAATACAATTACAAGTCAATCCATACAGACGATACCAGGGGTAGAATCTATAACAGTTTCAGGGAACCCGCAAATTTGTCCATGTGCTTTGAAGTCCAGATATAAGCAGCACAGTGTTCTGTGACTAGAGATGAGTAATTCATTGTTTTGGGAAAAGGATAATGGGAACTAACAAATTGTTAGAACACTAATTATATATAATTATTAAAAGGGACTAACATACAGACACTGCAGCTTGGCATGCATTTTAATGAAAACTTTCACTCTTTACGAATTTGTAAGATTTGCTACCTGATTCAATTCATGCCAATCGGGAGAGGTAAAACCACATAAGGACACTTACATTGTTGATCATCAAGTGCATGATGGTCTTTGGCATGAGGTCTCTGATGGACTTGTTGACGATGCCGATGTAGGAGTCCACCAGGTTGCGGATAGTCTCCACCTGTCTCTCCAGCTGGGGGTCCATGGAGAAAGTGTCGGCTGGGCCTGCCTCCTCATTCTCTGCCTGTACCAGACACACAGGTTAAATGGCTCGGAAAGGTTCAAAGGTCAATGCTTACATCACGCTTACATGTGTGTCACTATATATCATGTACTGCAATATCCTGCAGGTTTTAATGGATTTCTACGGAACGAGTGTATGAAGAACTACAAGTGCATTTGTAATAAAAAAGCAACAAAAAAGAGCTGTGCAATGGTCATTTAAAATGGGCACGATAAAGAGGTTATAGTACAGACTATCATTTCCAGCCTCTTTCTGCTTTGCTTGCATGTGCTCTCAAATGAGGTTTTGCCACCAGCTTGTGCTAAATAAACAAGCTGAAACAGTTTAGATGAAGCCTATGAAGAATATGTCCACTGGGTTTAAGGCATGAAACCTTACAATACAATGGAACTGTGAATTCACTTTCTGTCAATCTGAGAAATGTAAACTGTTTTACAGTTTTTAAATTTTGACAAAAGATGTGTCTTTTTAGGCAGGCTTTTAGTGTCTCTATCTTTACTTTGATTTGTTATACTCTGTAAAGCATCCCAAACACTGTTGGCGTACATGGGCACTGAAATAAGTCCTTATAATCCTTGTTACAAAATAATACACCTATGAAAATAACAGACCTATATTAAGAATTTCGTCTTATTAATATTAATATGCACGAGTTGTTTGTCCAAAGTGATGCACCTTTGCTTACATTCATTGAAAGTTGGGCACTTGACCAGCTGGGTAATCTGGGTAAAGTAGCTTCTTCAAGAGTATAAAATATAAAAACAGGGCCTTGCCCCTCAAGCTTCCAGTTACAATTCTAGAGCCTATCAACTGCTCCAAAATGCTAGCATAAGTGTGTATTTAAAGCCTGAATAGGAATGACCGCTGCCACATAGCTGTAAAGATTTGGAGCTCTCTTGTCCCATGTTTTAGTATGTCCACTGGGTTTAACATAACTTTAATTTTAATAATAGTTATAGTCCTGCAACATACAGCTTCAAATGCTTACAACATCAACAGCATCGTTGGTATTATTGCTACTGCTTCATCTTTTTAAATACTGTATGAGATTTAAAATACAAACAAGCCAGTTATACTGACTTACTGTAGAGTCCTACTTACTTGGTCTTTCTCTGGATAGACCCCTGCTCTCAAAAAAGAAGCTTTCCAGCTGTCCACATCCTCCTGGGAGTCACAGGCGAGCTCAATCTGCCGCAAGTCCTTATAAACATTCCTGTACGGCAGACACAGATAGGCCTTTTAGACAATATGATCAGCCTGATCTACTCCTGGCATGCTCACTAACAAGCCAAGACAAGCCAAATGGTCTCTCATTTTTTGCCTAATGCTCTTTTAGTCAGGGGTGACTCTCCTGCTAGCCAACAGGGGCACACTGGGCAGTACATGACAGCAACATGATTGGATTACTGACCTCTGGGTGCGTCAGAGGAGTAGGAGTGAGAACCAGTGTATGCACTTTCCTGATGCAGTGCAGGAGCTCCGGCGGTATGCTCCGTCAATTAACGACTGCCAGCTCTGAACTGGGTGGGTATAAAACTAAGTATCTGACATAATGCACATTCCTATAGCACAGCAATGTACACAAACGTTTGCCGATGAATCTGCAGAGTCTTGCTTGTAAGTTCAGAGTCCAATCACAAGTCAATGGGAGTTTGATTCATTTTCATCTTAACCCTGAAATATTCTGCTTTTAAAAACCAGCATGTCTCCATTTTGCGGTTGCATAAAGGCTTCACCATTTTCCCGAGATCCACTACAATACAAAACAGATAAATGAAGACTTGCTCAGCAGCTCACCTCTGTTCGGTATTGAAGATGGCAAAGGTGTGCTTGGTGGACATGAACCCTTTCTCCACATCTCTAAGCTTCAGGTTATCCAAAGGCAGCATGTACTTCTTCTCCTTCTCCTGCGAGATGAAACAGGTGACGACATTGAGTAAAAGCAATATTATTCCATCAACAATCTATTTTTATGGATTTCTGGCATTAATAATATGAGCAAATGTCAAAGAACAGCCAAATTATCCCACCTGAGTACTTTCATCAGTCATCTGCATCAGGTTCTGCATAAGGCTAAATTACTGGAAACGGATGTTGCTGTAGCCTGCTTCATTTTGTGCATGGTGTTGTCTCACTTTTGTACTACCTGTATATCCCAGTTGCTTTAATTCACCACTGTATGTGTAATGTTTAAAGTGATTGAAACCTTGTTTTTGTTTCCCCATTGAAATCTATCTGATTTGCTGCAAGGTTTGATATCATGAGTCTATTAAGTGAACAATGGAAGAAAATTAACATTGCCCATTGTCGTTTTAAGTTATGGCTAACTCCTTATTGTGTGAAACACCGATGTACTGGACAGTATAAGACGCTGGGATGTGAATGCATTGTATAAAAAAACAATCACTGACCAAGTATAATGATGGATGTAATGGCTTGAATAATTCGGCTGTTCTTAAGTGTGGAGTGAAACAGGAAAAAAATACTCTTTGTTGTGTATGAATTTTATACAGAGTTTCTCATTTCATCACTATACGAGTTTATACTAGCTAACTTCTTTTGTCTTCATACTGCACATACAGGTTCTTTGCAGTATTAAGACTGGTCAATGTAGTCAGCCCATAAACAGTTCTGTTGCTGTATGGTTTGGAATAGAAGCGAAAACCAAAATGCTTTCATTCGGTCGCAGATTACAGGAATTTGACAGGACTTCCCCTTCAGCCATTTGTAAAAGGCCCATTTTGTTCTCTCTAACCAATCAGAGGAGCTGGAAGGGACAAAGGGGTGGAGCAGGCAAGAGGTCTCCACCAATCACCAGGCAGATTTCACTTCTAAAAATTACAACAAAAAAAACATTTGGAAGACCACCAAAGCTGTGCTACTGAGATGTAACAGAAGAGGAGGGGAAGGGACTAGGAGTGGAAGGGGTGTCAGCTTTTACGGTTGATAAAAAACATCTGGAAGTGTTTATACCACAGGGGCTTAACTCCAGATGCTGAGATGTAGAGAGCGCACTAAAATCCAAGTCCCTAAGCCTGACGTCACCTCTGGGAACTCACCCCCTCCTCGTTCACCACCCCCTCTATGATTTCCTGAAAACTTGAAATGTTTCGTCCATGCTGCAGAATATCCTAGCTGCCACGTCACTTGATCAGGGCTAACGCGACATGAACTGCAAGCTATCTGGGCTCTTCTTGGGTTCTCGAAGATCATTTCATCTTGGGAGGGGGAGGAGTGGGTATTTGTACATTGTACAGTTTCTTCAAGAATAAAAAAACTTCTGCAGCTGATCGTCTTATAACAACTTCTAAGATCGCTAGATGATTTTTTGGGGAATGAGTGAAATATGTGGACACATGAGATGGAATGGATGTGAGCAAATGTGTGGAATGGATCTAAACGTTTCCTGTTGCTTTTAAGACCCACTTTAGGCTTTAGCAAAGTGTAAAGACATGATCACAATGCTGACTCTAGAGTCTTTGTTCTCCAGAACTCCTGAAGATTTGGCTTATGAACAACGCTGCCTGGGATCCCACACAGCACGGAGACCGGTAAGATTTCTTCTGTACTATTTTTGTTTGAGAATTCAGATAGGGTTTGATCTGAATCAGCTCATTGAAACATCAGAAAAAAATAACTCCCACATGGTCTTCGAGGGTGGAAGAGAATAGTAGAAACAAGTGGTGTATCCAATTAAATACTTAAGTCAGTGTGCCAGTAATATCTTTTAATTAAGTCTTTGTTAACTTTTCAGTACTTCAAAAGCCAACAGATCAAACTGTAGAGTGATCTGGTGGAAGTGGTCCCGGTGCTGTGGGTGTTTGAAGAGTGTGTGTCTGTGCACACGGAGGGGGAAGGGAAGCCTGTGCTGCAATGATTTCAACCAACATCTGAAATCCTACTGTATTTTATTTTACATTGCATATGCCTAAATGCAATTTGCAGTATGCTTATCTAACATCTACCCATTAAACCTTATCGGTTCTACAGCTGGTGAGACTTTCTGTAGTGCCAAACTGATGCCTTAGATTGTTTCCAATGAGATTTGAATGAAAAAGAAGAACATTTTAAACTACTGTTCTTGAATAACTCACAAGAACATGGCACACTCAATTCAGGGTTAACAGGGGTAACATCAAAGTTACACTGGCAGGCTCAGGTAAAATAAAACATCCAATGGAAGCAGTCATATTAAAAACTTTCCAGGCTTCCAATAATGTGTGAGGAATGTGTAATTTGCTTATGTTAAAAGACCTGCCAAGAGTTTTTTTTTGCGTGTGAAATCTGCACAGCTGTCCAACTGTCCTAGTAATATGTAAGTATATAGTATATACAGTTCATCGTTTTAAAAAGAAAAGCTAACTGGCACTTTAACAATATCAGCTGACTTTTGCAGTATTTTCAGCAGTGACTCAATGAAGGGGAAATCCAGTTAGGTCATCAGTTGTGACCAAGACTAATGGATTGTAAATAAATGGAAAAATGAACAGACATGAATCGGCCTAAATCGCCCACAATTACATGCATTTCTAATCCTTCACTGCTAAGTCACTGAAAAGCTGTATCTGCCAGCTCATTAAAACTGTAGTCAAGTTTCAGTAAAAGTTAAAAAAGGCAAACCATTTCACAGGTTTTTTTCCCATATAACATAGTTTGAACAGAATCAAACACACCCTAACCCAGGGGTATTCCAACTCCGGTCCTGAAGGTCCACACACTAATTATTAAGTACCTAACTGAAGCCTTAACTAATCTACCAAAGTTGCTTGTTTGAATATTTTCATGTTTTTGTTCTACTCAAAAGCTAAGGCTTGGGAAAAGCAAAAATCTTACTAAGGAAAAGCAATAACTTAAAAGGTAACCTCCAACTTGTTTGAGAACTGACAATTAAAGAGCTCAGATTATCAAATCAAAACTAAGGACTCAATTGTGTAACATTTGTAACATTTTGTGGCTGGAAGAAAAACCAGCAGGTCTATGTCACCCCCTAGGACCAAGACTGGGAACTCCTGCCCTAACCCACTTCTGTCCCCTCTCTCTAGGTGTTGTATTTCCACCAGGAGAAGAATCAGTGCCAGGCCAGGGCCATGCAGGCCTCATTCCCCTTCGCCTCCCCAGTGTTCAGACTACCTGTTCATTAGGCTATGGGTGTACAGTAGTCTGCACATTGGTTAGGCTGGGCAGGGACTAGCTTCAAGGAGCCAAAAAACCTTATGCAGAGACTGCTACGGACTTCAGTGTCACAGTGCAACTCAACTACTGTACCTCAGTAAAAATCAACTGTTTTTCTCCTGTGTTAGTGATGGTCCTCAGAATTCTGCTACTTTCTTTCCTTATTTCCATATAAATATGCTTCTGTTATTCAGTCCTGTTTTCGGATATACCTATCCTTGACTGGAGTATTCAAAAAAGTTGATCCAACAGTATAATCATTCTTAAAGGTTTGATTCTAATAGAAGAAACAGGAGTTTTAATTTCAGAATGTTAACTGATTTCTTTAAACTAATTCTTATGATTATGCCAAAAAAATAATTGTTAGAAGCCTACAGAACAGTTTTTTATTTCAAACCTTTAAATATTAATAATGCGTAAGGCTGACTAATTCAAAGTAAAGAATCATGGCACACTAAAACAAATAAATGAAATTATCACATCAGTCAGTTGTGGTGTAATGACTGTTTGTAACTTCGGACCAGGTCTGTCTGCGTTGCCGTTTAGGAGACTCTTAAAACATGGAGGGCTGAGTACTTCCTGCAGACCTGGCAGGGATCGGAGCCAAGCCTGTGGCGGTGGGGTCTGGAGGGGGGTGGTCTCGTATGGGCAAAGGAATTTCCTTAAAGAGGTCTCCAGCAGAGTGCGAGCACAGACTCCAGCCTCTGCTGCAGGCTCTCGTCTCCTCTCCTGCGCATGCACAGAGCATCATTCAAAAGGCGTGGGTGCTGGATTCAATTTTGGACAATTACAGAGTGCAGGAAGAAGCGGGGCGGGATGCTTCTGACTCTAGGATCTGTTAGCACGTGTATATTTAACAAATTTGTGTTATTTGCCCTTAACTGTTAAAAATCACACTCTGACTTCCAAGGACAGAAGAAGTTGTCAGGTTTCAAAAGGGAGAGTGTAGAAGATTTGGGGACAATCTGAGATCAAATAAAGTGCCACTAGACAAAACCGATGGAAAAAAATAACATTCAGGATATTCCTCAACAGCTGGTTTCATCTGGAGATGTAAAGAAACAGGAACAGGACATTGGAAATTGTCTAGGGCCCTAATTAATCAACTTTTTTTTTTGTTTGGGTTGAAAATCTCCTCTTTAAATTAGGATGATTTCACATATTTCCCTGCATTCAGGCAGTGTACAGCTGTCCGACACAGGCAGTTCACAAATTTAAAGTAGCTCAGACCTTGCTGCAGTAATACACACAGATGCAGCATTTGGCTTGGCTGAAAACAGACCTTCCCCTCTAAAAAAATCACATTTAAGAAAACAGGTATACAATATGTAAACAGGATGTTGTTGCTCATTGCTGCTGTTTATTTGAACAGTCGCCCAGAGAGCAAAGCAGTGACACAAATGTGTCTTTCCCTGCTGTGTTCTGAGTATCTGCATTTCAGAGTTTTTTTTTATTCTAAACATCCAACTAAGTTACTATAAATGTTACATTTACAGTAGGATGACACTTGGGCATATTCTTAAAACACAAAATGGATAGGTTAAAACATGGTATAGTAATATCTTAACCCCCAATATACAGTATATGAGACACAACAGAACAAGTGTGCTGTCCAACAACAGCCCCGAAACAGGTATGTTACCTGCTTTTATCGGTCCAATTTTTTTACAGACAGGAATTAAACTGTGTAGCAGCAGCGACCACTACATCTAACCAGGCCAATTGAGAAGAGCTGGTCACGCTAGCTACAAGTCCCAACCACCACCAAAAAAAAAGATACCACTCCCTCCCACTCACCTCTTCATCCTTGTACCAGGACAGAGACTCAGCAGTCAGCACAAACCAGTACTCCTTGGATCCTCCTTTCATGATACTGATGTTGATGGTCAGCCAGCCCCGACGGATGACCTAAGGAAAGAAGGGGAAGATGGTGGAAAGGGGGAATGGGACATGGTGGGATCATGGTGGGGGTCAGGGCAGGGAGAGGAAGGGGGGTAAGGAGAGTAACACACATGAGTGGGGGGTGGGACAAATGGTGACAGTGACACGAACAGCAAGTGGCAGCTTGTGCTGTGGGAGACTGGCATCAGTAGACAGCCAAGCCAGGGGATTGTGGGTAACTGTTCACACTTCACATCTGGATCTACATCACTTGAGTCTCTCTGAATGCTCTAGCCACTCCCACAGTCCCACACTATACATCAAGACTCTCGGGCTGTTTCATTATTGCCATTTTTCTCTCTTTTTGCTGAAACTATTCCAAGAAAGGCAAAATCGTGGAACCCAATGGAGTCCTGGGCTTAAGAGAAGTTGAAACTGACACAGCTGCACAATGGCACTGAAGATGATTAAACCTCAGAACAAGGGAGGGCTTTTCGTTAAGTCAATTATTGGAATTCTGATGCGCTCAGCCTCGTCTGATGACAGGACGGAACCATGGGATTCCAGTGCTCTGCCCTGGGATCTTTCCGACTTCCTGAAGCAGCCAGGACAGAAGAAAGGCGAGCGACACTTAAAGCTGCACAAAGATGAGATCCAAATTTTAAACACCTGACAGTTTGGGCACCATCTAAGTCATGATCAGTCACCTGGAAACGTCACAAATGCCCTATGAAGAAATCATGACGCGGGTTTCTAAAACTGTACTATTAACTTCAAAGTCAACCACACAGGTACCACATATCGATTTGAAAACAAATTGAATGCACACGCAACAGAGATCCTGACCAGCAGTAAAAATCAGTGAAAGCATTAAGGTGGACTTGGGCTCTCTACATCAAATACATTTATTAGAACGTCAAAGCGCCAGTATTCACAAGCCTTCAAGACATAACAAGCAGGTTGTGTATATTGAAACATACCAAAAGTTCTAATAAAATTTTTGAAGTAGTGAGTTCCAGTTCCTTTTACTGCTTTCACTATATGTTTTACCACATAATAATCCTGGAAGATACTTATTAAATGATTAAATACTTGAAATATTTTTTTCATAAAAATGTATTTTAAAGATAAATGGGACAAAAGGGAGAAATGCAGTTGAAACTTGAGCAGCAATAAAAAGATTTGAGATATTTTAAAAAATGCCATATACATTGACATCAATTGAAGGGAAGAGAAAGCAAGTAGCATTAATACACTTTAGAAAATAGACAACAAAATTTGTTCTAATCAGGTATGTTACATTTCACTTAAAAATGTTGCATGCAATACTTTTTAATGAAGATCTTATAGGTACCCGTCATTGAAAATGAAGAAAAAATCCATTGCACGTCTACAATGACGTCAAATTGCACCTACACTTCAAGCGTGACTTCCAAAATTGTGTAAAAAGTGCTCCAGAAGTGTTAAACAGCATGAATGTAGCAGCAGCTTTCCAACAACTGAATTAAACTGAATTATATCCTTTCAATTGCGATTCTACGTTTTTTATTAGGAAAAAAAATGAAAAGGCTGTGTAATATCAAATATCAAAAACTGACAAAATATTAACAAAAGTTTTTACAGAAGAAGAGCCATTTATAAGCACACGTCCTTGACAGTCTGGGCCGACGCTCTTTGTTAGGGAACAGGCTGTTAGGCGTCAGTGTTTTAGTGGAAGCTACCCTACAGGTTACAGCCTAGAACTAGTCATGTTAGTCATGGTTAAGACAGACGCTCCAAGACAGGGTTACACAGGCAGGCCTGGGCAGATCGGGCGGACCGTTCGTTAGGGAAGCAGGCTGACAAGTGACAGAGGAGGAGGAGGCCTGGAGGGGAGTTACAGTGCTGCATTAAACAAAAGCCCAGGAGCAGGTGGTCTTTGGGGGCTGGTAGGAGAACACACTACCGGCTTTGTTAATGGGGTAGACGAAAGCCACGATCGGGTCAGGCTGATTCACAGCAGATGTTTCAGCTTCAGTCTTCCTTTACAGAGAGTGCTACAGCTAATATGCAGCTTTAATTTTTTTTTTGGGGGGGGGGGGTGGGAAGGGGTGAAATGCAGGGAGATCAAGGGTGTGTGCAGCCCCTGCTGTGTGCACAGCCACTGGGATGGGCAGAGAGACTGCTTCAGATGCGTGCACCTCAAGCTTCCTTCAGGGTGAGCTGGTAAACACAGGCACAGACCCACACACGCATCCGCACGCGGACGGTGTGTGGATTGGCGCCTTGTAGGAATCGCTGGATACAAAAAAAGAAAACATTAGGCAAGGCAGGACTGAACTGCAGCCTGACTCATTTCAAGATCCTGGGGGACCGATTCGAATTAAAGCAGAGAAAGAAACATTTTAACTTCATCTACAGGGGTGGAAGCAAATCAAGGCAAGAACATGGCAAAGCACTGCCCTTGTGCAGGCTAAGGGAAGAGTCAACTGCCTGAAAAACTGATGCTCTTTATACTGAGGGGGATCTGAAGCTGCCCCCAGGATGGAGGCCTTCGCCATTCTGAGCCACTCCAGAGCAAAGGAAGTGCCTTTTCTTTCTAAATTCCAGGCACGTCCACAGTTTCCCCCATCTGGAGGTGATTTGCAGTGACGAGACCACAAAGCAATGAGTCCAGCCTGGGTTTTGTTATTTGTTTTATGCGTCACGGTAACCCTTCGTGCCACCTCCCTCTGCGCACGCGCACACATACAACAGTTTCGACACAGTTTGCCAGAACTCAACTTCCAAAAAAATAAAAATGGAACACAAGGGAAAAAAAAACACTAAACAAAGTAACTTAACTCATACAGTTTGCCTTGCGTGGGAAAGGCCTGAGCCCTGCAAACAAATCGATAAGGGGGGCTGGTTTTTGGATTGTTTTGAAAATTTTAAGAAGTTAAAAAAAACACCACAGGGTTCAGAGAAGAACCGTCTGAAGTGGGCTGAAAAGCCAAGCCAAGAAACAGGACAGCAAAAGGAGAAACAGAGCAGGAAGGAAAGAAAGCTATTTCTTTAAAGTTAAAACATCCAATTGGACTCAGTAACTGGTCAGCAGTCTGGAAATCCTGAAGCAAAATCAATACAAAAAGCATCTTAACACTTACAGCTGTTTCTAAAGCACAAAGCAGCAGGTTCTATATAACTTATGGGACTGCTTGTGTAAAAGCAACCAAACACAACAATGCTGATCTTCTAATACAAGTATCCTTGGAGAGAAGTGAAATAGGGATTCAAGAAATGTTCTAGCACCATGAATATGATAACACACAGTTTAAGATCCCCAAGCTACATCAAGACACACCAAGAATGACCAAGATAAAGAAAACCTAGTTTAAGTCACTTAAAAACACCCAAGGAATGTACCAAACACCCTTGAACCCAAGGAATGTATCAACTGACACCAAAAATACTGAGCTTGTGCTCGAGGATCTTGTTTAATATTGTACCACTGTTGCAGCACCCTACAAAACTTTTTTTTATAAAAAAACCTCAAATCATCAGTAGGAAAGACATATGGACATAAGTCTATTTTTTAAAGTTGAGATTCATGCACATAAACCATTTCCCTCCAAAGGTAAATTTACATGAGCAAAATTAAACATCTGCCCTTCCCACAGAGCTGCAGAACAGCAGCACCTGAGGGAGTCTGAGTGTAGTGCACAGGCAGGTAACTCCTATTTCACTTTACTTCAGCAAAGACAGTCTGCTCATTTTTTTTAGCAACACATTGCTATTATTTGGCTGAGATTTTACCTCAAGTCACATCTGTACCCATTTATACAGCTGGCTATTTTCATGAGAGCAATCTAAGTGATGCACATCAGCACCCTATTTGGAATTTTGAACCCATAACCTTGAAGTGCCAAATGCAAAGCCTTAATAAATTCACACTGCTGTCACTTAAATTGACCCTTTATCAAGTACAGTAAGTGACCCAATTATGAACATTGCTCTTACCTTACATTATATTACCTATTGTTCAAAGGTGGGCAGCACAGTGGTGCAGTGGTTAGTATTGAGGCCTCACAACTCTGGAGCCCCGGGTTTAATTCCTGGAGTGCTATTTGAGGAGTCTGCATGGTTTTGTGTGAGTTTCCTCACAAACTCCAAAGACATGCTGGTAGGTGATCTGGCTATTGTAATACTGGGGCAGGTGTGAGTGTAAGGATGTTTGTGTCTGTGCTCTGCAAAGGAAGGGTGTAGGGTGTGTTCCTTGCACCCAATGCTTCCTGGGCTCCATCAAGTGATATGATGTAACAGCAAAGGCTGTCCAGCTATGATGCAGATCAGGAATTTGTCTCTGCTGCAGAAGTGATTCTTGTGCACTTTTTGGTTGATCAGACCACTTCAAATTCAGCTGAGACACTTGAAAATTTCAAAACACTAAGATTTTTTAAGCAATGGAGGATTCATGTGAGGTGGGAAAAGAAAAGATTTGATAGAGCGAATTATTAATTCCATCAAGAACAAAAATCCTAACTCGACAGCAGGGAAGCAACTTGAAGAGTTTATCCTCTACAATCTCCATGTTGTAACTGATTGGAAAGAATATAAACAATGTTACAAGGTGACAATGTACAAAACTTAAAATTTAAAGAGTTAAATTCACTCGCAGTGTGGACAAGAGATAATACAGAAATATGTTTAAAATATAGGGTAGTCTTTATACTGGAGGAGGATATCAAATAAAATACTCTATTTTTTTCTTCAAACTCTACATTAGTAACTCCTTACTGAAGTTACTGGTTTCTCAACATCATGTACAGTACAGTGCAATGTGCAGTACTTTTGTTGAAGCGTTTGAAAGTTGGATGTTGGATTTGAAAGGGAAATGCACATAACCCAAGATAAACACTGACTGGTTCTTTTGTAATAAGCTGTTGTACTTTCTCAGTAGCAAAGGTTAAGCATAGCATTTCTCTCCAGTCTTGTATCTTGCAGGATATAAATAATAATAATTATAATAACTGCTTACACTTATATAGCGCTTTTCTGGACACTCCACTTAAAGCGCTTTTCAGGTAATGAGGACTCCCCTCCACCACCACCAATCTGCAGCATCCACCTGGATGATGCAACGGCAGCCATAGTGCACCAGAACACTCACCACACAACAGCTATTAGTGGGGAGGAGAGCAGAGTAATGAAGCCAATTCATAGATGGGGATTATTAGGAGGCCATGATTGGTAAGGGCCAACGGTGCCTGTTTACAGTGAAGTGTCCCCGTCACTATACTGGGGCTTTAGGACCCACATGGACCGCAGGGTTAGCGCCCCCTGCTGGCCCCACTAACACCTCTTCCAGCAGCAACCTTAGTTTTTCCCTGGAGGTCTCCCATCCAGGTACTGACCAGGCACACACCTGAGCTTCAGTGGGTTGCCAGTTGTGAGCTGCAGGGTGATATGGTTACTGGCAACAAATAGTTGTTTACTATTTAAACTGGTTTATTTGGAACTAAAACTGAACTGAAAAAGCTTAAAGCTTATGGGAGTCAAAAAGATGACTTTCAAACAGCCAGAACATTAATTACAGAACTATGGAATGGACACTTTCCATTCATTCACAGATTCAATAATGTATTAGGTTCTACAGATCAATGACAACTGTCCTCAGTCAACAAATGGATTTGAACTAATGAGAACTCCTACTGGGTAAAGCAAAGTGCGATCACTCTGAAAAGATTTCAAACTCTTATTGTATACTTAACAACTAATGAAAAGGGTGAGGTTTAGCCATCGACAGCTAGAAATCTCTTCAGAAAGAGAGCTATTCTAGCACCTGAACAGACATTCTGGACTCTTTTACACAATTCATTTGTTAAAATTACATAGTTCCAGCACTTTGACACATCTGTATGTTTGGCAATAAGTACATACAGATCTGATGTCCAAAAGCTGTAAAACAAATTATTATAAATCACAGAATTTCTTCTACTGATTGGAAATGTTGATTAAAAATCACACCAAACAGAAAAAAATGCTAACTTTAATTATTTTGATTCATAGGAGGATTAAGTTCGAATTCTGAGAGGCAAAATTGATTTCAGAGGAAAAAAGTACCTTGTGTTAGTAACAATCTTATTGACCATTTACAAGAACACACTACACATGTACAATTTATTAAAGTACAGGGTGATTGCAAAGGCTGCCACTTCAGCTAATTAAAGTAACACTTTCAATTTCAAAAGTGACCACTATTTGGTTCTGGAGAAACATGATCCAGCAGGTTCGTTGCTAACAATCGATTAACTGACTGAACACATAGCCAGCTCACGTAATCAAAATAGTATGGTTCTTTTGTCAGAAAGACTTTCAGAACCAGGGCAACCGTTATTGTTCAGAAGAAACAGGGCCAACCCGTCTCTGACCATCTGTCTGACGTCCTGTGCACCCTGTTGAGAGTTCAGTGTGGAGAACCGTAGAGAACAGCAAAGCTCACATATAACCACGTCTACCCCTATAGTGCTGCATACTGTACTACAGTATAGAGTATGTGTGGTTAAAATACTTTATCACATCAGGGAGGGTTACTTATGTATTACCACACTGGCTTTAAACGAATAATAATATTGACCAACTAAAAGATATCACAAACTTATAATAATCAGCTAAAATAAACATGAATCCCTCCTCTGTGTCAAGCCTGCACATTCTCTCTCTGCCTCTGTGATTAGCACGCCCCACTGTAACCAGGAGCATATGTTACAATATAAAAACCTGACCACATTGAGACGTGGATTTGCTGGGTAGTAGGTAGTTGGGCAGGGAGAGGCTCACTTACAAGCCGTATTCGTCTCATTAACCGACTCTTAAAATATGCAAATTTGCAAAAGGTAAATCAGTAGAAGTCGAGGCCCTAAATTTCCTGGAATTCTTTCTCTGGGGGACTGGGAAGGTTAAAGTCATTTCAGAAATAAAAAATCTGAAGCAGGGAAGTAAACTAAGCTTGAGCAATTCGGTATCCGTAAATTATTTTCACTGTTGAAGCATATTAAGGGTTCAGCCAATGGCAAAAGGCACATCTCACTCATTCTCTTCCAGAAGTTGCACAGCCTGGAGGAATCTTTCAGAACTGCACCCTTTCTTTGCTGAAACAGGTCTGTCTGTCTAATCCACGGCTGACATTTCATAAGAAGACAACGGAGTCTAATCCCTTTTAGCTTTTTTCATCCAGATATTTAACACTACACTTCAGAAGCAAAAAATATTCTCCAAAAAAAAATGAAACCTTAAGGTTTGGAATTTCTAGATCTGAACTACACAATCACCCTTTACTTTAGGACCAACAATCACAAGAGATTTCCAGACCACTAATACCAGTAAAGAGGTAAAGGTTAGGTGGGAAAACAGCCACCTCTTAAAACAAAACAAAAACTGTGGAGAGAGTAGATATCCTACATGTAAGAATATAAAGATCAAATCTGAAAATAAATTTTCCTCTTTCCTCCTTGGGACCCAGATTTGAAAGGAAATCAATAGCCAGACACACACAAAAGGAAAATGTTTGTTTTCCAATTTTCTTGTTTTTGCTCACCACTCCCCATGGAAATTCAACGTCTGTCACAAGTCACAAGGCAAACCTGTAACCAGACCCACAGCAATGGACAGCAGGGACTCACCTAGCGCAGGGGAACCAAGGCCTCAGAAATGGGGGCAGAACCAGGACTGAACAAGAGGGCAGCGCTCTTTCTGAAGAAACTCCATTAGGGGTGAGGTGGTTGTTCTCACGAAGAAACTTGGAAGCTTTGCATCACATTCCCCACTATATCCATTTCCAAACTTGTTTTGTTTCAGTGATCTTAAGTAATGTAAAAGCACCCCTAAAGCTTTCCTCAATAATTTTATCATCCCACTCATTTAAATTCATTTTTTAATCCTAAGAAGGATGTTATAAGCCGTAGCTGTCCACTATGGAGCACACGTCAAACAAATTGAATACACCTTATATGGCTTTATTGATAAAGAATGAACCTTTCCCCTCCCCAAAAAAAAAATTATATATTTCTATTTATTAAAGCTGCTTTTTAAGTCACAAGGTACTGTTAACAGAGGATATTTGGATTTATTAAGAGGTGAGATTATTATAACAGACTAGAGCTTGATTCCATACCTTGTGATTGCCTCTTAAATTAACGTGTGTGGATGTCATTGCCACCTATCTGAACCTATTTAAGCTGTACTGATTGTAAAACATGAAGGCACACTGAGATCCAGTGACTTTAAAGCTATTGTCTTCAGATGTTTTTAAAAAGGTTTGAAGTGAAACAGCTAAAATATCCATCATTCTAAAATCACTTAAAAGACACACCATACTCTGATGACAAAGCAAAAATGTAGTGATTCTGTCCTGTTCTTTGCACAGAAGGAAGCACACACTGACAATACATACTGATCTCAATCCCTGCAATTTAAAATCAGAAACATACAAGTCTTTTTTTATCTGCACATTCTTCTAACTGCTTTTAGGTGTTACACACATGCACAAACAGTGCAGTAAAAAAGAAAAATTCAATCCTTAGAAAGTAAAGAGGCAGAAGTCTTTGAATCTCACAGCAGAGCAGACCAGAGATCAGAGAAAGTAGAAAATTCTACAATTAAAAACGGATCACGCCAAGGAAGCTCATTCAAAAAGTCAGAGCAAGAAGCAGGTAGAACTACATCCCCTACTGCTTGTTGGTAAAACTAGGAACTGGTTTCTGCCTCAGTGTTACTCTTGACCCTAGGTCTCTAATGTGGCAAATCTGAATAATTTTCTGTTATTTTACTAAAACAAAACTGATTAAAACAACTTTTACACTGCCCCATGGCAATTCAAGACATGTCACTTAACCATGACCAGGATACTCCCAGGGTCAGCACATAATAGGCAAATTTACATTTAAAACAAAGCATCTTTTTATCTCAAAGGGATTTGAGGCACCAACTGTAGTAAAGTTTGAAAAAGCCCGCTTTTTCATTAATGGTGGCATACTGTAATATACATCTTATTGTTTGGTTATCCTTTCTAAACATGTCCAGAAAGGATTAATCACATTTGTTACTTATCAGATAAAAATAATGTCAAGTCTCTGGTACTAGAGCTAGATTAAAAATTCGCATTAACTGTAGCACATGACAATGTCACACCAGTGACTGAAGTGGCGCATGATAATGATGTCACACCAGGCCATCAGAAAGTGTAAACAAAGATGGTAGAAGGACTAAATGAAAGGGAGAGTAAGGGCTGTTCAGGTGTTTTACAGGGCAACTTTGAGGGGGATATCAATTCACATTTATGTCTGTTTAGGATGAGAAGGAGAACATGTATATTTGAACCACTACATCTAGACAATCCCACAGATACCCTAGACAGAAAAAAGTGGAAATGAAGCTGTCACCTCACAAAATTAAATTAATTCTGAATGAAAGTACTCCTAAATTTCATATTAGTTACTACAGTATTGTAGGCCAGAAATAAAGACTACAGAAACAGCCTTATTCCACTTTATGGTCACCGGTTTACTAGCATTTCTTTCCAGCAAACATCTTTGCAAAGAGGTTGAGAGGGTAACATGCATCGTAATGCTCATAAGTGTTTCTGGCTGCTGCTCTCGTTGTTCATCTGGACCAAGTTGCTGTACAAGTAGTGGCTTTTGATGCTGCTTCTGTCCTGTAGGTGGCCTCAAAATAAACAGATGTCCACTACATGACTATGATAAATGAGAAAAATGTCAAACAGTAAGCAAGAAGAACAAATGTGCAAAGTGATAAGAAAGAGCAAACTATTTTGATTCTCTGGGTGCGATGCACATGGGACTACCCATGTCCTAACTGGAAAAATGACAGGAGGATGATATGGTGTGACATTATTACCATCAGATCAGTAGAGAGTTTTCAACAACTCGTCAACTTTAAAGTTGCTTTTTTTTGGACATGTCTAGCGGTAAAACCTACAGAAAGGCGTAAGTATTGTTTATGACAATCCAGCAGAATTTCACAAGACAAATCCTGAAAAGTCCATTATTCTTCACAGTTTGGTAACCAACTATGATAAGACATGGTTAAAATTGAGAAAAGTGCCCAGGGGTCACATCTGTACGCTGGGCTCCCAGCCTCCATTAAGCTGTTTTTGAAGTGAGCATTTCCATTAAGGTGTTCAGGCCTCACAGCAGTCAAACACAAGGAAAGGATGTAGGGTGGCCAAGTGATGCTCTTAACATTGAGAACATTAAGGGAAATGCTTCTGGGTTTAAAATGATTAGATTAGAAATGGAGAAGTATCTCCAACAGCAGTGCTCATCAGCTCTTTAAAGCCAAAGGTTCTAAGAGGTTTTGACCATCTTAATCTTGCAATTAATTAAAATGTCATTTATAATAGCAATACTTTATCAGCACTGCTCCTGTTGGTCTTTGATCACTACAAAAAACAGAGCCGGGTTAAACTTGGATTGAATAAAAATTCACACCAGTTTTAGCAGTATTGCTGCAAAGCAATTCGAGATTAAATATACACCAATTAAGTTACAAAACAAAAATGAGGATGGCCATTTATAAGTCATGCCATTTTGACTGCTTTTTCCCTCAAAGTTGATAACTAAAGATCAATTACATTAAAGGTGAAATTGCTACTAAAATGTATATCTGTTATTGCCAACAGATTCTTTTGGAGGCCTTAAAACACCATGCGGTCGGTTGGTGGTTCAATACACCTGGCCAAGCATGGGTCCCTGTGGAATTTAGAATAAGGGGAATGACATCACAAGGCCACACCCTGCTGACCAAATACCTCCTTTGTTGGCTTTTGTTGCTCCAGCGACCTGACGGCCAGGCTGCCCAACAGAGAACAAAGATGTCTCATTTCCTGCACTGAGTCTTGTGAGAGAAACACCAGCTAAAGAGAACTGCAAAGGGCTGTCCAAGCACAAAGTACAGAAATATAAAGCTAGATACTGGATCTCAGTGTGCCACAACCACAACAGTCAAATGTATATGGGAACACACCCAAGTTCACTCTTAAGAATTTATTAATTTATTTTAAAATGGTGTATATGCCAGACAATAAACTGAGCTTGCTGGAATAATGAGCTCATAACCTGAAGATCAACCAATAAATATGGCAATTAACACCTATGCTAATATAAAGAAATTTAAAAGAATTCTAGGTGGTGAATCAAATAGGACATTTATTTGTGAATTCTGGTTTTGTGGTTGTATGATTGCATGAAGTTTGGGCTTAAAAATGCAGTAGGTCTGTGCTCTCGAAGAGCACAGAGCAAGAGTGTTCTGTGTCTGATACTCTTCTATTACATTACAAAAGATGGCTTCCAATCAGGAGCTTAGTGAAGCTGGAAAGCGAGATCACCCGAGTTGAGGCCTCCAGGCTCTTCCATTACCGACATATGCAAAGCTCTGGTTTCACAGCCGAAAACTGTTCTCCTTTTGTTGTTTTTTCCCCAAGCAGCATATGTCCTAGTGTTTAAGTATATTCATCACAGAGACTATGTTTTATGTATTTCCTTTCTCCAGTTTGGAGTTGGGAAACAGTTTTTTTTACTACGGACTTTTAGGAATTTCTGCTTCTGTTTTAGAGGTGCAGAGCTCTGGAATCAGGAGGAGAGCTGCTCCCCAATTAACACTGCTAGTTTACGGGTGGCCTGCCAGGCATGAGGGGGCGATCCGCTAGTGTAAAACGCCCCTAGTCATCATAGGAATGGATGCAGTCCCAGCAACACTCCAAACAATCACTCTACAGGGAGTACTAGCTGCAAAACCGACTTCAGGTAGAACCCTATCTATTATTCACTTTGTTCCATGCAAGCTGTGCAGGTTTGGTGTTTTTTAGAGCAGGGCTCTCAAAAGTGGCCCAACAGAAACAATGAGCACGTCTGCCTCAATGTGCGTTTCAAATCCGGCCTGCCCCATAAATCGGGTCCAGCTGCCCCACATGGCTCCAGCATCTCTGCGGAGGGCTGACCCTGCTGTCCATCATGAGGGTCCTCTAACAGGGACAAGACATACGTGGACGTGTCGGGGGTACTTACCAGGATTTCACCCTTTTTCGCAGAAAGTGGCAAAGAGTGGGGAGGTGGGGGGTGATGTTGGATCGAGGGAGATTATGGGAGAGGAAGAGCAAGCGTGCAAGAGAGGAGAAAGAGAGTAGAGAGCACAGAAGAGAGAGAAGGGGAGGGAGGCAGCATGCAGAGGCATTAGGTGAGGAATGAGAAAACAGAAAAGAGGAAGAGGGAGGTGGGAGAAAGAGCGACAGAAAACAAAAGAAGTTACATGCAATTAGATCATCATCACATCTGTTAATGCCATTTCCTCTTCAAGATTGTTACTTGCACTGCTGGCACCTTCGTATGCACATTAATAGCTTGATTCATGCAAATAATAATTAAAAAAACATCTGGTTAAATAACACAGCAAAGAGATTAATTTAGGGTTACTATGGGGTGCAGAATGATTCCAACTGCAGCAAAGTAAAACCAGATTATCTTAAACACTTACTCCGGCTGGAACGAACTAAGTTAAACCACAGTCTTAGGTTAAAGATGGAAACTGCAAATCTTTTAATGTCCGCAAGAGTGTTCAGTATGAAAAAACGCCACTCGGTGTAAAAAGACCATGTCCATTCTGTATCATTAAAAAAACTTCCCCACTATTAACCTGTCACATCTGCTAAAGAAAAATGGGTTACAATCCATTGCAATTGGAGCTGTATAAAAAAAAATATACCCCCCACCATGTACAGAAAGTATACAGGTATGCGTAACATATTAAGGGTCTGAGCATGGAATAGGCCTGGTGCTCTTGGACTAGTCCACAGGATTTGCCAGTTACCCTCTGAGGGGCTCCAGCCAAGATCTGCAAACAGGTGCCAACTTGGAACAGGCAACTTTGGGAAATGTGGCTTTCCTCTGACATAACACCATTTCCTCTTGATGTGAAGCTGGCTAAGGGAAACCCAAGCAAGGCAATGAGAACAGACAGTCAACCAGCGAGTAGGAGACTGAAAAGCTCACCGACAGAGGTGTTAGTTTAGGAGCGAAAGCACTTGCTAGGGTTCCCTATACCCCTCTGTGAGAGACGCCAGGGGGCTGTCAAGACAGGATCAGGCACCAGGAGTGAGGTGACCTTAAACATCCTAACTGAGATGATGAGAATTAATTAACTCCAAAACTAACCCTACAACAAAACACCGTAATGGCAGAAGAATGGAGCCACAACTCTGGATGTTCCCTTTTTTATACTCCATTGTTAAAGAGACAGTCGGTGAGGAAGTGGGCTGCAGCAGACCAGAGAGGTACCTGGTTAGGGATGGCTCTCTTCTTGTTGACGTGAGTGTTTCTCTGCTGGGCGCTGGGTGAGGGTGGAAGAAAGATCAGAAAGGGGGGGAAAAAAAAAGACATGCATCATTTCACAAACGCAGGAAAAAAAGGCAGCTGTGAACGTATATAAAAAAGTCTAAGTCCTAATCATTTTAAAAAAATGTTGAAGCAGGAGCTGGCAGATATGGAATTCCTTGGGAGCGCCAAGAGCCCACCTGTTTGGATACCCTGGGTTGAAATTCTCTTCCAGCTTTCTGAACTTCTGTAAATCTAGACTGAAAGTGACGTCACAAGAGAATTAACATGACAGGGCTTTTTTTTATCCATGCTCAAGCACAGGCATCAAAAACCAGCCAAACAAATGGATGCATGGATGGTAGCTGGATGAGCAAAGCTACCAGGTGGTGTGCTATACATTACAATCTGCCATAATGTATATCATCCCCACTCCACCTAAGCAAAAAAGCTCAAAATGTGCAGGTTAGGTTTGCGAGGATTAGAGCTGATGAGTCAGTAATTCAGTAGAAACCTACACCTTTACCAATGAACAAGCTGCCCCCGAATTAACTTGCAGCCCTCACCCAGTAGTAACTGACCAGGACATACGGACTGGGAATTTCCACAGGAAAAATAGAAAGATCAACATCAACCTAATGCTTTTACATTGATACCCGTTTATACAGCTACAAGTTTAACTGAGGTAAGTGAAGCTGATACAATCCTAAACAAATTATCAAAGGGGTACAATAGCTGCGCTCCATCTGGAATTTGAACACATAACCTTCCAATTACCAGTCTAGAGCTGTAAGCACCCCTGAACACAGCTGAATAAGATGATTTCAGATGTGAAACACTGGCCAATGAAGAAATACAGAACCTGATCTGATCTACTTGATCTGACCATAGCAGCATCAGACATCCTGATTAGTGATTACATCCTGATCTGATCTTTCCTTGGTAGTCTCCTAAACTGGCCTAATGAAAAAAAGGCAAACTAGAAACCTAAAAGCCCTTAAAAAGCCTTTTCAGATTAGATCCTCACCTAAAACAGAAAGAACAATAAAAGTTATACAATCCTTCAACTGGAGATTAATTTGAATTAAGGTGCTTTGATGACAAAAGCCTTACAACGTTTTACAAGCCAATCCCTCCTCAAACCCGTGCAAACACAAAGCCAAACAAAGAAACCTAATATTCAGTAGCTGCAGATAGCTTAGTGAGAGTCTGCCCAACAGGCTCAGGGAAACTAAAGTGAATCTTTACTTTTCAAACAGACACCTGCTCATGTCAAAGGTGGAACTACGTCTGTTTGATTTTGTTTTAAACAACTTGCCTTGTTAAAAGTAGATTTCATGTATTGTACCTTGGTTTTATGCAGCATTAAGAATTCAAGCTACTTCTATCACTCATTCAGACCATTACTGAGTTAGACATGGAGTTAGGAAAGGGCATTGATATGAGACATCATTTCCCAGCAAGCTCAGCAGCTTTTGACTCATATCAAAAGAGTCAAGGCTCTTGTTTAAAACTCAGGTCAAACAAGCAACTGCCAAGGCTGATTAAGGAACTGCTAAAGTCTGAAATGTGGTTTGTCTTACCAAATACATTCAGTATGCATACAAGACAGGTATTTTCTACTTTGAATTTTTTTATAGATCAACCTTTAGACTTGGACAATTAGCTATTTAATGAAGCATTAGAGGTCATAATTATTCTTTTTCACGAGCACTGGAATTTACAACTTACTATTGTGCACAAAAACACCTTTGCATACATATGACTACTCAAAAAGTCTGGCTCACAAACCACAAGAATTTAGTAGGATTTTTTTTTGTCAATTTAGGATCCCAGACAAAATCCACCTACAAACACAAACTGCAACTGCGCTCTAAAGCACAGCACCAATAGCTTGTTCCATTCTGTTTCCCAAAGATCAGCCAGACATCTAAAAAGGAGTGGTGATATTTTTGAAAGGAGTCATATTCTTATCTAGGGATCCACAGATCTACTAAACCTGGAGGCATGAGTGATGAATAAGTAATGCAATCTCCTAAAGCAGGAATCTCTAACCTTGATCCTGGGAGAGCCGCAATACAGCAGATTTTAATGATCACCTTAAACCATCAATTTAAGACAGATTTTGAGATCAATTTAATTGCTTCAATTAAGCCAGGAAAGGCTACTGCAATTCTTGACAGCTAAAGGGTGTTTCTGTTTTCACTTCAAGTGATCTCAAAACTGTTTAACAAATCATCTGCTTCTCTGATCAAAAGGATAACTTCCAAACTTCTAGAAAACGATGATTTAAGGGTAATCCATAAGAGCTGTCGATTTGGGATTCTCCAGGATAAAGGCTCGGTAATCCTTGTCCAAGTTACATTGCTTGCCAATGTGTTTCAAACAATAGGTCTGGATTGTCTGCAATAGGATCTGAACTGAAAAAAAGAGCTTAGTTCTAAAAGTGTACAATACATAATATTTTTTTGTACTGTGATAACGGTATAGTATTTTGTATTGTAAGAATATGCAAATATCCATAATAAATAAGCTTAGGAAATGACCCCACATTCAAACTTTTGCCTACACTGATGCATGCTAAAACAAGGATCTGAGGGAGAGTGGGCTACATACTTTGCAAATCCAATGAAATCCTCGTGGTTGGTATTGATGTAGGAAAGCTCAATATCAATAAGCAGCAGCACCTGTAAGAGAAGGAAAAACTCATCAATCCATGAAATGGCTATGATGGCAAAGTCACATTCAAGGGGGATTTTGTCTGGTTTAGTTTATCTTGGCAGTTGTCATCATGTTATTTAATCTTCCACAACACCTCTGATGTAAGGAATTGTACCAGGAGAGATCTCGAGGACTTCTATATGGGAGTAAATTCTCATGCGAAGCTCAAAATTCAGCCTCCAGGTTTTACGGTTGAAAGTGATTAACATCAGCCTAAATCCTCGCACAGCCACTAGCAAGCAGCACACAAATGAAAATGGACAGCAGCAGTAATGAAGAATAAGCCCTGCCCACTTTTTCACAAGGCATTCTTACATCAAAGAAGTATATCGAACACTTTAGATATTATAAACTATTATAAAATCTATTTTATCTGTTATTATAACAATACAGTGTGTTATAGTGACATCCTGCACTTACAGGGGTGCTGATATAATGGGTAAAATATTCGTGTATGGATCAGAGGATGCCTTTGAGACAATTGCTTTTAAAGGCACTTTAATGTTATTACTATTCTGATTACTCGGCCAACTTCCTTTCTTTAAGGTTGGGTTTGGGTATTTAGCCAGCCATGTTGCAGAAGCAGATTGTCCAGCATCCTTTAAGAAACATCTGGATGAGATCTCCAAATTAATAAACTGTTAGCAAAAAAGTGACAATTCTGTCTACTTTTCATGTTAATGGATAATCTCCCACTGGGGTACACCTCACACTGGGACAGCCCAGAATTCGTTGTACAGCAGAGTCTCAGCTACACAGCAGATAAGGTGACGAAGTACTGAGCTGGATAAAGTCCATCCATTATCACTGTTGTGTGAAGCTGCTTATCACACAGAGGGTCAAGGCAAGCCAGAGCCTCGCCCTAAAGTACAAAGTATACAATGGGATAATTGTTACCAGGCCCACAGCTACTGAGCTTCAGTGATCTGGTGAGATCAAGCTTAAGGACTGTTTACCTGCTGGCCCAGTGATAACCTGATGACCATACTCCCAACCTCCAACCTCTCCCAGGACTGACCTGATCCTTGGTCTTGCCTTCCCTCTCGCGCACGTAGGTGGTGACGATCCTTTCGGTCTCCTCCCGCAGCTTGGGGTACGAGCCAAGCTGCAAGAAATGACAAGAGAGGGACGAACCAAGAGATGCGGTCTCTGCACCCTCCCAAGATGGTGCCCTACCTCCTCAACACGACGCACCCCCCCCCAAGGGCCAGAGCACAGTGATCACTCTCCTGCACAGAAGCCACACTGCTGATTCCCTGAGGACACTTGAGATCTCTGGATTGCCAGGGTTTTAGTCACGGAAACTGTGTTAGAAACATTTAAAACATTCGGTAATGGAAGTATTTGAATGTTGAAACTAATGAAACATTCCTCCATTGACATGACTGAAAGTAACACATTTACTGCACTTGCTGGTGCACAAACTGCTTTGTGTCCTCTAACAGTATTCAAATCGAGGCATAAAAGTCAATCGCATTAAAATATGTCAACGATTCTTACAATTCTCACCACACAGCAAGCCACCAGAAACAGAAACACAGAAATCACTACTTTAATCGAAACTGAAAGAGGTTTTTTGGCAGGTTGCTTTAATGGTTTCATAGGCATTACAGGTTGTGGCTAACAGGAGTCTGTGATTGCTGTGCCATGTCCTGGGCTGTATAGGAAAAGGAAAAGACGTTAGAATCCTTCAGAAAACCCACACTCAAGCACACAGAGAAACTGCCAAGGCCCCTGCCAGAAAGCCAGCATGCACAGGCTGGGGCTGATAAGGATGAAGAGACCAGTAAATTAGTTTCAAATCTCATGCAGAAGCTTGAATAGCTTACAACTCTACTGCAAGAAACCATCAGCTTGGAATGGCAGATTGAAGATTTAAATTATCTAAAAAACTAAAGTAGATTCTACGTGCCTGAATATGCCCCTACATAAATGAGTATTGATGATAAATCAGTATTGATGCACAACAGGAACACCAGAATTAGGTTATTGATTTCTGCATATTGCCTGCTTGTTCACGCAATCTCTCATATTGCATTTCATATTTATACAAATATTTCATATTTGCCAAAGGTAACATTACGTTTTAACAGATTAAACAATAATCTGGGATTGAGACCATTCCAGCCTCTGAACAAAATCCTCAAACAAGACTTCAGAAGTGCAGAAGTATTTGTGTTGTGCAATGCTGCACAAATCTAGTTGCTGCAACCTTTTGAGCAGACATTATTACTAGACCAATAATTTAGCATGGAAGGAAAATCTCTTGTGCAAAGGCAGATAAACCAAACAATGCCTAAATACAACTTTGCAATTCCAAGCAGGTGGTTAAGTTTTGATCGTCATGAATGATTGTAATGAGCGAGTGCAGTTCTAGAAGACACCAGCAGAGAGCACTGCTACCAGAAATGTGATCCCCAAACACTGCAGTTCCCTCCTCACACTAGTATGACCAAGCCTACATCCAATACTTTGTATTGTGAAAACTATTAGATTTCTCCTTGCCCTTTTTTATAATGCATCAAATTAAAATTATATTGTTATCTGTCCATTAATGAAGTACAAATCTGTTGTTGTTAAAAGCAAAATTTAAAGTCTAAAATTTCTTAACATCATGCACTGCATACAGCATTCCTATGACAAAGATGGCAACAGGGCAGTAGCTGAACTAATCAGTCCTGCAAGATCTAGTGCTGTTTTGTTTTGCTTAAGAGGAGATGCAGTGACAAATTAGACTTTTCTTCCTGATCAGAGGACCATAGACTATCTGCACTAGCTGCCCTGAAACAAGATCAGTCAGAATTCAGCTACAATGGCCAGCATCTACAACATATGGGGTTGTCGCAAAAGTAATGCAAGGGCTTTGAGCAAGACAGATCTATTTAACAATTCTACTGTCCAAATGTCAGAGGCAGATTACAAATGTGTACCTCGACTATTTAACAAAGAAGGGGGATTCACCATAAGACATCTGTTTTTCCAGCTCACTAGCAAATCATTCAAAGAGTGGGTGACTGGATTGAAGGAGGAATACCACAGCCAGAAGACTGTAGGCCTGTTACCCTGTGATGGCACAGGATTGCTCACTTGCCACCTGGACTGAAAGGTGAGGAAGGCAAAGAGCTGGGGCTCTAGGGGGGCAGCACTGAGGATCTGCAAGACCTACACTAAAGAACATTAATTCTGCTGATTGGTTTCAGAATTGCAGTGTGAAATGCAGGGAGCTGTTATGTTGTACACATTTCTTTGGTCAATCATCTCCAAAAAGATAAGGGAAGATGATAAATTAAGGTGAGAAAAGGATGTGTAATATAATGAAACAGCTGTTTTACCCATGACATGTCAACCTGGGTTGGGTCAATCCCATTGTTTACTGTGCTTTGTCAGCCTGGGACTCTTAACAGCATAAGCAGGCATTTAATAAAAAAATGGCAACTTGAGTGGCTTTAGCCTTTGCATCAAGTTCAAATGTCAAAGGTCAATCATACAGTGCCAATACTGGGTTGGCAGCAATGGTGAAATGCTGAATAGTGAAGATGCGCCATAATGCCATGAGGGAGCTGTGAATTGTGCACAGCAGGTTCCATTGTGCCATGCCTTGGACATGCGCACTGAAGACAATCTTGTCCAATCTTGAGAGACCAGTCCAGTTGGACTGGCTCCGTTGTGTGTAGTAAATCTAAAGCACATGCTGCACAACAAAGGAAAGAGGAAAACTTCCCTTATTTCAAAGTGGAATGTTCCTGATGTTGCAGCAACCATTAATCTGACAGAATGGACTTTAGCTGTCCACGAGTGTTTGAAACCCACTTGAGCAAAACTGAAACACTGCAGCACTCTTCCTCTATAGCAAAACGGATTATACCCATCTTTAGTAATTAATGCAGTCTGCTATTTGAGACACTGCCTGTGTGTGTTAAGTGCCAGCCATTTTCTGAGAGCAGCTCCGGCTGTTAATCAGCTGCTGGCTAGACATTTTTAAATATCTTCCCAACAATAAAAAATAAATATGTAATAAAAATTCAATTCTTATTGCCTTAATGCACCCTAAAAGTGGCCTTGATTTTTCTTCATCTGTCGGATGTCATGTTTAATATTGTACCCTTGTACTGGGAAAATGAGTTTTAAGGAAATGAGCTCCTTGTTGCGTGAGACATGTACCACAGATACACTTCCCCTGCTTAAGATTTGTTTGTAACACTACTCTGCTTCCCTTGTGGACTTCCTCCTCCAAACAGGTCTGGTGTTGAGTTAAAGCATCTCTTTTTACTGGAGAAAGGGTCACATGATAACTTGTGCACATAAAATACGACATACAATATAGATACGATCTAAGAGAATGCGAATTAAGCACAAAAAAATTCATAGAAAGATATTTTGATCTAGTCCTACTCTGTATTTCATTAATGAGCTAAATAATTACAAGCTCAGTGTAATGTGTAATCTTTGGATTACTGACTTTCATGTCACGTGCATAAATGGCACTTCTATTCCTATGACTCCATCTAACTGCAGTTCTTTCTTAGGAAAAAGTGTAGACACTTTCAACTAAATCTGAAGGCGGAAAAAGTGATTCAAAATCCAGATGTGCTTATTGGAACCAGATTTGGTGATCTCTTGGCTACAAGATAGGCTTTTGCTAAATACATCCCCTAAATCCATCGGAAACTGTGAGGTGGTACCTCGTGTAAAGCATTTTCATGGTAGGGTTAGAAAACTCTTGTTCAATCATTTTTGCTCCTTCAGTAAAAGCTCTGTGATTTTCTTCCACCACACTGTGCAGTGAGAACATTAGATGGAAATGATGGTCTGTTATGTCAAATGCTGAAACAGGTTTCAATCAAAGTGGAACTAGCTGAACATAAAAAGCCAGGAGGCAAACAGCTACAGGTAGAGCAAGAGCAGATTTAGGCTAAATTGTAAGACTGGACAAGACAGTTTATACCATCTGTTCTTTTGCAATCATTCCATTTCTAACTTGCTGCACATCTCAATATATGTATTCTCATAATGGCATATTTTCTCCTGTATAGGTCTGCAAGGATAGCCACAGATGTCTGTCTGACTTCACTTTCAGAATTTTCTAAATAGTTGTTCCACACTTCAACTCATTTGAAGCCAACAAGATATCCCTTAACACATTGTGTTAACACGTGGATTGAAGAAAGTCATCCTGTCCATATAAAGGGGCTGTCAGCTCAAATCATGTTGAAGTGTATTTGGAAATAATACTGAGAGAAGTGGCTTATAGGGAGGTGATGCCAATGGTGACAGCTGATCAGCCAGGGAAACTGGCTCCAGATTCTAAGAAGACACTATTCAAAGTGAATGATCTCTTACTGTTACACGTCCTACAACTTCAACAGACTTGTGACTAGTGCGATTCCAAATTGCTCCCTCTCCCAGAGTCCTCCTGCACTCATCAGCTTTGACAAGTCTTCCCAGAAGTCGTTTGTGAAGGAATGGTTATTGGGAAAGGCAAACCGTGACAGAGCAACAGACATGAAAGCACCCATCCTAGCGACAGAGGCAACAGGGAGGAAGATAATTTTTTGGCAATCACAGATGATATAAACTGCCATTTCCAGAGCAGGGAATTGGGTTGATGTTGGGTATGATGGTGGAAGGATGGGGGAGCAGACACGACAATATCAAGGATATTTGCTTTCTTTTTTTGCTTCTGACATTTATGGTCAAGGATGCTTAGTGGTTTATTTACCTTTTCTGCACACTTTCGGACTAAGGCGGTAAGCTCAGAGACGACAAGGTCAACACATTTCAAACTGGGCTCTTTCAGTTTAAGAATCTGTTTTTTCACAATGGCTTCGAAAGCCAAATCAGGAGTAAAGAGACCAGTTCTGGATCAGGCACACAGAGGAGAAGGGAACATGCAGCCAAGAGATGGATGGAAAAAAAGGGATGGGAGAGAGAAAGAGATAGCAAGACAAAAATGCATTTTTAGTCAGTTAATTCACATCTCTGTACTAGAACATTTGAACATACATGTATATCAAATTACATGCAGCATGCTTGCTTAACTAAGTTCCTCTCAAAATCATGAGCTTTCTCCACCTGTGCACAATTTTCAAGGACATAATTGTTAACATAACTGTTCTTCTAATCTTGTGGAAACAGCACAATTTGAGATGAAGATGGCCATGCAGTTGAAACAGTCACATAACACTGCAGGGATCACATCTTGAAGGCTAACCAGAAGGACTGGACTACAGATGAATTTCTTGTCTGTTAAAAACAGCCCATAATCATCACTGTATGGACTGCATACACAGAGTTCAGACACAACACGTGTCTATATCAAGTCAACCTCATTATAAATCACATGGCTTCAAGCTGGCAAGACAATTTTCATTTTGTTTTATTATATACGCTTTGATCTGCGATGGCATTTTCAATGTACCTATTTTCCCAAGTAAACCTAAGGTCAAATGTAGATTTTTAGATTGCGTGTTTATTTTGCTAAATGATTTGAGGAACAATGATTTTGTAAACAAAACCCACATTTCAAAGGATAAGGATCATGCTTTCCAAAGCAATTCCTACAGTTTTGGTGACCCGTCTTCACAAAATACAAACCACAATGTCTAAAACCCTATATACTGTATACATAGGGGTTACCTTTCTGAATAGTCAAGAGAATCTCACTGCTCGTGTTTAAGTGTTTTGCTAGGGTCTTATTTAATTTCCTACTGGGTGAGCTCTTTTATTTAATCTGTTTCTGTGTGAACCACAATGTTATACATTGTACACACAAACACGCCATTCTAGTAAAAACACTTCCTGCTTGATTCCTCTGAAATCCAAGCGAGAAAGAGCTGAAGCTCACCACTTCCCTGACTATGTTTTTTTTTCTCTCCAGAGCTCTTTTTACAGGGCCTGGGGCTTTGAAGTGAGAAGAGGCAGCACTCTAAACGTGTGCTTCTGGATCTGGGGAAATGTCGTGCACAGAGGAGGAGGAGCTCATGATGTATGTCGGGAGAGGAGCTCTGGAAGCAAGAATGCGTTTTTTTGGGGAGCAATTCGACTATTTAAAAACACATGTATGGTGTTCACACCCTAGAGGTGCCACCTTCTAAGAAACCAAAGGACTGTACGCCAGCAAGCACTGCCACGTGCCAACCTGGGGCTCCCACTATGCCACTCAAACCATGCTCTGGAAGGAAGAAGAGCTGGGATACTACATAGAGCTTAGATCCAACAATGGATTGTTCAGATTTCTATGTATTTCAGCTCTATGAAATACCAGGATTGATGCTGCAGCAAAATGTGCAAAACAGCAGCATCGCATGCCCCCTACTGGTATATGCCCTGCTCCCTTCCCACACGAGAAAGCCGTGGCAGTGCCAGCTCCAGGCAGACAGGTGATCAGCCTGCTCCCTGGTCCTGTACTGAAGGGCTCTGCTCCCTTAATACCTTGTTGGCGCACTGCCTGACTGTATTGATCAACTCCTGAATGACCAGATCGATACATTTCAAGCAGGGCTCTTTCAGCTTAATGATCTGTTTTTTCACGATGGCTTCGAACGCCAGGTCCGGAGTGAACAGCCCCGTTCTGATTGCACACACAACAAGGAGGAGGGGGGGGAGGAAGCATGAGGAGGACAGACAGAAGACAAAGAGAAAGGGGAGGGGGGGGGAGAGATGCAAGGGGTTTAGATTTCACAATTTTGGTGAACAAAGATGAATCCCAGCTGTTGTTCTCAACAAAACTAATGTGGTTGGAAACAAAGGACAAACAACCCTTCTGGAATCAAATAATTCCCTTTAGATGATCTGGGCAGATGAAAACAGGCAAGATGAGTCAGTCCTAACAGAGTAATTCTTTTGAAATTCCTTCCACCCGAGTTCTGTTATTTAATTGATCCTGTATGTTAACCTTTGCAGTTCTAATGAATTGCCAGTATTTTTCAGATTCCCCTGCCCGGTTTGGAATTTGTTGGTAACTGCATATGCTCCTTTGGGACAGCCCCTCATCTGAGCTGCCTGCTGTATGACAGGCCTAGAGTGAGATCACAACGCTCTCAAGCTAATGGGAGCCTAGGCGATGTCATTATGCGGCATGCTAAGGGTACACTAACCCAGGGGTTCCCAATCCTGGTCCTGGAGGACCACACAAGGCCGGGTCCTGCTTTTAGTCCAAGCCGAGCTTTCAGTAACACAACTGAAACCCTCCAGTGACTCAATAATAGTTGTAATCTTTTTCCTGGGATTACACATGAAGGATGATCGCCTTTTAACTACTTCGGATGCCAAATTACCCAACTTCTGATTAGACCAAAAACTGGCAAATATTCCAATCAAGAAATGTGTCAGTTCAATTAAGGATTCAATTAGGCAATAAAGTTGGGCTGGACTGAAAATCAGCAGGTGTGTGGGCCTCCAGGACTAGGATCGGGAACCCCTCTCCTAACCCTCCTTTGGGTTTCAAATCCTGTTTATCAACTGTGTACCAGCAGGGTACAGTTGGCCAACAACTCAGTAGAGACTTGAATAAGTGATGCTTTGGTCATATGGCTCTACTGTGTTCAAAATCAGTATATTTTGGCAAATTAAAGCTTTACAATACAGTAATTTCCTGTAAGACTACCGCCATCAACAATTAAGGCCAACCCTTTAATGGTTAGTTAAAATGATGCAAACTAATTTAAATCTAACAAACTGAAATTGAAAGTGCTTTGATTGACATCTAGGGCCAGTGAAATTTGAGCTGTAAAGATGAATGATGTTTGGACTTCCAAGAGGCCTTGAGGGCAGCTCACCCCAGCTTTACCCAGCTGAACAGCCTCCTAATTTTAGACAGCACTGCTCGTTAACTGACTTAAGGGGCTTTAAAATCAAGGGAAAAATAAAAAAAAGATGAGAAACGGAAGTGCAGACACAAGGATAAGGGGCAAGAGTTACAATTCTAAACATTCAAGAGGTGAGGCAGGTAAGGGGAGTGAGAATGACTTCAACAAAGAGACGGGCTGATTTAAAAAGAACATGGGAGTTTCTAAATGACAATCTGGTTCATTCAAAGAGTGTACACCAGTAGACAGCTAAAGTGAGGTTCATTTTGTGATGATTTTGTGATGTGATGAAGATGTGACTGGTTTTAAACCATCGCAGCCTTAAAGACCAAGATCCTGTACTTTCGTGCCCTACACTGCGTGCATGCCTACATAATCAAAACCTTAGAACAACAACAGGCTATAGTACCACCCAATCACACGCTCTAATGAAACTTTTGCAATGCTCTTGACTGGGATGAGCTTACAACTATTTCTCTATCTACTAAAAGGTTTTACAAAATGTTTTCAGAACTCTTAAATAAAGAAAGAGGAGCTTGGCAATGGATGCACAGAAATGACCAAGTGCCCCATGCCATTATGAGTACTTGCCTGACACCGTGTATGTTCTTGATGGCGTAGCTAATTTCTCTTCGGAGTTCCTTCTCGTCAAACTCCATCTGCAAAGATACCCAGCAAGCACAGCTCTTTATTCCCTGGCTCTTATTTTACATGTGGCCCTACTGTTACACCATCGCAAGGGCACAGCCCCAACTGGACCTGCTGCCCATTTCACTGGGATTGGGAACTTTGGGGTTGCTAACCCATACATTCTCATATACAGGAATCTCTCACTTTAATGGTGTGTCCATTAAAAAAAAATTCAGACCAAAAGCACCATTATACAAGAAAAATATATGACCGGTATACTAGGGCTGGGCGATATGACCTCAAATCAATATCGCGATAATTTCCCACATTTACCTCAATAACAATAAATTAACGATAATTTTTTGAAAACCTTGAAAATATCAGATTACATGATATGCTGAAAGATCATGTTTTAAATATGCAAAACTATTAAACTTAGTAAATGTCAGACACCACAGTTTGAGAAAAATATTTTCTTGAGGGCACAACGTATCTCGTCAAGTGCTTGAATTAATCTTTTGCATACTGAGTAGCATAAGTAAATGTCTGTGTTAGAGACAGCTGTTTGGGGGAATCACTTCGGCCATAAGTGCGTTTTTCCGTCTCTCTCTTTTTTTTGGCCACGCAATCTTCGCATTCCACGACATGGTTTTGTTTCAAATGATGAAACAAGTTGCTCATGTTACTTTTGGGCGCAGGAATGGTTTTCCGACAGAGTTTACACCTGATCCGGTTTGCTGAAGCCAAAATATGACCAAATGATCGACACTGCATCTTTTTTAGATACCAGCTCGTCTTTGTACTTGAGCCATCCCTGCCTGACTGGGGTTCAGCATAAGCGCTCGTGTTGTCTCATGCCCAGCACGCTTCTTTGCGTTTTGAATGAAAAACGAAGGTTGGACGAGGTAGAAGCATGTGACTGGATATGACGATTGGGTGTTGTAGTTTTTTTTAAGGGGACCGATCATGAAAACACACAGTGGGGAAAGCTTTTACCGAACATACCGACCTAAGCAAAATAAGGTCGGTGAGAGATTCTTAACGTCGGTATCGATAAATTTTCGATACATTGCCTAGCCCTACTGTATACTATATATACACACACAATTTCTTCTACTTTTTTTTTAAATAATTGCAATTAGCAGTCCATGAAAATTCCTCTGCCTTTTTCTCTCTTTACTTCAGGTGTCACAAATAAAAATTTGCTCAAACACATAAAAACACCCATCATGGGCAACTGACCTCAATAGGGCACCATTGAAATTCATGTCTAATAGACCTATTTCCGCTTTATTGCAGGCAAAGTCCAGTAGTTCTGAGTTTAGATACATTAAAGCATGGGGTTTATTGAATTGCCTTTTCAATGGCAGAAAGATTTCCAGTATAAGCTGCTTTTTTGGACACTTGTCCAGTTTTGTGGATGTTTCCGTAGGGGCATCAAATGCTCAGTGCTTTAAAATCTAGAGCAGTTCAGTGCAGCGCCCAGCACCACTGTCTCTTAATTTCATTTCCTTGCGAGTGCCTTTGAGGAATCTGCTCTTCAAATATTCATCTTTTACTGGAACAGGTTTTGATGCCAACAGAATGAGAAATTAATCTGAGACAACTGTTTGTTTTTTAAATATGCGAATTAGGACAGCATGTGAAAACTCTGCATTCTGATGTGAGGCCTGTTTTCATAAGACCCCCCTCAGCATATGTCAAAAAGGACAATCACAACACTACTATGATATAAAAAAGACTTGATACAACCCCATGTTTATTTTACTGTCAACATTAACAGATTAGTTTCCCTTTGGGTCTGGGAACCCTGAGACAGTTCCCCAGGACTATTGAGGTCTCCAGCCACTGAATCAGATATTAAAGATTTTGATCCAACCAGTCATGTCATCAATTGGTTTTCTGAATTGTTTGGTGCGCTGGTAAATGAACACAACTCATCTACAGTGCTGCTTTAAAATATGTGAACATCAATCATATATCTTAGACAATCTCAAAAAACGTATCCAATATTTAATAAAGATAACTTAAAAAACAGAAACTAATACATAATATACATATATTATTTCATTATTAATTAAAAAATGTTTATTTAAAAGAAACCCACTGATCCCTGTGTGTAAAACTAAATCAATAAGCAGGGGTACATCTTTTAGCAGCTATGACACCAACCAGAGGTTTTGAGGAATTGTTGCTCATTTTTACTTACTAGAACTGCTCCAGATTTGTTGGCAGTCTTGCATGAACCGCCTGCATCAAGTCCTGCACAACATTTCTATTTGGTTGAGATCTGGACTTTTGAACATGGTCATTCCATAACACAAAAATTCCACCTCTCAATCCATTCTTTAGTACGTTTGATGGAACGTTTAAGGTCACCGTCATGCGGAAAGACCCATTTTTGGTTTAACATCAAGTCATGGGCAGAGGGCCTGATGTTCTTCTTCAGAATATTTCGGTATGACTCATAGTTCCCTCAATGATAATGAGTCATTCAGCTCCATGGGCAGAAAAGCAGCCCCAAACTATGACAACCACTTCCCCCCCACCACCATGTTTAACAGTGGGTGGTAGGCAGTGTTAGGTTTTGCCAAGCTTGGAATTTTTTATGGCCAAAAAGATCAATTTGAGACTCATTTGCCCAAAAATCTACAAGATCAAATGAGCAAACTTAAGATAAGCAGCAATGTACTTTTTTGAGAGCAAAGTTTTTTTCCTGGTTACCTGCCCATGAATGTAACTGCCTGCGTCATATTGATGAGGTATGAACATGGACATCAACTTTAACAAGAGAGGCCTTGGATGTGGGCGTGGGGTCTTTTAGACATCCTGTATGAGTTTTCCTGTTAGTCTGTGGGACAATTTTGAAAGATGTCCACATCTAGGGAGAGTCACCTTGGTCAGTAGACTGATGCATTCTAAAATGTTCTGCTATGGTTTTAGAACTCTCTCTAAAACGATGTTCACTTACAACACTCTTCCTGATGTCGTCGGAGGTGTATAACACTAACCTGAATGGACGACCGAATTGTCAAAGATTCTTAACTTTATATAGTAGAGAGCCTCCCAAACTTTGTCCTGGTGATTGACTCTTTGATTGGTTAACTTGGTAACCAACAACTTTAGCACCCAATTATTTAGGTATGCTTACCTCATTGACTGAGCTAATGAATCTTGTGATTCACTTACTTTTGCATCTGCACTAATACTTATTTTTTCTATTGCATCCACCAGTTACTCTAAACCAGTGGTTCTTAAACTGTGGTACGCGTACTGGCAGTGGTACGTGGAGTGCCGCCAAGTGGTACGCCAAATGACCCTGGAACTGTGTCGTGTGCGCAGAAAAATCGGGACGGGTTTTCATATTTTGTATTTTAATACGTGTCGAATACGCAGCCTACGTACTACAATACAGTGCGCGCTAATAGTTCAGTGGACACAAGAGATACTCTGTAATTCTATACCACTCTATAGGAATGTGTGCTACGGATGCAAATGACAAATTGTATTTAAAAAAAGCTACTGTATCTCCAGCAAATAGGGAGAAAGGAGAATGTGCGTGATTTTGGAACAATGCTAACGTTGTAAACACAGGAATGCATAGAAATATGTGCTACGAACGCAGGTAATCTTGTGAGCACACGAAAGCGTGATAACAGAAAAATATTTCAGAACTGTTCTAATTTAAGAAAAATACACCGAGCGTCTCTGTGCTTCGCTCCCATGCGCATGAAATAAAAACTTTAAATAAATACGGAAATAAAAACGGAAACACGGAAAAATGCAAGCTTGCGGATTGCTAAAGCAGGTAAGCTACACTATTTTTGAAGAACCTTATTTACCGTTGGCAAAAGAGCTGACACGTATTATGTGTAGAGAAAAAGCTGCTAAACAGCTCGACCTGCTGCCCCTGAAAGACACAGTCATTCATAGAATTATTGAAATGAAGGATTATATCAAAAGTACACTGATAGAGCGCGTTAAGATGAGCAGATGTTTTTCACTGCAATTAGATGAGTCTGTAGTCGATTTGGCCAATTTGCTCGTTTACGTTAGATATGAGTTTGAGGGCATGTCCCATGAAGACTTTCTGTTCTGTAAACCGCTACCAACAGGAACTACAGGAGAGCACATATTTCAGCTTCTGAATGAATTTATCGAAGAGAATGGCCTCGACTGGATAAAATGCGTCGGAGTTTGTACAGACGGTGCTAGAGCAATGACAAGCCAACATAACGGTGTAGTTGCACGAATTAGATTGGTTGCTCCAGAAATTAATGTACGCATTACAACATCCACCGCGAGATCTTTGCCGTCAAGAAAATGCCTGACGATTTAATATGTTAGACTCCGTTGTGAATTGTATCAAGGCTCGAAAAATTAATTCACATCTGCTTTGCTCAACTAAACAGGCTCACCCCTCTCACTGAAATGGTGCTTTTTTATTAGTTGTTGTTAATGTTTTTTTTCTGTAAAACACTTTGAGAAGCCACCTTTAAAGGCGCTATATCAAATTAAGTTTATTATTATAATATTTATTATATGTATGTGTGAGTGTGTGCACGCACGCTCATGTTGGTCATTGAGAATTTCTGGGGTTCCTATGAGAAGATGACTTGTAGGTGGTACTTGGATGCTTTGGTTGGATTAGGGGTGGTACTTGGTCCAAAAAGTTTGAGAACCACTGCTCTAAACGATGCAATTTGTGGATACAAGCCCTTTCCTTTAGAAAATTAAGGACTAGTTCTGATTAAACAAAGTACAAATGTAACATCCAAAGAACTACAATAGGTGTTTAAAAACTTTCAAGCAGTACCTGTCTTGATTTTAGGAATAACGAGGATCCGGCACTGAAGCCGTTTGCAAAGTTGAGTGAAATGGAACATTGAGGTAGCAGCCAGGACAGCAGGGAGGGAAGACATACCTTGACAAGCTCAAAGGGGAATCTCTCATGGAAGATGCGGTTGATTCGCGCCCCGCCAGAGAGCTCCACGGTGTCCACCTGGTCTCCCGAGCCTTCAATCCGCTTCTCGAAGTCCACGCCGAACTGCTGCACCATCCTGGGGACAAAAAGGACCTTTGAGAACCCTGCAGCAGCTAAGGCTGACCAGACAGAAATGCTGCCAGACACTCAGAGCAAAGGACAGATAAACCAAGACCCCCAACATTTTACTAGCATCATACGTTCTCGACAGATATAAATCTTCATGGGTGACACGGTGCTGCAGTGGCTAGCGCTGCTTGCTCAAAATGTTCTGCCCGTGGTTTTGTGGGTTCCCTCTGGGTGCTCTGGTTTCCTCCAACAGTCCAAAGACATTCTGGTGGGTTAACTGGCTTCTGGGAAAATTAGCCCTAATATGAGTGTTCATGCTTGTGTGTTTGTGTTCGCTTGCCCATTGCTTGCCAAGATTGGCTCTGGCTGCCCTGTGACACTGAAATGCATGAACCAGTTAGAAAATAGATGGAATATTATCATCATCATCATCATCATCATCATTATCATTATTATTATTATTATTACTCTCAATTTTACTTTTACTCTCATTATTAATATTGTTGTTGTAATTGAAAACTGGTTAATAAACAGGATCAACCATAACCTCTAACTGGGCTGATGTCAGTAGGATTCATTTCTGGACTTCTGCACTTCCTGATCTAGATCAATGGTTCCTTCAGATTCTGGAAGAGCACAGTACATAAACTGGCAGATCATCTTAAATTAGATAGAGGTTGTGGCATGCAGAAAACAAAGACCTTGAAAGTCCAAAAAGACAGATAAAATCATAATCAGGAAGACTCTTGGCTAATGAAATTTAACATGCCAAGTGTGTAAGAAATAGGTACGCTGTACTATCACATGGGTGATTCTGAGCAGCAGGAAGCTATGCAAGAAAGGGTTCTGGGCATTTAAGTGGATTCATGATGAGTGATGGTCTCATCAAGACAATGTGGGGAAATATTAAACAAACAATTCTCAATAAGAAAGACTGCAGTCGATATGTGGTGATACAGTTTGAGAACCACTGGAGTAAGGGTTAGGTGGCATAATACAATGAACTAGATTTAACTGAGATAGCCAAGATTATGGTTAGCCAGCATTAAATGTCAATGAGTTTTATTCTTATTACAGGTTAGAACAACACTCCCTTCTTTGATAGAGGGCTACAGGTTTTAAAGGCATCTTAAGATCCTCAGAGTTTAAAATCCAAGGAGACCAGAATACAGCTGCAAAGTTTGCAGCCTAAAGCCTCAAACTCTGGCTGGATCTTTGTTTATGTAGTAAGATAATAAGAAGACTGAAAAAGAACAAAACAGAAAAAAACAACAAAAGAGAAGTAACGAGGAGAAGAGGCAAGAAGAAAAACAAAATACTGTCTGATGTCTGCATTACCCTCAGTTTTTGCATCTTCTGTGTTTATCTTTCAGTGCCATACCGGTCTTAAAAAGATGACTAGCAGCTGCTAACACACAAAATGCCAAAAAGACAAAGCCATTATTTTTAGTGCTTTGAACTAGCAAGCAAGGGTTCAATAGTTAATTAATAGGGAAATGCCAAAATCTAAACAAAAGGGCCATGACACGATTTATGCTGTCTATTCTAAAAGACTGGGTATAAGGAGGCAGGCACAAACATGGGCTTGAATCTTGGGCTTCGCATGATGACCTCTGGCCTCAGGGTTAAGGATAGGGTTCCACTCACTGCAGTAGGGCCTTGGTTTTGCGCGTGGGGTCATCTGGTCGGAAGTTCTTGAACTCCTCCACCTCCTTCTCCAGTGACAGCAGCTGGCTCTGCAGTTTGCTGCGCAGCGCGGGCAGGGTGTCCCTGATGTGGTTGGTGAGTTGCTGCCAAGAAAATAAACCAGGCACTGCCAAGTTAAGAGGACAGGCAGGAACCGACGACAAAGCCATGTGACAGTTACCTTTTCTGTTCTTTTCCCAGAAATGATTTATAATAACCTGGCTGTAAAGAGGGAACCAGCCTCAGACTTCCCTGGTTAAATCACTGGGATTTACTGGAAATAACACTTTTGTCAGTGTGTATTTCCCAGGGCTCTTTGCAAAATACTTAGATGCCTAGTGCTGGTTTAGAGGTCCCCCACCAGAAATATATCCACTGAGTTTCTTATAGCAAGACCGAGTGAATGTCACAGCGTGTTCTTTAGGTTTTTTAAAGATTTTTCAGAATATTATCCTAACTCTTTGAGCCTGAATACAACTTCAAAGCATGTTTAAAGCACTACCAGTCCACTGTAACCTTAATTTGGAGAATAAGAAGGTTGTCATCTGCTAGGTGGACTGGCCTGTGCCCTCCCTGTCTTACCTGATTGAGAGTCTTCTGCAGGTGAGAGGTGCCCATGCGGTCTGCCATGTGCCTGTAAGCGGGGTGAGACAGGAAGAACTTCCTCTCGGCTGCAAGGGCGGCTTTGATGTCCTTCTTCCCATCTATGTCCTTCTGGCTGCGGTTCACCACCCCAATGTAGCCTACAAAGGCAAGCTCAATCAGGGCTCTACCACTCCAGTGGAATGTGTACTTTAATTAATTTGCAGTTTGTGATAATGGGGTAGATTCAGAATTATATCAGTTTAATTCTCAGGTATTTTCATCTTAAATCTGGCCAATGCCCAGCTTTTTCCAACCTTTCTATTAAATAGCTCTGGCTAGATCATTGCTTGCTTGACTTACAACAAATTAATTAGGAAGATGGCACAGACCCGGAGTGGTGCGGTTCGGTGAGTGCCATTTCACTGACACTTGATAGAACGATGCATGCTGTTTTCACATTTCGTTTTCTGCAAAGACTCGGGATGACAGGTCTTCAGCCAGTCAGGAAGGAAAGACACTGGCAGGACCGTACAGCAGTGATACACTTCCCCTCAGCACTTCCGAGACTTTTTAAAACGGTTCCATGCTCTTATCAAGCATTTTGGCATATAGCCTTTTAGCAGATGCAGCCAACAAAAAAAAATAACGTAAAATGATAAGTGCTGGATTTACATTTGCCACTGCAGTTAAATGATGAATATTAGATTCTTAGAAGGCATGTAGCCATAGTGGTTGCAGATTCACTTCAGCAGGGAAATGACAGCTGGGTGACAATAGCTACATATCAAAGGGATAACTGTTTATTTAACATGCTCTCAAACACAGGTGGGAACAACACACTACAGCAAGAGAGCAAGAGAAAGATGATGGCTGATGTAAATCCTACCTCTCCGAAGAGGAAGCAGCTTGTTTTCCAGGATGTCCCTGGCATCCGTGCCTTCATCCATCAGATCCAATTTGGTGATTACGCCGATCGTCCGCAGACCTGTCAGGCACACCAGATGCTCACTTCCCAATCAAAAAAAATAGAAAGGATCTCTTTTGTCGGCCTTGAATTCCCACAAGGAGTTCAAAGCGGAGTGCTCTACACCATTGCAAACAGATATTAGCCTCCCGAATGTCAAACTTGCCTTGAATTTAAACCACAGGCATCCAGCTGGCAACTCAAAACGCAACATCCAAAATCAAGAGCACACTGTGTGCTTCAGCAAATTCAACGCAAGAAAAAAAAGGTGCGGCACTGATGTCACCTAGCAATAATCTTAACTGGCAAGTAACTTCTCAATTATCAAGTGAAAACAGTGATGTGCATCCCGAATCAATGCTTACATCCAGAAGGAAAAGAATCAGATTGTTTAAAACAGATGAAGGGGTTGACTGTACAAAGCTGTGACCTTTGCCATATCCTAACTGCTGGGAGCAAATGAAACCCAAAAAGCACATAAAGAAGACAAAAGATTATCAATCACGGTGTCTAGTGGCTGCTAAGGGGATCTCATTATTATCTGGCAGAGGGTTCTTGTGATGAAGATGAGGGAGACTAAGTATTATGGCATGTAAACCATGTGGGCAGTTGGGATGGTAATGAGCATTATGTTAACTAATTATATGTTGATGTACAGTATATGTGGGGAAATATTTAATTCCTCACTCCCTATTTGAAATGTATTAAGGGAGTAAAGGATCAGATTTTATATTTTAACATAACAGTAACCAGAGCACTGTTATCCTGTAGTCTACAAAAAATGGATTATGTCTAGCAAGTTTTGATAAAAATATGTTGTATGACACTTAACAAAAAATAAATGTAGACAGCTGACAAAGAAATTTTCTGATCAATAAGCTATGTATGACTTGAAAACAAAAACAAAAGAGCAGCATGTAGATTGTTATAAATACCCTAATGAACTTTAAGTAACAGACAGGGGGAGAAGGTTTTCTCCTAACCATAGGATGAGGTAATTTGTCAGTTTAGCCAGCAGGACGAAGTGGCTATTGAGATGCAGTTTTTGGAACAATTGTTTGTTAAGACTATAAAAAAGGCCTGTAAGAAAAACAGGCAGAGCTCTCTTACTCTCGCTTGCTGCTGTTGTGCCTTGACTTCAGTATGGAAATAAATGCCTGATGATCACTTCACCTCTGTAGCCCTGACTTTCGTTCTGGTTCCAGGTCTCCTGAAGGGAGTTGACCTCACCTGCCTGCCTGCCTTCAGGAGCTTGCTTTGTTCTTTTGAGTTTCCAGTTCTGGATTTCCACAAGTAGACAGTTGTGCTCACATCGAGAATTAAAAAGAAAACATCTCACCGATGTCTGGTTTACAGTGGTGTTTGCCCCCTTCCTGATTTCTTATTTTTTTGCATGTTTGTCACACTGAAATGTTTCAGATCATCAAACAAATTGAAATATTAGACAAAGATAACACAAGTAAACACAAAATGCAGTTTTTTAATGAAGGTTTTTATTATTAAGGGGAAAAAAAAATCCAAACCTACATGGCCCTGTGTGAAAAAGTGATTGCCCCCTAAACCTAATAACTGGTTGGGCCACCCTTAGCAGCAAGAACTGCAATCAAGCGTTTGCGATAACTGGCAATGAGTCTTTTACAGCGCTGTGGAGGAATTTTGGCCCACTCATCTTTGCAGAATTGTTGTAATTCAGCCACATTGGAGGGTTTCGAGCCTTAACCGCTTTTTTAAGGTCATGCCACAACATCTCAATCGGATTCAGGTCAGGACTTTGACTAGGCCACTCCAAAGTCTTCATTTTGTTTTTCTTAAGCCATTCAGAGGTGGACTTGCTGGTGTGTTTTGGATCATTGTCCTGCTGCAGAACCCAAGTGCGCTTCAGCTTGAGATCACGAACAGATGGCCGGACATTCTCCTTCAGGATTTTTTGGTAGACAGCAGAATTCATGGTTCCATTTACCACAGCAAGTCTTCCAGGTTCTGAAGCAGCAAAACAGCCCCAGACCATCACACTACCACCATCATATTTTACTGTTGGTATGATGTTCCTTTTCTGAAATGCTGTGTTACTTTTACGCCAGATGTAATGGGACACACCTTCCAAAAAGTTCAACTTTTGTCTCGTCAGTCCACAAAGTATTTTCCCAAAAGTCTTGGGGATCATCAAGATGTTTTCTGGCAAAACTGAGACGAGCCTTTATGTTCTTTTTGCTCAGCAGTGGTTTTCGTCTTGGAACTCTGCCATGCAGGCCATTTTTGCCCAGTCTCTTTCTTATGGTGGAGTCATGAACACTGACCTTAACTGAGGCAAGTGAAGCCTGCAGTTCTTTGGATGTTGTTGTGGGGTTTTTTGTGACCTCTTGGATGAGTCGTCGCTGCGCTCTTGGGGTGATTTTGGTCAGCCGGCCACTCCTGGGAAGGTTCACCACTGTTCCATGTTTTCACCATTTGTGGATAATGGCTCTCACTGTGGTTCGCTGGAGTCCCAAAGCTTTAGAAATGGCTTTATAACCTTTTCCAGACTGATAAATCTCAATTACTCTGTTTCTCATTTGTTCCTGAATTTCTTTGGATCGCAGCATGATGTCTAGCTTTTGAGGATCTTTTGGTCTACTTCACTTTGTCAGGCAGGTCCTATTTAAGTGATTTCTTGATTGAGAACAGGTGTGGCAGTAATCAGGCCTGGGTGTGGCTAAAGAAATTGAACTCAGCTTTCCAAAGATGTGATAAACCACAGTTGATTTATGTTTTAACAGGGGGGGGCAATCACTTTTTTTACACAGGGCCATGTAGGTTTGGATTTTTTTTTTTCCTTAATAATAAAAACCTTCTTTTAAAAACTGCATTTTGTGTTTACTTGTGTTATCTTTGTCTAATATTTCAATTTGTTTGATGATCTGAAACATTTCAGTGTGACAAACATGCAAAAAAATAAGAAATCAGGAAGGGGGCAAACACTTTTTCACACCACTGTATCTATTCCTGATAGCCCGAACCCGATCCTTACAGTGGTCACTATTGTGTCACGCCAGCACGTGAGTACACCGATGATCTCACCTTGCGGGTCGACCTCCTTGGCGATCTTCAGGGCATCAGAGTTGGCCAGGTCAGTGTTGGCTGGGGTGACGGCCAGGACGAGGCAGCTCTCGCGGCTGATGAACTGCAGCAGCATGTCTCTGATCTGGTGCTCGATGTCAGGTGGCTGGTCGCCCACCGGCACCTTGGTCATGCCGGGCAAGTCAATCAGGGTGAGGTTGAGCACTGCGGGAGAAAAAGAAGAGCCCCCGTCACGGGGCGGATAACGTGAAGTGAGACATGGAAATATTGTACATATCCAGCACTGCAATATTACTACTTCTCCAGATTGTGGAAGCTATTAAATTAATCACTGGGATCTGTTCGTTTAGCCTTCACCAAATGTGATGTCAAAACAGAATGAAGCTTTTTTAGTTTATGAGCTGCAGCAGCTAATTACCTTTACTAACACTGATAAACATACCATAAAACAGGACAAACAACATCAAAGGACAGGGCAAACAACCCCTATCATATCATAAAACAGGACAAACCCTCAAAGAGCAGCAGGCAAAACTACTTCTGTTATCAAAGAAGACATCATTAAATACAGAAGAGGAAACAAACTTTTTTCTGAGCCTATACTGTATATAAGAGTTGGGAAAATCTTGCAGAGTGTCTCTCCTGTAGAGCAGACCCAAAGTGCGTTGCTGTACTTATTGAGCTTATTACAGATCTGCACAAGACTGTGTCCAACTCCTCCAATGAAGGATCTCCCATAACACCGTGGGCTTGAGGGGGGCTATAGACTGCAATGTTCTTGATGAGCTTTGCTTTTATTTATCAATTAAGCGTCAAGATGATGCTGAAGTAAATGGCTATCCATCTATTTTCTATTGGTTTGAGCGTTACACTGAAATATTGTCAAAAAGTCAAAACCACAATGAGGTTCTTGGTTCATCTTACTTGTGTGGTTGCTAGTAACTCATCTATCCCATTACCTCAGTCAATTCATGAAAGGTTCCAGATCAACAGTTTTCACTGGGTTTTGTGTGAAAGGTTTACATTGTGCTGACCATTATTTCATGATTTTGTTTAACTCTGTAAATTATTTTCCCACCTCTAATTCTATTAATGTGGTTACTGCATGTGGATAGTCATGTAGAATTGAATCTCACCAATCATGAACAAGGGAAGAATATGAGTAGACTTGTTACAAGTACTCAAGACCCAAAAGGTTACCAACAGGGTGAACCCAACTGATCCCTCAGCAATGAGACAAAGTTTCATCGACAAATAGCATTGATGAGAAAGTGCATTCAAAAGATGGGAGGCTCTTTACATAAAAGGTGGCTGGCAAAATCTATCCTCACGTTATTTAGGCTGACTTCCTTGGGATTCTTCAAGAAATGGCTAAACGAGATTCTTGGATCATATAGTTACTAGCCACAAAATGAGCACAATATCCTGCAGAGTGCTGCCTTACAGTTAACCTCTTTAACTATGAACTCAGTACAATCTATCAGCTCAGATCAGCTGTATTAAATGAAAGCAATAAAAATGAACAAATGTGAGGTTAAGTAAATGCAATAGTCTGAAACTATTACAAAAACCAGCGATACACGAGATCATGTACAGAATTATACAGATTCATTAATAATAAAGCAGCCCTTCAGCTCATTTTATAGGGGGTTCCCACCACCTTGCCCACATGGCCAGACTTTTGCCGCTGAACAAAGAGATTAACAGCACACCAGGCCTCCATTTACAGAACACCAATGCATATCTTGGTGTACAGTGTCTACTAAGAAAGATGCAGTTTCAAAGGACTGCTTTACTTCAGCTACTGTGTTTGAGTTCCCTAGAATTTAGTGGCTTTCTTACCATGAGGCGAGTAAACACGCAAGTTGATGGGGATGGGGGAGATCCCTTTGTTGGAGCCAGTGATTCGATCGGTTTCTGCTTCAATCTCCAGCCGCACTTCATCAAAATCCACAAACTTCTTCCCTTTACAGTGCAAGAACTCTGCATACTCTGTGGGGGGCAGAAACCAACAAATCAAAGATTAACAAAATGCCATTTTAAAAGTAATTTCCCTTCCTCCTTTATTAGTGAAACAAATAATTTGAGACACAACCCCAACCCACTGCATATTGCTGAGAGTGAGTCAGTGATGTTTGCCTGGCTCAACGTTGATTGTGTTTCCTGGACTCCAGATGCAATTTTGAACCTCTGGCTCATTTGCCCTACAGTTTTGATGTGATGGAATCTATACATTGTCTCACTAATGACTCATCCTCTGGCAAGTTCATCTGCAGAGATGATGCTCGACATTTTGCTCTCAGTAACTCAGAGAATGCCACTGTCAAAGATACACAAAGACATTGCATACTAGAAAACATTTCTACCTGAGCATATAGAGTTGAGATTAGATTTCCTCTCCTTACGTATAAGAACCCAAAGGTTCTAGCTATAGGTTAACTTAAATCTGACATCTCCTGTTTCAGGGCTAGATATTTGGAATGCAGGATCCACACAATGGATGATTATAGCCTTTTCCTGAACAGAACTAGTGCAACATATTGCCCACAACCACTGGAGATTTTGTATCTATGGACATTTTTAAAACTTGTTAAAGGCCTATAGTTTCAATACGATTTTGAATATATATTTATTTTAGTCATTTATTTGGTCTGTTCTATTTACTGTGTAATGCTTTTTCGAGTGTTGTTTTATTCAAATTATTTTCTACAGCACTGTTTTTTTTTCCAAAAGAACTTGCAAAGGAAAAATTTATTTTTTACATTGGGTAGCAAGCTTCTCTTTTAATACACTGTCCAAAATTTCAGGAAGCCTCTTTCGAATGTGCAATGGGACTCAGGAATGGGACTTATGTGGCTGGCTTGGAGAGAATCTGATGGAAGATCACATCACCTTTCCTGACCTGAGCAGTCACCAGATCTTTCCATCTAAAAACCCTCGGAACTGGCAGAATCAGTATTCAATCCACACACACACACACAGTTATCCCCAACAAAGAAAAAAGCTCATAGCAATCTTGCTAAAAGAACTGTATGGCATTGGGCTGAAGTGTTTTCAGAACTTTCTGGATCAACTTCTTACTTCTAATAGATACCCAAGTCATTATTCAGTAGGAGTCCCTAATATTTTGGCCAGTGAGTATACACACCCAACTTAATTTAAATCTAACTATAATTAAAAAAAATGAACACAATGGCTTCAGAAGTGGAAAGGGTGTTTTCAGACAGAATGTCTACAGTTCTCAGAACAGAAGGTTCACCAGATGGGGAATTTTGCTAAACCTTAAAGTTTTAAGAGAGATCAATGGCCTTAATTAAGAACCAGACAGCTGACTATTAAGGCTTTAAAATATGGGTTTTGTACAGAGGCCAGGGCTAATAACCAAAAATAAGTAACTTTAATGAAGACAAACTGTGGAATTACAAAATATGGAGGGTGCCTAATCACAGTCAATACAAACAGCTGGACTTCAGGGTTTAGGAACCGCAGAGGTTTAGTAATTAATATTTAAATCTGTCTATGTTTCTGGATCAGTGTGAAACAGCTTGTATTACAAACCTCATGGGAAGGAGGTAGACATACCACTGATCTAAACACCAATAAGAACCTAAGTGTCCTATCATCTAGATTAACTATTTGAGACAATGGTAATACATGCAAATTGGTCTTCATAAGTTATCATTCCTTCATTCTTTTACAGGCAGAAGGGCAGCTACCAAAGATGTCACGTGTAAAACATAAAGAGCAGAGATCATATAGGATCAGAAATTGTACTGATCTAATCCTACACCAGGACATGGGAAGGGCAACATACCTGCTTTGGAATTGACCAGTTGCAGAATAAGAGGGCGCCTAGTCACAATTCCAGACCCACGGGGTAAGAAATCCCTGAAAAAAGGTGAAAGGAACATAGCTTAGTAACAACATTAAGAGAAAAAAGAGACATTTCAGAACTCAGAATTCTAAATTAGCCAGCAGCTATCAGGGTCTTTATGTTTATAAATGTACTGGAGTTCCTTATTAGTAGGAATGTTGGTTTTCCATGATTCAGTCAGATCTCTTCCAGTCACTATATATAGCCTTACATGTGAGACCGGCCACTTTGTTGCAAACCTTACTTCATCAAACTTTGTGTTAAAACACAAATAAACTATTGCATTAGCTGTTTCTGGGAGACCCAGCAAGGTGTTTCACTGAAATAGGTCCCCTCCTATATGCAAAGTGCTTTGGGATCTGTTTTGAGACAAAAATGCCCCATACAAATGTAAGAAATGAGTGATATTCAATCACCCATTTTAAGGTCTGAGGAAAAAGTCTCAATCTGCAGATTGGAAATGCTGTTAAGATTATATTAGTTGCACTGCATGAAAATTTCTGCACACACTGTAATAAAACCAATTATCCAGAGGAGAGTACAGTAGACTGATCTGCAAATCCTAAGCCTTACAAATACACTGTGGTTGCAAATTAGTGTTGCACAGGGCAAACTGTATTCAAAGGATCACATTAGTGTTCTTCATTGTGAATCATTTCAAGAACAAATCTCAGGTAACTGTAACCAACTGTGAGGCTTTCACAATGTGGTGGCATTTTAGCAGCAGCCATATAACCCTGCAACTCACTTACCAATCATGGCCTCCTAATAATCCCCCTCTATGAATTGGCTACATCACTCTGCTCTCCTCCCCATTGATAGCTGATGTGTGGTGAGCGTTCTGGCGCACTATGGCTGCCGTCGCATCATCCAGGTGGATGCTGCACATTGGTGGTGGTGGAGGGGAGTCCCCATTACCTGTAAAGCGCTTTGAGTGGAGTGTCCAGAAAAGCGCTATATAAGTATAAGCAATTATTATTATTATTATTATTATTACTATTTTGTTTAAAATCATGTTTGACTAAAATGACTTTCTGAATTTTGCTGCTACTGTATACTACACATGTAATATTCACACATACATTGCACTGTTAAAATGCCTCTGCAGTGACCCAGATCAGGAAAGGATGGCAGCATAAAAATAGATTGGGGGTAGAGACAAGGGGAGTACTACTCAGACATCAAACAAGAAAGGATCCCGGGGACCCTGAGGCCTGGGGATTCCTGTTCCAAAACTCCTGTTGGCCAAGATCTGCACAGCCCTCGGCAGTTAAAAAAAAATTCCATCCATTCCAGCTTTGTCCCCCTCAGACCTATGAGACTTGAAGAAAGTTTTGCATCTATGACTCTGTTTCCAGTTCAACGAGTTCACCTGCCCATGCCCCAGGAAGGATGCGCACCCATGACACGGGCTTCTTTCGAAAAGCTCAAGGGGAGGGCAGCAGGGAGGATCTCACATGAACATAAGTGCTTTGAAACTAGGATCAGAAAAATCCTATTTGCTTAGCCCACGGCCTTATCCAGGCAAATGTAAAAATAAAACAACAGGGAGGCAGGTACATCTTAGATGTGCAATGTGTATGCAAGTCAGTGCAGCGTGACAGTGTGCATCAAGCAATGTATAACATGCTGGAAGGAACCGTTGAGTGCTGTAAAGCAGGAATCCCACAGAGCAGGGTACAGTATTGATCCCTTTTGAGCTCTTCTTCAGTATTAATATACTCTGCACTTGTTGCATCTAACGCCTTCAATCTGCGCTGAACTGTTGTCAAGTGTACAAGACGCACAGTCATGACCTTCACACCAGCAGTGGAAGGGCGATGCACATGATGAGCAAAACCACTCTTCTGCATGCTATAAGCCACAGCCATGCAGCGTCGGCTGGAGGGGTCTTCAGGTCATTCAGGTCTTGCCGAGTACACCGTCACCCGCAGCCCTGCCCCCCCTTCCACCACAACAAGCCAGATCAGGGGTTACTGATGCACAGCACAGTCGGCTACAGTCTACTAGTAACTCTAGCCAGGCCTGATCCTGTGACAGTTGAGGTTCAACCTATAACAGAATGAGTGCCTCTGCTGGTCTGGCTCCTCAGATGGTGCTAAATAAAAAACCTTTATTTAGATAACTACAAGGCTGATTATTCCTGGTCTGGAGGGGATGAATGTAAGTCCTCATGCACACTCACAGACACCAAATAAAGTGAAGGCAGGAGGAAACCGGAGCGCCTGGAGAGAGAAAAAAAACCCAGGAAGAACATGCAAACTCCACACAGAATGGGCTCCAAGTTGAAATCAATTCTAGCTGTGAGGCAGCAGTGCCAACCACAACACACAATTAAATCAGGACAATTAAACATTTTTATGAAACCATATGCTTTACAGCCCAATAATGAACACATCAATTGCACAGTGAGAGTGCATTCAACACGAACATGATTTCAACAGCAACTCTGTATATCTCACTCAGTTCCAGTGCTGCCCATCTCTGCAATCAGTCAGTCAGTCTTAATGAATTGCAAGCACACCGTGAATTTCAAAATCGCAGCTGAATTTTCACCATGACCTCAATCTTTAGACATCAAAAAATACCGAGGAGCACAGAGGAGACCATGGACATGCATACTAGGTCAGAGGAGGCAATAACAATCAGCAGGTATTGAAAGAATAAAGATAATGCACACTATATTGAATCCTCTTCTGCTTGCTTTATTTAGAGCCTGAACATATGCAGAAGACAAAATTGCAGTAATTATTTTTCATTAATTGTAACCTGACATAGATTAAGATTAAGGGATAATCAGCGTTACAAAAAAAAAAGGAACCATTACCACTTTGACATTAACAAGATCAGGTCTGTCTGCGTGGTGGTGGATTGTTAGTAGAAACAAACTCGAAATGAAGATTAAAAAAAGAACTTGCTGACAAAAACAGGAACAGGCAAAATGCTGAACAATAGATCTGACTGGAGAAGAAAAGAGCTTTTGTTCAGAATAGCTGCTTTCAGATCTATGAAGAGACTGTGGCCGGTGTGTTCTCATTGGCCCCTAAAGGACGCCTGTCTGAGATACGGAATTAAGACGATCTAAAAGAAGGGGTCATGGGGGAGACATAGGTTTGCACTCAAACTCGTGCCCCTGGATGTCTGTATGCTGCCAGCACAGCCAAGAGTCCAGTGCAGCCCCAATCACTGCAGGAGCTTTCTCTATCCTGGATGTCCCAATCAGGGATCCCAAGAGATTTTTTAATGAACGCTGAGGATGGAATGCCTTCTCCACGCAGCTTTAAAGACAGAAGTACAAACCAAGTTCACGGACTTCATTGGTAGAGGACAGGCTTGCAAAATCTAAAATGCACACAATCCATTTATGTCAAACACATTGGCCTAAACTTTGTTACAATTGTTTTTATATTCATGTTGGGTTTGAGATTATACATTTTTATTATTCTGTTAATATTTCTGCTTTTAATTATAATGCTATGGTTTAACGGTCATTGAAACAATGCCCATTCTAAATTTAAGTGGATTTTTTAATGTTTCAAATACTTATCAAAGACACCTCTTTTAAGTTTACACTCTAATTCCCCATATATGGAAGTTAAGATGGCTTTTATTCTAATAAATTAAACTCCTTTAAGCAGCAATACAGCACTATCCGTGTGTGTAAACGACCACTACATTTTTTATTTCTGGAGGCCTACAAAAAATATCACCGTGATTAAATAAACAAGCCTGGCTAGAACAATCACAGCAGAGATGCTGGAACCTGGGGTTGTGTTTGGAAAAAGCCAAAGGCCAGTAAGCAAAGCAGATGAGCTGATGGCGATAGATTAGACTGCCTATTCCGTTTTCTTTCACAGTGGTGTTGTTGAAGTGAAAAAAAAAAATACAAAAGGAGCTGTCCCCAGATTCTCCGCTCAAACCGGCAGTCTGTGAAGAGGTTCAGCCGGGCAGTCTGGAGCTCTACAAACAAGCCGACGAGACCAGACACAGTCCCCTCTGCCCTCCCATTCAGAGTCTCATTTAAACTTTCCTCGCAGTCAGCTCTGTAGGCCTGAACACTTACAGTGCAAAACAGCCAGGCCTCCCGATAGCAGTAAGCAGTGATGCTGCTGCCAAGACAGATCTCATTCTCCAACTCGCAAGCCCTATTACTGGAGCTCCGTCCATCTAGATTAGATATTTTTGTTTAAGAAAATGCAGTTAAAATGCCAGTGCAATCCCCTTTCACACCTCTAAATGGAATTTAAACATGTCCTAGACAAATGCCCATTTTACAAAGTACAGTCGAGGGGTATTCACAAAAGCGTTCTGCCACCCACTTATTCACTAGATTCTGCAGCTTTCGTGTGGTTTGTTAATGCTTGCTCTGTAACAAGATGCATTATACAGCGGGTGTACTATAAAAAATTGCATATGAAGGTGGCAAACACATGCAGACCGTCAGGAAAGCATGAGGAACAGGGGTTGGCAATTAAAAACGAAAAGTGATGTAAGCTTAGGCTTAAGGTAGAAGTTTCTTAATATCACCTGCTTCTCAAAAATTTGGACTTGGACAGAGTAGACAAGCTTATCTGATGGCGCGATCAACTCTTAATGGGCCTCTTTTCCTCCTGGCATGGGCTGTACAGGAGCTAGCCTTTTCCAAAAAGTCTACAGGACATCACCCAAAGGGGCACAGATGTGTTATTCACAATCCCAGAATGTGGGCCTGAAACCCCATCCCCCCCTTTGCCCGCCAGTTTGAGCTATTTCAGATTTTAAAAGCTGTGGATTTTTTTTTGCATTTTTTTTTTGAAAAATAACTTGGATAACTTTTTGTTTACTAGCTTATTTACTTCAAAAAAACTTTCAACAAATGTTTGTAATATGTACCCGTGTATACTCTCAATACCCTGGAAGATTACATGAGCATGTATAACTGGGTCAAATCAGGGTCAAAACAGGCTTGGCTTCTTTGTGAATGTTTATAAGTTCTAAATGAAAAACAGGAAGTCATCAACATGTATCAGCAGAACTTCCTGCAGGACAAGCCAACCCCTTCTTCAGCAGAGGAAAAGTTCCTACATTATGTTAAATTATGTCTATAGTTCTTAAACTACAAGTAGGTCATGCATGTTAATTACAGGAATACAGAAAAAAAGATCCATATGTTAAAAATATATATCATCTCAACAGCAGCCCGATATGTTAATAGCACATGCAATTTACAACTTCATCTGGCAAAATGCACCTACTATGCTTGTTTTTCCCAAATGGTCGTGGAACAACAAATCAGAGGTATTTGAACAGATTCAAAATTTGGGGACTTTTTTTTCCAGTCACAGATAGCCATGCATGTGAAAAGCCATCGCAAAAAGACTTTGGATGATTACTGAAGCTAAACAGGCACTAGATGGACTACTTGCTAGTGGTGGGATACCTAGAGTATTTTTACAGTAAGATAACAGCAACACAATCTCCTATTGTACTTTTTTGGGCAGAGTGGTGGCTCTGTGGCTAAGGATCTGCGCCTGTGGCTGGAAGGTTGCCGGTTCAAATCCCACAAGCAGGCAGAGGAATCCTACTCCGTTGGGCCCCTGAGCAAGGCCCTTAACCCCAACTGCTCCGGGGGCGCTATACAATGGCAGACCCTGCGCTCTGACCCCAGGCTCTCTCCCTATCTGTGTGTCTGTGTGTCTCATGGAAGCAAGCTGGGGTACGCGAAAAGACAAATTCCAAATGCAAAAAATTGTAAAGGGTTAATAAAGTGATGATGTTTTGTCAACTAGTTATTATCCTCCTTTGTGGTAACAGGTAGCATTCTCCACTGTGACAAAGGAGAAAATGACATACCTTTCAAAAACTCTCGGACATGTTAACGTCACAAGAAGCAGGACACGGCACTCAAGAGTGCATCAGCCAGCGCTGGACACCACCGAAACCCTCATTTTGAAAATCTAACTGATTCTAGCATTACTCCACCAGGCCAAAGGAGACAGAGATGCAGAACTGACTCTCTTATTCCAAGCGGTCTGTCTGCAGTTTAAAGGATCGGCATTCCCTACAGTTCAGCATGCTGCGTTTTAGAGACCTGATCAGAAGCTTGAGACCCAAACAGCGGTCTGCCAATCAGATCTCCCTGGAGCTTGGAAAAACATTCAGATGTATCAAAGCCTCAGTAGTTGCCTGCTAAGACTTTGCTATTTTTGCTGTGACTCAGTCGCCCAGTAGTTACACAGAACCCAGGTGAAGTGCTGTGCCAGTGCAGACCTGGCCAACAAATCCACTCCGATGAAACAAGACAAAGCTCCCAACACAAAGTATTCAGCTCAGGAGCCCTGAATAGGCTTGTTTCCTGCACAAACAACCTACACCTTCCAATTCAAAGTGGACATCAATTTTATCACCTTCATGAAGGCTCTTTTTGTGAGGCAAACTGCCTGGTTTCTGAAAGTATGGAAGGGTCTGCCCACAAGATGTGCCCTCCCATGTGCAGAAATCGTTTAATATGCTGATGACAAGGTTTTGAGAGAAAAATTCCCCAGATACTTTTGAACTCCATGAGCACAGGTTCCAGCCTGGGTCAGAACACTAGGTTATAGTGACCAGTATTCAACAAGAGTAGAGAGGAATTAGTCTGGTAGGGATCACTGTGTTACAGCGCCTCCTGTGGCACCCCAGGAGCTTGCAGGCACGGAGCCATAATTTGCAAGCCAAGATGTGAAAAACACACTTAGGACAAAATAAGTGTGTGAGTGATGTTGCTCAAGGCAAAGCTAATTTATAAGGTCTGAAAATACGCCTAAAGGGCTACCAAAAAATGGAAAATACATTGTAAGAATGGGTTAATAAAAACATTTGTCGTAAGGAAAGTTATTAGCTGGGTCTGGCTGTTTTTCAGAAGCAGAAGCAGAACCTGCAGTCAGCGCAGAGGCAGCAGCTGCAGCTACTAGGCTTAAAGCACAGCCTCATCCCCCCCTGAGATCTCAAAGTGTCAGCACCTCTGGCAACATCTGGGGCTCTGTTGTTGTCTGCAGACAGCCCGCTCTTCCCTTCCAACGCCGGCGACGCACTTTGTCCAGGGCTAGCGTTAGAGGCCTGCTACTCTGTGTGCTCAACTGGAGAAGTGCAAGAGAAAGGACAGCCTAGGCAGGAATGGGCCCACAGGCAAAGGGAGGTTTATAGATTTCCACTTTTCAGACCTCTCCTCCAGATCCTCCTTCATGTAGACAGACCTGTGTGCCCACTCACCTCCACTGTCCTTCCTCTTGTGACAACTTGCTCTCTCTCCCTCACACCTGAAGAGACACAACAGCTGAAACACAGTGGTCTGAGCCTCTACTTGTTTCTTTGCAGGCCATGCACGCCGACTGCGTTCCCCTCTTGAACTTCTTCATTATTCATGGCCTTGTAAATGATGGAACAGGCTCGAGCAGTGGCATGGCAGAGCTAAGGTTACACGCCTTGTCAATTATGCAGCCCAGTTTCTAGAAACACACTGTGCTTTCCCTGCAGGTAAAAAACAAAAAGTGCGTGCAACACTTCTTGTGGCAGCCATATTTCCAGGGATAGAGACATTCAAAATTTCATTCTCCCCCGCCGCCATGCTGTCCCAGAACTCAGAGGAATGATGGTTTAACCATCACTTTTCACGTGAAACACTTTCTATTATTTCAAAATAAAGGGGAAGGGGGTACCTATTAAATCACAAATTGTTTTTATTGCTATCAATACACTAAATAAATATTGTGGATTATCACAAATATACAAGCTCTTTATTTCATGTACTGTATAAAATTCACTAAAGCATATGAGAAACAGACAGATTATAAGCAAATGTCCTTCCCTACCCCCTGTAGAGTACCACATATATTCCTGAATTTTAAAGAAAATTGAATATTTATTTCCACCTTGTTTTATTATCTGTGCATTTCATACTTTTTGCAGGGAAAGGTCAGTATTTCTGATTTTACAGACAGAATTGCCATTTAGCACATTCTATCCTGTTAAATCAGGTCCATTAAAATGAAGATTTATAAATTTAGTTTTTTTTCTAGTCCTCTGTCGTCCATTGACACTTATGCAAGTTGGACATAAGATCCTGGAAAATCTTCCATCACCCCATGTACTGTATAAAATTCACTAAAGCATAGTGAAATGAAAGTTCTCACCCCAGATGAAGGTTCAGAACCAACATTAAACCATGGTGCAACAATCAGGATTAAATCACACCTCTGCCTGTTTTACACAATTTCTTGAACCGGTAACAACAGGCTAACTGATAAAGTGCTGGAGCATGCATATAATATTGAAAGGAGCTTCCCATTAAAAATGTTCATTTCCCCTAAATGTCAATCATTTGCTTCCTTCAAAAGAAACAAGTTACCATAAACTGTGGCAACTGCTACATGAAAGCTACTAAGCTTGGCGATTTAAATAAAAATGCGAGAGCACGCGGAGAAACAGGACAATCTGGTCTCCAGGGGTCCCCAGATCCTAAAGCCAACTCTCCGCTGCAGAATGCAATGCAAGGGGAGAGAATGATGCCCTAGAATGGGAAGCAAGCAGCTCCCAGGATTCTGTCCACATGGAGCACCTACAAAAACATTGTTCTGGAGGAAAATCCAGGGCGGGTATTCAAGATACAACCAGCTTTTTATTACAAAGCTCAAGAATTTACAGCTTAATATTTCATTAAAAATTATGGTTATGAACGCCATTTACTGGCTGTGAACGCAAACTTTCACTTTCAAAACCTGCAAAGTTGTTTTTAAACTTGCAGCCTATACTATTTAGACCCATGTAAAAGTTTGGATCTGGGCACATTTTACTCAAGTCGGATTCATTCTTGAGCCTTAAGTACGTATGCTATACAAGTTAACATAGAGGTCTACTTATTAATGTCTAATCTTATTATATTTATATATTTAAATGTAAACGCATTGTTTTTACTAAGTGATCACATTACATATCTTGAGACATTTTAAGCTTTGACAGTAGAAGGATCTCATCCTACTCTATGCTCTGCTTTGCTCACACAAATTTACTTTGAAATATGTTCAATACACTGTATTCCACATGAGAAAGGAAAAAACATTCAAAGATTAAAGTAAATTTAAGATTTATTTATAAAAAAGACTAGAGTGGAAGTTATGCAAAGAAGCACTAGGTGACTAAGTACATGTAGTTCTGCATACATATCCATTGCAATTAGTGCAAATCTAAATTTCTTTTTACGGTGGGTCAAATTAAGCAACCCAGTATTAACTATGCCAGGGACTGCCTGTATACTGTAGCTCAGTGTCTATGGCTTCATCAAGACAACAGTGATGTGAACTGAACATTACTTCGGTCTTCTCTGGGCTCTCAGTTCCCTGTGACAAGGACATTACAATGCACATCCTTGTTACTTGCATGTTAACATACTGCACCCGTTTAAAAGGAGCTCATTTGCCATGCAAAAAAGGTCAGGGACCGCCTTAATTACAACTGCTTTTGTCTGCAGTATATTGAGGCATCAGAATAATGTAAAGATGGAGAAACTGAGAGTAACACCCCCAGCCAGTTAGGGTATGTGCCTCCACAAGGCACCGCTTCCACGTCCAGCTCTTGTTCAGTTTCACTTCTGCAGTTTCCTAATCCTAACAAGTATCTTAATTAGGTTAGCCACAGTGTGGAGGGAGATGTCAGCCTAGTTTGGCACACCCCAACATCTGCTTCCCATTAATATCACCTACAGTGTTCAGATTTCCCCTGTGAATATACAGCATGACCGCCCAAGAAAACATGCATCTGTGCATGGAGATCAAAACCGTATGTGCCCGTGCGTGTGCGTGTGTGACACAGAAATTGTTTGTACAACACTGGAGCATGATCCCGGGCTTCCTGATGGTCAGCAAGGGTATCTGAAACAGATCTCAAAAATGGAAAAAAAACAAAACTTATTCTACACTGGGGACTTGACAGATCTCATGGCCACACCCACAGCACATCAATAATAATGTGACCTTCCTTAAAGTCTTCAGTCTTTCAGGTTCAGGTCTACTGCCTGTGGCACATCCTGAGCTTTCAAAGCCTGACTGGCTGGTTCAAAGCACACTGGAGATCCTTGAATGCGTGATCAAAGAGGTTATGGAAATGGGAAAAAAAAATGTTGATGTTAGAAGCACGGCCTGGATAAGCATTGCACTCATTGCCTGCAGCCCCTGACTTGTTAAACCTGATGGCCAAACAAGTATTTCACCAGTGAGACAGAAACTCCATTGGTTAAGTATCAGTTCCACAATCCTAAACATCTACAGCAAGGAGCATGAAACCCAACATAATTTATGAAATTGAACATTCAAGTAATCAAGCCAGTAGTGAGCTTACTGTTTGTTATTTAATGTTGCTACACTGAAAGTTTTGGACATACCCCAGATAATGTAGTCTAATTTATACACCATTAATTACTGCCCTTGTGACTATTGGACAAAAAACAGCTCCATCGGCAATCCAAAGAGTAAAATGACCCAAGAGGTCTTTAAACAAAGACACTAATTAAGCTGCAGCTGAGGCTTCTGACTTATTAAAAGTGTTCCAGAGAGTAGGATTCCCAGTGTTCCGGGGAGCAGTAATCGGATCTATGGAACTGGGGAGATGGCAGCCTGTACAGAACGTCGCAGTCTCAACGATCAACCCTGCCTCCGGCTGCATGGCACTAGGCTCAACTGTGACTCACCAAGCTCAGCGCGGGAGGGGTCCTGTCTGGTCCTTCTGCGCCGAGTTCGATCTGTGTGCATTTGCTCCACAGTATTGCTCAATAATTTCCTTAATTGGGAGGCCAGAAAGAACCGCAATCTGCTTTCACTTTTAGCTGCTCTAGGACTGTCAGATGAGGGGCAGGGGCAGGCTTCTGTAGCAGCATGCTTGTATGCCACCCACAGTCACACCAACATTATTACAACCGTTGTGTGGAAAAAAACATGCAAACACACCTGAGATGTTACTGGCACACAATTAGCCAAGACACTTTTTACAACAAGCCCCCTCCTTCTTTCTTATGGATCAACCAAAAGAAATGATCATGAAAAGCAGACCTGACTGGCTCTGATCTGCATGGGGAGCAGCCGCACTGCTGTGTAGCCCAGTTGGGCACTGGAAACAACATGCGGGCTTCCCAGGATGCACCTGCAAACCAGATGTGCCAGCAGTCCCTGGCACTCGAGCTCCACTGGCGCCCAGATTCCTGGAGGAATCTCCTCCCCACCACGCTTTATTTCCATTCCAGGTACATCATCACCACAAGCATTTCGCAAACTAAGGAGCTTACAGTTAACATGTCCACGCAGCGCCTTTCATCTCAAAGAATCTTACAGCACTTTCAATGCAAGAGGGAACCCACTTTTGCCACCACTACCGTTCAGCACCCACATGCCCATTGCGCCGCAGATCAGCGGGGAAAGTGAGAACCTGCCTCATCTGTTTAACCTGAGAGGGAACTGTAGGGAGGTCAGATTTTGCGAGAGCAAAGTGTAATTTAGCCAGGAGTTAACAGCCGTGCTCTTTCACCAACTGCCTTGGGATCTTAATGGCAGAGCGAGATGGGTTTAACATCTTATCGGAAAGATGGGAGCTCCATACAATTTTAGATTTTTTTTCCAGGTGGAAGAGCTCCACCCACTGATTCACCAGTAACACCTACAACATCAACTTTAAATTTCTAGATTTCCTATCCCAATACTGACCAGCCCCAATCTGCTCAGATCAGTCTGTGTGATCTGAGTGGATGAGGTAATGTGGCAGTAATACTGTGCAGAGGGACAAAGCTCTGCTACCCTGTTTTAAGACCTAGCAAACAACCCCCTCTTTAGACACTGCACTCCAAGTGACTTATAACAATCTACCGTCACCTTAACTGGAACAGCATGAAGCACTGGGTTGGAACCTGCTGTGCAGGATAGGGCTATCAGTGTGTTAACACACCACAGCAGTGCAGGTCATTTAGATTTGAGTCCTCCCTGTCCCCCCCTTCACCACGTTATCATCGCCACAGCCCCCCCTTCACCGCATCATCACTGCCACAGCTCCCACCCTTACAAAAGAAAGCCAAACTCGTTTACTGAAACTATCAATGCGAAAGCTTTCCACACTGTGACAACTGGATTTTGTTTGCTAGGACAGTAGTTTAATATATAGCTATGTTATGGATTTGTCTTAATCTGTAATTAAATTATCCCTTGACAGACCACATTTTGGGTATTAATTCATACCATAACTAAAATTTTCATTCTATCTCCAGTGATCAGCCATGCATTTATTAGGAGATTATTTTGGACAAGGGATTTCCTTGCTGGCATCCCAAAGGGTGTTCCCTTGGCAACATATGACTGTACTTTGGCTACGTGCTCACAAGATCAAATGGCATTCCAAGAATTACATACTTAACGGGTACCTGCCTGCTGCACATGGGTGTGATGAAGATAATTCAGCGCACATGATAGCAATCACAGGTGTTTACCCCACCCTATCACATTCCGAGACAGAAAACTAAAAACAAAAGGGAACAAGTTCTTCCAGTTATGTCCTGAATAACAACTCCTTCTGACTGTGCTGGGAAACAAGGAATCTCGTTACACCGCCCAAACAGTCCACTTTACAAACACAGAAAAGACTGAAGTCTACACATCAGCAGAGTCCAAAACCCAAGGCAGACAGGAGCACAGCTTGGGAAGGACTTCCAGAACTGGAAGAAATCAAGTAAAGATGCATAATGTGAACAAGCAGCACAATATCCTTACGCCATTCCTCTAGCAAGAGTGCCTTCACTTGAAGCTGTGATGGGTAAGGGCAAACAGGTTTGAACTACCTGTTCAGACGCTTTTATAAAGGATGGAGATCCAGGGAATACAGCCAGTTTGGTCATTTCCATCATAACTGCCACAAAGAGCCTACTAAAATTTTGATCACTGAGTGAATATTATGATGGCAAATTTAGACATTGGTTTCAGCTCTCTGGGTGCCAGATCTAGTTCTGTAACTGATAAAGAAGAAAATAATTTCAAATTGTAAAACGACTAAAAAACGAGCAAATCATGAGATTAAGACTGGATTGAAACAGATTTAGGTTCACTTTCATTTCACCAGGTATCTCTGCATGTTATTTAAATAAAGTAACTTAAAAATTAGGAAGAAAATGAGGTGGAAATAAAATGAGCACAGCAATGTTCTCCTCTTGGCTGGGAAACACAGGAGGGACAGCAGCATTCAGATCAGATGCGGTTTCTCTCAATGAAAATTTGATGAGCCAAGAGCCTGAATTATGGATAGTCTGGAGAAGTGCACTGTATTGGGACGGAGTTTGCACTGAGGGGCTGGACTGAAAAAGGAGAGAGAAAGAGGATTTCAAAGTGTTGATTAAAATGCACAGAGATCTATTCCCAAACATATCTCAGTGCTAGTGGACAACGGTTGTTCTTTTAAAAAAGAAAAGCTGAGTTGTCCTATCTATGGGTAGCACAGTGGTACAGTGGTTAGCATTGCTGCCTTACAGCACTGGGGGCCCCAAGTTCAATTCCGAACAAGGGGTGCTATCCGTATGGAGTTTGGATGTTCTCCCATAGTGCAAAGAGATACTGGTAGGTTAACTGACTTCTGGGAAAATGGTGTGGTATTTGGCTGTGTGTGCCTTGCAATCGACTGGCATCCTATCTAGGATATATCCTGCGTTGTGGCCGTTGCTTGCCAGCAAAGGCTCCAATTCCGACCCTGAATTGGAAGAAGCAGTTGGAAATTGGATGGATTGATGTCCGATCTATTCCAATCATCCAGTATTAGTAACCCGCCTATTCCTGGAAAAGGCCACAACACCCATAACTCCAGTAGTGAACAGACCAAGTCAGGGTGAAACCTTCACTCTAATTCTGTTCTGATCCTTCATTGTGGGTAAAACAAGCACACAACTTCCTTAAAAAGGGCACAGAATATGGTGAATATGGACAACCTTAGTTACTTTCAAAAGTCAGAACTGTGCATCTTTGTTTCCTGAGGAAAGGTTTAAAAGTTTAAATGAATGGTAATCACTATTGCTGGAGTGTCTGTCTAGTGTAACTGAGGTAATTATTAGTCAGGTAGACTGTAATCAGCACTGTAATCCACAACTGCTCTAATAATACTTTTTTTTTACCCTCTCACAACAATGATGGAAAGATTAAAAAAATAAGTTGACTGTATAAAATCATACATTTCCATACATGAGGCATAGAGACACGTTACACAGGCCAAAAGTCATCATATTGCAAAGGATGTGCACACTGGGCTCCTCAGTCGTGAAATCAGAAGGCACTCTGCTCAGACCCCAGGGTGAGAGCTGGAGCCCAGAGACTGGCCAGCTCAGAGCTGTGGTATCATAGATGGAACAGTGTGAAGGTGAAAGAGCAACAGCTGGGAGGAAGTCATGACGCCACCTTCCTCTGCTTTGGGCCAGTTCAAGCAGCAAGTGGAGCCAATGCACAATGGGTCACCCCAAAATGGTAGTGGAAAGAAGTAACTGGGACATTTGAAAATGTGCTTTTGAAATCATAAAGGCTACAAACAAGAGGAGGGAGTCAACCCATGTAGCTCGTTTGGTTCTTGGTACTTAATCTATCCAAGGATTTCACCCAGCCACTCCTTCAAAGAAATGAAGGCATCAGTCTCAACAGTATGGCAGGGTAGTTTGTTCCACACTCCCACCACCCTTCATGTAAAGAGGTTACCTGATTGGAGGATCTTGTCTAGCCGTTCCTTGAAAGAAGCCAGGGATTAACAACAGGGCTAGGTAACCAGCGCTATATGCCCCGCATTTTTTTTCTCCAAATTTCAAGCCCCAATACCTGCCAGTTACAGCCAAAAGGGCTTCAATATTCAGATGCAGCCATTCAGCAGATGCTTTAATCTAACTCGAAACACCAAGAGGCTGAAACGAGAGAACAGGAGAGGCTGCAGAGCGAGCGTCACAACAGGAGCCGTCTTCCAGCTCATCTATGAATTGGCTTCATTACTCTGCTCTCCTCCCCACTGATAGCTGATGTGTGGTGAGTGTTCTGGTGCACTATGGCTGCCGTCGCATCATCCAGGTGGGGATGCAAATTGGTGGTAGGGGAGTCCTCATTACCTGTAAAGCGCTTTGAGTGGAGTGTCCAGAAAGGACTGGCAACATGAAGGGTAAGAACAACACCATGCAGAGGGTTAACCAAAAGCAGTCGAGAGATTCTGGAACAAGGTCCTTCACCAGTAAAAACCAGATCACTTCGCCGGCATGTATTAAAAAAAATGCTGCAAAACACTACACTTCTAAAGCCACCCTATATCCACCTATCCATTTTCTAACCTCTTTAGCCAACTCAGGATTACAAGGGGTCTGGAGCCTACCTCAGCAAGCAACAGGCACAAAGTAGAGTGCACCCTGGACAGGAATCAGTCCATCACAGGGCAGACACACAGACAAATACACACTCACACCACAGCCAATTAACCTACCAGTATGATTTTAAACTGTAGGAGGAAATCAGAGCTCCCAGTGGAAACCCATTACAACACATGGAGAACATACAAACTCCCACAAAGATAGCAGCCCAGGTCTGCAACCGAACCCAGGGCCCCAGCACAGAGTCAGCAATGCTGACCGCTGCACCACCATGCCATGCGCCACCCTACTAAATGGTAAAGATGCCGAGTACAGCACTTAAACATGCATCACTTTTAGAAACAAAAGACAATTATGGAAATAGAAAACAGAACAGAGCCTGTGCTGGCCAAGATAAGCATTTACATTTCTTGTTACAATTAGTCTCAAGTGAGGCTACAGAGCCTATCACATAGGGATCGCTGCACAAATAAAAGAAATCATGAGCTTTCTCAAGTGCACAACGATTCTATTCTATTTGATGGGTGTGCAAAGCTAATTTGGAAGTTGATAAGGCAACCTGCCCAACAGGCTGTTAGCATCTGATGTCTTCAGCTGTGCCCTGAGTGACGCTAGGGAGAACGCCTGGCCTGCTCCTGAAAGGGTTTATTTAGGTTAGCGCTAACAAGTTGAGGGGAGAGATGGAAAGCGGATAGGGAAATCAGAGAGCACACTTTTCCCCCCAGGGCAGTGCACACATCCTCTGCCTCTCTCTAATTCTGCATAACAAAGCAGCAGGACAGAGTCTGGGGGGGGAGGGGGTATAATTCTATTGTTCGCCTGGGCACATCAACAAGGCACGCCTGGATCACTATTCCCTAAGGCGGGGGGTCTCGGAGGTCAGATCCACCATGCCTGCTCACAGTCACTCACAGGATCTGCAAACAACCTCAGCAACTATTGGTCTGTCCTTAAACACGGGTGTTCCTACGATTGTGACCAAAGCTGGAGCAATGCACACATCTAGCACTGTGTGACATCCTGCAGAAATTCACAGCACAAACAGCAATCCAGCTTTAGGTGGGAGCTACACTTCAGTGCGGGGACTGAAGTAGATCCAATCTTATACGCAAATTGCTGTAGGATCCTTAGGGATGAAAGGTGCTATACACACTGGAGAGGCATGGACACCTGTGTGTGCATCCCATATGCATTTTATATGCCACAGGAGCAACTGCATTATTGGCGCTGGTCCAGCAGTTTTTTTAAAAATGTGGGATCACCAATGTGTTGCAGGCACCAACAGCACAACACCTGAAAAAAAAACAGATGGTAAAACAAATGTTTTAAATGGCTGAAGGCACGAAGAGCAAAGAAATCGCCAATGAGGGAAATTTCCTTTTCAATAAAAAGCGGGCCTTTGTCAGGATCTCTGGACGCGCTAGAGAAATCCATCCGGCACAGGCACTCGGATTTCAACAGGGAGCAGTTAGCGGTTGGTAGCCTCTCTTGCTGTCAACTGATAAGTGTCACTTGGACTGGTGACATAAGTCATGTGGGGAACAATAAATGCTAGATGCCCTAATTCTGGAATGCTACTGAACCGGTCTTTAAACATTAGCAGATTGTCATGTATAAAGAGTTTTTACAGTTTTTCCTCAGAAAAGACCTACCCATCTCCCGGTTAATGGATTTGAAATTCCTGTCGCTCAGTGGGGAATGTCCATTTCTCTTTCAGAGAGGGTCTGCTGCTATGCTGATCCATAGCAACTTAATTGTTAAGTTGAAAATATTGCTTGGCATATCGCTACCACTTGGCAGCATTAAAACAAGTCTGCAGTAATGGTATCTAGACTATTTTACATTTGCTCTATTTATTCTATTGGTCTTAGTCTGCAGTTACCTGCATTATGAATATGGCTTTGCCCTCCGTCAATTCACCGAGACAGCGCAGGACTGACTGAGGAAACTTCATCATCATATCACTTCCAATAACCACTTTTCCAATTCAGGGTTGCAGGAAAGCCAAAGCCTATCCCAGGATGCAGTGGGCACAAGACAGGATATGCCTTGGATGGGAAGCCAGTCCATCACAGGACATACAAACACAGACACACACACTAGGGCCAATTCTTCTGGAAGCCACCATTAACCTATGATTTTGTCTTGGAACTGAGAGAGGAAATCCACTCTAACACAGGGAGAAAGAACTCCAAACAGATAGCACCCCAGGAATTGAAGTCAAGCCCCCAGTGTGTGAGGCAGCAATACTAACCACTGTACCACCGTGCAGCCCCCATAAAAACTCGTGGATAAAAAAAGAGACCAATCCAATGATGAAATTCTGCTTAGCTCGCAATTAAATTATGTCAATTCAGTAAGACCTGTCCAGTCTCAAGGTGGACTGGGGTCAGCTGGAAAGCCTGCCAGCATACCTCTACCCCACCCTAGGACTCGCAGAGGATCCTATCTTCAGGTCTACGGTGGGGTTGGTTACAGGGAGAGGGGGAGAAGGCTACACTGCTGCAGGTGGGGCAGATGACCCAGGCCCCTGTCCTAATGAGGGAAAACGGGTTTGATCAGTCAAGCCTGCCTGGAGCAGCTGTAAAACAGCTTTGCATCCCACAGCCTGCAATGCCCCAGCGGGCATTTTGGTCTTGTTATGCTACTGTAAAGCGCACTGCTTTTCTGGATAGGTTCCCTCACTTTATCGTAAAATGCAACATTTCGTCACCCAACCATTGGAGAAGAGCTCCGGAAAGCATCACCCAAAGGAGGCAGATGGAAGGACCGTGCAACTATTTGAGGAATTCCAAAAAAAGGAGCTCTTGCTCTGCACTTCAGTTGTCCTATAAAATGCAGACACCCCCTTGCACAAACCCATGCAATATGCTTCCATCCCCAATACTCAATGTTCCCCAATCGTCATGTGAAGCCACTGGAGTAACTTCTCTCCAGCCCTGATGTGAAGGTGGTATCCTGTAACTGGTGAGTTTTCCCAGCAGATTTCTACTGAATAAGCAGTGAATCATTAACCAGTGGAAACTATGTAGGTAGAAGTGCATTTAAAGAAAGAGAAAGGGTGGCGCTTCTTTACACAAAGGGAAGTGGAAGCATGGAACAAGCTACCCAGCCATATTGCTGAATGCACTGGCTTCTTTCAAGAAACAACTGGATGAGACAGGACGAACAGCCTCCTCTTGCTTGTAACGGTTCTTACGTTCCATTGACAGAGGCCTTCCGGGCACAGCCATCTTGAATGTGCATGCACAGGACACCAGCCTTTCCAAACCAATCTGATGAATGAAAAGAACAATTGCAGGCACACGCTAGGACATCAAGACATCAGTAGCAAGAAAATGGGCAGCGTACTGGTTTTTTTTCTTAACCTCTCTTGTGCTCTTTCGTGTCAAGACTAGTGTTGGATTGCATTGACTGTATCCTAGGAATCAGACGGCGATACGTCTTTGGTAACATCTTCCTTCGGTGAAAAGCTAAGAAAAGCTGCTCAGCTGTAGATAATACACCACATAAAAAGCTCTGTACACCACCGAGAAAGCACAGAACACAAGAGAAAGAGGAATGAGCACTTCTTTGCCAGTTGACTGCTTAATGCTGTTTCCTGCAGAGCTGAAACACATCAGGTTATAACTCAGGGTCCTAGGGTTGAAGGTAAAAGGCTGAAGGTTTAAATACATAGAAAAAGACTTGTAAGTTTATGTTGGCAATTGCCTAGATATTCAAGACAATATGGGTAAAGCAATAAAAAAACCCAACAAAATGGTAGGTCAAGAGTAGAATTCAAATGAAGAGATGCAGTGTTAAAACTGTACAATGCACCAGAGAGGCCTCATGTCAAATACTGTGAACAATTTAGGTCACCAAGTGACAAAAAAGATTTTGCTCCTCTGGAGTCAGTCCAGAGAAAAGCAACCAGATACGTTCTGGGACTCAAGCAAATGTCCCACACTGAATATGTATTCTTCCTCAGGAACCAATCAAGTCAACTCAGAAATGCTCTTCCACATAGCTTCCATTCATGTTGCTTCAGAACAAAGAAACATGAATGGAAGCTATGTAGAAGAGCATTTAAAAGCAAAAACAGGAGGCACATCTTTGCCCAAAGGGCTGTGAAATCCTTAGATCCATAAGCTACTAGCTATTGAACAGGCCAGATGGGCCAAATGGCCCCCTTGGCTTTGTAACGCACAAGCCCTGGGTGGGACACTGCTGTGGTTCCCCTGCACAAGACCCTACACTCAGACTGCTCCAGTAAAGCACTCAGCTGTATAATTTGGCCCAGATGTAAAAGGCTTTGAAATAAAGCATCTGCCAAAATAATAATGGCAATAATGAACAAGGGAAACACTTCAAGCTAAAATATCACTTCTTTCTTCAGCCCTAAATATAAAGGTTGAAAAGAGGCAAGCCCACTTCTAACAGACCCTACTGAGATAATGCTTGCTTACCATGAAAATACAATGTGCTATAAATAAAGACTCTTAAGTGATCAGATAAAAATAAAAACACTGGAGGAGAAACAGGTTCAAAATAACTTTGCAGTCGGGGAAAAAAAAGGCTCAGTCATCCAATGAGAGGGAGCACTTGCGAAAGAACCAAGGAACCATTTGCATTTTCATGTCACCAGCATCTCCGGATTCTGCATTTTGCAAATACTTCTGTGGAGGTCGATCTTTGCCAACTCTGAAGAATGAACAGGTCTCCCCTATGAGAAGAGATCGCCTAGCTGACTGCTGGGTAGAAAACTGGAAAAACTTAAGAAGAGGCTGAACGCACAGCTAAGTTGAAATAGTAAAAGCATTAATACAAGACATACCCTCTGCACAACAGCCCAACACAACGGGATTTTCAAGCTGTGGCCTACAATCCAGCACTGGTAACTGATTCTTACCATTCAAAAATATTATACTTATTTTTCTCATTTGTCACAGATGTACATGCAAACTTAAATTAAGCCTTCCTTTATCAGGACACTGTTGAGCACTCTGCTAAGAAACCTTGACATCAGCCTGCTAGGCAAAACGAGCCAGTTTTCCTTATCCACGATACATTAAGAAAATCTGATGAGAAGATGAAACAGTGGTTTACTTTAATCAGCAGGATCATGTAACGGTCATCTTAGTGGAATCTGGGATGGATCCCGAGCCAATGAATGTCAGGTGAAGAGCAAACAGGAGCAGAGAATATATTAAAATAACAGCTGGAGTGCCAGAAGCTAAGCAAAGCTGGGCCTGAGCAGCACTGGGATGGGAACACCAGGCTACAGCTATAGGTGGTACTCTTCCCTCTGGACCACGATTTCCAAACAAATGGGCCTGTACAGTGACTGGAGACACTGGGGTAAAGGAAAAGGCACTTCCTACTACAAAGTGACATGGGCTACCCCAGTGTCCTAGCCAAATTCCACTCTGTGATCATACAATCTGGAGTGCTTAAAGCAGTGTACTTAACCGAATGAATTTCAGACTTCAGGTGGCATTGTGGCACAGTGGTTAGAACCTTTGTGGAGTTACGTTCTCCCCGTTTTTACAGGGGTTTCCTCTGTGTTCTCCAGTCTCCTCCCACAGTCTAAAGACACGCTGGTAAGTTAACTGGCTTCTGGGAAAACTGGCCCTGGTGTTTGTGTGTGTGCTGTCTGTGTCTGTATCTGTGCTTTTCCTGCAATGGACTGGCGTACCATCCAGAGCATATCCTGCCTTGCACCTCTTACTTGCCTGGATAGGCTCCAGCCTCCTCGCAACCCTGAATTGGAAGAAGCAGTTAGAAAATGGATGGGTGGATGGATGAAAGAATGGATGGATACTTTCTTACTTCGCTACCTTTTCTGCTGCTTATCTAAAACACGGGACTGTGGGCCGAGCTATGAGCACTGATGTGAAATCCTATATGTGAGCTGCTTTCTGCTGAAATAAAAGCAAGCAATAAAGACAGGCTCAGGGGACAGCAGAGTCTGGATAGCCACTGGCTATGAAGAGGGATACATTGTCTCATATCAGACAAAAGTGGACACTAACTTCACCCCTTGGACAGTGCCATCGTTCTGCTGGCCAGCATTAATTTTTTTTTTTTTAAAGTAGTCCAGAAGCTAATTTCAAAGAAACTGCCCATACAGCATACATTTACTTTGAAAGCATTAGAAAAATCAGAAAGGAGAAAAAAAGAAACACTGAACACATATTATTGGTGCATGTTGTGAAAAAGTCCTCTCGAACCTATTTTTACTGCATAGGGAGTATACTAACTAGCCCCAACATCTGGCTCTTTCACGGTCTCTGTCCTTCTGCAAATTTATCTCTCATCTAGAAAGCCACTTCATGCATGTGGTGCGAAGCCCCACTTGTTATCGTGCATGATATAGCCCTTTTCAGACATGAGACGGGCACGCCCAGCCCCAGTCTAGACCACAGCCTAACAGCTCTGCAGCATGCTGAGCTCCTCTGTGACTCACATCGCAGTCCCAGCCAAACACAAATCAAGGGATCCTGCACTGCACAACTCTCCCTGAAGCTCCTGTGATATCCTTGCTCTGGGGAACAACTCTGCACTACATAGGGAGTCAGAGCAGAACTGGATTCAGACATGGACTGTTTGATCACACTCGGCAACATTCACAAATCAGATAGGTTAAAATAATTCATTGGGTCCTGTTCTGAGCACCACATGCGGCGCTAAAGGGGTCACACAAACATCCAATTTTCCCGCTACTCTGTACATCTCATTAGCCCATTAGGAACATCAGAAGTGTCAAGGAGTGCAGGAAAAAAATGTCTAAACAAGTAAGCACATAAGTTTCTGGCCAATTACCACTTGCTAGAACATAAATCAGAACACAGAGCTCCTCCAGGACCAGGACTGAGAACTACTGCTCTGTGCTATAAGAATACAAAACATGAAAAGTCATCTTATGTAGCAAAACGCACTGCAAGAGAGCGGAGGAATTTCTGAAGGGCTGCAGATCAGGTAGCAGAGATAATTCACTCATCTAGTTGGTAATCGATTTAAATTAAGAGCTCAGAAGCAATTAATCCAGAAGACCCTGCAACTCTCCCAAGACCTGGAGTAAGGATCACTAGTCTAAGAACGTCTAAGCAGACAGAATAGGATAATAGGATTAGAAGGAACCAGTAAGGCGATAAAAAAGGATAGCAGCTATGCACTCTCTGGGCTGGCTTTATGCTTAAACACTGCAAGAAGTGCTCAGTCAGACTGGACAATTCTTTGACAATCAACACATGAACACTTATCATAACAGATACTAGTTAACCAGGGGCTATACTGCTCAGCCTGGATAAAGGAGAGAGCATCGGGTTCAGAGAATAAAATGAAAGTCTCCAAAGCCTGAAAACAATACAGCCGGCTTTTGCCCAGCCAGCAATGGATAAAAGCTCCATGTGCTAATTTCACCCGAGATGAAGCCATCGACTGTGGCCAAACCCCTGCAGGCACAGCAATAGGAGACTGAGCGCCTGTCCAACCTGGTCTCCCCAAGACTGGCTCCCTGGAGAGATGCCACTGCAGCCAGGAAAAGGTCTGACAAGGAAATCCAGATCAAGACTCTCGAAAAAGTCCTTTCCTGCAAGAGACATCCAGCGCTCCTGGTGTCAGCTTCATGCTTGGCATTCCAAGCCCCCCCTGATCCGCCACGCGCGTGCACGGAAAGAATGCCCGATTGTACTGCTGTCACGTACAACTCACAACCGCTTGGCCCTCCGCCCGTCCCCAGTCCCACGCACTTCCCGGACAACGCAGGCCAAGACTGAGCATTCATGATCCAGCACCCGGGAGGCAGATCACAGGGGGAGAGCCTTTGAGACAGGGAAACTGGGAAACAAGGTATCGGTCACTGACATGAAACAATCCGCATGCCTACAATGCTTCCGGCTTCCTGTTGGTCCATATTTATGCTTTCAAGTATTTGCATGCCAGGTTTGCCAATCCTGGCTTTAATTTTGTATGGTACTAGAGAAGGGGAGACTAAGGGTGCTCTCTCATTTCCCGCAAGAGCCCTAGCTCTTCCTCAGTGGGAGGGTTAGAAACTTCAAGTGTCATTCTAAAAAATGTGAGAAGGCACCAACAGGTGTGGATTCTGATGTTATAAAGTCAAAAGACAGAAGAGAGCTGCAAAAAAAGCACAACCCTACTGCACATAGAAGTGGACTCTACAGTAATTATTTATTCATTTTCTAACTGCTTCATCCCTGGCAGGGCTGCAGGGCAGTTGGAGTCTATTCCGGCAAGCAACAGGCACAAGGCAGTGTACACCCTGGACAGGACGCCAGTCCATCACAGGGCAAACTGACAGACACTCAAAACAGGGCCAATTTTCCCAGAAGTCAATTGTCCTACCAGCATGGCTTTGGACCTTTGAACATCAATGGTTCAACACCATTTGAACAGCAAATGAAGTGCTATGAAGGCCTGCACAGCACACAATAGCACAGCCGGGATTGATCTGCATGCAGGCTATCAGTTTCGACAGGCTTCAGACACAGGCCCAGGCAGGGGAAAGACTGTGCTGCAAACCCAGGAGTTTCTTCAGCCAGCCTGCTGTAGACAAACACTGTCATTTACCCATTCTTAATTACAGCTTTGCCAGGAATTGTATCAGATCTCCGTAAATCTCCCATATCCTTGGATTTTCCAGGACTGCAACCACCCATCCTGCTAGAATGCTGCCTCATTATACTTCTCTGGAAATGCACTGTTTTTTTCTCCCAAAATCTGTGGAGGATGGCTGTTCTTCAACCCTGACTGGCTTCTTCTCAAGATGAGGTGGCACTGTGTAACACTTACAGCGCATATGTGGCCAAGAGAAAAAAAAAAAACAAGCATTTCTAATGGAAAGCAACGCAGAAGCAGTAAGCTTCAATTTCCTCCCCTATCCTATCCTGCCTCTTGGACCTGAAAGATTTTACATCACATTTCCTGATCTTCGTAAGCTGTTTAACCCCTATCAGCTGAGACACACAGTTTCAGCTGAGCATTGAACATTAACCACTAGGGTTAATAATAATAATTGCTTACACTTATATAGCGCTTTTCTGGACACTCCACTCAAAGCGCTTTACAGGTAATGGGGACTCCCCTCCACCACCTGGATGATGCGACGGCTGCCATAGTGCATCAGAACGCTCACCACACATCAGCTATCAGTGGGGAGAAGAGCAGAGAGTAATGAAGCAAACTCATAGATGGGGATTATTAGGAGGCCATGATTGGTAAGGGCCAATGGGAAATTTGGCCAGGACGCCGGGGTTACACCCCTACTCTTTTCAAGAAATGCCATGGGATTTTTAATGACCACAGAGAGTCAGGACCTCAGTTTTACGCCTCATCTGAAGGACGCCGCCTGTTTACAGTATAGTGTCCCCATCACTATACTGGGGCATAAGGACCCACCTGGACCGCAGGGTGAACACCCACTGCTGGCCTCACTAACACCTCTTCCAGCAGCAACCTTAGTTTTTCCCAGGAGGTCTCCCATCCAGGTACTGACCAGGCTCACAACTGCTTAGCTTCTGTGGGTTGCCAGTTGTGAGTTGCAGAGTGATATGGCTGCTTAAGAATAAAGAACGCATACTTCATAATCCCAGTACATCATGAGGACAGGATGGTGCAGATATTCAGTATTCAAGAGTCAGGCACCAGTTTGCAAAATCTTTAAGTCCACTTCCAGCTGCAGACAAAGAATGCAAACACCCCAGGTTGGGACCAGGGACTCATTTCCATAGCTCATCCTACACCCTTCTGAACATATAAAGCCCTTTACAAGATGTATGTTTTGAGATCTCACCGTCTAGCTAGACTTTTGAAAACAAAATACAGGCAACAGGCACACCACGTTGTCCATTCAAACTCACTGCATTTAAATGTGAGCTCTTTACACAAAGGGTTGTGAGAGTATGGAACAAGCTCCCCGGCCATGATGTTGAAGCCGATACTCTGGCTTCTTTGGATAAATGGCTGGGCACGTCCCTGGGATCAATTAACTACCAACTACCAAAAGTCATTTGGCAGAATGGGCTGAACAGCCTCCTCTAATTATTAACCTTCCTCCCATCCAAAACAAAACTCCTTGACCACAATTTTCTAAAATGAAGTCCAACAGTATGCAGGTGCACCCAAGAAGTTACAACATATGCATGGAAAAGAGAAAAATGTTTTTTTCCTCCACTTGGAAACAGTTAAGGAAGACGAAATCAGACAAAAAGATAATTTTGCCTAAAAAAACTAAAGTTTTTCAAAGTCATCCAGAAATAAGCTTCTTATGGTTTTAGCTTTCAAGCTGAAATTATGACAGAAGTCATGAAAACAATTACTCCTCTTCAGACTTAGTTCAAAATCACTGAGCTCTATACACATTTTTAAAGCTCTGTAGAATATAGCCTGTGCTGTGGTCAATTAAGCACTGCTTATTCACTGTGACCGATTCTATGGGACAATCACGTGGTTGTGTTTGGATGTCCACTGTTACACAAACACAAACTGAAGAATGTTGGCTGTACCTCTTTTTGATACATGACAAGGCTCTGTGACATAAATACTGGAGCCAATTTGTGACAACAGAAGCTGCCCAATTAGGATTTTTTTTTTTAATACATCAAAATTTGCTTTGACCTCACAGTAAGAAATATGAACCACCATTGAGTTTTGGTCACTAGCCAAGATCAGGGTAGTGCAGCCTCTCTTAAGGAAATTTCTGAAGGAAATTCAAATTTCAAGGTGAGGGATGAACAGAAAGCTTCAAAAACTCTTTTGTCACAGGTGCGACAGGTGACAGGTTCTACAAGGAGAAAATATCCATTGGACTGGTAGCAGGACCACGTTTAAAAAAAACCTGTCAGCTGCAAATAATTTTTTTTAACTGGTGCAACCAGTTCCGAATCTAAAAACGACTATTTTACATATAAAGGAGAATTTGGTCGAGTAGATGTGTCTGACTATGGTAATAAGTTATATACCAGTAAAGGTTCATTCCACGCTAAAAAGGTGTCACACCTGAAGAAGGCACAAAAGCCCAAACACTGCGTTTCTCCTTTCTATTTTTTGAGATGGAATTTACCTTTACTTCTTCCTTTGAAGCTACCAGTTCGATAGTTAAATCGCTTATTTCAGCCATCAGCAATCATCATACCGTCTACACGTCTGGCAATCAACTAGTTATCATATAGTGGCATTTTATAAATATGAATATTGTAAGATATGTATACTTTGCGTATGACCATAATTAATTAGGAAGTTTATCTAAATGTATTTAATACTGACAGACAGAAAGGTGGGTTACTGTTTTCAATAATTAAAAACGTGAAGGGTGTATCGTAAAAGACGGCTTATATTTGATAAAACCACCATTAAGTTTCAGCAACGTAAGGGAAAAGAGACTCGAATGCACAAAGCCGACTCCAAAACAACACCTTTAGATGTTAATACCTTTGGAATAAAGAAAAACATTTTGACGGACTCGACAAGTATTTCGACAGACAACATTCTTGCTTTTTGAAAGTGTCCGAAAAAAAAAACAGCCGTCCAACCCGAGGTCTTCATTCATTATTGCAAAACTACGATAGTCACTTCTCGGTAAATCGCAATCGTTTTAGCATTTATAAAAGTTTAATTTCTAGCATATGTGCCGGTTCTGTGTTTGCTGCATATTAAAGGTTATTTTAAAAAGCCCGTATCCGGGACAACAAAGGAGACAGAATCAGGGATCCGGATCCCCTGGGGACAGAGCAGCTGGGCGTAAAAAGAAACAATGTTAGTTTAAAAAAAAATAATACAAAAATAACTCATGACTGGGGAAAAAACTTCTAGAAGGGCGAGTATTTGTGTGTCCTTCCACTAGTAATTACGTCATGGTGTAACAGATTTCCGCACTTTTTCCCCAGCGTAACTCCTCGGACAACCCTTTCTTCTCCTCCTCCCAGCCCCAGTCCGCACAGCTCCGCACACTCTGCGAGATACGGCAATAGCGTAATTTACGCTGTCTCACTGGCAATAACCTCGCTTCCACCTGCAGCCTGGCGATAGGTTCGCAAACGCTGTTTGTGAATGTCACTTGCTCCTAAACGGGAAACGGACACCTTTTTTCAAACAAGGAAATCGCTCCACCGAGCCGCCAGATTCTGGTTGGACTTGAAATGGAAACGGACTTTTTAAAAAACGGCTTACCTGCCGACAAAGTTTTCCAGGACTGAACTTTTGCCGGCGCTCTGCCCGCCGACCACGGCGATCTGCGGCAAGTCGAGGTTGCAGCTCTGCCCGATGGAACTGAAAGCGTCCTGAAGTTTATTAATCAGGGGAATGAGCTCCTCCATCCCCCGGTTCCCCATGGCTGCGCACTCGGGTTCTCACTTATTTGGTAAGAAAGAAACTCTGTATGTTCACACCAACTCCGGTAACAGGGATCAAAAATAATTCAACCAGTCAGCCGTAAATGGCAGCGCAAACACACACACACAGAGAACTCCAACAGACAGAAACAAAACTTCTCTCATCCGGTCAGCCGACACCCCGACCTCCGCTGCCGATAGAGACCCCGCCTCCTGTCAAGCAAAAGGAGCAAAACCACTGGCGAATTTGCCTGCCCGTCTTCTCGAGGTGGCTGGCGATTGGTGGATAGTTTATTTGCTCGTCTTGTAAGTAAGGGCGTGGCCTTGAATTTTGGGCGGTGCTGTTGTAAAAGGCATCGCTATTGGCCATCTCGAACGTCAATCATTTTACCCCTTGACTATATTTTCTACCCCAGGAATACAGCCAAGATTTCAGTACGATGAGTGTTTGCTTTTGAGGCTACGCACAACCTTTCTAAATTTACAAATGTAGTGGGATTAACCGATCTGTTGCCCCAGAAAGAATAATCTGACGCTATATTTCGATAATTCTTTTACGCTAGAAGCCTCGCTTCTGTTTTATTAAATTATAAAAACATACTCGTCGATGGAAAATATCAAATTGATGCGATTAATACTTAATTTCATCTATTGAGCCCTTCACCATGACCGTCAGCTGTAAATTTAGAGTTTATATTCTTTTGTACCTGATACAAACTTTTAAACAAATAACCCAGCAACTGTGTTGTTAAAAAATTATTTTAGGTGGAATGTGCCTTTAGTCAAAGCGACAAGAGGAACGCCGGACCTGCGTCATTTCTAAATTACTGGCAAGACAATATACTTGATTGTTTTCATAACATGTTTTTGCTCATATAAATAGTGGTGAATGACATTTAACGGGCAGCATTGCGCAGTGGTTAGCGGGGCTCTGAGTTCAGTTCCTGACTTGGGTTGCTGTCTGTGTTGAGTTTATATGTTCTCCCTTTGTTCACGTGGGTTTCCTTTGGGTGCTCTGGTTTCCTCCCACAGTCCGAAAACGTGCTGACAGGTTAATTGGCTTTTGGGAAAACTTGCACTGACTGTGTATGCCCAGCGATGGACTGGCATCCCCTTTGGTGTATCCGCTATTGCGCCCGTTGCTTACTGGGTTAGAGTCCGTCGTCCTCAGCAAGCTCGATAAAGCGTTTAGAAAATGAGGGATGAACTTTTATCATATCAGTGGCCACTTGACGCAACCTCACTTCAGTTTAACCAGATAAGCCACTTGAAAACGAATTCTCATGGTGGGTATCAATTTCCTCGGCTTGACGCTGGAGTAGCCTGAGTGATGCGACTTGCTTAAGGGTACAAGCAGCATTTCAGCTAAAACTATCGAGAACACCTTTTTTAAACCCTGCATAAGTTTTAAAAAATGTATAAAAGTTGATTCTTTGAAAGTCTTCAAAATCAACAGGGAAACACGAACCAGAGCACACAGAATAGTGGGAGCCTGGAACAATCTTACCAGCCAAGATGCTGAAGCCAATACTCTTGGTTTTTGTCAATCAACGACACCAAGACATCCCCTGCTCAATTAACTACAATAATCCAAATGAGTCTCTCATGACTTTTCTTACTTCTAACGGTTTTGGATCGTTGGATCTCAGAGACTGTTTCTGTCTCTGAACGTTTTTGTCAGTTCCAACTTCAACGGCACGTTTCCTGTTTATCATACGAGGTCCCAAAAGAACAAAGGAGGTCTTGAGCTTGTGTAGATTTCACATATTTAATCATGTATTTTTTCTCCCAATGCTATCTCATTGAGAGCCACATGGTGGGGCAGTTTCAGTATGACTGTGCGCAACGCTGACGAACCCAGCCAACAGAGCGCGCTTAACCATTACATACAAAACGCTTTACACTCAAAGTAACGGAAATCATTATGCGAAGCGTATTCCCAGCAGTGTGACATCATTTTAATTTTTGTAAAATATCAATACCGAATAAGCTTCAGACAGGGTTTAGTAAATGTAATCTTGTATTCATGGCTCACTTGAGAAACATCAAAAAACAAATGAGAAAACGGGATATATAAAAAACATCTCATAATTTCATAATTTCATAGTTTCATAATTCAGATGCTCTTCATTAAATAGGCTTATTGAAAACCAAAATTAAATATCAGGCCCTTTCTACATAAAACCAGTATATAACTACTTCAATATTGATCTCAACTCTTTTTTCTGAGACAATCTTAAACTCAAGTACAAAAGAAATAGTAAATCTAAGGAAAATAGGAAATCATTTAGATCTAAATGCAATGTAATCTGTTTATTGCAACAGGCTTTAGAGCTGTATCTCAAGCCTAGAAGAAAAAATCATGTTTAGTTCTGGGAGCAAGGTACTGTAGTGTTGCCAGTTGGGAGATGTTATATTAAAATTGTACTGTGTGCTGTCCATCTGTTCATTTTCTAACCACTTCTTCTAATGTATTGTCAAGCAAGCAACCAACACAAGGCAGGCTACACCTTGGAAAGAACGCCAGTCCATCACATGCACAAATGGATAGAAAAATGCACACACATTCACACCAGGGTCAATTTTTCCGGAAGGCTGTACAATGCACTAGTACGACATAATGAATAATATTGTGCAAAACTGACCAAGAAGATTGAAAAGGGTATTGTTACTCTGGAATTGGTCCAGAGAAGAACAACCATGCGGTTCATTCCCGAGCTGATTTGATTTAGTCTTGAGGGAAAACTGTGAGAGGATCTAACCCAAGTATTCGACAATCCAGAAGCATGAAACACAATACACAGGTGTGTAGTACACTGAAGTGCCTTTATAAACAAAAGCAGGAGGCACATTTTACACAAAGGATGGTGGGAGACAGGAAGGAGCTACCTAGCCATGTTGTGTTGAAGATGATACCTTGGCACAGCAAGTAAAAAGGGGATTTAATTGATAGAAAAAAACACCATGTTTCAACTCTTAAGCATTTTCCCAAAAGAGAAAAAATAGTTATTTTTTTCTATTGAATGCAATATGCAACAGATCACAGTCCACAAAGATGCAGAAACTCCTTAAAACCTTTCAGCAGAGCTGCCTTGAGTCACCTGCATTGCACAGCCTCCTAGGACACCCTGTGATCAACACTAGCACTTTTAGAAAAAGGCTGAACAAAGAGAAACTGTGAGCCATCATCTTCAGGGACACATGGGAAAACTCCTTCAGTAGACACCCATCCATCTGTTTTTTAATTACTTTATGAACTTCAGGGTCACGGGCACTGGGGGAGCTAGAGACTCTCCTGACAAGCTAGGCAGGATACACCCTGTATGGGATACCAGTCAATTGAAGGTCTGACACACAATCATAAACAGACACGGACACAGACACACGCACACCAGGGCCAATTTTCCCACAAGGTAATTAACCCATTAGATTGTCTTTGGACTGTGGGAGAAATTGGAGGCACCTGGAGGAAACCCCTGCGAACTAAAATGAGGAGAGCATCCAAACTCCACACAGATAGCGCTGCAGGAATTGAACGCAGGGCCACTGCACTGCAAGGCAGCAATGCTAACCACTGTTCCACTGTGCCACCACTTCAATAAACACGTCAAGCTCAAATGTTAACAGGAGGCACCTACCTGCCCAGGCAAATCTTGGAGTGATAGTATTAGCGCCTGTTTACCCAGTCCTAATTGCCCTCAGTGCTGTAAAACACAGGTTCTTGGTAGAGACGTCTCCATGCGGCCTTGAGGTATGACTATCTGCTCATGCCCTTGACCCTTGTTTGATTGCACTTGTGCTTAAAATTCTTCCAAAAGGAGAGCTTCCCAGTGCTGGTCCTGGGTACCCTGGTATCTGCTGGCGTTCTCTCGTGCTCTTTATTGTTTTAGCCTTTTGTTGAATGATTCATTTGACCTGTGGGATGTGTTTCAGGCCATAAACTGCCAGAGATTTCATATTGACTACTGTACTTTATAGTGTAACACAAAAACTGCACATTTTAAACAATTGGCAATGGTGTCAAGTTCAATCAAGGAATTAATTAAAATAACTGAGAACTGAGCTGGAATGATGTTGGGATTTTCAGGACCAGAGTTGAGTATTCCTGTCCTGTCTGCTGGGTTTTCTGGTCCTTGCTCACTAAGTTAACTAATTGAACCCACTAATTAGACTGGGTTACAACTCCATAACGTATCTGAAATTGAACGTTCCCCAGGTGATTCCTTTTTTTAGTGTATTATGCAGAGCTGCAAGGCACACAATATGTATTCTCAATATGTATTCCTTAAGGAATTCCAGTGTTCCATGTTTTCATGGAACAGTGTTCCAGTTTTCATGCAAGCAGCACCACATTTTTTCAAATCTCCTCCCTAGGAAGCCCAGTGATTTGTCTTCCACTTTTCATTTGCAAGAAAGTCACGTAATCTGTAATATCCTGATGTCTTTTTTAATGACTATCATCATGTCATTGACTATTCGCTTTTTATTTATAGTCTAAGCTGTCATCATTCATTTCCTAATTGTCTTCTAATGTGACTCTTGCGGTCTTTGATAATTTTCTAATTCAGCATGCCATCGTTTTGGAATTTTTCAGTTCACCTTACCGTTTGTAATATTGATTTATCATACAATATGTCTCTAGATGTTTTTTTTTAATGTCTGTGTCCTGTATTTTGTTTACTGTGTTGTAACCAGGGACTTCAGATGTAAATTCGCTTTTAAGCTAACTGTGGTGCAGCTTAAGAGCTGTGCAGTGTCCCTCTTTAATAAACTAAAGCTCTGTTTAACCCTGGCAGATAACCCTGAATGAAACTAATGATTTAATTCTCAATTTAACACTTTTCCAAAATCCCAGTTTCTAAAATTGTTATAAAGGCACTGTAACTTAACTCTTGCAATCTATCTTTTGAATAACTTCTGAATTAGGGACATTAGTGGTTGAGTTCAAGTAGGCGTTTAATGAATTAAAACAGTGGTCCCCAGCTTCAGGTCAGGGGCACCTGTAGTCTTTCAGGCCCTTTAGGCATATTCAGTGAGCCAATGAAGGCCAAGAGAGTGATGTCATATTGGTCCAGTTTAATTATTAAGAGTGACAACCAGATGACTCTTTGTGTGTTCTGAGAACAGGGCTGGCAACTCTGATCTTTCAAACTGTCATTTTTTTTTTGTAAGTCTTGGTTTCAATTAAATTTAGTAAGAAAACTGATAAGAGCAAAGTGGCAAAGCAAGGAGGGAAGACAGAAGACTGGAAAATAAAAACAAGAAAGGAGGGAAAGGAGAACAGTCTGTGCTGTATTGTAAATATCATGTTAAAGACTGACAGGGCACCAATATAAGGTATTGACTTACAAACTAAGTGAGAGGGCATTCCTTGTTTGTTTTCAAACAGACCTTACAACTCAACATCAAAGCCTAAGCTCTGCACTGTTTGGAGCACAGACTGTATATATTGACTTAAAGGACTACAGCATTCTTTTATCAAGGCACAAAATTTAACAAGCCCCAGACATGTTTAATAGGAGAAGCTGACACCGTTGTGAAACACTTCAGATAACTTAAACAAAGATGGTGTTTTCTTTAGACTATGTTTGTGAAACACATTTACAAGCAAGATGAAACCAGTCAACCCATTTCACTCCTTTGGTTGCTAAGTCAGGCTCAGTGTTGCTAAGTCATACTACATCTCATTTTATTGCTTCTTGGATTATCCCAGAGTATCAGTTTTACAGGGCATTCACACACATGCAGAAGGGCCAGTTTTCCCAGGAGCATATTATCCTACTAGTATGGCTTTAAGCTGTGAGAAGAAAAAAGAGCACCCAGAAGAAACCCACAAACACCAGGAGTGACTTACAAACGAAGGTGATAGCACCCCAGGGTCCCAGCACTGCAAGGAAGCAAATGCTAACAATGTAATACTTAAGATGAAACCATCGTGTTTTTATTGCCTAGAAACCATCAGTGCAAAGTCAGTCAAACAAATGACACTGCATAATAAAAAAAAACAAATTAAACTAGAAAAGTGATAGTACAGTATAATCAATTATTATAAACCTAATATATAATATTAGATCATATCTAATATATATAAACAATATGAATCTGAAGTTGTGAGGGTGAAAAGTACTGTAAATGTTATTTTCCCAAATTAACAGCAGCACAGATGAAGTACAACTTTCTGTGCTCTTATACTTAGTTTTCACTGATTCGTCGCAAACTATTCCACTATATTCACACACACACATATTCATATCTTTGTGAGGACTTCACAACGACTCGCATTCTGTTTCTGTTTGCTATTCCAGACACACAGTGAAATATGCTTTGGACATGGCAAGATAACGCCATTTGCTTAACTCAAAACCAGTTATTTGCATTATGGGGACAGCCACACATCATCTGTAAGGAGTGCCTATCTTTGCAGGGTCATTGTCCCATCATTAGTAATATGTGCTCCTCCCACCAACACATGCACAACCACCTGTGCAACGGTCACTACAATTCTTAAAAAAACACAGGATGAATACCCTGCAGGACCCATCCCATTTAGGAAGAGTGAACATCCGGCAGGACTCTTTTTGTAGGAATCACGGAGGATTCCAGCATGAGGCTTTCTTTACATACAAATCCAAGAGCTGCGAAGGGATGGATCACAGACCTACACCTGATCCTCCCCACAAATCCCCTCTTTACTAAAGATCTCCTGCAGACTTAATTCTCTTTCCTGCTCTGGAGTTTCCCGATGGCGGAGGTAACGGCATTTTTGCACCTGCTGCCAGGTCTCTTCCAGAGATTCCAACTCCTTCTGCCTCTCCCTCTCCGGGTGGGGTTCTCTCTGCCTCGTGGGCTCCTCCTTGCTCGGCCCACCCTCTTCCACCTGCCCCTCTCCCAGGGCGCCGGCCTCAGCGCACCCTTCCTCTCCTGGCTCCGACAACGCCTTTCTCTTGAGCTGCTCCAACTCCGAGAGGAAGGAGCTCATGCGCTTCTGGAAGTCAGTCGGCATGGGGATGGCCGAGTTCCGCCTGCCCAGGTGGAGCAAAGTTTGCGTTAGTCGGAAATAACCAACATAGGTGAGTGACGTGAGATAATTGACTTGGAAAGAAATCTAAACCTGCCAATTGATTTTGATGGAACCTATTTTGGATTGTCCACTTTTAATGCACTCATTGCGTACAAGCGTCTTGAGAGATGAAAAGTATGCCCATAGAGTGCCTGGAAAAAGGATTTAATTGTGGGACCTCCAAGAGATAGGAGGTCCCAGAATTAGCTCATTGAACCTCATGTGAAACACCTTAACTGCAGACAGGTGGACTCCAACTAATTATGTGTCTTCTAAATACAATTGGTTCCACCAGAGCCTATTTAGGTAGACCATAACCCTCTACTGAAAGATGCAGTTAGAAAATGGATGGGTGGATCTGATCTCGGCACATTTTCTAACCATTTTTCCTGGTGAAGGATACAGTGGAAACAGGCTGAGCAGGCTTCTCTTTTCCCAGCAACAGTTTCCAGATCCTCCTGGGGGACTCCCAGGCCAGCTAAGACATACAGTATTTTCTGTTGTATATTTATAAATTAGTGTAAGAGGATATGAAGATTTTGTTTGCAATTTGGCATTATAAAGTATTTTGTGACAATCAATGGAAAAAAGAAATTCTATATTGTCACAAAATAAAATGTGTGAAAGTCAAAGGGGGGGGGGGGTTAATACTGTTGATATCCACTGTACTTTACATCTGCCAATAACTGTGCTATCAGGCAATTGGTCAGCACAAACAGCAAAACTTCACCCAAACAAAGGACAGTAGCAGCTCAGGTGGGTAGCTACGTCAGCATGCATAGGCTGCAAAGGAACAAGTAATAGGTTTATTCCATGCTGAAAAGAGAAGAAAGAAAACACAACATTTCAGCCATGGAGCTTCAGCTCACCACTACTATTAGACTTGGAATATTCTGGGCAGCCTGAGCCACCTGACTTGCACCTTAGGCAGCAAGTCAAAGACTCATTTGGGTGACTAAAATGTTGAAAAGCTTTGCAACACACCTCTAAGCTGCTAAACAAAATCCTCCTTGTTGAAATATCCGTCCATTTTCTAAATGCTTAATCCGATTCGGGGTTGCGGGGGAGCCAGAGCCTTTTCCCGGCAAGCAATGGGCACAAGACAGGGTGCACCCTAGCCAGTCAGTTGCACCCTTGTTGAAATAAGAATCTAAAATCTCCCGTCATCTGCTGCGCCAAGCTTGCAGATTTTGTCCCACAACCCCAGGCTGCAGAGTGAACTAATGCTTTTTCACTGCAGGGCACCTGTGGTCAGGTGTCGTGCATCGACAATCAATTTTCTGGCATGTGGAGGGCATATAAAGTGGGGAGAAGGAAACGGACTCCATACGGCAGAAAGTGCGAACAGATGCCCCCTCTCCTTCCCAGAGTGCAACACCCACCTGGCCAGGCCATCGCCAGGCGCAACGAGGGAGGATGCTAGCTGCAGGGTGGGCAGGGAGAGGCGCTTTCGGGAGAGGATCGGCCTGGGCAGGTCAGGTGGCATCTCCACCAGGAGGTTCTCCAATGATGGAGTGGTGTCTAGGGCAGGAAAGAGGCAACAGAAACCCCATTCTTTATTCAGGATCATCTTCCTGACTAATTATCCCAGTATAGATCCACTGAAATTCCCCATCATTTTCTTATGCATCTGTTTCCTATAGCCTGGATCAGTTTTCAATGCCTCTCCATGATTTATGATGGATATACTGTGCTTTGCTACTCTTTCTTGATTTTAGCCACAGATTATCAGAGTAAATACTGCTAAGGATCAGTCCTACAGGTACAGTAGGTGAACTTTAATTTATGTTGACCTAGTTATCCTGAACCACAAGTTATATTGGTGAAAAGGGATCGAAACGGCAGTTCCTTTTCTCCATATCCTATGAGTTTACTACACTTCAGCAATCTACAGCAGTTTTCATGGTACCACTTACTGAATAGTCAGATCAATCTGAATAATAGGATCGAATAGGGAACTCAATGCAGCACATATTGAATGGTGAACTCGGCGTGAACAATAGCTCGTATTGATACTGTTGTTCATGGCCCCATCCGCATCGCTCACCGCATCTGGTGCTGCAGAGCTCTGCGCTCAGTCTCCTCTTCTGCTCCTGGAGCTGGGCGAGCTGGCGGCTGCAGCGGAGGTCCATGGCGCTCAGGTGGCGGCTCAGCCTCTCCTCGGCCTGCTTGTTCTGCCGCTCCGCCAGCTCCACGCGACTGGGCCGCACCACGGGCATGCCTGGGGTCAGAGGCATCGGCAAGTCTAGCCGCACGTAAAAAAAAAACAGCTGTTGAAAATGCTTAGCTAGTCCGCCATCAGCCTCCATAGTTCAGGACGGCATGCGGGGGAGAAAAAAAACTATCAAATTGTCGCCTGTTTATTTCGAGGTCACTTAAATGGACATTCAGTTTTTGGAAATGGTGAAAATGATATTGATGATCTAAGAAAGTTTCACCGCTTTTAAATGTCAGGTAGCGATAGCTTCAGGCTAGGAATCTTAGTGTTCCAACATTATTACACGATATTACCAACTGTAATCACGGTATAAAGTGGGAAACGACTCAATCTTAAATTCGAGTAAATTATGTTAGTCAATTTTCAAGAACAGTTCAGTCCGTTGCAGTATCGCAGAACCTAATACGGTTGACAAGGGGACCAATGCATGATACGATTTGCACCCCGTTAATCGCACAGCACACGCATTTACAAATTATAGACACCAATTAACCTAAGCAGCATGCCCAGAAAAAACCCACGTGGCCAAGTGGAAAAGGCGCAACTTCTACATTGAACCCGTCCCAGCCGAGGAATCGAACCTCAGACCTCAGTTCTACTCAAATCTGGGTTATGAGTATCGAAGAAACAAACGAAACGATACTGCAAGAGCAGCCTTTGTTTCTTAATGCAGAGGTTAAGAGGTACATTCAAGCTCTCTCGACTCCTGTTTACCTGCTCCGAATCTGTGCGGTGTCCAATGTAAAGGGCGCCTCCACTTTTCAGCTTCTCAACGGGACGCTCTTCTCACACGCTGCGTGATGGCGATCACTAGCTGTGTGTCACCTACACACGAAGACTTGTCGGCTAGTTTGATGCTGTAGCAATAAAATACATTCATTACTATACCCAGGAAGAGAAACTGCGGCTTATGAGGGACAGGTGATCTGATAGTTTGACACCACCCTTCTGTCTCCGGTAACAGAATAATCCACATTTTATAGGTGCGGACTTAATTGCAGATAAGGCGGAAAGGTTTCGATATGTGTTGGCAAGATATGAAAACATTTGTTGACCTATGTATGTTTGGTAATTAGTTTCGCTAATTAGTTTGACTGCTCTGGCTGTTTCAGGGTTGTTTAGTTAAAGCGCAAAATAAAAGCCCACGGGACCTGTTCGGCGTGTCTTCATGAAAATAGTTCATTTCACGTTGTAATATTATTAATAAATGACAAAAAAGCGTGTTATTACATTAAAAGGTTGTAAATAACTTTGAAATGTCAAGGGCTTGTGTATTGTAGCAGCAGTGACATGTTATCTGACTTTGTGTTCAGTACAAAACAAAACTGGTAGTTTATGTTTAACCATTTTTTTAAAGCATAAGCCTGTGATAAATGCGAGGTTATTATGCTTGTGGACATACTCGAGAGCTGATATGCAACCAACGTTGGTGAACGGCGAACTGACACCTTCTTTGTATAATCTATGATTTTGCAAAACGCAAAATGCGGTTTTCAATGCTTTATACTAAGATATAATAATGTAAGGTTTAAGATAAGCACACTCCTTTTTACATTTTAAATCTTGTCTGAAGGAAACTCAGATGCGCCTGTGTACGTAAATCGGATGCAGTGTTATGGGTGCTCTCGTAGTCGGAATTTAAATGGAAACTTTTTTTTACACTTTCCAGTTCGAAAACTATTATCACCTTCGTTGTACCACGTGGTAAAATATACATGGGCAATTTAACAACACATTTTCCATAGCGGAATTCAGCAAAATAGCCTCTTTTTGTGACATTAGCACCCTACTGTTGGTAGCAGACGCACATGCGTAATTGTTCGCCTTCCGGTTCCTCCCCCAGTCGTGACGCGTTCTTTCCAGCATGGCAGCTGTTGGAGTGTCTGCACAATGTTTAGACGGCATGGGGGCTGTTAACTCTGCTCTCGCAACCGGGAGAGCTTTTGCAGGGTCTCCACTAACTCTCCGTATAGTGGCTGAGTGTCCGGTGAGCAAAGCCCGGGCCTGCGACCTCTCCCTGCCGCACTGCACGGTCAACACGCCGGTATTCATGCCGGTTGGCACGCAGGGCACGATGAAAGGGATCACCGTGGACCAACTAGAAGCTCTGGGATGTCAGATCTGTCTGGGAAATACGTATCACTTGGGTATGAGACCGGTACGTGTGCAGCGGCACAGATCTGGCTTTTGCCTTACGAGTTGTCAAAAATCGTACATTGTGCATGTACGAGCTCAGGTGCAACAGCGTTAACTCGAGTTAAAAAGTGCATTTATCTTCAAAACTTTCCAAAGTTGAAAATATAAATAAAACTATAAACACCAATGTAAATGACAATGAAATATAGCAGTGCGATCTAAATAAATAAACCCCCGTATCACGTTACACAGTGAATTCAGTGGGAAAAAAAGGAAAAAGAGTAAAAGCTGCATCCTGCAGTAGAATGTATGACAGCAATAATTGCCTGAAATTCGTGTTTATGAAAGGGCAGAAACTGGTGTCGTTTTGGTGGATGAAATACCACAGTAAGACAAGCACACAGATATCCAAAATCTTTGTTGTAAAAAAACGTTGTGTGCATGGAAAGTGACACCAGCTTTTCAATTAACAAAATAAATTCATCCGTATTTAATGACTGGTCTTTCATTCAGTCTACATGGTGGTGACCTGTCTTAGATGTCTGAATAAAGGACATTTATGAATGGAAATGCTGAGGACGTTTGTTATGTTTTTGAAGAAAAAAGAAAAAAATACCTTTGAAGGTTTTAAAGAAGACAACAGGTATATATACTGTATGTTGTTTTGTAACAGATGCTGCACGGTAAAATATTTGACCACCACAAAGAACTGCTTTGGAAACTGTATTATGCGCCTTAAAATAGATGACCTGTGCTTTTCTTCCAGGGACCAGATCTTATCAAGAAGGCTAATGGCCTGCATGGGTTTATGAACTGGAAACGTAACTTACTGACGGTAAGATAACTCATACTAATAAAGAAGAGCCTGGAACTGCGTTGTCTTTCTTTTTAAGATTTTTTCCAGTTAAGTCCACAGAAGGAATTAAGAATATGATAAGGCTGTGCGGCCCATCTGGCCCATTTTTTAGTAGGTAACTGATCCCAGGATCTCATTCAGCTGTTCATGGCAGGAAGCCAAAGTTTCAGCTTCCACCACATGGCTGGGTAGCTTGATCCATACTCTCACCATTCTTTGGGTAAACTGCCTCCAAATCTTGCTTTGCAATGCACTTCCACATAAGCAGCTTGTTCCACACTTTCACAAAAAATCAGTTTCAGGTGATCTTAAAATGACACTATACTGTTAAAGAGTCCATTATGTTTTTGCCTTTTGACCTAACATTTACCTTCATCCAGTCGTGATTTCAAACCTTGTCAGACCCACTGACCATTGGCACGACCTTTTAAATCCACCATAAAAAAGGCAGAGAAATCCATACCGATAATGATCCTGGACGAATGGCTAGCTCTCACTGCAAATCGCAGAAGTCTCTTTTATACCATGTAATGTTTGGGCATCCTGCATCCTTCAGTGGCAGTGTGTTACTAGTACAATCCCTCTCATATATGAATCTATCCCCATCTATTAAATGGCTTCTTTACCCTGCTGTCCTCCCCACTGATAGCTGATGTGTGGTGAGTGTTCTGGTGCACTATGGCTGCCGTCACATCATCCAGGTGGATGCTGCACATTGGTGGTGGTGGGGAGTCTCCATTACCTGTAAAGCACTCTTGAGTGGAGTGTCCAGAAAAGCGCTATATAAGTGTAAGCAGTTATTAATTATTAATTAATTATAATAATAATAATAATATGTAGTTTCCAGTAAGGGCTGAGGCTTTCTCCCTCTATGCAACTGAAACTCATTCTGGATTAATCAAGACTGTGGAGCATTTTATACTGCTGCCAAGGGAATGGAACCTCTTTCAATGATTGCAGTGCACAGCCATGCTAATGAGTCCCTCCCGCCTGTCCTCTGCTTTGTTCAGGATAGTGGTGGTTTCCAGATGGTGTCTCTGGTGGAGCTGTCTGAGGTGACGGAAGAAGGGGTGCGATTCCGTTCTCCTTATGATGGCAAAGAAATCCTGCTCACTCCCGAGGAGTCCATCAGCATCCAGAACGCCCTGGGTAAATTTAGTCTCATGCGCCAAAGCTCTTTGGCATACAGGCATAAAGCCTTTTGCAGAACAAAGTACCAAAAAAAAGCTTGTCTGAGATTAAAACTCAAGACTCACTTTTGCAGAAGAGAACGGTAATGTATACAGTATGTAGAGCAAGAAATCATATCACCCTAAACACACAACTGGCAAGCCACTAATTAAGCTAGTATGAGCCTGGCTCACGTACGTGGATGGGAGACCTCTTGGGAAAGCTAAGGTTGCTGCTGGAAGAGGTGTTAGTGGGGCCAGTATGGGGTGCTCACCCTGCAGTCTCTGTGTGGGTCTTAATGCCCTAGTATAGTAATTGGACGCTATACTGAAAAATAAGTGCCATTTTCAAAAAACGCGTAAAACTGAGATCCTGACTATGTTGTCATTAAAAATCCAAGGATATTTCTTGAAAAGAGAAGGGGTGGTCCCCTGGTGTTCTGGGCAAATTTCTCCCTGGCCTTTAGCAATCATAGCCTCCTAATAATCCCCATCTATGAACTGGCTTCATCACTCTGTTCTCCTCACAACTGATAGCTGATGTATGGTGAATATACTGAAGCACTTTGGCTGCTGTCACATCATCCAGGTGGTGCTACACATTGGTGGTGATGGAGTGGAGTCCCCATTACTTGTAAAGTGCTTTGAGTTGATGCCCAGAGAAATGCTATAAGTGTAAGGATTATTATTATTTAGAAGGAGTGAAAGCAAGCAAAATCATTCCACTGTGAATTGATTTCCTTTTATGTCTTAGCTCAGAATCCCCTGCACATAAAAACAGCTAAAGATTTTGGCTTTGTTTTGTTCAGGAACAACTTGCCTAGCTTTGTTTATTGTAGCAGTGAAATAAGGTTTTTGATTTTCAGCTGCATTTTTGTCTTGAAGTCTCAGATGCATTGTGTGATGGGCTGAACAGGTAACTGGTCAACCCAGCTACTACCTGAGTTTAGTAAAATATAGCTGTCATGTAACGTGTATTTATTACATATGCTTCTATATAAACCAAACACAATGTTTTTTGTTAATTATTATGTTTTGCTATTGAGCTGTTTTGGGATGGATATATTCCACATGGGATTAGTTGACACTCACTATTTAAATAAGGACACAAGGTCATAATCGGAAGATAAAATTAAGTTTATTGAAGATGGTTAGAATGAAATACGCCTTTACACAAAGAGCTGTGGGTGTCTGAAATGGGCCTCCTAGCCAGGTGGCAGAAACCAACATTGAATTCATCAAGTAGCAGCTAGATTAATACCCACTATGAGGGGACTTCATACAAGTATTTCTGATTCACACAGTCAACCTAGAGGACTTCTTCAATGGACAGTGAAACTCAAACCAGAGGAGACATGTGGAAAATTTACTGAACCACAAAACTTCCAAACAAGATGGGGTGAATAGCACTCTCTTTTTTCATTTTTTCTGTTCTTCTGTTAAACCCACAAACACCTGTTAATCTTGGAATGAAGCATAGTTGTCCTTAACCTTACACCTCCTTCACTGGGCTATGGATTGTTGTGCCTCGTTTATAATGTGGACACACTGACGATAAGCAGTGGTGAATGCCCATGCTCGTGTTTCTCCAGGGTCAGACATCATGATGCAGTTGGATGATGTGGTCAGCAGCACTGTGACTGGGCCCCGTGTTGAGGAAGCCATGTATAGGTATGGTACAATATAGTACAATATACTTGAGAAGCACAGTTGCTGAACAATACAGATACCGTGGACTGGAAACCTCTGAAGTTAAGGTTACCATTCAGTTCATTGTCTACCATGTTGATAATTATTCTGGCTGTTGTACAGGCCACATTTTATTTTGAAGCGGAATTTGTATATTCTCCTTATGTTTGTGTGGGTTTCCTCTTGGTGCTCTGGTTTGCTCCCACAGTTCAAATATGTACTGGTAGGTTAATTTTGTACTGATAAATTGGTTCTGGTGTGAGTGTCTGCCCTGCGATGGAATGACATCCCGTCCAGGGTGTACCCTGCCTTGTGCCTGTTGCTTGCTGGGATAGGCTCCGGCTCCTCCTCAATGCTTTATTGGACAATCATGGTAAGAAAATGGATGGATGGAAGTTTGGAGCTAAAGACTTGTATGACTTTTAGTAGTGTTTGCATCAATAGAATATGTGCACGATTTTTTCATACCCCAGTAAATGAAATATTATTTTGTGAGCCTTCCTTTGCCAAAAAACTTTCAGTTACAGTACATCCAGGAAGTGACTGAATTTACATACTGTATTTTAAGGAAGTTGTTATTAAAATACTAACTTCTCCTTTAGGATTGTTTTTATTAGCAGCCATATCACCCTGCAACTCACAACTGGCAACCCACTGAAGCTAACCAGGTGTGAGCCTGGTCAGTACCTGGATGAGTGACCTCCTGGGAAAAACTAAGGTTGCTGCTGGAAGAGGTGTTAGTGGGGCCAGCAGGGGGTGCTCACCCTGCGGTCCATGTGGGTCCTAATGCCCCAGTATAGTGATGGTTACACTATACTGTAAACAGCCGCCGTCCTTCGGATGAGACGTAAAACTGAGGTCCTGACTCTCTGTGGTCATTAAAAAATCCCAGGGTGTTTCTCGAAAAGAGTAGGGGTGTAACCCCGGCGTCCTGGCCAAATTTCCCATTGGCCCTTACCAATCATGGCCTCCTAATAATCCCCATCTATGAATTGGCTTCTTTACTCTGCTCTCCTCCCCACTGATAGCTGATGTGTGGTGAGCGTTCTGGTGCACTATGGCTGCCGTCGCATCATCCAGGTGGATGCTGCACATTGGTGGTGGTGGAGGGGAGTCCCCATTACCTGTAAAGCGCTTTGAGTGGAGTGTCCAGAAAAGCGCTATATAAGTGTAAGCAATTATTATTATTATTATTATTATTATTATTATTATTATTATTATTATTATTATTATTGAAGGTGTTCATGTAAAGATCACGATGAGCCTTGTGGGCAGCATTAAGATCCTTTGGGCTATATCATAAGCCTGTATATGTGCTGCGTGGAGGCACCATCACACCATGAAATAAATTGACCCTAATAACTGATAGCACAATAAAGAGGGCACTGCTGGTTACAACAGTGTGAATGGTATTACCTTTCCATATTGTAAAATATGAGTTATGACAAAATAAGAATGTTGTAGGTATATAGTATAAATTCAACTAATGTGGTAAGGGTAAAATATGTCGTGTTTATAATTCCTAGCACTCCTCAACACCTTTCATCAGTTGAGTTTTACACAGAAGAGATACATATTTACAGAAATGTAGCGTTAATGTATTTTCTAGATTAATAGGAAATTAAATACTTAAAGCAATTCAATTGTTCAGTTTTAATTTGGGGTGGGAATATTCATTCAGTCACCTTTCCGTACAGTACACAGGAGTGGCCTAGAATACAGAAGTACTTCATCACAGTGGCTCTGCAGTACATATCTTGCATGGGATGCATTAAACTTGGCTCAGGCAGTGCATCGATCTGCTGAAATATTACACCATTTAATCACCACTGTGCAGTCAGAAGAGTTCTTCCTAAGTACAGAGCTTCTCTGTTGCCTGCCAATTCATCTCAGTAACAGCGTTCAGTTGACAATAATCCTACTACTTTTGTTGCTTGTCTGCATAAGCTGGTATAATTTAGCCTGTGGTAGCAACAGGGAGTATTGCTAAGATTATAAAAAGAGCATTTTTTTTGGAAAGGTGTTCAAAAAGATATTTGATTTTTTTTAAAGAAATGTTCACAAACCAAACTGCCTAATGCATAACAACCCTACTATGCAGGTAAAAACAGCTCAGAGTGAGTCTAGTTGTTAGTGGAAGCACTTACCCAAGTTAAAAGCAGACTAAATTACATGAGCATGAGTGCTGGGATAAAAGCTCTTATCCCTGCCTCTGGCTCCCCCTAGTGGACAGGACAAGACTCCATCTCAGCTCAGAAAGAGTTGGAGTCTGTAACCTCACAAGATGGCTGACAAACCAGTAGAAAGCAGGATTGAGACATTGTGGCTACATAACAGTACAAACAAGAGAGACAAAATAGCAGTAAAGTTAAAAAAAATATATCTCCATCATTTCGTACAATAAACGGTGATGACTATCCAGAATGCGGTTGCAGCGGAATTGCAGGCGAGTATACACTTGGATGTGTGTAGTCTATACTGGATCTCACAAGAGGCCATATGATGAAGATGCAGGGTTTGTCTTCATCTTAAGTCTATCTGTCCATTTTCAAATATTTTTTTCAAATACAGGATCGCGGGGAACACAGCCTAACTGGCAAACAACGAGCTAAAGGCAGGATGCACCCTGGATGAGATGCCGGTATATCACAGGGCTCACACAGATACACTCACACCAGGGCCAATTTTCCCAGAAGCCAGTTAACCTAACAGTATGTTTTTGGCTGTGGGAGGGAATAACTGCTAATTTTGTCAAGTAATGTTGCCATCATTGTTATCTGTTGACCAGGAATGATCTTCCTCTTCCTCTTCCAGGTCTATCCGATGGCTGGATCGTTGCATAAAAGCCAACAAAAACCCAGAGAGGCAGAATCTTTTCGCCATCATCCAAGGTGGATTGAACGCTGACCTCCGCAAAAAATGCCTTGAAGGTACCCATTTCAAGAAGTACAGTCTGCTTTTCAGTTTGGGAGGCTTATTCAGACAACTGAATCACTATATTCTTGGCACTGGAGCAACACATGCTTCTTGGTCAACCGGGTCCATAAGGAACGTGACTTCTTTTTGGAATGTTGTGTACGTTTTTCAGTCTGGGTCAGACACACACATCGACTCAGTATGGAACAAATAGTTATAAATGAGTGAGACTAATATCTTACCTGATATGGAGTGCTATCTGTGTCGAATTTGTATGTTCTCCCTGTGTTCCTGTAGGCTTCCTTTAGTTGCACTGATGTCCTCCAATAGTCCAAAAATACACTGCTAAGTTAATTGGCTTATGGGAAAATTGGTCCTGTGAGTGTGTGTGTCTTGTCTGCTGTCTGTCCAGCTTGTGCCTGGAGCTTATCAAGATAGGCTCCAGGCCACCCTGACCATGTTAGAAAAAAGTGCTTAGAAAATGTGTAGATGGATGTTTGAATAGTTGACTTACTCCACAAGCATCTTGTAGATCACTTTCTGGTTTTCCAGCTCCTGTCTCTGCAAGTTCTTTGTACAGATAGGTTCATTTTTGTTGTGTTTTTATATCACATGCCTCTTCCTTGTTCTATTGCGTAATTTTGTACTTCAGGAGTGTGGAACTACAGTTTGAATAAATAAGCTGGAAAATTGCCCTTAACCTGTGTGCGCTCTGGTCTGTTGTGTCGTTTGGAGCAGAAATGACGAAGCGGGACGTGCCAGGATTCGCCGTCGGTGGGCTCAGCGGGGGAGAAGAGAAGGACGATTTCTGGAAGATGGTGACGCTCAGCACAGACCACCTGCCCCGGGAGAAGCCTCGATACCTCATGGGAGTCGGGTACTGAGCTCAGCGTGTTTCATTTTGATACAGAGAAGGATGTTATGGAAAGAGCCATTCATCTCCACTGACTCTCTGTACTGCACAAGAGGGTAACAGATTTCATTTGAGATCTGACAAGGAATTCTCTTGGATTCTGAGGGAATTCGGGTCCCTTTTGTGCTATAAGAGGAGTTATACTGTATATACGGCATCATTGTGACATGGTGCTGTAGGAGACCCTCCCTGAGATTTACAGTGAGGTTCTGACTACTTGATCCCATGGCACTGCTCGTAAGAGTTGGGGTTTTAACCCCTGATGTTCTGGCTAAATTCCACTTTAGACTTGCTTCATGAGACCTACCTAAATTTCCCCCCTTAAAACAACTGGTAAAGCAGTATCTCACTTCCCCACCTTATCTGCTGTGTAGTGCAGTATGTAATACATGTCATTTTTATTATAATAAATGGTATTCATTATTGGCTGCAAAATTGTAAGTAAAAGCTCACCTGAAATGACATTTTGGCCTGTTTACAAAGCTGCAAAATGTTGCACACATTGTACTGATGAAGTTCAGGTGGGTAGCTGCGTCAAGGAACAAGAAATAGGTTTATTCCATGCTGAAAAGAGAAGAAAGAAAGCACAAATGTTTCGGACATGGAGCATCTATAATAAACCTATTACTTGTTCCCTTGTACTGATGAAGCTGAAAAGCTCAGTGTTGGACTGTGTTAATGTGTTTTGCCTGTGCAACTGTCCTCAAAATAAGGCAATCAGGCCTAAAATGTTCAGCTTCTGGTGCTTATGTGAGAAGAGTACCAGCTTCCTGTATTTGGATCAAACTGCTGTGAAGTCAGATTGTTTTCTTGTTTTGAACAAATGTACTGATTTTGAAAGATCTTGGAAATCAGTGTTGGGTTCAGTGTTGATGTTCAATGCTAACATAAGGACCTAATGAGACAGTGAAAGGCAGTTGTGTTGTTGTTTGAGCACTGTGGACATAAGGGTTGTGTATAGATGTGAGTTAGTGGCACACATAAAGCATGTATTGAGTGCTTTCAGACGGCAAAGGGAACAACACACAGTTTTTGCAATAATGCAATGATTTGGAAATCCTATACACACCCAGTAAAAGACAATAATTTGGTTTAAATAGGTATTTTAATGGAAAAGTGGGTTGATATTCTGCTATTAATAGGCAGAAAAAGAGTAGTCAGTGAATGCGGAAAAGCAATTGAATTGCACTTCTTAGAACCAAGTCAGTATGCCAGCAGGAGGGCGCTCACCCTGCGGTCCATGTGGGTCCTAATGCCCCAGTATAGTGACGGGGACACTATACTGTAAACAAACGCCGTCTTTCGGATGAGACGTAAAACCGAGGTCCTGACTCTCTGTGGTCATTAAAAATCCCAGGGTGTTTCTCTAAAAGAGTAGGGGTGTAACCCCGGCTTCCTGGCCAAATTTCCCGTGCCTCCTAATAATCCCCCTCTATGAATTGGCTACATTACTTTGTTCTCTCCCATCTTTGTTGGAAAAGCAGCCTTGAAAACGTGTGTTTTGGCTTCCGGGTTGAGCATTGAGGTTCATTTTCTGAACATGTTAGACTAGAGGTTAAGAACATAAGAAAAATTAGAAATGAAAAGAGGCCATTCTAGACTAATAATTACAATGAGTTAGTGGTTCATTGATCCAAGGATCTTAAACCAGTAATTTCTTGAAAGAAACCAGGGTTTTGACTTCAAAAACGTATGGATAGTTTGTTCCACACTCCCACAACCCTTTAATTGTGGGAGCCCCCTTTTGCTTGGTTACCGGTGATAAACCACAATGGCTTAATCACAGAAGCCAGGGGTGTTAGTGGAGGAGAGGATCTTCATTGTTGTTCAGTGAAGATGGAGACCCAACCCATGTTTGTTCTCTTTTTCTCAGGTATGCCACTGATCTGGTGGTGTGTGTCGCCCTCGGCTGTGACATGTTTGACTGTGTCTTTCCTACACGCACTGCTGTGAGTAAAGTCTTCTCTTTTAGGAGCATTTTAAATGAACAACATGATCCAGTTTTTTTGTGCTTTTTTTTAAACTCAGAGTTTCTTCAATCGATCTGCATTGATTTCTTTCTTCTATGTGTATTAATTCCATCTGAGCGTTTAGCCTTTTGGCAGAATATTTTTCTGATAAAAACTTGAAAACGGCTCCTAAGAAGTTGCACATTTCAAGTTATACAGGGGGTGTCTTGGAAACTTGAAATGTCCTGTAGGTTTGAGGGATAAACAATTAAAAAGGGCTGAAATAGAAGATCTGTTGTTGAGTAAAGGTTACATTGAATTCACCTGGAATGAAAATCAGAAAACATTTGTTTTCCAGATCAGGACTGGGACTGGAAAGTCTTCTCTGTCTGATTGGAATTTCAAAAATTATTGTTTAATTACCCTGGCCCACCACTAATCCACCTCCTGCATATCCACTTTGATCAAAGCAAGAATTAGCTGCATGCAGCTTGAAAGGATTTTGCTGATAGTATTGGCAAGAGAGGCCTTTAAACAAGCGTAACTTTTCGATATGTTGTCTTTCTGACTTACTGTACTAACAATCTTCTGTGCTAATTTTACTGTTGGTCCTGAAGTCGATCTTTGGAGTGACTTAAATACTTTGCAGAAGTACTTTAAATACTTCTCTATTAACTTCCTCCCCCCTTATAGTCTTATGTTCAGGACAAAAGATAACCAAGTTCCTTTAACTTGTCAGTATAGGTGGATATATAAAAGTTAAGTCTGAGAAATGTTGTGTGCTCTTCTTTAAATTGCACACTAACACATTTTTTATGTTATGAACGTGTGTACAAATAAAGGTTTTACCAGTGAGTCCTTTCTTCAGTGCACTTATTTTCTCAATTGAATTCTGCAATTTTCACATTATATACTGTTGCCATTACTTCCTTTGACTGTAAATCCATTCTTTTATTTAAAGCATGGACCACCTCTCTCAGGGTCATTCTAATGCTCTCTCAGAAATATGCCAATCAAATAATAATTTAATGCAATTCTTAAATGTTCATTCTTCACATTTTGAGGCTGGTGTTGCTTGTGGTTTATTAATGAATAATTGCAATTGATCTTCTGCACAGAATGCTGTTTTCTCCACTCCCCTGTAAGAATAGCACGGTTTAAGCCTCAGGTCTCCCAAAGGTAATGTTGTCAATCTACACTGCTGTACTGCATGTGTCTGCAAAGAATAATAAGTGTAGGGCCTCTGGGTGCTGACATTCGGTTTTCACCAGTCAGCCCTCCTGTGAAGCTGCGGTCAACAACTAGCACCATCTGTTCTGAATCCAGCTGAGACGGACAAAGCGTTTCTATTGCAGATTGTGGAGGGAGTTCCTCCTCTGGTGGAGTTTGGCATCCTGTATAATGAAATATGGAAAGCCTTTCCGGAGACTTCTACAAATGAGCATAAAGAGTGAATAAAATAACAAAGTGATGAGTTGATGTGAAAGAGGAATGAGGCAGCTTTGTGAAAAACTGGCATGTTACTTGAGCATCAAACCCGTAATAGGGCATCTACCTATGGGATCAGACAAGACTCCATTTCCTTGGCAGTTAGATTCATGTCAGATTTGGTCAATTTCATATATGGCTTTTATATAAGTCAATGTTTGATATTGGATAATTCAAGCATGTTTTGTTTAATTAAACTGGCACGGATTAATGGAGATACAGACCCTGCTAAGCATTTAATGACAGCTTTAAGTGGTCAGTGAGCAGAGATATCGGAAGTATATTATCCCCTCATAACGTGATTAATCCAGTTAAATCATTCAGAACTTGGCTGGAATGAAAATCATAAAATAAGATTCTTCAGGATAGGAGCTACAGATCTCTGGTACAGACCAACAGGAGGAGTAGTGATCCAATTAAAATATATTGGTTTATTTCTCAATTACTTCAGTATGTACAGAAATTGACACACCCTGTAGCCTGAAATGTAGTAAACTGCTGTACAGTAAGAATCTTGTCTAACTACATGATTTTTGAGCACCATTGTTGTATGCAGATCATTACAGCAAAGGAGACAATTCAGGTGAAGGTTACACTTCTAGAGAAAGTTCATATGCATTATGTATTAAAGGAGTGCTGCAGAGCCAACCAGTCCTCCCTAGCTTGATAGGGCTACACTGATCTAAATGCGAGAGGGCAGTTCAGATTTTGCTCGGTTAGAGAGAGTTTTACCATGCATCGCTGTTTGATAACCCACCCTCGGGCTGTTGTTACAGAGGTTCGGCTCTGCGCTCGTGCCTTGGGGGTCCCTGCAGCTCAAACACAAGCAGTTTGCCAAAGACTTCCAACCTATTGACCCCGACTGTGAGTGTGCCACCTGCAGGAGGTGAGAAGAACTAACATTTCTACATTTAGAGCCCTGCCATTTTGGACTTGCATCACCTTGCACTTGGAACAAAATGGAGGACACACAAACCACACAGAATCTGATACCTTAGCTATGTGCATCCTGCAGGGCCTGATGTATATACTTGTATGAAATGTAGGAACATGAAAAAGACTCAAATTGTCATTCATTCTCTTTTGTGTAGCATCTACAGTATTTCTTCACAATTACCCCTGTATATGTTCCATAACTGTGCACAGTTTCTAGAGAAATAGAATGGTTGTGTTACTTGTGTTTCTTAACCTGGGTTGCATAAACCCCTTCATAGGGGTGTTTGACATGCCAAAATGTTTTAGAAGTTAAATCTTTAAAAACACACGTTAAACATGGGCACATAAGTACAAAAGTAACTACTTTGGTTCATGAAATTCAGGTATTTAAGGTCAACTTTAAAAAGGGTGTACTTCTTTATGTCTTCTTAATTGTACTGTGAAAATAAATGGGATATGTTATTCTGTCCCTTTAATTCTATAGTTATGAGATATCTTAGGTTTAAGGAACTGACCTACTTCAATTATTATAGCTATTATTTAATAATAATTCCTTACACTTATATAGTGCTTATCTGGACACTTCAGTCAAAGCACTTGACAGGTAGTGAGGACTCCCCTCCACCACCAAAGTGCAGCACCCACCTGGATGATGCAACAACAGCCATAGTGCACCAGTACGCTCACCACACATCTGCTATCAGTGGGGAAAAGAACAGACTGATGAAGCCAATTCATAGATGAATAAGGAGTGTGTGAACACATTTAGAGAACCGAAGGGGTACAGAGTGCACTAAAGGTTAAGAACCACTGTTCTCATGTCCTCTCTTTTAGCATGAGCACAGCAGAAACATTTGCAGAGTTGCAGAATGTGTGTTTCTTCTGCAGGTACAGTCGAGCTTTCCTTCATGCCTTGTTTAAGGCAGATACAGCTGCCCTGCACCACATAACGGTTCACAATATTGCATATCAGGTAGGTGTTTCTGTGGGAGTCCCATTGCAGTCTACTGCCTTAGTGTCACCTCTCAATTTAGGGTAAAACATAAAAAGGTCTTGTTAGTCTTACCCCTTAGAAGATATTGATGTACTTATAGGTTTTTTGATTTGACATGAATGTTTTCTTTTTCACATTTTGAATTCATGGCTTGCTTGTTTTGTAGACCACACTGTTAAATTGTTGTCTGCATTACTAGTAGAAATTGGTATTTGTTTCAAAATGAATGGGACTGCTGAGCTTCTCATATGAGGGGAGAAGATTAGCATCACACTAAATTAAATCTACATGAGAGGAAGTAAAGTGAGGTTGTATATTAGTGATACTTATCTGGCTCTTCCAGAGTGAAAATAGACTTCAATGGCTAGTTTGACAATCACTGAAAAATATAAAATCTGTAATGTTGTAATACTTTACAACAGTCTTTATAGAAATTCTATGGATGCATCTGCAAAATTGGGGCTTGTGTGTTGTCTGGATCTGTGAAACCCCTGGATCCTTCATTCTGATCACCTGTGCGCTCCCCTGTTTTAAGCTTTCCCTGATGCGTTCCGTGAGGCAGAGTATCGTGGAGCAGTGCTTCCCTCAGTTTGTACGGAGCTTCATGGCACGCATGTACAATTCCAAGGAGGACTATCCTTCCTGGGCAGTGGAAGCCCTGGCATCAGTGAACATCACCCTGGACTAAGGGCAACGAGCAGGGGATCATTGGTAGTGAGAAAAGAGGACAATACTGGTATAAAACTGGCCTGTGGTCTGAATCTCAGACTGGATGTGATCTCAGACTTAAAAGCAAGACCTGTCCTGTTCTTTTTTTAGAGAACAATTTGTTATTTTAACCAAAAAATACCTCAAGGGAGACATTGAGACCACCTTGATGCTGGAAGGCTAAGTCAATGAAATGAAAGCAAGTTGCACTTGTAAGTAATTTCTCAGACTCTGTGACCACACCTTTTTAAATTTTTAACTTCCTTTTTATAATTAACTTTTATTTATATAATGGATATTTTACTTGTGCAAAATAAAATGTCACATTTTCAATAATAACTAAATGCCCCAACTTCTTCTAAGATTCTACTTTTTTTACTCAGACCTTCAGGAGTTAGTGGAATATTGTAAATATTCACTTGTAAACAGTACTGTTTAAAAAATGTATTAGGGGGAAAATTTAATGAGGCTTAGGTATAGCTCCAACATTAAAGACTACCAGAATGTAAAAAAGTTAACGCAGTGTTTTCTCATCTTGTCTGTTAATTATTTATTTCTTCATGTACTGTTCAATATATTGTACCTTACCTGTAAGAAAATGCAGAAAGTCCTCTTTTTTACAGATTGTAGTTTCTCTAGTTTTGTGGGACGATCTACTGTATGTCCTGTTCTCCATGCTCTATTTGGCACACTCTGGATGTGTGTTTAGACATGGCTAGGTAGTGAGTGTGTACTATATGTGTAGGGGGACACAAATATTGTCATTCATGGTACGGAAGCCCATTTGCAAGACTTTGCACCCTGAACCATGCCCTGATCAGATGATCTCAATACCTTCATTAAAAATCCTTTTCAGGAAAGTTGGATGTTCCTCAGTTTGAGGCAACAGGCATGGAGTCAAGCGACTGCTGTGCTGCTGATTTTCTGCTTTGTCACCCTGAGCAAGTTTCCAAACATCCTTGTGATAAATCTGTCCTCCAGCTGACACATACAGAGGTCTTGTTGCCAGAACCTTCACAGCAGCAGGTGCTGTCATAGTTGACTGCCATTAAATGGTGTATGGAAAAAGTAAGAAATCAATGCAAGTCAATCAAATGTATTTTTATATAGTGTCTTTCAGTGCAGAACATTCTCAAGGAACTCTACATAAATTATCATATACTGGAGAATTCTGGAAGATGGCACCCCTGAGAGCCTGAGCACATGACCTTGAAATCACCTATTTCACACTCTCACGTCACCTTTTCCCCTCCACTATAAATAGGGGTTCCCTTTCCCTTTTTCCTGCATTCTCACGCCAAACCCCTGGCTGAGCAGTTGGCTCTGTACACCTTATCTCCACTTGGCTACCTTACTCTCCTTTGCCTGAGTGATTAGCATACCCGTGTATTCTGAAAGGGCAATAACCTAGTGAGCGGAAGTTCCAGTCTCCTGCTTCTCTTCTTACACTGCTACACGAGCAGAGGGGTAATGGTACAATACGATAAAATCAGATGTAACTGAGATATTATAAGTGTTTAAGAATCAAAGGCCGTCAAAAACTTATGTTTTGAGAGGAGATTTAAAGACGGCAACAGAAGTGGTGTTTTTAATACTCAGGAAGTGTATTGGAAAAATTAGTTTAAAAAAACTCGGTCCCCTAACGACCGATGTGACCTCCGAAATTTTCAGGAAGCAAAAGGAAACCGGACGAGGCGAGCGAACTGGGCCGTGTGAGAATTATAAATCTTAAAGGAAAAAGGGAGACTCTGTAGGACCTGGTGAGTCAACTGGAGAATTTTAAAGTCTGGTAGCCAGGGCTGTTTTTCAGCACAACAGATCACATTTCTTACCGCAGCGCTTACTCTGTTTTGTTTTTGTAAATTGAGCAACAATTACTGGATGAGAACACATAAAAATGACACTAAACGGTCGGTCTGAGGTGAGACGTAGCATTACAAACGGCACAGTAATAAGAGCATTGCGTAGATTGTATTTTCTTTAAACGAAGTCTGCAGTGTTCAGATTTTGAATGGCTTTTTAAATTATTAAATGAAACGCAGTTATCATTCAAGGCTTCTAATAGCCGGCCGTACTGGCAAGGTACTTGGGAAAAGATTTGTTATGAAGTGAAAATGCGTAATAGACGGCTGGCATTAAATTGAGATACCTATTCTGGTTAATAAAGTCTTAAAACATATGTGTTCAATTTAACTCTGCTAAGTGCATTGCAATGTGTAATGTCAACCATAATTTTGGGCACAGATGCTTTTTTATATTACCAATAGACCTGACTAGTAACTATCAGAAAATACTTAATGATTGATCTCCTTCTGAATATCGTATTTTTAAATACGTATTTTCTAATTTTTGTTTGATATCAATGGCAACAGTGTTACTTTTGGTATGTTTTGATCCATTCCATTTTAATGAAAACCGTCGTGTAGTTATGTTTTACCTCTAAATTATTTTTAATCGCAACGTTAGTTAGAGTTCATTATTTCGATACGAATTATAACAATCATGAATAATTCCGTAACGTCTTCAGTGAAATGCATCTTTTTCAAAGAAGAAACATTTTCTAAATCAAAAGGGCAAAAGAGGGAGAAGGGTCAACGGGGAAAAACAGTAAATCGCAAATTAAAACAATTTCATGAAAGAACCGGGGTTACCCTTGGAGGTCTTGCTTGGGATTTTGGCATGTTGCTATGGCTACAGACTATGAGATCTGGATGTGTTTTATTTGTCACGTAACGCAACGTGTTTCCTTTCACAATACACGACTTTCTCAGAGCTCGATTCCCGCAGATCAGTGTTCAGCAGAAGATCATTGTGTTACCACGAATTGTTTTTTAAAGATGTTGTCCAGAATTTGATTGTTACCGAATAAGGAAGTAACCACACACGAAAGTGCACATTAATTGTAACAGTAATAATAATTGGTCGACACATTGCTGTCTTATAGCTCCTGGGTTTCGATTCTGGTTTGGGTTGCCTTCTGTGTGGAGTTTGCGTGTTCTTCCTACGTTTCTCCTGGTACTTCGGTTTCTTGTCACCTTCCAAAGACATGCTCTCTTGGTTTATTGGCGCTCCTAAATTGTCCTTCCGTATGTCTGTTAGAGCCCTGTTCACCGGTTTGAGCTCCATCCCACCGCAACTTTGTAGGTGTCCAAAAATCGGTTTTTGAAAATGGATGAAAAAATACATTTTAATTAGAACAGAGACTCAGATTCATCCCTTTTTCCTAGTCCTTCGGACCCGAGCGCATCTATCTTATAAAAACAATACATTCCTATGAGATGCTGAGAATGTGTGTGATAGTGAGTCAAATTTCATGAAACCTTAAAATTGATAGACGCATCACTATTAAATCGAACAATACGTCGTTATGTCCAAAATACTCTGTTACACTGCATTCGTAAAAAACGATATTATTTAGTCCAAAATCTCGAAATGGCATACACACTAACGAACTTGATCTTTTGGAGGTGCTGGAATAATAACTACGTTAATTGTAATGAATTGTAAATTAACCATTGCAAATTCAAAATCATCATTTAAAGAATAGTATACAGTAGCAATGTCCCAAACATTAGTTCTGTGTACTGAACAGTAATTACCATCGCAAAACAAAACAACATTGTTTACTTTATGTGAAGTAATGTTGATCATGAAGGGAAGTGGTACTGAATGCTACAATGCTTCGTTTGGCTTGGTTTCAATTTTTATAGAACTGAAATTTAGCTGCTTATGGCCGTGTAAGAACGAAATAAGCAATAAGATCTTGTCTGAGATAATTATAAAATCTGTTTTCGAAAAGTATGAGCGCTTTTGGAAAGATCAAACGGTTCTATTTCCATAATAACCCGATTATAGATGCGATGTTCTCCCTGTGCCCGGAAGGGGTCGCCAAAGCCACAAACTGCAATACTGAAGGAGTTCATCCCAGCCTTTTCTGTCCTATTTGCCCGATTACCTGTTAAATCCATAGAAGCGATACGGCTCGCTTTTCTAGTTGCCTGACACGGCGTTGCATGTACCTGGAAACATGCTGAAACTTTTTAAAAGTAACACAAACTCCGTTCTTACTGCAATTATCATGCATAGTATGTGTTTGGGTGTGCAATAAGGGTCGGGTTGACTGAAACATGAAATTGATAGCCTGGGGTCGTCTTCTGTAGTTGAAATGACACTATGTTATGCCTTTTCTGGACAGTAAAATACCCTAGCAAAAATACAGCAACCGACTGAAAATGAATTAGCTTATTCTTTCCTGTGCTCATAAAGAATAAATACATTGTTTCACTGATCCGCGAGAGGCCTCTGTATGGCCACGTATTCTGTACATAGTTAATTCATAGACAGCACAGGCCCATATGTCGCTTGGAAGTCTCGGTAGTTATTGTCGCTAACGTTTCATGCATACATCTAGACAAATATATTTGCAAGTCGTGTGAATGAGTAGAATGTTCTTTCTGGTTGCGTGCTTAAACGTTAGAAATCACGCAAAGCCCCCTGGCTCGTTCACGGGCGATGGGGAAGCGGGGATAGGCCTATGGGAATTTTAGTAATTCCTTTCCCCCCATAAATGGTGTGTATTAACTACAGACATAAACATGTGCCATAAATATTAGCACTTGCATTTTTCCGCCAGGTAGCTTACAATTTAATGCGTCCCTTAGTATTAAAGCCAGTGACTTAAGTGGACCAAGCCTATCAAACTCTGCAACTGCTGCAGCTTTGAAGCGTCATTGAAAACCCGCAAACACCAAGTCTCCAGGAGCTGGACTGCGCACCCCTAAACAAGTTAATGTATTTCACTTCTATACTCATTCAAGTGTAGCTGTAAAGGTTTGGGAATGCCTGATTGAAGATACCTGACGTCTTCTGTTCCCTCGACCACACAAGATCATGTAGTAAAATCGAGATGTTTTAATTTGAGTAGGGCTGGTAGGAATAATCTATTCCTCTAGTTAGTGGTTGATAAAGCCCTCAGAATAAATAAAACAGATACTGCGTTTTATTTTAGACTTACCTCCCCATGGAATGATCTCTGCTAAATAAAAAAACACTAAATACACCATCTTAATTTGCAAGTTGGAATTTGGAAGTCTAATGTTTTTTCCCCCTAACAAAATACGGAGTGAAATACACATTTTCCAAGCAAAAAAGATACAGGTTTTAGGAAAGCAGGCAAAACTGCTGTTCTTTGACAGTTGAATTGGTATGAATACAGTATATCCCCGTCAGTTTACCGAACCGAGTGTGAATCTGCGTTTAGGGCTTGTTTGTGAGCGAATGAAGGCAGTGGAAAAGGGGAAATTTAATTCCCATCAGTGTTGTTCTAAGGACTTCAAACCTGATTAACACAATGACACAATGTGCAGGGGAATTGATTAGGGTCACTTACATCTTATTTCTTTTCTGACCTTTCTTTTCGGTTGACCCAGGAATATCCAATTTAGGAGAACTAATGAACACCCCGAAGGTTCATTGCAAGTGGGAAAAAACCTTAACCCCCTTCGTTTGCAATCAGGCTGTAAAAAAAAAAATAGGCGACCTACTGTTGTTGATACTGCGTCTTATCAAAATTTGAAAAGCCTTCTATTTCAATAGATCACTTCTTAGTAATCACGGACACTCGGGTTGCAGGTACAAAACAATTCTTCTTGCCATGCGGGTTAAAGGATTTAGTACCGCTACAGCGCAGTGATGCTCGCTGTTGACTTGTAAGTACAGCGGGTGTAGCCCCTATCATTATAGTAGGCAAATTAAACAGCTGCATTCAGTGAGATCAGACCAGCAGCCGCCACTTGTTAGCAGAAAGCAGGTCTAAGCTGAAAGCAACCAGTTGCCCAGTAGTTCTGGGACTCGTGTTCCGCATGTCAAACGAGCGCAAAGCCTTATAGCGAACCAAGCCAGTCCACATGCTGTGCCGAGGTGAGCTCAGTGGGACCGAACCGCTAAACCCATACCAGTGACTCTTTTTTTTTGTATAATAACGGTAACAATTAAGAAACCGGAGATAGAGGGTCTGCTCTAGGGAGCCGACGCCGGAGGTGCGATCTCTACAGCGGCGTATTTTTATTTTTACCGGAGAGGTTCGGAGCTTAACGAACATGGTGGAGCTGGAAAAGGATGTTCTGCCGCTGCCGCCGCGGTATCGGTTCCGAGACCTGCTGCTCGGGGACTGGCAAGCGGACGACAGGTGAGCAAAGCTGACAAATGCTTCAAAAAACAAATAATGCGTTAATGATTTATAATGTTCTTGCAGATAGGAGCAAATATTTAAATAAGCATTAGAATGCGCCGTTTTGTCGTTTCTTCATTCCTTACATAATCATAGCTTTCTTTTTTCCTGATAATTTTGTTTATTGACAGGAAGGAAAAGCCAGAAACTCCACGTTTTGCTTTATACAAGTGGTCGAGAACCTGTTGTTTATGCAAGGACAGCGGTTGAGTAATTTTGTCAGGGTTAATTACAGCCCAGTGACAACACGTTGCTGGCTTAATGCTACAGGCTGTATTTTTGTGCCTTAATACCAGACTGTAGAAGAGAGACACCGGGCTGCAGCAGCACTGTGCTTCCCCACAGCAAATAAACGCAACGTCGATCTGTCTTCCCTGATGCCCGGTGGCAATTGATCAGCTCCTGCCCAGTTTTATAAATATATCTGAGGCTGCTACCTTCAAGGCATCTGCAAGAATCGCAGCATCAGGGTATTTGCTTTCAAGATGCAGAGAAGGTACACGTTTTCCAGTGTACAGTTCTTATTCAACCTGTGTGGATACTTCAGCTGAACTATGAGGACCACACTAACTTTATTCGTGTTGGAACTGCAGTTCCAGTTATCGGAATTTGGCATAAAAGCACTGGGTCAATGTGGTTATCGTTCAGTATTTTCTTGGTATTAGTAATTTGCAATAAAATTATCCAAACGTATTTTTCTGTCTGTATAAAGCTATATGCAATAATGACAAAATACGGAATGTCTTGCAATTAAGTTAACCATGTAATTAGGTACACCGTTTGTGTACGCAGAAAGTTTATTTGGCCGTGTTCTTTTCTAAAACAAAACACCGGTCCTCACACAATCACCGTCATCCCCCGGACTTGACAGTTGGGTTTTATTTTATGAATCGTGAATATATTCATAATAGATCAGCAACTGAGCGTTGGATTCTTCATTAACGAACTTCTAATTTGTGATCTGGTTTGGCGAGTCATGTACCTATATTAATGTAGCGTATTTATGGGTTTGCAATGCTGCGTTCCTGTACACAAATCTACATTTGCTTTCATATGGGCATTCAGATCTTGATGATAGACTTGTGAGTGTTAATTATAACAGACTAGTTGCCTTTTGTTTTGTTTTTATAAATAATCAGGATCTTGTGACCTTGACGTGTTTCTGTTTTAATGCAAAACGCATAAGAATAAAAATAATTGTTCTATAATGCAAGAAATATGTTTAAACGGTTGATAGGGAGGTAGGTTTTTGCCTGTTAACTAAATGAGTAAAGACAAAATATAAACACTAAAAATCCAGATTGTCTCATTTTATCCTTCATGTATGGTGTTATTGGAATCTCATGGGTTTAACAGTAATAGAAAATGGAACCCCCTCATTTCACGGCTTTTTGGAGAGGTTTAGTGTGCACAGCTGCGCGGAAACGGCTCGGTCTTCCAGTGCTGTTAAGGAAGCAAAAATACTTTTCATGCTTCAGAGGAATCTGAATTAGTTCAGCCCGCGCTTGCGGAGTCCTAGACGTGTCTCAGATGTAGCGCATTTAGATTACAGCGACAGGAAAAAAACTGCGTAGATCCAAGTTCCAATCAAACCCGCCACTGAGCATTAGAGAAACTGCTTAGCATCAACGGCAATTGTATTTACGTGTGCCTATTTACTGCCCCGGAGTGTATTCCTAGCAATAATATTTGTGGTTTGTATTATGATTTTTTTTCTGTTCACTAAATGCAATGGAGGTTTTACAGTGACTCGTAGTGACAAGTGCATAGACCTGGAGTATCTTGTTTGTCTCCGAAAGAAGAGTTTGGAGAGCGCCCGAATCTTTTCATTACTTTTCAGCTGAGCATTAGAGGGGCTTAATGGTCGCAGTTTTTTACTTAGTTAACAATTATGATAGACCTTAACTGCCTTCTCATTTTTTATCTTCCTGTTTCTGTGGTGTTAAATTTTTCTCCCCTCGGTTCTCTATCTGCCTATCTTTTTACACCACTTTAACATTTCACTTAAACACGTTTTACAGGAAAGAAGTGTTTCTCCATTCTCTGCTCTCCTTTAGTGTCTGCTTTCCGCATTGGTGTTGTTTCCCCTGTGAAAAAGCATGGAGTTACAACAAAAGACCTTTAAATGGTAAAAAAAAAAAGTTGCTTTTCAGCGATAGCGAGGAACCGCACAGCTCCGTTTTGGATTTGATATGGAATAGCGGGAGTTAGAAGTAAAAGCTAATCTCGAATAAACGAGGAGAGAGGACCCAGCTTTCTTTTTCAAAACTTGCATGTCAGATATTGCTATGTCATAACGTTGATCATTTGCACACTTTTCCATATAAAACAGCAGCTAACTGGAAGCTGAATCAAGACAGTGAGGCCTCAGTCCTATCTCTCTTAAGAAGCAGAGTGTTATGGAAATTGAATGCTCTACTACTGCTGGACTACAAGATGAGCCCATCGATATATTACCCAAAGCATAATAATCCCCAGTGGAAAATATATTGGTTGTCTGCCACCATCAAGAACAGCTCTTGTGGGATGTTGTGTGCATTATGGCCAGCAACCATATCATTCTGCAGCTCACAACTGGCAACCTGTTAAAGTTAAGCAGGTGTGAGCCCAGTCAGTTAGTTAGTGGAGCCAGCAGAGGGTGTTCACCATGTGGTCTGTGTGGGTCCTAATGCCTCAGTATACTGATAGGGACACTATACTGTAAAAAGGTGCCGTCTTTTGGATGAGACGTAAAACCAAGGTCCTGACTCTCTGTGGTCACTAAAAATTCCAGGGTGTTTTTCAAAAAGAGTAGGGGTGTCCTGGCCAAATTTCCCATTGGCCTTTACCAATCATGGCCTCTTTATTGGCTTCATCACTCTGTTCTTCTCCCCACTGATAGCTGATGTGTGGTGAACGTTCTGGTGCAGGTGGATGCTGCACATTGGTGGTGGTGGAGGGCAGTGCTCATTACCTGTAAAGCGCTTTAATGGAGTGTCCAGAAGAGAGCTACATAAGTGTAGCTAATTAATTAAACCTGGTTTTAAAATATGAGCAACACAGTTCTATCCAGTTTGTCTAACAGGATCACCCTCATTAGAACTTGTGATGATAAGTCATGGTAGATGGGACTGCCCTGCATGTTTTCAATAGGATTGAGCTCTGGGGTGGAGCGGTGGCACTGTGGCTAAGGATCTGCGACTGTGGCTGGAAGGTTACTGGTTCAAGTCCCGTGGCTGGTAGAGGAATCCTACTCCAGGGGCACTGTATAAATGGCTGACCCTGTGCTCTGACCCCAAGCTTCTTTCTCACCGTCTGTGTGTCTCATGGAGAGTAAGCTGGGGTATGTGAAAAGACAAATTCCTAATGCAAGAAATTGTATATGGCCAATAAAGTGATCTTATCTTATCTGGTTCTGGCCCACTTGCCTGGCTCTAAGAGAGTATTCTTCAGATGGGGTTGGGGAGTAATATTCTGGCCAGCAAGGATATTTCCCGTTCTGTTCTTCCATGAATCAAGTTTGTAGGCCTCTGACTTAGATCGACGAAGCGATCAGAGGCAGGTAAGTATTGAAGCTCTGACTGATCTGTGCCCAGTCATATAGAGGATTGAGATTAGTCAGGGGATAGATACTTACCTGCCTGTAAATCGCTTCATTGACCTGAGTCAGAGGCTTCAAATTCCAAGCCTCAGCTCCTCTGCCTTTCTGCTGTTACTAAATGAACTAATTATTGCTCGTTTGCAAATTCTTTTTAAAAATGATGTTTGACAATTTGAAGAATTTAGAGTGCTCAGTACCTGAGGCCTAGAGAGAGGTGTTCAATTTTGTCCTGTCAATTGAACAATTAGGCCAATTTAGAAAGCAGATCAAACTGTAGCAGGCTGTGCTGGAATTCCTTCGATCTAAGTATTTTACACAATTTCTCAAGTTACTCACTTGATACTCAAGTTCCTTATCGACGGCCAATTAAAAGAGGCACGCTAAAGCAATAAAACTGCCACCCATGTGTAGCATTATCATTCGAATCACAGATTTGACATTTTTGAAAATTTTGCCACCACATTGACATATTTAGGGAGAAAAGGTGGTGTAGTGTACTGCACTGCTCCCTTGCATCTTTGGGGCCCTGGGTTCAGTTCTAGACCTGCTACCTGTGTGTAGTTTGTATTTTCTCCCTGTGTTTGTGTTGGTTTCCTCCTGCTGCTCTTGTTTCCTCCCACAGTCCAAAGACATAATGTTAGATTTACTGGCTTCTGGGAAAATTGGCCCTAGTGTGAGTGTATGCATGTCTGTTTTTGTGTCTGTCTGCCCTGCGGTGCACTGGCATCCCATCCAGTGCTTGCCAGGTTAGGCTCCGGCTCCCCCATGACTCTATATTGGATGAAGCGATTAGAAAATGGATGGATGCAATGATTAACTCATTTAAGTGAAGTTTGTTTGTCCTGACCATTTATTTGTCAGATTCTGAATACCAATTACCACTTAGCAGCATTCAGATACACCTGGGTTATAGATAATAATAGATTTTATTTTAATAAAATTGAAACAATCTTGCATATTTTATAATTGCACTAATTTAAAAATATTCTTCCAGTGGCGAAATTATGAATTTGCTTTTGGCTTCTGTTAATTAATACATTACACTAACTCCCCCAAGCTAGTAATGCTGATCCTACAATTTAATTGGTGAAATCTTTGGTTGCTGAAAAGAAAATAAATCCTATATGTAATTATGGTCTTAATCCCTAAGATCATAAGAAGGGATACAAATAAAAGGTGGCCATACTGATCCCAGTATCTTATCCAGCCACCACCTGAATGAAACCAAAGTATCTGCTTCAGCCATTTGACTAGGTAGCTTGTTCCACAACCTTTTGCATAGAGAAGTGCCTCCTGATTTTGGTTTTCAATGTACATGCACACAGTTTCCACTTTACCTGGTGTTACCTGGTTCAAGGTTTACTGTTCATTTGGAAGAAGTCCTCTTGGTTGTCTAATTCAGTTAACTGAGTTCTGTCTCCTCATTGTTTCATTTTCAGGGCAGGATGCCAAAATTGTCCAATTGTGATATGTCTTGGTCACCAATGAATTGGCAACCACGCCCACATGCAGATCAGTCCTTCTGAATGTGTAATTGTCACTTGCTCTTCAAGCTAACTCACTATTGCATTTATTTCCTCAACAGCTGTACCAACATACAGATAAACCCATGGAGATGTGTGGGCTGATTGCACATTTTCACACTTGGATTTGGAATGAGCAGCCACACAGCAGTTATCGTTGGCTGAATTAAGAGATTGACAGAGTAATTGAGAGTGAGCCCAGCAGGGATGAAAACTAGGAATGTTTGGGTCCTTGGTCATCAGTTGTTAAGTCTTGCATATTAAGCAGAGGGGAAATTGGAAAGATTAGAAATAATATTCACCTTGTTATCCCATTTTACCAACTTCACATGGTTAGTGATGCCCTTTCCTGGTCCTAGACAGTCCCGTGTTCAATGCAGGCTGCTCTTAATCATCATTTAACAGGACTTCTAACAAAATTTAGTGTTATTAACAGAAGAGTGATATAGTTTTTATTTTAGAGAATATTGAAATAAAAGAGATGAGTGTTTCCCTATATCTTCAGTTTCTGAAAATAGATAGATAAGACTTTATTAATCCTGTAGGGAAATTGATGTGTTACAGCAGTCCAGCCCAAGACAAGCAAAAACAGACATCAGAATAGTTATAAAACAAAAGACAACAAAATATAAATAAAATAAATAGAAATAAATACATAGGTGTGTGCAAAATGTGATGATCATAGTCACTGTAAAAACAAAAAAATATGTGCAAAATGTGCATAGGTATATACAGACTGATTGTCAAAAAAAAAGTACAATGGAGCAACATGCTGTCCATAGATGAGCAAATGAAGGGCTAACAGTCCTAGCATAGGGCAGTGTTATACACTCTGACAGCCGCCGGGAGGAAAGACCTGCGGAAACGTTCCCTTGCTAGAGCAGTCAGTTGCTAAAAGTGCTCCGCTGCCCAGTAACAGTCCCATGAAACGGATGAGAGGCGTTGTTCATGATGGCTGTGAGCTTGGTCAGCATTCTCCTCTCAGCCACCACCTCCAAGGGGTCAAGGCTCAACCCCAACACAGAGCCAGCCTTCTTGATGAGTTTATTGAGCCTATTTGCATCTCTTGTCATGATGCTGTTGCCCCAGCACACAACATCGTAGAAGATGGCCGCCGCCACCACTGATTCAAAAAAAATGTGTAGCAGTGTTCCACACACACCAAAGGACCTGAGCCTCCTAAGAAAATAGAGTCGGCTCTGACCTTTCTTGTATAGTGCGTCGGTGTTACCAGACCACTCCAGCTTATCATCCAGGTGTACCCCTAAGTACTTGTAGGACTGTACGCCCTCTATGTCCTCACCCTGGATGGAAACAGAGTTCAGCGGAGACTTATTCCTTCGGGAGTCCAAGATCTTTTATTTGGTCTTGCTGGTGTTAAGCTGGAGATGGTTTAGATGACACCACTCCACAAAGAAAATTGGAGTGATCAATGAAATGCACTATAATGCACCAGATTTATCCATCCTCAAGGATCCAGAATGCTCAGTTTCAGTGGATTAAAATTGGATGTTATCTTTGCATAGATGATGGCTGTGGGGAAAGGATATTAGGCTATACTCTTTCAGTTTTTTAAAGATTCTCCTTTTAAAAGGCATATGTGTGGTAGATACAATTCAAAACCACTATCATTCAGGAAACATCTTCAAAGTCAGTGTGCTGGTCGGAAGGATGAGTCAACTAATTCCCTTTTGGTAGTGCCTGTGTCCGTGGATGCTCCTTCTTTTCTTCCTCTTAGTGCTGATTTTTATATGTAGTGTATTTGCTCTTGATGATTGATGACATGGGAATTATCTCGGAATCGAGCGGCTCCATTATTCTGGGGCTAGCTCATCAAAGTTTAATAAAAAAGATTTCATTATCAAATGTCGCGTGAAAACGGTCCTTATCTGGTCACCCTTTTTTTCCTCTCTCTCTTCCATTTTTCATAGCCTTCTGTTTTAGCTAGTGTTTAAAAATCTTTTAATCCCCAGGCCTTTTTCTTCACCTTGTAAAACATTTGGGAAAAGTACATTTTTCAGCCTATACTTTATTGCCAAAGCTTTATTTTTAATTTACAACTAGCAATACTTTTTTTATCTCTAAAGTTTGAAACTGCCAGTTCGTAATTAACTCTGCTAATTTCTGAAGGCCCTCTGCTTGTGCCCTAATATGGAATGGACTGGTTCTTAGTGGGAAGATCACACCCTCGTCTGAAAATGACACCAGTAATGAAGCTGATCTGGACTACTGGGACTGTCCCAGCATCTAAGCTAGTTCTACAGTTCACACTGGTATAGTCTATCTCTCTCTGGTTCAGTTCACTGAGCAGAAGGAGAGGCAACTGTCTTCAATTCTCAGTATTAAGTCCTTGTATACTGTATATCATGTCAGCACTGGAAGTGGTAGCTATAGCAAAATGAAACATAAAAATGACAAACTAAATATAGAACCGTGCACTTAAAGACTTTAAAGTTATACTGCTTATGTAAAAACAACGCTGTCTACAGTACATAAAATATCTGAAGTTACAGGGTAGTTATATTGTTTCGATGCTTGAAATGTTCTTGCACATTAGTATGCAGCCTCAGCAATATTGAAAATCCTTAATGTCTTTGAAAGCTATGAAAATCATAAAAACATGCATTTATGGAGCTCTTTCTTATATCTAGAAGCCTTTAATTCCATTTTCTCATACATACATACATGGAAATGGACCAGACTCCCATTGTGTAGCAGCATGAACCATTTCATATTTTATTCTGAATGCAAGCAGCTGGCTTCTGATGAAGCAGAAAGCCCAGATATTTCATGTTATCTTAACATCACCTGCAGGGCTATGGTGTACATTTCTCCCAAGGAAGGTAAGAAGCTTAAAAAATTCAATGTCTGGTGCTGATTGTTAAAGTCTGCTGTTTTACAACAGGAGACGGACTAGACCCAGTGCAGTAAGAGTCTTATATGTTTTGCTGCAGTGTATGTCTGGAGTGAAGGCTGGGAAAAAACAAATGGAAAATGCAATTATATGTTAATTATATGTTTTAACTGCAGGTTTGGAATCCATCTTTGAATAAATAAACCTCCAGTCCAGTTAGTAAGGCAGTGTTTGTGGAATGTGGAATGCTCCCCCTTGATTTCAACAGGGAGATGGGTCAATAATGAGCAACAGCAGTCAATATAGTTAATCTCCCTTCTTTTCACGACAAACAACAGGACAAAATCTGTAAACTAAATTAACAGCAGTCAAAGATTGGACCTTAATGATGTCTTTTGGCCACAACACATGGGGTTGGATAACATTTTGACACTCATACAACCAAATGTATAATGGACTGACATTCCTAGTTCCTGAACCATCTCTCCTGTGGCTGTTTCAAGTCTGCCTGTTCATAGATTTGGTATCTAGCTTTAGACTTTTAGATTAGCTAAGTTTCATGAAAAATATTTTAAAATATTGTGATTTTAGTTAAGTCCTAAAGGCACAATATTAAGTATTTTTCATTAAGTCCTTGCTTATTTTTCAAACACTATTTTAAAATTGCCCCTGGAAAAGTAGTGGAAACAAGCAATAGGGACTCATTCCACATGGATGGTAATACTGTATTTCATCACCAAAGATAATAATTTCAGAGCAACTGTGCTTTGAGAGAAGAGCTAACACCTTCTATGAACTTTCAGAAGGCTAACTATCAAAGCCCAACATCAGGGCTGAAGGTTTCTCATACCAAGTTAGAAAGAGAATTTGAAAGAGAATATTTGGGGTGTTTTGTGCTTGTATTGTTTTATCAGCTGTCGAAAGTCAAAAGGTGACTTTGCATGGGTTTTGTTTTGCCCTGCTGCTCAGATAACACTTAACTCTGATAGTAACCAATATCAGCACTGAATAAACAGTTAGAAGGGCAAATGCTCTGAGCACAAGTCACAGGAGAGAAGCAGGCAGATCAGGGACAATAAGATAGGGAACTAAAAAGGAACAATACAATGCTATGATAACATGCTGCTTGTTTTACATAATTAGCACCTATTTATTGTTTTATTCTTCTTCTGCAGCACATTGTGCATCAGTTGCACTACATGTTTGTATACAGTATGTGAGGAGGGATAAAGGATCTCGAAAAGAATCCTCAGGCTCATAGCTCATAGGGGAAGTAAATGGGGGTTGCACAAGGCTCTGAAACTGACTAGCAGAATATGATGTATTGAAGCTTGTGCCATAGAGATATGCCTACTACTTGGTACTGAACATTGTCAATTCTTTCAACTGGCCGTTTAATATGTGTAGTATGTCACCCTTATGAAATTTTTGTGGGAACTACACAGGGTAAACTACACACACCTGAGAAGCACGAGGCATGGGCAGTACTGTTGTCCTTCAAGTGAGAATGTAGACATAATACATTCATGGAATTAATCACAGATGCGTAGTCAGTTGGTATGTGTATTAAAAGCATTCCAAGGAATGGAGATCAGAATCAGCACAGGAAAGAGGTATGGTTATAGAAGATGAGTCAACTATACTCTAAATTAGAGCTGACAGAGGGAGGTACTATCTAAAAAGAAAGTGTACCCTCAAGCACAATCTTGGTAAAAGGAACGGCAGATGGAAGGAGCTGCTGCCTTGACAGAAGGCACTGTCATGCCCAAAACTGGCAGATAGAAGGCGCTGTTGCCTTGATAGAAAGCACTGTCTTGCCCTGGACCAACAGATGGAGGAAGTAGTGTCAGATTCCAGTATCAGCTAATTGGAGAGGGAGTCCTAGAAGCTGATGGTCAGAGTTGTCATCTATGCAGAACGCAGCCAAGTAGATACTGTAAGTCCCAGAAGTCAGCCTGAGGAAACAGTCTCATCTGAGGAGAATCATGGGAGTCTTTTGAAAGGGGAACGCAGGGGTTTGTTGGGACTCTGATTTCACAGGGGTGACAAAAACTGAAGAAGGTGTACCAATGAATGGCAAAGGAGATTTTCTAGACATATCTACCTTCTATATGAGTAAAAGAGGCAGGTCACAAAAGGGAGCTCCATCCACACATTAACACTCAACAGCACAAGGCAGGAGTGAGAGCTGAGTGGGGGGCTCACTAAAATCCACAATCCCAACAGGGCTTGATAAAAAGTTAACATGCGCAGTGGAGGAACTCAGGGTGTCACCAAAGTTTGGACATCCAGTTCTGGAGGTGATCTGTAAGATCTTTTGTACTGTGGGGGGACATGGGATGATGTACTGAAGTAACAGATCCATCCATAGGTCATCTATGCTACAAAAATTTGTGATGTTGGAGAAATGTGAGTGGTGTCACACCAATGCCTGCTGTCAAATGGTAACTTTACTGTATTAGAGATTTAAGAAAATGACTAACCGGTTAAAACAGAACAAACAGATTGTCCGCCTTAGCAGACAGTGCTCCCGCAATGATAAGCGTCTGAGCCAGAATACCTCTAGTAGTTTTGATCTTATGTGTTCCCGTCATGTCTACTCACATGAAAATGCTTGTCGGTGTGCTTTCAGACTAGTACTAGAAACACACTTGGGTCATTTTTCATTTGGCTTAACAATGACACAACATAAAGTTTCATCTTTGGTTATGTTATTCTTTCTTGTGTTATGGTCGGACATCATAAATCTTAATTTTTCCAGTTCTTGGAAGCTGGCTTAGACCAGGTTCAGATAGCATTAGGATGAGTTCCTTTAGGAAAGATGTGCTGTAGGCCACTGCATGTAATAGTTTTGGATGCCAAAGAGGTGTCGGTCCACAAAATCCAAAGGAAAATACTGCTGAGGTGGCAGAGATCATTGACTGAGAAACAGCTGTTTTTTCATGTGGTTTTGCTGTGCTGTTTGTTTGTGTGCCTGTTATGATTATCCTGATACCTGAAGAAGTGAAGCAGGCTCAGCATCATATACATTGTGTTTTATTCTTTCTTTTTACTTTTTAGAATGGAAGTAACCTAATCTTGTTTCTTAGAATATTTATCAACCTGTTTGCAGTGAAAATAAGGGAGACCTCACGGTAAATAGCTCAACAAGAGACTTTAAATCTCTTTATTCCATGAGTTCACAGGTCCATATTCTTAACGTGGCAAGATTGTACCTCTCAACAGCTAGTCTAGAGTGGAGAATTAGCTTTTGCACAGTGTAACTGTAGATGAAGGGAGCCTATCTTGGGAGCTGTCTTGCAATGGTGTCAAGCAGTGAAGGAGATTTCTGAACAGTAAGTGTGAGTTGACAAGTGTAACAGGTACATATCTAACCAGCTGTCACTGTGAAACCTACAACAAGTGATGGGATTAATTGGACAAGTTTCCAGCTGTCTGTATAGTGGATGTACCTGGGTAGCTAGCACTTAATCGCAGCAGAAATCACTGCGCACATATCTGTTGATCTGTACTATATGTCATAGTACATTCTTCTGACACAAAGAACTTGCTTGGCTCTTGTCAAGATTAATTAATTTTATAGACCAGAAACACTAACTTTTGGATATTGAAATATTTTAAATTGGTGTTTGAGTGACAGCAAAAGCAAAGCTGCTTTGTGCTTCTGTTAAAGGGCAGATGTAAGCAGGTAAAATTATAGACATGAACATTTTTCTGAAACACAATTTAGGAAAAACAGGTTTGGTATTGAACTGTCTCAAAGTTATGAAAATGACATACAGTTTACTGTAAACTTGCCTTTCTCATCGCAATCCTCCTGCTCTGCATTCAAAGCTTTTCACAGTGTGGGCTTTCTGTCACCAGCAGTACCAGTATCTTCATGCAGCAGTGCAGAGGAGTGCTTAGGTTTCTGAAGTCAGGAGAATGTGTGTTCAAATCCCAGATGGGACGCTATTGTACCCATGAGTATGTCACCTCACTGAGATTGCTGCAGTAAAAGACCCAGTGCTATTTATGAATAATGTCAGTCATGCAAATGTAAGTCAGTTTGGATAAAAGTAATTTAATACTCATATGTAATGATTCTCTATAATAATAGCATTGACATTTATTTTCCTGTTTTCAGTCCAAAGCCCAGGTGTGTTTATACTTGTTGTGATTTTCTTTAATTCCCTGTCCTGTTAAGATCATCCCATGATCTATCTGTGAAGTTATGAAATAGAGACTGGTGAGGTCAGGTACTGTATATCATTTCATAATCGTGCTTCCTGATTTTTCATTTAGGCAATTTTTGATTTTGTCTAAGTTAAATTAAGGCTTCCCCTGTAAGTAGTAAGTAAGCCTGGGTCTGGTTGGTGCCAAGATGGGAGACCGTGGAGAGAGAGATACTATGCATTGAGATGGTCCATCTAAAGCATTAAAGTTTAAACGGCATGTTTCATAGGAATGTTCTAACCTGGACCTAACCTAATTCAGACATTGCTGTGCTCAGCAAATAAAAAAGCACCAATACAGAGTGCGATTCTGGGATGTATATAGATATGTATGTGTCCACTACATGCACATGTTTGTATACATACAGAATATGCATTCTTCCACAATAATTACTAGAAGGTTTTCAGACCTTACATACTGTAGCCAGAAGAGCTGTCATCCTACACATATTTTCTCCCACACATTGTTGAATGGATATCTTAACACACACATTGTCTTGACTCTAATGAAGTGCAGATGTACTGTTCTTGTCTCCAGGAGGCCATGGTTCATTGCAGTCATGAAACTCTGGGATAAAATAGCTTTTTGTCTTAATGGCTTTTTTCTTGGCCAACATAAACTTTATCCGGCTCTATGGCAGATCACTCTGTGTGGCATTCCTTACTCCTCACTAAATTGTCTTGTACCCCAGATTACAGAATCCTAGATTTTTAAAGGGGCAGTTTTTTTAAAAGCTTTCCCTTTTCATTAATTTTGCACCAGTTTTGTGTCTTACTGTATATGGCTTTCAAGGCTAGCCTACTATTCCAGCAAAAGCAGCTTCTATAAAGGTGGCTCAAGGCTTAAATAAGAGAAAGTGATGAAGTGAAAACACATCGGTAGTGTGCTGCCTGAAAAAGCTAAACAACAGTGATTTTAGAGGTGCAGTGTTATCCATCCCTGAGAGTTGCTCCAGCTGATTGAGAAAAGTTTGTGTTATTTTTTATTGTTTATGTCCAGACGGATTTTGAGCTAATGAGTTCTACTCTTGCTTTGTTCCAGCAGCTGTCTTTCTGGTATCACATCTACCTCCTAGAGACATTTTTCTCCATATTTTAATGGGATGGAAGACTTTTGCAGTTACCGTGGGCCCAGTCAGTGGCAGATCTAAGACATGCCATATAGATGGCATCTTCCAGGGGTCACTGTTGTGCACAGCTGAAGTGCTGTGTGATTAGAAATTTTAATAGAATGTGAAAAAATAGGTATCTTACTTCGTAGATAATATAGCATATGTATAAGCTTTGTTTATGATGTGTCCTCCACTTATTCTTTCAATGAATATCTTCAAGAAGGCTTACCATTACACAGAATTGTATATTGTATATTTAAAAGTATAGTCACAATATGTAAGACAGCCCCGAAAGGATGTGACAAAATATGAAACAATAGGGAATGAAGCATCAGCAAACAGCAGTCAGTATAAATGGGTTCTCCAAGCAGTCCTATAGCCAAACACCCACACACACTCTTACACACACACAAACACCTTTGTCTCCTCCACAAACCCCAACTAAGAAAACAGAAAAAAAAGGAAAAAGTTTTGTGTTTCTTTTAAGGCCAACTCTTCTCCAGTTTGTTGTGCCAAGGAGGCGTCTTGGCCTAGATGTTCAAGTAAAAGGAACTAAGACGCAGTTTTCTGCCAGGCTGAATTCTCAGCACAGTGACTAACTCACTCCTTTGACGCTGTAAATTTTTTTTTCAGGAGGTTTCCCAGTAACACTTGTACTGATTATTTTATTTACTTTTAAAAATAGCTTGGGACTTTTGAATCAGTTACAACACTGTCAGAAAATGTCAAAGGTGTTGACATGTTGATTTTAAAATATGGACATAAACTTCCAGGAACAAAACACATGAGTAACTGACCAGGTACTGCGTGGTAATGCTATAATATAATTTGTGTGTACTCTTTATTTTTTAATTACTTGATAGTTTATATCTTGGAAAGTTTGGCTGCAAGTTGTTTCTTAGAGTAAATCTGGCATCTTACCAATTTCAATGCTAATATTAAAGGACTTCTCCAAGCAGAGAAGCACAGTGATGTGCAACATTAGTTTTTGACCATTACCGAAGTAAAAGGTTTGTGTGATTTCTTGGAGGGACTGCACGTTTTGAAACCTCCCACTACAAAAAAAAAAGCTAGCCTGTCCAGAGGCTGTGTGACAAGCCTCTCAAGAAAATAATGCCTACAATGAGAAAAATAACCCACTAACGTGCCGCTCAAGGTTTAATGAGATCATTCAGCAACCACTTCCTGTCTCCATCGCTCATTATCCGGATCTCACTCAAGAGAAACATCTAGGAGGGCATTCCCTGGAAATGTGCTTTCCAAGTGGGAACTGAAGAGCTTATTGAGAGTCACCACTTGGGAGCACAGCACAAAAATGGAGCCAGTGGGTAAAAGGCCAACCTTTAGTGTCTCAGCGGATGCCTTGGTAGAAGCTACAGTTGTTCACTACTACTGCTCTGCAGTAAGTAGTGAACAACTGCAGCTTAGACACAAAAAATCTTAGATACAGAAAGGTGTTACCAAATACGTAAATGCTCTGCTGGCATTTTCTACCACTGTTTCACTTTGTGTGAGTTAACAAACTTCAAATCACATTGCTCAGAGTCTGCAAAAATCTGATCATCGTGGTTTCAGCTGAAATGTTGTAGCGGGGAATGCATTTTAATTGTCACTCACTTTTAATTGGCAGGCATTCATCATTAACTCTATTTATTCCTCCTACCAAGCTAAAAAGGCTTTGTTACTACAAAATATTCACTGTTTGGTTGAAAAAAATGGCTAATGTTTCAGCAGAATGCCATAAATAGTTTCAACATAAAGTATTTAAAGCATTATTTAAATTCAGTAAAACAATGCAGGATGTCCTAGACTTCTGTAGAATACATTTGTTTTGTTTATTCTTCATATGTTTGGATTTCTCCCCCAAAATTCTGAATGAATGGTTCTATTTGGGCAGCAGAGTGTCACAGTGGTTAGCGTTGCTGCTTTGATTGGGTTCAATTCTATGTTTGTGTGGGTTTCCTCCAGGTGCTCTGGTTTTCTACCAGTCTAAACGCATACTGGTAGGTTAATTGATTTCTGGGATAACTGGTCCTGTTGTGAGTGTGTACATTTCTGTGTCTGTGTCTGTGTACGCCCAGCAATGGCCTGAACACTCATCCAGGGTGTATTCCACCTTGCGCCTGTTGCTTGCTGGTTGCTTGCTCTGGCTCCTCTGCTAGCCCGAATAGGAGGAAGAAATTAGAAGATTTTCAGAAACTCTGTTTTCCTGGTGGTCCTGGGGGCGCAGAGACTTGTTTTTGGCGCAGTGTTCTGAACCCCGCTGGCACAAAGAAATTATGCATCTGTCCATTTTCGTCTTCGCACCCATCAGCCTTCAGAATGCTGCTTTTCTCCAGAGTTCTGTACTTTGTCGTGCTCCTGAGCAAAATGACAGTAAAGACTTACCGACAGCTGCCATACCCTCCACAGCCAGTAAAACTGAAGAGAGCCATTACTATCACCTGATGCAAGGCCATGATTAAGAACATCAATGCTGTATGCAATAAAACCAGGAACAAATGACCGTAAAACACTTCTAGGGTATAATGCCCATTTACAACTAGGACCCAGAAGACACATTTTGCCTTTCATTGCAGCCCATCAACAAACCGTTCTCAAGTAACCAGGGGTGTCAATGAAGCCTGACACTAAGTGCATTTTGTGTTTTGAATGCTCTCTGTGGCAATTCAAGAGCAGCACTTAGTGCAGGTTGTAGGTGGTGGGGCACACTGGGTTCTCCGCAGAAGCTGGAGGATGCTAATATGGTTAAAACAGAGACTCCACAGCCTAGTAGGGTTTTCTGTGCTTTTTTAACACCTCAATTCTTAACATTCCGGGAAAAAAAGTAGCCAAGACATGGAGGTCAGAAGTTGGCAATCGCTGGCCTGAGCTATTGGAATGAGAGGGCTACTGGCAACTCCTTGGTTCTTGAGAACCACTGAAGGTTCTGGGTTTGAATCTCCTATCTTCCTTCTAGAACTAATTTCTTGATCAATTTGCTCAAGTTACACAGGTTATGTACCTGGAAATATAGGACTTTATTAGTAATACCTGTCAGTCCGGCACCCAATGTACCCAGTTTTTCTGCTCAGTAACTGAAATTCTTGTAAACTTTGCAAACTAGTTAGCCATCTCTGTCCTCTGTAGCACGGGACACTGAGCTGAAAATTGCTCATGTAGTACCCATCCAGCAAAAATGTGGCAAAACTCAACCAAGTAATTATGTTACAAATATGTCTTACATTTATTACTTGCAAGGATATGCAGGGGATGAAGAACTGAATTAGAAAAGGACTTGAATATAAGAGAGGTTCCAAATGATAGGTTGTGTTTGGCCCATTTTGCTCATTCAGTGGCTAATAGCTTAATGACCCCATAAATTCCATCCATTTTCTAAGTGCTTCATTGAATTCCGGATAATGGGGGAGCCGAAGCCTATCCCAGCAAGCAACAGGCACAACAAGGTGGCGTACACCTTGGACATCCATTGCAGGGCCAGTCCATTGCAGGGCACATACAGACATACACACACTCATACCAGGGCCAATTTTCTCGGAAGCCAATTAACCTGCCAGTATGTCTTTAGACTGGTTGAGGAAACCAGAATTGGAACTCCCCAGAGCCCCAGTGGCAGCTATGCTAACGGCGTTTGAACTGTCAGTTTCTTTAAAAAATCCCACATAGTCATCTTCAACCAATGCTCCTCAATTTGTTCTTCACCGGTTCCTGGCTCTTCTGTTGTTGTAGGTTTTGAAGCTTGAGTTGGCCTGGTCAATATGCTTTTTTCTGGAGTCGGAGATAGCTGAATCAGGTGCTTACGACATCGGCTTGTTTACAGTGGCTCATTAATGACCAGGGAGGTTTAAAGAACAGTATCACTGGTGTCTCTTCTGGGTAATTTCAGCTCTGGCAATAAAAAAAACATTGATTGATTCTGACAGCTTAATTCTTGCTTTGATTTGCAAGCTGTAGCACAGCCTGTTTCTGAACTAATTTCCTTCATTTTCTCCCACTGCCTCACTAATTCACCCCACTTCACTTTTGTAAATTTCATCACAAGCCTTCCAATCCATTAAGGAGGCACTTTTTGCAGGTCTCCCCGCAAAATCACTTATGCTCCCGTTCCGAGGCTCCTGCAGTGTTTGTTTTATGGTCCCGTTTTCAGAATAAATGTACATTTTGTCCTCATTAGATCTTTTCTATTTGGTTTCAGGACTTCGATTTCATATTGGGGTTGAGCTCCAATGCTATAAGCTTGTGCTTTCGTAAATTTTGATAGAATATAGAAAGCCAGACTTTCAAATGATTGTCGGAAAGTTGGCAGTAAAAACAATAGAGATCTCAGTGTTAAAATCACTTTAGAAACACGCCTGCAGTTCCTGTTCCGGTGCTCTGGAAGACATCTTGCCTGGTGACAGTACCCAAAAAGGGGCACCCTAAAGTCTTGAATGACTACAGACCAGTGGCACTGACATCACACCTAATGAAAACTCTGGAAAGGCTTGTACTGGACCACCTCAGAACAATGGTGAGTACAGCACTGGACCCCCTGGGAGCATTGTGAGAGTTATGTTCTTTGACTTCTCCAGTGCCTTTAACACCATCCATCCACCATTACTGAGAGATAAGCTAAGGGTGGCACAGGTGGACACTCCCCTGGTGTCCTGGATTATAGACTATCTGACCTGCAGGCCACAGCATGTACAGCTACAGAGCTGTGTGTCCGAACAGGTTGATAGCAGTACTGGGGCTCCACAGGGGACTGTCCTTGCTCCATTCCTGTTCACCTTTTACACCTCTGACTTCAGGTACAACTCTGAGGCATGTCATCTGCAGAAGTTTTCGGATGACTCTGCAATTGTGGGATGTATTAGAGAGGAGAGGGAGGAGGAATATAGGAGCTTGATTACCAACTTTGTGGAGTGTTGTCATCTTAACCATCTCCAGCTAAACACCAGCAAGACTAAAGAAATGGTCATGGACTTTAGAAGGAATAAGTCTCCGCTGAACCCTGTTTCCATCCAGGGTGAGGACATAGAGGGGGTGCAGTCCTACAAGTACTTAGGGGTACACCTGGATGATAAGCTGGAGTGGTCTGGTAACACTGACACCCTGTACAAGAAAGGTCAGAGCCGACTCTATTTTCTTAGGAGGCTCAGGTCCTTTGGTGTGCGTGGAACACTGCTACACATTTTTTTTGAATCAGTGGTGGCAGCGGCCATCTTCTACGCTGTTGTGTGCTGGGGCAGCAGCATCATGACAAGAGATGCAAATAGGCTCAATAAACTCATCAAGAAGGCTGGCTCTGTCTTGGGGCTGAACCTTGATCCCCTGGAGGTGGTGGCTGAGAGAAGAATGCTGACCAAGCTCACAGCCATCATGAACAATGCCTCTCATCTGCTTCACGGGACTGTTATTGGGCAGCGGGGCACCTTTAGCAACTGACTGCTCCAGCTACGGTGTTCAAGGGAATGTTTCTGCAGGTCTTTCCTCCCGGCGACTGTCAGGGTGTATAACACTGCCCTAGGCTAGGACTGTTAGCCCTTCATTTGCTCATCTATGGACAGCATGTTGCTCCATTGTACTTTTTTTTGGACACTCAATCTGTATATACCTATGCACATTTTGCATGTATTTAATTGTTTTTACAGTGACTGTGGGCATGTTTTGCACACACCTTGGTAAACTGCTGTAACACATCAATTTCCCTTTGGGATCAATAAAGTCTTATCTATCTATCTTAATTAACAGATGTAATTTCTTTTTATAAGAGTTACTGCTTTGTTATTGTTTACGAAGCATGATGCTGCTTAATTGCCTGGTGTGAACTTTGATTTTTTTCCAAAGAACAATTTAAAGCAAAACCTAATGTAGCATTAACCACCTACCAAGTTGTTAGAAATGAAGAAAGACAAAGACAAAACACTTCTTGCATACAAAGCACTGTTTTATTTTATGTGAAAGACTGTTTTACAATGACTCTTGGTAAAATACAGTTCAATTTTATGAAAAGGTCAAAGTCCAAGTTACTGTAGGTGCTTAGTATTTCTAGATTAGGAGTTGGCTTTAAAAATCTGTTAAGAAAAACCTTAAGTTTTGAGGTTCCATCCATCCATTTTGTTTATTGCTTTATCCAAATATGATTGTATGGGAGCAGGTGCCTCTTCTAGTAAACAACTATATTTTTGTATTTAGGATAAAAATGTACTATTTTATTTTTGCATAATTGGCACAAGGGAGAGCACACTCTGTATGGGTTGCCCCGTTCATGTCAGTGTCTTAAACAAGCCTATATTAATTAAAGAAATAATATGATATCTGCTAATTTGTCTCATGTGATATCTTGTGTTTGTGGTGAGGTGCATTGAATTTGTTTTGTAATTGTTTTCTCATTCTCTTGAATCTTGGAATAATAAAAAAGGCCTCTGACTAGGTGGTATCATAGTTCATCTGTAAGTCTGCAGTTTGTGAGCAATGAAGGGGCGGTACAGTACGTTGCATTGGGTGCAGTTGAACCTTTAATCTGTGGTTTAATCTGTGGTGTTAAACACCGCTGGCATGTTCTCTGTTCTCTGACTCTCCCCATAGAATAGGACTTTTACAGGCTGTGCGTAAGATTTCCCCACAGTGAACAGAACTGGAACAACAAGAATATTATATGCATAGCTGCTTTTCAATTACTCCTATACACATCTTGGTGTCACACCATCAGAACTCAAAACATGATCCTCGTAGGCAGAGGTCTGGGGCTAACAGGGAAGGGTTATTGAATTCAAATGGTGCAATGAACACCAGCTTTTTTATGATTTGTTTACTTCTTCCTGAGTAGGCCAAAGGAAAGCAAAAATAAAAGGCAATTGGAAAGAAAGTCACAGATGTTTGCGCATACAATAAATGCGGGTGCTTGTCTTCCTTGGCTTTTTGTGGATGGGTGCACTGCAATTTGATAACCTGTCTTTTTTTGTTGTTTCCTGGGTGTCATTTGGTGTGGGGATTATCCGTATCCCTCTAACAAAGCCTTGCTCGCTCTCTCCCTCTCACTTTCGCTGCCGTATTCTGGGCATTCCTCCAGCGCTGATCTCTCATCCTCTTGGGAGCTGGCCTACAGGATCCAGCAGGAGGAAAGAGAGGGGGCCCGAGGGAACATAGAGACACACCTCACACATGTTCCATTTAACACAGTCTCTGCAGCGTATAGCATAACAGTACAATGTCTCTCTCTGTTGGTGAATTCTCTATAAGGTTACACACAAGAGGAGCTCATTCAGCCCATTTAGCCCACATGGGAGCTAGATGTTAATCGATCCAAGGATCTCATCCAGCTTCATCTTGAAAGAAACTAGAGAATCCTCTTCCACCACATAACTGGACAGACTTTTCCATACTCCCATAGGTAAAAAAGTGCTTCCTGCTCTCAGTTTTAAGTGCACTTCCACCTAGTTTTCAGTTGCATCCTCAATGCCATTTTATTAGCTATGTCCCCATTAAATCACCGATCAGGTACTAGTTCAGCATGTGGCACAGGCAGAACTAATACCCAACTCGAGAGGGCTGGGCACTTCCTCCTTTCCTCTAGTGTGCATCCATGATCTTGTGTTTACAAAATCTGCCTGTGCACCATTTGACTTCACTCCATCCATCAACGGAGGGCCAGGTTTTCCAGGAATTTAAGTTAAGAGAGACTATGTAAGATCTGGCTATCACAGGAGGTCCCTTTGCAAGCTGAAGCCAAAGATTATCATTTGCTCCATGGGGTTGAGAGGTTCTCAGATGTGCTGCCATCTTTGGTGGTTAAACAACCTCTGATAAGCGCCTTTGTTGTATGGGTTGACCTGCAGCTACAAAATACCCACAACACAATGTAACCATTTCAGTTGTGCTACAAATTAGGAATTAATATTCCTAGTTTGGCATTGCTGATTGTTAATTAACTGGCACACGCCCCACTCCATACTAGCACAGGGATGATGAAGGCAATATGCATAGTCTAACACTCACACTTACTTTTGCTTGGTTTAAACTGCTCAAGCAGAACACTGAGAGCCATGAAGGTCAATGTCACGCACAAGCCAAAGGCTCCCTGGTCACTCAACCTCAGCTGCCACTGAGCACTCATCATCTGTGTCTTTGGGAGGAATTCAGATTACAGCTGGCTAGTGAATGTGCTCACATTTACACCAGTGATCTGTGGTCTATAGTGACACCAGCTTCGAAATATTGAGTTATATCTCTGCTTAGCCACCTGCATGGGATTTAAATCAGAACCTGTTTTGGTACTAGTGAAGGCGTCAGTAATACCTGTCACAGCTGTGTACAACATGCTCCCCCTCCCACGTCTGCAGAGACAAGGCACTTCAGATCCATCTTAGCACTGTAAATATCAGTCGGCTTATTTTTATAAATGGCGAGTATTTAATAAAGCATCAGCCTCCCTGCCCGGGATCTCAATGCAATCCTGAGCAGGGCTTTTAAAGGAAACCAAGATTAACATACAAATGAAGGCATTTAGTCATTCAAGCAGTGTCTTCAAGGCTGTCACCCCCCACCACACACACACATTCCCCCCCCCCCCGCGTCACCATCACCTTCTCTCACAACTCGGAGACATGCACAGCACTGATAAAAATCTGGGTCTTTAGAATAAAAATAATGTCTGCTGCCATGCATTGATATAAAACACAGTACGAGTTTTGTTACACAATGCCCTGTCATGTGCGACTTCATGTCTGGATGTTTTCATTTCTTCTGAATGAAATATTCTGACATTTTAAGGGGAGAGTTTTCATTTTTTTTAAGTTTTATGGGACTTTCTCGTTCCGAAAGCAAGCCCTTTGCAGATGAATTTCTAGACCCGTATTATAAGACTTACTGGCTCTGAAAGCTGAATGCTTTCAGGAACCATCACTATGTTTTGTTGTTGAATTTTGCAGATGTAGCATTAAAAAGAAGGGCAGTTTGCAAGTCCAAATCCATGTGGAGCTTGAGGATTCATCCTGAAGAGCATTCATTTTAAATTTGAATTTTGAACTGTGCGCTTGTAATTATTTTACTAGTTTGCTGTGTAGGAATGAGCTTTCTGGATTTTTGCACCACATTTTGCATTTGAGCACAGCAGTGTGGTAGATCAGGTGTTTGGTTGGTGCAACTTTATGGAGTTGCAACTGATTGGCGAGTTGCCAAAGCTGCAGCCACACTGAGAACCCCACAAATATTTTTATTAATGCACTGTCTCCTGGGCAGAGTCTAATCTTACATCAGGCTGTGGAGCCCTAAATTATTCAAGATGATAAGATCTCATTAAAACACTCAACACTACTTTGAAAAATGTGACGTCAAAAAAGAGCTATCGCAGATTTAAAAAAAGATTCAAGTTTTATTATCCCTGTGAGCTGTTTAAGCAATTTCTATTTCCTTAATGAACACAATGATTTAAACAATGTTTTGTTTAAAGTGGAGATCCTTGCTACTGGTACTAAAGAGACCCATAGGGTCTTAATAGATTAAATAAGATCACTTTATTGGCCATATACAATTTCTTGTATTAGGAATTTGTCTTTTTTCACCTACCCCAACTTTCTGTGTAGCTCTCCATGTGATACACAGACAAGGATAGGAATTTGGGGTCAGAATACAGGATTATTTGGCACCCTTGGATGGGTTAAGGGCCTTGCTCAGGGGCCCAACAGAGTAGGATTCCTCTGCTGGCTGCGGGATACGAACCGGCAACCTTCCAGCCACAGAGCCACTGCACCGCCCAATCCAATTGCATGGATTATTGATAAAATTGGCCTTAAATATCAGATTAATTTGCTTCCAAGTCCTTGGTCATTGATTAGTTCCTGTATGGCATAGTCCAAGACTATGGGTGAGGATCATTGCTTTAATGTTTGAAAGCTAGTACTCTGAGGTTAAAGTTTGAAAGCCAGTACTCTGGGGTTTCCATTCTTTGTGACATTATGGGCCATTATTGCCCTGCTCTTTGATCATTAATACATGTCAAGTAGTAGATAAATCAAAGCACTTGTAGTTTTATTAACAGTTAACAGCATCAGAGTGGTTTAAAGTTGCATTGAATGAGACTTCAACAATTTCCTGAACCCAAAAGTGTCAGCATGCGAGTTCTCTAAAGGAAAATCAATAGCATTGCACTCTAAAAGCTGTAGCAACAAAGTGTGATAATGCAACATGACTTACTCCTTTAAGGATAGAGTTAATGTTGAAAACAGATGTACTGTTGTAATGATTTTCATGCCAAGTGTCCTTCTGTGAATAACAAAAGTGTTTGTCACAGCTGAAGCAGTGACTCACACTGTCCTCTGGTAATGGGTTTTAATCTTTTCAAGCTTACATTTACACCCATGGGCTAGGCAACAACATCAGAGGATACCCTTCTGCTTGCAGTCCTTGAGATTGCCTAGGATCTGTCTGAGGAAAAAAAAGTGTGAAAAGACCATGATGTGACCAATAATTGGAAAGTGAGTTTTGCACACTATATACTTTGAGACAATAGGCGATGATCTGATCTTTTGTGTGTGTTGTGAGACATCTCTATAGTGGCACAGGAATGAAACCACGATTCCCTTCAAGTGAAAAACAGAAGTGTCAGTTTCTGCATTTTGGGAGGTCTGTGTAATCATAAGGGAGCAATAAATTATTAGTGTCTATCCAAGAGAGGCAGTGTTGTCTCTCTCAAGGTTGAGAACTCATTCAGCTATTTTGCTACGGGAGCTATCTTGACATTGTTTGTTGTCACGATGGTCTCTTGAAAATTTCAAGCTGAGGAATTGAGCTGTTGATAGAGGGGTTTGAGACTACTACTGAATAAGAAAAAAATCTATATATATTCTGCCAGGTAAAATTGCTACATCCTAAAATATGTTGTTATTGGAATCTATAGAATTATGACCTGCATTACTAATAGTAACTACTGTATATGAATGAAGTATCTAATGCACCTGCTATCTTTATTCTCGGCAAAAAAAGCTTTTATATGGTAACAAAACTGGGAGGATTTTAATGTTTCAGGTGGAACTCAATGAAGACTACAGTAGTAATTATTCAATTAGAAGATGCCTTTATCCAAAGCAATTTAACATGAGTAGGTGGTACATTGTGCAGCGCAAGTTGCTCCACAGAGTTGCTTGAACCAGATTTTTACATCTAATCTGAAGAACAGTGCACCAGTGAGTGACAGGCAGTGCCAACCAGACCAACCAGAGAACCCGGGGAAGCCTTTTTTCTGAAAAAGTCTACCAGCTACATGTGTGGGACCTCAAGTTTCAGCTAATCTGCTCTAGTTTTGATTTGTTTCTATGTGCTTCTTAAATGAATTTACAGCAAAGCGGGGAAAAGATATTATACAGGAACCGTCACCTGAGGGGATCATTTGTTGGCCCTCAACCAATGGGAAGGAGCTGAGACACCAAAGTGCTTCTGTAAAATGCTTTGCTCTGTGAATTATGATGGGTTTCTGTACCGCCTACAGCCTCATTTATATTGCTTTAGCACAGACATCAGGGACAATTTGGCTAATTTGATACGCTTCGTTTTTATTTTTATTTTGCTGGCACATTTACAGGGTCACTTTAAAGTGTTCCACAATTCCTGCAACTACAGAGCAATTTGCAGTACCATATAAAAAGAAAGAGAATCCTTTCCTCTTAATTGCAGGACTTAAAGGTGGGGAGTCAATGTTTCACTTCTCATTTATGTCTGATGCCAGTTTTACTTTCCAGTCAGGTTTTCCAATTTTAATTCTGTTTGGTGTTCCATCTGACCTTTTTTAGATGACCTAAAAAACAATTTCCAGTTATTCTCCTGTTTTATGCCGGTACCAATGGGAATAGCCAGTTGTTAAACAACTTGGTTTACTGCCACAAACTCTTCACTGGTATGTGGGGAACCAGAACTTCTGCTCTCTATCTGACTGGTTAGTCATTTGACCTTGGACACAAGCTGAGTTCCACAGCACCGTATGCTACAGGAGAGTTAGCTTCAGCTGGGGGAGCTCACAGGTGCTCCTCATGATCTAGGGGTCTCTATTGCTTGGCTAGAACCAAACAGCCCTGGATGTGCTCACCTCTGCCTTGAGATTCAATTAGTAAAGTAACCCATACTCAATCCTGTGGTGTCTAGATTATAGGGATCATGAGCTACAGACAGGTGCCTTCACAGACAGAGGCACTCAGGAGTGCACATTATTTTGAGCTCTTCAGCCATGTCAGATTTGAAATGACCTGAAAGCTAGTTAGCATGACTTCAGATCTATATTTTGAAGAGTTTATTTGAACAGATTATTGGTTTAATTGAGTAATTAAGAGATGTGCCAGAGGGACAATAAGAAAATGTGTTCTGGCTTTGGAAACCATTGAACAAACTGTTTCTGCTATAGTCATAATAAAGATTAATTAAAAAAAATATATGCATATTTCATTGTAATCATGAAAATATTCCTCAATGGTAAATGGGAGGAAATAGATCCAAGGAACTGCAAAGGTATTGCACATCTCACTTTGCTTCCAAAACTGGCCTCAAAATATTGTGCAGCTCACCTTTTCTTCCCCACAGTCAAATGTTAGTGGTGTGACATAAATCATTTAAAGTTTTTTTTATCTGCCTGCTCCAGAGTCAGATTTTTGATCACAGGTAAACTTTGTGTGATGTCTAAATGAGATTTATCAGAGTTCAGCTGCACAAATATTTTACAGATATTTTTTTTTACCTACTTCTGTGTCCCTAGCTTTTTTTCAGAGGAACCCAGATCCCCGGCTTGCAAGACCACTGCGTTGTCAGATTAGCCAAAAAATCCAGCATTTCTCATTCCTGTACGCAGAGATCTGCCTTTTATTTTCATGTATTGCACAAGAGTTTAGCACAGCACTTCATTGACATTGCACACATGTAATACTTTGCATTGATGTCTGTGAAAGTTTCTTGGACCGAGTTTGGATACTGCTGGGTTTCCTTTGTGCCCAACATGAGTGTCCTCAAACAGCAAACTAGTGCTTATCCTTTTCCCAGCTGTGTCTACTGCCATAAATAAGTTTGGCACCTACAGCATCCCACTGATTATTTTACCTCTGAAGTAGTGGCATTGCTTCAAGAAACACTGTTTTCAAATGTAAAGGGCAGGTTGTGTTTTTTTTTAAGTCTACTGCTGTTTGCCCATAGGTGCTGCTGTGTGTGAGACTCACCTGTGAGATTTTCTTTCCAGTGCTTCCAGTCCTTAACCTTTTTATAATACCAAAGCTAGTCTGTCTCATTTCATTTTCAAGATGTTTCCTTGCTCTAGTGCTGAGTTTTCACAATGGGGACATGTGATGTGTCCACCTAGAATGTATATGCCAGCAGCCATATCACCCTGCAACTCACAACTGGCAACCCACTGAAGCTAAGCAGGTGTGAGCCTGGTCACTACCTGGATTGGAGACCTCCTGGGAAAATCTAAGGTTGCTGCTGGAAGAGGTGTTAGTGGGGTCAGCAGAGGGTGCTCACCCTGTGGTCCATGTGGGTCCTAATGCCCCAGTATAGTGATGGGGACAATATACTGTAATCAGGCGCCGTCCTTCGGATGAAACGTAAAACTGAGGTCCTGATTCTCTGTGGTCATTAAAAATCCCAGGGCGTTTCTCGTAAAGAGTAGGGGTATAACCCCGGTGTCCTGGCCAAATTTCCCATTGGTCCTTACCAATCATGGCCTCCTTATAATCCCCATCTATGAATTGGCTTCATTACTCTGCTCTCCTCCCCACTGATAGCTGATGTGTGGTGAGTGTTCTGGTGCACTATGGCTGCTGTCACATCATCCAGGTGGATGCTGCACATTGGTGGTGGTGGAGGGGTGTCCCCATTACCTGTAAAGCGCTTTGAGTGGAGTGTCCAGAAAAGTGCTATATAAGTGTAAGCAATTATTATTATTACAATATTGCTGCCCCTAGATAGCCCAGTCAGTGCAGACACATGCGCTTAGTTTTGCTGTGTTGTTGGCCAGTGCCATGCAACACCTGAGATCAATCCTATCTTTCTTGCTGTAAAGATGAAGAAGTGCTCAGCAGTGCACTTTTCTCGAGTACATGTTGAAATTGTTTCCTGGGGCTCTGCCATTTCTGGCACCTTATCAGTAAAAAGTATTGTAAAACTATAAGCACCACGGGGGCAAACTACAAGTGCTTGCTGTGACAACACAACAAATAAAAAAATCACTTGAAAATGCAATGAAACAGGTTTTAGCCTGTCAGACCAAAAGCATGAAGGATGTTCAGCCTTTGTCAGACAGCTGCTTATATCTGGTAAGCCTATTCTGAAAGGACAGGGAACAAGGCAGGACTGCACCCTGGAAGTGGGAGGAAATCAAAGGCACATGGACACAGTGAAAACATGTACACTTCACACAAAAGGAGCACCAGTTTAGAATCAAACCATTGATCCATACGAAGTGAGGTAGCAGTGATAACTGACACATTACCACCCCCCACATGATGTTAACAGTGCAAAAGAATAAATTACATGTTCACTACTGAAATGGAAATCTAATAAGTAAATTGATTCTTAAAATATAGAGAGCTATGCAAAAAATATATTGGTGCTTTTAGAAAATATATTTCAAGGATGTAACTGCTGTGCTACAGTACGTGCAGATTTTTAGAAAACAGTGCGTCAACAAAGTACACTGTTTAGGTTACTTTAGAAGACAATATACCAAAACAATATATGCTGTCTGGGTCGTTAGATTAGCCGAAAGTAACTGATAAGCTTTGAATAACGAATCTAGTGGTGCTTCTTCTTTCGTTTTATGATGTAATCTGTTTTGTCTTAGGGAAAGGGGAAGTTTTAGAAGGGACAAAGTGCTGAGCTTTCTCTTACAGCGCGACATCTTATAAAAACCCTGTACTGCTTGTAACAAATTGAGTCTCTGGTTGCACTTTGTGAAGTGGCAGCAGGGCTCCCAATATTGCAATATTGAAATAAAGACCTTACTCAGGTGAGAACTCTCTCTTGTGGCTTCCTTGATAGTTATATTTCCATGACACTACGCATGCAAGTTCAATAATGTCCAGGGAGGTTTAAAGCCGGTTATAAAAAACCTTACTCTGTATGTTTCCACGTGTCCTACACAGGTACAGTAGTATTTGAGCTAGTTAAGAATGGTCAATTCTAAGTTGCTTTGGGTAAGAACATGTTTAGAATAAAAAATAAATACATTTTTTAATTGCTTATGTCCAGGTTCCTTTTGTCTGTGACCTTTTAAGATGCAGGGAAAAGGACCAACTGGTTCAACTAATCACATGCTTAATTAGGTTAGAGCAGGGGACTGGGAGATCTACTTGTTCATTTGCTTAATTGCAGCTGAAAAGTAAAAAAAGCCTGTGAGCATATGTGATGACTTTATTGATCTTCCTGTGGAAGTCTGAATAGTCAGAGATGGTTTTCCTTCCCATCTTTGGGTGCCGAATTAAACTTGGAAAAGAAGAGATCAAGCTGAAAAAACCCAAACATCATTCAGATTTATGAACAAAAAACATCATGTAGCTGAATGAGCAATGGATAATGTCTCGCTTAAAAAATTCTATGTTATACTATAATCATGATAGCACTCACCAGGGTAAAGTTGTGTTTCACACTAAATTGCATTCCAGAAAACAAGAGCATGTAATTGAAACCACAGTCTTGGAGGTCACAAGTCTTGCACTTATCCCATCAACTCCTGAAACATTCAAGATTCCTTTTGATCTCCTGACTTTCCGACTCACCTTGAAGACTAGGTTAATACTGATTGCTATGTAACACTATATGAGAAACATGGCAGTTTTTTTGCTTTCACTTCCGTGAATTTAAATCCCACATCCCCAAGAGCTACTCGCCTCTCTGAAGTTAAGCACCTAAATAAATTGAAGCGGCAGGGACAATTCGCCAGCAAATAAGCTAAATCTTTCTTTTTGTTACCTCCCTGCCCTCTGGAGAGGGGCTCTGACAGCTTGCATTAGAAGTGAGTGAGGAGGACACAGGAGCTACTGCTTCTGCTTTCATCTGAATCCCTGCTGGGAGACTGCAGGAGACTGGCAGAACTGAAAGAGAGTGAGTTGCTTCATGTTATGGAGGTTAGCATTTGGGGTACAACCAAAATCATAAAAACAGGATTTGTTGCTTACATTCTTGGTGTAGGGTTTAGCAGGTGTAATGGCTTCTTCATTGCATATAACAGGTTGTGTGGACCTTTTATCCAAGAGTGCTGATCAGCAGCTTCTGTACTACTTGGATACATGAGGACCCATTAACTGCTTAAAAGATGAGTTTTACTAGTATTTATCTCTTGCTTCAATTTCCATTGAATGATCTCTGTCCCTTACTAGACATCCAAGCTATAAATTCTTAACTTATATTTGGACAACACCTGAGCAATACAGTATGAAAGACTCAGAAAGGTCTGCACTCCTGACTATGAGATCATCTCTGTTTCAGTCACACCTTTTTATTTACTCTGTGAGTTTGGACAGATCATGGTTATTCTTGTTTATGTGCCTGGTCCAAACAACAGTGAAGCAGCTTACAAGATCACTGCATATTTTAACCATCAGCCAGTTTAATTCTTGCGATCTGTCTGCTCTGCCTGCAATACATCACATGTCCGACACGCTCAATACGCATCCCGGATAAGTGCTTTGGAAACATTATGGATGCTTATAAAACAGTGTGTAGACGTCCCCTCGGTAAATCTAACCACAATATTATTCACCTTCTGAAAAAATACTGGCAGAAGATCAAACATTAAAAACTTGTTTCAAAAATCTGTACAGCTGTGGTCGGAGAAGAGTAAAGAGGAACTGCTTTGACACCATGGACTGGCAGGTGTTTTTTGGCTCGTGTCCCACATGAGCTAACAAGTTCCCTAACATTGTATATGAAGTTTTGTGAATACACAATAATACAGACAAAGACTATGAGAATCTTTCCTAACAATAAGCCATGGCTGTCGAGAGAACTTAAAGTGTGTCTAAATGAGAAGTAGCTTGCCTTTATTAAAGGTGATACAAGTATGGTCAGGGAGAAAGAGAAGGAATTTAGGAGTAAAGTAAGTAGGGCTAAGTCAAACAAATAAAGTTGAACAGAAGCTTTACATGGGTTATGCAAAGCAGGCATGGGATGGGCTAAATATAATGATGGGGAGGAGTAGACAAGACAAAATTTTCATTTGCGGAAATTAATTTAATCAGTTTCATAGAAGGCTTGACTCACAGACTCCAAGAGCAAAAGTGAAGAGATCCGTGACAAAGCAACAGGACCTGATGGTTTAAGGGGGAAAGTGCTAGGTCTGTTAGCAAACTTTTTCAGTTCCTTGTCAAAGTCCATACTATGCCAGACACATGGACGGTATCTATGGCTGTACCTATTCCAATGTGAATGTGAATGAAAATATTATATGCTGGATCAAAGATTTCTTTACAGATTGACCTCAAAGAGTCCACTGAACAGTGTATTCTCAGACGAACATGGGTTTTAAATACTGGTGTTCCCCAGGGTTGTGTGTTGTCACCTCTTCTGTTCTCAATATACTGTATACTAATGAGATGCAGATTCAGAGTAGCACAGCCAGTCTGGTTAAATACGCAGATGACATGGTTTTTGTGGGACTCTGTTTAAAGGAGTCACCTCTAGGTGAGCAAACTTACTTTAAAAGCATCAGAATCCTTGAAAAAATGTGCCAATCAAGCGTATTGGAAACAAGTGTTACCGAGACCAAGAGCTTCTTTTCAATGCTAAAAACGACAGTGGGCAATCTTTGCAGACAATAATACTCAATGGTCAGTCTTTAGAGGTTGTGGAGAGTTTTAAATATCTGGGATCAGACGCTGAGTTACGCTGAGGATATAGACAACATTTTTAAAAAAGCAAATTAGACGCGGATTTTAATTCAGAGACTAGAACTAAAAAGAATTTTAATGTTAGTCAAAATGTCCGACAGATGGCCTATAGAAGCCTTTTTGAGAGCATCCTGGCATTTAACATGACAGTTTGATATAGAAACGTGAGGTTGAAAAGCAAAACCAAACTGTCCAGAATTGTGAAAATAGCAGCAAAAATAATTGGGAGCAAACCAAACAGCAGCCCCATCTCAGTGATTTATATCATAATACAGTTCTCAGAATGGCAAGGAACATCACAACTGATTCCACGGATCTGCTCTATTCTCAATTCATAATACATAAAAATGGCATAGGGTACCAAATTCAAATACAAAAGTTTATAAGAAGTCCTTTGTTCCCTCTGCATTAAAACTGCTCAATGAATGTATGTACTGTTAATGTGGTCCCCCCACTACTGTACCTATTTATCCATTTGTTTATGTGTTACATATTGTTATTGTGATTACATGTACTTCATGTGAATTTATGTGACTTTTATGTTTTGCTTTTATGTTCTGTACTTTTATGGGAGAAGCCAAAGACAAATTTTCACAGTTTTAGTGGACAATAAAGTATCCGTCTATTCCAGTCAAGTAGCTTTGGTGAAGGCTCCTGAGAAGGTGTTGAGTTGAAAAGTGAATTCCTGTTGTGCAGTGCTGTGCATCCTATCAAGAAGGAATGGGTTGATACCTGATTACAATTCTTCCTTGCCTTCAGTTTTAAGAAACCTCTTCTTAAGGGTGTCAAGGGTGATAGTATGAGGTACCAAAAACTAAGAGAAAACATTAGAACAAATAAAGCAGCAGTATAGCTGGATAGAAATAATGGAGTTATTTGCAGTTATGTCTAAGTACATTTATTGGGTCTGTTTTAATATTTAACCTACTTATTGCATGTTGTTGGTTGGCATCAAAAATGTTTTTTTAAACCAGAAACTTAACATAAAATATTTTAAAAGGCTGCCACAAATTTAATTAACATGTGGATCTAAACAACTTCTTTTTGGGCAGAATGGTGGTGTTTTAGACTATTTAAGTTCATTCCAGATTTAATAGAAAACGTGTAAGGGCTGGATTTGGTAAAAGAGATGCAGAGTCCAGGGAAAATGAGACAAATCAGGCTTCTGATCTTCCTAGAAAAGAACAAAAGTTGACTGAATGGTAGCTGCAGTTTATGAAAAACTGCTCAGTAAAAAACTGCTCATCTGTAAAAAAAAGTTTTGAATATTACTAATGGTCAGAACATCACACTGCAGGGAACCTTAACTGATTCATTAATTAAAGGGTGGACTTAAATAACAAATGATTATGTAGCTCACCAGTATCCACACCTGGTGTCCTTGTTTCCAGACTTGCCAAATTCAATGGGTTGCTATAGTAGAAGATACAGTGCAAGGGATTAGGGTGAAAAAATTCAGATAATACAGACAAATCACTCATCAGCTAGCTCTGCTCAAAGTAAACATATTGTGCAGGGGATGTGTGAGACATGAATTCTATGAATTGCAAAGAAAACCTGTAAATAAGAAAATTTACCTCAGTTAAAACTTGACAAATCCAATCCAGTGTAAGCTGAGAAATGCCAGAATCTATATAGTCTGGGGAACTCTGGCTGGAGTTTTAATTAAAATAATCAGTTTTAATTGTTTCCGATTGAAGAGAAAATGCCCCCACGTCCCCATCTGTTAATACATATTTTAATTAATGTAAGACAAAACCTTTTTTAATTGTAAGAAGTGAGCTAATTGTGATTTTTTAATCTCCGGAACACAGAATTAACCTTTGTTCATTTGGAGGGTGACAGATAGCAGAAATGTGGAAATGTTTTATGAATGTGACAACTTAAACAACAGTTTTATGACCTTAATTTAGAGCCATGGAGGGCTAATTAAGAACACTAGAGACTGGGACCTGAAGCGGATGTACAAATGAGGAGCTTGAAACAAAGTCTGTTCGTGGTGGATCCTTTTGCTCAGTAATATCATATCTGAATGGAAGATGCAATTATTTAAATTAAAATTAATAGAAAAGGCTAATCAGAAAGCCCTTACTTTGCTGGTTTCTACCCTTTCTACTTCGGCAGAATTCAGAGGGACTGTATAGTCTATATAATATTCACTTTTTTATTTCTAACTCTTAATGTGTTCTGTTGTGTTATAAGGGAAGGTGTGTGTAATATAAGCAATTATCTAAACATTTTAAACAGAGAAGAAGTATTGTGGGTGCATTAGGAGACTATTTAAGAGTGAAACACATACTGTATGAGTACTGAAACCTTCTTCTGCAGCAATAAGCATAAAGTTTAGAAATAAGAGGAGACCATTTGTCCTGTCTCATTTGGGTGCTAGTACCGATTTGATCTGCAGAGTTTATCCTGTTTTTTTAAGGGTCCTATAGAAACAGTTTCCAAGAGTTGTCCAGGTAGCCCATTCTACATCCCCCACAGTCCTGCATGTCCATCCTCTTTAATTTCCCCTTGTGTCTTTGGGCTCCTCTGTCACAACCGGCCCTGCAGTTTTACCCTGGGTTGACTTAATCAGTGCCTTTCAGGCTTGCACCAAGTCTCCTTGTAGTTTTCTCCATCTGTGACTATAAGATTAAGTTACAGTCTTACTTTGTTTATACCATACATCACTAGATCAGATCACTGATTATGTGTAGCCATCTTTGGTTCCAATATGACCTTGACTTCTAATTCTTTTTTTTCACTGCATTTCTGAATTCTGTAACTTAGTGTACTATATCTATTCTGCATCCTACATCCTATCCTAAATCTCTACCAAGTACTGGACCATATAACCTACTTAAAAGGATCACTGAGTTTATAGTGTTTTGTTTCTTGACGAAAATTAGATTATGAACTGTAGGTCAATTTAATCAAAGACAGCCTCATTTATATTAAATAATTTGGTGAATTAAAGTAGTTTTGGAAAGAAGTATTAACCTTAAACAACAAAGAAGTGCAGACAACAGATGCAATTAGCTCTGGAATGTAGAATTAAATAACTGGAAAAGTAGATAAAATGTGCTCATCTTTTAATTTATGAAACAAGGCTATTTATTTACAGGTTCTGTTCTGCTCAAGCAAGCAAATGTACCTCACTTTCTGTCATGGTGAATGAAGAGTTTGTATCCGTGAAAAAGTTAGAAAGGAATGACACTGAAACAAATAATTGGACATGCACCACAGACTTTTATTATAACCCACTTTCTGGGGCCAGAGAGTGGTCTAGACATCAATATCCTCTGCTGTTTATTTTCCATAAGATGCAGGTGCTGCTCTTAAGGACAGAGTATAAAGAATTTGATAACACGCTCAAGGGAAACACGCGATGAGTCAGTGACAGATTCAGGACATTCAGGATTTTAACTTGGAACCTCTAAAATAACGGAACACAAGAGCTAAATTTGTTATGTCCTGTTCTGGAATGTTCTTACATAAGTATGAACAGAATTCATGACAAAGCTGGGAGTATTATGCTGTATTCATGCTTCATTGGAGTTCAGGAACCCTGCTGCATGTAAATGGCAGATTTCTTAAGCAGTCTAACTTACAGAAGGACTGGGTGGGGTTTGAATGTCTGTCATGAGCCAGGAAGAAATAAAAAGTTATGTTCCCTGGAAAATGAAAGCCAGACAGTTTGGAAGAAGGCATAGTGTTCATGGGCACAAATACTGTACTTATTTTGTAATTTCTAATTGCTGCTGATGTAGATGTCCTGATGTAGTCATCTCCCTGGTAAAAAACTGTAAAAACTGTACCTGGAAAACCATTTTGGCTGTACTGAGCTAAGAAAATTAAAAACATACTTCTGAATCATGTGCTTTAAAGCTGGATTTCACACAATATATCCAGACTGGAAACTGTATTTTTTAAAGAACATTTTACTTTTTAGAACATGTGTAATCCCACTCCTCTATTCTCAAAAAATGGATGTATCCATACACAAGTGCTCCAAAGGAACATCACAATGCATGAAATTGACATCATGCGGTTCTGTTTTCCTCTATATGTTTTAACTCTAAGGATTGTCTTTCTTGACACATGACTGATGAGAGATACTTAACATGCGCTTTCTTGAAATTCATGCTGAAAGTTTGAAAGGCAGACCAATTCCATTTGTCAAAGATCTCTATATCATTGAACACAAGTGTTTGTTGAATGAACACCCATCATCTTCATCACCTCTGCCAGTACAGGAACCCTTTGGTTTCTTATTGGGTGGTTCTAACTTACTCAAGACTGTCAGTCCTCAAACAAAACAGGTTATGATCAATCAATATCAAATTTAGGGTGTGGTAGGCCAACCTTACCAATTATAAGGATGTAGATTTAAGACATAGATTTTCAAAGGATTCAGTTGAAGTTTGTTGCCATTGTTTGCTGTCCTTTGACATGGTTTTTGTTCAGTAGGCTCAGTTGGTGTTTATTATTTTTTCTTGGTTTTGCTGTTACGGAAAGTCAATTAAAAAGCTGGATAGAGTTTGGTTAAAATAAAAAAACATTTTCTTAGAAAAGGGTGCTTGCGGGTGTTTAGCTCGGTATAGATTGTGGTCTGTTAATTCTTTGATTTTTCAGATCCTCCACTCTATTACTGAGGTTCACCATGCTGCACAATATCCTAATCCCTTCTTAGTATTGGCAAAAGAATGGTAATACATGGAAATAAGGCAGTTTGATCTATCTGAATGAGATTTTCATCAGCTATGTCAGAAGGACATGTTTCTGTTGTTTTTGTGGTTGTTGTATGTGTTACATTTTATTCTTGTGTGTTGTTAGACTTTTGAGACTTTTGTGATCAATAACAATTGTCATGTTCTTCATTCTTCAGTTTTTACAGCAAGTATATACAATATATGTCCCTCTCCAAGTCTGCAAGGCTGTGATTTTCAGATTTAGCTGTGAAGCAATCACTTACATCTAAATTTGCAGTAGTTGTGGATCCCATTTTGTGGTTCTTTTTTTGACAAGTTGGAAGTCATTCTATTGTTACAGAAAAAATTAAAACATCCCTCTCCTGTGGAGACATTGTGGACAAACTGTGACATGATAAAATGTGTAACAGTACCAAGTTTCCACAGGTATTTCACTCAAAAATACACTTTAATTTAGGATAATTGGTGTGTTAGCCTCCACTGAGTTTTTCATTCTTATACAGTCATGTTTCACTTTAATTTTGTTTCCATGAAAGAACAGAAAATATTTTGCTCACATTTTTAGACTTTTGTCTATGTTATATTATTCATTTCTTTCGGGAGAGCTTGAGACCTGCTTAAATTCAAAACAGGATTGTTTAAAGTCTACAAACTCCCTGTATGAAGAAGCACCTATTTAATATCACAGACATGGTGGGTGGCCATCTGAGGTCCAAATATTTATCTTTCTTTGTATTGTATTTATTCAAATGTATTTGTGGTGAAGACATGGCCAAAGTAGTCTCTGAAATTGTCAATGATTATTGGACAATAAGTTGTGGAAATTGTTCATATGAAAACACAGTACTCTTGGTGTCTGAATTTGAGTACATATGTTAAATGTGATTATGTGGGAAACTACAAATTCATGCAAGAAGTGGTGATAAACAACTAACCTAATTGGCTCATTTTGAATTATCAAAGATGGGCTTATGGTCTGTTTTTGACGGGGCCTATGCATTTGAATGAAACACATTCTTCCCTAAATAAAAAGACTTTGTTTAATAAGCATGCAACAGAAAGATAGCTGTGAACCACTGTCTTTGTGGCGTCTCTCATTTATCTTGTCTGTTTTTTAAATTATTTTTAAGCTGAGGTTTTTTGATTCAGTTGAATCCAGGCCACTAACTTCCACTAACTGTTTTTGTACAAAATGTTCATTTGAAGCATATTCAAATGCAGCAGACTTTTAAAATGAACACAGAGCCTGATTTTATTAACAGGTAGAGAAAAATACTAATATTTTTCACAGTGTATCACATGTTTTTTTATATGGTAGGCCTCGGGTGATCGATAACAAATCTGAGCTCAGAGGGAGAGGGAAAGTGTGTTTGTGTGTGGGATGGGGGATTAGTGGACTGTCTGAATTTTACACCTTGAAGCAAAATAGAAACAAATCTGATATACAACACTTCAGGACCTTACAATTTTGACCAGAATGTTATTGTTTGCAGTCATGTTTTAAAGTATTTCCTCCTCTAATGTCAAGAATATCTAGTATAAAGATGGTATTTCATCCTGTAATATTAAGAAAACAACAAACAAATTATGAAGAAATGGCAACTGTGTAGAAAATACTTTAATGTGTATTTTAATAAAGCTAGTCAGTTTTGGATTGTAAATGAACATTTCTAGACGGTATAGGTGACTAAAGTATAGGATGATTTCTGCAAATACCAATCTGTACGTTTGGGGAAAATCAAAATCATTCAAATAGATCTTTAATTTTGAGTTGGAGAAAGGATACATCTGGATTTCAGAAAATGTGGGTATTCTGGTATTTTGGCTATTGTTTTTATTACCAAGAAACATAAGCTGCATTCATCTTGGGGAGGCCTGAAAATATAAGACTGATATCATACCATCAATGTTACTCCTTTAACCCCCCAGCCAATGTCCTATTAAAAATAAGTGAAAAGATCAAATGTATTGTATCACAGATACTGTATATATGCTATTAACCCCCAAGGATCAAGACATTTGAGGTAAATGGAATAAGCATCACAATATCAATAGCAATATGGGCTGCTGAAGGCAAAATTGTACCTGTGCTTTTTCATTCACAGGCATATTGAAAATGCAACTCATTTAATCTACCCCAAACTGTGCCATCATGTGTGGTGTGACACACCTGGAATCGGGGTGTTGTAGCAGTGATCCTTTAAATAGTTAGATCTAAGTAAGACACATTCATTATACTGTTTATAAGGAATTTAATCATTATAAGGAAATTAATCACAACCATCCATTCATCCATTCTCTAACTGCTTTATCCAATTCAGGGTCGCAGGGGAGCTGAAACCTATCCCACAAGCAACAGCCACAAGGTGGGATACATCCAGGACAAGACACTGGTCCATTGCAGTGCACATACAACCACGCATTCACTCACACCAATTTTTCCAGAAGCTAATTAACATACCTGTATGTCTTTGGACTGTGGGAGGAAACTGGAGCGCCTAAAGGAAATTCATGCAAACACCGGGAGAATGTGCAAAGTCCATGTAGATAGCACCCCAGGCATAGAACCCATAATCACTACCATCACAACACAAAACAAAAGCTTAAGCTCCTCTATGCACTTCTCACTAGACACCTTTCCCTCCACTACACCGTCAGGCAGCTGAGCTGCCTGCTAGCTCCAAAACAAGTCTCCTTCCCAGACTCTTTGAAAAACAAACTCAAATTTCACAAGCCTCAAAAGCCACACAGGTTCTGCACTCCTACAGTCAGTTGGATAAACACTCTCCTTCCCTCTCTTTCTGTGGTGCAGACACCTAGCAGAAGATGTGTTCTCTTTCTCTGACAGCATATATTGAGAAACCTGGAAGCCTGTGCTCTATTAATCTCATAGTACACAAATATTCATAACAAAATCCAGGCTGCCTCTCCTATCCCATTCTATCACAGGGATGATTTAGTCTAGTCAGTATGTTATTTGAAGATGGGGATACCACGTAGATACCCCACACAGACATGGGGAGAAGGAAGACTGGGCACCTTATTCTTGTCCTGGAACCCAAGCACTTTGTAACAGCAATGCTGACCATGACACCACCATGCTGCTTCTGCACAATATCAGAATCCACAACCAGAGTGCTTTACATACACAGAGCAGAATAGCAGACAGCAGGTGAGAGGCAGAAACAGACTATAGGCTCTGCAGCTACAGTGTGAACAGGTGAGTATTTAGAAGGAGTTAGAAATCGTCAATGTTCCTGTGTAACTAGCGATGGAGATCCACCGATGAGAGACTATCAAGTTATCAGACTCCTTTACTAACATTTAAAACTCCTTTAAACAACAGGGTGTCTGTCTTGAAGCAGGAGGGTTAATCTCAAAATACCATATCCTTGGCATGTATGTGCTGTGACTTTCTTGATGACGTTCCAGCTTCGGCTGAGACCACACAGAACAGCACAAGGCTTTTCTTTCTTGTAAAAATTCCAAGCGGCTTGCAGTGCTGTTTTCTAAATACAGTTGCTCACGTATTGTCTCCAAAGAAACCCACAGGTGAGGTGTCAGATGCAATTGCTCTCAGCATGAATACAACTTCCCAGGCTGGCTGCCAGCTCTAGGTTTAGAGATCTGTGAAAATCTCTATTGGATGCGTGTGCTGTGCAGTTCTTGTGCAGATCTTCAGAGAGCGATTTACATACATATAAAAAATCACACCTCATTTCTCCTTGGAGAGGCATAAGGAGGAATAAGATTACGGCCTTTAGTGTTTTGGCTATGAAGCTCGGGTTTTTTCCCATATTAGGAAGGAGTAACAGCCTGCCAGAAAGCATAGAATCAAACATGCAAGATAATTTGCGCCCTGATCAGATTAATGATATAAAAACTGTGCAAAAGATCGGGGAGGTAATTTTCCCATTACATTGTCTATTGGTGACATGACTTGTTTTCCAAATACAGCTGGAAACTCTGGGTGATGCCAAACTCTTTAGACAAGAGGCAGAGCTAAAAATGTATTTGCTTTCCCTTGCCTTTTGTTTTAATCTTATTCTTCATAATGTTGTTGAACTCTTGTGCTGTAGCAAATCTAAAAATTACTTTTTGATCATCAGATTTAACAGGAATACTTGTTAGGTGACACAAAGCAAGGTAATAAAGAAGTATACGCTTTTCACGCACACACTTACACCAGAAGTCAGCATGTCCTAGGACTGTGGAGATATGTATGTAGTATAGTGAGTAGACATCGCGAGACAACAGAACGAGAGAGTAGAAGGTGGGAATATATGGTGTAAGGGCGTGATTTGTGTAGTTAATAAAATAGTCAAAATAATATAAGAACGGCTCTTTATTAAGGTACACAACATTTATGGCGACGAGAGATGAGTGCTTGACGAACTCAAAGCGAGCAGAACACTGCAGATTTTAGTTCTCTTGCTGGTGGAAACGAACGTTTGAATTTTCGGACTGTTCGTTTAACTTGCGCCATGGAAGATATGGCAGCCGCGCCGAGAAGCTTTGCTTATGCCCAGCTTTCTCCACCACTTCCACTGAACCTCGGAGCTCCGGATTTGTATACGGAATACAAGATATGGATGGAGTCGTACAGATTTTTTGAAATAGCCAGTGGATCTACAGACGCTCCGGATGCCGTGAGACGGGCTGCACTGTATCGGGGCGCCGGTGCAGCGGATTTTCGCCAACCTCCCTGGAGAAAAAGGTACATATGAACAGACTGTAGCTGCCTTAGACGCTTTCTTTACACCGCGGAGAAATGTGGTTTTGGAACGGCATAAATTTAGGCAGAGAACACATTCTCAGGACGAATCTGTTGATGCTTTTGTGAATGCACTAAGAGAACTGGCTAAATCGTGTGACTTTGGAGTATTGGAAGCTGACACGTTAAGAGATCAACTTGTCGAAAAATGTGCACATAAGAGACTGCGTGATAAATTGTTGCAGGAGGAAGGACTGACTTTAGAAAGAGCTCTTACAGTTGCTAGAATTCATGAAGCAGCTCAAGCAGAATCAAGAATGCTTTCTGACCACAGTGACACAGCTGAGAGAGTCATGTTTACTTCACAAGAAACACTGAACGGGGCGCTCGCTCAAACTTTACAAACAAAAGCCGAGCAGCAGGACGCAGTAAAGCTAGAGATATAGAAGAACAGGGGACGGCTGACATTTAATGTTACAGGTGCGGACTAACAACGCACAAAGTAGATGAATGCGGAGCGCGAACAGCAAAATATCTACACTGTAAGAAAACAGGACATTATGCACGAGTGTGTAGAAAGAAAGACGGTTCCCATCAGGAAAAGAAACTTAATACAAATAAGGAAGGGACAAAACTGCGAGCAGTTCAAGAACCTTCTTCAGACTCAGATGAATGTGTTAATTCCATTGACCCTGAAGGTAAAGAAAGTGTTCGAATAAATGGCCAAGAGATAAAAATGGTGATAGATACAGGAAGTCGAAGAAACTTCATTGGAGTAGAACTTTTCAAGAAAGTGTTTGCACACAGTACTAAACTTCAGCAGTCTAAGAAGAAATTTTATGCCTATGCACAAATTAGTCCACTTCAGTGTGTTGGCTACTTCGAGGCCCAGCTGAAATGGCAGGAAAATGTAATAAAGGACAAAGTCTATGTAATTGAAGGAAATGTAGAAGTGTTGTTGGGAAGAAAAGCATGTTTTGATCTGAAGATTCTGAATGTAGGAGACACTGTCAATGCGGTTGACCAGTCTTCAGAGAGGTTTAAGCGGTTAGCACAGGAATACGAGTCACTCTTTAAAGGTTTAGGACAGATCAAGGGTTACAGTCACAAGGTTACAGTAGATGAGAAAGTTTCACCAGTAGCTCAAAATCTGAGACGAGTACCCTATCCGATGATAGAAGCTGTTAATCAGGAGTTAGATAAAATGTTGGATGATGGAATTATTGAAGACGTGAATGAAGTTGCAGAATGTATCTCAAATATTCTGATAATACCTAAAAAAGACACCAAGGAAGTGAGACTGTGTGTGGATCTGCGAGAAGTGAATAAAGCAGTTATCAGAGAGAGACATCCAGTACCAACGGTTGGCAGCATATTGCAAACAGTGCAAGGAGCCAAAGTTTTTGCAAAGTTAGATGCTCGAAAAGGGTTCTGGCAAGTTGAGTTGGCCCTGGAATCAAGACACCTGACTACCTTAATCACACACAGGGGTTGTTACCGTTTCAGAAAAGTTCCTTTTGGCTTGTCTAGTGCCCCAGAGGCCTATCAGAAGGCTATGGATTCGATGTTGTGTGCAATGCCAGGTGTTGTATGGTATATGGATGATGTTGTAGTACATGCGGAAAATGAAGAACAACCAGAACAGAGGCTCAGGCAAGTATTCCAAAGATTCCAAGACAGAGGTTTAACTTTAAATAAAGATAAGTGTATCTTTGGCCTAAAAGAGATTGAGATACTGGGACATTTGGTCACTGCAGAAGGAATAAAACCAGACCCGAAAAAGGTGACAGCTGTTTGCAGTGCACCGAGACCTGAGAATGTTGCACTTTTGCGCTCGTTCTTAGACACTTGTGGATTTTTGATTAAATTAATTCCTAATTATGCAGATATATCAGAACCCCTTAGAAAACTAACGAGGAAAGGACAGAAGTGGGAATGGACTTCGGAAACTGAGAAAGCCTTTGCCGAGTTGAAAAGAGCACTTGTAACTGAACCATGTCTGGCATACTTCAAACTAGATGCCTCAACAGTAGTGATCAGTGACGCGAGTCCTGTAGGACTTGGAGCAGTATTGCTACAAAGACAAGAAGATGGACAGAACAAACCAGTGGCATATGCAAGTCGCTCACTTACCCCAACAGAAAGGCATTACTTGCAAATAGAGCGTGAAGCCTTGGGTTGTGTTTGGGCAGTGGAACATTTTAGGACATATTTATGGGGAGGCAAGTTCACACTTCAAACGGATCGTAAACCCTCATTTATATGTTCAATCCCAAAAAGGCAACATTGTTACCACCCAGGATACAAAGACTTGGATTGAGATTACGGCCTTATGATTATAAAATTGAACACATAGTAGGGAAAACCAATGTCGCAGACTCGTTGTCACGTCTTCCTTTACCAGACACAAGACACTGGTTATGTAGACACCTATGTTGATAGAGTGCTTTCAATCAGCACTTACAGTATGAACTGCATGCACTGACGCTTAAGGAACTTAAGCAAGCCACAAACAAAGATGACACATTGAAATTGTTTTTGTCCATAGTGGAAAAAGGACAATGGCCTAATCCAATTCCAGAAGAACTGCAGCCATACCACAGGTGTAGGTTGGAGTTATCTATATATGATGGACTGCTTTTAAGAGGACAGAGGATTGTGTTACCAAAAACAAAAATCAGACAAGCATTGAAAATAGGACATGAGACACATCAGGGTGTGGTTCGTACAAAACAGTACCTGAGAAGCAAATTTTACTGGCCCAACATGGACAGTGATGTTGAAAGACTAGTCAAGAATTGTTCCACTTGTGTGTTGAATCAGCCATTGCAGGAGGATCAACCTCTTCAACCACTTGAATTACCACCAAGGCCTTGGACAAAATTGGGCATTGACCTGGTAGGTCCCATTCAGAATGAAAACATATTACATAGACATAGACTATTATACTTCTTACCCTGAGGCGGTTGTTGTATCAGACATATCTTCAGCCACAGTTATTAGAGAGCTGATGAACATCTTTGCACGATTTGGTTATCCACTAGAGGTAGTAACATATAATGGCAGGCAATTCATAGGACAGTTGTTTGAATCATTTCTGACTAACTGTGGAATTAAAAACATTTTTGCATCACCGTACTATCCGAGAAGTAATGGCAAAATTGAAAGATTTCACAGATACCTGAAAAAGTCCTTAAGAGCAGCTGCGACAGAAGGAAAAAAATGGAGAGAGGAACTCCCTAAGATTCTGCTGGCTTATAGATCAACACCTCACAGGGCATCTGGAGAAACCCCAGCTAATCTTACCTTTGGACGTGATATCCGGACTAAACTACCTTACGTGGAAGAGAAAGAAGAAGAGCCGGGGGACATTCAAAAGACGAAAGATATCCATAGACATCATGGAAGTACGCAGACAAAATGAAATTATATGCAGACCAGACACATTGAGCAAGGGATCACAACTCCAAGGTCGGTGATGTAGTGTTTGTGGCTGGCCTAGACAACGGTAAATTGGATGCCAAGTTCAAAGACACTCGCTATGTGTTATTGAGAAACACCTCTTGTAACTCTTTTGAGTTAGTGAATGTGGAAGATGGCTCAAAAATAATGAGAAATGTAAAACATCTTCGACACGCTCCTCCATTGGATCTTGATTTTGAATCTGCAGAAACAGAAAATGCTGAGAATACTGGACTTTCTCTCTCATCCTAGCGTTAATCACGCATCAGCAGGGTCTGCTTGTCGGCACGCCCGTCTCCATTTGGTGGTTTGAACTAAATCTTTGAGCTGACATTGCCATTAAATGCGACGAGAATACTCCAACTGGCGCGTCGCTCCGCCTGCCGTCGGAGTGTGGGGGGGGGGGAGGAGAACAAAGTAATGTAGCCAATTCATAGAGAGGGATTATTAGGAGGCATAGGAAATTTGGCCAGGACGCCGGGGTTACACCCCTACTCTTTTCAAGAAACACCCTGGGATTTTTAATGACCACAGAGAGTCAGGACCTCGGTTTTACGTCTCATCCAAAAGACGGAGAATACTGGACTTTCTGACGTGCAGGAAATGCTGAGTCCTCAGACAGTGGAGAGTACATCCATAGGAGAGCCAGTAACTTTACCCAGAAGTAAAGTAACAACCAGAAGTAGCAGGGTTATCAGGAAACTGGCTCGTTACAGAGACATTTAAAAATATAGGACTTGCATAGCTCTCCAAATGTTAAATTGCCCTATTTTGTTTGTGTTATCTATGTAGATGTTACTTAGACTGCTAGAAATGAGGTGATATTTAGAAGTGACTTAAGTAGAAATTGAACTAAAATTTGAGTTGGTACGCATAGAAATTGTTGTAAAAAAAGAAAAAAAGTTGAATGTGTTGAATAGAAATGGAAGGTTTTACATACTGTACATTTTGTTGTAATAGCTAATAACCGTTTACTGTGTGTTGATATAGAATTGTTACAATTGTATGGTAAAGTTATGGACTTTAAAAATAACAAAGGAAGGGATGTAGTTTAGTGAGTAGACATCGCGACACAACAGAACGAGAGAGTAGAAGGCGGGAATATATGGTATAAGGGCGTGATTTGTGTAGTTAATAAAATAGTCAAAATAATATAAGAACGGCTCTTTATTAAGATACACAACAATGGAGGAAACCCAGACGAACACAGGCAGAACATAAAAACTCCATGCATCCTAGGTCCCTAGCATTGTTAGCAGCAGTGCTAACCACTGTCCCACAATGCCACCCTAGTTTATCTTGTAGGGAAAAAAAAAGACAAAATCTATCTCTAGGCTAGGTTTTTATCTCTCATACTTCAAGGGTTAACTGAATTAACCTGAACAGTATCTTAAGAGCTTTTTGTGGTTTCGACTTGCCTAGACACAATGATATTGATTAAATTGCACAGTCTCCCTGTTGTTGTGTGTTGTGTACTAACTGGAAATGGTATGAATGTAGGGCTATGGAATACACACTCCCAGACCAACAAGTTCTTACTGTTGACTGAAGTAATTTCTGAGAAAGGCCTAGAATTTGTATTTTTATTTGTTGTTTAAAATTATTTTTTGCTGACACTTGACAAATGTCTCAAAATAAATTATTTTCCCTAATGAGGTTTCCCCCCTTGTTCATTTTTGTTTAGAGCAAAGGTCAAATGGAGGGGTAGGTTGACAGTACTGCATCAGCTTAACACTCAGTCTATTGCTCTTACTGGGTTTTAAATCATCTGAGACTATGGCACATGGGAAACAACACAAGAAGATAAAATATCCTAATTATAGAATCTCTTTTTCCACTAATTCTTCATCTCCTAATTGAAGTTGAGAACATTGCTCTTGTAGAGTCTACAATTGCAATTGATTTTCTAAATTGGAGCATATCAAAAGTCAGATTGTATCTTGTGATTCTGTTTCCAAGATCACTTTATACACTTACAATGTTAGTGCATCTCACTATGCAGAGTTTCATGCATGTTTAGACTAAAACTAAAATCATTAGTAAAATTAAACCACATGTTGGATCATATTTCCCTTGCCTTGCTCAATTTAAATTTTGTAGCTCTCTGTCCCATCATTATGCATATCCTCAGTGGATATTAAAGAACTTCCAATTAGTTTGTTCTGTATAAAAAAGTGGAACTTGGCCAATAATTACAGGCTGTTGTCTGATATCTAACATTTCTAATTGGATATTGCTGTTTTTAGTATGTATATGTAGGGCTGGGCGATAATTCGATAACGATAATTATCGCAATATAATTTTCCTCGATATAATTTTAACAAAAGTTCGATAAATGTTCAATATATATATTTATGCTTTGCGCATGATATGCGTGTGCATGTTGCAGACCGGGCAGCTAACGTGGTGTTGTTTACCCACACGGTGGTGGCTGACAGGATTGTAGTTAGAGTGGAGAAATGAGCGACACTGAAGCAAATGTAGTGCTGCCAACGACCAGCTCGAAGGACGATGACATCGTCGACAGAAAAGGTCATTCAACTTCGGTAATTTGGAGATATTTTGGGTTTTTACGATCAGACATAAAACAGAGCAGCGTGCACTGCAAACTGTGCCGCAGATCCGTGCCGGCAAAGACAGGCAACACCACGAACCTATTTCACCATTTAAAACAACATCACCCGTTAGAACACGCAGAAAGTAAAAAATTACAGTCACAAACTAGTGTTGTTAGTGGAAGGGGACCATCTATAAGCACCAGGCCAGTATTCAGTGCTACTACACAGCAGCAAACCATAGTAGCATCATTTTCGAGCACCGTGCCTTACGACAAAAAAACGAAAAGACATGAAGACATCACAAATGCAGTTGCATATTGCATTGCAAAAGACATGCTTCCCATTAGCACTGTCGAAAATGAGGGATTCAAGAAGCTTATCAGAGTCCTTGACCCCAGATACGAGCTACCTGGTCGGAAACATTTTGCACTGACTGCACTTCCTCGGCTGTATGCAGAGTGTAGGGAGATGGTAGAGCGGCAGCTGCAAACGGTGCCATTCTTCGCCACTACTTCTGATATGATCCTTTAAAGCACTTAAAAATTTGCAGTCTGTCTGAGCCATCTTCTATGTGTGTTTTATCACACTGCAGTATTTAATTTTTCTATTAAGATAATTATTTTGTAAATTTTACTCATGCATATTTTGACATAAAAAAGACTTGAATACTCTCTACCTCAGATTTGTTTAATGTTTCTGCTGTTTGGCAAGTGTTTGTTGTGTTCTTAGAATAAAGAGTTGTTTAATTTACCAATTAACTGTCTGGTTTCTTCAACTTTCACTCAGGAGAAAAAATCTGCCTTTAAACTTGAAAGAAATAATTATTTGACATTTATCGTGATAATTATCGATATCGACTGATATGACAATTTTTATCGTGATAATGTTTTTGGCCATATCGCCCAGACCTATGTATATGTTACCATTGGGGTGGCTCAGTGGCACATTTGCTGGGGCCCTGGGTTCAAGTCTTGGCAGACTATGTACGTGTATGTTCTCATGGGTTTCCTCTGTGTGCTCTGGCTTCCTCCCAGTTCAAAGACATACTGGTAGGTTAATTGGGTTCTGGGAAAACAGCCCCGGTCTGAGTGTATGTCTTCCCTGCAATGGACTGCTAACCTGTCTAGGGTGTATCCTGCCTTTCGCCTGTTTGCCAGGATGGTCTCTGGCTTCCCCCAGGCCCTGTAATGGATAAAGAGTTTAGAAAGTGGATGGATGTTGCCATTGGGTTATATTCTTCTTGGGTATAGTATCGTCTATTTTGATTTATTTCAAATAAAGGGCAGGTGTGCATTGGGCCTTCCCTGGCATTGTTTGGTATGGTGGAGGTGTTGTTATGTCAGCCTCTAGTGTGCACAACTGGAAGTGCACTTGGTGATGCAGTGGTACAAAATAATATAATAATAATAATTGCTTACACTTATATAGCGCTTTTCTGGACACTCCACTCAAAGTGCTTTACAGGTAAAAGGGACTCCCCTCCACCACCAATGTGCAGCATCTACCTGGATGATGCGACGACAGCCATAGTGAGCCAGAACGCTCACCACACATCAGCTATCAGTGGGGAGGAGAGCAGAGTAATGAAGCCAATTCATAGATGGGGATTATTAGGAGGCCATGATTGGTAAGGGCCAATGGGAAATTTGGCCAGGACGCCGGGGTTACACCCTTACTCTTTTCAAGTGATGTGCTGGAATTTTTAATGACAACAGAGAGGACCTCGGTTTTATGTTTCATCTGAAGGACGGCACCTTTTTACAGTATAGTGTCCCCGTCACTATACTGGGGTATTAGGGCTCACATGGACCACAGGGTGAGCGCTCCCTGCTGGCCCCACTAACACCTCTTTCAGCAGCAACCTTAGTTTTATCCAGGAGGTCCCCCATCCAGGTACTGACCAGACTCACACCTACTGAGCTTCAGTGGGTTGCCAGTTGTGAGTTGCAGAGTGATATGGCTGCTGGCTATAAAAGCAGGTACATTTCATTCTCAGGGGTTGAGTCTTGGGGCAGCATGGTGGCACAGTGGTTAATATTACTGCCTTACAGTACCAGCGTCCAGGGTTCTATTGCTGGGTTGCCGTCTGTGTGGAATTTGCATATTCTCCAACGTGTTTGTGTGGGTTTCCCCTGGGTGCTCCAGTTTTCTCCCACAGTACATAGACATCCTGGTCAGTTAATTGGCTTCTGGGAATGTTGGCCGTGATGTGAGTGGATGTGTGTTTGTATCTGTGTGTCCTGCGATGGACAACTTGTCCAGGGAGTATCCTGCCTTGTGCCTGTTGCTTGCAGGGTAAGCATCAGCTCCCCCTCGACCCTGAATTGGATAAAGGAATTAGAAAATGGATTAATTGATGGTTGTGATTAATTTACTCACACCATAATAAATGAGCACAGGGTTTGTACCTTACGGCTGCATTTGTGTATGTCTTACTTAGATCTAACTTAAAGATTGCTGCTGCAAACCCAATTCCAGATGTATCACATCACAAATGATGGCACAGTTTGGGGTAGCAAACCTGTGAATAAAAGCACAGTTAAAATTTCATCAGTTTCCCTAGAAACAGTGAATGCATAGGTATACAAGTACAAACCAAAAATCTGCTCAGTCAATATTAATAGTTGATCAGTAGTATTATTATTGAATATTGCGTATTATTAAAAAATGGGCTAGCCAGCATAAATGCTCACCCCAGCACAGGTTTGAGCTCTGTGATCACGGGTTCAAGCCTCGGTCATGTCACTAGCGGCCTGTGATGGAGTTGCAAAGAGGAGGCACATGATTTGATTGAGCTAAATTGAATGGGTATATAAAAAATAAGTGGTGATTTGGAATGAATAAAACAAATGGTAATGAACATGTTCTATCTGTGTCTTAATCGTGTTGCTCTGTGAATGAAAACGAAATCCTGGGCATGTCTTTTTTTATTTTTATCATTCTTTTTATTAGGTTTTCTCAGGTTATACTTACTAATGACAGTTCTCTCATGGTGTCCGTGTATTTAATAAATTGTTAATTAATTTAAAGAAGCTGGAGAACTACAAACGCTGTGGGTTGCTCTACTCCAGTGCAGCCTCCGGGAGGCGCTGTGGAGTTTTCCAGCGATCTGCTAGCTGGTGTTAGGGTCAGTAGGTCGGGCAAGATCAGTGCAAAAACCAGCCCATTGTCAATGGGTGTCCATTTTATAATGAGCTCTGGAATGAGACTAGAGGATACATTTGCAAGATTAAATGAATGTCATACACTGCCAGGGTAGAAGAACTGAATCTTCTTAAGAAGACTACTAGGGGTTGAATATTCAAAATCTTCAAAAGTTATTGGCAAAGTTAACCCCTTATATCTCTTCAGAATCAACAGTGATACATGAACCAGCGGACCCAAGTTAAAACTATATTTAGAATTGTGACTGGGAGTCATTTTGTTTTACACATATGGGTTGTAAGAGCCTGGAACAAGCTATTCAGTTATATTGTTGGAGACTTTGGCTTCTTTCAAGAAAAGACTGGATGAGATCAATTAAACTTAAAACCAAGTGAGCTATTGTAGATGGGCCAAATAGCTGCTTCTCACTTGCAGCCTTTCTTATGTTCTTATGAGTACCACTGAGAAACAAGAGAAAGTTTAATGAAATTATCTAATCACAAAGCTGTAACAGAGGATCCTGGGACTTTGCTGGCAACACTGGTCAGGTCAAATGTTCAATGAGAAAAGTGTAAGACAAGGTGTAAACATGGCTCTCTTGATGGAATTCATATTTAAGGATATTAGCTGCATTTCTGCACAGAGACTATGCTGAACTCAAGGCAAGGACAGCTGTTGAATAGCTTCTAACTTGATTGATGAGGGGAATTTAGTGCTTGTCATAGGGCCATGAGGTTTTGTTAAGACCTAGTCATGTTTTGATAAAACAGATCAACGGTTCGCAGTCTCACTCTCTCTTCAGTGCACACAAGCAAGCATGCTTGGGTAGCTGTGTCACATCAAGTAAACAAAGTAGTGTGTTTCGTTAGATGGCTACAGTAGATACAATGGACAGCTTTGTTTATATGTCCTTAATGAAATAGCTGGAGACAATCTGCTTTTCCACTGGCTGTTCTCTCCTTTCTCATTTTTTTCCAGTGAAACATGCCATTGGAAATGGCTCTTTGTTTTGTGTCTGTTTATTATCACTTATAATCAATGTTTGAGCAAGAAGAATAAACGGTCCTGAAAGAAGCTGGTGCCAAGGAAAGGGGATGGGGGCTTAAATTAGCAAAGCACGCTACTCAATAGCCTATTGGGTGCACACTGAATGCTGTGCTTTACTGGTGTGCTTCCAGCACTTGCAAGCCGAAAACATCAATGAGAAGACTGTGTGCTGTTCAGCTGGAGAAGAACTCACCATGACAAAGCCAGATGGAACTCTATCCCTTTTAGTTTCTTTAGGGCCAAAATGGAAAGATAATTTTCCCCCACATCTCCATAAATATCATTCACCAATTAATAGTCTCTGTTTCCTCTGGGAGGGAGGAATATCTGTGTTGCACAGAGTACAGTTGACAGTGCTGCACCAATATGTTTTATATGTCTCCCCCACTTAATTCGCCGTCGTCGGCGAAGGGCTATCCCATCCCACTCTGACACCAATGTAGCGCTCTTGGGTTCACGTGGGTATGTGCCCTCAGATGCGAGGATTTCCCGTAGACCTTGTCGCAGCCCTCAAAGGAGCAGAGGTGTCGCTTCACGGGGGAGTGGGTGAGAGCCAGATGGAGCAGCACGGGTATTGTGGAAGTGTGTGTCCAGAAGGTGAGCCGGGGCCCCGCGATCATGGCATTCATTGTGAGCACGGGCGGAGCGGTGTGGTTCGGGGATGGGCCCTAGCGGAGCTCTAGCGGAGATGCACCGGGGCAGAACTGGGCCGGCCGGGTCCCCCCTGTTCGGAAGTTTCGGGAGCAGCAAATTCCACACGGAACCGTGGGTCCGCGGCCAGCAGTAGGCATGGCTGCCTTCACGTACTCAGACTACTTCACCGAGTGCCTGGTCTCCATCTCCAGCGGCCCCGTGCAGCACCGACCCTTCCCGGTGCTGGCGGGACTGCAGCCCCTGCTGCAGCCCAGGGAGCCCGAGAGGTCTAGCGAGGACCGGGAGGTTTGGGAGACCCTGAAGGACGGGGCGAACCTGAAGACTGCACAGCAAGTTCTGACCCATGTCCACATACTCAGAGAGCAGTAACTCCTCGCTGGGCAACCCGGACAGCAGCCTGTCGTGTGGCAATAGTGGCTCCACCACGCTGTCGGACTCTGGCACACCAACCCCCTCCTCCACGCTGACCGTGGGGCAGCAGGGCGGGGCGGAGGGCAGAGAGGTTGCCGGCCTCGCCCGCTCACCCATGAAACGACACCCCTGTTCCTTCGAGGGCTGCGACAAGGTCTACGGGAAATCCACACATCTGAGGGCTCATACCCACGTGAACCCGAGAGCGCTACAATATTTTAGCCATCAAAAGTAGGAACTGTGCTAACCATGAATGTCTTTAATGTGTATTTAATGTGCAACAGCTAATTTAAAATTGGCCAAGAATAACAAGTTGCACCCAGACCAGAGGACAAGATGATAATGGTTAATCCTCTTTACCATGAGTCCAATTACATATAACTCTAGTAATAAACATGTCAGGCCGATTCTCATTAACATGTGCTCTTGGCCACATAGTTTCTATGTTCTGCTTGTAAACAGAAAAAAAAGCAGGCATAGTCAGTTTAGATGTCATAGAACGTATACAGTACATTGGAACTGTATTAAACAGGTTTTCACTGAATTCATAAGGGAGGAAACATTAAGAAATTGAGTTGCCCTAATTGTAAATGACCAGAATTAATCTGAGATGAGCTGCCTTATAAGTCATCTGTAAAGGCTGAACTTACATCTGTGCTAAGGACACCAGTGGATTGTAGGCTGAAATTCCAAACTCATTACATTGGAGACACAAAGCCTGGATTTTCTGATACATTTAAAGATGCAGATGTTAGCATTACTGCCTCAGAACGCTGCGGTCCTGGGTTCAGTTCCTGTGGTGCTATTTGTTTGGAGTTTGTATCCATGTATTCATGTGGGTTTCCTCTGGGTGCTCCAGTGTCTTCCCACAGTCCAAAAACATACTAGTATAGTAGGTTAATTGGCTTCTAAGAACATTGGCCCTGGCGTGAGTGTTTATCTGTGTCTATATGTGCTCTACGATGGACAGGTGATCCTGAACTGGAAACAGCGGTTAGAAGATGGATGGATGGAGTTTATACTGACTCCTCTTCATAAGTTGATCATAAGATCATAAGTTGCACTTCAGGGACACTTAAGGGAAAAATGAAAAGTAAAGTTTTTTGTGAAACTGGCCCTAGTTCTCTTGCCTGCAATGAGGCTGAAATCTTGTATCCAGTGTTTCAAAAAGGCCCAACAGGAACATACAAAACCTTTAAAATCTAAATAGTAGATTACCTACCAGTGAAAGCTGTGTGGTTTATGTTTGTTGCCTGAGGCAATATTTCAATAAGTCAAGTATACATCCTCCATTGCCATAGGCAAACATTGAAGCAGAAACATCCCAGTCAGTGATTTTCTCAGACCAGTCTTGGAGAAACTTTCTTGCAAAAGGAGCTCTGAATGTATTTTAGAACAGCACCTGCAAAATTTTCAAAAGTTCCACTTTAGGAATGGAGCTCAACACTTGTCTACTTACCATTTGTTAGAACAATCTCCCAGGTTAGGGTTGGCTGGTATAATATTTTTCTAGGCCAGTGTATGCTCTTGACTGACTAGTGCTTCTGTGTGCCTTCCTGAAAACAAAATGAAAGTGTGAGATCTAAATATTTCCCATTCCCTGTGAAATACAGAAAAACCATACAAAGTAAAAAATAAAAACTCGGGATATGGCTGGATCAGTTGATTATTGCTTGTCAGCTCCTCACTTAGAGGTAAATCCTGCCTGTGTAATGTGTTTACATTAGTTTTGTCTTTAATTGCTTCAAAATAGATTAATTGGCTTCTGGGAAAATTGGCCCTGGTGTGAGTGTGTACACATATGTGTCTGTGTCTACTCTCCTAAGAACTGGCATCTATTCCAGCGTGTCCCCTGGTTTGCCCCAGTGCTTGCTGGGATAGGCTTCGCCGCAACCCTGAACTGTATAAAGTGGATAGAAGATGGCTGGATGATCTAAAACAATTTGCATGTCGATGGACAAGAAAGCAATTGTGAACTGGGTGCTTTCCAGCCGCAAAAGAAAGGCTCATGTTGTGTAAAATAAGAGCATGTAGATTGCTCATGGTAAAAAAAGATTTACTCTGGCAGGTTTTTTTTCTGTTGGGTGGGGGGGGGGAACAGAACATTATCTGTCTGACTCTGTGTGGTGAGTTCAGTGAGAGACTGAAAGGGAAGCGCTCTCGGTGCCAGCCGGCGCTGCTGTTTTGACGGCCCCTGTGCTGCGTGTTGGAGAGATCAGATGGCAGTTCAGGTTAGCACATCATCAAACGGCAGACCTCCGAGCAATTAGGCAGTTACAGCCGGGCTGCCATGGCAACAGTGGCCGCGCGTTCCCTTTTCAGCCTCACAGCGCGACTGCTTGCAGGCAGTTTGTGGAGGGAGTGCTGGGGGTGGGGGCGGATGACAAGAAGGGAAGGATGGTGGAGGAAGGGGGGAGAGATGTGAAAATAAGTATCCAATTCATATGACAAGACACTGCTGTCTACTGTAAGTACATCCTCCTCAGATATATGACAGCATAACTCTGGTAACCGGGACTGTAAGTGTAAGACTTATTGTAGGTTATTAAGGTTTCAGCCTGAATACTTAATACTTTACCTGGGTGTATGTGAAGTATTAGGAACAGAGGGATGCCGCTTATTCTCTCTGAGGGTCTGTTTCTTCAGGCATGCTAACGTTTCCGACATTGTTGACTTGAATGCTTTTCTTTATCATTCAGGATTCTTTTATACTTGTCTAATCTGCATTTCCATTTCGCCCATTCATTTTTTTAACAAGTTATCAGAGCTTTCAATCAAAGTCACGGGGGAGCCGAAACCTATCCCATGAAGTAACAGGCACAAGGCAGGATACACCCTGGATGGGATGCCAGTCCAGCTCAGGGTACACGTACACCGACACATACTCATACTTACAAAGTAGGGGAAGACTATAAAAACATATCTAAATGCTTCCTGCTTGCAATTACCACTGTCTGAAATGTCATTAAGAAATCGTAGTTAAGGGGAACTGTTGAATTCAAGACAAGATCTGGAAAACCAAGAAAAATCTCCAGTAGAACTGCTTGTAGACTGGTCAGGAATGCAAAGCAAAACCCCCATTTCACTGCAATGGACCTGCAGGAAGGTTTAGCTGGCACAGGAGTAGTGGTGCATCGGTCCACTGTACAGCATTGCTTGCACAAACACAAACACAAACATCTGCATGGAAGACTCACCAGAAAGAAACTTTATCTGCGATCTTATCACAAAAGTCAATGTCTGAAGTATGCAACACAACACTTTAAAAAGCCAGAGGCGTTTTGGAACCAAGTGTTGTGGTCTGATGAAGTAAAAAGTGAACTCTTTGACTACAATCACCAAAGGTCACAAACGTTTGGAGAAAAAAAGGAGAAGCATTTTAAGAAAAGAACATCCTGCCAACTGTTAAGCATGGGGGTGGATCTGTTATGCTTTGGGGTTGTGTGGCAGCCAGTGACACAGGAAATATTGTGCGGGTAGAGGGAAAAATGGATTCTACTAAGTATTAACAAATCCCAGAAGCTAATGTCCCACAGTCAGTGAAGAAACTGAAGCTGAAGAGATTAGATAACACAACAAGACAATGATCCAAAACATACAGTACCTTAACATCAACCATGAACTACTTCAAGAAACAAAAGATTAAGGTTTTTGAATGACCTTCACAATCCCCAGATTTGAATATTATTGAAAATCTGTGGGTAGATCTCAAACATGCAGTGCATGCAAGACGACCTACGAATATTTCTGAACTAGAAGCATTCTGGAAGGAAGAGTGGGAAAAAATTCCTAAAGCAAGAATAGACTAAGTACTGTTACTAAGTACTGACTGAAGGGTGCCCAAGGTTTTGCGCATGCCACATATACTGTTTTATTTTTTTTGTTAAATTCAGCAAATAAATAGTAACTGTGTATTAAAATTTGCAGAAATATGTCAAGTTTAAGTTTGTTCGCTGCAGAGGTTGTGTTAACTTCTTTTCACTTAGAAAATCAAGAACAACATGTACAGTAATATGGCCAAGGGTGCCCAAACTTTTGCATACAACTGTATGTCTGCATTGCCTTTTTGAGTCTATAGTATGTCTTCATGTTTTCAGTTTAAGACAGGACTTCATGTAAAAAAATAAAACACTAATGTATGTAGAGAATAATGTCACAAATTACAATATACAGTATGCCAGGTGTCTGGTGAAACCTTCTGTGAGGCTGTTAGGTGTTTTATACTCCTGTTATGACTTTCTGGTTCTATTTGCCCTTAGCACTCATGCAATGAGTGGGACAGTTAAGATAATCGCTCCCAGCGCAGATCGAGATCTATGGCCCAGCTGCTGCTACTTTGAGCCTGAAGCATGAAGCATGTCAGTTGGTACTGGGTACTGGGATTTTCAAAGCATTTGGCTCATTGCTACCAGGATGGGGTTTACATAGTCAGCCAGGGCTTTCTTAACTGAAAAACAGCAACTCCGTAGACATCCTGGTCTTCTGTAGGATGTCAATGGTGTCATTAATGGATCTTTCTCTTCTCCAATTGGCACTTACTCTCCTGTCAGGCACTGTAGAGCTCACAGCATGTTAAAAAGATGAATGTCAGATTTGTGGAACTGGTCCTTCGATTCTTATTCTCTCTATGTGGTTGTTGCTGTGATCTAAAGAAACAATCGGTGATTCCAGATTTTATGGGTGGGTATAAAATGAAAAAATTGTGCTGGCTTCCACTTTGCATTCTTAATACCTTTTCCATATATCTGTTCACTGTAGCTGAAATTATGGTTATATTAATCTATTCATCTTCTACCTCTTCATCCAATTCAGGGTCACAGGGGAACTGGAACCTGTCCTGGCAAGCAACAGGCGCAAGGCAGGGCATATACTGTAGAGGATGCCAGTCCATCACAGGGCACACACAACACCAGGGGCAGTTTTCCAAGAGTACAATTCACCTACCAGTATGTTTTTGGATTGTGTATTGAAACTGCAGCACCTGGAGAAAACCCTCATGAGCACAGCACCCCAGATCTGAAATTGAACCGAGGCCCCAGTGCTACAATGCTAACCAGTGCACCATCGTGCCACCCATTACAGTTATATCTAAAGCAAATTTATAAAACAGAAACAACAACAACATTTTAAATGATCATATACCTCACATATTGGCACATTTGTTTAGGTAATGGAGGTCTTTCGATTAGTAACTTCCTGACAGCAGTGTTCTCTGTGTCAGGGATGTGACAAATTCTCTTGGGGATGTGACATGCTCTTCAGGACAGCTTCTTCACCCCTTATAGAAAAAAAAAAGCAAGCAAGCTATAAACTGGTCATGTCTAAGTGGGTCTTCAGATTAGATTTCTGATCTGCTGCAGCTCCTGAAGGTAAATAGAGCTGACTTAAACACCCTGGCCCCAGCTTGTTTATGGAAATTTAGGAGCAGTAGAGAATTAATGTGTCAGTGATCTTGCTGTGCTTCAAGAAACATTGTGAGTCTGAGCCATTTACAAAAAGGCACAAGCATCATTTGTTGTGTCTGTTTTCCTCTTGATTAGCATATTGTTCTGATCATTTAGACTAAGTCTAAAGGTTCAAGTGTGACAGCTCCTATGATTTAATGAAAAGGTTTGACCACTGCCTGGCCAAAACCTATGCCTTCCTAATCAATTGAGTGTCCTCAAATATCTCTGAGTCTAATCAAATGTGACAGATTAGCATGGATAATTGGGTTAGGAAGACTCATTTATTTATATTGTCTGCACTTTTTGTTACCTACCTCACTTGTCTTCTAGGCTGTCACTTGCCTTCAATGCAATGTTCTGTTCTCTGACTATTCCAACAAAAAAAATACCCACAGAAGTTCACATTTAAATTGCCTGAATTCCATAGTGGTGGTATTATGCTAAATTGGTATTATGTTCATCTGCATTTGTTAGTAAAGTTTTTCTAATTTTTCCACAAGAATTTCACCTAGTTTTTCAAATTTTACACAATCATGGGTTACTGGTCTGTAGACGTTCCCAGTGTAACAAAAAGTAATCTGTAATCTGTAATTTGTACCTACCTACTACTGTTTTAAGGTTAGTGCTACAGTATGTTATGCATTAGAATTAAGTTTCTAGGTCATATTAGGGTTAGAGTTGAGGTTGTGCATACATGTGTAGATATCTCAGGTGTTGGAGAATTTTTTGATTAACAAAGAAGTTGCTGTACTGTACATACCATCTAAGCACCATCAGTGCTACAGATTGTAGAGATCAGATGTCTGGAGGATGATAATTCATATACTGTAACCATATTCAGGACTTCAGGATGAAGTACAAATGAAACCATTTGTACATCATATGCTTTTCTTTTCCCTACTATATACTATAGTAGTACATATCATAAAACCCTAATTAGGACCTCCAGAAAAGTCACAAGGAAAGCAACAGCAAAAAGCAGATTCTGTGGACAGTATTTCCCTTTAAAACACCAGCCACCAGTCAGATCCCTCAAGGAAGGTTCAGTAAAGAGTTGTTGATCACACTTACTTACTGTCAAGGTTTAGCAGAGCAGGATGTTATAAATGGCTTTAATTTTGTTTCATTTGTGCTGTGCGTTTTCCCTGAGGGATACGTGTCGAAGATTTGGCTGCTGGCTGACTTATTGTTGTCCCTCTCTTGTGTGTTTCTGGTAGAGAGGAGAGAGGTGTGATTGCAGCCCATCACTCTGAAAGAAAATCCTCACTCTGCACTGTAGGCAAGAAAATGCTTAGAGCCAGCATTTCATTGTTTTGCTATGCTGTATTCACTTAGTTTAGTAATCTGTTCTGTCCCCAAAATCACAAAGCATATGTCACAGATTCAGAGGCTGCTCCAGGGTGAAATGCTGTCAAATCATTCCATTTTCCTAAAGGCTTTTTTGTGTTTTCAAAAGGTTTGAAAAACCTGGCGTGTAGGCTGGACTTAAGAGAGGTATTTTAGGACATGAACTTTTATTTGGTTTTAGCTGGGTTAACATCCTTTTGTCTGCATGATCAGATTTTGGTCAGGTTGCATAGGCCCAAGTGAAATGGTGTAACATTTTTCAGCACCATCTTCTTCCTGTAATGTTTTACTCCAATATGTTTTGCTTTTGCTATGGTTTGATAATATGATAATGCAAAAGAGTGCTGAATTGTTGTCATTTACTGTTGTGTGATGTACATCTGTGTCCAAATCCCTGCTAGTACATCAGCTATTACGAGAAATATATTTTCTGAACAACATGAGGGGATCACACTCAGGCACTGTCAGAAGGGCATGAGATGGAATGTGTGAAGTGAGCAGAAGAAAGAGGATTGGGATTTTTGGCTGAAGGTGAGTCCCAGGATAGGCTGAGTATTGACACTCATGCATCTGGATGCTCATGCCAGTCAGTCGATTTAGACTGTATCACCACCCTTCCCAGCTGCATTTCAGTTAGTACATGTGACCCTGCCACAATGGAGGAATGAGCTTCTTATCATTAATGCTTGATTTGGACTTGATAACTATAGTGCAAGAGGTTTGTTTCTAGAAGAGATTCAAATGTTATGTGCAGCATCCTGGTGGAAATATCAGCTGAAGATATAAAGTAAAGAGACCCTGATGTAAAGTCAAATGTACCCTCTCTCTCAATTTCAGGGCTTCAGACGTGAGCTGTTCCACAGTCATAAAAAATGGAAAAGCACCTCACAAATTGTTAATCCCAAGAATGAAACAGAGCAGTCAGTGTCATGGTTTTCAATTTTCTAGTGATCAGAATCCCTTTAAGCAGGGCACTAGAAAGACAGAGTAGTGTATCAATCCAAAAATCTGTTCCTCTCCTTTCTGATGTAAAGTAAGTTAATTTAATCTGACTGGGCGGCACTGGGTGGAGCATTGGTTAGCATTGCTGCCTTGCAGGGCTGGTGGGCTATCTGCATGGAGTTTTGTACTGTATGTTCTCCCTGTGTCTACCTGGGTTTCCTACAGGTGCTCCAGTATCCCCCCACAGCCCAAAGACATACTGTACTAGTAAGTTAATTGGCTTCTGGGAAAATTGGCCCTGACGTGAGTGTGTGTATATTTCTATGCCTGTGTCTGCCTTGTAATAGACTGACATCCTGTCCAGTGTGTATCCTGCCTTGCACTCGTTGCTTTCTGAGGTAGGCTCTGGCTTCCTTGTGACCCAGAATTAAACGAAGCAGTTAGAAAATGGATGGATTTGTTCTGGGAGTCACTTTCCTGATGAAAAGCGTCATATACATTCGATTGTGCTTTAGTGACAAGTTTAAAAACAAGGTCCGGACCAATCTGAATTTGGCCAGTTACCTGCTTGCAGAACTGGGCTCAGATTAATACAACTCAGAAAAGGAACGATGGACAGTATCAACCTTCTTTTGCTGCTTTAAAGCTGTATTGCAATGACCCTGCACTAAGGTGAAAATGCTCAAAAGCATAAATTGGCTTGGAACGTACAGCTTTGCACTTGAAAAGCTCCATATTGCTGTTATTTTCACAATAGAATCCATTCTGACAGAAACTGGAAAAAAATAATTAGCTCAATCAGCTAGTGCTGCATTTCTGTTGCTGCTCTTCTTCCATACCAGTTACTCAGTTGGGCTCAGATCTCCACTTGCTGAATGGAACCAACTCACCCATGTAGAGTGGAGCTGTGCCTGGCTCCTGCAGATTTTGTTCCTGGATTCTGCACTCTGAGGGACATTTAGGATTGACAGCAAAAGGCTGCTCTTGACTCAGATTGAATTTGATATTGCTGAACCTGATTGTCTGGAGCCTTGAGATGGACTGGCGTCCCTTCCAGAGTGTATCCTGCCTTGTGCCCGATGCTTGCTGAGATAGGCTCCAGCTCCCCTGCATTGGATAAAGTGGTTAGAAAATGGATTGGAATATTTCGGAATATTTCCTGAAAAAACTGGGTGGGATCTTTAAAGAAACAAGTCTACCAACTTAACGATCTTCCCTTGTTCACGACCTTTCTGATGTTCTGATGTTGTCAGGCTTAGGTCTACACATTAGGTATTAAGGTATTAAGGTGACACAGGCAGTGCTAACGTCTTTAGCTGAGATCAGAAGAGGATAATAGGAGAATCTCTGCTATTTTCTTTAAAAAGAAATCAGAGGCACATCAGCAAATGAATAGACAGGAGAGGAATGGCAGGGTTTAGCAATCTTCTAAAAGTCAAAAGCTTTGATCGCATGATAATGATGGTGCAAGGAGAACAGAACTCGAGAGCAGACAATTAGGAGTGAGAGATAAAAAATGAAGTTGGGGTGGGTCAAAGCTAGTGAAAGAAAAACACTTTCTTTTTCTTTCAGCTGAAAAGGTATTGAGTGGAACAAGGTCAACTTATTGTTCTGAAAGTAGACATGTGGCTACAATTACATTTGGCAATTGTAGGTGCAAAATAAAGTTTTTATTACCCTTGACTATGGCTCAGGTACATATATTTATTTTATTTTGTATGCCCTTTATCTAGTTCGTGTTTTAATATAATACATTTTTTCTTTTATTTCTTTCAATTTCCAAGTTCCAATTTTATCTCCATTCAGACTTTGCAGAACATAGCCTGGGGCTCTTTTCCAGGACCTTGTGTTCAGCATCGACCCTGTTCATGAAAGCAAGAATCTGCATAGGGTAATTTCATAAAGGGCAGCCTACCTACCATTAAACTCTCTTGTCTTTGTGCACTATCATACAGGCAGTGTATTTCATGGTACTTTCTGAAAACACTTCAGCAAAACAGATCCTCTGACTGACATACCAGTCTCTTATATTATACTGTAGTACCACCGTCTTCATCTCTGTACTTTAAAGAATAAGATCACTCCCTTCTCAATGGAGGCAGAAAGATAAAGTTATGGCTGCTTCCTCAGGTACACTACATTCATTCAATTTCAGTGCATTGCAATTCTGTTTCCAATAACTGTTTTCTTTCAAATGGTGTTTTTTAGATGCATGAAGGCTAGTTTGTGGATTAACAGTTCTCCTTGATTCCTTTAGGGTTGGTTTTTCAGAGGCATTATACAGTTATCTGGTTGAAGTCTAGAGCTTGCTGCTTCCAGTCAGGGCTTTGCCATTAGTGACTGGAATCCCCTAAAAGCCAGTGTACAATTTCATGTATGCTGACACTGGGCTGATTTGAAGTTGGCTAGGTTTTCCTCAGTTTGCTGTATGACATTAGATATTTTTGAACTTGCAGAGTTTTTAGTATGATTTGATCTCTCAGGTGGAGTTTTAGAGCATTCTGGAGAGACCAGAAAGAAGTAAGAAGTGGAGGAGAAGCACCATGCATAAAGACGCTGGGGTCTCATAGATTCTATATGGCTCAGATATTCAAAGGGCTTGTTATTAGGACTATGCCACAATGTCATATAATAAAATCAGGTATGTACGTGCAGAAGAAAAAGTGGTTATTGTTGGAAAAACATTTCTAATAGGAGAAAAGCCATTGAGGGTTGTCAAATAAAACTGAAATATTAGGGTGTAGCTGCAAGGCTTATTAAAAATATAGTTTGGTGCTCCCTTGCTAGTCTCTCTCTCCCTCATCTCAGTGGTGCTGGATACAGAGAGGCCATTCCATTTGGTTCACATTTAAGGTGTTTTTCTAGCTGATAGAGTTTCCTGATCAGGAACAGCTCCCAAGGCTGAGATTCACCAGCCACCCTAATAAATGGTAATCTCTGGCGCCTTACTGTCTAGGAGATTCCTTGGGAGAGTCGCATCCGAGGTTGTTTACAACCCTAATGTCAGAGGGCGTGGTTACTCATCGTCCACCTCGATCAGCCAATCAGGAACTGGTAGGGCAGGGTAACCCCACGTGGGTCTCGAATGCCCGCAGAACATTCAACCAATGAACGACCGTAGTTCCTCCAGATAAAACAGGCAGCACAGGGCCCAGAAAGGGGCTCCTCCAGGACATTCTCAGACTCATCTCAGACAATCACGTGACGGCCAGTGTGTCCGAGTGCCAGGACTTTATGTTGTTCTAAGAGTCAAGAATGGAGGTCGCCCGCGTATAACCAAAGGATCCGCCCAAGGTTAGCCCAGCAGCAAGCCTCGTGAACCGCTGGTACCCCACCTTGAATGCTCGCCAGATCAACGAATTAACTACTGTTGGAACTGTCGACAACTGAATATCAGTATTCAGGACTAGTGCTACATCAGGATCGAACCGGTCTTCTTCCCGTCTAAACAGTGTGACTTGCTTGGACCCGCAGTCACTTTCCATATGCTCAAACTCTCGCTAGTAAAGCCAGGACTAACTAGCCGGTCTTCAGAGAGCCCACTTCCAGTGCGTCGCAGCAGGAATCTCTCCCTCCTTCTCTCCCACATCACGCAGAATCAGCAATGCCTGGCACCAGGCCAGAGGATGCTGATTGGACTCATCAACAGCCTGACGCTGTCCCCTTGTGTCCGCAGGAGATCTGAATCCACACAGATTGGATGAGTATTCAACATTCTGCATTGCAGCTCGAGAATTCAATTGTTACCTCAACCTGAGTTGATATCAATTTAATTCCTATGAGTGACGTACTTGCTTGCAAGTATCTAGTGTAGAAGTTGTAATCAAAGTTAATTTACAAAACGGTATAAATGAATGGTATACTGAATGTATGTCCCTCTTGCTTTGTAACTCTTCATTATTGAATATATACCTTTTGTATTCTGCTAACACTCACTCTTAAGATCTGTTATGTTTATATTGTATGCACATTTTATGTATTAATAAATGTATTGTTGTGTATTAGTGTCCGTGTGTGTGCGTTGCTGAGTTATCCTGCAAGGTCGGTTTTCTAATATCCATCAAAGAATCATTTTGTGACTTACTGCTACAATTAATAATTGTCCCAGTAAATGCACAAAACCCCTACAACGGATTGTTAAGGACTGCATCTTACTACTTTTGTCCAAGACTTACTGGTGTGAATGCATGTATTCCTTCAGTGATTCCAATAAATTAGGACAGAGGTAGCATGTGATTACAATGTGCTGTGTTCTAATGGTATTTTAAAACTGTACAGCCAGAGCAAAGGTTTACTGCACATGTTCAGGAAAGCAGGGAAAACAGACTTTGATGGAAAGAGACAAAATTGAAGGTTATTTATAACTACAAACAGAAACATAAAATAGTAAAAGGTGAAGCAAAGTCTCTTAGAAATAATAACAGAAGCCTTTAGAACATGAAAGGGAACAGTCTAACATAATAAGTTAATATTTCACTAATGTTTACAATGGAAGAATTTGACAGCATGCCTCAGGTCAAGTAAAGACAGATCTTGGTATTAAAAAAAATATTAAATTTTTATTTATTAAATTATTAAATCTAATAAAAAGAGACAGAAGTGTAAGAGCTAAAGAAGCATATGAGATTATTCTCCAGGATCTGGTGTTGTGCAACAGGAAATAAGGTTTACAATGTCGGCTGTAAACCTTTAAAGAACTCTTCCACAATTCAAGACAAGAGACACAGAGAGTACAGATAAGGGGTACCTGTTCAAGCTGTGGGGTTTTAGTTTATAACATATAACATATAACAGGGATGTATGTGGTCTGTCTGGACCACTGCTGGATTTATATACATTTATGACTTAGATTATAGTATAGTTAGTAAATGTTAGTAAAGGTTTGTAGATGATACCAACATGGGAGGATACAAAAATGCTCTAGAAGTGGAAAAGGAAGTTAAATAAGATTTAGGCAAAATTGAAAACTGAGCAAACAAGTAGAAGATGACATTTAATGTAGACAAGAGCAGCATGGTATGTACAAGTAGCAAAGACTAGATAGAAAAGTAAGTCAGGAAACAGAGAGAGCTTGAAGAGCATACATATGAAAAAGACTTAAATGCTTATGCTGACACAACATGTTCCTCTCTGGACTGAGTAAAGATAAAAAAGTTAGAATAATGTTGTTATACTTAGTTAACAGGAGCTTACATTAAAGGATGTAGTTTTAAAATTGTATAATATGTATTATTTTCATTCTGGAAGAAGTTAACCTGGTACACCCCATGGGATTAAGGAATATCCGATGCCAACAAGCAAAAATGAACTAAATATTTTAGTTTTGAAAAGAGAAGTCTGAGAGGGTACCTGATATAACTATACAAAATACTCAAAGGTATTGACAAAGTAGAAACTAACAGGAGGTGAGTTCAAAAGCGAGTTTTGTCAGCAGCCATATCACCCTGCAACTCACAACTGGCAACCCACTGAAGCTAAGCAGGTGTGAGCCTGGTCAGTACCTGGCAAGGAGACTTCCTGGGAAAAACTAGGGTTGCTGCTGGAAGAGGTGTTAGTGGGGCCAGCAGGGGACACTCACCCTGCGGTCTGTGTGGGTCCTAATGCCCCAGTATAGTGACAGGGACACTATACTGTAAAAAGGTGCCGTCCTTCAGATGAGATGTAAAACCGAGGTCCTGACTCTCTGTTGTCATTAAAAATTCCAGTGCATTACTTGAAAAGAGTAAGGGTGTAACCCCGGCGTCCTGGCCATATTTTCCATTGGCCCTTACCAATCATGGCCTCCTAATAATCCCTATCTGTGAATTGGCTTCATTACTCTGTTGTCCTCCCCACTGATAGCTGATGTGTGTTGAGCATTTTGGTGCACTATGGCTACTGTCGCATCATCCACGTGTCCCCATTACCTGTAAAGCGCTTTGAGTGGAGTGTCCAGAAGAGTGCTATATAAATGTAAGCACTTATTATTATTGTTAACATAGCGAATTAAAAGCATGTAATACACAAAGCGTTGTGGGCTTATGGAACGAGGTACCCAGCTGTGTAGTTGTAGCTGATAAACTGGTTTCTTTCAAGAAATAACTGTATAAGATCAATACAAAAGCAACTACAAGGAAACAAATTAACTAGATAGGCAGAATGGCATGCTTTGTTCTTGACACCTTTGCCTATATAAATGTTGGAATAGTATATTTATATACTGTACAATAGTTTGCAGAGTTGAAGGGGGTATATAAAAAACTCACACCTGAAGAAGGCTCCACGGCTGAAACGTTGTGTTCTCTTTCTTCTTTTTTTCAGCATGGAATAAACATATTACTTATAAAAAACAATGTTTACAACATATATACCACAATAATGGGGAAGTACATCTGTTAGTGCCCTTGTTTGTTTGGCGTTTGTGCCCCAAAGTGGGCTGGTGTACCTAGTACCTGGGTGTACCCTGTCTTGCGCCCGATGCTTGCCAGGTCCATCTGTATTGGACAAAGCAGTTAGAAAATGAATGGATAGTTAACACATTAATGGTTAGGTAATCATGTTTACTTTTGTAAATTGTGTGTTCTAAGAGCTGGGAAACAGTATCATCAGTACCTGATGTCTGTTGATGATATAATCTCACAGCTAGTCATCAATGGGGCATTGCTCTGTTGCCATGAATAATTCAGCTAAAATGCAATAAAAAATCTAATCAGAAACAATAAGTGTTCATTTAAGCCACAATGTGTAAGAAACCAAGTACCAGGCAGGTGAATTTTCTAACCTTTAATTTATTTTGTTCATTCTTGTGCAAAATGAGCTTGGAGATCTGAATTAAACTTAGTCCTTAATTAAGAATTGCTCTGAATATGCTCAGAAAGTGCTGAATGGGTGCTCCCAAATGAAGACAGGTGCCCTTTTCCTTCCCAAATTGAGCTTTATGTTGTGAAATGTTATTAATGTTATTAAGATCTACATTTTTCATGACACTATGAAGTAAATGGAAATTGATGCATGAATAATTCAGCTCGTTGTTTGGAGATAGGTGATGGAGGACTGTAATGATTTAACACATATCATAACACTTTGTAACATTTTGTCCTGGTCTAAATTAAATGTGATGAATTGAGCTGCACACTGTAGTCTCTTCACCACTCTTTGTCTGAGTGACTTTTGTAAATGAGATGTGTCAATGGCAAAGTTTAAAGGTTATTACATTTTTTTTTCTGAACAAAAAAATATTAATTAGGGGAGGGATCTCCAGTGATTATTGATATGCAATATGCATATGTGCTTTAAATATATATGTAACATTTACATTTTAAAGCCAGGAAAAAAACAGCAATTTCAGTTGATCCTTTTCAGAATTGAATTCAAACAGGTGCAACATGATTGAATGTATGGGACAAGACGCTAAGGTTTTAAAATGATCAATGTTTTAATGATGTTCTAATTTCCTGTATTTTAAACTCTATTAAAATAAAATCATGCGTAATGTCATTTGCTAAACTGCTTTATACCATACTGTATCGTGGGAAGCCAGAGCCTACCAAGTAGGGTACACCCTGGACGGTGCGCCAGTCCATCGCAGGGCAAGTCCAAGCCAATCATACATGGGGACAATTTGGAGGCCACGGTAAAGGCCGAGGGGGGAAATTTATCCCAGACAACGGGATAACTCCCTACTCTTCTGAGAAATGTCGGGGATCTTTAATGACCACTGAGAGTCAGGACCTCGGTTAAACGTCTCATCTAAAAGACAGCGCCCAGTGCAGTATAGTGTCCCCGCCACTATACTGGGACATTAGGACCCAGGCGCCCCTTGCTGGTCCCACTAACACCACTTCCAGCAGCAACCATAGCTTCCCAGGAGGTCTCCCATCCAGGTACTGCCCAGGCTCAACCCTGCTAAGCTTCAGTGAGAGCCAGTTGAGATCTGCAGAGTGATATAGCTGCTGGCATCATGCATCATGCATAATGGTCAGATAAAAAAATTATCACATACAACTAGTAATATTGACATTGTTCAACATTTAAATGCTTTTTTTACACATAACAAACAGAGCACTTAGTGAAATATAACTGTCTCATTTAATGATTTTCCCATATACAATGTTGTGAGGATGTCGCAAACACAAATTGCTAAAAGTGCTTTATTAATATGCAGTGTACTGAATCACCCTGTGTTTTATGCTATTACAGTGTGTTCCCTTGAGGTGGGTACTGGCTGGCAAAGTTGAATTCAGGTAAACGAAATTATTTGAATAAGCATTCAGACCTAACCCTTAAGACAAAAACAGGCTGAACAGGCTTGCCTGTTGAATTTAAAACACTGTTCTTTGGATATAGTTAAGCTGTTAAATAATTACAGATAAGAGCCGACAACTGCAGGCTGAAACTGTGCTAAAAAAAATAATACTTAAAATGAATAAAAATGCAGATTTGCCATTTGGAGGCATCACGGTGGTGCAGGGGTTAGCAATGCTGCCTTACAGCATTAGGGCCCTGGGTTCAATTTGGGCCCTTGGGTGTGTTAGACCCTTTTCTCAGTAAACCACATGAGTCTGCTAAATCAGGCTGGAGAATTCTTTATTGCGATCAAGAAAGGAGGACAGACAAAGTAAATAGGTTAACCTCGACTCTCACTCACTTTCCTAAGGACAGCGACAGGCTTTTATTCTTGAAGATGCGAAAAATTTTAATACAGAAATATACATTTATGATTGGTAAGTAGCAGTTTGTTACCATATAAGGTGTCAGAAAGTTAGGCAGTTAGGTCAGCCTTGGGCAATTAACCAAGACCCTAATTAGCTAAGACCTTGTTCCTTCTCATGTTGCTAAATCACGGGTAGGATACATGAGTTACACCTCCACTCAAGAGACCTTGAAGAAACCTCGGCCAAGGAGGGGTGTACAAAACAGTAAATCAGTTCTTGAGGACCTAATTGTTATCTCCTAACAGCCAAATCCTTCTTCAGGTCCTGCCTATGTGGAGTTTTTTATGTTCACCCTGTGTTTGTGTGGGTTTCCTCTCATAGTCCAAAGACATACAAATAGGTTAATTGGCTACTGGGAAAATTGGCCCTGGCGTGAGTGTGTGTGTGTAATTGTGTTTGCGGCCGTGTATGCTTTGCAATGGATTGAAATCTCATCCACCATGCATTGTGCCTGCTGCTTGCTGGGGTAGGCATCAGCTCCCCCTTGACCCTTTATTGAACAAAGCAGTTAGAAAATGGATGGACTGATGACCTTTAGCTCAACAACAAACACTGAGTAACTGTTTTGTTTAAATGTTAGACTTTACTGTGGGGGTGGCATGAACACATGGAGGGAAAGTCCTGCAACCTCACAGCTGTTTAGAGACTTCTATGTGGAGTTTGCATGTTTTCATGCAAAATTGATGGATGGGTTTTTGCCATGTGTTCTGGTTTCCTATCACCTTCCAGACATATGCTGGCTACGATCATTTGTGTCTCTAAATTGTTTGCATGTATACAGTAAGTATGTGTGTGTGCACTACAATGGATTGTTACACTCTCCAGGCTGTAATCCTGCCTTGTGCCCTGTGTCTTTGTTACAGTTTTCCTTCAACACTTTATAATCTTGGATGGATTTTAGTGTAATTTGTAGAACTGGCTTTGGCCTATGTTTGTTCTCCTAATCATTTCTTGGCTGTGCATGCCTTTTCGAGCTCTAAAGTCAGGGCTGTGGATAGCCCTAGCTTACCAACTAAGGCAGAGCAGAGATTCTGAGGAGAAGGGAACTCTTGCTTCATTTATCTGGAAGTCTGTGTTAAAGGGCTCTGGGGCCCTTTTTCCGAACAGAATTTCTTGGAACACAGCAACACTAAGTGTGTCTCAAGTGCAGAGAGGTAAAAATACCTGAAATGGTTTAAAAAGCCAAACTGCTTTTGGTACTGTATAACATACTTATGAAGTGCTCTGCATTGTTTGCCAGTGGTGAGCTATGATATGGCAGCTTTAAGAAAATGCCTGCTCCTGTATTGCATTGAAGACTTTGAGATCTGTTTTTGCTTCTTGTTTGGTGTTGGTGAGCGATTCATTAGATTTGAAGAGCCAGGGAACGTGAGGGAGGTTATAAATGAGATGAGGCCATTTTACACATCCTCTGAAATTTGAAAACTGTCATTCACTGCTTTAAGATATGTTAACCACAGCTCACTGGCAGAGCTGAGGCATCAGAGAGGGGATTTATCTCTCTCACAGTACCACAAGTCTGTAGATATTCAGACAGACAGGAGAAGCTCACCCAAACATAGGGATGCCTCCTACAGTCCTTCTGATTGCTAGCTGTTTTATCTATTACAGGGTCGTGGGGAGCTGGAGCCTATCCTGGCAAACAATGCAAGGCAGGATACACCCTCGATGGGATGCCAATCCATCTCAGGGCACACACAGACAAGCATACACTTACACTGGGGCCAATTATTCTACAAGCCAATTAACCTACTAGCATAAATTGTGGATTATGGGAGGAAACCCAGTGCAAACACAGGGAGAACATACAAACTCCATGTAGATGGCACCCCAGGGTCCCAAGTCTGTGAGGCACCAAAGCTAACCACTGCTCCACCGTGCTACCCATCTCTTATAATAGCAGTTGGTAATAGTTGGCTCACTACCTCACTGGCCAAAATGTTATAATTGATAATAATAATAATAATAATAATAATAATAATTGCTTACACTTATATAGTGCTTTTCTGGACACTCCACTCAAAGCGCTTTACAGGTAATGGGGACTCCCCTCCACCACCACCAATGTGCAGCATCCACCTGGACGATGCGACGGCAGCCATAGTGCACCAGAACGTTCACCAAACATCAGCTATCAGTGGGGAGGAGACCAGAATAATGAAGCCAATTCATAGAATGTGTGTGAATTTTTTTTTACAAATGACTGGAGGCCATTTTTGACCCATGTAACTTGTTATTGATCTGAGGATCTCATCCAGCTGTTTCTTGAAATAAGCCAGGACATTGGCTCCAACAACATGGCTGGGCAGCTTGTTCCATACTCCGGCAACCCTTTGCATAAAGACATTACTCCAGTTTTCAGTTTTATATCCCCTTTCTTGTATTTTCCACTTGTGTCTTTTGTGTTCCACTGTTGAATAAGGATCCCCAGGCTCTTTCTGTGAATAGCAATGTGTGGGTGTCTTGTGAATTAGGAGAAATATTGTCCAGATCTGAATCCCAATGAACATTGATGGAATGCAGTACTATAGTGTTCCTCCACACAAAATATCAAGGTGGATGCTGCACATTGCTGGTGGTGGAGGGGAGTCCCCATTACCTGTAAAGCACTTTGAGTGGAGTGTCCAGAAAAGCGCTATGTAAGTGTAAGCAATTATTATTAAAAATTATAATTATCGTTATTATCAACTGAAAGTATTCCTGCAAGAAGAATGGGATAGGGGGCAACACAGTGGTGAAGTGGTTAGTATTGCTGCCTCACAACACCGGGCTCTTGGGTTTAAAACTGGATTTGGGGTGCTACTGTATATGTGTGGAGTTTGCATGTTTGCCCCACATTTGTGTGAATTTCCTTGTAGTGCTCTTGTTTCTTCCAGCAGTCCAAAGATATACTGTTGGGTTAATTAACTTCTTGGGAAAATGACCATGGTGTGAGTGTGTGCATGCCTGTGTGTTACAGAATATTAATGAGGACCCTATGCAGAATAATCAGCACGAACTTCAGAGGCGTAGTCGATTAAACAGTCCGAGGTCTGAAAGCTGAAGGGATACAAACCGGTGTGAAAGTACCAAATCAGAAGTGGAGCCGGAAGCTGTGAGGAAGCCAAGAGTCTAAGCCAGAACAATAGTCAAAGTACCAAAACAAAGCCAGGAGACGTAGTCAGAGAAGAAACCAGGGTCAGGAAGCCAAAATCCAAGACGTAATTAATCGCAGGAAGACGGGGGTTGCTCTAGCCATGAAAACCTAATACTGAGCACAGGTGAGAGTGTGAAACAGTGTTAAATAGGTTGGGGTAAAAGGCTAATTGGAAACCGTGCTGGAATGCGAGGTGGAATGTCGAGTCCTCCGGGGGCGTGGTGTAACACTGTGTTTGCGTCTGTCTGCCCTGTGATGGACTGCCGTCCCCTCCAGGGTGTGTCCTTCCTTGTGCCTACTGATTGCTGGGATCGGCTCTGACTCCCCCATTACCCTGAAATGGATGAGGTGTTCAGAAAATTGATGGATAGAATGATGCCATTTCCTTTTCCTGCTGCTTGCAAAAACCCAACCCTTCATTCACTGGTGGTAGTGATTCTTAATATTGTGGCCATTGAGTGTCTATAGGCCAAATTTGGATATGCAGATATGCAGAGATCTTTATTGAATGATTCATTGGAGAGCCTGTATTATTTGCTTTTTTAGTTGTGAGTATTCCAGGCCATGAGAATAACTTCATAAGTGTCCTTAACAGCGAAGTGAAAAAAGTCATGCTCGCAGCTCACAGAATTATTTATTTCTCTTCTCATTTTCATATGGATCAGGGAGTTTGGCTTTACACAGCAGGCTGGACAGGTAACCCTGATCTATCCACTTTGTCTGCTTGCATTACTGTTGGCACCTGTTACACATATCAGTTTTCCTCTAGGCGATTCCAGGCCTGAGGTGCAGAAGATAAATAATAATTTCAAGGAGCAAGATTCTTTTTTGCTATTACATTTCTTGCCTTTTCTGTGACCCATTTCATCCTTGGATTTTCAGTTGATGCATCTCTAGGCTGGCTGGGAATTATCTGAATTTTAAGTAGAAGAAAGCATCGGACATCTTTGCTTTTGCAACTTCTTATAGTCTTTTAATTGTGTTAATTAAAATGGTGATCATTCTAAATTACAATATCTCATACTTGATATTCCAAGTGTTATTTTTCTTAAGGATGTGTCCACCGGAGCTCTCTTTCCTAGCGTTAATCCGACATCAGCAGGGTCCACTTGTCGGCACAACAGGCTCCATTTGGTGGTTTGAACCAAATCTTTGAGCTGACGTTGCGATTAACTGCGACCGAAAAGTACTCCAACCAGCACGTAGCTCTGCCTGCCGTCAGAGTGGGAGGGGGGGGAAGGAGAGCAAAGTAATGTAGTCAATTCATAGAGGGGGATTATTAGGAGGCATGGGAAATTTGGCCAGGTTACACCCCTACTCTTTTCAAGAAACACCCTGGGATTTTTAATGACCACAGAGAGTCAGGACCTCAGTTTTACATCTCATCCGAAGGACAGTGCTTATTTACAGTATAGTGTCCCCATCACTATACTGGGGCATTAGGACCCACCTGGACCACAGGGTGAGCACCCCCTGCTGGCCTCACTAACACCTCTTCCAGCAGCAACCTTAGTTTTTCTCAGGAGGTCTCCCATCCAGGTACTGACCAGGCTCACACTTGCTTAGCTTCAGTGGGTTGCCAGTTGTGAGCTGCAGGGTGATATGGCTGCTGACAAAACTCACATTTGAACTCACCTCCTGTTAGTTTCTACAAATTTGTCCACTGGCGCTAAGGCCCTAAATAAAGACTGTATAACATCTATACTGCTTACCTAATAAGAACCCAATTGGTTCGATTTCCTCCAGGACCAAATTATCACTATATATAACACAGACAAGGAACAAATAAAGAACAAAGAACATCTAGAATCCTGTTACTTACCAGTCTGAGTAGAAGAGTGTATTTAATATAGACTTGATAGCTGTTACAGTACTAGACTCTGTGCTCAGAACTTTTTGAAATTTAAACCACCAGAATGATTTGAGAAAAGAAGTTGGAGTGTCAGACATTAGGTGGGGAAGTGAATTGTCATCACACAGTACTTCACCAATGAGCATCAGAGCAACAAAAACAACCTGAATCTGTGATCATTGAGAGGTTTCTAGTTGAGATTTCTGAAGGTTCATAGGTGCCGTGTCATTAATCATGAATCCTGTCCTTAGCCCAAGCTCTCACATATTCAGAAATGAGACTTGAAAATTTAAGAGATGGATAATTTTTTTTCTTCCCTCACATGGGCTTGTCAGAAAGGAAATCAGCAAATCTCTGCAAGCTGAGCCCTCTTTGTTCTAGTAATTGGTTGAGGGCAGGGCTCTCTCATGATATGTAGCTGCAGAATTCCCGATGGCTGGGAAGGATCACCCTGTCCGCTTTCAGATCCTTCAGAGCTGTTGCTAAGTCCTCCTTTCTCCTTGCCTTCCATTCTGGTTATCTGGGCTTTGTTTGGTTTTCTTTTCTTCCCATGCTTTGACTGTCTCCTTTTGTGTTCCTAGACCTGCTCTCCCCTTGTGTCCGGAGCTATCGACAAAGGTGTTGGTGCTCCATTGACCGGCTTCTTTTAACCTGCAGCAATCATTGATTACAAACTAGATCTCCCAGGAGAATGGATGCTCTGGAAGAGGGCAAAGTTTAAAAAAAGCAAGGGCAGGAGTGTGAGAGAGGGAAGGAATATGGAATAATGCTAAATGGGGTGGAAGAGGGAGGGAAGCAGTTCGGATGAGTGGTTAGAACTGTGGGACTGGGATGGAGCTTCTTTGAGACTCACCTTAGACTCCAGGAGCTGGGAGAAAAAGACAGTGTGAACTTGTAACAGGTGACCCCTGCTGGACAGATGAGCGTGCTGATGAGGTCCATGACCAACACTAAAAACCCAAAACAACATTTTTTAAAACAAATGTTTTCAGTTTGTTTCATGAGGTTGGTGTAAAAAAATTGTGAAGTACTTTGTTTAATACTGGTTCTGAATCCAGCTAAATGAAGGTCACTCTCGTCACAAAGTCACAAAATAAGAGCATAAGAAAGATTGCAAATGAGAGGGTTCTATTCAGCTCACTCAGTGTGTCTTCACTGTGTCATCAGTAGGTTATTGATTACCAGACCTCATGATAGCCTCCCAAAGATTATGATGTGGTTCAGTACTTTGTTTTAAACTTCCAAATCTCTTTGTGTAGAGAAGTGCCTCTTCTGTTATCAAATAACACTCACAGTTCAATTCCAGCTATATCCTTTTATCCTTGTTTCTTCAATGAGCTTGGTCTGACTTCTCCAGTTCCTCTTGATATGAGGGTGTTGCAGATAACAACTAGAATCCAGCCTCCACAAAGTCTTTTCTGTTCAGGGCATAGCAATTAAGATGTTTTTATCTCTTGAAAAGAATGAAAGAGAGAGGCAAACAAAACCTTGTTTTTACTGCTGCTGCAAACTCAGTCCAGCTGAACTGAGTTCTAAGTTTTCTACCCTTGATCTATTTTCATTAAGAAGTCACAATATACAGGCATGAAAAAAGCAACAAATTAGTGTTGGAACCGAAACACTTGTTACATTTTTAATGCTTTTGTGCAAGTTACTGTCTTCTTTGTTAGTAGAAATTATTTGAAATGCTTGAAAACGGTAAAGGGTTTATTTTCCTCCTTTATATTATATTTTGTATGTTCAATTTAGTTTTGTGTAAGAAAAGACTCATTGTGCTGCCTGGGGCCCACATTCTCACTTAAATGGTAAATCTTTCTAATTTTGTTCCCCTTTCCAGCTGTGCTACCTGCATAAGAATCATTTCTCTTACACCAGAGCTGGGAGGTGGGATAAATGGAAGAGGGAAAGCGTGTGTGTGTGTGTGTGGGGGGGGGGGGGGTTAGAAGCTATTTTCTAGAGTTGTTGTAATCCTGTAATCCTGGCTCAAATGGCCTTCTTGGGATATAACAGGACCCTGTCGGCATGGCAACCCCTCCAGATAACGCACTTCTACACCTGTTAAGCAGGCACTAGGCTGTGCTAATGATGTCGCACCACCTCAGACGCTACAGGTTGCAAACTTATTAGCAGGGCAGGAGAGAAGAGACCGAGGCGATGAAGGGAGGAAACTGGAGAGCTGGGATTGGTAGATGACGGTGGTGGTGGGGTAGTTTGAAAAGAAAGAAGAGAGCAAAATAGCCTCATAATGGGGGTGAATAGAAAAACAACACATTTATGATAAAAAAGAGGTCTCTCTCCATGTAGCTTCTTATTAGTATTTCAATCTGTGTTCGGAATGTGCCAAGTGAGTTGGTCTATTTAAGGGTCTCTCTAATGCTGGAGAGCCCTTAAAAAGAGCACTTGAGTTGCTTTTGGTGCTGGCTGCCCGTGAACGCTTTTTGTGAAGGAGAGCTCATGAAAGCACAGAGCTCCCCTAAGGCCTATCAGCCTTTGAAGAGGTCAGAAGGCCCAGATGTGCACTCACATGGATAAGTACCTTTTGAATGCTGGGGCCGAGACTTAGAAGCCAGCAGGAGTGCCTTCCAGTCAGACGAACACACGTCCTTCTTCAAAACCTCTTCTGACTTGGGTTTTTCTCACCTCTGTGGACAGAACAAGCACGAAGAGCCAGTATGGGAAAAAGGTAGGTCAGTTTATTTCTGTATTCGCCTATGTCTTCGTTTTAAGACATACAGTAGGCCGGCCAAGTACTTTGGGTGACCCTATTCTCTGTGTGTGTGATTAAAACCTCAAGAAGTTAGACACAAGAAAGAGGCACCTGCACCAGATCTTCTGGATAATAGTTCCAGAAGGTTTTTGTTTGTGGCCTTGTGTTATCTGGCGGTGGTTATGAACATTTCGCCACTACACTGCCTGAGCTGGGCCTCGTGACATTGCGTGCAGTAAGTGCAGTGAGGCACAATAGAGAAAAGCACCTCAGAAAGAGTGCTGATTTCTTTTTTTTGAGAAACATGCTTGATCATGAGCGATTTTTAGACCCAGATTCAAGTTTCGCCCTGTGCCCATTTTTATTTTGCAAATAATCCAAATGGATTGCCTTTCTGTTTCAGTTCAAAAACAGCAAGCGCCCGCACTTCTTTGGCAGATCAGTCCTGAGCCTTGGTTCTGAAGCAGAGTGATATAAAACATTGTTAACCCTGTCCCCTGGTGTGCTTGCTGCTATGTCAGAGGCTAGTGAGGCTGCAGTTTCACAGGTTGGTTCACACTCGGCTAAGCGAAGCAGGCAGTGGAAAATCATACAAACCTCAAACTACAGTATATGTGTTCTATTGTAAAAGGGGTTTGTATTTCTAGCAGAGTGAAATCTTCCATACATTCAGATTATCCTTCTTCCATTCATTCTAAAGAAAACATAGTTGCAGTCCAGTATACTGTAGATACATGTCCAACCCAGCACCTTGTCTTTTATTCTATACTCCTCTGGGAAACCTCCAAGAAAAAACAGATTGTTGCAGCAACTGGTATTTGTGGACCCATAAGTGTGCTCTTCCCAGTAGGTCAGAATTTTTTAACCAAGGACTGCTATCCAGACACTCAGAATACTTTGTAGCCTTTACTTTTAAATACATTTTAAATAAGTCTTTTGGTCAAATGTCGCTCCGGCAGTTCCAGTCTGGCCAGGTGAGGTCATATTTTTGGTGATGACAGATTTTCTTGTGAGGAACTTGCGAGTATCCAACTTCTTTGTTTTTGCCCTGGCAAAGTAACGGGGAAACTGAGGGGTGGTGGCCACTGTCTGCAATCTGTCGGCCTTCTTAAAATGTGCTTTGTGTGATAAGGCTGTTAAATAAATTTAGGTGTGAAAATTAATCTTTTGTTCATTTACCATGGATTTATAATATTCTTGCTGTGGTTTCCAATAGTTTCGACATGAACTCACATACTTACTAATCTAGTCCAGGGCAATACTGTGTTGTGCTGTAGCAAAATTACCTTAGAAATACCTATCTCAGTGTTCCCAAGGTTCAGTGCAACTATAGGATGTCACAAATGGTAAAACCACAATAATACAGTTTTAACAGTGGAACCAATGTATCCACGCACACAAGGACAGCATTTTACTTTTTGTTTTTTTTTACACATCAGAACTGCAAATGCAGCTCTAATACAGAAGCTGAAAGAATCCAGCATTATCAAAACATTTCATTCTCGTTTTTCCCTGGTCCCACTTTTCAGAAAAGGCCCTGTTACCTTCTAGGTTTTTTTTGCAAAAGTGCTCCTCTGGGTGGTGATAATGAGAGCTGAGGACGAGGTGATCCTCATTGAAGTGGTTACAAGGACGCCTTGGATTACACAGCAGCCTTATGGAAAATTGGATGTGTCAACGAATGAAAGGAGAAATGAAGCCAAAGTGACCTTGCTGTGTCAAGCACAATGCATTTGAAAAGATGATTAGCTTGCTCATCTGAAATGTCTTGCCTCTGTGCTGTGCATGTCCACAAGTGTCATAAAATGTCTCTAAATACATGTTGAGAAGAATCTTTTTTAAAAAGTAATAGCTGCTCACTCCATAAAGCTGAAGTTGTAGTTTCTGCTTTTGCATAAGTGTGTAGCAATTAGATCATTTTTGATTAGATACAGAAATTCTGTACCTATCTGGACCCAACCCTCTTTGGAGCAGCCAGTTGTTCCAGACTCTGCTTTTTGGCAGTGACTCCCATTGTGCACTGGGACAACAAGGGCCATAAGTGAGCCCCACAACTCTCCCATCGAGCAAGCTTTAGCTGGAAAGCGGCATGTCACTGTCATCACTGCAAACCTGCAGTCCCCATATTGCTGTTGTGTCAAGAACTGACAATCTATCAATTAATCCCATCTTTGTCCTTGTTTTTTTTCATGAGCCAAGAGGGCTGAGTAATGCCTACCTACAGTACTTGCCACTTGGGGAAACTTCTTACCCGTAGTCTTTTAAAGTGCTAAAGAAAGTAATTGGGTTGGTTAAGTGAATTTGCGATAACCACATTGTAGAACACGAGATGTTATAAACCAGAGGAGAGCCATCTAACTTTTTTGGTTATCAGAATGAAGCAATCTGAGGTTCTCATCCAGCTGTTTCTTGAATGAAACCAGTGTATATTCCAGGTAGCTTGTTTCAGACTCCCACAACTCTTTTTGTAAACAGGGGCCTCCTGTTCTCACTGTTATCAGTTTTAAATGCACTTTCCTTAGTTCTCATTTGCGTAATTTGGTTGGTTTCACTGCTGATTTTGAAGAGGTCTATTGGAATGACTTTGGCAATGCCTTTAAGGACCTTAAACAATTGAGTCAACTGCCCTAATATTTCCCTGTGCTCAAAACTAAAAAGTTTAAATTATTTCATACTGTCAGAGTTGGATATTCCTTTAAGGCCAGGAAAGTATCTGAACACTCCTATCTAGTCTTATTCTAGAGCAGCCATATCTGGTGACCACAACTGCTACAATATTTTAAAACACGTAGCGCCCTCGCTCAATGCTTTAGCAGCTGCACCTCCTCATTAGTTATGTGCCCGCAAGGCAGTCAGAGAATAGTTATGTATGATAACGGTATGCTCCAGACAATCTCTTTAAGGTCACAATCTTAAAAATCAACTGTCTTGATTCAGCTCCCGAATCAGAACAGATGCCTTCTCCTGTCATAAGAAGTAGAAACAGTTATTTTAAGTTATGGTTTCTTTTATTGGAGAAAGCAGATCAATAAGGGAACAGACATAAAAAGACATAAAAGTGTAATTGTGCAGTAGTCTATTTTAGCAAGCACTCAACCTGGCAAGATTATTTGCATATTATCTGCAGCTTTCATAATTCCATAATTATTGATGTCAGATATTGCAGTACCATGCATTTACTGTTATATAACCTTGAATACACAGGGTGCACAGGAATTAAATTATTTGATCAATTTTTCAGAGCAGTAAAATGCTTGTGTATGAATGAATGTGTGAGCTTCCCCATGATCCTAAATAGGATGAAACGATTAGAAAATGGATGGATGAAAATCTAAAAACTGAACATGCGGGATATGCAGGGGGACCACCCTTTAATCAAACATTTAACTTATCAAACACAAATCTCAAAGTTTAGTAGATCAGGTAACTTTTGGTAACCAACAGGGAGAGATCTTAATTCTGGCATGTAGGCTCAGAAACCACAACAGTGTTTATTTACTGTTCAGTCTTGCTTCTCTTCGTAGCTTTGTCCTGCCCCATCTGCTACAACCATGTGCTCAGAAGCAGGTGCACCAGTCATGTAGGAATAACATTGCATGAACAATTTCATGGGGCTGCTGGTGCAAAATGGCTACTGCCTTTCTCCCAAGTGATAAATCAGGTATCAATCATTCAATCAACATTGAATTAAGGCATTACAGCCTGCACATGACTGCAGTAAAGGAGCAACAATAAAATTTAAGGAATAATGGAAGCATGCACAAATCAGATCAAATGAAAGTTTAATTATCAAATGCACAACAGTACAGCGTGCAGCAGTAGTTGCTGGCAATGAAATGTCTTTTCTGCTAGCTAACAAAAATCACAAAAATCACAAAATCACAAATTAAGGGTACAAAAATAAGGTTACATAATAATAGATAATAATGTAATAGAAATGGAACTCAAAATGAATAGAGCTGACTATATAGTTTGAATATGAATATCAAAATATATAGTCAAGATTAATGACAAGAAAAGGATCAGGGAAATAACAGTGAGGCATATTTGACATTTGGCGGTAGGGAGAATTAAGTAATTAGGAATTTATTCAGTAATTGATATTATTGTTGTTGTTTCTTACTGGTCTAATTCACTGATCCAATTCAGTTTAGAGGCATGGGAAATTGTCACTACCTCCACACTGCACATCAAGGCCGTGCTTGTGTAGGTTGTGTGCAGCTGGGTTCTGTCTCAAAACGCCTCATCTGCACAGCCCAGACAAACCACAATTCTGCTTCCCATCTGCCTGGGGCTTGACCGCTTTTTATAGGTCCTGGGGTGTGATGTCACCATAGCAGCCTCATCTTACTATCTGAGGCCTGAGGCCAGCTTTTCTTTGCCACATGCCTCTCGTTATTTCCAGATTGCTCTTTTCAAACCTGTGATACCAGGCGGGCAACGGGAGAGAGATGGGAGAGAAGGTTTCAGAAATGTTAATTGGAAGATAACATTTCCTGCCTTTTTGATCCATCTTAATTTTCATTTTCCAGGATCAGTCAGTAGTAACGAGTCTGTTGGCGGCCCTATTTGGATAACTTCTCTGCACTTTTTATGTTGGCTCAATTATTTGTTCATCAAGGCTGGAGGTCGAGTTTTGGACTCAAACTGTATGTGCTAAAAACTAAGAACAAGCTAGGTTCTTAAAATACATAAAGATTCAGAGGCATCTCTTTTCAGATCAAATTAAACACCACATTTGCATGCTTATTAAATGTGATTAGTGACTGCATACATTTGTGGAAATGTAGCCACTCAGAGGTCTAAAACATTTATTCCTTTTATAAAGCCAGCCACCATTGCTTTTTCTAAAACATTTCAATATTTAGGCATTAGCTACTGGTGCTGGCCTCAAACATTGTAAAGAAAAAAAAACAAAAGTGTAGATTTGTTTAAACAGATTGCATAATGATATGCAAAATGATAGGATTTAACAAAATGGTCTACAATGGACCTTTACAATTCACTCTCAATCACAGAGTATGAGAGCAGTATTCCAATCCTAGATTAGATATGGGTGGCAGAGTGACACAGAGGTTAGCATTGCTGCCTTGCAGAACTGGGTCCATATGGGTTCAAATCCTGGAGGTGTGTGTGTGTGTGTGGGGGGGGGTTATACCATGTACTCTGGTTTTCTCCCACAGTCCTGCTGTGTCCTACCAGATGTGCTGGTAGGTTAATTGACTTCTGGGAAAATTGGACTTAGTGTGAGTCTATGCATGTCTGAATGCCCATCCAGGGTGTATCCTGTTTCTTCCTGTGGTAGGCTCAGGCTCCCCTGTGACACTGTATACGATAAATATAATGGATATTATAGACATGTGATGTTAGTCTAGTAACAACCAGCAAACGGGGTCTTATAGCATTGTAAGTCCTGACCAGACAAGTGCCAAAGTCTGCTTTAAATAGCAAGATGTGCTTTTCTCTTGAAGCAGTAGAACAAACTGCACCAGACAGAGGTCAATGGATGTTATTATCTAGCCCATTTTAATAACTCTCACGTCTGGCTAATTGAATTTAATTAATGATCATCTATGGTAGCATGGTGACAATCTGAGGGGTCACCACCTACAATCGACACATTCTTTCCGAGGCTATAATTCAGATTTAATTAAGAGCCTATTAAGCCTATCATCCAAGCAGAATATTTCCCCTATTCATATTGTTTCTGGGTTTGTGCTTTTTCCTGCTAGAAAAAAAACAGGGTGTTGGAAGTGCTGGGCTGCAGCATTTTCAGTAGCTCAGTCTTAAAGATTTGGATTACAATGTGTTCAATGGCTCAGTGTTAGAATGCTGGACTACAGTTTGTTCAGAAGGTCAGTGTTGAAATGTAGAGTGCTTGGATTTAAAGTGTTGAACTACAGTGTAATTTCTAGCTCACTGGCAATGCTAAAAAGTGTCCAGTTCCAGATTAACATAAATTCAGTGTTTGAGTTCTAAGCTGCAGTGTGTTCAGTAGTTTAATGTTTAGTGTTGAGCTGCAGTATGTTCAAGATTTCAGTGTCAGCATTCTAAGCTGGACCACCTTCAGGTTTTATATTCATTTGCTCAGTGGTTGGTTCTAAGCTGCAGTATGTGCAGTAACTCAGTGTTTAGTGGTTGGTTGCAATGTGCTCAGTAGCTGAGTGGTTAGATGCGCTGCAGGAAATTAAAAAGGACGTGGCTTCCAGAAACAGAAGTCTTAAGGAACTCAGAGGTGGTATAAGAGTAGTAGTCACCATATCACAGTAGGACTTTATTTTTCAGTGCAGGTCTGTAAAGAGAGGTCTAAAGGCTTCATTATCTATATAAACCAGATACAGTGCCATTCAGGAGCATGGTCTGATCTAATGTAAATCATAGGACATCACCTGCCACAGTTGAGTTTTTTAGTGTTATACAATCCTGGTCTTCTGTGTCATATTACAAACTGTTTTGCATTTGTGCTACAGCTACTTGTTTACGCAACACACTTTTCCCTAGGGTCCCTGAACACAAATGGAAGAGAATGCTACCTGTTTACATCAACAGCATTGATAACCCTGGATCATCCTTCTCTGGCTGACATTTAAAGAACCATAAACAGCAGTGGAAGACAATGTAACAATTCCTCATCATTAACTACTAAATCTCTGGGCTCTGATTTCAGCCTTAGATACGATTTCTCAATGAAACAGATACATGATGGCCCTCTCCTCCTTTGATCACATCCGCTAACATGGGAACACACAGTATTTGGAAAAATTAAATGGATATCAAATCAGAAGCAAAAGTATTTTTTAATAGCTATCCTCCTATCATTCCAATTCTTGCTTGCTTCATGTTCTTTGAGTCACGTTTAGGGTGTCTCCCTTAATTAAATGCATTGATTATTTTCTAAATCAGTTCTGTCCAATATCTTTTAACTTTTGATTTTAGATTTCTTCTTACCTGTTTACAGCAATAATGAATAGTCTCCCACATTTTTGAGAGCCCAAAACAGGTTTGAGTTTATATACTGGAGTGTTTTGGAGTTTTCAGGGCTCTGGACTGGGGCTGAATTCTAGGTTAGACCTTGCTGTGGTATCTGCTGTGGAACTTTATTCCAAATGGCTCAGTGAAAATCCCAGCTGTATAAAGGGAAGTTTAGATAAAAGTGTCACCCAAATGAATTAAATAACTGTGCACATTATTTGGGATTGCACATTTAAATGTTTAAGTAATTAAGTGTGCAGCTGGAATAAAAGCCATAAGATGTATGTTGTTCCCTTAGAACTGACTCTGGGAAATTATAAATTATAATTATATCTGGGAAATGCTAACAATTCTTGAAAAAATATCGGACAAAAAGTCTATGTTCTTTCAATGAATAATAAAGATCACTCAATGGGTGCTAATACTGTTCTGTGGGGTGTTCTGAAAAGCCTGATGTTATTTGGATATCCTTGCTGAGAAAAATTAGTGTTAGTCAAATTAGCATTCCTATTGCTTCTTTTTCTTCTGCAAAATGTGCTGAATTTAATGAAAGTTGACCCTTTGTGAACAGTGTGTGCATGAGATGAATTCCTAATTGTTTTACTTAATGCACAGGGAGGATAATGGTTACAGCACAGAAAGCTCAGACAGAAAAACGTATTGCTCGTGATGCAATGATGGAGTGATTAAGGAGTGAGAATAATAAAGTCAATTAGTTTTGATGTTATGCTGCGATTGATAAGGTTTCCATTCATCTTGGACTTCCTGTGACATGAAGATATGCCTACTTAAGAGTATTAAGCAGGTGCCAACATCAGAAGTTGGTCCACTGAACTTTCCAATCTTGAAAAAGTTGCAGGCTACAGTTTGGGTTTAGGAGCTTGAATTGTGTCTGGAGGTGAATGAATTCCAGAATCCTCAGATACTGAGAGAATATTTTTGCAAACAAAGTGAGAATGTGCAGCATTTACACAGTATCTCCACTGCTCCTAAAGAGGTGTAATTCCAGCTGAATTCATTACAGTATAATCCGGAAAGCTGAAAGAATCCCATTCCATCTGGAGTAGTTTGGCATTTGTTAGGCTGCGGTTTTTCTATTTTTGCTTTTTGTGCTATAAAGAGAAAATCTGGACACTCAGTTATGGAAATGGGCCCAATGTGAAAATAAGGATTATGATGGCCTCCTGCCTGCTCAACAGGTAAAGGTGTTTCCTGGTTGAGCGTTTTGCCCCATAAGTTCCAAGTCTGAGTCTCAGTCTTGTCTGTTGTGATGGGGATTTCCCAAAGTCAGCACATATTTAACTGAGTGCTGCCAGAGGCATTTCTAGGATTAGTCCATTGTTAGTAATAGTCAGATGGGTCTGTTCTGGAACTTCTGCAGCTTGTGGGTGCGCGTGGGCTCACAAAGACATCAGTGAAAGATGTACCGCTCTTAAATTCAGTGCTAAGCCTGCTTTCAGGCACCGTGGAGTTTGTAGGGTGTCAAAAGATGAATGTCTTTAATGGGAATGCTGGTCAGACTAGCATGCCTGCCAATCTGCCTTCTATCCAAGCATCAAAGGAGTCGTTGCTGTGAGCTGAGATGTAAGGAAACTGTTTGCAGTCCTACTGTAGGGTTGGCATAAAATGAAAAACAAAAAAATGTTACTGAATACTCTTTGATGTTTTTGATGGATGCCAGCCATTGTATTATTTATATGTTTGACACAATTCAGAAGAGCTTGTGTCAAAACTAGACCAAACTCTATGTACCATCTGCTAGACCTACACTGTAGTGGACAACAGGTAATACTGGCTGCCACTGAATACTGCCATTGAAACAGCCCAGGCTGCTGCACTAAAATTAAAGCTGGTGAAAGCCAGAGGAACAAGAAATTGGAGAATGCACAGCTGGGAGTCTTAAAATGATGAGAAATTGAGCTTCTTTTCAAGATGCTGATCATTTCTTTCAGACACAGCAGTGCTGCAATAGTGCTCTGCTCTTTCTATTTAAAACTTCAGTCTACAGGTTATTTTTTATCCTCACCCATTTGATTTCTGCTTCTTCTGTTTCCAACTAATCTGGCTGAGGGATCCCTATTTTTCATGCTTTAGCAACCCTATTTTAAGACTATTTTAAGGTCATATAGAAAACTTACCATTGTGAGTTTTTTATTATATATTCTACTAAACTAAATGTAAAAGAAAAGTCTATAACATACTACACCATGTATGAAACATACCACCGCCTAACACATCGTTTTCAACCATTAATTTATTATATTTATATAATATTTTAACAGTACACAGTATAATAAAATGATTTTTTTTATTTACAGAAATGTGCTCCCTGGTGGCTTATTCCATTATGTACAATAATCTAGTACCCCATATAGTGTACAGTTTGCCTAAAAGTTGTTGTGTCTTTTTTAACATCATCCGAATGGTGTAAAGCAAGGCAAATAGTGCTTAAGTAACTTAAGGTTCACGCAACTATTTGAAAATTTGGGTTTTATCTGTACATAAAAGAAAGCTGATGTCAGTGAAGAATTTTACCCAGTGATAACACATAGATTAAAAAGAATATGACCAAGCACAGTGCCCTGTGGAACGCCAAATGTTACCGACAGAGGAGGAGCATTACCCAGACTGAACACATTGTTTTCTAGCACTTAGGTAATATTTAAACCACAACAAACCTGTTCCAGTAATACCTCTCTATTATATTTAACAAACTGGCATGCGCAATCAAGACAGTACGAGGACCCAGAAGGAGAGGGATGGATTAAATAAGCACAGGAGTTGTCTTTAAATCATGATTTATCCTAACAAGAGCTAGTTTAGCTCTGTAGTCCGATTCTGAATCTATGAAATGGCTCATCCTGCTGGCTTGCAGATCAGTGTCTCACAGCACTGTAGCCCCAGTGTGAACAAGGCACAACAGCTCCTGCACTTTCTGTGGTGCTTAAAGAAATGCAATATGAGGAAACAGCTACTCATGAACTTTTACTGCAGCACATTAGAAAGTGAATCACTGTGTGGTACAGCAGTACTACTGTCACGAATGTCGGAGAGGACGAACCGTGGAGAGACAGGAGAGCGAGAAGACCCTATGCGTAGCGGCAAGATTGGGGTTAGCCTGGGCTCAGCTGTTCAGGTAATGCCGTATAGAAACCTATGCCCTCAGGTAGCGGACGTGGGGCGACCTGGTGCTAGGCGGGTTTCAGGACATCCGAATGACACTGCTGAGCGAAGACACACTAAAAGACCCGGAAATTTATAGCCCCAGAGAGAGAGAAACACCGGAAGGACAGCAGAGAACTGGAAATGAGAGACAGGACAGAGAAGGAGCGCCCTCTGGCTGCAGAGGGCGTGACAACTACCATGCTTGACAAAGATGCACTGCAAAGGTTTGTGGCAACGGCACAGAGGATTATAGGATTGTGATTTACTATCAATCGGTGAGATTCTCACCATCCACTAGTGCAATAAAGCCCAATCCAATCTGACAAGTGGTACCGCACTATTGAAGCACTGAACACTAGGCTTAAGAACAGCATCTGCTGTGCTGTGTATGTCCTAAGAGATTTTTGCAAATAAGAATACCAATGTCCATTGGGCAGTAAATTCCACTACTCTACTCTCTACTTTAGATAGTTGAGCCTGTAACTGAACAGCAGCAGCCCATTCAAACCTTTGCCAAAAGTAGTAAATTAGAAATTGGATGATAGTAGTTCTGAGTTGTAGCAGAGGGAAAATAACTACAATTCCAATGACCCAGGGAACTTTTTTTCCATATCTTGATGATACATTGGGGAAATGCTTGTCAGTAGGACAGAGAATCAGAAAACTTAAGCAAGTAAGAGTGGGAATGAAACATAGGGTGGGTTATCATTGCAGATAGCTTTTAAAGATAGATGGCTTGGAACTCTGCAAAGTGAGATGTACTAAACCTGAAAGTACACATACAATATCCAGATTGTGCAGCACTCCTCCTATGTCTTGTGCAGAAGGCTTTGAATTGATGAGTGTCTTGGAAGTCCCACTTTCCTGATTTATTTAGTTCTTTATAGAGGGAGAAAAGTTGCCCTTTATGAGTCAGGCACTTGATACATCCATTACTGATGCAATAAACAGAGGATGCTGATACATTCTCTGTTTATTGCTCATCTCTTCCTTAACAAAACAGGTTCAGTGTGGCAGGCTGGTGTTGTATTGTATCTCCTCTGTTACCTCAGTGTGCAGAGGGAACAGTGAAATGATCTCCTTGCAAACAATTTTCAAAACTGGGAGTCATATAGATTTAAAAACAAACTAATCCTAATGAGCCCAAGTGTTAAATAAAGATGTTGAAGATGGTTTCAAATGAAAAGTGTGGTGACACAAAATTGTAATTAATTGCACTCAGTTGCACCCTCTGAGCTTATTTTGGCTGTATTTGGTTTGTTAATGAAGATCTTACAACTCTGTAAATTTCAGAAAATGAATCATCACAAAAAAGAACAAGATGAATATCTTGCTCGAGGATATGACAGCCGTGTCCAGAGTCTAAACCTCCACTCTGTACAGATATTAAGTAAATCTTAATACATCAGCAAAACAATTGCATATTTGAGTGCATTATGAGCAGTTATGAGTAATAAAATCATATATAATAGAAGTATATCTACAGTATATTAATGAATGTATGTTAAAAAGTTGCCTTATGTTGCCTTATATGCATTTGATCCATCAATTGTAAGTCACCTTTGTTAAGGCATTGGCCAAGTTGTGGAGTTCTGTTTCATTCTAAATTTGTTTAAACTCTGTACATGCTAAGCTAGAGAAAATAGACACCTGTTGTGTGGGGTGTTCATAGAAAAAGCAAGTGATATTTCAGAGCTACTGGAAGACAAGGATAAGCTTTGTCAGAAATACCATTATATTATGTACTGTAATCTGCATGTTTGACCAAAATGCTAATCCTAAATAGATACTGGTCCAAAATGCTTCTCTATAAGGCAACATTTATGTTTGAAGTCTAAAATATAAAAACTGCTTGTAAATGCTCTGGTGCAGAGCATAGCAGGGAGATGCACTTTTGGGTGTACCTGTTAGTTCTCTGAAAATGGCCTTTTTGTAACAAATTAAAGCTCTTTTCAAACCTGCACTGAACTGTGCTTTGACAACTTGCAACCCTACAAATTCATTTCAGTATTATAATATATGCAGTATTTCCACCCATCCCATTTTCTATCTCTCCATTTTCTAACCACTTCATCCAATTAGGTATGGGGAACTGGGAACCGGAACTATCCCAGTAAGCAACAGGTGCAAGGCGCGAAACACCCTGGACAGGACGCCAGTCCACCACCCGACAGACAGACGCAAACAGACACACTTGCAGCAGAGGCAGTTTTCCCAGCAGTGAAATAACATACCAGTTTATCTCAGGACTGTGGATCCAAGCCCCCACAAACAAAGGGATAACATACAAACTCCACACAAATAGCACCCCAGGTCTAGAATTGAATCCAGGGCCAAAGTGTAATGGGGTAGCAATGCTAACCACTGTAACACCGTGCTATCCTCTATTCAGTAATTTTTAATGAAATTTCAGGATCATACTGTACTGTATGTGCCATTATTTAAAATTTTCAACAATGAGAGCCCCTGTTTCAGAGTGGGTAACCCTACCCATCCCCAGTGGGCAACTCTCTGACTTGCTGGTATGAGAGTACTTGTGGTGCAATTAGTGTGTTAAAAATTAAAAAAGCACAACCATCATGTAAATACCCATGCAGCCTCCCCTCCTCAGTCTCATTTGCCTTTCAAATCAGAAAGCGGGTGGTTGTTTGTATACACGTGAGTGTACCAGGCAAACTTTTTCCTTTTGAGCTCTGAGCACAATGAAGAGGGCTACCCAGACACAACAAAAGAAATTGAGCATCCTCATTCAGCTTTGTTATGTGTGAGAGACAGGGCAATGATTATGAGTTTGCAAACCCTAAGTGATTTGCATTGTGTTGCACTGAGGCAGAGTGATGGTGCTTTGCATTAATTTTAAGAAAATGCAATAGTTTTAAGGCATGTATAAATGCCCATATGTATATACATTTGTGCGTATATAGTGTATACTGTGCATATAATCATTTTACATATAAAATGCTACTTGAAGATGTTGGCTCTTTAAGCAGGCTTATCTCACCATGAGCATACTATTAACCAAAATTGATAAATTGTGCAGATTGAGCGAGGAAAAAGGCCATCTCTCTCTAAACCTATTGATGTACAGTATATCTCTATATTCCAAGACTGCCTGCCTCCATACTATATCAGTATCTATTTCCATCCATTTCTTTCATCTGTCCGTATTGCTCTGTTTTCTGGAGGTGTTATATGGTGACAGCTGGCACATGAAAAATGACATTTTGAATAAAGTATGAGTACACTGTAGATAACATTCCCGAAATGAAAAACATTAAAAAAAAACTAAAAGAGGTTCCAGTAGAGATTGCTTCTGATTTTCTGTATTGCCCTCTATCACAGTCTATTTAAGACCAATGATACTGGAGTGAAGTGGATCTGTGTAACTGCCTTGGAATTCAGCCTCCTGTATAACATAGGTATTGATTGACTGAGAGTGGGCTGATAGGATTGGCTGACCTCACAAAGGTTCTCTACTGGCTGATAGCAAATCCCCCTTCCCTCCAGAGAATGGGCCAGTTCTGTCTGGACCAAAGATTTGGTTCTTCAGTCCCTGCTGACAAGGTTCTTTAAAGGTCCACAAAGTTTTGGCACAGAGTTTCCATCTAGATGTATAATATAGACATTTGAATTGCCAGGAAGGAGGCCAAAAATATATTGCAACAAAGTAAAAGAAATATGTAGCATTCTTTCAGCACTATACAACATTAACCAAACTCTAAAGGAGAGTATAAGTAGTCTGCATGAAAATAGAAGATTAATAATAGCTGATGAGAAAAATAGTTAACCTGTAAAAAAGAATACTTCATACAGGTTTTACACAGGAAGACATGACAAACTTGTCTTAAATATATTTCTTGTTCTAAAATGAGTTCCAACAGTATTGGATAGTTTTATCATAACTGACAATGCATTTCTTAAGGGACTAAGATAGGTCCAAACCAATATTTCACTTAGTCCTGATGGTATTTTTCCAGTCTTAAGGTAATGGGGCATGTTATTTATACTCCTATGTGAGATATTTCAGTTCTCATTTAGAACGAGAGTTGTACTTACAGATTGGAAAACTGCAAACGTGATATCACTTCATAAAAAAGAGGGACAGAACTGAGCCAAAAATAACACCGTGGGCCAACCAGTTACACTTCCGTTACTAGTAACATTATGGAAAGGATAAACTATACCTGGGCGGCATGGTGGCACAGTGGTTAGCATTTGACTTTCTAAGGGTTCAATTTCTGGGGTGCAATCTGCAGGGTGTTTGCATGTTCAAACACATTTGTGTGGGTTTCATCTGGATGCTCTGGTTTCCTCCAAGAGTCCAAAGACATCCTGGTAAGTTAATTGGATTCTGGGACAATCCAATGGGTGAGTGTGTGTCAGTGTTTGTGTGTGCTCTGCAATGAACTTGCGTCCCATCCATGTCATACACTACCTTGCTCCCATTCCTTGCTGAGATAGGCTTCAGGTCCCCTGTGATCCTGTAATGAATAAAGCAGTTAGTAGATTGATGGATATACTTACAAATGGCATTTAAAGAGACAATCAACAGATTAGAATAGAAAGGTGAAATCTTTTGTAATAAAATGTTGAATTCTGAGAGCATGCAAGAACATAATATAACTCTAAATCAGAAGTTACTGTATATGCATGTTCACTGATCTGCATTGGATGCCATACCTCATCCAAGTCCACTGGTGTAAGTTTTGGTCCTGTGGCAGTATCAACCAGCAGTGGAGATAGGCTTGGTTCCGAGTCCGAAAAAACACTAGGCAAAAGTGTAGTTAAAAACTGGGCGAGAATCAAATCTGAGAGATAAACAAAACAGCTGATGTCTGGAATAAGCAAGGGTCAAACCCAAAGGTGGCAAACATAACAGGTGCAGCAAGAATTCTGAGGCTGAAGCAAGCTTTAACACAGAGCAGTGACTGAAGAGGGAAGGTATCTTAAATAGCAGTCTTGATGATTACTGGAAACAGGTGTGGATGCTAATTACTGAAGCAGCATGGTAATGAGTAGTCACAGCAAATTTCTGCTGCAACAGAAACATAGTATCGCAGAGAGCAGAGCACTGGTGCTAGAGAATTCATGTTCAGGGCTTGAGATATGCCGCTGTACTGTGAGCAAAAACTAGCATAATTTAGAGCAGTGTAATTTTACTGTGCTTCACAACAGCAGTCCATGAGGTCTCAGGACTTGATCAGTGCAGCACTGTGAAGTTAGGCTACCATCAATCACAAGTGGAGTTCAGCAGCCATTGACCATCATACCTGGATTTCACTGATTGGCCTGTTGCTCACAAATAACTATCGTTCTTCATTTCTGTGCCAAACTCACTGATGTCCTTCAGGGGGGTCTTTATAAACTCTTGATCAACTAAAGGTGACTTAGCTCACCTGCTGGCAAGTCCCACTTGTGATGACTTAGTCCAGGCTCCTGCCAATCTACATGCAGAATGAGCATGTCTTTCTGTAGTTCTCCCATGTCAGATCAGGGGTGAAAGCCAGGATTTTTTGCAGCTGAATATTGAGAAGTTAAAGGGAATGAACAATTGGGGTTCTAAATTTAATGACCAAAAAATGACATAGCCATCAGCCAGATCACCCTGCAACTCACAACTGGCAACCCACTGAAGCTAAGCAGGTGTGAGCCTGGTCAGTACCTGGATGGGAGACCTCCTGGGAAAAACTAAGGTTGCTGCTGGAAGAGGTGTTAGTGGGGCCAGCAGGGGGTGCTCACCCTGCAGTCCATGTGGGTCCTAATGCCCCACTATAGTGATAGGGACACTATACCGTAAAACAGGCGCCATCCTTCTGATGAGACGTAAAACCGAGGTCCTGACTCTCTGGGGTCATTAAAAATCCCAGGGCATTTCTCGAAAAGAGTAGGAGTGTAACCCTGGTGTCCTGGCCAAATTTCCCATTGGCCCTTACCAATCATGGCCTCCTAATAATCCCCATCTATGAATTGGCTTCATTACTCTGCTCTCCTCCCCACTGATAGCTGGTGTGTGGTGAGCCCAGGTGGATGCTGCACATTGGTGGTGGTGGAGGGAAGTCCCCATTACCTATAAAGTGCTTTGAGTGGAGAGTCCAGAAAAGCGCTATATAAGTGTAAGCAATTATTAATAAGTATTATTATTATAGTAGCTGTCTGCAGTGTGTAGGTCTTAAGATTTATAATGGAGTTCATTTCCTTAAATTTCTATGGGCAGGCTTCTATTATTCTGATTTATTACTTTTTATATGATGTTAATGGTTCAATGTCTCTGTCTCTTTCTCATTCTGGCAGGGTGCAGGTGGAGTTCTATGTGAATGAAAACACATTCAAGGAGCGCCTCAAGCTGTTTTTCATTAAAAACCAAAGATCGAGTGAGTGTAAACTTCTTGATTTTCTAATAGAGTTTCAAATCCATAGTCTTATGGCATACTGTAATAAGATATGTCCAGAATTCCAGACAGAATGAGTCAAGGGTTCCAGCAAACTAATGTGATTTTGTTTGTTGGGAAAAATTAATTTGCATAGAAAATCTTCTTAAAAAGGCTTACACAACAGAAAATGCCATGCCACCAAAACAGTCGTAATATAAAAAAATATAGTTCTGTGTGTTTACAAATCAATACCAGACATTTGAACCACTAACAAATCAATGCTGGAAATCAATGTCTGATCAGCCAATTTGAGCTGTAGTGCAGCTTCATAATACAGTAGCTAGATGTGAAGGGTTTTTATTAGGTTTTCCAAAATAACAAGGAATTTTAGAGCTAACAAGGACTTGGAGATGTAAACTAATGCACTGTTTTGTTTCCAAGAAACTGATGTACATCAAAGAGCCTCCTGGAATTATTTCAGCAGAGTATGCCAGGGTGTAATGAGAAACAAAGGTGCACAGAACAAGTTTTTGGATAGTGCTAAACTAGTTGATAAATGAGTTCATGAAAAGAAATGAACACAAGTTGATTCACCCTGTAAAGGAAGATAGGAAGTAGTCCTTTTCACACCTTGGTTTCAAAGGTTATTTTACTGGTGGCTAATCAAATTCATTTGTTTTTTCCTTTGTTTTCTGAATCAGACTGCAATTGCAGATTTGATTATTTGATTGCACCCTCAGCATAACAAACTAACTGAATCGCATTGAAAAGCAGTGCATGATTTCTCTCCAACTTTTCATTCTTAGCTCCTAAGAAAATCAAATCCAAAACATTTTGGAACACCCTCATGACAGCTAACCCTCTCAAAATAATAACTGGAGAATAACAGCCACTGGCTGTTTTGGTCTTAGAAACTGTCTTTTCAAGATCAGTTAGGATAGTTTGCTGCAGGTTGGTGTGATTGTAAGATGTTGCACTAACTTCTAGATAGTCCTACATCCCAACTTCTCACTTATGCAGATGTGTTTCATTATTTGATTACTGTAAAATTTTTCTCCAGGGCCTTCTAAAACCCCCCACAAAAACACATTTCAAGACTGGTGAGATCTGAAATTGGGTGCAAATAAATCATCCAAAATGTAAAGGATCTTCAAAAAAGCTATTAATTGGGTGAATGATTAATAAGTTGGCATCAAAATGAGTTTGGGTCAAGTACCAAGAGCTTTTACTGGAACAAATGCTGTAAGGACCCCGTAATTACAATGAACATGATTTGTGCCTGAACATCTGAAACAAGGATCTGCTGTATTGTTCATACCTCTATTGACATAGAAATCTTTCACTCTGAATTTCACTCTGCCTGTGGGCAATCATTCTTTCTATTCTTTCACTGTGCTATCCTATGGTTTTCCCATGCTTTCGTAGGCAATATTTTTTCATAGAGAATGGATGGAAGAAGCTGGGTGATGCCACCATCATAGAACAACTACTCCACTACTGCATAGCAGTATTATAGCCTTAGGTAGAAAAGCACTGTTAACTAATTATTCCATATCTTAGATTGTCTTGAACACTATTTACTAGGATTTAATGAGGAGTTTAATAAGGATAGATGAGATATTATGGTCAAAAGGATTATAGATTTGATTTGTAGATTAGTGAGTACATTTTGAAACTAGTAATCTACAGATCCAGAAGACTGACTCCTGAAAATTTTCAAGTCACAATGTCATTTTACACCATAGTGAAGGTTTTCTTGTCTGAACCAAAGCACGCCTGCAGACTGGCATCTAATTTGGGCTCTGTGCTGTGTTTTAGGTCTGCGAGTACGACTGTTCAACTTCTCCCTGAAGCTCCTGAGCTGTCTCCTGTACATCATCAGAGTCCTGCTGGATGACCCAAGGGAAGGCAGGGGGGGCTGGTGAGTGGGTCCTGGCACTGGAGTCCCTCTGGTGGCTGGGGAATCTCCAGTCCTGGTCTCCTAGGGTCCAAATGAGAATAAGGACCAAATGAAGTCTGTTCTGAAACTCATTGTTAGCCAGTGTAGGGGGGTGGGGGTTTTAGGGTTAGTGACATTCCAATGTCTAAATAAGGGATATAGGTTAGGGGGAGAGGGGTTGTAAGTCCTGGTAGCAGCATAGAGATGAAGTGGCAGTTCTCTATGTGTTCTTACCACTTTCACCTTAAACTAGTTACAACTTAGGTTGCTTCACCTCTGCTTATTGACATACATACTGAAGATGTTCGAGTAAGGAACTGCTTCAGCATTGGCTTCAAAGTAACAAGTAGGGGTTAATTCTACTCTTAAAAGTAGAAAGGAAAACCAGCATTTCAGCAGTTGAGCCCACTGGCACCAGAAGATGGCTCAAGAATTGAAATATTTCCACAGTATGGAATTAGTCTGTACGTTTGTACATATTGCCTTATTGATTCTGAAGCTTGGAAAGATTATTTCTTGTGATTCATACCAGGCAGGGCTTTACCTTTTGTCAAATTTATGTTTAATAAAGAACTAGCCTCAGAAGCATCTATAAAATCTTTTTTTAGGCTCTGCAGGGGTGTGTCCACCTGCTAACTTCCCTTGTCTTGCTCATGATTTGACTTGTGAGGTTAACGTTGGCTCAAAGGCTAGCCAAACTGGTGTGATATAATTCTGATTTCTAGAACTAAGTGTTGTTAGCCAGTATTGATTTCACACACCTTTGCCATCTTGTGCTTGCCGTGCAATGCGTTGCTTGAGTGATTTTCAGGATAATACTGATACATGTAGAATGGTAAGTCAGCCAGTCATTGGTGGACACTTGTTGATGTTTATCAGGGCTATTGTCGACACAGGACAATTGGTGTCCCATTTAGGACAAACTCTTTTTGGCTAAATTATGGAATGTCCCTGCTAAAAGAGAACTGTAGCACTACACAGATACTTTTCATATGATTTTTCATACTCCTTTCTTTAATTTTGCTTCAGACGTTCAAACACCCCCTGACCTTACAAAGCTTATCTATGTACATTTGCTATAGAATTTTCACTCACTGTGTTTTATCATAGCTTTGCAGTAGTTGCCCATGGTGTCAACATGCATTCCCTGTGCTTTGTTGAACAAAGCATGAAAATGACAATGTGCACAAAATCCCAGGAAGTACTTTAAACAGTGTTTCAATTTTCTAGTGCAGTGGTTCTCAAACTTTTTGGACCAAGTACCACCCCTAATCCAACCAAAGCATCCAAGTACCACCTACAAGTCATCATCTCATAGGAACCCCAGAAATTCTCAATGACCAACATGAGCGCGAGTGCACACACACACATATAATAAATATTATAATAATAAACTTCGTAGTGCCTTTAAAGGTGGCTTCTCAAAGTGTTTTACAGAGAAAAAACAGTAACAACAACAAATAAAAATAATAAAAAAGCACCATTTCAGTGAGAGGGGTGAGCCTGTTTAGTCGAGCAAAGCAGATGTGAATTAATTTTTCGAGCCTTGATACAATTCACAACAGAGTCTAACAGATTTTAAATCGTCAGGCATTTTCTTGACGGTAAAGGTCTCGCGGTGGATGTTGCAATGCGTCCATTCATTTCTGGAGCAACCTCTCTAATTTGTGCAACTACACCGCTGTGTCGGCTTGTCATCGCTCTAGCACAGTCTGTATAAACTCCGACACATTTTATCCAGTCGATGCCATTCTCTTCGATAAATTTATTCAGAAGCTGAAATACGTGCTCTCCTGTAGTTCCTGTTGGTAGCGGCTTATAGAACAGAAAGTCTGACGTACCCTTAAACTCGTATCTAACGTAAACGAGCGACTTGGCCAAATCGACTACAGACTCATCTAATTGCAGTGAAAAACATCTTCTCATCTTAACGCGCTCTATCAGCGTACTTTCGATATAATACTTCATTTCAATAATTCTATTAATGACTGTGTCTTTCGGGGGGGGGGGGGCAGCAGGTCGAGCTGTTCTGCACCTTTTTCTCCACACCTAATAGTGTGGGGCTTACCTGCTTTAGCAACCCGCAAGTTTGCATTTTTCCGCGTTTCCGTTTTTATTTCCGTATTTAAGTTTCTATTTCATGCGCATGGGAGCGAAACACAGAGACGCTCAGTGTATTTTTCTCAAATTAACTTAGAACAGTTCTTAAATATTTTTCTGTTATCTATCACGCTTTCCTGTGTTCACAAGATTACCAGCGTTCGTAGCATGTATTTCTATGCTTTCCCATGCTTACAACATTGGCATTGTTCCAAAATCACGCACATTCTCTTACTTCCCTATTTGCTGGAGATACAGTAGCTTTTTTTAAATACAATTGGTCACTTGCGTCCGTAGCACGCATTTCTATAGAGTGGTATAGAATTACAGAGTATTTCTTGTGTCCACTGAAGTATTAGCGCGCACTGTATCGTAGTACATAGGCTGCGTATTCGACACGTATTAAAATACAAAATATGAAAACCCGTCCCGATTTTTCAGCGCACACAACACAGTTCCAGGGTCATTTGGCGTACCACCTGGCGGCACTCCACGTACCACTGCAGGTACGCGTACCACAGTTTGAGAACCACTGTTCTAGTGCAAACCATACTAAGGGTATGATAAAGCCATAGGAAACAACAGCAAACCCATGATCAAAATAAGAATGGAAATGAAATGTCCCTTTTTGTAAGAATATAACTTTATGGCAACATATAAGGCAAATATACTGCAGACCTCCTGTGGAAATAGCCTACTTAAAATACACTGAGAAGTTCTGTGATTCAGATGGCCAGAAGACACTTTTTCCATAATTAACGGTTGGAACTGGAAACAATTGTGTGGGTAGAAAACGAAGCAAAAGACAGGGAATCTCATCTTGCAGTCACTAAGCTTTTAAGAAGTCCCTTTCTGGTTGAGATAGTGTGCAATGGTTTATTGGTGAAACGGTTTTGATGTACCTTGTATGACACTGTAGCCATCACATCTAAAATGCAGCATTATATAGGAGCCCTAAAATTCTACCCACAATCCTGCAGGTTTTCAGATCATTGCCTACTTATGTAACAGCTAAAATCCTCTAGCCTTAAGCCTTCTACACAGCTTTCAGTCAAACTGCTTACTGGAGTCCTAATTGTAGCTAAGCACCGACCCCCTCTTATATCTCACTATACAACAAGTAAAATATTGTTGTGGGAAATTTTGCTGCATTTTTTATTTTGTTTCTCTTCAAACCTCCCCATTCATGCTAGTTGAGAGGTTGGGGGGGGGGGGGGGGGGGTGTTCTGCTAGCTTCATTCTCATGGCCAGGGTCTTGATGTCTCAGGTGAGGGGGTTAGAAGCAATTTAAAAAAATATTTCCTCTGGTAAGTCATCCCATGTACTGCTCTTCTCTGTCACAGTGGGACAGAGGGACAGAGACTGGCATAACGTTCTGAAAGTAGGAAAAGAAGAGGGTCCTCCTAACTTTATTGGTTTTTGGGGCTTCACAGCAGTCGTAAGGTTTTTCAACACACTATCACACTAGCGAATGCCCCCCACACACACACACTCCATACACGAGGAGGCTGGAATCACTTAATCTGGTTCTGTGACAACAGCTTAAATAAGAAATACGAACAAATATTGCAAAGAAAACCATAGTGCATGAAAGATTTCTAAGAGCAGAGAAATCTCTTTTATTTATTTAGTTCCAAGAGAATATGTAAAGGGCTGTCAATGCCCAAATTCATCTTTTAACACTGTCCAGACCACATCTGAGGAGTTCAGCAGTTTTGTATTTTGACATTTTTCTCCTTTCCCGTCTGTCTGATCTGCCAGATAAAAAAAAACTGCACTTTACACTGCACTGCCAGTTAGAGAGATTTCTGCACAACACAGCTTTGCAATCCCCCGTGAGTTGCTAAAGTACCCACGACTTTTCAGTCCATATTTAAGATCCTGACAATGGTGCATTTCAGAAAAAGGCTGACTCTATTTCCAAAGTTCTTTCTTTCAAGCTGTGGTATCAGTGTAAGAGGTGGGGTGGCATCCTCTTGCCTGCCCTGAGAACCTTAAGCCTTTAACTACCAAACAAAATGTTTAAAAATAGTCTTTGGCTTTCCAATTACATCAAAGGTCATTATTGCTATGTTACCAGCTCAGTAATATCAACAATAATTATCTGCCCAAAGACTTTCTTGTAGTTTTTATTGCTGTTTGTCTTCTAATAGAAGTTAAAAGAAGCAACTGGGTAAACCTTTAGTCTAAGAATCACCTATTTGGCAGTTACTATAAACCTGTTAATTATTCTTTAATGACTAATAACTTTCTAATACTAATAGCTGTATTTATAAACATGTTATAAAGTACACTGTAACTGAACTTGCTGATAAATCACAAAATCACTTGATTCTAATAGTTGTTTTATTACTAAAGTACTTGTAAAGTACTTGCAGTTAACAAGCTCCCAGTAATTCCCTAACTGTGTGTGAATATAAGTCACAGTTAGATTGTGAACAATGAAGCAAATGATTTGACATATTAAGTAATTTATGGGGGATCATTAGGGTACCCTTGATTACAATGCTTAATGCACTAGAAACTTGCAGCTGTTTTCAGATTGAGCTGCAGGACTGGACTGAGACTCTCCAGGACTGTGGGTGGAGACCCCTGGGATATTGCTTTGTGGTGCGTTGTAATGATAGCAAGCCACCACTAGAGGCTGCCATGGAGATAGCCTTTAGGACCTGTGTTCACTAATTGGATGTTGATGGAATGGAATGCATACATTTGACATAGGTGGCAGAAGAGGACAGCAGATGCTATCCTATCCAGTCTTTAATTTAGAAAATAATTTATTTTTGAAAATTCCTTTTTGTTTGCTTTGTAAATGAAGTCAGAAACATTCTTTGCATCCTTAATTTCCATCAGTGTCTGAAGAGTTTTATTGGGTGAAGAACTCTAGCTGCACAACTTAGTCAGGGCTCTTCCTCTTGTGTTGAATTGTGTCCTCTCTGATAACATAACATTCCAAACTACACAAGCACCAGTCAGTCAATGGGGGCGCTGTTGCACAGGACATCAAGGAAACTGGTCAAGATCCCTAGGCCAAATATGTCCAGTTTTGTGTTTTCCTGAGGTTCTACCACTCATATGTGACTAAGAACATAGCACAGATTCCATCTCTTTTCTGGTTTAATGTCTTGGGATCCATGTCTCAGAGGGTAATTGGACCTGTTTCAAGACTGTGCCTGTGAAAGGAAATTTGGAATGAAAGCCAAGGTTCTTCAAAAAGTTCAGATATAAAACTAAATTTCCTCCTTCCCTCCCACAACTTGTTTTTCAGCATCTTATTTTACCAACATATAAAGTTAATTTACACTTAACTTCACAGTGCAGAGAATCACTAATTCCATGCAGTTTATTCAACAAGTAAGAGGTGAGATGACAAAAAAATGAAGATGGTATGCGTGTCACCATGACTGGCTTTGTCTGCCTACGTGCTGTTTTTCCACACTTGGTTTCACACTCCAGAAGGGTTTCTCCAATGCCATCTGTGGTTACCCCCACTCAGAATTAAAACACTTTTACGTCAACCCCTGCTGTTTAGTGAAGACCAGCAGAAAATATAGACTGGAGTTCTAGATAGATAGGAAATGCAGGGAGTAAAATGAAGTAAAGTGCATTAACTTTTTGAAAACCACTTCAACTGCTCCTGCCACCTCATGATTGTGAATTCTCAGAGGCCACGACGGCATAAATTTTATATAGGCTGCAGTTCAAGCTCAGTGTTCTGCTCAGAAGAAAATGTACACATAAATGGAGCACAAACATTACTTTTGAAAGGGAGTGAAGAGTCTGAAACTATGCTGACTGGCTATACGAATTGTGGATGGGGTAAAGACCCACAGAACTGGACCACGAAGACCTCCTGCAAGTTGAAAAGCTAAAGTGAAAAGGTGAGAGGGAGGAATGTGGTTAAAGAGACCCAAGGCAAGACATTTGCTTGAAGAATGTTGGGCGTGGGCCCACAGAAGGCTGAAGAAGATGATGATAATGAAGATCAGGATAAATAGTAAAGTATGTTTCTATATCTTATTCAACCTGCCTGTTCTATAACAGGCAATGGTCTATCCCAACATGATTCTTACTGTGGGAGCTGTGGTAATGTGCAGTATGTATACACAAAACCATCCGGGCACACCAAAGATTGACTTCAAAAAATGACTTGTGAATGCCAAAGAGAAAAGACTTTTCAATCAGTCAGTCTGTCATTCAGTCAGAGGCTATTTGAAAATGTAAGCTATTTTTTAATTAAAAAAATCACAATTTCTTCCCCCTGTCTATATTGTTTCCTGCTCTTTTGGCAGTTTAAATATTTTACTGTTATTTATTGAAAAAAAATATGAACATCTTGTCATAATAATGAAACTGAGACAAATTAAAGGAGTGATCACAGCTTTAGATCTGGAGTCTATACCACAACCAAGAAGCTCCACAGTAAAGGTTCTGTGATAGGAAAATGTAGTCTCTCTTAACCTCTTAATGCTGGACGTGTGTGTATGCGCAACTTTTTAAGAAAAACATGCCTCAAAAGTTACGTCTCACTTCATTATTTTATATCACCAAAACCACAAAACCTTTACAGAAAACCTTTTATCAATCGAAAAACATTTAACTAGGGCTTCACAAAACAGTTTTTAGAAATTGTAGAAAAACTTTCATATGGTCACATGTGTGCTACCCCCAGCATGGTCGTAAACGTTCATGGTGTAAATCAATATCTATCTTTGATTCCTTCATAATTTGTAATAGTTGTTTACCAACAAAACCACATAACCATGTTATTTATCGAAAAAGGACAACCGGAGCTTTAAAAAAAACGTTGTTGTTTTTTAAAAAAACCAAGACGATCGATCACAGTCACTTTTTATCTGATGATGCACTTCTAAACTTCCAATATGCATTGATAAGGTAATCAATAAGCCAGCAAAACAAGACTGCAAAAGCAAAACCCAGCAAAATATATATCCCATGTTTTTACCTTATTCTGAAGCTTGATATATATCCACAGAAGCCTAGACTAGCTTATCTCCAGACCTGGAGGCTTTTGAACATTATTGACTTCGTAGTAAATGTTTGAAGCAGGACCGCCAGAAATAAGGCGATCTGATTGGTAAAAAGCGCTGTCATTCATTGTATTTTCAGCCATTCAGAGGCCTTAGGGGGTAAGACTTCCTCTAGAAGCCTCAGGCTGCATTCTGCCTGCCTTTTAGCTGTCAATCATTGACTCAGAAGGTGTAATCAATCAGTTTTTTATCAGTTTCTTATCAATGCTTATCAGGAAGGCAACTCTTCCCTTTTCACGGGTAATTTCTTATTATTCTCCATTTCAGCTGGGGCTGTCCCAAGCAGAACACCTCAACACTGCTAAAAAGCCAGTTCGATTGGTAAGTATGGGGTTTGATATTCAGTTATATTGGTGTTTGCAGGGTAGTGATGTCATTCCAGTACCAGGTTTGTTGTACCACCCTGGGACAGCTGCTGGCAGGGCTCTGCACATGCAATAACTAAACCTGCTGCATGACCTTTAATACATACAGTACAGTACAGCAATGTATTTCACAAACCAGAAAGAAACCTACAGATTTTAACAGCAATTAGTTACAGTACCAGTCTGACAGTTTTATTCAAAGTGACTTAAGAAACAGGTTGAACACTGATTGAGCAATTGCTGCTGAAAGCTTTTACAGTACTTACAGTACAGTTGAACAGAGCTCCATCTGTATGTTCCTACCTTTTTAAATGTGTGTTTTATCCATATCAATCAAGCATATTTAGGTAATAAGAAGGAAGAAATGTTGTGTAGAGTTTGTTTTTTGCAGATGGATTTTTGTGTTTGTATTAGTTGATGCAACAGCAGAAGATAACAGATGTGTGAATCAGACCGACAATCTAATTTAATCTTCCATGTTGTACGCAGGAACTTTGTGATGAGAGTTGCTCTTCTTGAGCTGTTTTGTTTTCAAAATTGTGCAAACTAAATAAAAGTACAGAACTAACTTTAAAACTAATCCAACTCTGGAAAAAAAATATGTAGAACTCTAAGTGAGGTGTTGAACCAAAGACATGCTGTTGTGAATACAGGGTGCAAAAAAAAGATATATGATCTACTTGCACCAGGTCTTCAGGTCTCTCAGTAAGTGATTTCAATGCCCGTTGGGAGGTGGTTTCTACTGGTGCCTCAGTGGCAGCACAAGAGAAAATAAAAGTTAGAGTGCACAGTGCTCAGTAATGTGGGTTGAGTGCTTTTTTTCCAGGCAGTGCAATGCTATTTGGGCAAGAGGAGGCAGTCGGTCGATACCCAGAAAGCTGTGTGGAAATTAATAAAGAACAAGAAGAAAGCCAGGGCTACATTACAGTGACAGGAGAGCCATTCAGATTAATGTGTCAGCCCACGTAATGGGTTGTCTATGGACCTGAATTCCAGCTGTTCTCAGAAAGGTTTATCACTGGTGTGGCTAATACTTCTTCACTGTCCCCACTCCCCTTAGAATGTCCATAATTGTTGAAGTTTGTTCAACACAACACAATGATAGATTGACTTCTGCTTCAGTTAATTCTCCAGCTGATTTCAAAGATGGCGTTGTTTTTGTTGTACGTTCTTCTGAAATTGTACTGATCTCCATATAATAGAGCCGTATTTTCCCCAGAAATTCTGAACATGTTTCTAAGTTTCTGTTAAGGTACTAAACATTTTTATGTGTTCGTCATTGTAACCAAGGAATCTTTCAAAGTGTTTCACGATCAAAACTACAGGTGAACCGATCATTGCACACTGGCACATACTAGTTGTATTCTAGTTATAGCTTCAGTTACTGTCAGATCCTTTTGAATTAAGGCATACAGTAGGTACTTTAGATTGGCCATATTGTTGTAATATGTGATGAATTTGTCTCATAAACCTTTCTGATCCTACCCAGGTCACTGATAATTTGGGTAAACAGGCCCCTACCACTCTGGGCATTGCAGGTAAGGAATACTCACTTTATTATTTTTAAAATGGGGGTATGTGTACATGCAGGGGACTTCTGAGAGTCACCTGGGGTATGCAGGATGGCTTAGTAATGCCCAAATAAAACATAACTTTTGAATTTATTTTTGTGTTGGATTTAATTCCTTCTGGGGTGGCATGGTGGCACAGTGGTCAGCATTGCTGCATCACAGTGCTGGGGTCCAGACCTGGAGTGCTATCTGTGTGGAGTGTGCATGTTTTCTCCATGTTCACTTGGGTTTCCTCCAGGTGCTTTGGTTTCCTCCCACAGTCCAAAGAATACTGATAGGTTACTTGGCTCCTGGGAAAACTGGGCCTGGTGTGAGTGTGCGTGTCTGTGTATGTCCTGCAATGAACTGGCATCTTGTCCAGGGTGTATCCCACCTTGCGCTTGTTGCTTGCCGGGATCGGCTTCAGGTGTCCGTGACCCTGAATTGAATAAAATGGTTAGAAAATGGATATTTGCTTCTTATGCCTTTCAGCATGTAGGGGCAGCAACATCCTGGTTCAAGTTCAGTGACCACTTTGAGCTCCTGTGCTCATGGTGGGCCTCACCTCTGTGTGTCTTATAGTGTCTCCACTGGCAGCTGTAACTGACAGATTGAGTTTGGTGATTGCAAAGACGTATTGAGAGTTCCCTGCAAACAGACTTCAATGGCACACTGAATTTCTTATGATAACAACGTATCAAATGGAGATGATCCTCACATCACTTAGAAACTACCTAAACTACTACAACTAGGCTAGATGTGCCACACGACCTGCTCTCATTTTAGATTTTCTAATGTGCTTCTACACTTACACTCCAGAGCAATGTGCCTCACAATGGGCATGCTGCTGTGTGCTGCATGTTAATTGATGTTCTGTATGTTAATTCATGTACTCAGTGCTGTGTGTTACTTCATGTGCTGTGTGTTAATTCATGTACGTTGTGTGAATTGTGCTGTGTGTCTCCCTTTCAGTTCATGTTCTGTGTATTAATTTATATGTTAATTCATGTACTAAGTGCTGTGTGTTAATTCACATGCTTTGTGTTATGCGTTAATTCATGTGCTATGGGACAAGTTTGCATACAGGAAAAAATACAGATAATTTTGGTTCTGAGAACAGAGGGGTTAACAAATTACACTTGAATTTGGACAAATCCTGGAAAGCTAAATTTAAGAGCTTCCTTCTTTTCTCCTTAGGTTTTGGTGGCGTTAATCAGCTTTTCAGAAACCATGCTGGTAGTGTACCTCAGCTATAAGGTGAGTGTGCCAAACTCAATGTCCTGCAATGTCCTTGTAACTTTCCTTATGTTCTGTTCTACACATTTATCTGTCATGTCTCAATTCTCACAAAACATTTCCAGGTGAGAATTAATTACTTTGTATCAAACACAGACAAAAAAACATTATTGGCTTTGCTTGCCCCTAGCCAGCTGTTTAAATTCCAGGCACCTTGTCAAGCAATTTAAATGTGAGAAGTTATGAAACCTCACAGAAGGTACAGAGATAATGCTAATTTCAAAGTCACTCCATCTTTTCAAAAGCTGAAAAAAAGGTTTTACCATGCAAGTAACCTGATGAAAAAGGCTCAGTAAACCACTTGCACAGCTGGAATCCCTAAGCTTTTGCAAAATTCCTTATTGAAGCAATGGTTTCTTTCTTTGTACTTGATATGTTAATTTGGCAAATTATATCTGAATACGTACAGTACAGACAAATTTACATCTTAAGAGGTTCCTACATGTCAAAAACACTTTAGAACAAGATGAATTAAGCCCATTTTCTGAGCTTCTAAACCAGCAAAAACACAGTGCTCTAATGTCCATGGTGCAGATCCTGTACGATGACATCCAGTGATGTCCTGCCTGAGTTCTGCCAGCTGGTCAGAGTCCTCTTGAATTAAGGTAGACTGATGACTTGTATGACTTAGAAGGCACCCGCAGGCTTGCAGTGATTTAACTGAGGAACATACCACTCCTCCAATTGATGAAAACTCTCCTTTAAGTTACTATGGAGCTTATTGTATACTACAAGATGAATGGTTCTGACTGGTGGGTGTCTCATAACAAACATAAGAAATGTTGCTAAAGAGGTGAGACCATTTGGCCCATCTAGCTGGTTTTATAATTAGTAGTTAATTGATCCAAGGATCACATTCAACCATTTCTTGAAAGAAGCCAGAGTATCATTTTCAACAACATGACTTGTTCCACACTTCCACAACCTTGTTAGGTAATGAAGTACCTCCTGTTCTCTGTTTGAAATGCACAGCCACATACATGTAGTTTCCACTTATGTCCTCGGGTTTGTATTTCATTCTTCATTCTGTAGAAATTCGCTTGGGTGACTTTGTGTCTGGATAAAGCCTCAGGTAACAGTCACAGGGCTGCAACAAGTGTAGACAAGACTGTCTAGCTCAGCAAACAAAAGAGTGGGGTAACACAGAAGTGGAGGTGCAGGTGCTTCTGGAAAAATGACTAATGCACTGTACAATTTTAATAAGGCATTTCTTGATTTAAATTCTACGCTTTTAACCATATATCATTTTTTTTTGCTTTTCAAAGATTTAGTGTCAACCTAAACACCTTTTCTATAAGAAGCCCCTATTATATCACCCTTTCTCATTTTGCATTGACGTATTGTTGTTACTACATTCACGCAAATCCCTGCAGTTCTCTACATTAAAAATCATTTACCAGATGTTTGCCCGGTCTTGAATTTGATCTAAATCTTTAGAAATTTAATTTGCTGCTTTTCTAATCCTCCCAATTTTGTATCATCTGCAAATGTAACTAGTTTACTAAGAACACTGGAATCTATATCATTGATATAAACTAAAAGGAACAGTGGTCCTAGTACAGATCCTTGTGGTACCCCACTAATTACCACCATTAGGGATACTGTTTATATATATATGTTTATATATGATATAGTTTTGTATTTGCCTTATGCTGTCTCCCAATCTGTGTGGGAAAAGTTGCAGTCTCCCATAAACACTACTTCTACGTTTCCACATACAGTTTTACTTTCATTATACAGTGTTGACTTATAATCATCATCTGTATTTAGTGGTTTATAGCGTACTCTTAACACTATACTGTGTTTTTCTTGACTGGGATTTCCTATGTGGCTGTGCACATCTGGAATCACATAAACATTAGTCAGAAAGTGTACTCTTAGGTCTTTGCACAAGTGCAACACTAGATATTTGCATAGCACCTGCAAGCTTGCACTAGCATCAATGCCACATGCATTAGTCTATCAGCCCTAATTCTTTTGTTGGGCACATTGGGTTTGCAGCTTTTCAGATGTGTGTTTCTAACACTTGCCCCATGGAGCCTATACAGTAGGTCTTTATTTACTCCATGTTAATATTAAAAAAGTGGTAATTCCAGATTTAAAATAGAAACTGGACCTTGGAAGTGCAACAGAACAAAAAATAATTATTATAGTAAACACTGAATTTTACAGAGGTTTTCCAAGACCTGTCATTTTGCGTCTATAGAAGAACCTAGTTTTTCTATCTGCTGACAATCTTGAAGCCATTTCTGCTCTACATTAGCTTTGTATTTCTTTTTCATAACAAGGACAAATGTTGTGGCAAATGTTAACAGTGAAATCTTTCAATTCCATTTAATAGAAAATGGCTCAACCAAAAAGATTCAATTTCTTGGACACTTTTTAATAAACTTGAGGACTCCTCTTTGTTCCCCTCCTCCTATCTGACCTCTGATCCTTGACCTGTGTGTTTGTTGTTTCCAGGGCAACGTGTGGGAGCAGGTGTTGCGAGTCCCCTTTATTCTGGAGATGATCAGTGCCGTGCCATTCGTCATCACAGTGAGTGACTCAGGTTTGCTGATACATTCCAGTGTTGCGCTGGACTCTGATAGTCTGAGAACAATCTCTCTTCAACTGGCTTTTAGCAGCAATTTCAAATTTTACAATTGTTAAATTTTTAAATAGAGCTGTTTTTGAGTTAATTAATCATTAATCATACAATAGTGTGCTAATTTTATTAGAAGATCACCCACTTTCTCCCCCTGTTTATTGGTTGTGTGGGCATGAACCCATATCCTCAAAACCTCCTGGAAAACTCGCAATTTAAAACAAAATCCTTGACTGTGGGATGTAATCAATATGTATTTGCAAGCTTTAATACAAGCCACTTCTTCAATTATGGAAGATATTGTATTAAGGAAGTTCGAAATTCTTGTATTAAAGAACCTCTTGTATTAAATAATGTCTTGTAAACGGAGGGGAAAAAAAAGGATGCATCACCACAAGTGATAAAGCAAACAAATTCTGTTTTATGAAGTGTTATGTTAGTCATTGTTCCAGATGGATCAAATCACCAGATGTGTACAGGAGTATTTCAGTCCTTGACACTAATCTACCTGGGTCAGAATCTCATGTTAAGAAATTATAATGGCACCAAAAGTACTTAAAAGACATAATGGGTTGTGTTTTCCAGCTTTGAATTCATTTTATTTTAGATTTGTACAATGAATAACATCATATTTCTGTGTTTTCTTGAAATTATTTTTATGTGTGTAGAGATGTGTAGAGATCAATAAATAATAAGTCCCAAAGTTTTCAAGTCAATTTGCATGCTACAGTATACAATTTTTCTTGGCTATTTATGTTTTTAATATCCTATTATTTGGTGTTCTCAGCTGCTGAACCTTCTAACATTAATTATTACCCTCTCTCAAAGACAGTTCCAGTGAAAGCAGCTGCAAATCAAAAAAAGGTCATTGCAAGTCTAAATACTGGGAAGTGGAATTTATTTAACATGTGAATCTGTTACTACATGCTTCACATAACATTCACAATGTCTGTAAGACAAATATAGACGTGGCAATAACAGACACAATCACTATAAAAATACCCATTTTGTGATAAAAAATGTAATTCTTCATCTACATTTTAGTACAAAGCACAGAATGATTCCTGAAGGGAAATGCTGTAGAGCTCTGCTTTTATTGGAGCTGAAAGAAAGTAAATTTTCCTTTTCATCATGTTTGACACTTGTAAGACTCATAACATATATATAGTATGCTCAACTGACCAGTCAATCTTAGCTATGTCACGGTGAAGCACCTTAATAAAGGTAAATTGATTTTCCATGTCTGTCCACTTTAACTTCATATAGATGAATAGGAATTTGGTATCTCATTAGACTGTTCTGCTTTTTTAGCAATTTGAGACATGGAAATAGATATAGCTAGAGCTAATTTACAATAAAAGCTTGCGCTTTCTTTAAAACACCATAAGTCTGGAAGATGTTTTTTAGAATTAACAAAAGAAATGCACCCACCTGAAATGCACTTTAGTCTTTGGTGCTTAAATATGCACCATTTTAAACTTAAATTGGCCTGGTTTTAAAGATACACTGACTCAGAGCACCTCCCATTTAGTCTGGCGTTGCCTCTTCCATGATCTGTTGAAACTGACTTTGACTTGGGTACGTAGTGAAACCAAACATTAACATTGAAGTGCAACAATAACCCATTCTGGAAAGAGAAAAAGCAATACTTCTGGAACTTGTGGAGCTTAAGAGTTACAGGAGTTACTTAAGAGGACAGAAAAAAGGAAAGACACATAACAGTCTTATTAATGCACAGAAATGTGTACAGTATGTAACAAAATTACAATGGCTGCAATAAGTTCCTGTCCACCTCATGGGGACTTGCTGATCAAGTCTCGTAGCAGTGATGCCTGACATGCAGAATAAGAATGACATAACACAATTTAAATGAGTTCTGTGTGAGCTGCCTGGAATGTAAACCACATATCCAGTAATTATTTCCTCCATCTGACTTGGGAAAGCATTTGGACAGCAGCTGTAAATGGGATTCCTGCTCCTGTGGTGTACCTTTGTGATTTCACCTGTCATCGTTCCATTTCTATTCAATTCCTCCTAAAGAAAGATGCTGAATGGCTCTGGGCTGATAGATGCGGCATTATTCTCCCACTTCAGGTGTGATTGACACATCATAAAAGCAGCCAGTGTGAAAGATTGACAGCGCCAATGTTGGAAAGTGTGAATGCTTTGTGCGCGGTGTCTAATGGACTGAGTCAAGTGTAGCCTTGCTCAGTGGGCCATGGAAGGAAATTAGCTCTTCAGTGTTTATGAGAGGTTTTTGTTTTGTTTTAAGAAATAGATCTCTTTACATTTTTTACGTACTGCACACTAAGAACAATCTCATTAAAAAAGGTGCCATTCTGTAAACGGGTCTCTTTACCTGTTCTTTCTGGGGAGTGTAATTATAGGTACAAACTACTAGATTTTAAAAAATATTTGACAAACTAAGATATTATTTCACCATTGTCTTTTAACATACTGTACAGATAAATGTTTAAAACATTGGAACCTAAAATAGTCTTATCTTTTGTATTATTCAAGGAGTCCCTGAAGGTTTTAACTTTCTAATTTTTCTGTTTATTCCTATTTATTCTTCTTTTAGGTCATTTTGCCTCCCCTCAGGAACCTCTTCATCCCTGTTTTTCTAAACTGCTGGTTAGCAAAGCATGCACTGGAAAATATGATTGTAAGTAAATAATTTAACCAGCACTTTCTTTTTGACTTTTTCCATTATCAGTTATTCTTATAACCGAAACTGATGAATTCTCTCACACTGAAAACTCTAACACTGATCTAATGAACACTCTGTAACCCAAAAACTTAACACTGATCTACTAAATACAATGCAGCCAAACACTCTAAACACAAGGCAACTGTACAGACTGTAGCCCAGCACTTTAATACTGAGCTGCTCAATGCATTACAGACAAGCACTCTAACTCTGATCTACTAAAAATACTGCGGTACAGCACCAGGCACCTTTTTAGCAGCTCATAATTACTTACTTTAATCTAACTACATCAGTAAAAAGTATCTACAACCCACAGCCATGAAGCTTGGTTGGAATCATTGCAGCCTAATAATGCTTTTCCCATATCATCAACATTAGCAAATACTAAAGTCTCCTGATTATTTAGGTTTAGTTTTTAGTTTCAGATTGTTTCTGTCTAATTTTCAGTAGTGTACAAGGCAGTTCAACAAGAGCTTGCAGGATCTCTTCATTTTCTTTCATACACAACTATTAGACGTGTAACTATGTGCTTTTCTTGGGATGTTCAATTTGTATCAAGGATCGTAAAAATCATACCTTTACCCAGTGGAGCAGTATATTGCTGAGGTAGCTGATCCTGATCTGGAAAGCCATGGTCCAGCAAGTTTTACATCATTCACCAATTTCTAAGCACCTAGAACAATTTATTTTGTCCACTTAAAAAGGTTGTTTGCTCAATTTAGTACGTTGGAGATCTTTGGAAATGAAAACACCAGCAATCTATAGCTCTTATTGACCACAGTTCACCATTCCTGAATTGAAATGAACCAATTAAATTGATCAAAACCATGAGCAAAACCCAACTTTACAAATCGAAGAGTTAAGGTGACCTATAAGACCTGGTGGATGAGCTCTGAAGGGCTCATCCACCAGGTCTTATAGGTCACCTTAACTCTTCGATTCCAGGGATCTTAGATTCCAGGGATAGCCACCATGTCTAGAAACAGTCAAGCTTGTTGCTCTACAACAGAATGGTCTGTAGCATCTTGCTCTACCTTTAATTCCAGTGAGTGAATGGCAAGTGCACAAATTCTGCATTAAATGTCTCCGAAACCCTGCAAACTAGGTAGGAAATGATGCAATTGCTGTCTTGCCCTCTTTTGCTGTCTGTCAGTAGTAGCCTTAAATTTAAGATAGATGCAAAACTCCATCCCTGATGCTCTGGAGAACCTAAGTTACTTCTGCCAGATAAAGATGCAGCATTTACAACACTGACTATTTATTTTTCCCCTTTTGACAAGTACACTTGAATCTAATGTTGGATGTCTTAATGGTCTTTGTTTCTGATTTGAGATGTAGGTAATGTAATGACAGAAATAAACTGAAAGAAACATTTTCAAATAAGGCTGTCACTTTACTCTACATAGCAGAGATTAGACTATTCTGGGTACGTGCCTTATCAAAAAGGAGGCATGGTGTCCATAGATACTTGACAGTCTAATAAAGAAACAATTGGGATGGTGTCATTGGGGATTTATATTAAAGGGCCTTTTTAAAAAAAATATCTCATTGGCTCTATCTGCATGTCACTTGCTTAAGGCTATGTGGAGCCACGAAGCAGAAGTAATTGAACAGGCCGATTAATATATAATTAATGGGCTGCTCTTGAGTTTAGTTTCTAAAACTCAGAGTTGGCACAAAAGACATCTAAAGGTGTATCGAGTTTGTCAGGCATGACAAATGAAAATGTGCAGAACCCTCATTATCTTGGACTGGATTCCTGCTTCAAGTTCTCATTTCAGTGCGCTCATCATTTGAATTGACCCTGGTGGCTGTTTAAGGAGATTTAAAGTTAGATGAAGAACCACACTGCTCTAGGGAAGAAGTTTAAACTTGTGCTGTTCCCTTTATTTCATTTCTTCTACTGCATGTGTTCGGCCCAGTTGTCAAATGCTCAAAAAAAATAGATCCAAAAAAAGCAAAACAAATGGATTTCAGATGCGGTTTGCCGCCTAACTAATTTGAAACAAGAGGTCTCCAATTAGAATTTAACAGCACGTTCAATACTAGATGGTGTAACAGAGATAATCAAATGTCCATTAAATATATTGTCTCATCATGGTGCAGAGTGACTGGAGGGCTCAGGTAGATTGAGCATGGTGCTGATGCTGCCTGGTTCTGGGGTTTGATACCTGTGTACCTGTGAAGAAAAGGATGAAGTAGCCCAATTCATTACAGCTAAAGACATGGATCTTACTTTACCTGTAACATTTGATAGAATGTTAAAATGATGTAATGGAACAGATCTGTAGGGATATTAACATGCTGCAAATAAATTAATGTAGGCCATATAAAAAAATTACAGTCCTGCTCTTCTGTACTTTGTAGTATTCTTTTCACTTATATTGTTCTATAGGCACCCAATTTAGGATCTCCAGTTGTACGTTTCTTATGTCTCTGGGCATGATTATGAACCCTGTAACCCACCACTCAGGGAGAGTGAGAAAGTGTAAGCAGAGCCCTCTGACCCACCCACCCCTGGGGCACTCATTGTGTGAGACATTAAAGGCTATGCAGCTCCATGCAGGAACTTAAAACACTATTGCTAGAGAGGCACATGTCTCACTAATAGTACTTTATGACTGTGAGAGTTCCCACCTGGGAAGTTGCAGGGGTTTCTTGGTCACCAAGTGCTTAGAGATGCCTGACCTTACCCTCAGCAACCCAAAGATGAGCACACAGAAAATTAAGGAGTCATGGTCATAGTCACCTACTAATATAGAAGTTAATAATACTTTAATAAAGTTCAAACCCAGGATACCTGGATCATAGAGCTCAGTCTGCTCTTGGGTGAGAGCTTTTACCAACTGAGACATTTAAAATCCCCACTCTTCTCATAAAAAACTTCTAATCTTCACATTATCTCATTTCTGATTTCCTCTTGATTCTATCACATTTGTTCCAATTCTGCTTCTATAAATTTGCCATACCAACTGTATTAGAAAAAAAATATTGTTACTAAAAAAAACATTGAAACTTTTGCCATCATATTGCTGTAGATTTAATTCAGGTGTTGGTTCAGATGTTCCTGATGTGTGTTTTTCTGTGTTTTTCAGAATGACCTTCACCGAGCTATTCAAAGGACCCACTCTGCTATGTTCAATCAAGTCCTCATCTTGATTTGCACTCTGGTTTGCCTGATGTTTACATGGTAAGTAGCAGGGACACTAATCCTAAAGATACCAGTCAATTTCAAAGCCTTGAAAAAACTGAAAAATTACCATGAAAACTGATATTATGTACCTGTGTCCTGAGACTAACCTAATAAAGAGGAATTTCCTCTTGAATTGAAGCATGACTCTCCTGCAAGTGAGAGGTTGCTTTCAATATCAAATACCAGTCTCAGGCTCTTATAAAAACTCAGAAGGGAAGTATGCTGGTACAGTTTAGCTAAGTCTTAAAACCAAAATGCTGTTTCTTTTCAGACCTTGTCCTATTCCCTGTTCACTTACCTTGATGAAATAGACAGCTACAACATTTAAACAATGCTGTTTGTGTTAAATAATTAAACTGATACATAATTGAAAGTCAGTGGATCAGTAGCAAAACATAAAGTAGAATAAATAGAAGTTTACAAGGCTAATTATTGGGAGACCTGGACTTGCCGGTGTGTGCAGAGCTTTTTGACTTGGGAGGGATTGGCAAAAGAGCCACCCACAAATCGTGCTGTTATAGAAAAAATATTATTATTATTATTATTGTTATTGTTAACTTATATACTGTAGCTGTTTCTGGACACTCCACTCAAAGCACTTTACAGGTAATGGGGACTCCCCTCCACCACAAATGTGTAGCAACACCTGGATGATACAACAGCTGCTAATGTGCCCCAGGATGCTCACCACATATCAGCTAACAGTCGGGAGGAGAACAAAGTAATGAAGACAATTCATCGATGGGGATTATATTAGGAGGCCATCATTTGTAAAGGCTAGGGGGAAATTTGGCCAGAACTCCAGGTACTCTTTTCAAGAAACACCCTGGGATTTTGAATGACTACTGAGAGTCAGGACCTCAGTTTTATGTCTCATCCAAAGGATGGTGCCATTTCAAAGTATACTATAGTGTCCCAGTCACTATACTGGGACAGTAGGACACACACAGACTGCAGGGAGAGTGCTCCTAACTGGTCCCTCTAACACCTCTTCTAGCAGCAACCTTAGCTTTCCCACAAGGTCTCCCATCCAGGAACTGGATACACTTGCACCTACTTAGCTTCAGGGGGTTGCCTTTAAAGGTGGCTTCTCAAAGTGCTTTATAGGATGACGACAACAACAAAAATGCACAAGATATACATTTAATGAAAATACACAATGAGAGGAAACAGTAAATGGGGGTACTGAATACGGTAGGAGCTAACAAAGCTGTATATAACAGAACCAATTAAGTAAAGGCCCTTCTAAAGAAGAAGGTTTTGAGTTTAGATTTGAATGAACTCTCTGATATTCTTGGGGATAGAGTTCCAGAGCTTTCGGACATAACAGGAGAAGGCCTTGTTACCTGTAGAGTGCAGACAGGCTTTGGGGACAGATAGGAGAACAGAATTAGAAGAGTGAAGGTTGCGATGTGGGGAGAAGGGTGATAGTAGCTCAGACAGGTACTGAGATGCCAAGCCATGCAGAGCACGAGGACTTTGAAGTCGACATAAAACCTGACAGGAAGTCAGTGCAAGAGCTCCAGGATAGGATTAACCTACAATAGACCTGCAATAGACCTGGTCAGGATTCTGGCTGCTGAATAGTCAATTCGGGAGAAGGTGAATGTGTTGAACATATTGATAGTTGAGGCCATGTGATCTTAAAAGCTGACAAAGTGGTAAATGCTGAAAAGTAACACGTACTAATTTAGCAGCAAATGTGAGTTACAGGGTGATATAGCTCACTCACAGAGTTGTTTCGAGGAAATAGCAAAAGTACAGCAATAACATGGTCAGAAGTAGTCATGACACACAACCAAAGACACCTCTCCAAACTTCATTGCATAATTCTTTACTGTCAACGAAACAAGCAGACAAACACCATTGCTGGATTTCTGTGGACATTACTAAAAACTAATACATTTTCTGAAATTAGCCCTTTGTCCACCTTTTCAAATTTTAGAATCAAAAGACAGATACAGTACCACACTTTTAAAGTGATTTATTTACATGAATTTTATGAGCTGTAATTGTTTCAATATTGAAACAATTGGATTGAAAATTGTTTAAGTTGATGCAAGAGGTTTGTTTTACACTGATTTTGATTAGCTTTGTACAAAATTAATGACATACGTGGGCAGGTCTCCCAGCACTTCTGTTTTATTTTCCCTGTGCTGTAAATAAAAGAGCACTGGTTTGAACCTTATGGCTGAATTTGTGTATCTGTTTTCTTGCCTATTTTAAACATTTCATTCTAGTACCAAATCGCTGGTGTGTTACATTTGGTGGAGGATGTACTGTAGGCATAGGTTGTTTGTTCTCTGAAAAATGTCCCTTCACCAAATTTCGACAACGATGTGCTGTTCCCCAGACCACAAGCTATGTCCCCTTCCTTCACTAAATGTGAGAGGGCTTGGGAGTAGCAAAACCCTACACTTGTTTTTAAACATCAGGTGCTTGTCCAGTCTTGAATTTTGCAATTCATTTTCTACTGTGCTTTTTCATCCTAGTATATAAATATCATCTGCAAATGTTTCTAGTCCACTAGGTTTTATAGCTAACTTTACATAGCTCTTTTCATTGGTCCACTATGAGTAAAATGCATTTAAACAGTGGTAATATGAAACAATTAAGTGCACAACTTAATTCAAACATAGTTATGTACAAAATGAAACCAAAAGACATGGTAACCGACCAGGAACAGTTGTAAATACTAGTGGCCTACATCAATTATTTAAGTTAGGATGAACAGTAATTCCAGTTCAGTTCAGTATACATACAGGAGATTAAATGGAGTTTTTAATGAAAGTTCGGGAGGAATGAAGGCAGCCGCGCTCATTCGACACAGCTGCCGCAATTCTCACTAATCCTGACGTAAGCAACCGGTCTCCATAAATATCAAACGTCACTCTCTCCTCTTCCTCGTTCGTTTTCTGCATCCCTCCTCCACCCCCTCTCCACCTTTGCAGCTACCCCATTGGTCGCATGGGGGTCCTATCCTCCCCGTCCAACGGCCGGGAGGTTGGCCCTCAGCCAAGCGGGTTACGCCAAATCTTCACATCACAATAAACGATTCTAATTTCTCCCAAGCTTTTGGCTGCTGTCATTCCTCGTGAACTGCTGCATTGGAAGCAAAGTTTCTTGTAAGGTACTATGGTTCTTACAAAAATATTATTGTCTTATTCTTTGAATTCTTATTATATCCACTTATATTCCTGGACATTTTCCTAAAACAGGGTGAAGCAACTTAGGTGTAAAGCCCAAGGGTACACCAGCTGTGCTTTGCCTATTATTTGAACCCATAGCCTTCCAGTTATGAGTCCAGAGCCTAATGTCCTGTGCCATACTGATGTGCGAAATTTCAAACGACTCTGTAGAGGAGCACAACAAAATTTTTTATTCTCAAAAGTACATACTGCAGTCATTGACAGTGATTTTAAATGGGTTATATATAAAACAAAATAATTGTTAATTATGTATTATTAACATTGATTTATTATCATTATTAATTATACCATTATTAAGACAATTTTAAATAATGCCCATTTCAGTGGTAAAGATTATGAACAATCAAATCAATCAAATGAATCATATGGTATATACAGTAGATAATATAAATATCACCTATATTGTGTTATATTGATGAACAGGGGTGAATACAGATTTCACACACGGATTTGCATCTATGTCTGCCCAATAACAGCAAATGAAGGGTAGTTTGGTATGATAACAGGGAAAAATCTCTTGTTCAAAACAAATTACTTTTCTCTGGCAATCTGTTGTTGACATCTGACCAGAAGCTGTTTTTGTTGGAACTACAGCCTGAATGTTTGAAAAGATGCAACAGAAAAATACAGACTAACTTGTTTTCTTGGGTACTTTGTATCACGTCTGGCTGGGTGAGAAGTTGCAGTAGACCTTTTCTCACTTTATTTTTACTATTTTTCCAGAGTGCTTGGGCTTTGCTTCTGCCAGGCAGAGTGCAATCATTATCAATTAACAAGCAAATTTCTCGTTTTGTTTTTGGCATTTCTATGCCAAAAAGACCCCCATACTTAAGGACGCTTGAGTGTGGCCAGTCTGAGATGGCCCAAGCTGAGCCCTTTTCATTTGAGAAGTTTGAAACACTTGTAATGAAGCTAAGATGGAAGGCACCTCTCATCTTCTATTATTCCTTTCCTCGCTTGTGTGGTACAGAAGGAAACAGGGCATAAATGCATAAGAAAAAAAGATCATTTACTTTTCAACTTCTGTTTTGTTTCTAACTACAAAACTGCTTGTTTTTCATCTTTCTTACCCATAATGGCACACGACAGATTTATGAAATTATCATGGCACCTTTATAGGGGAAACAACAACTGACCATTATTGCAGTGTTACAGAAAGAAAAGAAAAAGAGCCAGAGAAATGAAATGATCTCGCCTGAGAGCTTTCTCACCACTGGCTGGGTAATTGAATTAAACAGCCTGTAAAAGCCAACTACTCACAGTGACTGACCTTTTCAAAGCAGGCAGCTGTCTGTTGACAGAGCTGAGAACAGAGGCTGTGTAAACAGACATGCCCATTAAGTGCCCAGATGCACAGATCATTGCTCTGTGGAGCCCCGTATGAAGAAAGCTATTAGACTGAATGCACTGAGCATGTCGCTAATGGAGGGATCATTTCAATTTATTGAAAGTACTTCCTTCATAGTTGGGCCATAAAACGTGTGTTACCATAAGCCATGTGTTACCATGTGTTCTTATTTTACTGCTATTATACTACTAGCTGTGACACAACACAATGGATTTTCCTATGGCCCTCACTAGAGGTGAAAACTGCATGCAGTCATGCACCATGTCTTTACACACAACCATTTACAGACACAAACAGCAGTCGCTTTAAGCCACTAATATTCATCCCCGAACCTGGAGGACCACAGTGTCTTTTGCTTTTCACTCTACCATAGACTCTAGCTTGACTTATATGGTCTCTATTACCACTCTTTCCAGGCATTTGTTCATTCAGGAGTATACCATTCAAACATTTTTAACCACTTATTTACTTGTAGATCACAAGGGAGCCAGAGCTTATCCCAGCAGGCAACGGGTACAAAGACCTTGGAGAGGATGCCAGTTCATATATTATCTATAAAACATGGAGCTCCGCTGTCCTCTAGGATCAGGAGTGAATCACTGGTTTGAGCCAGCATAACTCTCTTTGTCATCTTCCATGGCAGTATGTTCCCCCATGGCTAACTCAGTTTTCATTTATTTGAGTACGCCGACTAAGTACATTGTATACTTTGAATACTGCCTCTCTGATTTAATATTGACAAAACTGACATCAAATTCCACGGAAAGAGAAATATATTTGTATCCCTGGAAAGCTTTGTAAGGTCAGAAATGCAGAGCTCCATTCCTGCTTTGCTTGTCCATTTGTCCACAACATTGATTATGTGTTTTACAGTTACTGTATATAGTACTTCTCAGAATCTTAAGTACAGTGGTGATAGTTTATTAAAAAATATGAACGAATGGGTGTGAGTGGTTTAATGTCAGATTATGGGATTTTATTTTTTTTAACTATCCTATAGCAAGTGGGAAGACTATATCTAAAAGCCAAAAACCTGTGATCCATAGTATTTCAGCACTACTTAAAACATGCTTTTGCAGCTGTGATGTGATCACTGTGATGCATCATGTTTATTTCCACCATGCAATTAACACATTCACAATGATAAAGAAAAGGTGACAACCGAGACATACTTTAGTCTTGTTTCAGAAACGACAGGCTCAGATGAAATGCTCTCAGCTGGAAGTCTAAGAATTGGTGCGGCTCTAAAACCTCTCAACTGCTAACACCTGCATCTGTTTTCATCCTGAACTTCTCCACTGTTCTTCCATTTGAAGAGTGCTTTCATGTTTGAAATTTTGCAATGCACAACTGGCTTGCTAGTCTCCTGTAATTAAATATATGGACCCTGAAAACCTTTTTAATCCGTAGAAAGCACGGTAGTGCTGTAAGTGTGTTTGCTTTTGTCTGAGGGCCATTTTAAAACGTGCTAAAGGCTCCAAATGGCCAACTTGGCTCAGTCATTGTTTCGCATTTAGAAGTTGCATTCAAAGTTAAATAAAGCTGCCCATCATATGGATTCATTTGTCTGTCTTGTCTCTCAATTTCCCCAGCATCTGTGGGATCCAGCACTTGGAGCGAGCTGGGAATAACCTGACGCTGTTCGACTCTCTGTATTTCTGCATCGTCACATTCTCCACAGTGGGCTTTGGTGATGTGACACCCAAGATCTGGCCCTCTCAGCTTCTGGTGGTCATCATGATCTGCGTGGCCCTCATTGTACTGCCAATCCAGGTGATTCCAACCTCTGTGCTCACCTCTCTCTCCACATTTTAGATGAACCAACCCTAAACGTAACCCACTTGTCATTAGTCTGACCATCCAGGTGACAAAAACTCTTCTCTCAACAAATCCCAAACAATTGGACCTTTGGCTGTGGTTAACACTAAGGTAGCCAATAAGCTTAATTATTTTAGTCAGATTAACTATTTTAATTAAAATGGGGACAAATATTACTTATCCCGCAAAACAAGATGTATAACCATCAGTAGCACAACCATTAATGTTTAACACTGTTAGGGGGCACTGCTTCTTTGAAAACTCAGGAGACAAAACCATCTCTAGTTCATGCATCTGAATTGATGCTGTTCAGGTACTCTTAATGCCTCTTGCTGCTCAGTTGAATTGTCTGGCTTAATCTTTAATTAAAAAATGAAGTTTTGGGAGGTTTTATTAATCCAGAATATCAAAGTCCTCAGTTCTTTTTGATCACATATATACATAGACCCAAACGAAACAGCCAGCTTTGACCATATGCGTTGCTCATAGAGCACATAAAGCGTACGTACCTGTAGGTGATGTGAATGTTCATTAGCTACAGTATAAATAAACATGGGTAAAAATAATAACACATAATAAAAATAATAAAATAACACACAAAATAAACATGAGTAACAATCAAATATGTTAAAACAAGTTAATGTAAAAACTTTTCAATCATTGTCACAGAATGTGGTGTGACATTTTCATAATCCTTTCGTATACTGGCAGGTTCACAAAAGATCCTTGGAAAATGTATGTATGGGACAACCCCTTTCCTTTCCTCCCTCCTAACCCCTCCATACTGTACTAGGCAGATCTTTGTGATTTCTCACAGTCTCCAAACATTCACCATTTCAGTTCTCTCTTTGCTTGCATTAGTTATTTTGTATATGTAATGTAAGATGTTGAATTAATGCTCTTTTTACTTCTGCCCATATCAGATAGGAATTATTGCATACAGAGTAGCTGTCTACACCCTTACAGAGCAGTCTGGCCTATGTTAAGATGCACCTCACTGTGAACTGAAACATCCATTAGCCATATGGTCAATTTAAGGTGCATATCAGAGGAGCTAATGAAAAAGGGTGTGAACATTATTATATCTTCCTTACCAGTGGTTTATATCTGTGTGCCAATTCCTAGCACGCCATTCTCCATTGGTTTACTTTACATGGCAAAGAATCTGATTTGCTGGCCAGATTGCTCTAACTCATAGCCCAGATGTATTTCAGTGAAGCAATTATTTATATACAACAAATAAATGAATGCAATGCATTCATCTTCAGAATGTGTAACTTCTGAGCTTTATGGTACAGGCATTGAGTGGGGAAATGCCTAGAATAATGTGTGTCACGACTATAGTCCCCCCTCCTTAAGGGTGCTCCAGCCCTTTCACTAAGACTTTATTCTCTGCACCTGTTCCCTATTCCCAGCCCACCTTAAAAGCCAGGCGCTGACGCTCATCCGGGCTCTGCATCTGATTTCCATATCGTGCGAGTCCGGGACCAGGAAGCGCCTGGTCCCGTTAAGGTTTTAACCTCTGTTCCCGTTCCTGTTCCCCGTCCGCCGGTTCCGACCCGGCCTTCGTGGTTTTTAATTCCTTCCTCTGATGGATCTCCTGGTTTTGGACTTACCTTCATGTTTTGGATACTCTATGGATTACTCTTTGGGATTGTTCGCCTCGGCCACGCCACGCCTCCCCCGTGCACCAGCGCACCTTGGACACGCCCCCCTGTCTTCAGCCCCGTATTCCTGCATGACGTTTCCCTAGTGTTCCCCCCACTCCGTCGGACTGTGTCGTCCGCATAGGGTCCGGAAAGAACTGTTCGTTACAATGTGCATATCAAATGTATGTCTCTTTAATATACACAATATATAATTGTGTATATCAAAGAGACAAACCACTGCAGGTCAAGCACTAATTGCAAATATAGTTCTGCTAAATTTATTATCCTCTGTTTATTATGGTTGACAAACATTCAACCAATCCCTAATTAATCAGAGCATTTCTAAAAAAAACATGATTTCTAAAAGTATAAAAACTCATACTTGTAGTTCTTTCTCTTCAAGTGATGAACTACTGTACAGAATGTGTATAGACCTTTAAAAAACTCACTTGTGAAATGATTAGCAGTCTAGTTACAGAATAAATGTAGAATTCAGATTGTAGGGGTTTCAGATTTGGTCAAAGACACTATCCAAAGTGAAGTAGCATAAGAACCTGTGATAGGAATCACCAAGTCTAGGCAATAAGGACAACAGTTCAGTGGATCCATAGGACTCAACCTCTTCTGAAAGCACAAGTAGATTCAGACTTGTGTTGTATGGTTCATTTAGTCCAGGTGAGTTTCACATAAACTCATTGAGTCCTCATCATGGGGTCTTGTACTTTTATTGACCTAAAGAGGCCTCTGAAACCTGAGGGACTATTTTCATTGAGGACTGTACTCGTGCAGCTATGGGCTGTAGCAGGGATGGACAACATTAGTTTCCAAGGGCCTGAGAGTTCTCTAGTTTTCATTCTGTCTCATTTAATCTGTAATTTGTAATCTGAGCAAGTTCCAGGGTTTAACTGTAGGGTGGTGAGGGAAGAAGTCCTAATTCTTTAATAATGAAATAATTATTTTCTAAATTACTCATTTGAAAGTATTCGCATTAACTGCATGAGTGCTGGTCTTGAAGGACCCTTGATCCCCATTTTGGTTCACTGATGCAGCCAGTCAGGTGTACTGGCAATTTAAAGGACGGTGTGTGCAGGGAACAAAGTTCCACAGTTTTTCGGTCATATATTTCAAATGTCATGTGGTGGAGCTGAGGCAAAAATCAATGACTCAGCATAATGTATAGCAAGGCTGGTCAATAGACTATTTTCACAAGCTGACAACAGGCATACTCCTTCCATTGCAGAGATGCTTAATATGATCGATTTTGAAACAGAGGCACAGCATTTGTTTCTTCAAAAAAGAGAAAATCACCAAATCAAGATGAATACATAGCCTTTGTCGGAGGAGAATTAATTGGGCAATATTACTTTAAGCACTGCAGGACTAAATAAATAGCAGTGTCCTCTCTGACAGAGTGCATGAGTCTGAAACATGGAGAATAAACTCACCCATACCAGTACAACTAACCCCAAATTAGACATCACTTAAAAAAGGCAGAAAAAAGGACTGTGAGTTTTACAATAAACCTTATATTAAATTATTGCTGAGTCCCATCTCACAAACCTCCAGATACTAATACCAACCACTTAATCCTCTTCTTAAAATACTGTCCTGTGCCTTGTGAAATTTTATTTTATTTTTTATATTTTGTGTTCTGCAATTGTTTTTCTGAAGTTTAAAAGTCTCTGAAGGCCGAAAAACATGAGTTGCATGCGCTCAGAGGAAGCACTCCCATATACAGTAAGAACTGTGCAACTTAAATACTTAAATAGAATTCAGATTAATCCAGGAATACCATACACTAGAAAAACTATTAAATTCTCTCTGGATCCTAAATACAATGCCTAATAAAATTCCTGCAGGTCTTCATTATCTCTTTCCAACTTCTTAATCCTGAACAGGAATTAGAGCTGCCGCTTGGCTGCTGATGTTAAAGCACATGATTTGTGAACTTTATAGTTTTGTCCTCCAAAAGATGATAATGATAAAGATGATTCAAACTTGAGAAACAGGTCTGAAGTTCGTTTCGTGAAACACATTAAGTTAAATTTCCCCAACATTTGTTAAGTTTGTTTTTCTGTTAGTTATGTACTTTAGTTTAAGGTTGTTGCATCCAAAATATATTGTGATTGTGAGTGAAGTAATGTCCTTATTGTAGTAAAGGCTATCTTTGAAAACTCAGGCCCTTTAGGCAGATTCACTTGACAGTAGCTCCCACAGACAAACTATAACATTTGCTTTAAACATTTACCTGGGCCACAGAGCTCATCTGTAGCTGTGCCTGAATGCACTGGGCAGAACGAGCAAAACCGATGACTGAATTGAAAAAGGACCACCAGGTGGAGATCTGGAGAACCCAGACATCAGGGGAGGGACAGTCTGAAACAACATCTCAGGGTCATCACATTAAACAGCTCCACCGTTGTCTCATTAGCTTCATGCTGTTTGATGTTCAAATCTAATTCTGAAACCTATTTGCATTTAGCAGTGTCTGGGGCACCGCCAGCCAAATTGCTACAATGTTCCCTACCTGAAAGGTTGGAGATCTTTCGATGACTTTTCATTAACGATTTTGAGAACGAAAAAAATCAGGAAAAAGTCCAATCATTTATTTACACAGCCTATAGAGTCTGTGGAAAGCCCAAAGGAGGGTGTTTCTTGAGAGCTAATTTTTTTTTTGCTTTCATTATATTTATTGACTGAGCTTCAGAAAACACGAGCTGGGATCCTTTGCATGATCTGACTGTGTTTTCCTTTTAAAGAAACATGACTTCTGCCTCTTTCTGATAGGGAAGGCTACTGCCCGGTCTTAATTAGCTAATAAGGTTTGAATCCCTTGAGTGACCTCATTGGCCAGCAAGATATGGCTGATATCACATTCCTACACCTTGGGAAAAATCAGTCACTATGCTCCACATGTGCAAGTTTCAAAGGACAAACAGTTTTTGAAGTTTGAAGTTTGACTCAGTTCTTTTAAAGCTGTTAATGCTTGCTGCTCATGTACAGATATTTTTATAAAGCGAATTGCATTGTGAACCATATGAGTAGTAATGCTTTACATGAAACAGCCATATCAGCCTGCAACTTACAACTGTCAACCACCTGAAGCTACGCAGGTGTGGGCCTGGCCAATATCTGGAAGGGAGACCTCCTGGGAAAAACTAAGGTTGCTGCTGGAAGAGGTCCTCAGTAGGGTGCACTCACCCTGCCTGTGTGGGGGTCCTAATGCCCCAGGCAAAAAGGCATTGTCTGTGAAATGTAAAACTGACTCTCCCTGGACATTAAAAATCCCAGTGTGTTTCTTTGAAAAAGAGTACCTGGAGTTCTGGCCAAATTTCCTTCTGGCCTTTACCTATTATGGCCTCCTAATAATCCCCATCTATGAATTGGCTACATCCCTGTGTTCTCCTCCCCACTGATAGCTGATGTGTGTTGAGCTTAGCAGTGCACTATGACTGCCATCTCATCATCCAAGTGGATGCTGCACATTGGTGGTGGACAGGAGTTCCTATTATCTGTAAAGCGCTTTGAGTGGCGTGTTCAGAAAAGCGCTATATAAATATGAGGAATTATTATGTATTAGCTATTATTATTAACAGTTGCAGGTGTTTGGAATGTAAATAGCTAGAAATTGATTGTCCTTCACTTCCTAGACTGCTTCATATTTTAATCACATGTGCCTTTCCATCTTAGCTAGGTGCAAGAACCTGTGTATCCAAGCAGAGAGAATGAGAGGGTGCAGACTCTCTCCCCTGATCCACCCAGCCAATGAGTCGTTCATCTTTGACACTGTAAACTCTGCAGAAATTGCGGAAGGTTCTGTGCTGACTGAAGGACAGGCTTGTCTCTCACCTACAGGAGAGCAAGGCAGCTGGTGCAGGAGTCTCTATTTCTCTCTGAGGTGAGAGAGAGTCCTAGCTGATTCATCCCGATCCCACTCTGCAGAGCTCACTGTGTTTCCAGAATGAGTTCCTGTTGAGTTGGAGAATTCACTCCAGGAATTCTTTGTCTGGAATTGCTAAGTTAAAAATCAGCCCACTTTATGAGCGTCACCACACCACAGGAGGTACACCTTCCTCCGGTATGTGCACTTTTGACCTACTCCTCTGTTCTTGTCTCCCCTGTGCCAGAGATTTCACAGAGCAGACCAAGTCCCGGTCCTCCTGTGCCATTGCATGTGGCACGTCAGTCTGTCTGAGTCTGAAATTAAACACTATCTGACAATAGCAGCTATGGCTTTGATGGCAAGTCGCTTGATCTGCCAGCCGCTGGTGACTCCAAGACAGCGTTTCACCCTCTGCGTTAACCACAGGGGGCAGCTATTGATTTGTGCTTGAACCGAAGGAGAAAAATCACCACCCAGGAGGATCCCTTCATGCGCGTTTTCTCTTTAATCTGGAAATACATCTGACAGTTACTGATGTGACTGTGCACCCCTCCCCCCCACTTTTTGTTTTAAGCCTCTGTCTCATTTTGTTGTTGTTGGCTTTTAAATCAGTCAACCTTAACAACAGACAACTACTTCCATGCTCCATTATAAAGACGATAGAGTACTGTATATTGCTGAAGTTAAAATGTAATCGATATAAATACTGATGTTGATTAACATGCTCCTCACTTTCATTAAATAGACTACTGACAATAATAATAAACTTTATTATGTAGTGCCGGTAAAAGTAGCTTCTCAGTGTGCTTTACAGGAAAAGTAAATAAAAACTGATAAAAGAATGGAAAACAATTAACAAAGAAAGGGGATAACAAAATTAGTACAGATAAACACAAGGGATTAGAAATGTGGTAGAAGATGCAAGTAACAGACAAAGACACTAATTAAATAACATGTGGATTTAGATACCCCAGTGAGTACAGTGTTGCAGTAATCAATTCTAGAAAATATGAATGTGTTGACCAGATTATGAACTACAGTTAGTAACAAGATAGGATGCAGTCAGGCATATTTCTGAGATGGAAGAATGATGTTTTAACAATATTTTGTACATGTGGGTCAAACATCAAGCCTGGATCAAATATCAACCCCAAATTTCAAATCAGATTGAAATTGACGTACAGTGCCATCCACAGAATAAGTTATTAAATTGGCTTTACATAGTTAGTGCAAGATGCCAAGAAACATCACTTTAGTCTTGTCACAGTTAAAATGAAGGTAATTTTGATTCAGGTTATTCAGGTTTTTATGTCAGAGGCGCAATTAGAGAGTGCAGAAACTACTACTTTAGTGTCAGGTTTAGTGTGGACGTTTAGTATTTGTAAAGACAAATCCAGCTCAATTCTGAACTCTGCTGTTTGCATTGCTGACTGCTCATTTTTATTTTTATTTTAGTTGTGTATTTCTTTAAAGCATTTACACCTGTGGTTTTAATTACTTTTAACTTATATCAACTGATATGATTATAATTACATGATTATAATTACATGACTTATAAATATTAAGCTTTGGTTTGCTATCTGCATATAGATATAGATGAATGCACATATCTCTGATTTATTTGCCTGACTTTGTTCTGACCAGTGAGGTTCATATTGTTGGCTCGGTATTCTGTAAACGCCGGGCTGTTAACAAACCCTGTGCAGGTCTCGAGACGCAGTCCGAAAGCTAAGGTACCCAAGACGGGAGGCGAAGAAGAGTGGTTGGTAATTCCAGCGAGGCCAAATCCAGGTAGTCAGAACGAAGTCAGGCAAACAAATCCGAGAGGGCCAAGACGAGAGAGAGGTCGCAAGAAATCCGAAGCCAAAGAGTCATACTGTAGGTGAGGGGATCCAGACGAGCTAGAGAGGGTTTCAGGAATGGAGGGCGAGGCGAGCTCAGGAGGTGGATGAAATCCTAATACCGAGCACTGGTAGCAGTGAGCAGAGGGTTTAAATAGTTGTGGGGAAAAGATGTGGAATGAAGATTGAATCATTTGGAGCTAATTGGTGCTGACTGTGCTCGTAACAAACACACCATACCATGCTCTGTGTGTATCTGTTATTGTTTAATGTTTTAGAATTGTGGAACAAGCTACCCAGTCATGTTGTTGAAGCCAATACCCTGGCTTCTATCAAGAGACAACCTGAGATCCTTAGATTTGCTACTAACTACCAAAGAGATTAAATGTGTTGAATTCACATGCAAACAGCAGACATGGCCCTGGTCACCTTCTGTTTGTGTCCCCCCCACACCTCTACCTGCGTTCTTCTGATGCCCAGTTCGAGCAGCTGGCATTCCTGTGGATGGAGCGACAGAAATCAGGTGGTAACTACAGCCGTTACCGGGCCCAGACAGAGAAGCATGTGGTGCTGTGCGTCAGCAGTCTCAAGATCGACCTTCTCATGGACTTCCTCAATGAGTTCTATGCTCACCCTAGACTACAGGTGAGTTCAGAACATGGACATTGCAGGGACTTTATTTGAGCATTTATAACAATGTTAACCCAAGCCTGATAATACAACTTTATTTTCACAAATAGTACATTTTTCTTATTGGTTTAACAGGTCATTACATCAAAAGGTTCTGCTAAGCCAATACTTGTTGTAATGCTATCTTCCTGACCCTGTGCAAACTCACATATCTCCCAAAAACCACTAATTTTTCCATCATGTGGACCATCTCAAAATCAGACAATTAAGCAGACTATATAAGCTATTTCCCATTCATTTAGTGTTCTGAAATTAAGCTAAGGTCAGTGTTAAGCTTTGCAGTACTAAAACACTCACCTGATAAGCACTGATTTTTCCCTTCATTTACAAGCACTGAATTAGTGAGATCATTCTTCCTTCCCTGCTTTTTTCTTGGCTTGTAAGTTTTTGCCCCTTCTTCCTTTTTTTTTGTCTCCAAAGCCACAACTCTCCAGCCTTCTGTATTACATCAAAGCAGTTTTTTCCCAGCTTAATTTTTATTCAGACAGCTATATTCAAGCCAGTCTCTCTGCTGCACCAAGGCAGCTTTTTCCTAGCTTAGTATTTATTCAGACAGCTGTATTCTAGCCAGTCTCTCCACGGCATCAAGGCAGCCTTTTTTCAGTTTACATTAATTAAGACAGCTCCATTTTTTATCAGCCTGCATTATTACTTCATCTTCTCTCATTAAGCCTTGCTCCCACTGTGTCTTCCCGAAGACTCCAGAGGCACCTCTGTGATCCTGCACTTGGAGCTCAGCTTGACATTCGCCAATGGCCCTGAAACCTCAGGGACTGAAGCATAACAGCTCCATCTTGAGCTCCCAGCTAATCCTTGAATTTACCCAACAATACACTGAACAATTACACTCCTTACCAGTGTGTTAAGGCTTGTCTTCTTTGCAGGCAAAACACCATTTAAACAACCAAACAAAAAGGTCTTCCCAGACTCACAATCCAATTTCCACAGCAAGTTTCCTTTTTTCCAATTCCTGTCTTGGTTGTATACAAATCAAGCCTACTACCATAGCCTCTTCTTTAGCCAGTTGCTTGCCTTTTGCCCTCCCTGCTTCCACCAAGCTGGCATCAGCAATTCTTCCAGCACAGTGATTATCATATATAGACTGGAACAGGCCGCACAGATGTTCTCTGATCCAGGAATTGCTGGCAGGTGCCATTTTGTGAACATTTTCCTTTATTTTCCATCTTAGTTGGGGCAAAAATGTCTGTGAATTGCACAATGTTTCAGGGAAAGAATTGTCCTTCAGAACTACACTCCTAGCAGCATCACACTGTGTTAGGCATAACATGCTCATCCTAAAGAAGAGCAGACACTGTACCAGTACAATAATATATATATATATTTATTTTTATTTCAGGAGCCCCTGGAGACTATACTCAGTCCTAGCACTGTCACTGCCCTGTCACAATAGACAAGAACCACTCTCTGTCTATATGCTCTAGTCCTCCCAACTGCCAGACCATCACCAGTAGTCAGTCACACTAACACACACTCCCTATATGCTAGGTTATTATTGTAAAGAACAGCATAATCTCAGGGTAAAACAGTTGCGATGTTTGAAACTTTAAGTCCTGGGAAGAACCACAATGTTTAGCAATTTTATGTCAAGGAATAATAAGATGCACCTGACTTTACAAGTGGGAAGCCTCAGCATTTAAGGGTAACTGTTGCTACAACGCCTTAAATATTTATTAATGTATTCAAATATTCAATTTCACTCCTTACATGTTTGTCTAAGATGGTTAATACAAAGAAAATCCTCACTGCTTTACACCAGTAACAGTAACCAGTAACTGCTTCCTATAACTTTCATTGATTGAAAGTCATTCAATTACTCACATTATCATTACTCTACTTGTCATGTTGGGAGCTCTTTGTGCTGTTGTAGTAAAACACATCATCATATTTTAGACAAAATGAAATGAATGTCTTGAGCCTAAAGGACATAGATCAATAGTTCTTGACTAAGGATCACTCAAGATGATCAGTGGGACCCCAGAAGGAAAGGGATACCTTCCCAAGTCTAGCATTGTGTGGATGCAATGCACTTAAACCCTTGACTTGGTTTTGCAATACTTGCAATGGATCAGTAGACCTGAACTTCTGTATTTACAAATTAAAACATATAATAGTAGTAACATTATTTAAAATTAGAAATTTCAGCTGCTTTTTATTTGGAAGGGATTCCTTTATGTGATATAGAATCCCTACCATTGACAAGGTACAGTGATTAAGGAGTTTGATTAGTACATTTAAATGTGCAAGCATTTTTCACAGTGTTCAATACATTGACTAAATATAGTTTCCAAGAAGGGCAATGGCAATGATCAATAAGTGGTCCCTGCCTTCTGTGCTATTGTGGACAGATGCTTTGTATATCAGTGGTTGACAATATAGTGGCCAAACAAATGCAGAGAGACTAGATGCCGTGTATTGCAAAGTTGATTTTTTAAAATAAACATAAGGATCCATTGATGTAACTGGCAGCCTGCCTGCACCTTAGAACAGGAAGGTAATTAGAGACACTGACATGGTCATTGTTTGCCATCAGTATGCAGGGTTATTGAATAGCTGAGGGCATCATTCTCCTCCATGATTAATGGCATGGTTATGTTGTGTGATCACCTGTTAAGATGGGCTATGGATTACCTGCAGCAGGTTACCTGTCAGCAACAGATTGTTTCAGTCATTTTTTTAGCGATGATTTTTTTTCTTGGATCGATAGGCATTTAGCATGCGTGCTTGGGTGGACAAGACCATTGAAAAGAAATGGGATATGGCTTAGCAGTCATTGCTTGCTCATGTGCATTTGTCAGTATCATTGCTCAGTAACACCAGGTTAGATCACTTGGTCATTGCACATTGATGAGGTGTGATTGTCTTTCTGGATGATTGCACACTGATGATGTTGAAATCTCTTCCTGAATCTCTGAGTTTGTAGTGTATTATAATGAAAGGCAGCGATGTATATTATTTATGCACCCAGTGTTCAAAATAGCAGGGCTTCCCTAGCTGGGAAATTGCAGATTGAGCAAGACATAGGCTGTATCCCACCAGGCTTTAAAAAAAGCATAAAAAAAACCACACACTTTGATTTATTTCTGCAGTGGTGCAGGAGAATCGGTCAAATCCACAGTAAAGAAAAATGCCCATACACTGCAGTATGCAACAGTCAAATTTTTTGTGACTCAAAAAATGCTGAAATCTTGCTTGGAGGTCTTCATCAAAACCAAAGGTTTTGATCATTTTAATAAAAAATGTGAGTCTTGGATATTGAAGTATCCCATAAGGATATTGAAATGTTTTGCAACCTAATCCCAACCTTTTCTTCTATCAGCATTGCCTTATTCAAAGTTTTAAAATAACTTTCTGTTTGTTCTGGAGGTGGAAATCTGTTCCTCAAATAAGGCACGCATTGAATAACATTGACAGAGTCTAGTCATTTGGCATGCTCTTCTGATATATTGGCCAATGGGAATTGAAGGATCACTGCAGAGCAACAGAGGGTGACTGATTCTGCCAGGATCAGAGACAGACACCTGCCTGCCTATCTTTGCAGGATTATTACGTTGTGATCCTGTGCCCCACGGAAATGGATGTGCAGGTGAGGAGAGTGCTCCAGATCCCACTGTGGTCCCAGAGAGTCATCTACCTACAGGGCTCAGCTCTCAAAGACCAAGACCTCATGAGAGCCAAGTAAGTTTTTCTGAACAGGGTCTGCTTGCTTGAATTCAGTATTAACACTGTGCTAAAGGAGGAGACACCCCAGTGTTAATAAAGAGATCACTCTGCGGCAAATGTCAATTATGAACCCCTCAGATCCATTCCACTACAAATCTTTGGTGCCACCTGCTGCTTAATTATATCATTCTGTCAATTAGCAAGGAATAAAAAAATTACAAAGCTGGTTGTGCCAAGTTCACTCAATTTAACAGATGAAAAAGGCCAGTATCTGAAAACCCCTTATATAAACTCTTTTTCAAGAATTTGAGTCCAGACTAAGTAATTCTCTGCTCACTGATTTTAAATAGATTTCTGAGAAACAGGGTCTTAGCTTGTATAAGAACTGTTGCCAAATGTGATTAATAGCTGTGAGCCTCAGGACAGTCAATCAGCTGAACATATGAATGATTATTTCAAGCCATCACTTCACGACTAGAATTTCTAAACCCTTGCTACATTTTGGTGACTGAGAACACTGTGCTGTTGGAGGTACCATCCCTCAGATGAGTCCTGATTGCTTGATCATTAACATCCCATAACAATTTTTGAAAATGGAAGTGTGTGACCCTTCTGTGCTGTTCACATACCACTTTCCATGCTCCATATGATAAGGAACCTGATCTGCTGTGTGGAGGGGCTGCTGTGTGTCCCTCAGGTGGATGGTGCACTTCAGTGTTATTTGTTGTGGGTCCCCCTCTTAAATGTAAGGCATTTTGAAATAATTTGGGTTTGAAAGTATCTATACAAATATAAGCAATTAATGTCATGATGGTGACTGAGTGGAAAAGGCTGGATTATAAGCAGTTTATGAATATCCGGGAAATTTAACAATTAGCTATAGAAGATTGCCGATCATGACTACAACAAATACTTATTGCTTGCATGGAATGTGAGATAAGAATGACAAAGCTTCTAAACCCTAGCTGAATCATCAGCCTTTTCTAGCTTGTCCCCACCAGTATATTATGCCATAAAATGGCTCCACCACAGGAAGTATGTATGGGGTACATAATATACTTTACTCTGAATTAAGGAAGGGGCACCTGAGATAATGTTTATATATATTTTTTATAATCTGGTTATGACACCAGGGAGCTACCTCATCTGTTTTTGCAAAAGGATGCCTTAGGATTTTTCTATAATAGAAACTCAGGCCAACTGAGCATTGTATCTCTCACGGCACAGCCCTGTCTGCTCATTATCATTATTCATCTTATATTATAATAGGAGTGTATGTTTCAATTGAAGTCCCTGACCAAGAGTGATCCTTTGCAATGGCCCCACCAGAAAAGTGACAGAGTACTTTGCCAGGGAAAAAGTGCATTAGTTACATTGAAAATACCAATTAGAAAAAAAGGATTGAATGGTCATACCAGTTCCTAACCTTTCGGGGGGGGAAATGGAACTACTTAGCATGTGTAAATGTGAAGTGACCTGACCTTGAAGCAGGCCTGCATGCAGCACGCCGGAATTTGATCGCTCACTGTATGAACAGTGTTTGTATCTGTTGATAGTCGCTAACCTCACTAACCCATGACCCTTGTCTTTTCCACTAACCTGCTGTGGCCCCTCCCCTTCCTGCCCATGCTGTCTTGCTACTGGCTGGCTGAAGGATGGATGATGCCGAGGCCTGCTTTATCCTTAGCAACCGTTTTGAGGTGGATCGCATCGCTGCTGTACGTTCTCTTTTTTGTTTTGTTTTTTTGCTCCTTATCTATGTTTAATTAAAGATCGCACTGAAGCATACTGGAGGGTTGTAATGGTAGAGCTTGTGTTGTATGATCAAAAGTCAATCACAGTCTAGTCTCAGTTAGGTGTAAAATGCCTTTAAAAACTTAACATTGATCATTGCACAAAGGGAAAGGAGGAGTGTATGGAGAAAACTACTAGGCAATGCTTTTATAAATAGAACATTGACCCTGTGCTTTGTGTCCAAACCAGCTGTAATCTGGGACTTTCATTATTTAGCCAAAAACAAGGTAATGTGGGGGTTCACTGAAAGCTTGATCCAGCAGGCGTCTCTATCAGAGTGGTCCTATAGGCAGGAAATTGAATGTGTGACTGACCTCTATCAGTCTTTATTTGAATCACCAGAGTAGGCTCAATTCACCACAGAAACCTTGTCTTTTTAAGGTAACATCATCCATCATAATAGCATAACAACATTTCTCCATAACAGCCAGAAATAATGAGATTGTGAGAAAAAATATCTCTAGGAGGTGTCCACCTCTGCTTTGAATGACTGCAGCAAGACCTGGACATTTCCTTAGTGAGCCTTATTTCTCACAGTGTTTGGAATGAGCCTTGAATCTCTTTCACTGTTTTTATCCCCTCATTTTGTGTAACCCAGCCTCATGAAAAACTTGTGGTCAACTGATCTCCTTCCATGAGGACAGGTAATGCTACCCCATTGTGGGCTCTGGCTGTCTTCCCCTCAGTGCTGTGACGTCCCTGTCTATTGCAGATCCCTCAGCTTTCCCATTTTGCAGAGGGAATGACATTTTATGCTATAGGGTTGTTTATGCACTCCTGTCTAGATCAGCTTGAGGGAACAGCACTTCATGGTGATTCATCACGTGGTCAGCATGGAGCAATGGTGAGGACTCTGGATCGACTATGTAACAATGCGGAGTAGGTGGAGCCGCAGCAAGGTTAGCGAGAACTGAAAGAAAACAAAAAGGAAAAGGAAAATTGCACTGTTACAAAAAGCGGCACTGCGCCGTCGGTGCAGAGCGACGCCCAGGCTGGACTTACCCTATCTAATTGGCTCCAGCCTGGAAAAAGGAACCCGTGGCGGGGGGACCATACTGGACTATTCCCTATCTATCTGGCTCCAGTCTGGGAGCACAGGGGGCATAGGGAGCGCAAGGTCTAAAATAAAAATAAAACTGGTGAAAAAGGAACAGCCTGCCCCAGTGCAACTGCACAGTGGGACAGATGAAAAGAAAAGAAAAAGGTCGACCTCATGCTTGGGTACAATCTCCTCCGGGATTGCTGGTGTAGCGTAGCTCTCCTTCTGGGGTGATGCCCTGCTCGTCCTGTCGGAGGGGTGTCCAGTGCACAGTATATTGCCCGTACAGTTGTTCTTCATTAGGCTAAGGCGGTCCAGCTATGACTCTTCGACAATGCGTCGCCCTTCGTTCAGGGCTCTGCCTCCACACTGAACACACCCCTCACATACTTCAACTAACAGAGAGCTGTGGATTCAAGTCCCAAATGTACACATTGTTTTGCTAGCCTTGGTATCCATGAGCAAGGTCCTTAGTCATGATTGCTCTCGTCTACTCTGCTGTATAAATAGGTAGTACCACTGGGTGAGTTAACTTTAAATGAACCAGGGTCTGATTCACAGACTATCACACTCTGAGTTTGCTTAATGCTCAGATGTACATTCATCAGAGCATTATGTGGTATGTCATGATGTGATATAAAGGAGAAGATGAAACAGGTGTGCATTCATGTCGTATAAAGTAGAAGTGCAGATTTAGTTACAGGTACTATTTACAGAGGAAGAAGTAAAAACTAAAACTACAGGTGAATATCAAAGTGTGCAGGAGAGCATTAGGCAAATATGAAAACTTTTGGATAATTGAAACCTTAGAAAGCAATTCACTGGGCAGAATATTGACTTAAGCATATCCACTCTTTCCTATTATAAAAGTAAGTGAAATAACTACATATAAAAGGCCAGTTGTTTAATAGAACTCTAGAACAAAAATATACTCTATGTGTAGTGTCTTCTTTCATGAGACAGATGGTAATAAAGGCTAAATCCACAGCCAGCAAGCTGAGAGAGTCCTCCCAACTTTCTGCAGTTGTAAATGTCAAAGGTCAAAGGTCACAGCTTTTCTCAATAGTTCTATGGAGCATGATTACCCAGAATCATGCTGTTGTTTAAAGAGACAGTAGCAGATGGGGATCTAAATGAACAAGATTGCAACAAGCTCCTTGTTCAGAGATTCATGTTAGGATCAAAACCTGGGACTCCTCCAGCCTATCCCATCACTGTGTAGCGGAGCTAGTGTGGTGACATCAGCGCCCTCACTGCGCGTAGCAGGGTCCTCAGCTACCTGGGCTGAGGGAGGTCTCCTTTAGCTCACGCGGTTGGTGCCCTGTTGCGTTACGCCGGAGACCCGGGTTCGCGCCCCAGGTGTGGGGGCCGGAACGGGCGGCGGGGGGCATGACCCCGTGCGGAACCGTGACTGTCACAACTGCACAGAGTTGGCAACAAGCAAAAAGATTACAGGAGCTGAGTTTGTTTTTGTCTGCCTCCTACTGATCATGAGGTGAAAAGGCCCATCTATATGGTGCACTCATATTTGGAGGTAACAGTGCAGATAATATGAGAATGTGTGCCAATGTGATTTTGTCTCACCATGTATCAGTCCTGCTGGACAGTTGTTTCTGGGTGTGGGCCTGTCTCATTAACAAACATTGAAAGAGCCTGTCTCTGTGCTGGGGGAATGCTATGTCATTTGTTTCCCGTTTCACCTGACATTTCCTTACTGCTATAATGAGATAGGTATAGCGAAATTAAATCACTGCAGTGATCTCTGAATAGCAAGCCCGTGTCTGTGCCACAAAAGATCAGAAGTGGCGCAGCTGGGATTACTGTATACAAACTCTTTCATTCTTTTGAAAAATTAATGTGCTGTTATCAATTGCACATTAAATCCTTAGTGTCAAAGACAGACCTGTTTGCAAAGGGAGTCCCTTTACTTAAAGCTACTTGCTTTTTTAATTTTGTTTTTCCTTTGGATCCATTTTGATATCTACAGTGTTGTATTGACTTTTAATGAATTTGCTTGTCAGGGACCTTTTGAAATGCTAAAAGCCCTTTACAAGTCACAGCCAGTATATCTAGGGTATGATTTATATTTAGAAGAAGAAAATTAGCTTTTGTTCTCAAAATCTAGACTGCTAGCTTGAAAATATGCTTGTGAATCATTAACTTCTTCATATGTAGTTTTTGTTTTCAAGGAATGAAGCACGTTTTAATAATTAGCAAAACGTTTCTGCCATTTCAGTGTCTGCTTGCAGAGACTCTATAGGACCTACAGAAATCAACTAAAATTCAACTACTGCTTTGTTGCTTTGAATAGCATGCTGTAATGTAATGTGCTAGATAAAAAATATTATCATATATTAGATTTAAAAGGGTAACTGATATAGGAATTGCAAAATAAATTAATGTGACACTTTTCAATCATCTGAACTTTTTTGTTTTCTAATGTGTTGGAGGAGCTGTACGTACCTATATACCCACATTTATCCTTATAATAATAATAATGTGACTGATGTTTTCTCAACCTTTATTAAAGCTTTTGCATGTGCCTGAATTTCAGATTTAGTTCCCTTCTGTGTTATTCAATCCTTTCCTGGTGGTTTACCCAGTTAAAAGTGTATTAATCAAAGGGGTATGTACTTGTGGGACTGATGAAACTGATGCTTATATGACTGTCCTTGTTTTCAGTGTGTGATTTAGGGAGACAGTGTAAAAATAAATGGTAACAAACTAGATTAAGTAGCTGGCTTTAGCAGTTAACATAACTGGCCTTGAGTAAAGACTTTTATTGGTTTCAGGTTATCTTAAAATTCCTGGCACACCTCCATAGCTGCTCTGACAGGATTAAGTGGCAAACGAATGGATTACACGGCTGTGCTTATTGAACTTCTTTAAAAAAAACCTCTAAATCACAGTTTCTCTATTTTACATTTTTTTTATTTATTCATTGGGCATTGCTGTTTCTGCCCAATTTATAATTGCTGCTGTGAAAAGCACTTGCTTTGCCACTATGACCCTCATGTGCCTTCCTCTGATGGTCAAAACCATCTTTCTTCACTCTGTGTATCCCACAGCAGCCACAGCAGTGATCAGAGTATTGATACAGCTCTCACGGACAGCACTGCAGACTCACAGTATAGGTGTCTGGGCTTTGGGTGTTCAGAGAAGCAAAACTCTGACTCTAGCAGCACACAGTAGTGTGCTGGGCACATCCTTTTTACTTTTACCTAATGACTCAAACTGGGGACATATGGGCTATAGGACTCAGCTTGTGTTCAAAACAGAGTCTTTACTGGTTGAACAACTTTTTTAATTAATTAGAACCTTGTTTCAAAGTCTCTTTGTATTTGTGTGTATCCCCATTTGGATCCTGCTCTGTTTTGTTCAATTTTCTATTTCAATCTGCCTATTACCATAATTTCTCTCATAACAGCTGTCTATTAATAATACCTGTCCCATTTATAGCATTTCCTACAGGTGTGGTCAACATAATTGCACTCTCTCCGGTAATAGCTCCTCTGCCACAGTGGCAGACTCTACTAGATTAGTGAAAGCAAAATTCAATTAGTAGATGGCCCACTTGAAAGAGCAGACATATCAATTTAATACCAAGTCGTTTTTTACATCAAACGCACAGTGACTGCAACTATAGCAAAGCTACTTTAGTGACAGCACCATGTTAAAAGTGATCAGTGACTCAGAAAATGACTGTAGAAGAAAATAAATAATCCAGCTGGCAGTTGTTGTGATTTGGCATATTTTGAGTATATTACGCTTCAAATTATGCTGAAATTGGAGGAGCCCTGGAAGTTAAGAAATGGCAGCAGAGGAGAATGCTCAAGACTTGAGCATCAATCAAAAGTTAGACAGATCAGTAGATTAAAAACAAAAACTTTGGTTATGTGAAAGAGGTAGCAGCTTTCTCTCTGGCAGGAGAACTGATGTTTCCTCAAGCTCTGTTATCACATTGTGTGCCAAATCACCAACTCCAGGAATCACTTTGTTTCATGTTCTTTGAACTTTCTGTAGACCATAACCGTGCTTTTTGTAAGAAAGTAAAAAAATTGCATTGTTCCACATTGTTTTCTAACTTTTCAGGGCAAAAGCCAGTCTGGTTGAGCACTTGTTTATTTTATATTGCAAGTGCTTCAGACATGAAAAAGGGGAAAAAAAAGCTTTGAAGGCTGTGGAAAGTACAATATGGCCTTCATGGTCCATTTTCGGCAGTTTTGACAGCTGTGATTAGAGAACAGTGTCATGTGCGCCGGTTTTCTTTTTCCCCCTGACATTATCACATATCACAAAATGAAAAGGGCAAATCCCACATGCCTGAGTCATAATTGAGGCTAATTGGTGAGACCTGGAATGACTTGCAAGACTGCTGGACTGAAAATTAGCTTAGTAGCAGATCCACAGTTGTTGAAAAGCAGCACTGTCGCTTATATTGCATAGCAGAATTAATTATTTTTTATTATTAATAATAAGTTGGCATTCTCCAAAGTGTCAATAGCCTCATTCTGAAGGGAAAACAATACCCTTTCTGAAGGGAAAACATAGCTCCAGCCTTCGACGGAACAGACACCTGGATTTTAGTTTGCTGGAACTGAACAGAGAACTAACTTTTGAAGGCTGGGTTTGTGATGCCCTAGATCCAATAACATAAAGAGAATATGGGATGAACTACAATACATACTGTATCTACAACAGATGCTGCAGTATTATTTGTAATGAATGGAGCACAAAGGGAGCTTCTGTTTGGACCAGGGAGTTGGGTGGCACAAACAAGGCTTCAACTGGACCTTTTCAAGGAAAAGCACCTTTTCCTTAACTATTGGTCCACCTAAGCTCCATCAGCCTCCATCATGTTATGCACGACTCTCTTGTCTTTTGTTCTCTATGGATGGAAGTGAAAAAACTACACCATTAAAAAAAGCTCCCGAAGTGACAAGAGATTAGCTTTTTGCAACTCTGAAAACCTACGTAATGTCTCTTTACCATGTGTACCAGCTAAAGCATTCCCTTGTGCTTATTCACCACTCTAGATATTTTTGCAGTGTCTCAAAGCTTGAAGAAGAAAGATTGTGAGCAATTAAGAAACTGCTTGAGTCAGTTTTTTTCAAATTAATTTTGTATTTTCTTCCAGTTTCCAGATTTCTTGTGTTTTAATTTTATTTGTTTGTGTTTCATATTATTTTTCACCAGTTCTGCAACTTTTTTGACTGTGTCTGCATAAAGTATACTTAACTTCAGTCCCTAACATGCTTAGAGATATCAATGGAATTCCAGTGTGAATGTAGCCGGAAAAAACAGTTTAAAGTCTGTTCTTGTGGTAATATATTCCTCTCAGTGTAAAGTGCATTACTGTATGTTGTCATTTACATTTTATTGGTCAAGGGGTCTTTGGTTTTGATTACATTAAAAAAAATGAGTTAAGCAAGGCAAAAAAAGGGGGGCAAAAGGTTTCCTCCCAGTTGTATCTCTTCTTGTGTAAAATACTATCTTATGTTATGTGATTGATTAATTAGTATTGAATTAAGAGCCCTATTTGCTGTTGCAATAGGCTTTTGAAATATTGCAGATCTGTGTAGTGTAAATGTAGGAACATGAACTACGTAGTATATCTGTACTTGTGCTGTACACACATGCATATCCTAACTGTGCTTCTGTCGTGACTTCTAGGATCACCAGACAATTCTCAGAGCATGGGCTGTGAAGGACTTTGCCCCCAATTGTCCCCTCTACGTCCAGATCTTGAAACCAGAGAACAAGTTTCATGTCAAGTTCGCAGGTAACACTGCATGTCTGTGGCTTTGAAGATGTTTATGGTCCCAGGTTTTCTGTTTCTTCTGAAAACAGCAAGATCCTGAAACCATAGGAACAACTACATACAGTATCAACAACTACTGCATAGGTTCGTATTAAGAATGGAGCTCAATGGGGCTCCAGGGTTATGCACAGTGAGTTAAGGGCACAGAGCTTGAACTGGTAACCACCCAGAGCTAGTTAACTTGAAATAGATTCTGCATGCCCCCTTCTCATTTTTCCTACTCATTGGGGGTTTTGGCAGTTGTTTGGAGATGAGGAACGGAGACAAAATCTGAGAGGTTCTGACTCTCTCAGAAAAACAGATACAAGATGGAGCTTTTATTAAACTTTACAATATTAATCTGAGTTTACACAAGAGAAATCTCCAATTACTCAACTACTCAACATTCCCAGGACAGGAGATTGCAAGTGGTGGGGTTATGAAGAAACTGAAATGAAAAAATCAGTCATAAGATGCCATGTGCTGACTAACAATTGAACCTGTTACCCCTGAGCTCTCCTAAACCTTTGTTTACAAACACCACACATACACATACTTAGAGGAATGTAGGGAAGCAAGGAGTCATAGTGCAGATCAGTGAAGGTTTGAAATGAGGTTTAGTTTATGATGAAGAGGGCATTTCTGGAGGACACTTTAAGAAGACACACACAAGGTATATTCTTTATGTTCTCAATTCCAGCAGTGTGAAAACTACAAAGAATTTTATAGTCTAAGTCCAAGTCATGTTAACCCTAGGTTATTACTATGAATGGGTGTTCATGAGTGACCATTATCAATTTGTTAGAATTGTAGAAAATACTTCCACTTCTGGCAAAGTGGTTATTCCTGATAATGTTATCTCAGGCTTTCAGTTATTTCTGAAATGTCACATACAGTACAACAAGTGTGGGTTTAGTATGCATTCAAGTCAGGTGAGAGGAATGATCCCAGGTCAGAGTCTGATTTGTACAGGAGTTTAGAAAAAATTATTATTTCACTTAGCTAGACAGCTGCTATTCCACCCTGCAACTCACACCTGGTAACTCACTGAAGCAGGTGTGAGCCTGGCCAGTACCTGGATGGGAGACCTCCTGGGAAATCTAAGGTTGCTGTAGGAACAGCCTAGTGATAATAACGTAGTGGTAGGTTGGTAGGTGTTATTTTTAGTGGTAGGGAATATTGTAGTGAGCATTTACCATGCAGTCTGTTAGGGTCCTAATGCCCCAATATAGTGATGGGAACTCTATACTGTAAAAAAGCACCATCCTTCAGATGAGATGTTAAACTGAGCTCTTGACTCTTCATGGTCATTAAAAATCCCAGGGCATTTCTCAAAAAGAGTAGGAGTTTTAACCAAGGTGTCCTGGCCAAATTTCTCCTGGTCTTTACCTGGCCTAATAATAATCCTCATCTATGAATTGCCTTCATTACTCTATTCTCCTTCTCAGTAATAGCAGATATGTGGTAGTGTACTGGTGCACTTGGCTGCCGTTGCATCATCCAGGTGGATGCTGCACATTGGTGGTGGTGGGGTGCAGTCTCCATTACCTGTATAGTTCTTTGAGTGGAGTGTCCAGAAAAGGGCTTCATAAACGTAAGGATTATTATGTAACTTTTCTCATGATGTTACTCAAGATCCCAAAACTTTCAAAAATGTGTTTTTTGAAAGTTTTGACAACCATGTTTTGCACTTTCAAGTGCAGGCATTTTGAATCAGAGTTCTAATACAGAGAAGTGTATGTAAAAAGATTAAGCATCTGCAGGATTAGGCTAAATGATTGTCTCCAGACCGGAAAATACAGTGCTCTTCGTATGCCACTTGATTTTATTAGAATAAATGAGTGAAAAATCACCAAGATGAAATTGTGACTTCCCAAGTTTATCATATTGTTCTATGAGTTCATTAGCTGCTCGTGAGGTAAATGGACGAACTTGCATTTCAGCACGACAGCCTTCATTTTAAGAAAAGAACCTGGAAAGGAAATTTTTCAAGGCGGATTTTGTCTCGTACTGCTTTAACACAGCATCAAACAAGAAAGAGCTGCAAATGACCTTATCTGCACAGTCTGGCATCTGGTCTTGAGATTCAACTGCTTTAATTGGCACCTGGTTGCTGTGATATCATGACAGCCTCCCAAGTCTCACAAACCATATAAGCACACACACAGAGGAAATTCCTCTAAACTCAGACAGCTGTGACGATCACTTTCAATAAGTCACCTCCTTCACACAGATTACTGGAGATCCGTCACGTCATCCATTTATCTATGCAGCATCTAGCTTCTGCATCTCTCTGATTCTCAAGCTGTGTAGCTTTTCACTGTGCAAACAGTGGCACATGTTTTGGTTGCAAGACTTCCAGGGTTCATCAAGGGGATGATCAAGTAGAAGCCTCTACCTAGATAACAAGGGGTGCCTTTCAAACTGAAGACTGCAGGTGCGATCGGTTCTGCAGTTTGCTGAGTCGCTGAGGGTGGTCTGTGGCAGCCCTGAATCAACCATGTGTCAGAGAGACTGTGCAAGCTGTGGGACACTTCAGGATCCCGGCGCTCCATGCAGTAATGACCTTCCACTGGCCTGTCACCCAGCAACCCTGATCTCATCTTTTACAGCTCCCTGACATTTCACCCTCAAGGAAAAATTCAAAATGGATCTACAAAAAGCATAATAAACTTTATTTACCAGGAGAAGAATTAAATTGTTTAATTCTCTTTTGCTTCTGCAGATTTTTTTGTGTTGCTTCATGTATGAAGGCTGCAATTTTACAATGAAGTTCTGTGCACAAAGGGCTTTTGTTGCCTTTGCATCAAAGGGCTGTAATTAACTGTTGGTTGCACAAAGCCTTGTAGTGCACATATTATTCTGCACAAATCTCAGAAGTACACATTGACAATGTACTGTATCGAGCAGCTCTGCATTCCTAGCAATGCTTGTCTGTTGTTATTATATTACAGGCATTAGTTTTTTTCTGTGGGATAAATGGAGTAAGAAAATTCTGTTTCTACAGCTGGGGGGAAACTTTTGCTGGCTTTTATTATCATGATTGTTAGGCATAAATAAAACGAGTTTTATTTAACATAAGAGGAAATTGCTTAGAATATCAGAGCTTTTATCAAGGACACCCAAATGTGGAATTGCTGGATTATGGAGATCATGTTGGAGGTTTTCTTTAAGCATGCCTAATTAGACATGAAGTGTTAATGAGGAAACACTGGATTGGAAAAATCCATTAGATGCCTGGCATCAAAGAAAGAGTTTATTTATTTTTTCATCTCTTACATTACTTATTATTTTGTATCTGCTAAGTGTTCCCGTGTTGCCATTTCAAACATACAAAATATTAAAGCGAGATTTGTAGTTGTCTAGAGCAAACTGCTGCTTCTAGAGCACAGTTTGGTTCCTGTACTGCAAAGATATCACACTCACTGAAACAGATCTGGACTGAGTTATGAATGCAACTGTGGACAGGATCCCCAGTCTGTAGTTAGATGAGTTTGTGATTGGCTACACCATTGTCAGCTGCTGTGGTTCACTGGGTGCCTGTAAGCTTGCAGTGTGATCAGCGAGAGCTGTATCAATCAGTCGTAATTAGTTGCTTCTGTGGGATTTGCAATGAGACAAGTAGCATATGGCCTGAAAATGAGTGAATGTATGCATGGAGTCTGCAGGAGTTGATCAACTATTCCAAAACCGTGATGGTAGGTGTGTGGGGGGAGGGATGGAATCATCAGTGATTCCAAATTTTGTATTTATAATTTTTTTAAAGGCACAAAGCAAATGGACTGGTGCTCCATTTAAGCAACGAACAGCCAAATGCCTTCTATTTAGCATTAAAAATACATATAATTTCATATGGCATAATTACAGTATATTTTCTGGAAAAGGAAAAGCGAATAACCACTCCCAATAACATCAATTGCATATCTTTTAAGGTGTAGGAAGCAGAGGATGAATATCATCTGAATGAAGTAAAAATAAGATTCCATGCCCACTAAAATTCTTTTATTTCATTTGTTAAAGAACAGACATGTTTTTCAAGGGTCAAGTTTGTGTCAGTAAGCGAAGTGTAAACATATGATGGTGTTTTTCTGTTCTTCCCATTAAGTAATATGTAATAGTCCATACTACAGTATATCTATTACTCTAGTAATATGTATAGTAATTGTGTATACTGTATATGTTTCTGACACCCCCATAGTAAATAACCTTCTTTCTGTGGAATATAGGCTATGTAAGGTTTTAAATTGTATTAATTGTGTTTTACTATTGCAAGAAATAGTAAACATGCTCCATGAAACTGTTTTCCACCTGTCTGTTTCAACTGGCTGATTGAAATCCCTGTTCTAGTCGTCTTTAGGAGCACCAGTCTCCTCATCTGCTCTAGTAAATAATTGATATATTTTGGATGAAGAATTGGGCAGCACAGTGGCATAATAGTTAGCATTGTAGCCCCAAAACACTGGGTTTAATTCCTGGGGTGCTATCTTTCTCTTGTTTCCTCCCACAGTCCAAAGACATGCTGGTAGATTAATTCTGTCTTCTGTAAATTTGCCCTGGTATGTGTGCATGTGTGGTTGCCACTGTGTGTGCCCTGCAACGGACTGGTGAGTGTAAAACGTCTTACACCAGTTGCTTGCCACAAAAGGCTCTGGCACTCCCATGACCCTGTATTGGATAAAGTGGTTCGAAAATGAATGGTTGGATGAATGTGGAACTTTTAATTGTTCCTCCACTCATTACGAATGTATTCAATCCTTGATTGCTCTTTGTGTGACAGCCATTACGGGGATTAGCTGCTGTGCTTTGCTGTCTCTTTGCCTGTGTTCAGGCTTCTTCAGGAGTCCTGTCAGAATCTCTTTTATCCGGAGTTGAGTTGTTAGTGTCATAAATTACAACCCAAGCAGAAATAAAAGAGAATCATTGAATACATGAGCTCCATGGGATACTAAACAATTAGGAAGTGAAAGAAGCTCCAGAAGCAGAATGGAATTTATTCAGTATTCTTGATTAAAAACTAGTGGCTATCATGAAATACAAAAGTTTAAATACAGAATTAGCAGATGAACACTGCCCATTTAGATGAGTAATAGAAGACACCTCCTGCAGTGTTAGATGTGTCTCTTTAACTGAAGTAATCAGGGCTTGTGATTTACTGTATGTATTCCTAATCATGGTACAGCCATTATTTACTCGTGAAAGATTGACCTGCACACTTAAGCACACCAAAGCATTACAAGTGCAAAGCCAACACCAAAGAAAGAGATCATTTTTTGTTATTTAATATCCTGTCTCAAATCAATTTGCAGACTTCATAATTAGTTTCCTCTCTTTTTGCAGTCGGCAAGACTACAATGACCCCAAAGCTTTCAAAAGTGGCAAATTCATTAAAAGATGGATATGGCGAGTAGGAGGAAGTAACTGGCAGACCCCTGCAGAGCTGGTTTCACATGACATAGTTTTATATGCACTGACAATAGTTACAGACATGTGCTCATCAGCCCTACACACCCTACGTGGAGTCCAGAATAATAAGCAAACCTTTTCAAACTTGCTTAAAAAAACCATAAGGCAATTTCTCTAGATCACTCCTCAGGAGGAGTAGGACACTGTAAATAGCTTTTCCTTTTTAATAAGCTTAGGAAGGGTTCCAGCTTAGACTGAGTGAAGGATAGCTTATAAAATATACTGAGCATCTGCTTCCTATTAATTAGGTGAGTGCTGTCCAATTAATTGTAATGGAGAAGACAGTGACTACCAAAGCTGGTTAACATGTTGCCTGTATTTGATATGAGCTGCCAGAAACACACACGATTGTCTTCGTCAGAACACATAGTGCCTATTTGTTATGCACAAAACTAATATCACAACCAGTGTTTAAACTTTGAAGCTTTGCTTTGAAATTTTTTCATTCTGACAAATTGTATTATTTAGCAGATTTTCAAGAGGTAAGTTTCTAATATTCCACTTCTTTTTTCCTACGTATAAATGGCCCCTTGGTGCCCACAACTGTGTGCATGTTTTCTAGTAACCCACCCTTCCACCCTACCTTCTCTCGTGCAGCTGTCTCCCTGGTTTATTTCTAACAATTGAGGGGGGCTGTGACAGTACTGATCTTTGGCCAGCGCTGTCATTTCCTCAGCCAGGTGATTTAACATGAAAGTATTAACTATGCTATCCCTTTATATTGATCAACTTGTCTTGTCTTTATTAGAATTTGACTGATCTACTGAAATATTACTGGGTTAAGTAAATGGCAATTTAACCGTATTAGTGTTGTAAGGCAGCAAACATTGAATGGCACCATGGACCTCTTTGTATTTCACACCATGATTTATCAATGTACTGTAAAACTGATTAAGTATCTAAACAAAGTTGTTGGCTCTCTTTTTGCAAACAAACCAAAATGAGTGTGTGAAAAGTGTGCTTCTGACTTAGAATAAGTATGTAGAAAACCTAATTTATATTGCTTACCAGGTACATTTTGAAAGTATTGTTGTAACAGAAAGAATAAGGTTCTGGATCCCAAGATGAAGTTAAACAGATGAGTTTATTGCATGCAAGGAACAATAAAGCCGAAGTCTTGTTTCCTGCAAGAAACAACAAAACCAAAGTATTGTTCAATGTGCCGGTACAAACTTTTAGTTTATATAGTATTTTCTTTCCGCTTCTGATGTCACTCTGTATTATGGTAAAGAGGGGGGGTCATGGTATTTGGCCAGTTAAGAGACCCTGGCCAAATGGTCAGTTTAAGATTACATCCCCAGGGGGTTCCTAGCTCGCATCTGGAATTCTTATCAGTTAACCCCCTTTCCTGCCATAAATTCCAGCTTGTTGTTTAGAAGTCTAAACCTCATACAGAAAAGGATTTAATTTAAACCTGTTTTCACATCTTTCTTCAGTATCAATCCCAAAATTGTTCTCAGCATTGAATTTCCTTTTTCCTTTTTACTAGATGAAAGTGGCTTTGTTCCAGGGCTTTATGAGACAGCCTATGTACAGGACTCTTTAATTTGAAAACCACAGTGAGTCCCACCGACATGATCACAAAGACTTTCTACCCTTTTCTCACAAGTAGCCTTTGTATAATTGCAAGGTGCCCTGTATCCAAACTATCTTCTTGAATAACCTCTGGACTCCTCCAAGTTTATTCTATGTGTGTGTTTGCTATTTAAAGAGATTGATTTGCTCCCACAGAACTGATGGTTGTTGTCATACTTCTTATCATTACTGGTTTATTAGGAAACCCCAGACACAAGCCTTGTGTCAATCATGAGGTTTCTCAGTCGTAAACGGAGATGTATATTTGTTCCCGCAATTTCCATTTCATCACATTAATGTTAATTAGACTGCCAGGGGCGACAGTTCTAAGTACTTAATTTGCACAACACCCACCCCCCCACATCTCCATGTCTAATTACAGCCCAGAGATGTGCAGCTTTTGAATATGTAGCAGCAAATAGGAATCAAAAACAAACAAACAATGGAAGAAAACAGGATCCATCTCCTGAAGTGGGACAAACAGATGACACACTTTCTTTCTGCATGCTTCCATCAGCCTCTCCCACCTCACATCCTCAAGATTCTTTCTCAGTCTCCAGGTGAATCCTCTTACACCTGAAGAACACTGAACTGGATGGTTTTAGTACAAAGGAAACTGTGGAGCCCAGCAGTCAGCTTGTCTTTGTTTTGTTTTTGTTTTAAATTTATTTGCCCCTTTGCCAGTTGTTTTTTTTTCATCCTGCCAAAGTGAATTTAATTTTTCAATGGCTACATGTTGCATTTTGTGTTTTTATATGTTGCATTACAACCTTTGTAGAACCCTGGATTCCTTTCACATTGTGACTTGGCTTCGTGAACTATTGATATTTGAAAGACTGAAATGGTTCAAGGGCGGGCATGGTGGCATATTGTTTTGCAATGCTCCCTCACAGTGTTGGGGCCCTGAGTTGAATTACAGAGCTTGGGTGCTATGTTTGTAGAGTTTTTATTTCCTCCCTGTGTTTGTGTAAGTTTCCTCCAGGTGCTCCAGTTTCTACCCACAGTACAAAGACATTCTAGTACATTAGGTTTATTGACTTTTAGGAAAATTGGCCCTGGTGTGAGTGTGTGCATGTTTGTGTCTGTCTGCCCTGTGATGGTCTGGCATCCTTTCCAGGGTGTACCATGCCTCATGTTTCATAGCACATTGAAGCAACATGATTAGACAGTGAATCTGCTCTGATAATTTAAGATCATTATTTAGAATATGTTTCTTCAGCTTGTGTGTGAGAGTGAGAATCTTCATTAAGAGGGATTTCTTGAACGGGTGTTCTTGTGTCAGAAATTTTTGTGCCACACACCTACTATTGCAAAAGTGTTTCCCAAGAAATTATGTGCTGTTTGCTCTGTCTCCGATCTTTCAGAACTGCAGAGAGAAACATGGCTCTCTCACCTCGCTCTTTACCCTTAGGTGATAGTGGAATGGGGCAGGGCAGTTTCCAGACAGACTGGCTCTGGTGTTACCCACATCTACAGACACAGCCAACCTCATGATTTTTACACATCACCTCCATACATAATGAAATAACTCTGCCGTTTTTGCACAGATCTATTATTTTTACTAATAGAAGAACTCAGAGGCTTCCTTTCAAATAGCTTGTTAATTGGATTTTTGAATTGGATGCATGGATTTTTTCTTCTCCACAAAAATCAGTGCCTTTTTCCTCACATAAATCCAATCCACACTGACTTTTCTACAAAAATGTGATTCTGAAGATATTCAAATAACATTTATACACTGTATGAATAAAATATTAATTTGACTTCTGTTGAATGTTTGCTTCTTTTGGTAGCCTTCGTATATCAGACTCTCACATTCAATTATTCATGAGTTGAAGCTCTATGCATAAAAGTCTCCATGTCTTTCTACACACATTTAAATAATGATTAGATTATCAGTATTGATTTATATTTATTTTAGTTTGTACACTCTACACATCCTGATTGATGCATCTTCAGATTTTTGCTGACAATTCAAATAAAATAAGGGTTTCTCAAATGCTGATTTGAGTTCACTAAACAAAGTGGAAAAGGATATTGTATTTACACCTTAAAATACAATATACCACAGCTTGCTGGTTTGTTTCCTCTGTGCTCTTCATCCTGATCACAGAGGTTCAGTAGCTACTTATGGTGAAATTATTAGATAGCATTGTGAATTATTTAATGTCAAAATCCTTGGAGTATCAGTCTAAGTATGCCTGCTGAACAACAAGTGTGTAACGGACAGTTCTTTCCGGACCCTATGCGGACGACACAATTCCGAATAGTGAGGAAACACTGGGGAAAAAGTCATGCAGGAAAGCGGGGATGAAAACGGGGGGGCGTGTCCATGCTGTGCTGGTGATCCGGGGAGGTGTGGTCGAGGCAAACAATCCAAGACGAAGTCCAACGGAGAAACCAAAACGAAGCAGAAGTCCATGACCGGGTAATCCATCCAAAAATTAGGGGTTAAAAACAGGTGCCGGATCGGGACCGGTGGAGGGAACGGAAGCAGGAAGCAGGAAGCAGGAAGCTAAAAACATAACGAAGCCAGGCGCAACCAGGTCCCGGGCTCGCACGATGCGGAGATCAGATACAGAGCCATGATTGGTGACTGCGTCTGGCTTTTTAAGGGACAGGAAGGAGACTGGAACAAGGGGCAGGTGCGGGGAATAATACAAACGAGGAAGGGCTGGAGCGCCCTTAAGAGGAGGGGTTTGCGATCGTGACAAAGTGAGGAATTACGGAACAGGAAGATGTGTTAGTAAACAGTATAATTAAAAGTTGAAGTGGTACCCTGGGGAGATAATTTCAATCATAATACTTACACGCATGTTTCAACCAGTTGTCTTTAATCTTGTGTCACATCTGCTGTTGTGAAGGATGTCTAAATATGTTAAAGCATCTATGTGGAGTACAGCCCATTGCTCCTGAGGAAGATCTGTTAGGCACTTCTGCTCTGGCTGGCCTTGTCATGGAGCCAGGGCAGGTGTAGAACATCTGGACAGATGTGCAACTCACAGCAGAAGAGATGTGTCATGCTCCATTGACACCTCTGAGCTCTGAAGCGTTTGATAGTAGCTGGCAAGATGCAATGTATTTTCGAGCTTGCCATGATGTATTTTAGTGTTAAAAAATCCTTTTGATTTTGTGAGGCATAGGTTTGCAATATCAACACTGGATATAAAAAAATGCAAGGAAAATCATGCCTGATATGTAAGACTTTTCTTATAGGGTAAACATTTAATCTTTTCACCGAGTTACATGATGATATGGACACCTGTAGTTTATTGCAGTTATATACCTGACTCTTAGAACCCAAGATCACAGCTTCCATGAAGCACAAGTAATTGTCTTGCTTGTGTAGCTGCCAACAGCTGATCCTCTATGCTTGCTGCTGCCAACAGAAGTCATCTAAACAAATGCAAATGAGCGATGCTCTGCTCTCTGAGTGTCGTTAAAAATGACTAACGAGATTTGTTTTACTGAGAACAGAGCTCGTTGTTCGGTTTGCTGTGTACTGTAATGAGCAAGCTGTAAAAATATGTTTATGAAACATCTCCCTGTTGAATAATTAAATTGTTATTCGATTTTAAAGACCTTACTTTATCACTCTTCATTCCTTTCCCAGGAAATGATCTTTCAAGCCTTCCAGTTTGCTTGCAGTGCCTTAGTGCCAGCTCTACAGTACCTGAGTTGATTCCTATATATTTACCCAAATGGTTGGGACTATGGTGCCAACATTGACAGTTACTGTACATGTCACATTAACTTAACCACTCAATTTAACACTGGTTACAGACTTTTCCAGTATTTTTCTGGAAACACAAGCTGAAATACTTTAACAATGTCTTAAATATAATGCAACATTGTGCCTTTAGAGTAAAACTACAAGACATTTTCCAGTTTCAGAGTCATAACACTCAAGCAGCAATCTCAAAGACAGATTAATAAGATCTGAATGTAAAACACAGATGAACAGCTTGACATACAGTACAACTCAAGATGTACAAAAAAGACCCTCTAAAATCTTCTTGGAGCCACAGTGGATGAAAACCAGCCATATTTAAAATGATTAGCATTTTTCTGTTGTAAAAAGACTCTGCCATCCCCACCTGGCAGCTGGCAGTGGATAAGCCAAAGGACATTTTCTCTGCCAGCTGCTTGCTTTGCCTCACCTCTGATTCTATCTCCTCTTGTTGTCCTTTCAGATCATGTCGTATGCGAGGAGGAATTCAAGTACGCTATGTTGGCTCTCAACTGCGTGTGCCCTGCGACCTCCACTCTCATCACACTCCTCATTCACACCTCCAGAGGACAGTATGTACATCCTGGGGAGCTGGACCTTCCTGCATACTTTACCAAGCTAGCACCCATTTCGTTAGGCATGTGTGATGTCCTTGCCTTTATCTAGGAGTCATTAGAATTGAGTATCATCACCAATGTTTATGCTTGTGAATTTGAGTGGACAGTGGTGGACAGAGCAGTGGGTGCTGAGTGTTGTCTACCTAAGCAGAATTACAGATAACAGCCCTACTTCATGCTGCCTGATTTCTAGACCTCCAAACTTTCACATAAGCCAGCACTAGATGGCGGGTATTTCCTGTTTCTTGTTTTATTTAGTGTGTACTGGCTTAGACAGACACATGGTTTTTTCCTGCTTTAGTGGAATTTGTTAAAGAGCCTAGAGCTGGCAAAACCTGCAATGTTATGCAACAGGAGGCTCATCTGCCTTCTTGACAATTATTTTAATTCCCTACTGAATTTGCAATGTGATGCATTTCCAACAGATAACGTATAAATACAATACATTACATGTATTTGTTCTTTGGTTTATTTAAACTGAGTTGAAATAGTAGAACAATAAATATTGAAGATGTTTGCACATCAGTGTATTGTGATAAAAATGAGTAACATGGGCATAGAGTAGGGTGGCATGGTGGTGCAGTGTTTAGTGCTGCTGTCTCACAGCCCTGGGTTCAGATTCTGGGATGCTGTCTGTGTGGAGTTTGTAACTTTTCTCTGTATATATGTCATTTTCCTTGACATTTTCCTACAGTACTGTAGGTTAATTGGCTTCTAGGAAAATTGACCCTGGGGTGAGTGTGAGTGTGTCTGTGTGTGTGTCCTGTGATCGACCGGCATCACATTCAGGTTGTATCCTGTCATACATCCTTTGCTTGCCAGGATAGGCTCCAGCTCCCCCTGACCCTAATTTGAATGAAGAGGTTAGAAAATAGAAGAATGGATGTGTGTAGAGTGTGTTAGTGGAGTCATGTTTAAACCCTATTGCCTGTATGATATCAAGTGGTAATAAATGCTATTAGGATTCCCAGTATTTTATGTTTTATGTCAGCTAAGCTCCTGCTCTGGTTGTGCTCCCCTCTTGTTTTCAGAACAGCACCTCCAGAGGCTTTCCGGCAACGCGTAGGAGCTTTCCAGCCCCTCAGCAGGTAAGCCTCCTTCTCTCAAAGACTGACACAAGCTTATTTACACCTCAGTCTGCAGTCTTCCTCACTTTGGCACAGGCTTGGCCCCACAGAGAGAAAATCCACCTGCTGACTAGAGGCCGCAGTAGGAGAGCTGGACTGTACACAGTGCAAGTCTGAAAACTCCCGCTGAATTCAATTGCCACTATTTTTCACATGTCCTTGTTCAGCTCAGCGGTTACCCTATATTCAGGTATGACTCAGGAACCCCAGGCTTCCTAGACTAGAGATCATGATTCAACTTTTTTTGAGTGTGATCCCCTGATTGGTTGAAATAATATAAGTACAGCATGTATGGATTGCCCTAGAATATGGAATCTGAGTAATACCACTTTCTGATTCTGTGCCTGGAATAAGATGCAATCCTGGAGATAAAATGGCTAATCCCACCCACACATCATCTTAGTGCTCTACTGCCACATGTAATTGAAAGCACTATAAATCTGCTAAATTAAATCCAGCAGCAAGTGGATTATAGTATTTTTTATAGTAACGTTACCTATATTAATATTTCCAATAACAAAAACAATTTAGTTACAAGTACTGAAAACTTTGTCCTTTGTTTAAGTTTGTAAAGTGCTGTCAGTAGAGAGGCTGGGCTCACATGTCGGGCATTTTGATTAGCGATAATTCTACTTCTTTGAATAATTTCCAGATAGCGTTAGATTATCACATCCTGCCAAAACCCCCGACAACAAGATATCTAATATACTTTAGACAAGCTTGTCAGTGACAGTTGTCAGTTTGTGTTCTAGTGCCAATCTGCCTGCAGGTAATCTCTAATTAAATGCTGGAACATTTCTGTCACTGTGTAGCTCAACACTGTATGAATATCAAATGGCCCTTCAGTTGAAGTTGTTCAAAAGGGGTGTTCATGTTATTTAGAGCTGCTGATGCTTGTGTTTGTGTTTTTTGTGTTGGTTTTTCTGCTTGTATAGTGTGTTATACTGGCTGCAAGATAAATGTTGCCCAGAGCTCTGAAGCCCATAGTTCATACACCTTGGACTGTGAGACTCTGCTGTCCTCTCCCTGATTCTGTCCATTTCAGTACAGAAAAGCAGTACTCACTTCCAGTCCTGGAGCACTGACATGCCTCCGTTTTTCTTTCTGTCTGAGATCTTTATTATTTAGTTTGCTTAACTACATCAACATGAGATTCACTTTGGACTTGGTGAGTTGGTGTCCTGCAAGACTGGAAGGGAAAATTGTTGGCCAAGAAAATTCTCTTCACAGGCTAGCTGGAATAATGTGTTAAAATGGAGACTCTTTACAAGAGCTCACATGTACAACTGACATGACTCAAATTAAACCTTTAATGCAGTGCCATGTAAAGGCTGTTAAATTGACATTTATCATTTCTTCTTTCCAGCCCCTCACTCATGTTTTTGAACATCTTCTTCTAGGGTTGCCTATTATTCTCTGACAATGGTCTTATCACTGAAACATTAACTTTTTAATAATAAAGTGAAACACAAAACAAGTAAGAGCTGCTTTGTGCAGAGAATTCTTTGTCATTCTTGTTGGCATTTTTCATCTTTGCATCTGTAGTATATTTGATGAGGTGTGCAGATGGTTTGTGTATGTGGACCGAAGTTAACATCAGAAGTATTTGCACATGAGCTTTCTGTTAAGTGCTGATTATCTTTGTCACTAACGATTGGAGTTTCTGATGCCTTTTCAACTCTCTCCTGTGCTGCCGCCCACCTTTCCGCCATCCTAGAGAGGCTGGAGCCAGCTCAGCCGACCAATGGCATCGCACATACAGCCGCTGCTCAGCCAATGAAGTCTATCACATTCGCCTGGAGGAGAGCAAGTTCTTTGGGGAGTACCAGGGCAAGAGCTTCACCTTCGCCTCCTTCCATGCACACAAAAAGTGAGTTGCAGCCAAACTGATTTTGTTCTTTACCATACAGAGGGATACACTGGCTTTATGAGATCAGAAATCAAATACACCTTGCGATGAACTCCCCAGCACAGTAGTTATATCTTGACCAATGAGTTTATATATCCATTAATTTGTTTGGTTAAAAGAGTACCATACACACCCTTCTAAGGGCAGTGAAGGACAAGCAATTGTGACAATTGGAATGAAGCCATTTGCAATGTAAAACAAATGTTAACATTCAATATACCACTTAATCAGATTTGATTTAAGTTTCATCAAAGAAGAGTCTTGAGAAGGTACCATAAAAGCTGTGTTAAAAAATAATTGCATTTCCAAAAAGATCTTGCTTCATACCCTTGTCAGAAAAGCCACTGTTCCTAGTGAGGGATGCCAGTACATCTCAGAAGATATGTGATGTTGCGATCACACATCACAAGACACAGGGCTTGCAGATTGTGCCATTTGCACTCGAGACTAATCAAATTATACTGAAGCCTTGGGATGATGTCTGTTCTTAGATTACTTAAAAGGCAGCACACCACTGCAGTCTAAATCAAACAAAAGCTACAACAAATTAGCTTCCATCATGAAGAACATTAAATTGAAAGAGGAAATTATTCATCTGTGATTCCCAAATTTATATGGTACATTGATGAATCTATTCGAACCCAACCCTACAATGAAAGAAAGGTTTCCTATTTGTTTTTAGGACAGGCTATTTATGAGTATATTTTGCACACACCTCTGTATTTATTTTTATTTATTTATTTGATATTTATTTTGTATTACTGTACGTATTTAAATTTTTTGTCTATTCTGAGATCTGTTTTTTTTTTTGCTTGTCTTGGGCTGGACTGCTGTAACACATCAATTTCCCTTTGGGATCAATTAAGTCTTATCTATCTATCTAGGCTGTGTCAAATGTGAAACTGCGATTTCCTTTTCCTTTCAGGTACGGGGTGTGTCTGATTGGAGTACGGCGAATGGACAACTCCAACATCCTCCTCAATCCAGGGCCCTGCCACATCATGAGCGCCTCCGACACCTGTTTCTACATCAACATCTCCAAGGAGGAGAACTCTGCCTTCATCTTAAGCCAGCAGGAGGCGCTGCGAGGGGGGCATGCAGTACCCCAGACCATCTACCATGGCCTCACACGACTGCCTGTTCACAGCATCATTGCCAGCATGGGTGAGCAAAGCTGCATTAGGCTCATAAGGAAGGTTTGACAAGATCTGTAGCCAATTAAGCCAAGCGTCATAAGTACGATACAATAATATATATTGTCTGATTTCTCTAAAATTTGCTTTGCATCCAGACAGCTATATTTCATATACACAGAGACTTACATAAAACATGCAAACTGTACAAATAAATATTACATTTAAAATTAATCTAAACATTAACTAAAAGGCATCAATCCATATATAGTCATTACACACCACTCCTATAGGAATCCCCATACAGTATATTACCAGAACCTGTATGTTTACTGCCTCCACAATAACCCAATAACCAAAGCCCTTATAATTGCACAGTACCCCTTTATTTTTGCACATAACTACTCAATTAACTTCCTCATAAACCAGTACACATTTATTGTGAACTCATTAATTTATTAGTTTGATTAAAAGTATTAAAGAGCAAACTGGGCAGCCTTGTGAAAATATGTCAGAAGGTCATTGGTGCTGATCTTCCTGCCCTCTCCACCATCTATCATTCACATGTTTTGCGTAAAGCAAAATCCATCTGTGATGATCCTTCACACCCCTTGTTTAATGATCTCCAGTGACTCTCATCAGAACGCAGATTCCAACTTCCCAACTACAAAACCAATAGATTTTAAGTTCTCATTCATACCTGTAGCCATATCATTACTTAGGACTTGATTTTCCATACAAATATGTATGTTGTGGAGTTTTTTTCTGTTTGTCTGTACATCAATACTGTTGCTGTAAAACAAATTGCCTCCTAGGGGATAATAAAGACTCTCTCTCTCTAAAGAGTATATGAATACAGTATATTTCTCCATGTTAAGCACTGCCATAAGTTTAGCAGATTTGTGCAAAACTGTTAAATCAAAGACACCTTTTTCGACAAATCTAATGCAAAATTATTTTACGCAACTGGCCTAATTTAGGGGGAAACTGCAGAGAGCAATGCAGTTGCAAAAACGTGCAAAGGACAGGCAAACAGCCACATTGCAGTATCCAAAGAAGCTGTGTTCCTTCTTTGTGCCTTCTTTTTTGTAGGGAGATGGGGTTACATACCATCAAAAAAGGAAGCATGTGCTGTCATGCAGTGAGTGCCACTGGAGAACACCTTCAGCATACAATTTGAATTTTCTTTGGTTCAGTAAAATGTAATGACAGCACATCACTCATGTTTTGGACTTTTTAGAATCTGTTTGCAGTCTAAATGCTGAAGGCACAATGTGTACGATGAGGAATAAAGATAATCTAGAATCTATAACTGGGCTGTTTGAAAGTATCGCACATGGACAATTGTACAGTAGGTTGAAGCACCAGCATCAGTGTCCCCGCGGTTTTCTCTTATGTGAGGCTCAGAATTTTTCTAACAGCCCCCAAGAGAAAGCAGCTCAGCATCACTGTCACTCCATCACTCTTGTGAGCACTTCATCAAAACCACAGACTGTCAGCCGAATCACATGGTGATTGGCAATGCCCCCCGGGAGCAGGCTGACAGTGCAGAATTCATTGGACTTTGCTTGATTAGAATACAGGACTGTAGAGTTGAAATGAGATGAAATACCATAAAGAGCAGTGATTGAACCCTAAGCTTAATCAAAGGCTACACCCCTTATCTATGCTCTTAATGAAGAGGATGAGAAGAAGTGCAGATTTTGCAAATAGGACACAATCTGTCCAATCCATCTTTATTGCTTTACTTTCCAAACTCATGCTAAAAATAATTAAGTTCTGAGTATGGCTGCTTTCTTGATTAAGAGCAATTTAGTGCTGGAAGTTCATTCTGCTTTTACATCTGTATTATATAGCAAGTAATATGTTATCACATCTTACAGTACAGTATCTTACAGTAGAAAGGTCACTGCTGTTGTCAAGGATAAAAGCTGTATGTTGAAATACCTGCTCCAGATGTATCAAATTGTTTAGCCAGAGCAGCCATATTCTTCTGGTCTTTTGTGAACTGGTGTGATCTCAGAATATGATATGTAGTGCAGAGAGGAAGGTGAATGTGTGGTCAATTATGGTACATTCACATTAAGGCATCACAAAATTAATGTGAACCTTTTTACTGTTTGTACTGTAAACTCTTAATATACAAGAGTTCTTTGAGAAGATTACTGTTCTGTGTAAGAGGAATGGCATGAATCTGTAAAGTTCTACCTCCTTAGACGAGAGGATGTGAGCTTTAACTTGGAGGCTGGGGCTCTCATCCGAGTTACCTCGCTGTGGAGCAAATTCTGAGGTTAGCACACCTGCTTGTAAATCACAAATCACTGATGCAAGCATGCCACCTAGTGGTTCATGGACAAATTATTTTTGGTTTAATTCTCTACTTGGTATTTCCAATTCCATTTTCTACATCTCTTTGAATCTGAAAGATTGAACCAACTGCTTAAGGCTACGCGATAAGGACAAAGTGATTCAACTAAGCAGAATTGAGTTACTGCTGTCTCAGGTGAAGAACTGTTAATAACTAAGAGATTAATAATTAAAAGAGACTTGGAAAAAATACTGGTTTTGGAACCCTTTAACCCTATATGTCTGGCCCGGTATTTATCCTAGAAATACATTCAAATAGGGGCATTTCATGCAATCATTAGTAGATAGAAGATAATCATTTGCTTCTTGCTTTTTTACTTTTGCCTTTTCTGTTTTTATCAATAACCCACTGATTTAATTGATTACAGTGAGACTCAATAATCCCATCAACCTTTTATTGCCAAGAAAATGCTGCAATGCCTCAACAAATTGCAAAAGAGAGGACTTAAATGTTCAAGACTGTCCAAATTTAAAAACAGGATGTGCTGTTTTCATACTTTAAAGAGAAAAATTGTAAGGACACACATTTAATATTTTACATACACTGTTCCTCCAGGGACATGGGAAGCTACAGTCATCTTCTGTTTACCCTTGAAGTGCAATATATATTGTATTAGGGGAAGCCATTCTATCTACCACAGACATGTAACACATAAGATGTGAAAAACTGTTTCACATTTGAATTCAAGAGAAACTTTAGGAAGGTCCAACTATATGAGGCAAGAGTGGAATTTAGCCAGAACACTGGGGTTAAAACCCTGTCTCTTAAGAAATGATTAATAACTGACTCTTTCATCTGAAGGGTGGTGCCATCTACAACACAGTACCCCCAGACACATTATAAAGTGTATTAATCTATAAATGTGTAATGCCTGCTGATTCATGGAGTTCATGGCAGACAAATCTTTCAACTCCATTGATTATATTTTTGTGGCAAAATTGCCTTTCTGGGTTTCATTAAAGGGAGATCGAAGTGGGCGATGTTGATAAGAATGTCAGGTATTCTCTGACATATAATCTCCCCAGATCTGACATCTAATGCCAATGTAATTTTCAAAATCAAACTTATTTCCAATCCAAGCATGGGAAAGTTCTGAATTTTAAATTCCTTCATGGTTATTTTAACATGCAAAGCTTCCTTAACAAGGATTTTGGGGGATGATATGTAAAAGTAGCCACATGTCCTACGTGTACGATCACATGAACTAAGCTTCTTGCATTGAAAGGAGAGGAGCCCAGGCCAGCAGCCATCTTTGTCTTCTCCTCCAGGCACGGTGGCTATGGACCTGCAGGACTCCAGCGGCAGCAGTCCGGACAGTGCCGGAGGAGGCACAGGAGAAGGAGGCAACACACTGGCCCTTCCAGCTGCCGACCAAGGCCGGGAGAGGCGGCACAGCATTGCGCCAGTGCTGGAGCTGATGGACACTGTGCCTTCGCCTTCCTTCGACCTGCTGAGCGACCAATCAGAGGATGAAGGGGGCCCGGAGGAGGATGACGAAGACCACGACACTGGCACCACCAATGAGTAAGCCAACCCACCGAATGGTGATAACTACAGTGTGTGTGTGTGGCAAAAGGGCATACAGGGTAGGTGGTGGGTTAATAAAGCATGAGATCTCATTTGAAGGATCACATTATTTCACAAGCTTGGGAAGCTTGAATGTGGAACTTCTTTGTTTTAAAAGCACCCAGATATTGAACTTTATCAAGTGTGTTGTCTACAGTTTTGCTTCCTTCCATAAATCATCATTACGATGTTGATACCGATATCACAATCAATGACATCTTGATGAAGTATTTAACATATGGACATATGTACAGTACTGGCAGCCTCAAATAATTCTCTGAAGCCCCTGATCCACCCTGAGATGCACAGATATACATCAGTCCATTGTCTTTGAATTTTAATGGAAACTTTGTATTTTAAAGTCCTGAGTATGAATGATCATCTGTTAGCCATAGAGCTCAGCGGTCTGTGAGTCACAGTGAAGGGATTTTGAGTTTTTTGAAGGCTTTTTTCAGATGACATTTTCTCTTATAGGTGGGTAAAAGGGTACCCCATGAATTCTCCGTACATTGGTAGCTCCCCCACTTTGTGTCACCTCCTGCAAGAAAAAGTGCCATTCTGCTGTCTGCGGCTTGATAAGGTAAGTGTGAAAGATGCCATCTGTGTACGAAGATAGTTGAGCTGTGAACTGCAACAGTGTGGGATGGCTGCAATGCAACAAGTAAAGGTGAATTCCACATGGTGAAATAGAAAGGAAAAACATCCATTTTGGAAAAATAAACACCATTCTAGGTGTATGTGATGGAGAGATGGAACAGACAGTGAGCCTGTCTCACAATAATGTTTTATGGGATGTATGCAATGTAATATGCAATATTTTTGTAATGTAAATCTCTATAAATGTTGTGTTAATTGTTATCTCCTTTGGCAACACTGTATGTATCATGCCAGTGAAGTTCCTTGAATTGAGAAAGGTTGTGAGTATATAAAGATGTAGAGGAGAACAAAGGACAGAGTAGGTGAATATGGGCACACAGGTGAGAAAATTTCCTGAAACTTGGATCACACTGTCCTCCGTCTTCTCACGATGAGAGATCTTTTTAAATACAGTTACGGTTTCAGCTTTTAAAACCTTTCCCCTTTCTGTGTTTATTCTTCCCCAACTCTGTGCATGAAGCTGTTCTAAAATTTGAAATTTTAACTTAGAACACATTTTCCCCTTTAGGTTTCATTGTCAATGGGTTTAGGGAACTTCCAGAAATTTCTGAGCCAATACAAACCAGAGCATAGACGGCTTCAAAAGTGCTTTGCCCTTTGCTGTGCTTTTGGCTGTGTAATACAACAGAGCATTTAGAAAAGTACAAACGCAAGCTTGACTGTGAACTAAGAGCACCCTTCTGCTGGGACCCAGCACGAGCTAAATGACAGACTCAGCTGACTTACTGCCAGTCGCTTATGTCCTGGGGTGACCCTGCAAATCCACCCTTTTGTTACATCTACATTGGATTATTGTGAATCAGTATTGGGTGGTCTTTCACATTGCACTAAAGCCAGAGATGCAACTGTTTCAAAACTTTGCAAAGAGAATTTGAGCTTGCACTGTGTACCAGTAACAAATGTGATAACCCTCTGTTTTCTGTAGTCTGCTCTAGTTCCTTCAGTCTTGGAAAAATGTGTGCAAAGTTCTTCAGCTGTCTATTGGCCTAAGTTTACACATTTTTTTGTCATTTTTATTCCAAGTGAAGTGCTACCTTTTGCTGTGGGTGAATTACTCTGTATAATTCCTGTCGTGCTTGATTATTTGCAGCATAATCTTCCTGTGCTTTTGCCCAGTAATTTGGGATCTTTATCTCAAATGTTTGATGAATTCCTGACCATACTTATTCATTTTTTTTTGCTTCAACCCAATGAAAATCTGCGGTCAATCATTGTGTTTAGTAGTTAGTACTATTAGTTTGTGAGTGGGTTGAAATTTTTATTTAATTTTGGAGTATTGAAAAGGCAGTGGCTTGGCTATACTGCCAAGATACCTATGAGCTTATTCCAGTCCTAGAAACTAAGCAGTGCTGGGCCTTGTCTGCGTGAGATTGAGAAACATACAAGGAAATTTAGTTTTCTAACGGACATTGTGTTTGTGGACCAATAGGTGACACTCTTTCTTATGGATTAGACATTGCAAATCAATACCATGATATTGTCTTCTGGATCAAATGTTAAACAAAGGCCCTGAATATTCATTATTAAAGTTCACATGCAAAAAATGAAATAGTGTTAAACCTAATCCGGGTGCTTTGTTTACATCCGAGTTCAGGCTTTTCCAGTCTTGTTTGGTGAATCTTGCCCTCAGGTTCTGCTGGTTGAGTCATTACTTCTCCACCTTCTCTGTTATGCGACATACAGTATACTGGATGTCACTCCAGACAGCCCACTAGATGAATTGTGATGAAGTCCCCTCTCTGTCTGTGAAGGTTTTTGGGATACATTGAGATCAGAAGCAATGATTATTTTGTTCCATTAAAATAATAACCCTGACAAACTATAAAAATATTAATTGAATCTTTCAGAGGTGTTCCATCCTATCCAAAGTAGCAGGAATATCCAATAGCTATGGGAAAAGTGGTGATTTCCTCTACTACTTTTAAAAGACAGCCTCAGTCCTGGCTTATGCGTCAGTACAGACAGCATCAAGGGTTTACACAGGCCAGATTTCATATCTTGTGGAAAAACCACTCAGAGGTCCTATGTCTCAACAGATGTCTGCTAAGATCTAATGGAAATTCTGCCCCTACATGATTCGGCTATAATTGCTGAGGAAGGTAGATCAGTAGATCAAGCCACAGAGGAGGTCATTCATGCATATTTTGTTTATGTATATGGGTCATAATACAATTACAGGGTGATTGATTAAAATGATAAGACAGTTCTTGTTCCCACATCCCCTCCTCAGGCTTGTCACCACATCCCATACGAGGATGCCCGTGCCTATGGTTTCAAGAACAAGCTGATCATCGTGTCTGCAGAGAGTGCTGGCAATGGGCTTTACAATTTCATAGTGCCTCTGCGGGCCTATTACCGGCCCAAGAAAGAGCTCAACCCCATTGTTCTGCTGCTAGAGAGTCCGTGAGTTCAACCATCTGGTTAGAAATGATAACACTTTGGTATTAATGAAACTTATGGGCACACATTAGTTCTTTTTTAATTAAAAACAACATCCCTTTTCATCAGTTAAATTACCTTTAAGGTGATACTTTTAAAGGAATGCACAGTATGGCTAACTATTCTAATACTGTACTAGATCTCAGAACACATTATACCTGTAGTATTAAGTTGAACTTTAGTGTAAATATTCTTCCTTTTTTACTTTCTTTCCTATGACTGTTCCTGCACAAGTATTTTCTGAATAGTTTCATGGGAAGTGACACTTCCAAGTGTTGGTAGTGTTAGGAGGAATAGAATTAGAGCTGTGCAATGTTCTGGTATTCCAAGGTGGATGGTCATGTGATAAAATGACATAATGCCTGAGAGAGGATAACTTCGGGAGGTCTCTCGGCCTTTCCCTGGGTTTCACTCATGGGCTTCAGAGACTGGTGCCATACCTATCTAACCAGCAGCCATATCACCCTACAACTCACAACTGGCAACCCACTGAAGCTAAGCAGGTGTGAGCCTTGTCAGTACCTGGATGGGAGACCTCCTGGGAAAAACTGAGGTTGCTGCTGGAAGAGGTGTTAGTGGAGCCAGCAGGGGGTGCTCACCCTGTGGTCCATGTGGGTCCTAATGCCCCAGTATAGTGACAGGGGACACTATACTGTAAACAGGCACCATCCTTCGGATGAGATGTAAAACTGAGGTCCTGACTCTCTGTGGTCATTAAAAATCCCAGGGCGTTTCTCGAAAAGAGTAGGGGTGTAACCCCGTCGTCCTGGCCAAATTTCCCATTGGCCCTTACCAATCATGGCCTCCTAATAATCCCCTTCTATGAATTGGCTACATTACTCTGCTCTCCTCCCCACTGATAGCTGATGTGTGGTGAGCGTTCTGGCGCACTATGGCTGCCGTCGCATCATCCAGGTGGATGCTGCACATTGGTGGTGGTGGAGGGGTGTCCCCATTACCTGTAAAGTGCTTTGAGTGGAGTGTCTAGAAAAGTGCTATATAAGTGTAAGCAATTATTATTATTATTATTATTATTATCTGTGTCCCATTCCCTTTCTCTATCAGCATTTCCTCTCGGTCAGCTTTGAAACGCATTCTCAGAACCTGTTGTTGTTCTACTTGTCCTGTTCCCAAACACCAAAAAGATCTTCCAGGGTTTGGTCTTATACAGCATGCTTGCATGTTCTTGAAAAGCTTAAATTTGAACATTCACTTTGCCTTGCTCTCTCTCACTCCCTTTCTTCTTCTTCCTCTTAGACCAGAAGTCCATTTTCTGGAAGCTATTTGCTGGTTTCCTATGGTCTACTACACTGTGGGCTCCATTGACAAGTAAGAGAGAATTCCAGAGGGTCTAATGGAGGCAGCACTAGTCTTAAATTACAGTCATGTTAACTAGCAAGGTCCTCTAGATCTACTTCAGCTGTACCATAACTGAAGTGGATCATGTGATGTTCATGCTTCCATATAAGCATTTATATTTATGTTGTCAATTTCAGCTTGCAGTGTCAGAAGACATATGCAACCTGGCAGTTCAATTTGTGCTGCAGTGGTCATTTCCAGTTCCTTAGTCAAGTACTAGATATACAGTATTACATTTAAAGACATTTGATTATAGCCTTAGTGAGATACAAAATAAAAGCTAATAAGTACTGGGGAAGGATTCTAGAAGATCTAAATAAAATAAACATGAAAGTCTAGTTACAATAATACAAAATGGAACAGTTGAGTGGGTCACCATTTAGTTTGAGACCGCGTCATGTCACTAGCTGACTGTGACCAGGATTTGCCATTATTGCAGGTTGGGTTGGAATGAATCACAGTGAAACAGTGACTGTTGCTACTTCCATGGAGCTTTCAGCATGTCAACAGATGATTGGCTTGATGTGTAGGTTGGTCAGAGGAGCCTGTCTGCCCTTCTTTATTCTCTTTGGCAGTAAATAAGTTATCACTGTGAGCCAAGACGTAAAGAAAACATTGGTGTTTCCAAATTGGGTGGGTAGAAAACACAAATGTATAGACCATAACAATAAATTTGTATCTATTTACATCAAACTAAAAAGAAAGAAACTGCTTCTATTTTCCAAGAAAATTGTAAAATGCAACAGTTTTGGAGCATTTTTGGCTACAAGTGCTTTGAGTACTTTTGTCAGAAGTATATACCATAGCGGAAAAAAAAATCTCTAGGAGCTATTTGAGTGGGTGTAACCTATATAGAACAATATTGTCAGTAACATGACATTAACCATAGTTTTGCAATTCTGCAGCTCTGCATAACATGTCACTGCTTTCCTTACTCAAGATATACTGTAGCATAAGTCTGATTTAAAGTACCTCAGTTGCACAACTATAAAAATAGTAGTTTTGAGCAGTTAATCTCAATGGGACTTCCTGCTTAAATTAAGGAAATAAATGCTCTATGTTCAAGTAAAACAGTCACAAGCTTTTCTCAGTGTCTGGAGATCCAAACGAAAGCAAGTGTATTGTATATACAGTATGGAAGGCATGACAGAGAGCTGACTTTCTTCCATCAGCCTCTTTCTTGTTTTCTTTGCCTGCTTGTTCAGACTCAGATGTGAAACAGAGTCCAGATCTGACCCCTCTCTCTCCCTCTCTCAGTCTGGACAGCCTTTTGCGGAGCGGGGTAACCTTTGCAGCCACTATGGTGGTGGTGGACAAGGAAAGCTCCATGATTGCTGAAGAGGACTATATGGCTGATGCTAAAACCATCGTGAACGTGCAGACACTCTTCAGGTAGGGCCAACCCTCGATGTGCCTCTTGGACTTCCATGGAGATACACCCTTTAATCCTTGGAGTTTTGGAGGCTTTGTCATACTATCTGTAGGTTTTATTTTTACTTAAGCCTATTAGGTATTTCCTTTTAATTCCTCAGATTTTATTATTTTTAGCAAATTTCGGTGAAGTGCTTTGAGGTGATTCAAGAGCATTTAAAATTCCAGTCTGCACTTGTGTTCTCACGAACCAGAAAGTGTGGATTCTGTTTTCTCAGGATCTCATGAGCTATCATACTTTAATTACTGGATTCTTCTTCTTTCCAATTCATACACACCTTGGTAGGTTTGTCACAGCAACAGAAAACTACAGTTCTGAATGAGCTTGGATCAGTATGCTGTAACATCTGTATCTCTGGAGGCTGGGGGAATAAAGTGGAGAGAATGTTCTTGTAGGCTTTTCTTTTGGAAGCATGAACTTGTCAAAGCAATTTCTGGACTCTGGGTCTCTAGGAATAAAAGCTTTTAGTGACTGATACCATCAAGACCCCTTATACAATATACAAAAAAAGAAATAATCCCAAGACTGTAAGATAGTTGCCAATCATTCATGGTTTCTTGTGCTTTTATGGCTCTTTTTCAGATCAGGTTAACAAGCAGTTCCTTGTATTAAATGAATGCGATCAAAGTTCCCTAAGGTGCCCAAGCAGTAATACTGGGGCTTCACACTAGAAGATATCTCCAATGTACTTCAAAGTGTTGTGCCACCCCTGACTGCTTCCCCCATAGTAATTCTTTCCCATTGGCTTTGAGAACCCTTCTTCATTGATGGAACAACGAGATACACAACATTTCCCCCTTTCCCCAAGCTCAACTGAAATGTAGAACCTCTAGAAAAATGGGATAGGATTGGACTGCAAATATTTAAAGAGCAAAGAGCAAAGTGTAACATATTGTATTCTACTAAAGAATGTTTTGCTATACAGTATGTGGACATCCAACATGTGTGCACATATTCTCTGTTTTCTCTCTTCTCTTGCTAGGTTGTTTCCCGGTCTCAGCATCATTACAGAGCTCACCCATCCTGCTAACATGCGGTTTATGCAGTTCAAAGTTAAGGATCATTATTCCCAGGCTCTCTCCAAACTAGAAAAGGTAAATATACTCAATCTGCTATTTGGTTTGAAGTTTTGATTAATTTCTGACTGAACCTTTACTCAACCACAATCACATTAAATAGTAAAACATAGTAATACAGAGGTGTGATGTTCCTGTTCCAGTCATGTCCCACATATTTTGATCTGTTGACATATCTTATTGTTATACAATTAAACTCACACCCTATATATTTTTACAGTGTTTTATTGTATTGATTATATTTTGATAACAAGTCTCCAATTTTTTATTTATACTTGAAATATTTTTCATTTTTTTAAAAAACAGGATGAATTATTTAAAGAAACAACAGGGTGAAATCAGGAGTATATAACCAACAAAGAAGACATATTTGTAGATTCTTGATTGATTCTTAAGCATACAGTTCAGCTAACCAGTCTCTCAGTGAAGTGGACTACCTGGAAAAACATGTGTGCACATTTCAGGGAGTATATGCCAGCTGTGAGCTCCATAGTGCCATGCAGAAGAGTTAGTACTGATTGGAGGAGCGACTTGCCACTTACTGATGACACTGCAAGACTGCAGGCACCTGGATAGTCCCAAAGGTGCGACAGCAACAATGAACTGAGAAGAACCCACATAGATCAGGCCTGCATGATTCCAAGTGGAGATCAGCCAATCGTATGTCTCTTCCTGGGCAATCACAGTCACAGCAGACAGGTTGACAGCCCAGCAGTGTGGATGCAAGGCTCAATCCACACTCTGAACAATTACTCTCAGCATTCAGGGTGATCTGGAACCCAATGTTATCATTGTGAAATTAATTAGAAAAAACACAGGTTACTAGAAAATATCTCAAGGCATCCATCCATCCTTTTTCTAACCACTTCTTCCAATTCTGCGTAACAGAGGAGCCGGATCCTATCCTAGCAAGCAATGGGAGCAAGACAGGAAGTGTTTAATCTCTTTTTATTTCCTTTCACAAAACTACAGCTGAAATTTCATGTGCCTACTGATTTTAAGGGTGTTGAAAGCGCTATGACTTTTGTGTACATTTTGAGTTGCTGTTTGGATGCATCTGAATGTGACTCCTGCTATTTCAGGAGTTTGTGACTAACTTTTCATTACAGAAATTGCTGCTCAGGTTGCTCAGCAAGATAGTAGAGGTTATGAATTTATTGATCTGTGTATTTGGGAGATGTTCATGTGACAAATATCTCTGTTAAACCCCTTCACCACTAATTTATATCTCCCTCCATGGCTATTTGTTCTCATTTGACTAGTAACTTTCTTTTAATGTGGCTTCATAATGCTGAGATGTACATTTCGGTTTGGGATTTCAGACTCTTTAACCTCAACAAACTAAACTAACCTTGGAAAAGCAACTAATTTGTGAGCGATAGCACATGCTTATTTTAATTTAATTTGTTTAAACCTTTGCCTATCTGATTTTATTATTAAAGCTGAGCTAAAAAAACAAGCTTGCACTGACATACATATGCAAGAACTTGCTGGAAAACGTTCCACAGATAAATGCACTATGCACATACTGTACATGTCCAAAAGCATATTTGTGCCATAAAAGTAAAATGTTTGGCACAGAAATGCTTCAGTTTATATTCTGACTTGCTTTACATGCCAAATATTGCAAAATACGAATGAGTAAGACTGAGTGGCAGGTAGAAGACTAAACAGAAATAGGAACAAAATTTGCAACAGTGTACAAGGTGAAATCATAATTCAGGCGGTATTAAATTCCTTTGAGAATGCAGCATAAGTAAAAGGCTGAGTGAAAGTAATGTAATGCTGACCTGCAAGACCTGCAAGCTTAGTAGATGTAACAATTTGTTAAGAATCTTGTTGAATTTTAAGGCACTGACAAGAAAATATTTCAAAATAATTGAATGAAGGTTCTGCAGTTCTCAGGATCTTGGATGTGGATTTGAAGTCACATGCACATGCATGGTGTTGATTACTGTTCTTAAAAATGTTAACCAAAAGCTAACCCAAGCCAACTGTAGCTAAACCAGAAGAACCATAACCATTTAACTGCTTTCCAGAAATACTTTTGTGAAGATGTTTACATGAGCAATATTACTGTATATGTCAATCAGTTGTGGGTGTGGATCCTTTAATAGCACTTGTGAATTCTTTTCTTTCTTTCAACTCCCTCTACTTCATCCCCAAGTGTCTGCATGCAAAGGCTTTTTCTAGTCTCTCCTTTGCATGTCTGTTATTCTTTCTTTTGCAGAAAGAGCGAGAGAAGGGATCTAACCTGGTGTTTATGTTCCGGTTGCCATTTGCTGCAGGCAAAGTCTTCAGTGTTAGCATGTTGGATACTTTACTGTACCAGGTAACTTGATGGTTCTCATACTACTCCTCCCCAGCTTTCCTGTCCTTCAGTGTTCAGTCTTTCAGTTCTCTACTGCATCAAACCCTGTACATTTTTTTCATATTAATGTTCCTTTTCAAAATCCATCATTATTATGCTCTGATCCTGGACACCCACTACATATTGTCTTTTTTTTCTCTAGCTGGACTCTCAATTATAGGGGAAACACAATGACCAATTACAAAAACTGTAAGGGGAAAACTTTTCCTTGGTGCAGTGGAATGTTAGTGTGCCAAAATAGCTGCAAGTGGGACACCTTTCCATTGACCAGCTGACTACTTTCCATCTGAGAATGCATGTCAATTTACATGGGCAGAAGTTGTAGTAGCAGTCTTATTGACCAGAATAAGTCCCCTGTGACTAATTCCTTGATGTGTGTTAACAGTGGCCCCAAACAGTCATGTGCATGGGGCAACTAACACTGTTGTGCCATATAATTCAATATATCCAGTAATAAATAATAGAATCTCAGGGAAAAACACAATGCTGATTTCTTAGCTTTCATGTATGTTAGGGATATGTGTCACTCCTGTCCACAGTTAGGATGAGATCTGTAGAAGGTGGTATCTTTCACTGAAGATGTCAAACCTAAACCCTGTCCACAATGTGAATAATTTTATGAGGACCATAGTGTCTTTTTCCATTTATAAAATCTGCCTAAACTCATCTTTCTTCCTAAAGTCTCCATGTTAAAAGAACAGTATAAATAGCAGTATAAATCTGTTTGCCCCCATATTATGGTCTGCAATCCACTAGAGTGCTTTGATTAACGCAGAACAGGACTCCCTGCTCATTGCATGACAGCACATTCTGGGATTAGTTTGAGTTCCTGCTTTTTCTTGCTATCTGTATCAGTTTTAATGCTGAACCAGCATTTGTCTCTGTAGTTCTTTGTTAAAGTGAATTAGGAAAAAATGGTAATGCTTTCAGCAAATAGGAATGATCCTTTTATTATTCTTTTATTATTCAGGACTAGTCCAACAAACTGTGGATGTATGTTGCATCAAATGGTTTTTAGATGCACCATTAAAAGTTTTCTACATAATCCTTACACCAGCCACCTTTTAAAATAAACCATACTTCAATATTGATCATCAAAGCAAATAAAATAAAAGTATTTTATCGATCATTTGTATAAAAAAACATGAACTGACCTCCCTGTACCTTCCAGGACCACACTGGTTTTTATCACAATTTACTTACCTGCTCATCTGACCAATGCCATATATTTTTTGTGATCTGGACTTCCAAAGCAGCAGCAGATATTTGACTCAGAATTACCAGAGATGGGGTTTGGATTAGTTGTCCAAGGCTGTCAAGGATCCCAATGAAACAGTGACTCCTGCAACTTCCTGGGTTCTTCACATCCATGCATAATACAAAGTATGGCCATGCTGTGTTGGTCTGGAGCTGACATTGCATTGTTCATATCATAAACTAAAATTGTTGTGGGAAAAGTGAAAAAAAATTAAGGATCTTTCCAATTTTTCTTCTGGATGATCCAGTAGTCTCTTGCTCTTTTCTTGAAGACACTTAAAATTACCACACATGTGCACTGACTCTCACATGATGCATTTTGCATAGTGCCAGGCTGACACCAGAATACAAACCAAAAGGACTTTGGAATCTGTTGGAGATCAACAGCAATCTTCAACATTGCACATATGACACAGGCAGAAAGAGTTACACAGCCCATTTTTAAAACTGCAATCTCCAGAGTGTAGGAATTCATCTTTATAAAACCTGATTTTGTTTTCTTTATTGACTCTTATGGAAAGGCAAACAACCCAAAAACATAATGTTATATACCATGGAATGTTATGTCATTCAATGTTATTCATATGTTAAAAGAATGTTGCACATATGTTGATTAATATCGTGATTGTGATTCAGGGCTGTGTGCTCTGTGGCTAACCATTTCGGCTATGTCGGTGGCCTTTTTTCTGCCTGACTGCAATAGTTTCATTACAAAAGTTTCATTGCCAGTGATGCGTGCTGGTACAGGAGTTACAGAAGTGTTTCTGCTTGTTCTTTGGCAGTCCTTCGTGAAAGACTACATGATATCCATCACACGCCTTCTGCTGGGGCTAGATTCAATGCCAGGCTCCGGCTTTCTGTGTGCAGTAAGTAGAACTGATCAGGGTAGACTAGAAGCTGTTATCTTACTTATAAGATTCAAGCATTACTATTTTTTCTAAATTGCTTCCACAGAAATATTTAGCACATAGAAAGTGACCACTGAAATAATTTCTGCTTTTTCAGGGTTCCCAAGCACTCCCACGAAAATCACTTTGCCAGGTCCATTGGTTGCCTGTACCATCTCATAAAATGAGATTCCTCAGATTTTTCAGTCAAATGTGTACTTGTTCTGAGATTTTATTTGTTTGTTGCTCTTTACAGTTATCATGTTCATCGTTGCCATTTTGTTTGGCTGAAGTTTTTAAACCTTTTGATTTGCTAGGTACAAATTTACTACAATGCTTAACCAGTTCCATGTATTAAAATACAGTATGATCCGTATTTCCCCCACACTGTTCTGATTAAGTCAGTTTTGTTTCTGTAATATTCTTAATCTTCAATTATTATCTTTAATCATTCCAGGATAAAATATTATCTTTAATCATTCCATGCTCAACTTTATTTACAGATGAAGATCAGCGAGGAAGACTTGTGGATTCGTACTTATGGAAGGTTGTATCAGAAGCTCTGTTCATCTACTGGGGATATTCCCATTGGAATCTATCGCACAGAGTCCCACACACTGCCTGTATCAGAGGTAGAGCTGGCATCCTCAGTTTTCAAGTAGCACAATTCCACTAGACCATAATGCACTGCCCTAACGGGTCCAGGTCTTAACTTCCATTGTTGAAAGTTCCTAGTTTCATTCAGTGGTTCACAGTGCTTTTTGGAAATATGAGTTTGATTATATTTTATGTTGTTTTTTCTGCCTAATTTGTATGCTTCCCATTTTGTACTTACTTACATAACCAGGAGGCTGAGAAGCCTTCTTTTGGGAGTCTGGTCAGAGACAACTAAGGAGCAGGGATCTCTGGAATTTGGAGCAGATTCTGTTTGTAGAGAAGGTGTTTAACTGCGACCCTCAGGAACCCCAAAATATTCCCTTTTGTGTCACATTCTCTCTGGAATTTTATTACCTGAATCTGAATAGATAAGACTTGCACAGCTATTTGCAAAGTATTTTTTTTCAGTGGTTTCCTTTCAAATACATTTTAATTTTAATTTTGAAAGAAAGTAAATGCAGCTCTTTCCAGAAATAATCTTTTTTTAATCCTCCTCATGCACTCATTTATTTGTATATCCATCATCAGATCCAAAGCTCCTACAGTATAATCTCAAAATACTAAACAGATTCTTAGTGTTGTGACAGTTCAGCACACATACTCACACAATGGACAGTTAAAAATAGAATGCCCTCATTCTATAAATTTTTTGTCAGTGTGAAGATACAAATTTGTTTTCTGTACAGCAACTGTTCTGTTCTGCCTTTGGTATTGAGAAGCAGGTGATCTTTATTATACTATTGATCCACAATTAGGACTGTTACAATAGAGCTAAATTTATCTTTTGGTTGTTAATCAAATGCACTTTATAGAATTCCCTTCTACCATCCTATCTGCAAAGCAGTCTGGCCAGTTCATACCAGAGTACACATGGGGACAATTTAGAGATGCTGATTATCCTAATGATTTGATCAATAAGTCTTTGGAAGAGGGGAACTGGAGCACTGGAGCACAGCTGTGAGACAGCAGCACTAACGACCACCACCAACCACCATTCGGCCCAGTGTGATAATAATCTTGTATTTTTTCTGTGGTGTATCCACTTACAGTATGTGTATACTGCACAGAATTCCATCAAATCCCTTGCAAAACCAAACAACTGACAAGGTGTTCAATCCATATCTTATTGTTTATCTAAAAATGAAATCTGTTGTATATTTTTCATATTTCTATTACAATTGGGGCGAATTATTAATATTTGCATTTATATTGCTTTTTTTTATTCTGACGGATTGTGGAGCACTTCACAGGTCATAGGACAGTCACTTGATTTTACCACCAATGCTCAACACCCTGCAAAGGGGGCACGTGATAGGCTGTTGCTGAGATAGAGAATGGAAAATTCACTTAGTCAGTTGCACTACAGAGTTGTTATGTAGACCTGAATGAAGAAACATGAGTAGGAAAAGAAAATGAGCCATAGCAATAGGATCAACATCTCATCTCTAAATGGGATATTGCGTAGTCTGGTCCATTTCAGCTTTTAAGAGGCTGCAGGCACTTTTGTGCTGATGATGATGAAGATGAAAAACAATTTCCTTATTACTACTTGAGCACCATAGAAAGTCCCATGCAAATTTACCCAAAAATAAGGGAAAAGGCCCAAAGTGTCCAACGAGTGATTGATGGCTTGTGCAGGTCATTTACAGTATGTATAATCAGGAACAGGTAAAGGTTTATTCCATGCTGAAAGGAAAGAAAAGAGACACACTGCTTCATCTGTAGAGCCTTTTTCAGTTGTGTGACACAGGTACTTTAACTTCTTCAGTATGTAAAATCATACTGATAAGACTAACAGGAGTTTTGTTTTTATTTGACAGTGAGACAAAATGCCTCCTTTTGGTACTGCATGGCTCCCTGCTGCCATTTTGCAGATTCTATGATACAAGGCCTTCAAGGATACAGCACCTCCTGCTGGTCCACTAACGCCATTGCTAACCCTGATAACACATTCTCTTATTGCCCCCAGTCTCAGGTGTCTATCAATGTGGAGGACTGCGAGGACACCAGGGAGCCCCGGGAGCCCATCCTATGCCGCGTCAGCCATCGCAACTCCACCTCCAGCGACCAATCCGATCACCCGCTCCTGCGCCGCAAGAGCATGCAGTGGGCCCGCCGGCTGAGCCGCAAGGGCGGGCGGCACCCGGGGAAGAGCAGCGCCGCCGAGCGCATCTCCCAGCAGCGCATGACGCTATTCCGGCGCTCCGAGAGGCAGGAGCTCAACGCCTTGGTGAAGAACCGCATGAAGCACTTGGGACTCTCCCCGTCTGGCTACAGTATGTCACCTGGAGGAAACCCTTACAAACACAGATAGAACATGCAGCACAAACTCCACGCAGATAGCACCCCAGGGCCCTAGCACTGCGAGGCAGCAATACTAATCACTGCATCACTGTCTGCTGTGGTACTGTTGTTACAAGCCACAGCTCATGAGAGCAAAGCACAGTGATGCACTTTGTCTCTTGTTATAAATGTGTTAGGGGTTGTGGGACTCAGGAGCAAACTGCCCCTCTGTTGTTGAAGTCGATACCCCGTTTTTTTTCGAGGCAGGGACATGAATGGAAACTATGTGGCAGTGCATTTAAAACTTGTAACAGGAGGCACGTTTTTACCCAGACTTTTATCAAGAAACTAATTACAAAGTGTCTTAGATAAATCCTAGATGAGTCTAGAAAAAAATAAGGTTAAAATAGGAAGCATTGCAATCTTGATTGTGCCCTCACTTGCCAGCCCATCTTCAAAAGCTCACTCTTTCACATTTTAGCAAAAGAGACCCTCACAGTGCAAGGGAAGTTTATAGTATCAAAAAATTCAATTCAATTCAATTCAACTTTATTTGTCATTATACTTACACAGGTGCATAGTATAGTGAAAAATGTTTCTCATTAGTCACTCAGGTGCAGTATATAAATAGAACAGAAGACACGACAATAGACAGTAACACAATAACAATAACAATATAATAACATAACAGTGTAATCAAAACTGTGCAAATACGCAAACAGAGAAAAGAATACAACAGGACACAAACTGTGCAAAAGTAATTTGGGGAACAATAATATAATGATTAATAAATATTACAACTAGTACAGTTTTAAGTACAATTTTGGCTTACAAGAAGTTGTCGTGTATGTAGTGGTGTTGGAGTACAGTCACTGTGGGTACAGGAAGAAGTTAGGAGAGATCATAGTATGATGGGAGGGAGTGGGGGCGTCACCAGCTTGACGGCTCTGGGGAAGAAGCTGTTTTGGAGTCTAGTTGTGTGCAACAGGAGCGTCCGGAACCTTCTTCCAGATGGTAGGGGGAGTGGGGTCAGACATAATTTTGGTGGCTTTTTTCAGACTTCTGGTGTTGTAGATTTCCTGGATGAATGGTAAGGCACTGCCGATGATGTGTTGGGCAGTTTTGACCACCTGCTGCAGTGCCTTACGGTCAGAGGCGGTGCAGTTGCCGTACCAGACTGTGATGCAGCTGGTCAGTATGCTCTCTGCTCTACACCATACATCTGTAGAAGTTGCTTAGGATCTTTGGATGCAGGTGTATTTTCTTCAGCCTTCTCAGGAAGTACAGCCGCTGTTGTGCCTTCTTGATGAGACTGGAGGTGTTGAGTGCCCATGTGAGGTACTTAGAGATGTGAACACCTAGGAATTTGAAGTTATTCACCATCTCCACCACAGACCCTTCAATGTTGATGGGGGAGTGGACTTTTCCTTGTCTCCTGAAGTCAGCAATCAGTTCTTTGGTTTTGCTGATGTTGAGACATAGGCTGTTGGTTCGGCACCAGTCTGCAAGTTGTTTTATCTCCTCCCTGTAGGCAGTCTCATTGTTGTTAGTGACCAGGGTCAAGACTGTGGTATCTTCAGCATATTGTATGATCGTGTTTGTGCTAAACTTGGCAGTACAGTCGTGGATGAACAGGGAGTAAAGCAGTGGGCTGAGCACACAGCCTTGAGGGGCACGGGTGTTAAGGGTAAGTGTGTTGGAGGTGAGGTTGCCAATCCTGACAGTCTGGAGTCTGCTCGTGAGGAAATCTAGGATCCAGCTACAGAGGGTGGTATCTAAACCTACAGTAGAGCCCTGAGTTTGGTAGAAAGTTTTATGGGTATGATGGTGTTAAATGCTGAGCTAAAATCAATGATTAGCATTCTTGTATAGGTGTTCCTTTTATCCAGGTGGGCTAGTGTGGTGTATAAAGCTATAGAGATTGCATCCTCCATGGAGCGGTTTGTGCAATAGGCAAACTGGAGAGGATCAAGTGTTTTAGGAAATGCTGGTTTTAATGTGTGGAATAAGTAGTTTTTCAAAGCACTTTATTATGATGGGGGTGAGTGCAATAGGGTGGTAGTCGTTCAGGCATGTGGGTGCTGATATTTTTGGTACTGGTACGATGGTGGTTGTCTTGAAGCAGCTAGGTACAGTGACCTGGGCCAAGAACAGGTTGAAGACGTCAGTACAGACATCAGCTATCTGCCAGGCACATGTTCTGAGTACCAGGCCAGGGATACCTTTTCGAGTGTTCACTCTTCTTAGTGATTTCCAGACATCTAGCTTGGATAGTGTGGGGAGTGAGGTGGCAGGGGAGTCAGTGGTCCAGGTGGTTGGTTCAGGGTTATGAGCTTCGAAGCGTGCATAGAAGGTGTTAAGCTTGTTTGGAAGGGAGGGGTCAGTAGCACTTACAGGGCTTGTTTTGTTCTTGTAGCTTGTGATTGTATTTATACCTTGCCACATGTGCCGTGGGTTAGCATTGGTGTTGTAGTGGTGTTCTATCTGGGATTTGTACTGTTTCTTGGCACATTTTGTGCCAGTTCTTAATTTTTTCCTTGCCACTTTCCTTCTTCCTCATTACCAGATTTGAAGGCTTCATCACGGGCTTTGAGCAGGGATCGGATCTCAGTGTTCATCCAGGGTTTTTGATTTGGGAGTTTGCATATCTTTTTAACCCTTGCCAGATCATCAGCACATTTGCTGATGTAGCTGGTGACTGATGATGCATACATGTCGATATCGGTGTGGGATTCGTGGGAGGCTGCGTCTTTGAACACACTCCAGTCTGTGCACTCAAAACAGTCCTGAAGCATTGATTCTGCCTCTTTGGTCCAAGTTTTTAGTTATAACTGAAGCCTTTGTGCGTTTGAGAAGTCTGTAGGCTGGGAGTAGGAACAGGGAGATGTGGTCAGATTGTCCAAGAGGGGGGTGAGGTACTGCTTTGGAAGCGCCGGGTACATTAATATAAACATGGTCTAGTGTGTTGTTTCCTCCGGTGGGGCAGTCAAGATGTTGGTGGTAGCTAGGCAGTACTGATTTCAGATTTCCCTGATTAAAATCGCCTTCAATAATAAAAACACCATCAGGGTGCTGATTCTTGTTTACTAATAGCTTTGGATAGCGTGTTGACTGCTTCCTTAGCATTAGCGTTAGGGGGTACTGTGTGTACACAGCAGTAATAATGACCGACGTGAATTCCCTTAGTAAATATAAATATACTAAATCGGGTGAGCAGTGGATCGCAATTTCTGTAGCATCTCTGCCCCATGCTTGGTTGACATAAATACACAGACCTCCTCCTTTATTTTTACCAGAGGCAGCTGTTCTGTCCGATCGGAGAGTTAAAAAATCATCCAGCTGAATGGCGAAGTATTTCAGTATGTTGTTGAGAAACCATGTTTCCGTAAACACAAGAGTGCAGCAGTCTTTTATTTCCTAACGAGTAGTGAGCCTGAGTTTTATTTCGTCCAGTTTGCAGCCTGGCTCTCTTACCGCGTTTCTGTTTGCGCTCGCACCGTTTGCGTCCAGCGGTCACGGTCAGGCGGCTTCCGGGTCTGCGTTGTAGAGGATGGACGAGCTGATGTAATCCAGGTCAAGCGACCTGAAATCCCTGCAGTTGTTTCTGATGTCCAGTAATATTTTCCTGTCGTAGGAAATGTAAGCTTCAGTGTTTTGAGTAAATAACCTGACGCATAACATAAAAATAACGTACAAAATGCACTATTGTTTGAGAGCTAATGAAGCTCTCAAAAAAAAAGGTTGAGAATTATTGTACAAAAATCAAATATGAAATCATAATGAGCTGTCTGCTTTATGGTGAAACATGCTTTAAAGGAGCAACATTTCTCAAATAATATCTCAAATCAAATTGAGACACACTGGGAGGCTGGGTGTGTGAGCACTCTTCTACAGGAAGCAAAGCCACAGTTTAGGTGGAAAAACTGAAATGTGTTTTAGTTTAGTTTAAGTTACAGACTTCCATGTCCTCGTGTCCCTGTCCACTCTGTGTCTTTGTGTCTGCCAAGTTGTGTTCATCTGTCCAAGTTCAAAATATGCGTTCAAGTTCCACTGCCGAAAGACCAGTTTTCCCCCAGAAGTAAATTGGTACCCTCTTTTTCGCCAGCTCTCTCTTCCACTCTCCCATGCTAATCAGTCTAGCCTGGCATGTTGCCATCCTTAAATACCTGAAGCAGGTGCTTCCTAGGTGTTTCAGCTCTTTACTGTTACCCTGGACTTGCAGTTTTTTGGTCTCCATACAGTTGCTTCATTTCCTTTAACAATTTGCCTTTTGCTTTTAATGTCCAATATTATAAGTTTGTGCACACATGGTATTTGATTTGCACACTTACTATAGATATTGGAATCCAGTTTTAGCTGTGACTTGGATTTAACTTCAGCCCTTTAAAAGTCATTTACTGCCATCTTGAACCTTAGGAGACAAAGACCAAGGAAAACCAATGGTGAAAATAGCTTTCAGGAAGGCCAGCAGCTCTTCTGTGTAGCCTTTCAGACAAAAAAAGGAAGATGAGCACCTTTCATTCACATTTAATATCTCATTTGCTCACTTTTTCACATTTTAGCAAAAGGGAACCTCCCAGTGCAAAGGTTAAGTGAGATTTATTGTACAAAAATAAAATGTTAACCAACAAAACGATCTCAGATCAAGGGAGACTTTTTGTACCATACAACAAACGTATTAATTGACCTGAAAAACAAGGTGGATGACTTTATGAGTCATGTCGTGAAGGTATAAAATAGCACTCGTGACAGCTCTAATTATCATGGGAAATAGTGCATTGCTGTCTTTTTAAATAAACCATCAAAAATAACATGCTCAAAGGCAGGATTATCAGCTCAGTGATGATTACAGCAATAAAATCTTGAATTTAAAAATAAATGATATTGGTGATGTGCAGTGCTGTGGGGGGCACGGAGGGCAGTGTCAAGGCTGACAAATGATTGATTCTGCTTGAGTGCCTTTTTTATCTTGTTTCAGATGAAATGACAGATCAAGGGAACACCTTATCCTACATCCTAATCAACCCTTCCCCAGACAGCCGCCTGGAGCTCAACGATGTTGTGTGAGTTTTGCAATGGCCTTTTATAAAGATCTGTAGGAATCTGTTTGTTACTCAGGTACCCACCGCCTTTTGAATTGTCATGGTCAATCACTGATATTTCTCTGCAACCCAATTCAATAAAAAGTATTCTTTGTCCTCTGGGTTTGGGATTTTTTTAAATTTACTGTCATCAGCTTGATTATTTTAAGAGGTAGAACTGACACCTTAAAATCGAATGTGTAGTAACTCTTACCTTTCAGGTTTAAAACAAGTGGGTGGGATGTTGTATATTTCAGACCCTGTGTTTTGGGTTATTTGATGTTGGATGGTTTTAATGATTTAAGTGGTTTTAATTCTTGGTGGACATCTTTTTCTCTGTCAGGTATCTGATCCGGCCCGACCCCCTGTCTCTGGTGTCCAGCAGGGCGGGTAGCCGGAAAGGTAGCGTGGGACACTGCGATGGGCACAAGTTCGACACGCGGGACAGTACCCACTTGTAAGAAGAGAGTCCTAGGGAAAAAAAAACACACCACCGCCAATCAATGGAGAAACAAGTGGATGACAGACTGAGGGATGGGGTAGGATGTCTGGAATAGGGAATGAAGAAAATACTGGAGAGAGACACAGACTGAGGGTTGGGGTAGGACACCTGAGATGGAGATGAAAGAAATGCTGGAGAAACAAAGACTAAACTGTTCAGTGAGGTGAATAAATAGGAAAGAGTATACAGGGACAAGAGTTGAGGACATTTCAGTAAGAATATAGGCTACCCGGAGTCAATTTTTATTTTTTTTAAAGAAAAGGGGCTCTGAAGTTTTTACCATGTATTTATTTTCGGAATATTTATTTCTTTACTTTGACTGTAAATATCTATTTTTAAGAAGCTATTCTTGCAGGAGACAATTAGAGTGAGTGTGCCTAGAGAGCTTACCCCTTTGTGCTGGCCTGCAATCGGTTTTGAAATCCCAGGAGAGGGATTAAAAAATCACTTATATCAGGACTTTATACCAAGACTGCCAAATTAAAAATGTTGCCAAACTGTGTCGGAGTGTGTGCCTGTGTGCAAAATGTGGAACAAGAGATGGCAAACCTTGCCATCACAGACTGAATTTCGATGCTTTGGATGGAAATTTAATCAACAGCAGCTAAAAGTCCTCTTGTAACTTGACTTCTTTATTGGAGGCTGTGTTGGACACACTGAAACAGAAAGCATTTCTCACTCTGTCCTGTCTGAGATCGGGGCCTGGCAGGGTTGTCTGTGATGATGTATGGCAGTCCAATTTCAAAAATGAAATTCATGAAAAGAAAGCAAACAGTTCCTTTAATGAACACTCAAGACTTACCCCAGTTTATCAGATTAAAGCAGCTGTAATCTCACCTGGTCTCAGGCAGCCATGCTGGCCTTATATTAAAGAGTGAGCTCCTTAAAAGTAAAACAGTGAGAGACAGTGGTGATTTAGACCACTTAAGAGGGAAAAGTGAGACTCTGAAGACTTTGGCTCTCCAGGACGGACTAATATTGGTTGTCACTGGTTCAGAAGAGTTAAATATGAAATTAGTCTTGACACAGACTAATTGTCAACCTGACCAGATGGTGAAATGTTCTGTTAGCCACAAGCAGAGTTAATATTAAAAGGCAAACATTTGTAAAAGCTAACAAGATTTAAGGTTCTTGACTATCCCACTCCAGAATGTTGTCCTGTGTACTCTGCTGGTATGAAAAAGAAACATCTGCAGTTCTTACTGTTACATTTATTATAAAAAAAAACATTTATTTTGTCATCAGATTTAAAAGCACATCCTTATCAACATGAACAGTACCTTACAGACCAACAGTAATGAGTGAGTCATGTACTTTGGTACCAGTGATCCTGCTGATTTGCAAAATTAAAAAATGCCCAGGACTGACATTTGTTTAGCCACAGTTTTGAACTCTACAAAACTAGATTCTTCTGAGATCGCTAAGATCAGTCTGTTAAAGTTAAGATTCCTATTCCTAATTTCTTTTTTACTTCCATTCTGATTGTATACGTGGGACTAGTTAATAATAATGTCCTTCGTGATTTTTATCCCAGAGGATCTCCAGGCACTCTAGTTTCCTCCTAGAATTCAAACACGTAGTGTTAATTGGCTTATAAGAAAATTGGCCCTAATATGAGTGTGTCTGTGTCTGTGTCTGACCTGTGGACTGGCATCCTGTCCAGGGTACAGTATATCCTGTTTTGTGCCTGTTGCTTGTCGGGATAGGCTCCAGCTCAACCATGACCCTGTATTGGATAAAATGGTTAGAAAATGGATGGATGTATGGAATATTTCAAAGCACTTTACATATACTGTAGGAAGAAACCCACTTCATCCACCACTACTGGTGACATTTGCAGCTGTTATACACCAGCATACCCCCTACACAGCAGATCAAGAAGAGAAGAATGAAAACAGGAAAGCAAGGCTGTATAAACTGTATAAGTGGATTTTATTCAGGACACAAGGGTTAACACCCCTCTTACAAACAATGCCACAGGATATTTAATGACCAGGTAGTCTGAACCTCTCATCTGAAGGACAGCATAGTGTCCCCTGTCCCCTTCCTTGGACATTGGCTTGAAATTCAGCGCAAAGGAATGAGCTCCAGCTACTGATGCACCAACACACCTAACAACATTAATTTCCTATAAGGTTTCTCATCCCAGTATGGACCAAGCCCAGCATTACTGAGATTCTGAGATCTGACAGAATCAGACTACAATATGGCTGCACTGCTGGTAGAGAACTTTGCACTTGTCCCATTCCCAGTCCCATTCCTCAAACCTTGTGTGGTCCCTCCTTCCACAAGAAGCCTATAAACTGTGCATCAGTTGTATTGTTTATCTCAGTAAAGCTGTTCAGTCATTCTCCTCCTTATAGTTCGCAGACAATGAAGAGGAGAAAAATGAATGACTAATAAAATGCAGTTGCATGACTGCATTAATGATTTTACTTTATTTTTACATTTACTTGTATGTGTATGATATACTGTTATTTAATATTTGTTGTATGGTACACGGCAAGCCATCCTGGTGAAATGCAAGAGACCAAAATAAATAATAATAACAATAGTTTGTCAAGCACAGTCACAACTAGAATTATTCAAATTTGAGTTGTAAAAACCAAGTGCTAAAATACCTACCTCCATTGTGTATTTTAAGACACATGCTCCCTTAAGAAGAGTGAGTGCATCCATAGAAACAGGCCATTTTATCTTGAAAGTAACCACACTCTATGTCACCTATTGAGCTTGATAGGTGGATATATTTTTGTACTTGGGGACATCTGTGGAAAATTAGAAAGAAGTCTTGGAGTTCTGGCCAAAGACTGGGACAGCATCATAAGGTGGCCAGACTTACACAGTTTGATGAATGTGGTACAAATTGAGAGATTGTATGACACAAATACTCTTCCCCTAAAATTTCTGCCTGTAGTGCGAATAGTTCCACATTGTAAGTGCATTATTAAATTGTATCAACCATGATGTAAGGAATAGACAAGTCAGTGAAAGAAAAGACACCTTTGAAACAGTTTATGAGGTTCCTAAGAATAATCACTGTACTTTTCTGTACTGTAGTGATATGATTGGGAAAAAAGGCAAAAGTAGGCAGGTTGTCGGGGAAATGTTTACTGTGGTGCATTTTATCTGGAGAGAGGAAGTACTGTGGAAGATTTAGTGTGTGACACCAGAATTTTGTTGTTTGCAGTCTCCAATGGCAAATAAAGTAGAAGTCTGCACAGGAAATCATACCATATACAGTATGTAATCCTGACACAATTTAAATTGCCCATGGTCTGCACAGCTCTTATTAAAAGCCAAGAAAAGGTGGACAGCTTCATATTCTGTAAATAACACTGTTAATGTGAGATTTTATTGAAAAAAAAAACACAAGCAGTACTTTCCCCATTAATTATATACAAATAAACCTAATTTTTAAAATATTCCTTTATTTCAAATCAGATGTTTTTCACCTGGCTTTCTCCAAATAACTTTAAAGAAATTAACTGTCAACAAAACTGAACTATAGCCCAGTGGACAATTTAATTTGTGACCCTAGTAAAATAGTTCACATGGTACAGTACATCAAAAGATGAAAAGGAAAGTGTGACAGCCTTTTGCTTGCTTTATAGTAAACACCTTCTGCCATTCACCCTAAAAAGCACATGATCAAAAAACATATTCCCTAACTAAGGATATGAATATTTTGCAAAACTGGCTCTTTTCTTCTTTTTTGTATATACAAAAATACAGACCCTTGCAGTCCCTGTAGAGTCAATGAAGTTCATGCTTCTGTGATCATGAATGTCCAGTCATTTTTAAGGACATCAGATTCATCCTAGATTAAGTCAGGGAAGTCAAGTCAGGTTGCCAAGACAGGACTGTAGCTCAGGGATCCTGAAGAGAAGGTATGCAGAGAAGAGGAAATTAAACTGAGGTGTCAGGATTAATTAGAAAGACCTTCAAGGCCTCATATTGGATTGAATGATACTTGTTCTGGTATCCTGCGTTATGCCAAGTGAGAGTAAAAAGACTTATTCTGTTTGGGATGCTGTAGATCCAGGTTAAGATAAATGCTCATACAGGTGCTTACTTACACAGCTGGTTTAAGTGGAGCATTCATATACAGTACCTTAAACAGAGCAACAATATCAGTGTCAATCATGATGTCCATTTAGGTCCCAGTTATCGTACTGCCCTCTTAAGCATAAGGTTGCTATTGAAGATTTAAATGTGATCACTGCCCCTCAGGAAAAAAAAAAACATCTTGTTAAAAGCATTGTTAAGAAGTCACATGTTTTGTTCATAAACATGTTTTACAGTATTCTGCTACATCATTTATCTTTTCCAGTCTGTTGTTGACTATCAAACGTAATCTATGGTGTACTCACACAATAAAATAGAACAGCCAAATCACACAGTAATTTTTGAAGAATTAACAATACTCTCTATACTTTTTGCCAATGAATCCTTTTTGAAAAATAAAATGAACCCTCTATCCTTTATGAAAAAGCTGTCTACTACTGACACCCCAGAGGTTTTTCAAGCAAGGCAGGACTATATTCTGGATTCTGTATATTCTGCACATGCACACACATACACAAATATGTTGGGGCAATTTAGAGACACCAATTAACCTCACCGGCCTCTCATTGGAATGTGGCAAAAAACTGGAGCATCCAGAGGAAGCCCTACATGGAGAGAACATACAAACTCCACATATAAGACATGGAATCAATTCCAGGATCCCAAGAGATGAGATGCAACAGCACCCTGAAATATCCAGGAAAAGTAAGCTTTTAACTTGATCAGAGTAGTTTTGTTTTCTGCCAATGCAAAAAATAAACTGCATGATTGTTGACTTAAATAAAATGATGCCTTTTGCATTGAAGACTCTGAAACAGCAGAAACATGAAGATACTAAAAGGTTTAGTCAATAAAAACATGACCAAGTATAGCTTCCAACAGGTCTTGCATTAGAAATAAAAGGAAGTATTAATTTGTCAATGAGGAGAGTACAGTAGGTACAGTACAGCAATGTGGGTTGTGTGTGGTTCAAGATTCATCGAGAGAATGACCTGTCCTGAAGTGTGGATGGAAGGCAGGTGTATTTGCTTAATTGTATTTTCAACCCTTTACTTGTATGCTCTAGAGGGATTTTAGTGTCCCTCTGCTCTGTACCTGCATGTTAAACAGCAACTTAATTTGCATCTTGTCAGGAATCTCCATGTTTATGGAAAGAAGCAGGCAAGGCAAAAAAATGTATGCTGGGACATTTTGCACTCATGAAACAGGTGAAGTTTGTTCCTATGTACTGCACACAACATGTTCTTGTATTAAAAAGGTGTGATCAGGTCAGATAAGGTGTTTGTGAGGAATAGGTGACAAAACATTACAGTGCCAAGGAAAATGACTAAAATGTCACCATAACCATTCTGGAAAGCAACTATTAAGGCATTGTTGTAACCAACAGGTCTTGCATTAGAAATAAAAGGAAGTATTAATTTGTCAATGAGGAGAGTACAGTAGGTACAGTACAGCAATGTGGGTTGTGTGTGGTTCAAGATTCATCGAGAGAATGACCTGTCCTGAAGTGTGGATGGAAGGCAGGTGTATTTGCTTAATTGTATTTTCAACCCTTTACTTGTATGCTCTAGAGGGATTTTAGTGTCCCTCTGCTCTGTACCTGCATGTTAAACAGCAACTTAATTTGCATCTTGTCAGGAATCTCCATGTTTATGGAAAGAAGCAGGCAAGGCAAAAAAATGTATGCTGGGACATTTTGCACTCATGAAACAGGTGAAGTTTGTTCCTATGTACTGCACACAACATGTTCTTGTATTAAAAAGGTGTGATCAGGTCAGATAAGGTGTTTGTGAGGAATAGGTGACAAAACATTACAGTGCCAAGGAAAATGACTAAAATGTCACCATAACCATTCTGGAAAGCAACTATTAAGGCATTGTTGTAACCTTCTGAGCTGAAACTCAAAAGATCTCGTTGAATGTATTACTTTGCATGTCCTACCTGACTGTTATTTGTTCCTGCTTGCCAGCAGGATAAGTTTCTAAAAACACTTACTGTATGCCCAGCTAACTGCCCATAGTTGGAAAGGGAGATTCTAGTACTCTGGCAGATCACAGTGCAACGTTAGAGTGAACCAAGCAGGTAGACAACCTACTGTATGTTATTTGCTGTTGTTTCAGTATGGCTTTTTGCAGCAGGTGAATTCTTAACTCCGGGAACTACTTAAGGATAGATTGAAAGAAGAACTGAATTGAAATAATGGAAGGAAAAGGACTTCCATATTTGTGCCACATTTACTTTGGATAGTTTGCAAACAAAAGCTTTATATTTAGTTCCCTGCTGGCTCCAAGCTGGGACCACAATAAATGATTTCTGATTGCCTGTGTTCACCGAAGGTGCCAAGTGAATCAGTAAAATGTGATTTTTACACTGCCTTCACCCAATTCCTTTTGCATTGAAACTCTCTTTTTAACGGGATCCCACATGATTTGCTGAGTCTTGACAGTGATTTAGATGTGTTGTGTTCAAGCGGATTGTCACTTAATGTGCAGGCAAACACAGAGCCTTTTGTTGTTGGATTGCTGGGAAAAATAGAATTCCAATGCATCCCAAGCAAGCCGCCTTTGAGCAAAAGAAATGAGCAGCGATTATTCCCATACTAGAAAGGAAGAGGAAGGAGTAAATCACGATGTGAAATCTTCCTCAGGTGTCCTCACAACAAATGTGAATTACTCTTTATTTTACTTTACAGTGTTGAATTGATCTCTGCTTGTTCCCCTGCAGCTCATTTAATTAAACTCAGGCTCTAGCTTGCTCTATGCTGCAGGTACGTGGTGTTCCTAGTGTTTACCTGAAAAAAAAAAACAATTATAGGATTAGAAAGATTAGAGCTTCGTCTACAAATGGCTTGGAGGGTTTTTTAAATCCAGGATTTGTTCATACTTTGCAGTTCAATTAACAACCACAAAGAGGCAACTCTGAACAATTGAAAGGGTGTTGTTGCATTAGTGTGACCTTATGAGCAGCAAGCCTGCTGGCTTCACAGTTCCTGGTTTATAGTTGCTGATGTGGACTCATGCTGATAAAACCCAGAAGTATAACAGGCCAAGATAGGGGAAGCCAGTGTGTGTCACCTCGCAGAGAAATGGGATTAAGCTTTATTGTTCACCAGCTGGGAAAAGAATTACTGTATGTATGAATTTACACTGTGACAACGCTGTATTCTGTATTTACTATGAACTGACACAAAGATATTTGGAAATAAAAAATACAAAATGTGCAAACGTGTTTTGTGCTTTTTGCTAGTGAAGAGCATGATATACAGTATATGAGGGAGCTTTATTTCCAGCTTCTTGACTAACTCATTTGAAAAACAGTTACAAACAACTTCCACTACATTTGAGTTTTTCCCCCATGTTACATACCCTATGCCACTACAACATTATATCATTTTTTTTCTTCTAGTAACAAAAACGGTATGGAAAGCATTATCTCCATCACTGATCTTCGACAGACCCTCTAGGAGTGATTCGGGCAACAGAAAAACATTCAATCCAAACTCTTTGCAAAGAAAGAGGACAAAAACATCATTATTACTGTTACAGCTTTAGATGACTGAGAAGTGTAAATTAAAGTTAGTGACACTTGGAAGAGTAAACACTTCTAACTTCAAAGGAGAAAAGATGTTTGCTGAGGTCTGGGAGTCCCTTGAGCAGAAAGAAATGTAAAGTTTACCTTAGTATACTGTACCTAGGTAAGTTGTGGATTAGTAAAAGATACCTCAGTTAGAAACATCTTTCCTGCTTAGGGTGCATTTTTATGGATAGGGATATAGGCTCCCAGAGAGAGAGATGTAACTGCAGGTTGCATTGTATTTAGTTAGAAGGCAGCTCATCTCTTATGTTGCCTCTGAAGGCATTATTAGTTTAATGCTTAATAGCAGTCTGGGGTTTTCTGGATGACCAGAATGTTAGGCCTCTGAAATGCCTTGTTTGTAAATACTGTATATAGAGTAACTTGTGTATTGTATGTTTTGTTGTGTGTAGTGTAGTTTGTGTCTTGTCATTGTAATAAATATTTGTTTAACCATGTGCCTGGATTATTGCTCTTCTCACCAAAGCTGTGCCAGAGAACAAATAATTCACAAATTGGGGGTTATGAATAATTTTTTTACTTATTGACTAAACCGCTCTGTCAAATCCTGATTTTCACCATTTTCGCAACCCCCCATTTGTAACATTATTTATACTAAATATAAAAGAATCTACAAACATTAAAATCACATTTCAAAAGACAGTAAACTACCAACATTGTCACCTACACTACCTTCCTCAACGTCACCTCCATTTTGCAATACACCTATATAAATGCCATTAAATGTGCAATTCACACTTAGGGAATACAATTATTAATTAAAAGAGTAAACATAATGATAAGTTTAACATAGAAGCAGCAGTATCCACTATGCAATATTATCATATGCAAAGAGATACTGTACACTGCTTTTTTTACATTTTTAATGCTGCTGGTTTTTATTCTAGTCATACTTACAGTTACACAATCAAACCATTAAGTGACTTAATGATAGGATTATTTTGAGCTCTTTAATTGTTTTCAGCTCTGAATCATTTTGGAAGTTGCCTTTTAACTATAAACTATTACATTTTACAAGTCCAATCCCCATTATTTGAGTTAGAACAAATGTGAAATGATACAATCAAGCATCTTGTTAGTTCAATTAAGACTTTAATGAGGCCAAACAAGCCTAACAAGAGAACAATGATCCTAATCATACTGCATTATCAGGTCTATAACAGAATGTCTGAAAAGGAAGACATTTTACATTTTGGATTGACAAAGTCAACATCTGGACCTAAACCTCATCAACAAAAATATGGCACAATATAAAGCACGCTGTTCATGCAAGGAAGCTCTCAAATGCAATCAACTTGAAGCAGTTCTGAAAGGAAGAACGAGACAAAATTCTTAAAAGTGTCATAACCATGAGACTGAGGTGGAACTAAGTAGCAGCTCATTGTTAGACATAAACCCAATAGCAAGCAACTTGAAAGGCAAAGCAGAAGTGAAGGAGCAAGCTGACAGGAGAAGGCAGGGTGTGTGCAGCAAGAAAAACAAACTAGGTAAAACATGCAGGAAACACAATCCAAGGTCATAGCTGGGAACAAAGCAATGTCTGAAACCAAGTAAACAGTACCAAAGCACAGAGGAAATCCAAAAAGCAAATTAAAATCTGAAGCACGTCAGAAATCCAAGAACACAGAAACAAGACCACAAAACCTTGAGAGGCTCCAAGCAAAACATTACACCAGAGTGCAGAGTACAGTCAGAGCAGATTTTTAATAACATGAACCACCTAAGGCAGTCATGGTCATAAATTGCTCCAAGGTGGTGCGGGTCTCCCAACTGATTATACATTCATGGTAACTGCTACCTGACTGACAAGTGAGTGGAGGTGGCTGTCATGGCAATGCTAGCTCACTCCACAGCTCTCCAGCATGGGTGAGCATGACAAAAAGCCAATAATGTCACTGCTGCCTAAAGAGGTGCCACCAGTTTCATATATTTATTCACACAAGGATATTTACTGTTGGATCATGTTGGTAATTAGGTGTAGAAACCAAGAGATTCGAGCCTGGGTTGTCCGTTCGCCAAGCCAAGCTTTATTGTATGCATACAAGGAAAAATACAATGAAGATTATAGTGGTAGTTGTTCAAAGGGGATATGGCTCTCCACAACTTATATACAGTACACTTTTCTCTACACCCCCCCCCTCTCCTGTCTTTGAGGTACTTTCTCAAGAAACTCAAGGACTCAGACAGCAATTAAAACATTCCTTCCTTATCAGGGAGTTTGGTACAGAAGATGGGAGTTTAGTACAGAGAGCATGAAGCATCTGTGCTCAAGCAAGCGTGAAGGTTAGAGTTTAGCATGTGAATTCAGCAGGAGTTCACAGCCTCTACCACTATATGGGTACAGAGTAACATACAGATTCTGCTAGCAGACTCCATCATTAGGTAACCCCGATATAGCTCGTCTTTGTTTTAATTGATAAAATAAAGGGATATCTATTTTTTATTAAGACTTAATGAATATAAAATATTCATATATATATATATGTGGGCCAAGCTAGGGGGTTAACAAACGTTTTCCATACTATCCATTTTCTATTTACCAGATCTCAATCCAAACATTAAGGAAGCTTCAGTTTCCTTAATGCCTATGGCCTGAAATTTAGGAGTTGATCTTTAATGAGGAAAATTATCAAAAGCCTTCTGAAAATCTACATACAAAATATCATTTGTGTTTATTAATTACCATCAGTGATTGTTCAAAGAACACTTACAAGTCAGTGTCGCAAGTCCCACCTTATCTAAATAATTGACTCCAATGTTGATTTTCCATCACATGTTATTAAATATATATTGATTTGGGGATCATGGCTCATTATCTTTGGATTTTTTCACTGAGTTGCTCAATATTATGTTGTCAAAACCACTAAGCTGTGAAAATATACAGGCTACCCAGTGGGCAAAAGACGTATAATATACGTCTATTAAACGCATACCTTAGACGTCTAAATGTGGTCTACAATTCGTCTAGAATGAAATTCTAATATACGTCTAAAGTTATACGTCTATGTTTAGACGTTCATTATACATAAATGGTTGGAGTTCTATTATACGGATAAATTTAGAGGACTATTATACATATATGGTTGGAGTTCCGGATAACTTTAGAGGACTATTATACGGATAACTTTAGAGGTCTTTTATACGTATATGGTTAAAGGTCTATTATACGGATAACTTTAGACGTCTATTATACGGATAACTTTAGACGTCTATTATACGTATATGGTTAGAGGTCTATTATACGGATAACTTTAGACGTCTATTATACGTATATGGTTAGAGGTCTATTATACGGATAACTTTAGAGGTCTATTATACGTATATGGGTAGAGGTCTATTATACATCAAAGATAGGTTTTATAGGTGTAGAAACAAGTAAACCAAGCCAATGATTTGGTTTAGAAATTTATTCTGAAAATACACATTCACACCTGAAAAATTAAATTATACATTGTATGCAATCAATCAACAATCAACATATGGGCAATAATCATAAAAAAACACAACTAGTCTTAAACTTCAACTACAAATTCTGGTAACATCAATATACAGTATAGTAATGACAAACACAAACTAATTACATTAACACACTATCTAACTCAAAACCACATTTTGATTCAAATATAAATTTTAAAATGTACAACTTTATTTATTTATCCAAATTCTTTTCAGTGTCCAGATCTCCTGGCCCCCTGCCTTGCATATGTATTCTTCAAGTAACGCATTGCGTGCTCCTTTATATCTTTTTCTTTCGATGTAGGGTGGGACTTCAGCACCGCAGCTAGGAGAAAATTATATAATATTACTACTCAAATAAATGATGGTTAATATCTTCTTGAGTATAATCTCAAAAATGAACCATTAAGGTTTACTAAGCTCAAAGCGGAAATAAACGGATAAAATGTGGCTTGCATCACAGCAATTGAGCAATAAAGTCTGTCCTAATTAAAGAGTACCCAAAGTTTGAAAGTACAACATAGAATAGGAGTACCTTTAATTACTCTATAAAGATTTGTGTCTCCCAGGCCTCTCTTTTGTTGTTTATCTTTTCAGTTTGTGCCAGCGAAGTTGAATTCTGTCATCAGTTCATTTGTCATAAGTCTGAAAACCAAATTTTCACTGAGTTTAGACATTTTTTCAAGTGAGTTTCCACTCAACATTTATTTACTCAAATATTTAGGATCAAATGTAGTACTATAATCCTTATATTTTAAAAGACAATTTTGCAGTTTTACATCTTGCACATTCAGTGGTTAACACATAGGTATCTATAAGCTCAATTCTGTGGATATGTTAATTTGATCGAAGTAAAAATGTAATGTAAAAACATTTTTAAAAAATCAATAAGCAATACCTTGACAAGACTGTGAAAACACTCTCTCTGACATTACTGCCGCCTACTCTCTGAAGTTGGTTTATCTGGAAATAATATTATATTAGAAATAATATTAGAAGCTATTTTTACTACTAGATCTTCATTAATCAACTAATCAGACATACCCATTTACACATTCATGGAACAAACACATTTTCACGTATTAACTGCACTTTTTTGCAGTATTATCTCAGTCTAAAAATACAAAGTGACCATTTTTCAAAGTAAAAAAAAATTGTAGTAACTTTTTAGAACATGAAAACACGTTATTTTGCCATTAAAGGATAAGCAAGATTATACATTATAAACTAAAAATATGAACTTATGCCAGAGATGGATCATATTAATCAAATGTAGGCTATAAAATTATGACCCATCTGAAACCTAGAATATTGGTAGTGAATATTTTCTACACCACAGTGAGAATATAATATCATACCAGCAGGTTTTGATTGTCCATGCTGTCAAGTGCTTGCTCATATGCACAGAACTCTTCCATTGTGGTCAGCCTCCTGATGTGGAATTGGGAGTCCACCGGTTCCGTGGACCTACCCAAACGCCTCAATTCATCCCTCATCTCTATCAGGAGGCCCAATACCCGCTTCTGAAACTCTGAAATAATTTACATTTTATGTCAGCATTTAAAAGGAATTGGGTTAGGATTTTCTTACACTATTGTCACATTAGCATTACTGTAGTGTTGCTAATGTGCTACATGCAATTTATAATCTTAAAAATAAAAAATTCCCACATCTGTAGTTCATTTTAACTGTACTTACTTCCTTCTGAAAGAGGATATTTCTCTCTCTTCTCTTCTGGTCTGGACATGGTCTTCTGCCTGGGAGACTCTGAAAAGAATTCAGTTATGGAAAACATTTACTTTATCACATAACTTAATATTTCAATTTAGTCATTTAGTTTGTCATAGAACTTCATCTCAATTTCATAGAGTAATTAGATGTAGGCAAAAAATGTAGTAATACCTTCAGGAATGTTGAAGCCAGAACTCGGCACCGTTTTTTTCCTTGGGGAGGTTCTCACCTTTGATGGTTGGGCTTCAATAACATAAAAAATGGTGTTAACTTGTCTTTAAATATGATTGATGATGGTTATCTTCTAAGTACATTAAGAAAACATTTTAACTTTAATTCCAATAACCTACCTTTAAACGTACTTGAACAGCTGAGTGAGCTCTGGGAGACACTCTTCCAAGGAGAGAATCTCAGTTTGGGGGGTGGCACTGGCAGCTTCGGTGGCTTCTTCTTTTCTAAACAGAAAAAATATGGCAGTAAAATATTTCATATCAAATTAAATTATTTAATCAACTTGATCTGTAACTTTTTACAATGAATTTATTTCCTTTATTTTGTGAACTTTGAAGGGAGAGAAACTGACTTACTTGGAGTAGCAGCATCAGAATCAAAGTCTGTAATATAATAGAAAATTATCATATTTCAATATAATACTGAAAATTAGTTTAACATAGAATAAGCTAACCACAATTTTTAGCAATTTCCATTATCAACAAATCTGATAAGATTTTTAACATTTTCATACAGAACACATTTCAAAATGACTTATTTTAAAGAGTTGTAAAAAAAATCAATAACAAGGTACAAGCTAAATGAGGCATCAGTTGATATTAAGAACTGTTTAAAAATATAGCTATTGAGATTGAGATTGTTACTTTTACATACCATCAACGTAATCGGAGAACACCCGCTTCTTACTTTTGCGTTTTGGATTGGGTGTCTCATCCTCGTCTTCAGCATCCGTAACAGAGGTGGTTAAATCAAAGTGATCACACTCTGATTTCTTGTCTACAAATAATTATATTTACATTACATATGATCAAATATGAAAAGGGTATTGTTGCACTAATACATGTACATAGACAGTTACTGTAAATATTCAATCGGAATTTATAATAATTAACAGGAATTTGCTCTTATTTTCAAAGAAAGCTATACCTGATGTATGTTTAACTTTAATGAGCTTGAAGGTAACCCAAGTATCTTTATTAGGGTTGGCCTTCTCTTTGTATAGTTTTGTGGCCTGCTTTGGATCATTCGGCCACCACACATACTCTCTTCGGGCATCCACCCAGTTTGAGGGCAAGACTCCCTCAACCTCCCCCTCCTGCTCTATCCAAACTGCACGTGTCCACATCACCTGAAACAGACATACACATTTTAATTTTGAGTCTTAATTCAGATTATGGTGCTGATTACTAAACATGTGTTCGCTTATAATGATTATACTCAATAAAAACACATAATTCAATAATAAACATTCTGCTTTATTTATACATTTGTAGTTAGATGGTATTCACTACATGCAATTCCTCACAAACTTTAAAATTTAAACTTCACCATGAGAAAAGAGCAGACTGAAGCATCCTGTGTGAATCAAAGTTGCAACTTCTTCATGGAACAGGATTATGTTCTATGCCATGAAGAAGAGGGAAAAGGACATAACCAGCACCATATGGGAGACACACTACTTTTCTGTGCAACTCTTTTACAGAGAGGAATTTCTCCCTTGTATGCACCTCCAGACTATTAACATATACAATATTAAGCAGTTTTGACTCACATGGTTCAGTGAAGAAGTTACAAGTCTGAGTCTGTCGTACAACATCACATAGAAGACTTCTGTCTGCTCTTTTCTCCTTCACAAATGCAAAGTCCTCATTATCCAACAGGAAACAACAGTCTTTTTGTCTTGACAAAATATACATCCGTGAACCAGATGCTTCACAGTTGCTCTGAACTCTTTCCTTCTCCTTCATTCTCTTTACTACTTGAGCTATAGGGTTATGACTGTTCCGCACTAGTTTCTTCAAGGACTGTAAAAAGTTTTCAAATGGGAATGCAGATACATAATTTAAGGAACAATTAAATTGTACCACATCCTGATGTAGATGTCTCAAACTGTGCACATTATATACAACAAATGTTGGTCCATACAAATGCTGAGCATTGTCAACAAAGGTATCAAGCAGTTTTTGGGCATAGTTGAGATAGGCGTTTCTCTTTCTTTCGTCTGAGTCCAACATAATGGAAAGAGCAACTGTTAACATCAGAAAATGGGTGTATAGTTCCTTTGATACAACATTACGAAGCACAATGGGGCCTGTATACAAAAGGAACTGGCGGAACTCTGTAGCCTTCCATCTGTCAAGCTCTGAGAGGGATCTTGGCTGTCTAGCAAATTCCCCAGGCATCTTTCCGCTAAGAATTTCCAAATTATCAGAAATTTCTTTCCTCTGCCTGACAGACAGTCGACATTTAGGTGGTCCTTGCTTTAAGAAAATAAGAATTCTCTTGCCAACACCAAGACAAGCTAGATGCATGTAGTCAAGGGAGAATTGGCTTATGCACCCAATTCCAGCAGCAGCTAAGGGAGAAAGTCTTTGTTGGTGTTCCTTGTACTCAAAGTTCTTGAATTGTTCATCTGTACGATCATTACATGCCTCATCCCCTGTGAAAACAACTCTTCCCTCCCAGCTCCCTTTAATTTTGCATCTTTCGCAGCCAAAGTACGAATTGCGTCCTTTGCAGCATTTCAGATATGAGCGTGCAGGGGCATCACATATAAAAGCCTTCACAGTAACATTAAATACTCTATCTTCAAAGTGAATGCCATTATTGGTGAGTAACTTTAACTCCTCTAAAAAGTCACTCACATAATCATCAACTGATTCAGGCTTGGACCCTCCACAAAATAATGCTACAATGAAAGGCTGGAATTGGTGAAAAGAGCACAAAATGGGCCAAAATTGCACAGATGTAGATTTGAAGAGAGGAACTCCATCAACATTGATACACAGGTCTACAGAATGCATGCCTTCTTGGAATGTTTTAGAAGAAGATATGTTTTTCAGGATTCCTTTCTTTAATCCAAAGTAAATGTACTGACCACCGCATTTATCACTGATTTGCACTTTATTAGGTGTTTGTAGGAGAGTCCTGCAATCCTTTGGAAGCTTGTGCCCCTGACGTCTCAATATCTCCAATAAATCATTGAAACACTGTCTTTTACAACCATGCTTTGCAGACCAAGCTACAAGTTCGGTAGATAGATTTGGCCTTGCTGGGTCAGTCTGTGCCTCATCTACAAGGTCAGTAGATTCAGGACTGGGGTCAATTGCATCAGATTCATCAGAGTCAGAAATTTCAACCTCATTCAAGATTTCTTCTTCAGAAGTAATAACTTCTTCAGTGTACCCATAGTCATTTGAATCCTGGTGTGTAATGTCATCACTGACACAAGCACCCATATCACCAGACAACTGTTTCACATTCTCGTCCTTGGTGTCATCTATGTGAAAACTGTCATCTTGATCATCACTGCTGGATTCTGCAAGAGCATTTAGCTCTTATAATTAATTATTAATATAATTAATTTATTATATTTACTATATTTATTATACACGTGTAAATTAATTACTGCGAAAATAATTTACTTCGTTCACTGTGCAGAGTGCCGTATACTCCTAGTTGCGGCACACACGATACATACAGTAAAAAGCCTCAGGCACTGTGTTAGATGTGTTTTCGACGTTATATATGCGTTTATTCATGTCGTCGATTTTACGGTTGCAATTCGACGTTGATTATACGTCGAGGCGACGTATATATACGTATAGCCGTAATTTCGCCGTAAATATACGTATATTCGACGAATCAATGCCCACTGGGTAGCGTTTTCCTGAGGTTCCCCGCGGTAAAATTATTCTTAATTAAATCATTAATTATTATTATATTTGTGCCTTGACACACACAAGTCATCAGTTTTAACACAAATGGAAACAGACTTGATTAAATGCCTGGTCACCTGGAGGTCTGGAAACAATATATTTACTGTGAAATAGTTATTCTCCCTAAATGGGCATTTTAAACACTTCGAAAATTGTAACTGTTTTATTCTAGACATAAGGGCACACTGTCAAATGGAAAAATGTGCAGTGTTTTACCTAAAAATCTAAAGCAAAGAAAATAAAATTAAAACAACTACTGTATATATTGTAATGTTTGGGAATCTATTAGAAACTGCACTCTCCCTTTTTCTCTACCTACTGTCTCTCTCTCGGGTGAATTTCACCTTCGTCTGTAACTAAAAGGCCAATAAACCCTCTGCCTTCGTGAAGCTGCGAATCTGCCTCCTGCCTATTCTCCACCGTCCTCCTCTCTGCCAAACAAGGTTTGCGCCAATCTGCCATAGTATACAGTACTTGTATTAGGAAAGGACATGTTTTTGTAGGAAGTACTCTAAACCTCTTTAGGAGTTACATTTCCTGTAAATACAAGCAAAACCATGATTTGTTGTAAAAATGCGTTTCTAGTTTTAGTTCTACATGCACTTTATTATTGACTTACCTGACTCTTCTATCTACAAATGGATAGTAGGTACCTTTAAACCCATACTGTATATACTCTAGCTGGGCTAGAATACTACAGCAATCCGAGTGAAATACGAATTCGAATCTCAAACCTTTCAGTTAAGATTGCAGAATCCCCACCTAACAACTACTCCGTATCGCTACTTATCCCACGCTTTCTAAAACTTAGGTGTCTTTTATACTTAGTGCAACATTTTTAAAAAGTCTAGTTTACGCAACAGTAAAACGGTAATCCAGTAAATATTTAACACTTTTTTACGGCAGACTTTGAAAGAAAGAACCGCAAATATTACAATTTGTGCAAGGAAACGCTGTGTTGACACCTTCTCCAAACTCCGAAGTGGAAACGAAAAATAGCACCTCCTCAGCTCACCCCCATCATGCATTAAAGTACATTTTTTGGGGGGGCGTGTTGAACACAAAAGTAATTGTACGTACAGTATGTAGTCTGGCGCTTTATTGTAATTAATTATGCACACCTGTGGATAAGTGGTGGGAGGGCACCGAAGTCTGCGCAGCCGAATCAAACTGGGTGGACGCTGCTCATTAAGCGGCGTTAAGGAAGATGAGCAAAACTGTGAGCGAGTTGCTGGATAAAGAAGAAGAGAACGAGGACTGTGGGAGGAGAGGACTGTTGCAAGCTTGTCAAGACTTCTGCAAGCGACTGCACATCCTGGCGTAAAGTTTGTGTTGCGGTCCTGAAGACAGGATTTGAGAGTATGTTTTGGCAGCGTTTCGGCGACAGCGCGTTAACTGAATATTTATTTTAGGGGATTAGAGTAGGAGGCAGGTTCGTTTTAACTCTCCCTCACTTTGATTCTCAACTTAAACATACAAGAGGATTCTAAAGTAAATTTGCTAGAGACATCGTACACAGGCGCTATCACAACTATTTAGGTGTTCAATGGTTACAAGACAAAAATACTTTGCTTCAAAGATCGGGTTGGAGGTGTAAAAATAACGGGAATGGGATGAAGTGGCTCAATGAATACGACAGAGATATAAAAATATTTTTGGTGTCCTTGTGTACAGTATGTTTTGGGACTGTCAACAAATTAGTAGATGTTTGCTTCTCTGCAACCCATTTCTCATAGCCCCTGTTGCCTTTTTCTAGGGTGTGTTCGATCTGACTAATTTGGCTAGTGTAGCATGTACAGTAGTCCCTACTTGATGGAGCTTAGAAATGCTTTATATTTAAAAATATAAAAGTTCTGTCTTTCGAATCTCGTGTTTAGGTAAAAAAAAAATGTGGTGGTGGGGGACATGCTGGTGCTCCTGCTTTTGTAAGCTTTAAGTACTGTACCTCAGACAGGGGGGCGGGCACGAAGGTGCTTCGTTACGCGTGTCTTCTCGGGCAGGTAAAAGGCAGGCAGGTAAAACTGGGATGCGCGTCAGCTGTTCATTGTCTGGTACTCGTAAGAAGCACCTGGCCCTAGCGCTGCAGGACTACGAACTCTAATGCTACGGTTCTGTCTCTGCGGATGTGCCTCGTCTAGTTTGAACCTGTCAAGACTGATGCCTCTTCAGCTGGAACTGGATATCTTTGGATCCTTTAAATGTTCGGCTACATGTTTTGAGGAGCATGTTTGAAGTTTCCAAGCCTGTTTCCGGGTCGCATAAAGACTACTTAAAGTATGGGAGGGGATGTATTTATGCAACTAGGTTCAAATTATGTTAAAAGTTGCTGCACCTCTTATTTTGTGCAAGTAAAAGTACCAAAAAACCGCTATACGGTACGTTTATCGACTTTATGTAGTAAGTTTTCATACAATATGTGAAGTTCTCGCTGTGTATGCAAAGTGAGGCGGTATTCCTGCATGATAATAACAGGACGCTTTGCTAATGACTTACAAGAGATGCTGAAATATACATATCTGCTAATTATTCTCGCATACTAGGCAAGTGTACCAGAGAACAAAGATGTGTAGGTCTAGTCTTCTCCTATGAACATGTGGAGGTTTGTGCGCAAGAGGACGCATTTATAAGAGGAATGTCTGGCGTGAAAGATTCTGGTGTCAGATAGTGTAATAGCCCTCAATTTGCAATTAATAAAATCGTGATTCTTCGAAATATAAATTTAAAATGCAAACAACATGGGGTGTTGTGTCCAGCGCACTACCCTTTTCTTTTAAGAAATATCAATGCCTTAAGGGCATTAGAAAAGGGAACGAGCACATGAAACCAAGAGCATCTCATCTTGTTCACTTGGATGATAATTTGTAGGTACTGTACATGCCTCTTCCCCCACCGCAAGCAACAGTTCATCCTATACGGACGAACCTCATGATGTAGACTGTATAATAAATTAGTTTGTGCATTATTTTAAATTGCTTAAGGAGAAACCTGATCAAAACAACAGATTCGTCCGCCATGCGTTACGCGGCGCGGTGCTGTACTTCAGCGGTGGTCGAAAGCAAATGTCCCCGCGCTATGTAAAGCTCTTAGCGATGAAACTCAAGATGCAAATACTTCTAAGAATGTTGTAAATTGAGAAATGGTCGGAATCAGGCATAAACCGACGCAGTTCTAAATGTTTTGTTTACTCTGGCGGGTTCTTCTAGTTTTTGGTTGTGTTCCACAATTTCTGTAACTGCTGATTTTAGTGTTCATTTACGAGGTTTCAGTATACGCGTTACGATTCGTAGTCGTAAAATAAACGAAAAGCAACAGTGAAATTGTCCTTTTTTTGAAATTGAAATTGAAATTGAAACCTTTTTAAGAACAAAACTGTGCTTTAATCCGAGATAAAAGTAGTTCTGCCAATTCAAACACAAGAAGTTTTAAAAGCACCAGTCACACGAAATCTAATGAGTATCTCGCGAGTCAAATGCTATTGCAGCAGAAGTACAAATTACGCCTATTAAGTAAAAGAAAAATGAATGTTTATAACCTTGTGTAAATCATTACATAACTGTAACAAAAACTGTATATAGGGGTAATTTTGCCAATACAATTATTCAGTATTTTTTTTTACTCATGATTTAAAGTCCTACCTGCATTAATTGCAGGAAAGCCTGGTAAATGAAGTGGTCGAATGACGTTCAGTTTACTTTTAATTGGTACAGTAAGTCACTTTAACGTTAGAGTAACAAGTTAAGAAAGTACATACTGTAGAAAGTTGTATGGAACTAAAACTTCATGACTGAGCCATTAAATAGAATTTTACTCATTGGTCTTGGAGAGATTTTGGAAGGATGGATACTCCCGGGAAGATGCACTGCTGACCCAAACTTTCTCTATTTGGACAATATAGCTTTGGCTGTGGTTCGGTGGAGCTCCAGAGCCTTAAAACGGGCTTTATAACCTTTTTTTCAGACTAACAGACATAAAGAGCTTTATTTCCAGAGGTTTTCAGGTACCTGTATTTCTTTTGATCTTGGCATGATGTGCCTCCAGAACCTCTGTACTGAGACCTTCACTCTGATGGTAAGATGCAAATAAAGGCCAGCTCTGCCCAATATAAATCTGATTACATCAGGCCTGATGGTTAACCAAAGTATTCAAACAGCTGACCTAATTATACCTTAAATGGATTGAGTTCACTGGGGGGCAATAACATTTTTCACACCTGAAAATTGCATGTTTGATTGCCTTGCACACCAAACAAATGAAAGAAGCTAAAAACTTTTTTCCCCGATTCTCCTTTTATATACTACTACAACCTATGAAAAGATCTGACTAATCTCACTGTAGGGGGGAAAAATGCAAATATGCAAGAAAATCAGAAGGGGTTGGGGGGGAAATACTTTTTCAGGACACTGTATATTTCAATTGGCCTGTTTTAAGCCGTGGTAGAACAACAATAAGTGTGTGTAAACATTATTGTTAGATTAAGACTTTCATACATATTGGGTACAAGCTACAATAAAGCAACAGCCGTAGACTTGCCGTGATTGCAATGTACACTGTATAGTTTCCAATTGTCTCATGTTGTAGCATGATAAGATCAATAGCAGTGATTCCCCAGTTCTGGCCCTGGGGATTCACACACCTGGTAGAGCTTGGCTAGAACGGAAGCAATTATATGACCATTCTCTCATCCTAGCGTTAATCCCGCATTATCAGGGTCCGCTTGTCGGCACGCCCATCTCCATTTGGTGGTTTGAACCAAATCTTTGAGCTGACATTGCCATTAAATGCGACAGAGAATACTCCAACCGGCGCGTCGCTCCGCCTGCCGTCGAAGCAATTATATGACCATTAATTTACTTAATTGTAAATGCATATTAATTGTAATAATTACTTAATTTGGGCAGTTTGTGTTCTGATCACAAATGTTAGAATGGGGGTTTTATTTTACTTATGAAAAGCAATGGTTTGGGGCAGCATGTTGGTGCAATGTTAAGCAGTGGTGCCTTGCAGCACTTGGTAATTCCATATGTAGTGTGTGATCTGTGTGGAGTGTGTGTGTTCTCATGGTGTTTGTGTGCGTTTCCTCCTGCTGATCTGGTTTTCTCCCACACTCCAAAAATATTAGTAGGTTAATATGCTTCTGGGAAAGTTGGCCCTAGGTGTAAGTGTCTGTTGTATGCCAATATAGGCTCGGGCTCTCCCATGGCCATGTACTTCTAAAGTAGTTAGAAAATGGATGAGTGGAGGAGTAATATTTCCAAGTTTTCAGATGAAGCAACTTTTCAAGTGCCAGTTGAAGTAAACTAAGCTAAGATGGAATTAAAGCTGCCAGGACCAAGTCTGGGTTTCCCCCATGTATTACACTGTTTCTAAATCCTGTCCTGGATGACCCCTGTGTTATTAGTTGGTTCTAGTGCTAATTGGTAATAACTTACCCTGGTATAGCACTTTTCTAGACACTCCCCTCAAAGTGCTTTACCAGTAATGGGGACTCCCCTCCACCACCACTCATGTGCAGCCCCCACCTCGATGATGTGACAATAGCCATAGTGCACCGGTACACTCGCCACACATCAGCTATCAGTGGGGAGGAGAACAGCATGATGAAGCTAATTCATAGATGGGGATTATTAGGAGGCCAGGATTGGTAAAAGCCAATGGGAGATTTGGTCAGGTCATCAGGATAACACACCTATTCTTTTTGAGAAATACCCAGGGATTTTTAATTACCTCAGAGAAGGTCAGGACCTTGGTTTTATATCTCAACCAAAGACATGGCCTTTTAAGGTATAGTGTCCCCGTCACTATACTGGGGCATTAGGGACCCACACAGACCCCAGGGTGAGCACCATCTACTGTCCCCATTAACACCACTTCCACCAGCAACCTTCCTGGACTGAAAACTGCTTGTCTGTAGTGCACTGTAGACAGCAATGCATTGTAAAACTAACTGAGTACTTAACCACAAATTTCCTGGTGTTGTCCTTTGAGCTAACTGAATTACTGCATTGCTAAAACTCTTTCTAAATTAAGTAACCCAGCCACTATTTGTGCGCCTTATTGTGGTTTAAGTGCCAATGATGTTTAAGTCTTACTAATTCCATTTAAGTAGAATTAAAAACAGTTACAGAACCTGTACAGAATTGTGAGTGAGTATTACTATTTCTCCTCAAACTTAAAATATTTTGATGTTTATGAAAATCTTAAGACTGTTTTTAGAAATTACATTTGGTTTGTAACCAGTTTTCTTTGGCTTACCTTTCATGTAAATTTGCAAAATTAAGTAAGACTGAAAGTAAGACTTTCACCTTCTGTAATGTAATTCTGTTATGTTTTGTAAGTACTGCAATAAAATAAGTTTTTTTGATCCGTTAGTGGCTAAATGCATTGCCAATCTCCTACTCTGTCAAAAACCCATTAGCAAGGCACTTTACAAGACAGTTACTGTATACACATCAATATAGTAGGTTAAACAAAACTAAACATAACTGAGATTATGCCGTAGTCTAGGATCATCAGCATTGAAAGCTGAGAGTCTTTTGGGGCCTCAATTAGAAAATTGAAAGAGACCCAATACCTCTATTGACATTTGAGTTTATAGAGCCAATTGTTAATTGGTGTAGTAAGGAGATGAGTAGCGGTGTTTTAAGTCTTGTGAAGCTGCAGGGAGTTCATGCAAGAAAGAAAATTGTAGTATTGTAGTAAAAAGAATGTATTGCAGTGAATGCCCCCCCCAAAATTGTTCATGAGAACGTGCTGGGGACTACCTAACTTGTTTCATGTTGTTTGTGGTGAATGAGAGGAGGGATGTGACATGCATGCATGCATCCATCTCTCCATTTTCTAACCACTTCTTGCAATTCATGCCTGTGGGGGAGCTGGTACCTATCCTGCCAGGCAATGGGCACAAAGTGGGGATATACCCAGGATGCGAGGCCAGTCCATTGCAGGACCATCATGCGAGGACCAAGTTTTCAAGAAGCCAGTTACTCTACCAATATGTTTTTGGGCTCTGGGAAGAAACTGGAGCACCCATAGGAAACCCATGCCAGCCCCGGATGAAGATACAAGCTTCGTGCAGATGGTATCCTAGCTAGATGCTGCACATTGGCGGTGGTGGAGGGGAGTCCCCATTACCTGTAAAGCGCTTTGAGTGGAGTGTCCAGGAAAAGAGCTATATAAGTGTAAGCAATTATTATAATTATTATAAATCTATTTATAATACAGAAAAGCCTTTGAGCATATTGTTTAATCTTTTCCCACCATCTTGACTCTGTGCATTCTCACTTTTTATACTGGACTTGGCTTTCAAAAAAAGGAATCAGATGCTCCTACTGGCACTTATTTTTGAACATATTTGATTTTGCTGTTGGAGCTGCTGCACTCCGTATTCAGCAGTCTTGTAAATTGAAAGAATGGAGTCCTTTATAAATTATTTCAGACTGGGAAATTGCTATGCGAGTGAGACATTAGACCCAATGTGGATTTCAACAAAAATACATGGCTAACATCATACAGTAAGTGTAATCACATTTTGGTTCTTCCTATAGTCAATAGTTCATGTACAGTATGGTGTTGCATCTTTAGGTATTACAGTTGCTCCAGACCCTGTACAGCTATGAAACTGACACTGTAAAGACCAACACAGCAATCTCTGATATCTTACATCTTTTGCTCCAGCTGCAAAATTGTATTATTAATCAGAATTGAGGCTGACTCAAAATAAAGAGAAGTTATCTTGTGGGCACTCTGAAAGTAGTTATGTCAGGTTCATTTTTAACCATCTTAAGAATATTATCTCAACCCATCACTTTTCAATGTATGGCTAGTTGCACCCTCATTAAAATCTTTTAATAGCTTTTAATATAAAATAATCTTAAATTATTATTATAACATCTTCTATATAATCTTATATAAAATATATTAATATCAACTTTTATTGTAGTTTTAGAATTTTCTATGTGTATTTAAAACCTTATACCTGTTTGCACCCCTGTTTCCATTATACTGTATGTCATCAACACGGTACCGTATTTGCCAAGTCTTAATTTGTCTTAATTCTTTAAGCCTCTTTTGATGCTTCTTCGGAGATAGCTAAACCTGTAACATTTATTTCAGTATGAAGTGGGTTATAGGAAAATTCAACTTTGTAATTAGGTTTAATTTGTAAATTTTTGTTGTTAGGTTGGAGTATAACGGGCTAACAGCTGACATAAGGTACATGCCCTTCATTTTGCCACATTCCATTTGTATGACCATTGTATTTGTATAGCAGCCATATCGCCCTGCAACTGGCAACCCACTGAAGCTAAGCAGGTGTGAACCTGGTCAGTACCTGGATGAGAGACCTCCTGGGGAAAAACTAAGGTTGCTGCTGGATGAGGTGTTAGTGGGGCCAGCAGTGGGCGCTCACCCTGTGGTCCATGTCGGTCCTAATGCCCCAGTATAGTGAGGGGGACACTATACTGTAAACAGCCTTCAGATGAGATGTAAAACCGAGGTCCTGACTCTCTGTGGTAATTAAAAATCCCAGGGCATTTCTCGAAAAGAGAAGGGTTTAACCCTGGCGTCCTGGACAAATTTCCCATTGGTCCTTACCAATCATGGCCTCCTAATAATCCCCATCTATGAATTGGCTTCATTACTCTGCTCTCCTCCCCAGTAATAGCTGATGTGTGGTGAGCGTTCTGGCGCACTATGGCTGCAATCGCATCATCCAGGTGGATGTTGCACATTGGTGGTGGTGGAGGGGAGTCCCCATTACCTGTAAAGTGCTTTGAGAGGAGTGTCTAGAAAAGCGCTATATAAGCAATTATTATAATTATTATTGTTAAGACTATGGACACGAGTTTCCTCAGATACTTTGAGTTGTTTATTTGTATGGTTCCAACAATGAGCTCTATGTTAATACTCGCACAGCTCAGGATCTGACTTGTAGTTTTCATTAAATGCAATGCGATTTAAACTACTGCCCATTTCACATTTGTATTTTATGTTTTAGGGCAAGAAGTTTTAGCCTGTCTAGAACTCTTGCTGTTCTGCCAAAGCACTGAGTGATGCTTGTTGAATTTTTTTAATTACATCTGATTTTTCAAAGAGGTTTTTCTTGGAACATTGAAGGCCACAGCATGTACAGTAATATCCACCCATCTGTTTTCTAAACCACTTTATTCAGTACCAGGTCATGTGGGAAACTGAAGTCTAACCCAGCAAGCAGCAGGCACAAGGTGGGATACACCCTGAATGGGAGGGCAGTCCATAACAGGACACACACAGACACACATGCTCATACCATGGCCAGTTTTAACAGAAGCCAGTTAACCTACCACTTTGTCTTTGAACTTTGGGCTTGTACTGGAGTATCTTGAGGAAAATCCATGCAGATAGCACCCCAGTTCCAGAATTGAACCCATGACCCTAGTGCTGTGAGGCAGCAAAGCCAACAACTACACTGCTGCCAGTGGAGGTTAAATTGCATATTTACTGTGAACAACTTCCAGGAGGAGTAAGTCATGTTACTCACAGTACATCAAGTGGTAGGTCTTTAGTACAGTACCTGGGAAAGCTTGCTTAGACTAAACTCCTTATTTGAAACTGTAGGTGTTTTTCTCAGGTCATGGTTATTCCTATGCTGTAAAAATGGTTTTGGCAGGAATTTACCTTCTTTAACGACAGTTTTCAATAATTAGCCACGAACAAGCAGCAGCCTGCTTGCCGACCTATTCTATATACTGTAGATTCTTTTCCATGGTCTACCCATACAGAAATGAGCCAATGCCTTTAATGCCTTTCTGCAGTTATTTAGAGGGTTATTTGGGTGTACAAATAAAGATTATTTTGTAGAGTCCAAAAATGTAAGCAAGTCATGGTCAATAAATGATGTATCTTTAAGTATTCTAATTAATTTGAGTGATGCTGTCTGCTTTGGTTTCCCTTTAGTACAACATTGTTCTCATTGCAGTGTTATACCATAACTGGTCACAGAGTTTTTTTAATTATACATTCACATCTATCCATTTTCTAACCGCATTATCTAATTCAGGGTTCTGGGGAGCTTTAGCTTATCCTGGTAAGCAATATTTTTGGACTGTGGCAGGAAACTGGAGCACCCAGAGAAAACCCACATGAACATGGAAAGAAAATACGGAACAACAATTTGGAATCATTAATTGTTTTCTAAAACTAGATTCTTTGGCTTCAACTCTTGTACCTACTCATGAATGAGGAAGAGATGGTCCTCTGATGCCCAGTTGGCATGCAAGCACAGTCACTGCAAGCTACAGCGTGCCTGATAGGAGAGATCACTGACCATAGCAAGGCGTATGTCTTTCACTGACATTACCACAAGCCCTTTGGTGCATAACAAGTCATAGGAATTGTTGTTTACAGGATGGAAAAGAGTACCCTGCCAGATTATTTCCATTCCTACTTCCTACTGGAACTTAACCAGTGTGCTCCTGCCTGGGGTGTCCTGGCCACAGACTTGAACCTGGGATCAGAGAGCTCATCCTGTTTTCAGAGTTTGTTCCTTTGCAGGGTGAGATGTGTTGGAGCCCACTACCGTGGAAGTATATCAATTGCTTACAGGAAACAATGGAAGAACTTCTGCCTATGTACTCTATAGTTATATAGTCATTTTGCTTTTTTAAGTAACATTAGGTGTGGAAAAAGTTAATTTACATTAACTGTACAGTTAAGAATAATAAAAATATAATTACAACATTTTTAATCCTCTTAGAGTCTGTCAGTAAGGTTAAAGAAAATCGCCAACACTGTGAATAAAGCTCATAAAGTCAATTAAAATTTCACAAATAAATAATAGCCGAACATGATCAGGTCTCTCCATATAATTACATTTTGGTGTTTAATTTCATTCATTTTATTTTCTGGGTTTCAAATGGCTTTCTGAAAACCTTTGTATTTCAGTGCTATCTCGATGTTTTAAGAATAATTCCGAGGTGTTAAAAGGCTTTTTATGCAAGAAAAAGCAAAGGCCACTAAGAAAGGGCCAATAAACCTGTTTAAACATTTTCCTTGTATGCTGTAAATTGGGATAAGCCTTAGGAAAAATGCAGTTTCTGATTTTTACTAATATCTGTAATGTTGTGGCTCCTAGCCTTGTGTATGAGTGCTCAAGTCTTTCATGCGAGTATAGATGTCTGGCTCATACAAATCCAAATATTTTCTAGAGGAAAAGCATATTGGATATCACAGCCACTCTCCTGGCTTTGGCGTTTGTCTCCATTTGAAGGATTTGAAGGATTCTCCATTTGAAGGATTTTCCTCTATGATTATGTACTTCTCTCTTCTCTTTGTTCTGGTAGGTCAGCAAAAGAAGATGGGAGGAAACCTTAAGCTCTTCCGGATATGTGCTCTGACAGTTGTTAAGATGATGATTGTCAGCATTTTAGTGGTAATCTATTGTAAAGATGTGAGTTTTCCAGGAATGATTTTGCGCTTCTTGTTGGCAGTTGTGGACAATTTGCAGGTTCTAAAGAGCATCAGATTTTTCAATTCCCCGGCCACTCCAATGATCACCTACAATCCACAGCTACCGCACAGGCCGTATGATGTTGCTTATCCCTACAACTACACATACATTCTCAATGAGCCGGAGAAGTGCAGCAAAATGACCCCGTTCCTGATCTTAATGGTCCCAGTGGCACCAGACAATCGCCTGTCAAGGGACACCATCAGAAGGACCTGGGGTAATGAAAGCTTGATTCCTGGGGTGAACATTCTTCGGATCTTCTACTTGGGGCTTCCATCTGGAGAGCAAGCCTCTCGTATACAGGAAGAGCTGAAGAACGAGAGCCAAGAGCACCAGGACATGGTCCAGAAGGACTTTATGGACAGCTACTTCAATCTGACCATCAAGACAATGATGATCCTGGACTGGTTGACCTCCTACTGCTCTGAGAGTCCTTACGCTATAAAGATTGACACAGACACTTTCCTCAACGTGGACCACTTGGTTAAGTTCCTGGATCCCAAGGCTATCCCGACCAAGAAAGACTTCATCACTGGGGTGATCATTGAAGGTGGAGAAGCTCGAAGAGACCGAGGATCAAAGTGGTACATGCCTGAGGAGGTGTACCCCAAAAGGACTTACCCCCTCTATGTCTCTGGGATTGGCTACATCTTTTCCCTGGACTTGGCCCAGAAGATCCTGGAAAAGTCCAAGTATGTGAAACCTTTGCACCTAGAGGATGTCTACGTGGGCATGTGCCTCGAGGAGCTGAACATTAAGCCAACATTCCCCCCAAGCCAGTCTCTCTTCAATCTTCAGTGCCTGCCCTTTGACAAGTGCCTCTACTCAAAAATTATCACTATGACAGATCTAAGCAACAGTGAACTTCTGTACTACTGGACAGCTTTTCAGAAACCTGGGCCTCCATGTTGAAAAGGAGAGGTGAGTAGGGAATATGAAGAAGAAGTGGACAGAACATCAGAAGTGTGACGTGACCTTTATAAAAGCTTTGTTAATGCTAATGGTAGTATTATGTGATTCTTGCCTACATATTGTACCAAACAGTATTTCATGCCTTGTTTGGGTATGATCTCTTCCCTCATATATTATTGTAAATGATTATCTGACCTTAGTACTGGCCATAAAGATTATATCATTTCATCCAGCAAATGCTCCTGAAAGAATCTCCCCAAACATTGGTGAGGAGGAAACTAAGTTGAAGAATCCTGTCATCATTACTCAGGAATTATTAAAAATGGACGTCTTATACTTTGTCTTCCCTCTCCAGTATATACAGCAGATACTGTACCTGTCAAATATTTAATGGCATATATTAAGCAACCAAGAGATTTGTTCAAACAAACAGCTGAGACAAATGACTCTTTTTTCCACTGTTCGTGTGAATTTGTTTACAAAAAACCCTGGAATCCATCTATTCCCCAGCTTCACAAACGTTTTGGTTTATAAGTAATATACAATACATTAATCACTTGTATTTTATACCAAGCTTGTTTCTCATGTTCAGTCTTCTAAAATAGAAGTACAGTTCATATCTGTTTTGCGGTTCACAGTATCCCAGGATAAATGTTTTGATTTACCCCTAGGGGAAGAGAATAGGCAAGTTCCTGGTACAGAAACACTCTTTTTTTGTGTTAATCACACAAAAGTGGTACTATTTGAAAATAAAAATTAAAAAAAGCATAAGGCTGTACCAATAACAAAGACATGAGATGGATTTCTATTATTTTTTTCTTAAGGTGCTGTTGTGCAAAATTACATTTAAACTACAAGGAAGTGAACTTAAACCTGAGAACAGGAGATACTTATTCACACAAAGGGTTGTGGCAGTGTGGAACAAGCTACTCTGCAGTGATCAGTAAAGTTGATACCCTAATTTCTTTCAAGAAGTGGCTGGGTCAGATCATTTGATCAATTAATGACCATCTACCAAATAAGCCAGATGGGCTGAATGACCTCTTGCTTGTAAACCTTTCTTCAAGGCTTCTGCTCTTAATCCTACAGATGTACACTGAGTACAGAAGGGAACCTTCAAGAACAGTAAGTTACAAATCTGCACCAAAAGGGCTCAAGGGAGGTGGCTTCTCTACAGCCTTTGCTGAGCAGGGGAAGCAAAGCTGTCTTCAAGTAACAACATGTTCTTAAAGGGGGCAGATTCATTAGATCTCAGAAGCTTATAAAGGTTGGTGCCTTCTCAGTCCTGGGATGGGAAACGTACAGTACGCTGCTGCTGTAAGTGGTGGGGTCCAGCAGGTATACTTTTCACTTTGGAGCAGAAATTTCAAATCATTGCCACAATACAGTTGTACTTGGCTGATCAATGAAATATTTTGTCATCTGACTACTTGGTCATTAAAATCCTGTTGAGATTACATCATAATCAGAATGTTATATAAGTAGAATCTGCTCTTCAATCCCGTGTCTAAAGGAACATTTCTCTGGGTCTCACCATGATTACAAGTCCCCCTTTTCACCTGCTACCTGAGCATTTTTTACAGGGATGTATTTATCTGCTAATTATAGATTATCACCTGAATAAATAAAATACATTTTGAAACTTTTCTGAATTTTTCAGAATTTTCAGATTTATTTTACACAGAATTGTGCACACAAGGTACAACTGCAAATCACCAGCAGGAGGCACAGAAGGTTTCCTTCATTATCCCGAGCTGTTCTGGTTCCTAGCTGCAGCTATCAGTTTCTTTGGCATTCTCTTTTACTGCAACAGGAAGTAAGTGCTTTGTTGTCCATCTGCACTTTGGGGAGACACTGGGGGTTGATGTTGTGTTCAGTATATATTACAATATTAAGCGTTGAAACAATGCAATGCATTATGATAAGCCCTGCTGCAGCCTTGCTGCCACAGTTACACAGAGCTCTGAATATTGGTTCTGAGATAATGAAGCAATTAAATGACACAAGTCTTTATGAACCTTGACAGGAAATTGCAGTGCTGAAATTTAATCATGAAAAGGATGGAGATTTCTTGAGACAACTGAAAAGTGCTCAGGACCACATTGATTTTTGAAAACTTTTTTTACATCCAGATATACTTATAATGTCCGCCAATGGTTCAATTTCTGAACCACTGAGGCAGCGTATCGACTGTTTCATGAAGGATATTGTAAGTGCCTTCAGGTTTAGTTGATCCTTGGGACATAATACCGTATATATACTGTATTCTAATGCATCAGAATGCAATGCACTATATATTATTTGCAAATAATATATAATATTGAAGGTGCAATACTGAGTTAGACAATAATAGAAGAAGTGTTACAAATGAGAGGAGACCTTTCTACCAACTTAGCATCTTAGATAATCCTAAAATATCTTGAAAGAAGCCTTGTTATCAGCTTCAACAAAATGGCTGAGCAGCTTGTACCAGACTCCCACAACTCTTTGTACAAAGAGGTGCCTGCTGTCCTCAGTTTTACATGCACATTCACATAGTGCCACTTAGCTCAATGATTCTGAGGTCTGAAAAAGCAACTCTTCAGTGTGTGATCTTTGTACCCAAAAACTCCCAAAAACATCTTTAGATGATTTAAGTATTCCTGACATATGTAAAAGTACCTGCAGCTGAACCTAATCAAAGTTATTTGTATTTAATTATAAATTGCCTAACCTTTAATATTTACTTTGCTATTTACAATAACACAGCAAAAAAAAGCATAAGCTTAAAGCATAAAGCACGATCATTTTAATTTGTGTTGACATAATGTCCATTAAAGAGAAAAATGAGCTGCACATGTAGAGGAAGTCGGAAGTGAATGAAAGTGAAAGTGGATGCACTCAAGGCTGTCAGTTTGTGAGGAGATATAGCTATTGTGGGACAGACAAGTTATAACTCTGTGAAGAAATGGCAGCAAGATCTTCTGTCCTGGAAGAGGAGCTCTCCTGTCCTGTGTTATGAAATTTTCAGGGACCCTGTCATCTTGATGTGTAGCCACAGCTTCTGCAAAGCCTGCCTGGACAAACATTGGCAGACTGTAAGGTCTCAAAAATGTCCCGTTTGCAGGAAGACCTCTAGAGAAATGCCTCCCTGTAACCTGGCTCTAAAGAATCTGTGTGAGTCCTTGCAGGAGGGAAGTCTAGCTGGGACTGAAGAGCTCTGCAGTCTGCACAGTGAGAAGCTCTTTTGTTTGGCTGATGAAGAGCCTAGCTGTGTGGTGTGTCAGACTTCAAGAAAGCATGAAAACCACAAATTCTGCCCTGTGCAGGAAGCAGCACAGACATATAAGGTTTGAAGTAAAAAATGTCTTTAGAGAAGTATAAATAATGGTTTTAACCTTATTAAGTATACAGATAGTAAATATTTAAACACGAATGAGTCGTTTAATGTTTTGTTGACTCAAAAGCTGTGCTCTCAGCTGAGCACTGTGCCCTTTTTTTCTGGAATTTCACATTGCTAATGGCTACTGTATGTTATGTTTCTAACTCAATTTCCTTTGTGTTACTTGACACCAAGGGGTAAATATACTTATTTTGTGTATATTGTGTAATAATGGTAAATATACTATTGTAGCAGTTCATGTGCTTCATGAATGCAAATGTTTGTCATTGGCTGGTACTTTTTCCAATAGTACTTTTACAGAGATGAAACTCTCATTAAATCATTTATTGAGAAGAAAATAAAGGCTGTAGGAAAGCATTCAGCTATACATCCAAAAAGGGTAAAATAAAAAAATACATTGCCTGTAACAAAAAAAAACAGAAAATCTCAACTTCATGTAGGAAGTAGGCACTGAGAAATTATTTATGAGAGAATCTTAATTGTTTCATTATGATTTCTGTCTTTCTTGGTCATACAGTACTTGTGGACAGGGAAGTAAAATTGACTAAAAATGATCAAATTCAAAAATGAACTTTGTCAGTGTTTTCTAGGAGGAACTTTGAGACATCACTGAAGCTACTGCAGGAGAAGCTGGAAGCCTTTTATAATGTTAAAGAAATGTGTGACAAAGCATCAGAGCATATTAGGGTACTTTTACAATATGAATTTTATCTGACATTTAACAGGTTTTATGAGATTACAGAGGAAAAATGAATAATTATGTTCCATTTCCACACTTAAACTACAATCAAGCAAATCAAGTAAAAAACATAAGACTCTGACTTGTTTCTAAAGATCAAGGTGCAGTTTACATTCAAGCAGTTTTTTCTTGAACAAAATAAATCAGAATTGTTCTTCATTTGTTTGTGGCTTAGTTCTAATTGTCACTTTAATCACTACTTTAATCACTTTTTAATTACTTTGCTCTGTTCAGAAAAAAAGACAGGCTTGGTAAATGAAGTTTTTTCAAGCATTAACAAAAACAAAATTCTTTGTATTTTAATTTTTTTTCCATTCCAGATGCAGACCCAGCAAACTGAAAGACAGATAAAGAAGGAGTTTGAGAAACTTCACCAGTTTCTAAAAGATGAAGAGGCAGCCCGGATAGCTGCACTGAGGAAGGAAGAGGAGCAGAAGAGTCAGATGATAAAAAGGAAGATTAAGAGGCTCACAAGAGAGATCTCATCCCTTTCAGACACAATCAGAGCCATAGAACAGGAGATGGGACCTAAAGACCTTTCATTCCTCCAGGTAAATATGACTCTCTGTAACAACACTCCTTTTAATGTTGGCAGCTATATATATCATTCTGCAGTTCACAACTGGAGACCCACTGAAGCTAAGCAGGTGTGAGCTTGGCCTGTACCTGGGTGGAAGACCTCCTGGGAAAGTTAAGGTCACTGCTGGAAGAGGTTTAGTGGGACCAGTAGAGGGTGCTTACCCTGTGGTCTGTGTGGATCCTGTAAAAAGTAGTCCTATGAATGAGATGTGAAACTGAGGTCCCGACTCTCTGTGGTCATTAAAAACCACGGGAAATTTCTCAAAAAGAGTATTCTTGCCACATTTGTTCCTGGCCCTTACTAATCACAGCCTCCTAATAACGCCCATTTATGTCTTGGCTTAATCACTCTGTTCTTGTCCCTGCTGTACCTGTAAGTGCTTTGAGTAGTGTCCAGAAAAGTACAATATAAGTGTATGGCATTAATAATAATTCGTACTGACAGTAATGAAAGGTCACATTCACATACTGTGTTCCCAGTGCTGGGCTGAAACACTGAGGTGTGAATTCGGCTGTACATTTTATGCTGGCAGTTTGGGATTTTCCTGAATTCTACTGCAATGACAAGTCGTCTTCCAATTAGAGCAGAGTTTAATTCAGGAGAAAAATATAAAACAAATTGCCCAACCTGACTTCACGCTCATTGACCAGGGAATCCTCCGAGTTAACAACTGTAGTGACAGTTCTGCACAGCAGAAGGCTCTTCTGTTTTCACGCCTGTTATAAGCATTTACACCTTTTAAACCTATAAGCATTTTAATACTGTGCTGTATCATCTTCTAAGATTTTAACATTTTATTGGTATGTTATTTTATTGTTGCAGAAAATCTGTGTTGTATAAAGATCTTACTTTTCTATTCTTTAGACATGCTTGATTCAACTGTAGTCTGATCTTCATTCTGTCTACAGAATGTCTTAAGATTTCTATTTATGAATAATCACTCATATTTCACATTGATTATGTTTTTCAGAACTACAAGAACACAAAGAGCAGGTACAGTATGTGAGCTCCAGCGTGTCTTCCTCTTTTCTATTGTACTGAGTTCAAACCCAGAGCAGCATTGACTCTTGAATATTATTGTAGGGTCCAGCGCACACTGCAGGATCCAGAGAAGATTTTGGGAGCACTGATAGATGTTGCCAAGCACCTGGGCTCTCTGAAGTACAGAGTCTGGGAGAAGATGCTGGGGATTGTTCAGTACAGTGAGTACTGGGGAGCAGGATCACGGGGGGGGATTAACAGGATTTTCTGGAAAGTGCTCTACAGTAATGTGACTTCCTTTCTCTTATCCGAGATCAAGTGGAATAGACAGCAGGCCACAGGCACATCTTGCATCATTCTTCTAGTAAAACATAGTTAATGGAACATGAACTACCCTATTCACTGCAGTCATCTTTTGATTACTCACAATTATACTGAAGATTGGTTTAGCTTGTTCATTTACACCAACATTGAACTATAATTCTTGTTAAATTATTGACTTAGCTCTCTTAAGTACTTAATGAGTATTTTATTAAAATAATTTTGTCAGCATGGCTTTATGTAAATGGAACTTCCACAATATAAAACTCACATTCTCAACAGCCACTACAAAATGAAGTTTATTAGTAGAGAATATAACTGTGTGAAGATAAGGATAGGAACTTTAAATTTTAACATATGTTTTTGCCTTGGTCCTTACATTCCACTCACAATAATAACATTATTTAATAAAAAATCTAAATAACTTCTTCATTTATTTTACTACCTTTTTTCAGTTAGTTACACAACACACATACAGCATAAACTCTACCTTGGCTACAAATATAAGCCAAAGCTATTTTTTTATTGCTAGTTTCTTTCTCTATCAGCTCCTATGACTCTTGATCCTAACACAGCAGAACCTCAGCTCTCACTGTCTGAGGATCTTACTAGTGTGAAAGGCAGAGCTGAGAGACAGCAGCTTCCTGACAACCCAGAGAGGTTTGATACGGGCGGATTTGTGCTGGGTTCTGAGGGATTCACCTCTGGGAGACACTGCTGGGATGTGGAGGTAGGAGACAAAAATTACTGGACCTTGGGTTTGGCTAAAGAAACCATTAGCAGAAAAGGATCAATCACTGGGAGCCCAGAAGGAGGATTCTGGACGATAGGTCTTCTGGATGGTGATTACAGAGCACTGACGTCACCAGAGACACGACTCACTCTGAAGAGGAAACCTCAGAAAATCAGAGTGCAGCTGGACCATGACAGGGGGGAGGTATCATTCTCTGACCCCAGTGACAAGGCACCCATCTACACATTTAAAAATGCATTTACAGAGCGGGTTTATCCCTTGTTTTGGCCAAGCTATCCTGATCCTTTACAAATCTGCCCAGTGGAAGTGTCTATAACAATTAAATAACCCCTTATCATGAGGATAAAGAACAGGGAAGATGTGGAAGCCAGTAGAATGTGTGAGGGGTTCCCTTTCTGGCTGTGGAATCTTTTGGGATGACAAGCAGTATCTAAATGCATGAGATTATTATTATAACATTTGGAAGAAGGCTCCACAGCCAAACTGTTGTTCATACTTTATTTTTCAGCAAGGAGAAAACTCTGCCCATTTCTTACAGGCAAGTTTCTACATTTCAGCTCTTCGTTCCCTGGTCAAAATCAGCTTCCTACTTTTCATAACCCTGAGAATTTAGATCTCTGAACATGTGATTCCAATGGGTTATTTGCAGAGCAGTCGTTCACATAATGTGATGTTGGTTACTCTTATTTTACGGGAATATTACTGTATGTATGTTTGGATAAATGAAAAATTAAAAATAAATCAGCTTCAAAGGATGTTTTTTTACAATTAATTGTTTTCTTGTTGTAATCATGCAATAGATGTTTTTTGAGTGTGCTTGTTAAGTCACTGAGATAATTTTGAAATGTATTTTCTCTTGTAAAGATGTTTAAGCTCAGCTTTCAACAATGCCATTAATTTCAAATCTCAAATGCATTGAAAGGGGAACTATAGTCCCAGTTTTCAGATCAGTGATTAAATCTGTAACAAAATAAATTTATTGTCGATATGGGAAAAATGACAAATTTCCAATTAAGCACAAAATCTTGAATTTTGTGAAAGTACTGTAAGTTGCCATAATGTCTCAAACCCTTGGTTTTGCCACAGACGAGAGTGAAAGTTTTGCTACATGAAGCGGCCTTTCCTGCTCACTAGTCACTGTAATAACTAATGTAATCTGATCTACACGTGAATAAGTACAGGTTGTGCACTGCAGAAATATTCCAATGTGAGTTAACAAGTAGGTTGAATTTGTCTAAAGTCTCGAAGTTGAGAGCAATATGTATTGGCAAGCCAGCTTGTTTACAATGTCATAGACAACCACACAGGTTGTGTAGTTTGGAATTTTTTCTTGCCTCTGAATCGCAGAGCATGGTGCTGCCATACCTGGAAATTTAATCTATTTTGTAATTTGTAGGTTTTACATGTTACTGTTGTAGCGGCGAGGCTTATTAAAATACAGGAATTAAGTTTTCTGTTTCCTTGCCAGTCCCTCTTTCCTTCATCTCAGTGGTGCTGGGTACAGAGAGGCCATTCCAAAAAGTGTTTTTCTAGCTGATGGAGTGTCCTGATAAGGAACAGCTCCCCAAAGCTAAGATACATCAACTCCCGAAGCTGAGATGACAAATGTTCATTTCTGGCTCCTCAAAGTCTGGGAGATTCCAAGGGAGAGCTTCATCTCAAGTGGTTTACAACCCCAAGGTCAGAGTGCATGGTTACTCATCCTCCACCTAGATCAGCCAATCAGGAACTGGTAGGGCCGAGTAACCCACGTGGGTCTCTGATGCCCATGAAACTTTCAACCAATGAGTGACCTGCAGTCCCTCCAGCTAAAACAGGCAACACAGAGCAATTCCAGGGCAGGACGGCCCGCAGGCCAGAACAGTTGGGAAGCGCAGGACATTCTCGCAGCGCGCCTCCTGACCATCCTGATACTCAGCCCGGACCACCATGTAACAGCCAGTGTGTCCGAGTGCCAGAACTTTCTTTTGTTCTAAGAGTCGAGAATGGAGGTTGCCAGCGCATATCTAGAGGATCCACCCGAGGTTAGCATCAGCAGCAAGCCTCGTGAACAGGTCGGAACTGTGGACAGCTGAATCAGTATTCAGAACTAGCCCTTCATCAGGAACGAACCGGTCTTCTTCCTGACTTGCTGGGACCCACAGTCTTTTCTCCTGTGCACAAACTTTGCTAGTTAAAGCCAACACCAACTAGCCGGTCTTCAGAGAGCATCAGCAGCAGGAATCTCTCCAGCCGCACCGAGCACTGCTTGGCACCGAGCCAGAGAGCGCGGATTGGACAGCAACAAGCCTGCAACTGTTTCTTTGCTTGTGTCTGCGGGAGATCTGAATCTCCAGAGATTGGATGAGTATTCAACTTCACTGCATTACAGCTCGAGAATTCAATTGTTATCTCAACCAGTTGATATCAATTTAATTCCTAAGAGTTATGTACTTGTTTTGAGTATCTAATGTAGAAGTTGTAACCAAGTTCATTTACGAAATGGTCTAAATGAATGATATACTGAATGTATGTCCTCTTGAAATGTGTAACTCTTTGTGGCTGAATGAATATATATCTTTTGTATTCTGCTAACCCTCACGATAAGATCTGTTAGGTTTACATGCACAATTTATGTATTAATAAATGTATCCTCGTGTATTAGTACCTGTGTGTGCGTTGTTTGAGTTATACCGCATGGTTGGATTCTAATGCCATTAAAAGAATCATTTTGTGATTTACTGCCACAATTAATAATTGTCCCAGTAAATGCCCAAACCCCTACATTACAGGTGCCTCGTGAAAGGATACTACACTGTGTACATTTTATTGTGGTTGGAAATGCGCTCATCAGTGCTGATTCTTTATAACCTTGAAATATAAAATAGCATTTTATATTTAACCAATATATTTAATCCCCTTTAATCAACATTTTCTTCAGCCAGATGAGATGAGGTCATGATCTGCTTTATAGATTTTTCACCTTTTCATTTTACAGGCAAGTCTTGTTGTATGTGCTGGTGTCTTCTGTGATGGCTTAAGGACAAGTAGAATTGAATCTTAAAAATTCAAAAAAATTCAACAAGTTTGGTTTAATGTTAGGAGACTGAAAATCTTTCATGTTGCATTTGCAGTTAGAAAGTACTAAATGTATTCTTAGTAGGATAAAGAATACAAGAAAATGGTTTGGTCAAATTACATTGTTAATATGCTCTGTAGAATGTATTTTTGAAGGGTAATAAAATTTGTGGATTATTGAAGACTGATTGTTATTGTAACATCACTCTCAGGAGACATGGTGTATGGAGGGTACAGTAGACGTTTAGTGAGTCTTTTATTAATTAGCTGTTTTTAGAGAGCATGTCTCCTACAGAAAAGGTGAGAGACTTCTGTCAGTACAGCATATCCTCCTTGTAATGCCACAGCATACAGCCACAGTGGATACAACCACACAGGTGGTGATTTGTCAGAACCCAAGCACAAGAGACTAGAGAATGAAAAGTGAAAGAGGATTATGAGAATTACTGGCCAGTGGGGCTGATCAGCCCAGGCCAGTCAATAATGGGGGGAAAACATTGATCCCAGGAGAACCCAGGCTAACTGCATCCCTGACAAAAAGAAAGGTCACTGAATTTAGACCATTGGAAAGGGAGCATTGGGTACTGAAAGGAAACCAATAGTGAGACCTGGCTAACTCGAGGGTCAAGGCATTGAGCAGTTAAAAGAGAAAGTGAAGATTAAAGATGCTGGCTAGAATAGAGACTGCTTTCTCAAGAGATACGGGGCACAGGCAAGGAGCTGGAGGTGCTGTGCCAGGTGATACTGTGAGCAGGCTAGGGGTGCAGAGCGAAGATTGGAAGCTGGGATTGCTGCTAAACAGAATCTGCCCATCAGAAAACACTCATCTACAGGAGGAACGAAATTGCGAGCTTCCTGGACAAGGAGCCGACAGCTAGAAGGGCAATCTTGAGGCTGCCGAGACTGCTGCACTGGGCAACGCTGGAGCTGAAAAATCCTGCAGGGACCAAGGGCAGAAAAAAAATAAAAGGAAGCTCGGGTATGGCGAACACCCGGATAGTGAGTGTCCAGCAAAGAGAGAAAGCTGTGCAGAGTAAAGTTCAGACTTCAGGAAAAAAAAACAGCCAGAAAGCCCATGAGTCACTAAAAAAATTAAAGGAATGTAGTGCCCTCTCCGGGTGCCTTAGCTGAAGCGCACTCGAATAATGAATGCATCAAAGTGCATGCTGGGAATCGCCGCAGGGGGATGGACTGAGGGTCAGCTGGGCATGTAAAAAGTTGTGTAGGAAAGGAAGTAAAAAGCCTTTTGCTGTTGTTGGCCCTGTTTTTCCCAAGAGTTGTGTCCACCCTAAACTTGTGTACTGGTTCCTATTGCTTCCCGCGTGTAATCAATGCTTTGTTGGTTGGAGTTAATATGGTTGTTGCTGCTTTGTTGTGGCTGGACTGAGTTCCAGGAATAAAGAGGGTGTGTTTAACTCCAAAGCTGGTCCTGGTACTATTTTTCCCTGTGTGAATCCCATGGCTGCCACAGGAAGGATTGGGTATGGAGAAATTGAATAAGGAAGCTTTTAAGAAAAGGAGAGAGAAACGGGCATCAGGGAAGTCATGGGGCTGCATTGTTAGTGCAGACAACCATCCAGCTCAACAAACAAAAAAGTGGAGTGAGACAGGAATGCAAATGCTGGAATTGAATACTGAGCTAATTAACATGGATCCCCAAAACGTACAAAATGAAAGACATAACTCAAGATGCAGTATAAACCAGAAAACCCATGTTAATTTCTGGTTTGAAATAAACATGTTACCTGCGACAATGAAGAACATGTGGAGATTTAAAATAAGAACAATAGATCATCAGACTGGTTTGAAATGACAGGATGCCCATCTAGCTCATTTTGAGCTGCTCCTCACTCCTACTCCTTCACTCATCTGGAGTCTTGTGTTTCTTGAGTGCAGACACACAGAGCTTCCTGTTCCTCAACCCTATGACACTACTAATCCTCTACGGACCAGCCAGCCTTTGGTCTTCCAAGGTCGGTCTCCAGCCATTGAAGTCTTCCTCCTCATTCCACCAGGCTGGGCCTCACACTCACTCTGTCTCCAGTGCCTCACTCTTGCACTGACACTTTCTACACTAACAACACGAGTCTCTTCCGCACCTCACTCCATGCTGAGACTTAACACACTTTCTCTAATTAAAATTGCATGTACCCACAAAACCTCTCAGGTGACTCATTCTCCTTGCAGCTACCAGTGCACCTTCTCCCGACCACTGTGTTTCTAAGACATGCAGCTGCTGGTGTATCTTACACTCGTGGCCAGCTACTTGCTTGTCTCATCTACACACTGTTGAGCATCAGTGGTGCCCTCACCTCATTGCCACCACATGCTCTCCACCAGAGATCTGCAATTAAGTGGACACTACTCTTTCCCCCAATACCCTGTTTGCTGGCAAAGGGTCTCTGTACTGCCACTGACCCTTTGATTACACTTGTGCTCAGATTCTAACTCACTTAAACTTACACAATCTCTCACTGTCTACAAACACACAGACAGCCCTTCTCTCTGCCATTGTAAACAGGCTGCTGTCTCTTTAAATCAGTTCTTCTGAGACTCTTTCAGCAATGGTGATGTTTAAGAATTAAAGTGAAACAAAAAAGCCTGAGATTATAGCAAACGAGAAGACACCAGGATGGAATTCTGTTTTTTTTCTTAAGATGCTCTTGTACAAAATCAAGTGGATACTACAAGAAAGTGGACTTAAAACTGAGAACAGGAGGCACTTCTTTAGACAAAGAAGTTTGTGTAAAGAAAGTTTGGAACAAGCTACCCAGCAGATTTTTTTCCATGGATCAGGTAATGACCTCTCATTTGTAAACCTTTCTTCAAGGCTTCTGATCTCCATTCTATAGATGTACACTGTGTAGAGAAGGGAACCTTCAACAACAGTATATTACACGTCTGCATTAAAATGACTCAAGGGATGTGGCTTCTCCACAACCTTTGCTGAGTAGAGGAAGCCGAGCTGTCTTCAAGGGACATCATGGTCTTAAAGGGATCAGACTCATTAGATCTCAGAAACTCAGTAAGGTTGGTGCCTTCTCAGTCCTGGGATGGGAAACTTACAGAGAAATCTATGTTGCTGTTGTAAGTGGTGGGGTTAGTGGTCCAGCAGTTGTGACTTTTCACTCTGGAGCAGAAATTTCAAATCAGCTGTGATACAGTTGTACTATGCTGTAGGAGATTCTGACTTTTTAATGAAACATTATACTAAAGTAATTTAATATCCTATGGAGATTGTATAATAAATAGAATGTTCTGTGAACAGTATCTGTTATTTAATTTTCTGTCTAATTGGAAAATTATCCTTGATCTTGCCATTAATACAGTCCTTAGCCTGTGATCACATGAATTTAAAAATAAAAAAAATATATTTTACATAAAAGAGAGCTCTTAATATAAAATGCAAATCACCAGCAAGTGGAGCTGTTTCACAAATTATCCATAGTTGTGCAGTCCCTTACCTGCAGCTAACATATTTAAATTGGAGTTCTCCTTTACTGAAACAGACGGTAAGGGTTTTTTATGTCCTGGACTGTGGGAAGACACTGGCTCAATTCACACAGATGAAAAATGAATTAGAAAATGGCCAGATTGAAGGTAATGATTACTACTTTAGAAACGAAAAGGCGATTCTGTTTTTTATTTTTACTGTGTAAAACCTGTGTGAGCCTTGACATGTACTTTTTTAGTCTGCAGAATGTTTTTCTTTTCTTATTCCCCTTTTTGTTGTTTTTGTCTGCTTCCCATTTTGGTGTGCTTGTAGTTTGGTGTTTTGTCCAACATTTATTACAACATTAATTGTTGAGATAATTTAATGTATTGTGAAAAGCCCTGCTGCGGAAGGAGGTTCCACAGTCATGCAGAGCTGTGAGGATTGTTTCTGAGATTATGATTATTATCGAAACAGGTCTTTATGAGCCTTTGACAGGAAATCGCAATTTTGTAATTCAATTACAAATGAGAATTCTGTCATTTTCAAAACACTATAAAGCATTATAATTCGGGACCACTTTGATTCTTGAAAATTTAATTATTTTTTTCCAAGAATTAAGGAAAACATTTCCATTCCTGAAATAGACTTACATTATAGTGGTCAGCAATGGTTCAGCTTCTGAACCACTGAGTCATATTGATTGATTCATGAAGGAAATTGGAAGTGCCTTCAAAGTTTAGCTGATCCTTGGGATATGATCAAGTTGCTTTCCCCTATATGTTTCCCCCTTCTAATGCATTTATATAATGCAATATAATATATCTTGCAAATTTCACTAGGCACCTCCCTGTAAGAAGCACAAACACACATGGCTCTCTGGAAGTAGAGGGGATATCCTTTGGAAAAGTGGAAGTTTTTAAGTATTTGGGAGAAGTGGTTCAAGAGGAAAATAGTATAGAGGAAGAAATTCTAGCAAGGATTCAGGCTGGAAATTGAGATTTTCTATGGGGAAAATCAAGTCAAAACTGCTGTCACGAACAACCAAAACATGGATATACAAGACAATAATCCAGCTAATAGTACTGTATGGTGCAGAACTTTGGACTCTCACTAAGAAGATGGAGAGTAAACTCACGGGTTTTGAAAACAGTGTTTTAAGACAGATTTTTGGACCAGTGTAAGAAAATGGAGAATGGAGAAGAAGGAAAAGCAGAGAATTAAGAGAGCTGATCAGGACCCTGATATTGTTCCTACTGTCAAAGGAAGAAGACTACAGTGGTATGGCCATGTTATGAGAAGAGATCAAGACCTAATAAAAGAAATAGTAGAAGAGAATATTGAGGGAAAGAGGTCACGAGAAAGATCTAGAATAAGATGGCTTGACTCAGTGAAAGAAGATGTCGACATGAAGGAAATTGATGGAGAGATAGAATACGCTGGAGGAGGCTAGTTGGCGAAGCAACGGACTGGCTTCGGTTTGAGACACCACCCCAGTAAGTATACTAAGTTAGACTACAATAATAGAACAAATCTTGCAAACAAGAGGAGGCCTTTCTGCCCATTTAGCATACTTGGTCGCAAGTAGCTGATTGCTAAAATCACACCCAGTCACTACTTGAAAGAAGTCTGCTTCAACTGCATGGCTTTGCTAGATTGTTCCAGACTCCCACAACTCTTTGTGCAAAGAGTTACCTCCTATTCTCAGTTTTTCATACACTTCCATGTACTGTAGTGCCATGTAGCTCAGTTATTCTGAAGTCTGAAAAATAGATGGCTCTCAGTGTTTTCTTTGCACAAAAAACAGCTTTGGATGTTTTAAGTATTCCAGATATTTCCAAAAGCACCTGCAGCTAAATTTAATTCCAGAATTATTTGTATTTCAGTATATTCAGTATTACAATGCTTTTCTATTAACCTTTTAAATTATTTATAATTACCCAGTGAAACCATATTGTTCTCAAAAAGAATAATATGACCATTGTAATTTGTGTCAGTATAATTTCCATTGAAGAGAAAAACAGAAAACTGAGAGACAGATAAAGGGGGAAACTTCACCAGTTTCTATGAGATGCTTCTGAGAGAAGCAGAGGAACAGAAGAGTCAAATAATAAGAGAGAAGATTAGATAGTATTACATGAGAGAATGTCATTCATTTCAGACACAATCAGAGCTCAGAGCTGTTTCATTCTTGCAGGTAGTCTCTGTTACAACAGTCGTCTGAATGCAGATTGACACTAATGAATGGTCACATTATCAAACTGGGTTCAACTGTGTGTGAGTTCTGCTGTGATTTTTATGCTGGTAGCATGGGGTTCTCCTGGATTCTTCTAAAGTGACAGGTACTCTCCCAGGGCAGCATTCAATTCAAGAGAAAAATATGAAAAATATGCCTTAACTGGCCTCATGCTTATTAACCAGCGACTCCTCTAGAGTTAACAACTCTAGTGACAGCTTATTGCACAGCAGAAGGCTCTTCATTGACAGGATCCCATTTCAGAAATATTATGGGATTCTGTTTTCACCCCTTTTGATTTTATGTGAAAATGTATTTTAATAAAAATAATGCTGTATAAGCTTCCTCTTTTCTGTTGTACTGAGTCCAAACCCACAGAAGCACTGACTCCAGAATATTTTAACGCTACGGGGTTCAGGCAGGCGCCCTTGCCGCATCAGGTCGGCCCCCCACCGTCGGGGGTTTGAACCCAGGACTCCCGCGTCACTCAACAGGGACCCAGCCAGGTGAACTAAAGAGAGATCTCTCTCCAGCCTAGCAGCTGTGGTCCTGCTATTTCAGGGAAGGGCAGTGATGTCACCGCTCTGGTAAGCCGGCTCTTACACAGTGCCCGTCGGCCGTATGCGTTACAATATTATTGCAGAGCCCAGTGCACATTGCAGGATCCAGAGGGGGTTTCAGGAGCACTGATAGATGTTGCCAAGCACCTGGGCTCTCTGAAGTACACAGACTAGGAGAAGATGCTGGGGATTGTTCAGTACAATGAGTACTGGGGGGCAGGATCACAAGGGGGGGATTTAAAGTACACAAGGAAGACTGAGAATTGTGGACTCAAACTAGATAAAAGCAGTGGGAGTGCAACTGTGTTAGAGACCTGGAGTGGAGTGACAGATCTCTCCAGTTTACTATACAGGTGTCACTACATGACCTGCTTGCCATGGTAATCTTCTCCTGTAGTGTACTCTCTCTTTAGCTGTTGTCCTCATGTGTAATTGTCTGATTGTGCTCTAGAGTGATGTTACTCTCGTCTCTGTTTATTGATAACAGTCTAATTCTCTACAGACCAGAGACACACAGCCCTTAATAGCCCCTGTTGTTACTGAAGTCTTTCCCTTTCCACAATCACACAAGACAAAAGCTTGAGACCCTGTCCTGGATAAGGACATGATTTAAAAAGCCAGGTTATTTCTCATCAAAAAGATGCTTTCTTAATTAAAACATTGACAACAATGACACTGACACGCTTCATAGATATAAATATAGCAGTTTGAGGTTAAAATTCTTATTTTCCATTTCATAGTCTTAAACTTTTAGTTTAAGTCTCAAGTCTCCATCTATAGCCCTGTATTTCATTGACTATGTCTTTAAGCAGGTCATGGTTAATTTCTATTGTTTTTCCTGTCAGTTCCTGTGAAGCTGGACCCCAACAGAGAAGAAACCCACCTCTCACTGTCTAAGAATCTTACTAGTATGACATACAAACCTGAGAGACAACCCACAGAGGATTGATTCCTGCATCTGTGTACTGGGATCTGAGGGATTCATCTCTGGGAGACTCTACTGGAATGTTAAAGTGGAGGACAAATTTGACTTCAGTTTTGGGTGTCCATCGGCAGGAAAAGATCACTCTGAGCATAGTAGAAGTGTGGTTTATAGGTCTGTAGGGAGGCATTTATAAAGCACTGATCTCACCACAGACACAACTTAATCTAAAGAGAAAATCCAGGAAAATTAGAGTGCAATTATGACAGGGGAAGTATATTTAATGTGTAAAAATAGTATTGTATACACATATACAATACAATTGTACAATACTGTACATGTGTCATGATTATGTCTCTATGGTGTCTCTCGGCTAGCAGTTGCCCTGGGAAACTGTTACGTTCTCACAAGGGCTCACAGTTTTCCAGGGCTTGTTGCATAAACTGGATCCCCTTCAGGTGATCTGCCTTTAATGAACAATTATTCCATTCCCTATTTATCTTCTTCTATTTAAAGCTGAACACCCGCTTTAATGACGTTCCATCATTTTTCATTTCACACCTTTTCCCTGCACTACGGGTTTTTGTTCTGTGCTTTGTTTTTATTTGTTTTCCCCATCCTGTCTGCACTCGCCTGGTCTCCAGTTCCCGGGCAGGTGCCTCAGCAGCCTCTCTGGATGGTTGTCTTATCCTGCATTATGAAGCCCTTCTGCACCCCTGTCTTTGGTTCTCGACACCAGGATTCCGCTCTGAATTTGAGATCCCATTGTCCCTCAGGGCTCGGCAACAGGATCCCATTCCAAGACCAAGATACCCAAGCATTTTCCTTTTGTTTCTGGGAGCTCAGCACAGGATTGCACTACATAGCCAAGAGGCTGCCCAATTCCTTTCACAGTCTGCTCCAGTGTACTCTGGTTCCAGGTTTCACTCAGTACCACATCTTCTGTACCTGACTGCATGGTGGCCTTCTCTGTTTGCCTCCTTCTATGTGGTTCTATCCCACTTTCAGTAGTCAGCTTCCACCATCCAGGACCTTAGGGCTCTCCCTGTGCAGCCCTGCATCTCAGCTCCTGTTCATCCACTCCACTCCAGGATTTCACTGTGAGGCACTTGGTTTCCATCCTGGATATCTGGACTTTTCGCTGCTGCCTCTTTCTCCTGTGGTTCTATCCCCCTTCCAGGAGGCAGCTTCTGCCATCCAGGAACCCGGGGCTTTCTGTGTGAAACCCTGCACCTCATTTCCAGTTCCTGACTGCATGGTTCTGGCCAAAGCTTCTGGCCTTGGCCCTGGACCCCTGTACTCTTTCCTGCTGGTCTCCAGTGGTTCCATCCTACTTACAGGAGGCAGCTGCCATCGTTCAGGACCCTAGGGCTCTCCCTGTGCAACCCCATTTACTCTCTGCTTAGCAGCCCTGTCTTTGGTCCATTGAGTCCCACCCTTGCACTCACTCTTTTCTATGCTCCCTTCTAATTACTCTTTGAGATGGTTTCCTCTCTTGGTTCAGGGCTCCTTTCTGTTTGCACCCAGGCACTTCAGTCAAAGAGTGAAACCAGGGATACTGAGCTGATGGTGCATGCCTGGCCTGGTGTCGGATCAGAGTACCCATAAGGACATGCACCTTGAATCACCAGCTCCTGGGCCCTCTGACTGGACCACAGTATGGGGGATTTCTGCCTAGTTAGCTCAGCGAGACCCCTCCTCTCAGTATACCCCCTGGGGCAAAGCGCAACTGTGCAACTGTGCAACTGCGCAACTGTGCCCTGAGTATGCTGCTTTTTCTTTTCCTGTACAATGCATCAGCCTATGGGCCTGTTGGCCTATACCCCTGGCTACTTGAGGGTTGCCTCCTAGATCTGTGCAGCCCCCTTCCCATCTGGGGCTTGGAAGCCCATTCCTTACCTGAGCCAAAGGTCCCAGATTCCGGTTGGCGTGCTGGGATGAGCAGTCCTAGCTTGGGGCTGGGCCTTGCCATGCCAGCCTGTCTCTTTGATTGCCAGAGATGCAGACAGCCAACATCTCCCAGACCATTACATTTCCCTTGGTTTCTTTTCTTGCTGACTGGCTGGGCTTACCTGCTCCCCCAACCAGTTCTGTTTTTTTTTCCTCTCTTTTTTCATTCCATTACTGTCCAACTTGGGCTGATTAAGCCGCACCAGCCAGTAATCAACTAATCTATTACCACCTTTCTGTTTCCATTTTCTTCCACTTTCCCTTTCCCCTGAAGCATCCAAGCCCCTAAATCAGTCGGATCTCCTTGGGGGCTCTGCCTCTCTGATGCATCATCACCCTTGTGGCTGTAATCTGCCGCAGAATTACAAAATGTGTATACACATGTATTTCACGTGTCTAAAATTTCCTTTTATACACCCATCATAAGAAACTGACCTACCTCTATAGGTCACCATTAATATTCCTGAATTTTAAATTAATGTAGCATTTATTTTACCTTGTTTTATGATTTGTGCGTTTCAGTATTATTGTGTGGAAAGTCCAGTATTTCTAATTTTACAGACAAAATTCTCCTTTAGCACACTTTGGATCCATGAAATCCAAAGTAAATTATTGTGAAGTGAAATAAACTGAAGGTTAACTGTATTAAAAGATAATTGGCACCTATACTCTACATCTTCTTTGAAAGCAGTTCTACAAGATTGACTAAACTAAATGAATAATCAGAAATGTGAAATTTCTAGTAAATGTATACTGCCTGAGTCGTCCAATCATTGCAGATCAACAAGGATACAATGTGACTACATTCTTAGGACTTTCCAGAAACACCTTTCCTTATTTAGAAAAACACAAGAAATGTTGTCAAACCGGATCATTTCTTTATGAGAGGATCTGTGAGACAGGCAATATGAATGTTCAAGTTTTTAGTCATTATTTTTGTAATTTATCTGTAGTGTGTTTTTTGAGGAAATTATTGCTACAGTCAGGGACATAAGTCTTTTCAAATGAGGTATATTAATATCTCTTATAACCACCGAAAATGAAGTGAATCTTAAAGTATTTGTGAGGGTGTGAAGAAGATAATATTGCTTAGAAAAGCAGACTGAAAGAAAAAAAAAGTCACATTGTGACTGTGAAGAAATGGCAGCAAGATATTCTGTCCTGGAAAAGCTCTCCTGTCCTGTGTGCTGTGAAATCTTAAGGATCCTGTTCTCCTGACATGTAGCCACAGCTTCTGTCAAGCTTGTCTGTAGCACTACTGGGAGCAGAGGGGCTCTCAGGAATGTCCAGTCTGCAGAACATCTTCAAAGGATGTTCCTCCCTTTAACCTGACTCTAAAGAATCTATGTGAGATCTTCTTGCAACAGAGGAGTCAGAGATCTCCAGAGGGTTCTGAAGTGCTCTGCAGTCTTCACAAGGAGAAACTCAAGCTCTTCTGTTTGGATGATGAAGAGCCTGTCTGTGTTGCTTGTCAAATGTCAGAAAAACATGAAAACCACAAACTGCGCCCTGTACAGGAGGCAACACAGAAGTATAAGGTATGAAATAAATTTTATTGCGAAGCATATGATTGATAGTTTTGCTTAGGAGAAATGGTGTCTTTGCAGAATGTGTTTAGAAACACAGTGTATGAAATTTATAATTTAATTTCAGGAGGGATGACCATAGCCAAGTTCCATTAGCCTCAGCTGTGAGTAATTCACAATCAGTCCTGAAGTAATTTCCTCACCTATAACAGTATCATTATTATATATAATCCCCTTCTCTCCTGTCGTGGAAACTTTTACTGTTAGAATAAAGGAGCCACAGAAAGTATTCTCGATCACTTAGTAAGGTCTTTTATTTCATATTGCAATATAGGAGCCCTGCTGTCACTCTGCAGAGTGCATCAGAGACTTAACTTGCTAAAGGCAGCACGGGCTTTTTATAAAGATGTTGTAATGCAGTGGAAAAATACAACACTTAGTCCCTTTCTAATATTTCCCCTTTCTTTAGGACAAGAAAGATTACGACATAGAAACGAAAGAAGAAGTGCCAATACATATTCTGCAAAGCTTAGCAATTGCACTCAGCTAATTTGGTAATCTAGACAGTACGTCCTGTCTTGACAAACTGTCTTCTCACAACCTGTACATAGCACAGCAGTTACATCTTTGTTATATATTTTCCTAAGGCTCTTTACATTTTAAGAATCAATTTACTTATTAGATTTCCATTTCAGTTCCCTCCTTTTTATTCTTAAAATGTTTAAAAGTTAGATCCTTCATATGGATTCCCAGGAGGTTCCCATACTTGCGAAGCATTTTAATAATACATGTCATACAGCAACATAATAACAGGAAGACAAGTATCACAGCTACCATAACCGGTGTTAGTAACTTAAAGAAAAACATTCCCCATGGTCCAAACAGTGACTCTAAACAGGAGAAGAAAGCGGTCTCCTTATTCACTCATTAGTTCTTACTGCACAGGTAAATCCCTGTGGGCTGGAGCCTAGCTTAATCTTAGGGGGTTTGTCCTCCTGCCTCAGCTATGCTGTCTTGCAGAACAATTCTAGCTGAAGTTGTAAAATTTATCTTTGTTCCGTTCCTGCAAAACATCTTATTATGAACAAACAAACCACAATAATCATTTGCATCTAGGGGAATCACTCCCAAGGGTAACCCCCCTTAAAACCATATTGTTCTACCAATCAGGTTCTGCCACTAGATAAGAGATGTAGAAATCTTTCCCATGAAATCATTTTTTGACCTTCATGATCCCTTCAGGATGTACAATTAGCACAGAAGCAGCAGCTTTAGTCCACATGTTTTTCAAGCAGGATATTAACAATATGATCATAACGAATAATACCAGACCCACAAATATGTATTGAACCAGAGACCCTCTCCATGTTCCTAGCACAGACTGTAGCCACGCACCAATGCCCCAATCATCTGGATTATAATTATGATATTTTTTTTTGTTCTTCATCATAGATGTGCTGTGCTAAGTTATTAATGTGCTCAGAATTGTCTAGAATACAGGTACTGCTTAGTCTTCGCTCACCTAAACAGCTGTTTATCACCCTAATAGAGAATGGCCTAGAACTGTGATTAAAGTGGGGAGCATACAGTTAGTTCCATTCTAATACATTTGAGTTACACTCAGACTAATAACAGAACTATTTACCCATGCCAATAAACCTAAATAATTAACTCTATCAAAGGGGATTACTCCCATGAGCATCTTTTATAGCAATACAAACCCAACATGAGCTCTGATTATTATTTGTGGCTGATTGATAAAGTATTGATTCCATATCACCTTTTATCAAAGTAAAACTCTTTACACTTAACAGGCACACTGTTGGCCCCCCTCAGGAAGCTTGACAATCACAGAAACAGTAACAACATAATAATTAATGTTCACTCAGTCTCTGGTGCAGTGGCTCAGTGGCAGTGCGATGAGTAGATCCAGCGATCTTATCCTGTCACTCAGATGGCAGAGTCGGTAGTCAGTTGCACTTGATATGGTCCCTCCCCAGCGGGGTTGCAACATCTGGCAGGGTATATCTTCCTCACCCACACCCACTTGTCAGGTCACGTCTTCTCTCTACTGGAGGTCTCCAACCGTCCAGCACCTGTTCACCAGTCCCGTGCACCGCTTCAATTAACAACCTACAATACTACAATGGAGAATGAGATAGCAAATTCAATGATCCATTAGCCAGATTTGGCCCTCCAGGAAGTTTAATTGGTTGGCCTGTGATGATATCAAACAGGCTCTGTTACACAGTTCTGTTTGATCCAGCCCGCAGGCTACACAGGACAGCAGGCAGAACATCTACCCATTGCGTTCTTTCACTCTGATGTTTAGTCAATCTTTCAGAGTTCTGTTCCTTTGTTCCACTGTTCCAGTAAACTGAGGGTGATGGGTGCAATGAAGGTCCCACCTCACCCTGAACAACGCAGCCACAGCCTGACACACCTTCCTTGTGAAGTGTGTCCCTTGATCATAATACAAGCGGCAGGGCAGTGCCCACCGAGGGCTTATCTCTGTCATCAAGTGTTTGGTAGACACAGAGGCAGTGACAGCAACCCACTGGGAAAACAGGTTTTCCCTTTACAATTGTCAATTTGCCAGTGCATGAAAGGTTCCTCAGGAGCAGGCCTTTTGTACTGTAGCACCCGCACCTGAACTGTAGTTGAGTTAATTTGACAAGCCTCACATCGAGATACCACATAATTGGCTACTGCTTCAGACCCGGTCCCCACCCAGTTTTGGGTAACTGGCACACCATTTGACTCACACCCGGGTGTCCGACAGAGTGCATTTGTCTGGCTACAAAGGGCATTAAGCTGTGAGGGCATGCAGGGCATCCAGTGTGCTGGCAGTACCACACCCAATCATCGTGCAGCCCCACATTCTTTTCTAACCATGTCCATTTCTCTGCTTTAGAGGCCTCAGCCTGAATGTCCTGTAGCTGTCCCCTTTTCACCAACAGAGGTCTCACAGAGGTCTCAGACTCCTGCTCTACCAGCACTGCTCACCTGACAGCTGCATCTGCAAAGTTGTTCCCTCGAGTTACTGGAAACATTTCTTTATTATGTGACTTACACTTTACCACAGCTACTTCAGTCAAGCTTCTAACAATTCAGAGAGAAACCCAGAATTCTTAACTGGAGTCCCCGCCGTGTTGAGGAAGTCCCTATTCCTCCACCGCCATCCAAAATTGTGGCTATTATTTTTTTTAATTTATTTTTTTATTATTATTCACAGTTTATACAGCCAGGCAGGTAGGCTGCACAACACATAAACATGGCTCCTTGGCCACCGCACCAAGGGGTCCTGAATAATAACCCACCAGACGATGCCTACCTCCATGCTCCTGCACCAGCACAGCAGCTCACAACCCATTTCTTTCACTTACAGATAGATTACATACAGATGATCCGTCCAGGGCCAGTGCCTGCAAGAAAGCTTGTTTCAAAACATTAAAAGTGGTTTCTGCTGCAGGGGTCAAGGCAATTTTGCCTTTAAACTGCACTACCACCCTTAAGCCAGTTCGTCACCAGGCGAGCTCATTCTGAGAAGGAATTAACCCTGGCTTTATCATGTAGTTGGTTTTGTAGTGTTTCATAGCCGTTCAGGGACGCCAAATATGTAATCATAGTGGCTCTCTGAAGGCACCAGTTCTGTAGGGTTTGGGCATTTACTGAGACAATTATTAATTGTAGCAGTAAATCACAAAATTGATTCTTTTGATGGCTTTAGAATCCAACCATGCGACATAACTCAAACAACGCACACACACAGGTACTAATACACGAGGATACATTTATTAATACATAGAATATGCATGTAAACCTAACAGATCTTATCGAGAGGGTTATCAGAATACAAAAGGTATATATTCAATCAGTTACGAAGTGTTACACATCAAGAGGACATACGTTCAGTATATCATTCATTAAGACCGTTTCGTAAATGAACTTGGTTATAACTTCTACATTAGATACTCAAAACAAGTACATAACTCTTAGGAATTAAATTGATATCAACTGGTTGGGATAACAATTGAATTCTCGAGCTGTAATGCATTGAAGTTGAATACTCATCCAATTTCTGGGGATTCAGATCTCCTGCAGGCACAAACAATCAGCTGCAGGCTTGTTGCTGTCCAATCCGCGCTCTCTGGCTCCGTGCCAGGCTGTGCTGTGCGGCTTGCGACGGTGCGCTGCTGATGCTCACTGACCGGCTAGTTAGTGTTGGCTTTAACTAGCAAAGTTTGTGCACAGGAGAAAAGATGACTGTGGATCCCAGCAAGTCAGGAAGAGGACCGGTTCGTTCCTGATGAAGAGCTAGTTCTGAATAGTGATTCAGCTGTCCACAGTTCTGACCTGTCCACGAGGCCTGCTGCTGGTTACTCTCTGGCAACCTCCACTCTAGACTCTTAGAACAAAGGAAAGTTCTGGCACTCGGACACACTGGCCGTTCCGTGGTTGTCCGGGCTGAGTCTCGGGATGGTCAGGAGGCGCGCTGCGAGAATGTCCTGCCCTTGGGAGCCTTCTGCTCCTGGGCCGTCCTGCCCTGGAATTCTCCTTTGAATTCCCTTTAGAACAGTCCACAGAATCCTCTCCAGAATCTTACTGAATCTCCCGAATCTGAATCTTGTTGAATCTGAATCTCCCAGGCTCTCTGTGTTGCCTGTTTTTACCTGGAGGAACTTCAGCTTGTTGATTGGCTGAAAGTTCCATGGGCATCAGAGTCCCACGTGGGTTACTCAGCCCTACCAGTCCCTGATTGGTTGATCAAGGTGAGATATGAGTCACTTAGTCCTGACACTTAGTAATACAGTCCAGATGTCCATCCGGCACTCCCTAGACTGATAGGCGCCAGTGGATGACCATTGATCATGATAGCCAGACTTAGCTAAGTGCATCCCCCTTTGGGAGCTGTCCTAGGAAACCTTAAATCACCCTGCACTAATGGTCTCTCTGTGGCTGCACCACAGAGATGAACAGAGAAATGGGGCCTCATTTGGGAAGCTCAGAAACACTTAATTCTGCCTTATTATTAAGCCTCGCCGCTACAGTTTTATACCCTTTTTTCCATCAGAAGATCTAATACTTGGAGTAGCCCGGCCTTATGGATTCCCTCATTAGGTAAAACAATCACAATATCACATAGCTCTATTGAGGTAGTTCACATAAATCCTATTTCATACAGTAATTCCTTATAAATGCTGCAGGGCATCCCAGCCCAATAGGTCTGGGGTGTCCTCCACCCACATCAGTAGTTGAAACTGTACATATTTTCCCAAGCATACTGTGATGGCTTGTATCTGCTTTAAACACAACCCTTGCCCCCCTACTCCTGTAGCCTCCTGTTACCCGTTAGAAAACTTTATATCACATCTTTATGCTGTTTCAGTCGAAAAACAGGACAACTGTGCTCCTGTGTCCCCCAGTTACTGCACACTGTAAGATTATTTCACTTTTATTTAAATCCTGAGATAAATTTAGGAAGGCTACAAAGGGGCTTACTAGATTAAAACTATTATTTCACGTTACAGCTTCTGACATGTTCTTTAAATGTGAAATCAAGCCTCTTTCTTACAATTTCTCCAAAAAACGCCTTTTTTTTTCAGTAATTGCGCACCAGCTTATTAGTAGTTTTATTTTTGGGGTTTTGTCCCCCAGGGCTAGTTAACACACCCCCCATCTGGATATGCCTAATCGGGAGATTTATCCCAGTGCTCATTATCTCGGTATAATATTATAACGCATACCAGGGCTACCCAGTAGTGGTCCCACCGGTAGAAATGGGGCGACTGCCCGCTACTCCTGCCCAGCAGATGCCCCAGAGAGGAGAGGCTCTCCCCGCCGGAGCTGGCCAGCTATTCCCACACCCGCCGGTGCTGGTGCGACCAGGTCGCTACGACGGGGAAGCGCCTTGGGAAACATATGAGGTGCAGTTCCAGCTCGCGGCCTGAACGAATGGCTGGAGCCGGGCAGAGATGGCCAGCCACCTGGCGGCGGCACTGGAAAGAGCGGCCTGCCAGTTGCTCCTGGATGTCCCGGAGGAGGACCGAGGCGAATACGCGGCACTGGCAGCAGCTCTCCAGCTGCGCTTCAGCGTGGAGGAGACGCCGGACCTGATGCAGGAGAGGCTGGCCCTGCGGCAGCGCCGACCAGGAGAGCAACTGGGCCCAATCGCCGTTGATGTCATGTTCCTCGCCCACCGAGGATACCCAGCTTTCCCCTGGGAGGTGCAGCGGGGGATGGCTCTCCAGGCCTTTCTCAAGGCCCTCTCACCCGAGGAGCTGCGGTGCCACGTACAGGTGGCCACACCGGCCTCACTGGAGCAGGCCTTGGCCCTTGCTACACGGGTTGAGGCCGTGTTCGAGGTGGCTGGAAGCGCCAACAGACACAGTGCGCCCTGCCCTGCTGACCGAGGCGGCGACGGAGTCCAGCAAGGGGGGTGAGGAACCAGCCTGCGCAGCGACCCCCACGGAACAGCCCCGCAAAGCTGTTTTGCCAACGCTGCGGGGAGAGGGGACACCGGGCCCGGGACTGCTGGGCCCCGGAGCCTCGCATTCCTAGATCGGCGTAGGGAAACGGGAACGGAGCGGCTCAGTGCGAGTCCGGAGAGCGCTGTGAAGACACCACCGTGGGGCAAGTCAGCTGTAGCCGGGGCCTGTACCTCCACTGCCGAATCGAGGACCAACCCTGCCTGGCCCTGTTTGACACCGGCTCATCAGTAACACTACTCCAGCCTGGCATCCTCCCCGACACCGAGGGCACCAACCCCCCAGGATGGGAGGCTTCCAGCCTGCAGCTGAGGACCGTGACAGGACAGCTTGCTGCAGTCTGGGGGAAACAGGTGCTTGCCTTCCGTCTGGGTCCAGCAACGGTGCGCCACCCCTGCTACCTTGCACCCATTCAGGAGGACTGCATCTTGGGGTTGGACCTGCTGCAGTGGGCAGGGGCCAGTTTAGACTTGGGCCGGCAGGAGTTGGTGTGGCAGGGAGAGTGATTTCACCTGGTGGAGGGCAGGCCTGGCGAAGGCCGGAGCCAGGGGAAAAAGAGGCAGTGGCGGCGGCGGCGGCGGCAGTCGTTGGCGCGGACCAGGCCTGCGAGCCGGGGAGTGAGCGTGCTGGATCCTGCCCCCGGGTCACCTGGGGGGCCAGACAAGGTGGAGGTGGTGGGGGCTGAGCGTTGCGTGGAAGTGAGGTGCGCCGTTGAGGACTTCTACCAGCGAAGCTGCGAGGGCCTCAACCGGGACCAGCGGCAGTGGCTCCAGGTGCTACTTGCCCAGAACGAGGACCTCTTCACGGCGAGGGATGAGGACTGCACCCGCACTGCCCTGGTCCAACACGACACCGGCGACGCTTGGCCCATCCGCATCCCACCGGGACGCATGGCTCACACCAAGCGGACCACCGCCGAGGAAAAGATCCGGGAGATGGCCGCAGCGGGGGTGATTGAGCCCTCCGCGAGCCCGTGGTCAGCGCCAGCTGTACTGGTCGGAAAAAAAGACGGCTCGTGGAGGTTCTGCATAAACTACTGCAAGCTGAATGAGGTCACCCGGAAAGATTCCTACCCCCTGCCGAGGATAGACGACGCCTTGGACTACGTCACCGGGTCAACCTGGTTCAGCTCCCTTGATCTCCGCTGAGGCTACTGGCAGGTACCGCTCGCTCCCAATGCTCACCTGAAGATGACCTTTTCCATTGGCCAGGGCCTCTGGCAGTTTACTGTCATGCCTTGTTTGTCCTGTGCAATGCCCCGGCGACTTTCGAGAGGCTGATGGAGAGGGTGCTGGCATCGGTCCCGCGGAACCAGTGTGTGCTGTACCTAGACGAACTGCTGTTCATAGCCGGGGTTTCGACCAGGCCTTGACGAACCTCCATGCGGTGCTGGCCTGAGGCTCAACCCCCGCAAGTGCGAGCTCCTGCAGCGGGAGGTGACCTTCCTGGAACATGCTGTTGGACCGCGAGGGGTGGCTACAGACCCAGGTAAGGTCACCGCAGTGAGGGGTTGGAGCTGCACAGCCTTCTGGGGTTGCCTTCGTACTACCGGAGGTTTGTCCGGGACTTTGCCAGCATCGCTGCCCCGCTGCACCGCCTCACCGACAAGGGCCGCTGTTTTGACTGGGACTCAGGTTGCGAGTCGGCTTTCGGCCGGTTACGTGAAGCTTTGGTGGGGGCCCCCGTGCTGACCTACCCCGATCCACGGTTACCGTATATTCTGGATACCGACGATGGGGATGGGGGATACCGATGGGGAGTGGGTGGTTCCCTACTACAGTCGGGCTTTGAATAAGGCTGAAAGGAACTACTGCGGAACCGTCGTGAGCTGCTAGCGGTGATGGCGGCGGTCCGCCATTTCAGGCCGTACCTGTTGGGGACCCGGTTCCGGTTGAGGACCGACTATGCGTCCCTCACCTGGCTGCTCCACTTTAAGGAGCCAGAGGGGCAGATGGTGCGATGGGTAGAGGTCCTGCAGGAGTACGACTGCCACAACTCATGCGCTCTCTGGCCCCCCTCCAACAACAGCAGGTGGGGGCTCCTATGGAGTGGGTGAGGGTAGACGTTTTGGTCCTGTTTCCGTGCACCGAGGCCGGGAACCGCTATGTCCTGGTAGCAATGGACTATTTTACCAAGTGGCCGGAGGCCTATGCCCTCCTGGACCAGAGTGCCCCCTCTGTGGCCGATGCACTACTGGAGGGGATGTTTGCCAGGCTAGGGGTGCCGGAGGAGTTACACAGTGACCAGAGGCATAACTTAGAGTCCCAGGTCTTCGCCAGAGTGTGCCAGCGCCTTGGGATCTCTAAGACGCGGACCACCCCGCTGCATCCCCAGAGCGACGGGTTGGTGGAGTGGTTCAATCGGACACTCGCCACCAAGCTGGACACCCTGGTGTCCCGGCACCAGCGGGACTGCACTGAGACCGCCTGGCACCCTACCGGGTGTTCGACGTCGGCGGGATGCCAGACGCTTCAGGTGGGGGCAGTGTAACGCCCTCGCCCAGTGGTAAGGAGGAAGCGCACCTAGACACTCATGGTACCGCGAAGCAGGCTGGGAGTTGTAGCTGGGGGGAGTCTAAGGGTCAGCACGATGACCAGCAGCTGACCCTGCATATGTAAATAGTGTGATAGTAGTTTTAGTGTCCTGTATAGCTCTATAGGTGTATAGCCTGTAGTTAACAAGTTACCACCTTATCCATGTGTACGTGTTCCGTCGGTCTCCTCATGTGTGTGTACATCCTGTGTTTGGTTTTTGTGTGGTTTCGAGAGGAGAATAAAGCAGTCGCTTGGTTTACTATCACGTCTCCACTAGTCCTTTGTCCTGAGGGAACCTGAAAATGCTACATTGATGTCAGCAGTGGGATGTGATAGCCCTTCGCTGAGGACGGTGAGTTAAGCAGGGGAAAGTGTAACGTATACGGCCTCCATTGCTTGCGAGAGCTGGCTTACCAGAGCGGTGACGTCACTGCCCTTCCCTGTGAATAGCAGGGACCGCAGCCACTGGGCTGACGAGAGATTTCCCTTTGGCTCAAGAGGCTGGGTCCCTGTTGAGTGATGCCGGAGGCCCGGGTTTGAGTTCCCGAAGGTGGGGGGCAGACCTGATGCATCAGCGGCGAGGGCGCCCACGTGAACCCTGTAGTGTTACAATATTAAAGTCGCACTATAATTGTGACAAACTGGTGGCTCCTTTTTCTCCTCCTTGGGAGTCTTTTTGCCTCCCATTTGCAGCGCTCGCACCTCTGCATACATTCTTCGTGAGTTATTAAATCAAATATCTCCTCTCTCCGTAATATCAGGAAAGCATAGCTGTGTATTCTTGGCAACATCAGGTTTTAATCCACTCAAGTAAATTTGCCTTTTCTTTTTCTGCATATATAACTTCGTTTTGTTCAGCCATTGCTTTTAGCTTTTCCGTCAGGGATTTTTGCGTCTCATCCCATTCCATTTTCTCTATGATGTTCTGTTGAATTCTCAAATATTCCTCTAAAATAAAACCCTTCTCTGTTTATTTTTAGCTCATTGTTCATACACTTTTCTACATTCCTGTTCAGCCTAAATTCCATCTGACAGTCCATATTTCCTTTTAGGTTTCACTTTGCATTAATCTAATTTTTTTTAACACCCAGTCACACACCTCCACTAATATTTTTTTTCTTCACACCAAACCATTTTCATGTCTCCCATGTGCCCCGCGGAATCCCCCAGTCGAGACAAACTGACGAACTATCACAATTCAGGAAATCCTGGCTTTAATAACACACTTGAATCGAGTTACCACCCTCGGCTCTCAGCCGTACTGCAGTCGTGTACCATGATACAACACCTGACCAGGATCTTTTTGCACGGGCAGGGCGAGACACTATTCCTTCAGCAATCCCTCTTTTTCTACCCCACCTTCACAAAACAGGCGTCTACAAACACATACACCATAAACTCATTTTTCTTTTGTACTAATTTCAGCTTCAGAAAAACCCTCGACAGCAACATGGAGAGGATAAGGGACTTTTTAAGAGGAGTCCTTACCTCTTTTAAGAAGCGGCCGTCTAACTTTTCCTCTCCATGTTTGTGTGGTGTTCCAGGTTTCTCCCACAGTCCACAAATGTGGTGGCAGGTTAATAGACTTCTGGGAAAGCTGGCACTGGTGTGATTGTGTGCCCTGTCCAGGGTTCAATCTTGCCTTGTGTCCAGTGCTTCCTGGGACAGGCTCTGGGTAACTGCGACCCTGAATTGGATAATTGCTTATTTACAGTGATGTTGATGGAGTTCAAATGCTACAATGCATTTATATTAGCTGAAAGTATAATCTTAAGCATCTCTTTTAAGTGGTTTAAAATCAGGGTTCCTTTCTATACAGTATGTCTCAAACCCTCAAAATAACTTCACATTACAAATTATTTTGTATGTGTTTAATTTATTAACATTGTAGCAATTTCTTATTTTCATAATACTTGAGTTATATTAGCTATAAAAAGTAATGTTTTAATTTAGATGGATACTTCTTTATCCTTTGGGTCATGTATCGGCCAATCTGCCTCCTCCTTTTGAGAGGACGTTGTAAGCCTTTAGGAACAATTTGATCTAGCAACAAGGTTATGTCACTGTAATTAGGCTTAAGACAATCAATAACAAGGCTTAACTTTCTTTTAAATTCTTTTCAATCATCAGGCAATTTAGGAAAAGACTTGACTAATGCAAATAATTCACTAGGAGACCAAGGTCAATGTACATATGTTGGAGTTCCTTCTGGACCTGTAAAAGTGCACATTGGCATTTCGCGAACAAGGTCATTTGCCCTGAACCCAGTCTTTTGTCTGATTCTGCAGGTGGAGGTTGCTGCAATTGTTGAATTTGACATTGCCCTCTTTGTGAGCGCATGTTTGCAGATGGAGGATCAATTACAACTCCCCATTTGCCAACAGAATAGGCTAGTGGAGGTGCACTGGGAGAAGCCTGTGGAGGTGGACGATATGGATTATAATAATGAGGGTTCCAGTCATCATGATCATGCTCAGAGTAAAAAGGCTTTGGCTCCGGACCACTTTCTAATTTCGGTGGAGACTTTTTCTTTTCAGTACGCATGGCCATGACTTTAGCTGCAGCTTGCTGTTCTTTATTTTCAAGACTAGCCTTTTTTGAAGCTTCCCATCATTTCTGTGATTCCTCTTTCCATGACATATAAGTTTTCCAATTCACTTTCTTTCCTTTCTTCTCCTTCTCTTCTAACTTTCCCCTTAAAATTTCTATTTTATCCCTGTCATATGTCCCATCTTCAGGAAACTTCTTTTTTCTAATTCCACTTTCCCCTGTCCATTCTGACCACTTACAAAGATCCTTCATAGTTAGGGGCCCCTAATTATCATATATAAATCATGTACAAGTTCCCTTTTGAGGTACTGGCACATTTTGAGAACTCTGATTATTTCACATATTTACTAAGAAACTGCCTATATTTTTTAAACAGCAGAGGTTTCATGATCCAAATACATTTGTCTCCTACACAAATGTTAATAAGTTCCTTATAAGTAATACATGTGGTTCAAAAAATAATTCTGGAGTTTCCTTCTCTATTTTCTATATACTTACACTTATGTTCTACTTTGCATATGCAAAAATCTATTGTTATCCCTGGTGCCTCTTTCAGTTGATAAATATTTTCCCTTGCACCTATTACCCTAGCTTCACAGTTCATGAACATAAAAATATTTTTTCTTCTGCCGGGACTCTAACCCAGACTATAATCTTTTATTTTTCTTCTGCAGGGACTCTAACCCAGGCTTAGTGGGACTCTAACCCACCTGTTCCTGCTTCTCTGAATTTGTCGTACATGTACTTTTGCTGGACAGCTCGGTCCACAGAAAGTATTCTCGATCACTTAGTAAGGTCTTTTATTTTTCTTCTGCCGGGACTCTAACCCAGGCTTAGTGGGACTCTAACCCATCTATTCTTTTATTTTTCTTCTTTTTTTCTCTTCTTTTTAGAGGTACATACTGTAGATTTCCATTTCACTCCCTCGCACATGTTTTGCATCCTCCTCCACCCCATCTCCACCCCATCTCACTGTGCATGGGGTTCCTAGAGTCCTACTCCTATGGCTAGGAAGATATCCCTCAGCCAAACATGTTAAACCAAATTTGTTGTAATTAAATCATCCCATAAACCTTTTAGTACACTTGATTCGTGGGTGTTGTTATTCCTTGTGAAATGGTCGTTAGTAGGGTCAACAGAAATGGCACATTGTGTTTTTTGCTTCTTCACTGAAACAAATAGTTAATTTGAGATGTACTGGTAACTGCCAAAATAAAGAAAACACCAACATAAAGTGACTTAATAGGGTGTTGGGCTATCACAAGGTGCCAGAGCAGCTTTAGAGTCTGGAACTGTGCTGGAGGGATTCCACACAATTATTCTACAAAAAAATCCATCATTTGGTGTTGTGTTAATGGTGGATGAAAACACTCTCTCTGGTTCTGCTTCAGAAGCCCCTGTAAATATTCAATTGTGTTAAGATCTGGTGACTGGGATTGTCATAGCACATGATTTACATGTTTTCATTTTTATGCACATCAGACTATTCATTAACCACCCCTGCCTTGTGGATGGGAGCAATGTGATCGTGGAAGATTTCACTCCTATCAGGATATCCTATGCTTCACCATAGGATGAATGTGATAACCCAGAATTTTCTACTTATAGGCATTTACCATGCCCTCTCTGGGGTTGAGTGGACCTAAAACGTGCTAGAAAAAATCCATAGCAGAGCCACTACAAACCTTCACTGTGGGGTACTCAAACTTGTAGTTCTTTTAGTGTGAACCACACATGTACTTGTCTGCACATTGAGAGCAGGGTGAAGGAAGACTCATCAGACCAGATGAGTTTTTTCCACTGCTCAGTAGATTGCCTGTGTTCTTTGCACCACTTTACTTCTCGAAAGTGCATTTTAGGTGTAATAAGAGGTTTATGGACTGCAACCCAACAATACTATCCATCTCTGTGATGTTCTTGGTAGACTGCACTTTATGAAACTGCTTGCTCACACCTTAGATTGACATTTGCAGTCAATTGATTCAGAGTTGCTTATTGTATCTGTTTTGCCTCAAACCAATGCACAGACATCACAGTTGAAGACTATGCCACAGTTGCCCCTTGTTGATGATGTCTTCCTTCAGACTTCCATATCAACATCACCTTAGCAACTGTTTCTCATGAAAAATAAACAAGCTAAGCAGTCTTCATCACAGAACCTCCAAACATGCTCCTACAATCAGCCCTCTCTCAAAGTCATTGAGATCTCTTCTTCTAGCCGTGACAGCCAAAATAATGGGCAATTGGTCTTGCCCAGCATGTTTATACTAAGTTAATTGCTTAATTTACTCAGGAACCACAACTGTGTGAAGCCTCTGCATTCAATATACTTTGTATTTCACATTTACCTGTAGGTGTCTTGTCTCTAATTTCAACATGTAAGACACACTTTTTACCAAAGGGGCAAAATAAGAAACATGTCTGTATATTCAATAGGTTATATATATATATGCTTTATAATACATTTATACTATTTTCCTGTCATCCTGGAATTATCTACTGGCCAGGTAACAAAGATATTCCACAATATCAAAAATTTTAATAGCTTGATCATCTTTTTGGTTCTTTTTATGGGGGCTGGTCAGTTTGAGTAACCGGTGCTGGATGGCATGAGGACAAAAATAGCTACAGTGTCATGTTAAGGGTGTTTAAATATGTGTCAGATCCTCTGTTCATGGAGACACTCTATGAAGAACAGGAACACAAGCAGCTGTTTGTGCTGAACTCCAGTGAGCTCAGATTACAGGATTCAGGTGAATTGAAATGAAAGAAAATATGTTGTTGGGCTTTTTCTGTTATATATTATTGAAATTAAACATATTTACCATCCTGTATTTGTGTGGTGATCCTGTGTGTGGTCATGGGGCTACAGTTCATAAAGAGGCAGAAAGAATGCAAGAGATGATACCTTTGCTTATTTGAAGACAATATTTAATACTAAAAATCTACTTTATATGACTTAAATAGAATGAATCATTTTGCATTATATTATATAGTTATTTGTAAAATATAGATTTAAATCAATACAAATCTAATCCCTGATACTGAACAAAGACAGTATTACTTGTGTTGTGATGCCTTTAATCCATAGTTCTTGTGTTATAGTATAAACTCTAATATTCTGTTACAGAAGGAGCTCGAGGCTGCTTTGGAGCCCCTGCAGAGGACATTAAAGCTCTTTACCAAAGTTTAACAGAAGTGTGTTCGAACTGCAAAGCACATTAAGGTATTCTTTATGTTATATTGTTTTAGAAATACTAGATTGATTTTTAAAATTACAAATATTCAAAATACATTTCTACAAGTACAAGTTAACTTGCCGACTGTTATCAATGAGTTATTTGAAGGGAAGTCATCTGTCACATAAGAAATTGTATGATATAGTAATGAAGTGAATATTATTTCTAGCATGTGTTTTATATTCAAAATAAAGTTAATTCACCAGGAGTTCTTTGAGGTATCTAAGTAGAATTACATTGCTTTTTTTCAATACATCTTTGAAGAAAGATACAAGATGTGAAGAAGGGGTTAACTTAAGTCCTTTCTGCCTAAAGATTAGACTTCTAAGCAACAGGCTGGAGTTTATGGTAGGAAAGGGAGAACTGATAAGGATTCCAGATGCCAGCCAGGAAACCTCAGAGGGTAACCTAAAGCCCTGACCATTTGGTCAAAAGTCTGTAAACTGTCCAAACACCGTGACCTCTCCCCATTACCATAGTATGGAGCGACGTCAGAAGCGGCAGGAAAACCCTATATAAACTGAAAGTTTGTACTGACATTTTGAACAATACTTATTGAACAAGAACGTATTCTTTCTGTTACAACATCTTTAATGTCATAAGGTAATATTGACAGCTATATTGCTGAATGTCAAGACTACAAACATGATTAATACAAAATAGCTCAGTATTTCTGAAGTGTAAAGAAAACCAATGTTCCCATGTATCATGACATTATGACACAATTTTATTATTTTGTATCAAACATTTTCATTTACAGGCACAAGCTCAGGAAACAGAAAAACAGATAAAGAAGGAATTTGAGAAACTTCACCAGTTTCTATGAGATGAAGAGACAGCCAGGATAGCTGCACTCAAAGAGGAAGAGGAGCAGAAGAGCCAGATGATGAAGGAGAAGATGGAGATTCTTACAAGAGAGATCTAATCCATTTCAGACACAATCAGAGCCATAGAACAGAAGATGGGAGCTGAAGACATTTCATTCCTGCGGGTAGGGATGGCTCTGTGATAACAGTCCTCTGAATGCAGACTGACAGTAATGAATGGTCACATTCACACATTGAAGGCTGCAGTGTGCACTGTGTTGTGCTATAACACTGAACATCTGTTCTGCTCTAAGTCAAATACTGACAACTAGGGATTCACCTGGAGCCTTCTGGAATGACAAATCTTCTCCTAGCTAGAGCTAAGATTAGTCTGGGAGAAAAGTATGAAAAAAGGCTCAACCTGACCTCTTTTTCATTGAAGGGACACCAGGGAATCATCCAGTTTTCACCTCTAGTGACAACTTAGAAGATACAATAATATTTACCAGTAAACCATATAGTCCAAGTTTACCAGTAAATGGTAAACTTGATCTATATCAGTTTGTTTATAGAGAAGGGAGAAACACAGAAGATGCAGTAGTTACCCTTACTCACCTTGTTTCAAAACATATGGACAAATGCAAAATATATGCTAGAATATGTTTCCTTGATTATTGTTCAACTTTTAACACAATTCAACCAGACATTTTATTTAAAAAAAATTCAATTGCATATCAACCCATATCTGATATTCAAGTTTGTACAATGCATTTCTTACAAGAAGATTGCATCAGGTGACTAATATAATTTCTTCTGAGCTAATAAGTTGCTGTGGAGCTCCCCAGAGATGTGTGAGGTCTTCCCTACTTTCCTGTGTCCACACCCTCAAAGTTTTCTGTTCCAGGTTACTGCTCTTAAGTTTAAACTTGCAGGTGGGAATTAAATACATAGCATTATTACAGGATTTAGACATCTGTGGTCTGATCCTGGTCCTGGCTCTTCATTGACAGTGATCAAATTCAAATAATAACATTATAATAAATAATAAGACAGGATTTTAGAACAGAATGAGTTATTCTGTGATAATTTCTTCTTTTTTAAAGAAACCTTTAAAGAATACATTTTAAATTTAATAATTTAAAAGATAACCTTTTAAATTATGTTATATACTGTTGAATATTATTCTGAATTATCTTTTGAGATATTAATTAACATTTTATTAGTATGTTTTAAATGATGAAGCTCAATTAAATATTCTATGCTATATACTGTACAAATCTTACCTTTTCTGTTTTTAAATTTGCTTCATAAAACTGTGCAGTTTGATCGTCAGCTCCTGTCATCATCTGTTATGTCATGGTCACTAATCAGAATGTCACCAAAGTATTTGTGGGTTTCTATTTGAGAAAAATTACTAATCGATCATTTTGTTGCTTTTCAGAACTACAAGGACACAAAGAGCAGGTAAAGTATGTGAACTCCAATCTGTCTTCCTCTTTTCTATTTTACGGAGTCCAAACTCCCAGCAGCACTGTCTCCTGAATATTATTGCAGAGCCCAGTGCACACTGCAGGATCCAGAGGGGGTTTCAGGAGCACTGATAGATGTCTGTGTAACTTAATGCCCATCCATTAAGTGACTGATCTCCTCCAGTTTGCTCTACAGGTGTCACTACATGGCCTGTTTGTCCTAGTGATCCTCTCCTGACAGTGAGTCTGTCCTGAGTGTTTAACTAATCATCAGTCATCATGCTCTGCAATACAGTAATGTGATTCCTTTGTTTGTGTCTCTTGAGATCTGATCTACTGTAATTGACAATAGGTCACAGTCACATGTTTAGTTACTGCAGTCATCCTCCTTCTCTATACTATCATACACCTGAAACAAAGATTCAGGGCTTCTTTTAGAAAGGTTTTGAAATAATTTATTCATATGACGTATTTCACATTAAATTAAATAAGAATGCTGTTTGGGTTTTTTATTGCAGTGACTGCAATAACACTGACACTCTTGATAAGCCAAGATGCAATATACTGTAGCAGCTTAATGTTAAAATCCTTATTATTCACTTTAAATTCTTAATGTTTTTTTAAAATTAGATGAGACAATTAATTTCACAGATGTTACTTGTGCTCCTGCTTGTATGGTTCCTACCTCCAGTGATCTTTCCTAAACATGTAGTTCAGGTGGGTAGCTGCGTCAGAATGCGTCGGCTGTAAAATACGTAGGCATGTTTTCCTAAACTAAAAGTTTTCTTCGGTTGTTTTTCTTATCAGCTCCTGTGACTCTGGACCCCAACACAGCAGAACCCCTCTCTCACTGTCTCTCTGTGTCTCACTGTCTCTCACTGTCTGTTGATCTGACCAGTGTGAGAGACACAGGTGAGAGACAGCAGCTTCCTGACAACCCAGAGAGGTTTGATTTCTGGCACTGTGTTCTGGGCTCTGAGGGATTCACCTCAGGGAGACACTGCTGGGATATTAAGGTGGGAGATAACAATTTTTGGCTGTTGGGATTGGCAAAAGAGTCCATCAACCGGAAAGGATCAATTAGTCCAAGCCCAGAAGGAGGAATTTGGGCTATATGGCTGTGGGGAGGTGTTTACAGAGCACAAACCTCACTAGCCACACAACTCACTTTGAAGAGGAAACCCCAGAAGATAAGAGTGTTGTTGGACTATGACAGGGGGGAGGTCTCATTCTCTGACTCCAGTAATGGGACACCCATCTATATCTATAAAGACACGTTTACTGAGAGGTTATTTCAAGTCATCTCACCCGGTTTTGACTTTCTTCTTGTACGAATCAGTCCAGCAAAGGTGTCTTTAACAGTTGATAACACAGAGTGTTGAGGATCACAGTTGATCCACAAAGTATCGTGGACATTGATGTCTGGTTTAAATATTTCATTTTCAAATTTAACATCAGGGGTCTGTGACCTGCTCATGCACAGACATGTTTGTTTTAAACATCTGATATCATTGTATTCCACTTTTGAGAGTTTAACAATATTTTGCACCACTTGCTTGTAGATTCAATGCTTAAAAAAGCTTTTTTTTCTTTGTAGGTTGTGCTTTCTCATCTGAAGGAAAGCAATAATATGTCACAGACTGGAACGTTTGGGTGTTGGACACCAGGTGTTGAAGGCTGCATGGATGTGAATTGGCTTGATGGGCCAGTGACACCTTAGTGTAGATTCAGTTTGACACCCCATTCTTGGAGTTCCTGCACTGATGAAAGGCCCTCTTGACACAGACACTAGGTTGCCAAACTGGTTTGACTGGGCCTCTGATTGAGAGTAAGACCTGAGAACAGGAACTGATTGAACAATGCATCTGCACACTTGGCCTTATTTGGTCTGCCACTTCCTAGAGGAAACACCTAAGCCCCAGTCAGGTCAGAAAGGAGACCTTTTGGAAGAAGAGGTTTGTGAGACAGATTGTGGCTGCTGGGCCCAGGAGAGGATGAGGACACCATAGATTCTATAGGGAGCAGATGAGGAAGGCTCCAGCATCATCTTCCTCCTCCCTATCTGACATTGGAAACCATGTTTTTTGGGAAGGCTAGGCCTGGAGAAGTTGTCTAACAACTACCGAAGGACAACATTAAGCTTCATGCCTTTCCTTGGTGTGATGGAAGGCGCCACACAAGGTCGCTCATCGGAGCTGGTTTCAGAGAAAAATGCTGTAGGACTTCTCAAAGGGGACAAATGTTCGTAACTGGGTTCCATGGGTTTCTTTGTACTGTTGTGCCAGTAAGAGACTTTGGTGAATGTACCGTATTATGTAATGGGTAGAATGATATACTAAAATAAGTGGGATACTATATGATAATTATCTGGTCTGTGGATGCAATAATGGTTTTGGGAGATGAAAATAATCTATGGCTAGTTAATAAGGGGCCTAGCACCCTCTGTAATTGCTAGGCAGAGTTGTGCACAAAACAAGAATGTTGCCTTTTTGAGAACATCAGTCCTGGATACAGCACCAAGCTAGCAAATGCAAATAGGAAACATTATACATTATGAATGATTAATAAAAGTTTATAAATGATGGGACACCATCTGTAAAATGTATAAATACATTTATAATTACATAACCTTTGAATGACAGTTTGTTAGAAAGATGCTGCCCCCTAGAGGAACCTGTAACAGTTATCACCTGACAGTCCAGCAGGAAGAGGAGGGATGTGCTGGCAGGTTTGACTTCCTTATATTCAATAATAATGTTCAATTGCCATATTCTGAATGTATTAAATAGGCTGCTTTTAAGAACTAGCAAATACAAAAAGAAATGTTCTTTAAACAAGCTATTATAGTTGCAGTTTCACAGGAAGGTGATCTCACAAGCAGTTAGAAAAGCACTAGATGAAAATGAGAGCTCATTTCAGGCTATGATCAGAAATCATTACTGAGAACAAGATGGGCTGTAACTCTGTTAATAAATGATAGCAACATCTTCTGTCCTGAAAGATCTTCTATTTAACTGATCAAAAACCTGCTTGCCTAGTTTGTCAAACGTCAAGAAAACACAAAAACCTGTGGAGGAGGCAGTTGTACAGTAGATCGGAAGGTGGGAAAATTGTATCTATAAAAACATTCAAAGTCAACTTTTACATCTTGTCTTAGTAAAGTAAATTGCCAAATGTTACAATTATGCCACGTTGTAAACAAGTTTTGTTTTGAATATGTTCACAGATGGGTGCTATGTTTTTGCAGTGGTTAGCATTACTGCATTGCAGAACAGGGTGCCCTGGATTCAATTCCAGACTTAGAGTGCAATCTTTGTGAGTTTATATACAGTATTCTCCATGTGTTCTTGTGGTTTTCCTCTAGATGCTTGTGATCCTCTCCTGACAATATGTCTGTAGTGTCCTGACTCTTTTGCTGATGTCCTTATTCTGATTCTTACAGAAAAGTGCTGTAAAATATTTTCAAACCTTTATTAATTTAAATAATATTATTAATTTGTAAATTTCTACTATTTCTATTATTTTAAGCCACTTAACATTTTATCAAATGTTATGAATTAATGAAAATAAAATGTTTAACAGATTTACTGTAGATCTCCTTACTGGTGGCTAAAATTCCAAGTCATTAGAGCTGAACTCCACTATTCTCATGTGGAGGTGGGAATAATAATTGTTGGGCTTGGGGTTTGGCCAAACAGTCCATCATCAGGAAAGGAGCAATCACTCTGAGCTCCATTGGCAGATGAACAACACCACCTACAACAGGTGGGTGGAGGACTGGAGGAAGACATTCATTTTTACTGTAGCGCTCTCGGGTTCACGTGGGTATGCGCCCTTGCCGCTGCTGCCTCAGTATGACCCCCCACCGTCGGGAACTCGAACCCGGGCCTCCGGCGTCACTCAACAGGGACCCAGCCAGTTGAGCTAAAGGGAAATCTTCCCTTAGCCCGACGGCTGCGGTCCCTGCTATTCACAGGGAAGGGCGGTGACGTCATCGGGCTGGTAAGCCGGCTCGAACAACCTACAATGGTGGCCGTATGTGTTACAATACACAGCTGGACTGATAGTAATTTAAATTACTTTAAATTTGTTCCTTCATTATTGTTTGATTTTGTGCACTGATTGTTAGTTGTTCATGAGCCTCTTCACCTTAAGTAAAAGAGTAAACAGTGTAACTTTGTCCAGTAGGTATTAAAAATTAATATAAATTAATATTTGTATTAATATTTTGGGCTTCTTGCTGTCCAAGTGTTCCACTTATGCAGAGGATTGCTTCATAGCTCTCATAGAATTAGACATACTATCTGTGGAATTGGCATACTGTGCTTATGTTCACATGTTTTCTCTGGATGCTCTGGTTTCCACCCACAGTCCCAGGTCATGCTGCCTAGATATACTGGCTTCTCTAATCATCCCTAGTACATCTGTGGTAGTGTCTTGTACCTGCTAAGTTAGACTCCAGCTCACCACAGCTTTAAGGATAAAGTGGTTATCAAAAATGAATGGAGAATGCAACCTAGTAGTATTCAGTATTGGTATTAATAATAAAGACACTTATTATTGACACTGAATATATCAACATGCACACTACAAAAATAATCACACAATTGCCTTTTGTCTTTACAAGATTAAGAAGAGAAATCTGAATACACTAACAATAATGTTACAAACAAGACGAGGACACTTAGACTTGATTTCACTGGGGTACCAGTGCCTAATTCTCAGCATCTTTAAATGTACAAGTAAGGATCCAAGTAATCTAATCCAAGGAATGTGTATTGTCTGTGTAACTGGACAAATAATGGGATTTTAAAGGTGAATGTGTGAGTGTAAGAAGTATGTCATGGTTTTCCAGAATTATTTTAAAGGTTTTTGCACAAGCATCTACATCTAAAGACTTCTTAAAGATATATGTAATAACGTATTATATTATACCCATTTAAAGCAGACCCTAATGTGTTTTGATTTGATTCCTTTATTCCTCCCCAATACAGCAATTTAAGCAGCAAGCAGTGCATCATACTGTACAACACTTTTAAAATGAGACAGTATTAAGAAAAAATATAACAGCAAGTATATCATAAAAATGATTCTGATAGTGACAGCGTACAATATTTAAAAGAATGTATACACAATTGTACTGATTGTTAGAAAAAGGTATTCAAGAAATTGCAGATTTGTAGAGGGAGGTCTATCCATTACAGATCATAGTAATAAAATGTCTTTACATTCATTGTTTGAAAACCTAATGACATCTGGAACAATGCTAAATTTATTTTATTTGTCTTACACTGTGGACAGTGAATATAACTTCCTAAAGGCAAAATTTCAAAAGACTGATAAGGATATAAGATGGGTCTTCATTGATGGCATAGGCCATCCTCAGGATCTGCCCTGATCCAGGATTTCTTTTCCGATTTATGTTGTGCATAACTGATTCCACCAAAATACTCATAAGGTACTTGCTGAAACTACTCCAAAATCATCCAGGTGGATGCTGTACATTGGTGGTGGTGGAGGGGAGTCCCCATTACCTAAAAAGTGCTTTGAGTGGATTGTCCAGAAAAGCGCTATATAAGTGTAAGCAATTATTATAATTATTATTATTACTCCATCTTAAATGGAATTATGTCATGTCATTTGCCAAATTGCTCTATACCATACAGTGTTGCAGGAAGCCAGAGCCTACCTGGCAAGCAACGAGTGTAAGGCAGTGTACACCCTGGGCAGGGCACCAGTCCATCACAGGGCAAGTGCAAGCCAATCATACATGGGTACAATTAGGAGGCCACGGTAAAGGCCGAGGGAGGAAATGTGGCCCATATACCAGGATGACTCCCTACTATTATCGAGAAATGCCCAGGGATCTTTAATGACCACAGAGAGTCAGGACCTCGGTTTAACATCTCATCCGAGAGACAGCGCCCACTACAGTATAGTGTCCCCACCACTATATCAGAGCATTAGAACCCACACAGACTGCAGGGAGGGTACCTCCCGCTGGTTCTGCTAACATTCCAGCAGCAACCATTGCTTCCCTGGAGATCTCCCATTCAGGTACTGACCATGCTCAACCCTGCTTAGCTTCAGTGGGTTGCTAGTTGTGAGTTCAGGGTGATATGGCTGCTAGCTTAAACTGAATTGTTTCCCCATAAAATGTACATATGAGTGCTGTTCTGATATCAGGATCTTGTGACTAATGCGAAATAGTCACTACAGCTCTGGACACAGCTTGGGAAAAATAGATTGTAGGTGGCATCTTTCTAAACCTAAACCTAAACCTAAATTTTCAGTCTTGGAAGTAGCACTTGTCTGAATACAATCATGCAATAGAGTCTGCTTGATCTAGCTGTTTAGAACAACCATAACAACCTTAGATACCTATTCACCACTATTAACAGATTACTTAACCTAAACTGCCCTATCTATCTATCATCACAGTGAAGCCAGGATCCTACAATAGATTTACTCCCCAGTGCACTGCTCGGGCCTGTCCAGGGAGCACCTTCAGTAAATCCGCTCAGCCTGGTTCCTGGCGTTCTCCCAGTAGACCACCTCAGCGATGTGCATCCTGCCCCGCTCCATGTGGCCCCTTCAGCCCTGGCCTGGTTCTGGTCCACATGGGCACACTGTTCCAGGGCACATCTATCTAGTCCAGGGCATGCCTTCTGTAAACCTGCAAGTTGTAATTTGGGGCTACTTTGATATAACAACTAGCTATAATAGCTTGGTAATGTGCATACGAATAAGAATAATAATCAGCAATAATCAGAATTAAAAACAAATAAAGAGCACAAGTAACATTTGCGAAGCTAATAATCTCATTGAAGAATTTAACATGAAAAATATTATTTTGAATTTAAACTGTTACATTGATTATTGATCTATGAAGTATATAAAAGTTGTTGCTACTACTGGCTTTGTAGTATAATAATAAAAAAAACAATTTAATATTGATGAGAAATATGAATGAATGAGTTACTGTACCAACATTTTAGTCCTTATCCAGAGTGCTGTGTATCAAGCATATGACAAGATGAGGATGACTGTGGTAACAAGATTGGATTGTATTCTTTAAACTCTGTTTTATTAGCCCCTTGACAATGAAACTGAATCTCATTAACAACATACAGTAGGAAGTTATATTACTGTAAAGCACAACTGATTCAGTTAAAGAATATCTGAAGGTCAACAGTTAGGACACTATTGACAGCTTGTTGGGGTTACTTGTTTTGCACTTACACAATCCTTTGTGTAAAAAATGCTCATCTCAGTAATGATGCTTTACGTAGTCACCAAATGTGGTGTCTGGTTGTGCTTTAGTGAGTTTTGTGTTGATTTGGAAAGTGCCTTTACACTCAGATCTCTTTAATTTATTTTACCCATCCCCCTGCCTATTTCCATTCCTTTTCACTTTCCTTCAAGTGAAAAACACTATGTAAGAAGAAAATTAGCTTCTTTCAAACTTTGTTTACACGCAACTAGAAAAAAAATGTTAAACTTTAATGTTAACCCCATAAGCATAGATATTACTAACCCCTGTCACAGACAAGAATGCCACCAATATTTTACATTTTAACACAAGTTGTTACCTACATTTGAAAAAGAGTGTAACCCATATGAGAATCAATTAAAAAATAGCTTTAACATATACATCTTATTTCAAGCAATGTTTAAACCTTATCCATACCCTCCCCCAAATGGAAGTCAAGGTGAATGTCCCCCTGGAATGGATGTACCCTTTATTGATCATTCATCATTTTGGATAGTATACACAACACCTGGTTAGGGTCTTAAATTAAAGAGAAAATCTTCTCTTAACCTTTTGATTTTTTTATATCTTACTCAGTACACACATTAGAAAGAAAAATCCAGAACCAAAACAGGACAAAACACAGATGCCTTTGATTGTTTCTTCAAATGTCTATTTCCCAAGTTGTGGCACTCACAGAATGCACATTGTTTTTTCTAGGTCTTCTCTAAAATGTCTAATGCCTTGGATAAAAATTTGAATGTGACTAAACAAATATAAAAAGAACCCTGCATGAATGTTTATGAAGACAGGACCTGGAATGGTTTTCTCAGCCATTGAAGTATTGAATTGGATGCTGGAAGAGGTGTTAGTGGGGCCAGCAGGGGTTGTCAAGAAGCTGCTGTCTGTCATCACTACACTTCACACTGGTTAGATCATCAGACAGCAAGAGGTGGGGTTCTGCTGTGTTGGGGTCCAGAGTGACAGGAGCTGATAAGAGAAACAACAGAAATCAACCCTAACCTGCTCAAAGACATACAGTATTTAATAAAAGACAGATTCTATAGTAATTAACTTTTTTCACTTTGAGCTATGTGACTTACATGTAAACCGAATCACTAAAAGAGTTAAAAAAATAATTACTATTTTTAGGAACAGTAAGTGGAGACAGGAGCTGTATAAATAAGAGCTGTGTGAAGAGCACAGGTAACTTCCGTGAAGTTTATAACCTCATTTAAGTGTAAAAGCTTATTAATTTAAATGAAAACCAAGAGGTAAAAGTTCCAGGGAGAAGCTGGGGATGCTCCTCCCTTCTCTCCATCATTTAATTTTTTTCTGTTTAGACCCTATCCTCCTCTTTTGTGTTGCCTTTGCACCCAGATTTCCCCTGGAGAGTAAGTGAAGCTCATTTCCCTGACCTCAGGTTGGCAGCACCACCTTAATCCCTCCTGGGGAGGTTGTCACAGAGTGAATCAGAGGGGAACCCTGGCCAGACAGGAGCTCTAACCTGCTAATTCCTTTCTTCTCGGTCCCCTGAGGGCCTAGCCCAGTTGGAAAGTAGCAACTCTAAAAGTGACTTTCACTGCCTTCTGAAGCAGTTCTTTCTTTTCATTCTCCAACCTTGGAACAGTGCCTCTCAAAGTAATTCCTCCAGTTAAGGGGTCTTTCTCTTTTCCTCTTGAGGGATTTATTCCCAGTCCTAAGGCAGCACATTAAAGCAACTCTCTGCGAGTCAAGGGATCTATCACCTCCTTTCAATCCCACAGGGACTAGCCCAGTCGTAAGGTAGTGTCTTTTAAGGGGTTGTCTTCTCCTTTCTGTACCCCTGAGTGCCCAGCTCCCACTCATAAGGCAGAGCCTTTCAAGAGTGTCAGCGAGTCAACGGTGTTTATGTTATCATTCCCGACAAGCTGCCAAGCCAGCCAACTCATTAGGACCACTCGTGATCCCAGCACAGTCAAGGTGCAACTTTTTCTGCACTTTACTAATCCTTGCCTTTTCCCTTTGAAATGAATTTTTTTTTTAACTGCTACATTGATTCTTGACCTATCAAGTATATTAATGTTGTAACTGCAACTGACTTTGTATTGACATACCCAAACAACAGAGACCAATATGTGAGATGTTGCCATAGAACAGCACCACCTTGAAGAGGTCAAGCATATTAAATAGCATAATATTGATGGGAAATAGGTCAGATGAATGAGTTACCAAGCATTTAGTCCTTATCCAGCACTGTGTCTCAAGCATTCAACAGGATGAGGGTGACTTTTAAACTCTTTAAACTCTGTTTTATTAGAATAATGGGGTGTGTCTCTATAGCCTATTGGGAATGAGACTGGGTATTTTTAAAGAGATAGGGAGTCATATCACTGTAGAACATAACTGAAATTGTTGATGAAAGCATGAAAACAAATTGCCAGGACACTACAGACACACTATCAGGAGTGGATCACCAGGACAAAACTAGCCATGTAGTGACACCTGTAAAGTAAACTGGAGGAGATCAGACACTTCATTCTAGGGCTCTTAAACAGGCACACTTTAACTGCTTTTATCTGATTGGTTCCACAGTTCTCAGTGTTCCTCATATACTGTAAAAATCTGTAAATCTCCCTCCCCCTTGTGATCCCTGACCCCCAGTACTCACTGTGCTGAACAGTCTCCAGCATCTTCACCCAGACTCTGTACCTCAGAGAGCTCAGGTGCTTGGGAACATCTATCAGCGCTCCTGAAACCCCCTCTGGATCCTGCAGTGTGTGCTGGGCTCTGCAATGATATTCAGGAGTCAGTGCTTCTGTGGGTCTGGTCTCAGCACAATACAAAAAAAGAAGACAGGTTGAAGTTGCTGAAGTTGTAATACAGTACCTGCTCTTTGTTTTCTTGAAATTCTGAAAAAACAACAATAGGACCAGTTAGCAATTATTCTCATGCAGGAATGAACGTAATGGAATGTATTGATTATAACAATATAGGAAATTAAATAGTGACCTTGACATTAAAATGTAGATTAGTCTACTCAGCAACATTAAGAGAATTAAAAGATAGAAACATAATTCCTATAGTTTTCTAAAACTGTAGCACCAAGGCTTATTTATACGTTAAAGATTTAAAGGTGCTGGAAAGGTTTTTACAAAGGACTCTCTGTACTAGGGTTACTGTCCATTCAAGGATACAGAACCACTCTGCAGATTCAAGTTTGAAGGAACACAGGGGAAATGGACATTTATAATAAGTAGCATATACTGAGTCTGTGATGCAAAACAAGATGGTATTTTAAATGTAAGATAGATGCCGCTGGCATCTCTATGTGTTCAGATATGGACACCACCACATCTGAGCAAGGTTCCTAGGTGCAGGTCATGAACGATCATCCAAAAGATGATCAACCAATTAGGAACCTGAATGGTGAGGAAACACTCTACACCTGATGATGTCATAGCCAATGATCAACCAGGATCTTTTCTTTCAATCAAACCTTGCCAGTATGACATCAGCAACCACACAAATACAATCACTGTTGCCTGAGTCTCCAGACCTTAACTTTTTCCATGATTGAGTGTGCTTGAGTGTGAGACCAGATATAAAAAGGATTCTGCCCAATATTATTTCTAGCCAACTATGATTTTGATCAATCACCTGAATTAATGTTTTTTTAATCAAAATGCCTGAATATCCACATCTTCAGAGATAGCAGCTATCCCCTGCAGCAAAATAAGTTTTTCCCCACCTATCTGATTCTATTTGTTCCAATTCCAACAATTGGACCAGTAAATCCAATCACTTCAATGCAATGTAATGTAGTGCTAATATCAAAGGAAAAATAGCACAGCATTAAATTGTAACACAAGTAATCAGAGAGAGGCTCTAACTATTTGAAAGCAGTAGCTTTTTCTACAAACTAAACTTCAGCTCTGTCTGAAAGAGTAAATTGATAAATGCTAGTGACTGAATCTCCTCAAAGTTACAGCAGCAACATATCAGTTTGTATTCAAACAACTGACTTGACAGGGTCATCTCTACCTGCAGAAATGAAATGTCTCCCATTCCCATCTCCTGTTCTATGGCTCTGATTATGTCTGAAAGGGATGAGATCTCTCTCATAAGGCTCTCAATCTTCTCCTTCATCGTCTGACTCTTCTGTTCCTCTTCCTCATTCAGTGCTGCTATCCTAGCTGCCTCTTCATCTTTTAGAAACTGGTGAAGTTTCTCAAACTCCTTCTTTATCTGCTTCTTAGTTTGCTGGGCCTGAGACTGGAATAGAAGGTGTTGATTACTGTGTGAAATATTTTGTTCTATAACCTGTGTGAAATTTGGGGCAATTAGAACAGTAACTGCCATTATCAAACATAATTAAACAAACCATAACCATAACAAACAGAACCATTCCTCCATAAACTGCATTTTAATAAGTGAATGATTCCAGCAACTGTAGGGACGCCATAAATAACACTTGTTATTACTATTTGTGAGACCCAGCCATGTAGGAACCACATTTCTCTCTTAGGGAATGAACTTCAGCTCTCAGACACCTGATCAGTTGCAGGAAGGTGAGAGTGGTGGAGTTCTTGTCACCAGTGTCAGAAATAGATGACAAGTGACTTAGGCCCTGAGGATGACCAGGAGTGACAGTAAGACTGGCTGCTACCAACTTGATCATTCCTGTGGACAGGTTGCCAAATGAAGGAGAAGAGGCAGACCTGCTAGATCTACCTATGGTGTAAAAGGCTGAGGAAACAGTTTTGACAAAGTACCACATGGAAGAAGAGTGCATGTCACCTACAGTATATGACCACATAATGTGATGTAAAAAGGGGAAGAGGTTGGGGGAAGGACCCACATTTGAGAAAGTACACATAGAGCTTCCAAGAGAGATCTTAGAGAGTCTTCTAAGAAAATTTGACAATCCCATCCTCCCCTATCTGTTTTCGTAGACTTTTGTTTTGTTGTATGATTTATAGTTTACTTCCCAGCTCTGTAAAAAAAGACACTAGGGTGTTTTGAAATGTTCATCTACTGTATGTGTTTGGTGCCTGGATCCACCTATTTTAAAAATCCAATTAAAACTGTTATGAAACAGAGAGGTAGAGACTACAGCAGACATGTTTCACACACATCTCCCTTTATTTTCAAATTGACAGATCTGAAATAAAGTGGCTGTGACCCATCTAGATTCCCTATTGCAAAACAATGCTGTAACCACAAACTAATGCTGTGACAAAACAGACTTGCCCAATGTGCTGACACATTGTATTTAAAATTAATTATTTTTTAAAGACAATTTACTTTAAGGTAGAACATTTTCTGAACTTGCTCTTATTATGGTCATAAGAAAATAAAAATATTTAAATTTGATTTCTGAAACAATGTTAATATTTTCAAAGCAATGATACCTTAATGTGCTCTGCAGTTTGGTCATACAGTATGTCTGTTTAACTTTATTAAAGGCTTCCAGCTTCTTCTGTAGGGGTTCCAGTGCAGCCTTGAGCTCTTCCTGGAATGAGATGATACTTTAATGAAGAAACAGACTGACAGCAGACATCCCTGCTAACACAGGACCGAAATTTCCAGTCAATGGTGGAGTCTCACCAAACAGAAAATCTCTCTAGTAGGGCTTTCTGCAGCCCCTCCAGTCCACCCCATTACAGTACTGCAGTGAAACCAGCAACTCAATTTGTGTTTGTACTAAAGTTTTTTGTCAGAAAACCACATAATTCATAGGAAAACTACACTAGAGTAAAGATGATAAATTTGTTTTTATGGACTAAAACCTATAGTACAGTATATGAATAATCACACATTTTGTGTCCAGATATACAGTATGACAGAGTTCCATTTTTGAATACTTTCTTATCTGGGTGAGAATGTGATACTGTACTTCCTGACTGCAGTCTTTATTTACTAAAATCACTGGATTTCCAAAAAATCTGCATCTTGTTAACCGGGGCAGACAGTCGGTAATAGTAATTCTGACAATGTTTCTCATTAAAGCTCAGCATAAATCCACTTCCCTTATACAGCACAAAATCATGAGCAGTGAAAGGTTTTGTAGTTTTCAATATGTCTGAATAAAATATGAATTGAATTGAATTTTGCTCAATAGAAACAGAATTGTACTATGCTGAATGTTTACAAAGATCCAAATGAAAAATATCTTCTTTTGTGCTGAATAAGAAAAATAACATTTTTCTATATAATAGTAACTTGTAATTGTTATCATTTGTTGCATTTCCTTAAAATCTACTACAGTCTCCCCTACAGGACAGAACTCATGGTTTTTATGTTTTCTTGAAGTTTGACAGACAACACAGATAGGCTCCTCATCAGTCAAACAGAAAAGCTTGAGTTCTTCAACATGCAGACTGCAGAGCGCTTCAGATCTTGCTGGAGGTTTCTGACTCTTCTCTTGGAAGAAGACCTCACACAGATTCTTTAGAGCCAGGTTGAGGAGAAGCTGATCCTTAGTAAATGCTTTCCTGCAGACTGGACATTTTTGAGAGACATTCTTTTCCCAATGCTGCTCCAGACAGGCTTTACAGAAACTGTGGCTACATGACAGAAGAACGGGATCCTTGAAGATTTCAAAGCACACTGGACAAGTTATTTCCTCTTCCAGAAGAGACTGCCTTTCAGCCATTTCTTCACAGTTACACAGTCTTTTTTTCAACCTACCTTTAACAGCAGTGTCTTCTTCCCACAGCTTCACAATTCAACTGATGTGTTGTGTTCTCTAGGATTAAACTTCCTAGTTTGAAAATACTTTTCAAACTCCAACTTCTCTCCACTGTTTAACTTCCTCAAAGAACACAATGAAGATTAAAACAGAAAATAATGACAAAAAACTTGAACTTGTATGTTCCCCCATCAGTAAATGGTCCAGTTTGACCACATTTCTGAGTTTTCTTGAACAATAGTGACGTTTCTGGAAAGCCCTAAGAATGTTTCTCATACCATATTTTTTCTGCAATGATTGGATGAGCAGTGCAAATGTAGTTTCACATCTGCTTTTACTCATTTTCCCAGCTTGCGTTATGCAATAAATGAGGAAGTTAAGTAAGGATGCAATTTTTAATTTGCTATGTGCAAGGTTTTTGGTAACTAAAACCCACCTTAATGAGTTTGGAAATATGGTGAAAATGAATTATATGGGGATGATATGGTAGCACATAAAATAATAATGTAGAAAAATCTACAGCACATTTTCTCAGTTCTGTATAATCACTATCTAATGACTTTCAAACTACCTGTATAATAAATCTCCACAACTTCCTTTCTCTTTCACAGTTCTTTTTCTCCACTGACAATCTAAAAAAATCCCTCCTCCCCCATGCCCTCCAAAAAGTCCTTCTCCTCTCCTCCAACCTTCAACACCTTTTTGCTCCACTATCCCCCCCCCAAACACCACCACTCTTTTTTACAGGACACTGACACATAGTTACCCCACCCATAAATGAGTCAAGGTCAATGTCCACCTGGAACTGATGTACACTTTAATAATGTTGAATTATCTTAGAAAGTATACAGAATACAAGCCTGTTTAAGTTTTTGAATTAAAGGAGACCCCTTGCACATCAAGTCTGAACCTTCAGATTATTTACATCTTACTCAGTACACATATTAGAAAGATATATCATTAACAAAAATTGAAAAAAAAACATTTTATTGTCTTTCTTCAAAAGTTAATTTCTTAAGTTGTTGCAGAACTAGAAAGTAAATACCTCTTTTCAGGTCTTCTCTAATGTGTCTTCTACCTTGATAAGAAATTGGCGAATGATTAAGCAAATATAAAAAAAAAAAAACTGCATAAAATTTTTTGAAGAGTGTATGTGGAATGGTTTTCTCCACCTTCCAAAAGTTTTAAATAAATAAAAGACAATAAGGAAAATGATAAAGAATTAATTGTTTTTTATTGCATTGCATTATCACCCAATCTTACCGACAATTTCTCTGGGCAGATTTGCAGAGCAGCGGGCTTAGTGCCTGGCCTTTAAGACTGGAACCACCCTCTCAGTAAATATCCTGTCATAGTTAAGCTGCACTCTGAAATTTGGGGTTTCCTCTTCAGAGGAACTTGTTTCACTAGTGAAGGCAGTGCAGTGTAAATCCCTTCAGCTAGACATATAACTCACATTCCTCCTTTTGGGCCCAGAGCAATTGATCCCTTTCTTTTGATGGACTCTTTGGCCACACGCAAGCCCCAGTAAGTGATGTTCCCCACTTCAACATTCCAGCAGTGTCCCCCTCAGAGGAGGGACCCCTCAAAACCTAGCACAAAGGATTGAGTGTCAAACCTCTAAAAGTTATCAAGAAGCTGCTATGTCTCATTATTATTACTCACACTGGTCAGATCCTCAGACAGTAAGAGGTGGGGCTGTGCAGTGTTGGGGTTGAGAGTCACAGTGTCATGGGAGCAGGGTCAGACTCCCGTGAAGTGTGTCAGTAAGACCCAATGCGTATAATCCGGAAGAGTCTGGAGAAGGACATCAGAGGAAGAAACAGCAGGGTTAGGATGGGTTGACAGACAGGTGACGGTGACTGTGGTGATCTGGTGCATGGGGGAAATGCCAAGGCAACCAAATCCAGGGAAGTCCAAAAGGGGTAGTCAGGGTGCAGTCCGTTATCCAAAAGCCGGGAGATCCAACCCAGACGAAGACGATTAAAATCCCCGAGAAGGGGAAGCAAGACCAGGAACACAGAGAGATAAAAGCATAATGGGACCAGGCGCTCCGAGCCCCGGGCTCAGAGGTCAGGACATCTGGGATGAAGGCCTATGCCCTCAGGCTTCCTCCGAGCCTGGTGGTAGGCGGGCCTTCAGATGTCCGTCTTCCAAAGCTTAGCCAGGAACTGTGGAAACGCTAGGCTTTTAAATCAGAATACAAACAAGACACACCGGGAAATAATAGAACCTAACTGATAACAGAAAAGGGTAGGAGCGCTCTCTAGAGGAGGGATGTGGAACTTAACACACAGGAGCTGAATGGAAGAACAACACAAGCCAACATTGACCATCTCAAGAAATATTTAATAAAAAAATAAAACTTACTTTTACACTTTATTCAATTAGTAATAGAGTCTCTGACTTAGTGACTGGTGAGTTGTGAGTTCAAGCCCCCTCTGCAAACAGTTCCCCTCTGCAAACAGTTAGCAGCCATATCACTCTGCAACTCCCAACTGGTAACCCACTGAAGCTAAGCAGGTGTTAGACTAGTCAGTACCTGGATGGGAGACCTCCAGGGAAAAACTAAGATTGCTGCTAGAAGAGGTGTTAGTGGGGCCAGCAGGGGGAGCTCACCCTGTGGTCCATGTGGGTCCTAATGCCCCAGTATAGTGATGGGGACACTATAATGTAAACAGGTGCTGTCCTTTGGACATTTAGAGTTTATCAGTAGCAATGCCAAATAAGATTTGCTGCCTTTTTTACATTTGAATAATAATAATAATAATAATATAAGTAAACTTTTTCAATTAATTAAAGTGAAGCCTCTTTAAGACTTGGCTGGCCTGGTCTTTCTTATTTTATTTTTTGGTATTTTATACACTGCGTGTTCAAAACATTAAGGATTCTTTCTTAATATTGCATTGCACCCCCTTTTGCCCTCGGAACAGCCTCACTCCGTCAGGGTATGGACTCAACAAGGTGTTGAAAACATTCCACAGGAGTTCTGGCCCATGCTGACTCCAGTGCTTCCACAGTTGTTGTTATCTGATGGTGGATCTCTACTCCGAATACCTTGTTAAATCTCATCTTACAGATGTTCAATTGGATTGAGATCTGGTGACCGGCCAGGCCACTGCATTAATCTGAATATATTGTCAAGTTTTTAGACTCATTCCTGGAAAACTGCTGGGATACACCTGATTGCCAATGATGTCCAGATATTCTGTGGCATTCAAATGTTGCTCCACTTTTATCAAGGGTCCCAATTTGTGCTATGAAAACACACCTCACACCATCACCAGCCCGCAATGTTGACACATTGTATGATGGGCGCATGGACTTATGTGGTTTTCTTCATACCCTAGAGCAGACAATGGTTTTCCAATCTTTTATTGTTCAATGGTTTCATTCCTTAGCAAGTGCAGTTTCTTGTTTTTTTTGCTGAAAGAAGTGAAACTCAGTAACTCTGTAAGGTCATTGTCTGCCATGCTCCATTGTCAAAGTGGGAATTCTTTTACTGGTGTTCCTTATCAATGTTGTACTGGACTGTCAGATGACTAAATGTAGTGTTGATCTGTACAATTTGTGTCGGCCTCCTTTTACCTCTTTCATCAATGAGCCATTTTCGACCACTTGCCTGGCTGGATGTCTTTTGAATGGTGGACCATTCCAGGACACTGTTGAAACCTCAGCACCATTGCAGTTCTTAACTAACTCAAACCAGAGCACCTGGGACTTACTGTCATACCCTGTTCAAAGGCACCTAAATCTTTTTAAATTTCTAAATTCTCCAACACGTAAGCAATCCATGTTTCAATTGTCTCAAGCCTTAAAAGTACTTCCTTAAGCTGTCTCCTCCCCTTCATCTACACTGATTGAAGTTGAGTTAACAGGTGAAATCAACAAGGAATCATATAGTAGCATTAACCAGGATTCACCTGAGCAGTCTATTTCAAGGAAAGAGCAGGCATCCCTAATTTTTTGTACACTTGGTGTATAATATATTTATTATATATACAAAATAAGTCTCTAATTATAATTATATAATGGGAGAGGGAAAAAATGGAGACAGATGTCAAATTATGTACAGTAGGATACTCTGAGGTGAAACTCTGAGGAGGTTTCCTCCTGGTGCATACTGGAGCTCCATGTTAAGTAAATGCAGAGGATTCCCAGTTGGACTTTGCTTTGGATACTTTTGATTAGAACTTCATGCTGAGACAGATTATTATAGTAACCAAGGACTGAACCCTGGGATGCTGCAAGAATCCCATTAAGGTTCAAGTCCAACCTTCAGTGACTTCAGACACAACATTAACATGACTCTGTTACACAGTTTCAACTGTGTTGGTGCAAATTGTCTTGTGGCAATTCATGGATTGTTGTTGTTAGAAAATAATTTTGTTCACCACCATTATTATAGCAAAATTCACAGATTAAAAACGCAATAAAAATATCCATTCTTGTTTTTGCCCATGTTGGTTTCTGCATTATCTATGCCCATTACACACTATAGAAGTATTTTATTCCAAATACCATTATTAAATTATAATATGTAATACTTTTTTATATTACAGTTGGCACATAGGACAGGGATTCTGCCAACTTATTATAAAATCTATTACTCATTCATGAAAAGGACAGAAATACGGTTGAGCCAGGTAAATACAGACTTTTGTCTTTCTTCAATTAAATATTTCACAAAATCGGGCTTAAGAAAATAATTACAAAAAAGTAGACCAAGATGGATAATCAATAAATAAATTAAATAATCAACATAATTAACAATGATAATAACAATACCCTTCACACTTTCATGGTACCATCCAATGTGAAATGCTAGGTATTTACCCAATCATGAAACCTACAGTAGATGTCTGATGGTGCCAGTTGAGGCTTGCCTGAAATCCCCTCCTGCTTGTTGATTAGTATCCTGTGAAATGAAATTCCATAGGTGACAGCTGTGTTTGTGATTGGCCCATTGGATGACCCATTGGATGATGGAACATTAAAAGCTAGGATTTCTGAGAATAAGAACCAGGTAAAGGTTTATTCGATGCTGAAAGGAAAAGAAAGGAGACACAGCGTCGACATTATGATGGCTCCAGTAAATTGGTGCCTCAATCTCAACCTCTCAGAGATCACTCACTTGCCTTTCTGCTGGTTAAAAATGTCCAAAAGATGTATATCTGATTAATCTGATGGATCCTGAGCCTATCGTCTCACCAATCCCTATTATTGGAACTTCACTACTGGTGATGGAGCAGGCTGTGAATGCAACCCTAACCTTCAATCCCAATTCCCCTGGCACCTTGCTTGACAGCATGGTTGTCTCTCCTTCTGCAGGGACAAAGGTGCTGCAATGGGGCTCAGACTTCCTTCTGTCTAGTCCTCCTGCTTCTTCTGCGAATGTCTTTCACAGACTCTATGTTCACCTCCTGCTGCGTTATTAATATTGGAATCCTGCTAAATTTTTTTGCTTGGTGCGCAGAGGTTACCTTTTTAGAGGGGGTAATATCAGTATCATTCCCACAAGAGTGTTGCAGGGCAAGCTAACAAACCATGGCAAAAGGAAAAGCCTCTATGACATCTGACATCTGTTCCAGCTGTTCTCAGTTTATGACTACATCTGTCTTATAAGGAATAGTCAGTTACCATGGTGAAGTGAGCTTGCTCTGCAGCATTCCAAGGCCAGTGAGCATGACAAATAAAACATGTTATAAGAAGCCAGTCACGCAAGCCTTCAAATAGTTGATTATTAGAGATCGTAATTTGGGACTGGAGAATTGCTAAAGTAGTGCCCATCAATAAAAGGGATGAGAAAACTAAGCCAGGTAATTATAGACAATAGGTCTGACTTCTCTGACATGAAAGGTTTTGGAAACAATTATTAGAACCGAACTAGAGAATTACTTATGTGGAAATTATATCTTAGGAAATAACATTGATTTAGTAAAATAGGTCTGGCCTAACCTAGCTTTTTCTCAATCCATTTCTTCAAGTTGATTCTCTGACAAGGTACACCTTCTTGAATATTGTATTTATCAGTTTATCAATTTTATTTGGTTTAAATAACAAGTATAAGCACAATAATTATAAAAAGTGTTCAATATTTTGATTTCAGGTGGCATGGTAGTGCAGTGGTTAGCATTATTGTCTCTCTGCTCTGGGTCCCTAAACCTCCCACTTTCCAAAGACATACGGGTAGGTGAGTATGTGTGCTTTGTGGCCATTGCTTGATGGGATAGGCACTGACACTTGTGATCCTGTATTGGGTAAAGGTGTAAGAATGTTAGAAATGGAAGGATAGCGATTATACAGTATTTTGAAAATGACTATGCGAAAATAAATATTGGATCTATCCTGTCCTGTGTGTTGTGAAATATTCCAAGATCCTGTTCTCCTGACATGTAGCTACAGCTTCTGTAAAGCCTGTCTGGAGAAATAATGGGCAGATATTTCTCTCAGAAATTACTCTTGGAGAAATACTCTTGGATGTTGCAAAATGATTGTGATTTCAGTATTCTAAAAATCTCACTATTCTAAAAATGCATGAACTAACTTGTTCTCTAAACAAAGTTCAAATAACTAACTCTAATCTAGCCTTTCTGGATTATCAGGGCATTAAATAAGTCAAACTCCTACCAATATCTACCAGTTATATCCTACCAATCTTTAAAATTATAATAAAAATATAATAACTGCAAAAAGTTTCAGTAAGCAGCTCTAATTTTACTGCAACTGCAGGCAATTTTACTTTTTTTTCAAATTTTTCAAAAATCCCTGTGTGAGAGTGGAAGTCAATTTCTGTGACTGTTACCAGTAGCCATTACTGAGAACAAGACATGCTGTAACTCTGAAGAAATGGCACCAAGATCTTCCACCCTGGAAGAGGAGCTTTCCTGTCCTGTGTGCTATGAAATCTTCAAGAATCCTGTTGTCCTGACATGTAGCTGTAACGGATCCAAGTGATTAAGAGTGAGGATCCTATGCGGACGAGGGAGAATGTAGAGGCAGAAACACAGGTTTCCAATCCAAATCGATAGGCGACTCCGTAGTCAAAAGCAAAGGTAGTTCAAAAAGCTGAATAAAGTATAACAAGAGGGGTTTTATCAAAAAGGCGAGGTAGGAACCAATACCGAGCAGCGAGTAGCAAGTTTAGAAGGTTTCAACAGAGCTGCTTGCTGAACTGTACAGCGGGTGGTGATGGATTAACATGTGCGGTTGCACTTGTTATGATTAGTCCGCTGCTGGCACTGGTTAGCTCTTTTGTGGGTCGATCTCTGCTGGCTGGCGGTCGTGACAGTAGCCACAGCTTCTGTAAAGTCTGTTTGGAAAAACACTGGAAGCAAAAGAGCTGTCAGGAATGTCCAGTCTACAGGAGAAAATATTTTAAGGATCAGCCTCCCCTCAATCTGGCTCTAAATAATTTGTGTGAGGCATTCTTACAGGAGAGGAGTCAGAAACCTCCATCTGAGTCTGAAGTGCTCTGTAGTCTGCACAAGGAGAAAATGAAGCTCTTTTGTTTGACTGATGAAAAGCCTGTCTGCTTGGTTTGTCAAACTTCAGAAAAACATGAAAGCCACACATTTCTTACAACTTGTGATTAGAAAAACATGTTTGTTACCAGAATGTGTATTCAACTACATTACTTTCCATTTTAACAAATGGAGCAGGAAAGGTAATACAGTATGTTATAATATTATTTTTAAAGCACATCTAGCAATTTGATGTACAAGTGTCTACATTTGCAGTATTAAAACTATCTGCAAACATACAACATACTTGTCACGGAAGTCAGAAAGGACGAACCGTGGAATGGCAGGAGAGTGAAAATAGACGGGGGTTAGCCCAGGCTCAGCTGTTCAGGAAATGCCATATAGAAACCTATGCCCTAAGGACATGGACAGGAGTGACCTGAGGCTAGGCAGGTCTCAGGACATCCGGACCTCAATGCTGAGCGAGGAGCAGAGCACAAGCAGGAAGTAAATAGGCTACACAAGACACATCAGAAAGACATAAATAATCACAGGGAACTAGGAACAGGAGAGAAGTAGAGCGCCCTCTAGGTGTACTGGGCGTGACAATACTGAAATACAGTATTGTCACGATTGTAGTCCCTCCCCCTGAAGGGCGCTCCGGCTCTTTCACATTTGAGTTGATTTTGTACACTTGCTCCTGGTTCCTGCCTCCCTACTTAAGCCAGACGCTCACTCTGTTCCGGGCCCTGCATTAGTTTCCAATACCAGCCGAGTCTGGGACCTGGAGAGCCTGGTTCCGTTCCCCCTTTTTCCCCCCAACTCTTCACCAGATCCCGCTCCATTTTTTAACTCCGTTTGTCTTCGTCTTAGATGGACCACCCGGCTCTAGACATTTGCCTCATCAAGGATTTCCCTATGGACACTTTTTGGACTGTTAGCCCTGGACTCACCCCCAGAACACCAGTGCACCATGGACACGCCCCCTGTTTTCCTTCCAGCCGCCTTGCATGCTTTTTTCCTGTGTTTTCCTCACTCCTCCCCGGATTGTGTTGTCTGCATAGGGTCCAGAAAGAACACTTTCGTTACAAGTATGTACTGTTTTTGTGAAACTTTTTAACTTATGTGTCATTTTACATCGTTTCATACTGTAATTACTTATCCATGTTTTTAAACAAAAAATCCAAAATATTACTGACTTGATTTGGGTTTTAGTTTTACTGTTCGACTTGTTGGTTGGGCACTACTGAGAGAGAGAAGACACAGGGAGCTACTGTTTGTGATGTATTCAGAGTCTATAATTTCAGAAGTCAGGTTCTAGCATTAAGAAGACACTCAGGAAAACACAAAGATCTTGTTGCTGAGCTCCATTGAGCTCAGAAATGATCTCTGTCGACTTGTACAGGTGGTTTCTTGTATTTATCTGTGTGGGCTTTGAAGCCTGTTGTCAGTAGTTCCTGCTATAAAGTGTGAATTCTGTCATTTCATTACAGAAGGAGCTTAAGGTTGCATTGGATCCCCTGCTGAAGAAGCTAAAAGTCTTTACATAGTTAAACAGACGTGATCAAAATGCAGAACACATTAAGATTATCTGTCATATGTCTTACAATCATATGGAATGAAGCAAAGGAATCTGGAATGTAGATATGGAGGAGGATGCAAAAAGGTGATGGAGGAACATTCCACAGACAGAGATAGAAAACTAAATGGGGTAAAAGAGAAATTGTCCTCGGCTATCAGCTATCCTTATTGCCTCTGCCAAGAGGATTAAACCTGACTGCATGTAACACAGTGACCTGAAGCATGCATCAGAATCCGCCAAGAATTTGATAATTGACCACAATGGTCATATCAGTCTCTGGGCTTAAAGGCAATTGAAAACCTGTAGTGGTATGAAATGGTATAAAATCCTTTTATAGATTTTTCCAATCTCAAAAAACATTATAGAAAAAGGCTCTGTGCTGTTATCCTTGCAAAGGCAGGGTACATAAATACTGAAAGCAGAGTACCAGTATCTGTGGCACTTAGTTTTTTTTAATTTGAAAAATGTAGAATTTTGTCTGATCATAAAATTAAATATATTTAATTTGCACATTTCTGTAAATTCCCACATAACTAATTCTAAGTTTTTATTTGAGAATAAATGCTATTTGATCATGTTGTTGTTTTCCAGAACTACAGTACAAGGACACAAAGACCAGGTATGTGAATCCCAGCCTGTCTTCTTCTTTTCTGTTGTACTGAGTCCAAACCCACTGCAGCACTGACTCCTAAATACTATTGCAGGACCCAGTGCACACTGCAGGATCCAGAGAAGATTTTGGGAGCACTGATAGATGTTGCCAAGCACCTGTGCTCTCTGAAGTACAGAGTCTGGGAGAAGATGATGGGGATTGTTCAGTACAGTGAGTACTGGGGGACAGGGATCACAATGCAGAGGGATCTATTGTGATTTGATTTCCTTTGTCTGTCTCTTTATTGAGATCCACTCTCATTGACATTAGTTCACAGACCTGCGGTCGATTATTCTCTTCATAAACTACATGTTACAGAATATAAGATAACATAGTTACTGAAGTCATGCTCTTCCTCTCTTTTCTACACTCTTGAAACATGGCCCTGAATAAGAACTTGTTTTGAAAAGCTAGGTAACTTATTCATTTAACTGATTTATTACTCATTAATATGATACTGTTTGGGTTAACGCAAAAAATAAAATCAGTGACAGCTGCAAAATGAATAATTGTGATAGGTCAAGACATAATGAAGCAGTTTAAGATTAAAACCCCTATTTTCTATTGTAAGTTCTTATACCGTTATTCTTCAATGAGATTAATTGCTTTACAAGTAACTTGTGCTTCTTCTCCTTCTCCACACTACACAAGATGTTACTTGTATAGCTCCTGTTTCTAACTATTCATCCTAAAATACTGATTTTTCTATCATATTTTGCTATTCCTGATCTAGTTATGCACTGGCCATATATTGCACAAGGTGTAAAATATAATTTATAAATAAGTCCTGTCTATTATTAAATATTGATTTGATTTATTTGAATTTTGTCTGGTTTATTTTGATTTCTGTCTTTGTCCCTATTAGTTCCCGTGACCCTAGACCCCAACACAGCAACACCCTGGCTTTCACTGTCTGAGGATCTTACTAGTGTGAGAGGCAAAGCAGAGACACAGCAGCTTCCTGACAACCCAGAGAGGTTTGATAAGGGCGGATTTGTGTTGGGATCTGAGGGATTCACCTCAGGGAGACACTGTTAGGATGTGGAGATGGGAGACAGAACTTTTTGGGTTTTAGGTGTGGCCAAAGAGTCCATCAACAGGAAAGGATCTATCAGTCTGAGCCCAGAAGGAGGAATTTGGGCTCTACGGCTGTGCAGAGGTGTTTACACTGCACTGAACTCACCCGAGAAGCGGCTCACTCTGAAGAGGAATCCCCAGAAGATCAGAGTGCAGCTGGACTATGATAGTGGGGAGATGTTATTCTCTGAACCCAGTGATGGGACTGTCATCTACACTTTTAAACACACATTTACTGACAGGATTTTGTCAGCTTTCTTGCCAGGTAGTATGTCTGTTCCTTTACAAATCTGCCCTGTTAAGACATTTGTATCAGTGGATATTAACACTATGTTTTGAATGTAGAAATCAGACCAGAGCCAGGAATATTTTGTTTGGTTAAAATAATGTACCTATGGCAATAATATTAAACATTGCTTTTTCATATGTACTGCATTCATTGAGCCATACCTATCTATTACAGGAATTACAGCCACAGTGTCTGTGGAAGAGAATCATTTACATCCTATTCCAGTTTAGAATATACTAGTTTTTGCTTAATGTCATTTAAGTTCAGTAATTGAGGTAAAACATTGGTGCACTATGTATTTCCCTAGCTCAGTTGTGTGCCTTTTATGAATAGGCAATAGATTTTTTTCAGTAGGCACAGCCACTGGCCTAAGAGCCAACTGTAATCTTTAAGCAGCACCAAATTACAATTCAGAATTAAATAATTAATTAATTTAATTACTTCAAACTTAATTTAATGATAGGATTTGTAATTAATGAATCATATACAGTGAAATGGACTGTATATGGATAAAGCAGAAATCAACAGAAACATGAATAAAAAACAATGGGTAATGGGTTTTTAATCAATTAATTTTACAACAATAAATAACAACAAATAAGATCCTTTGTTGTGATTTCCTAACACCAACATTCTATTTTAAATCCTAATCGATAACTAAATGCAGAGTTGAATTCTGTTGCACCTGACATCTCATGAGCTTCAGCTGTAGAGCAGATTCATAGATTGTATCTCCATCGCCTAAAATAAAGTTCACATTGACCTATGCCTTCAAAAGCTACATTCAGATCTTACAAGTACCTTAGTGTTTGCTTGATTATAAGAAAATAAAAATAAAAAATATATGTTTCAGAATCATATACAGGTTAATGTATGTTATATTTTATATTTAATGACCCTGCTCTCTACAGGCATCTCACCTCAGATTATAACAAAAAAATAACATCACGTAACACTTGGAAATATACCCAGATTCTCAATTTTACATTAAACTCTTTGTATTATTTCACATTAATACTGTATATTTTTATTTAATATTTCTTTCAGTCAAATGTAAAAAAATATAAAACCTTTTTGAAATAATTGGATACAGTACATTAAATTATTTTGGCAAACCATTTTATTGGAAAAAAATCAGGTCTCATTTTAAAACAAGGAGCTGTAAAATGAAAATGTTTACATTTGAATTTTTCTACAGGGAAATGAAGTCAGAGTGATCTGATCCCATGTTTTTGTGCTGGACTCTGGGGGATTCACATCAACAAGACAATGCTGACTGTGAAAATGAGAAACATTTTTAAGTTAGAACTGCTACACAGGGAAAGAGACGTAATTCAGATGGAATGCAGTTTATTTTCCTGTTTAAAACATAGAGGATTAACAACAAGAAGATTTATTTATGATCTCAAGCACTTACGCAAGGGATCTGAGCACATTTAAACTCATGATGAATGTTGAAGTAAGTGCAGGAGTCTTAATTGTACAGGTCTTCCCAGTTTCACAACTACTCAGAAACCTCCCGGAACTGTCATCAAACAAAGGACTGTGGAAGTCCTTTATGTCCCCAAGCATTTCATTAATTACATTCCAACAAAACATACATAGAAATATCTTGACAGGGAGAGAAGAAAAAAGAAATATCCACTGCCACTAGGTCAAAGCAGCTGTGCAGCAAAAAAATGTGATTCACAGGAAATACCACTGAAATGTCAATACTACAGTTTAACAGTCATACACAGCTCCATTTAAAACAATTATACTGTTTGTTTTTGGATACACGCAAAGGCAGTGCATTAGCTTCTCTGGCTTATTTCAATGAATAAGTAATTGATTGTCCACCAAAATATTTTTCCCATTGTTTTCCAAGGAGCTTCAATCAGTTGTGTAATCTGAATCTGTATTCAGAGTTATACACCCAGTAATAACACATCTAGAAACACTGAGCTTGCAAAATAAAGAATAACGACTTCTAAGACGAAATCTAAGACTGGTTAACACAGGAGAATCAGGTGCTTCTTATGTTCAAAGCAAAAAAAAACCAACAGATGCAGCTTTTCAAGCTCAGTATTTTATTTGTTGAGTGAACAATATGTTTCTCTATACAGTATGTATGATTTAAAAGTATGGATATCTAAAGGTAGTATTATATCTACCCAAAATGCAGAGGCACTCAAGGATTATGCTGAATGCAACTTTATTGAATAACATATCTTCCAATGAACAGCTAACTGAAAACTAGGAAAACTACTTCCACCGGAACCATATAACATCCCCCCCCCCCCCCCCCCCCATGTCCCCTGGGAAAGGGGAAGAACAAGTAATGTTCAGTTCCACTATACACTACACCCCTTGCCCCTAGTCCACATAGTACTTCATCCATAGAGGAGCCCAATGCTGATGTCTTGGATGGGGGCTGCTAGGCCTTTCAACGTCAGGCCCCTTGGTGATATATGTGGCCGGTGAAACAGGAACAGGAACAGAAGGTTTGTCAGAGTGGACAGAGTGGTCCAAACATCCTGAATCCTCAACAGTGAACAACTGTGGCTCCTCACGTGCGACTGGAGTTGTGGTCATGGTCAGGGAAACCTCTAGGCCCCCCAGCGAGCTGTCAGGAAGAATCCTCTTCCTCACATCTGATTCTTTCAGGAAAATTTTCCTGTTCACACAAATGCATAGAAGATAATGATATTAAATGCAAAATCCACCGTCGCTCCCCACCCTGGCAAACAGAGGAACTAAGTTGCAGAATTATTACTCTCGCGCTGGTAACAGAGCGCTTGAACTTGGCAGACGGGGTTACTGGAGGTCAAAGTCACCATGCATGGTCATGTGATCACCAGAAAAACAAGGCGCTATATCTTGGGAAAGAAAGCAGCACAAACACTACTTTCAACGGCACAAACCGGCACAAACACAGCACTAACGATTGACACTGGTCCAGTTCCCCTACAACGTTGTAGGGGGGCTGAGTGACGTCACCCCCTGAAGAAGAAGACATTATATCTAAGGAACAAAAGCAGCTGGGAAGTTACTTTCAACGGCACAGACCGGCACAAACACAGCATTAACGAATGAGACCGGTCCGGTTTCCCTACGATGTTGTAGGGGGGCTGAGTGACGCCACCCCCCCAAAAAGAAGGCACTATGTCTCGGGAAAGAAAGCAGCTGGGAACTTACTTTCAATGGCACAAACCGGCACAAATGTAGCACTAACGAATGAGACTGGTCCGGTTCCCCTATGACGTTGTAGGGGGGCTGAGTGACGTCAGGACCCCGAAAAAACAAGGCGCTATATCTCGGAAATGAAAGCTGCACAAACACTACTTTCAACGGCACAAACGCAGCACTAACGAATGAGGTAGGTTTCATTGTTTGTGCTGTCTGTCAGGGGGCCAACTTCACAGAGCTATCATAGCTCACTGTTTCGTCTCTTGCATACTCAGAGAGAGACCTTTCTTATATGTTTTAATGTTTTTTATTATTCTTGCTTCTTATTTTAATTGTAAAGTAGTTTGAGAAGGAATTGTAAATAGAAGTGGAAATATTCATTAAAACTCAGTCACAGTGAAGTCACCTGTTTGACTTCACTGCAGATTTCAGTATTGAGGTTACAACATTTCACACACACAATTTGAGTAATATGTTTTTTTTTCTGACCACAGAGTATCTAATTTTTTTTCCTTCTCTCCCTTTACAATTGGAGACAGAATTATAAACATACTCTTTATTAAATAACTACATTGTAGATAGTAGGCCAGCCAAATCTTAAAAACAAACTTAAATGAATGTTTAATTAATAATTAAAAAGGTGAACTTTTTAAAATATATTGTATCTAACAAATAAATAATAATAAATAAGTTCCAAATATTATGAGGCATTGCTACAAGTGATAGGCCTTAAAAAGTGCACCACATTTGAAAACTGTAATGCTTTAGTATACTAAAATCACAGTATAATTATAGTACAAACACACTATGTAGTGATAGGTGCAATAAATTCTTATACTTATTAATTGCAGAAGTCAGATGTTTATACTGTATAAACAAAAGGCATCTCAGTTTCAAAAGGTGAACTAATGTTATTGAAGGTATATAGTGTAGGTTACGCAGTATGATGGTTAGCAGCCAGTCTCAATTTAGGTGGAGTACTTTCAGTGAAAAGCTGAATGGGGTTATCAGTTGCAGAGGACTCAGGTTATCTAATAAAAAGTGGAAGAGTTTTGTCAGGAAAAATATATATATACAGTACCAATAGATTATATACTGTTTTAGATAAGATTACCAGTCTGCCGCCAATAAACCAATTACTGTACATTTATTATCACCAATTAACAATCCATTTATAATTAAATACTGGTTTTGTTCTGAACAACAGTGATAAAGGAAATCCTTGATAATTCATTTGAGATATTTGTTGACTGGCATTTGTTTAATTAATAATTGTTATTAATTTTATACAGTAATGCCTGAACTCTGCATGTCTGTTTTCTTTGTTAAGGTCAGTGGTTACAGACTCTGGTTGATCAATGGGATTCTTTCAGCAATCGCTTGCCTTTAGTTTCTTTTGTAATACAGTATGTTAATAGGGAAAATACAAAATACATTTCTTTCTTTTTCTACTATATAGCTTCTTCAGAAATGCAAAGTAGTACAGTTTTTCCATTGATCAGCACCTTCAAAATAAAGAAGTTTACTATAAAATGTATCTTTTATATTTGCTGAACCTTTAAATGACAGTTAAACAGTTGCTGCCCCTAGAGGAACTTGTAACACCTGTCAGGTAACAGTGAACACCTGGCAGTCCAGCAGGAAGAGGAGGGGTGTGCTGACAGGTTTGGCATCCTTATGATCAGTAAGAATGTATCTGTTATGTTCTGTAGTTACTGAAATATTCTTTTGTATTAAAGAAATACAAAAATAACAACATAAGGAAGTATACAAAATAACTAAAACATCAATTACAGTGTACATCACACAATTCACAAGATAGTGATTTCAGTTTTCAGTTTTTAAAGCATTAAGTGAAAGTGAAAGCTGTGATCAGTAGCCAGTACTATGAACAAGCTGGACTGTTACTCTGTGTAGAAATGACATCAAAATCTTCTGCCCTGGAAGAAGAGCTCTCCTGTCCTGTGTGCTGTGAGCTTTTCAAGGATCCTGTTGTCCTGACATGTAGCCACAGCTTCTGTCAAGCTTGTCTGCAGCAGTACTGGGAGCAAAAGGGCTCTCAGGAATGTTCAGTCTGCAGGAGAAAGTCATCTAAGTCACAACCTCCAGTCAGGGGGGTTCTAAAGAATCTGTAAGGCCTTCTTACAGGAGAGGAGTCAGAGACCTCAAGCAGGGTCTGAAGAGCTCTGCAGTCTGTACTGTGAGAACCATTTGCTCTTTAGCCACTATACGGCCAGTTTTTCCTGTTAATCCTCTCCTGCCAGTGTGTCTGTAGTAACTCTTTAACTAATGTCATCATGTGCTACTGACTTGATTCTACACTCTACAGTCACTACAGTGATGTGACACCCTTTGCCTGTCTCTTAAGTAAGGTCAAGTCTCATTGACAACAGGCAACAAACATAATTTCCTTCTCTTTCTTATTACAATACAGTTTACAGAATGTAAGATTAGTTACTGCAATCATTCTCCTCCTCTCTACTATCATACACTTCAGACTCTGCCCTGGATAGTGGCTTAGTTTTCATTAGAAATGTATTATCTCTAATGAAATATTATTAAATTATTATTTCTGATCAAAATGATGCCTTTTGGGTTTTTCGGTAAACTTCAATGACAGCAACAACACTGACAATCATGATTAGTTAAGATGCAATAGAGCAATTTAATATTGAAACCCTTATTTTGCATTTTGAAAAATGTATCTTTAAAATTCATTTGAGGTGATTAGAAACACAGATGTTATTGTGCTCCCTTTTGTATAACGTATGTATCTACCGATCTTTCTTTAAAATACTGTTAAAAGTATCTTTTATTTTATTAAATGTCTCTTTCAACAGCTCTATTTTTTTGTTATCAGCTCCTGTGCCTCTGGACCCCAACACAGCAGAACCCCGACTCTCACTGTCTGATGATCTGACCAGTGTGAGAGGCAGACGAGAGACAGCAGCTTCCTGACAACCCAGAGAGGTTTGATTTCTGGCTCTGTGTTCTGGGCTCAGAGGGATTCACCTCAGGGAGACACTGCTGGGATATCAAGGTGGGAGATAACACATTTTGGCTGTTGGGATTGGCAAAAGAGTCCATCAACCGGAAAGGATCGACTAGTCCAACCTCAGAAGGAGGGGTGTGGACTCTTTGGCAGTGGAGAGCTGTTTACAGAGCACAAACCTCACCAGCCACACAACTCAGTTTGAAGGGGAAACCCAAGAAGATCAGAGTGCTGCTGGACTATGAGAGGGGGCAGGCCTCATTCTCTGATCTCTGTGATGGGCCTCACATCTACTGTACATCTTTAAAGACGCATTTACTGAAAGGGTGTTCCCAGTCTTTTCACCTGATTTTGACTTTCTTCCTCTGCAAATCTGTCCTGTGAAGATGTCAGTAACAGATAACTCAATGTGTTGAAGATCTCTCTTGATCCTTGAAGTACATTAAATGGACATTAAAGTCTGGTTTAAATAATATGTATAAATACAATTTTCATAGGTGCCAAGTTCATTTTCAAATTTAAGATCAGGGATCAGTAACGTGTTCATGCACAGACATATTTATTATTGACAGCTGACATCACTATGTTAGAAAGTTGAAACAAGTTAAAAGCTTAACAATGTTTTGTACCAATTGCTTTTCATTATATGTTGATTTTTTTACCCGACAGAAAGCAAAAATGCACAGAAAAGTGAGGAACAAAAAAACTGGAACCTGAGTATTCACAATCTTCACAGACAATGAATAAATCAATTCAGTGCACTTCTCAGACTCAACAGTCAACCAGAGGGGACAAGTGGAGACTACAGGGTGCTGCATTTAAAACTAGGCACAAGACATTTTTACACTAGGGATTATGTGAGTTGTAATGCCCAGGGGGGAGGGAGCTTGCAACATTCAGTTACCGGGGAACTCACAACATTCCCACGAGTAACCACATTTTTCCTGGGCTGTTTATCATTGGCTCCACAATCAAATTAATCATCCAATTTCAGTCTAATTATTTACAACCAGTTATGCAACTGGAATGGTGCTCTTACATTGAATTACCTCCAGAAATGATACATCCAGCTCTGATGTATCTACCCAGGGGTAATTCAGCCCAAAACTCAAAACCTTAAAACTGCAGACAGAATCCTGAAAACCTTAACCCTGATGATTTCCTTGTTAAGAGCATTGATCCAAAGGCATCTTTCACAGCAACTGTCAGCCCATCTGCATTATTTACCTTCTGCTCTTTGGGTGTCTTCATTGAGCCCCGAGCTTCTCAACCTTTAGCCTTCCCAGGCAGCTGGCAAAGACTGCCAGGTTAGTGAATTTGGATTCCATCCTATTTTTAAACTGTGGCTGTCAGCATCAGCTAACTGTGGTCTAACAAGTATAGAATAAGCTACCCAGCCAAGTTATTGATTCCATAGTCTGACTTTATTCATCAAAGATTCTTGTTCCCACCACTTGTTTCTAACCGGTTAGATGTCCTCATTCTTATTTTAAATTACCACATGCTCTTCACTGTTCCATGCTAAATGTTTAATTCAGACCAGGAATTTACATGGTTCTTCTGGTTTATAATGCCTCTTGAGTAGCAATGTCTATCACTTTGTATGTTGTATGTTGACTACAAACAGAGCAGGATATTTCTAATAATAATAATCATCATCATCATCATCAATCATCTATATTATATAGTGCCCTTAAAAGTGGTTTCTAAAAGTGCTTTACGGTAAGAAAAAGCACACAATCAGTGGAGACAACAGAATTAGACAGTTACAATAAGATTTTAGAATACAGTAGGAAGGCAAAGGGGGCAGACACAAAACCAGTTAAATAATGTAAAGTGAGGTGACTCTCTGATATTGTTAGGCATTCCAAGAGAAGGTTCTATCACCCATAGTATGTCAATGGACTTGGAGGATAGGAGACCAGAATTGGATGAATGAAGATTGCGAGGTGGGGAGTAGGAAGAGTAGTCAGGAGCCAGTGAGAGGACTCCAGGATTAATGGATAGGATTAATGTGATTACTTGCACAAGACTTGGTCAAGATTCTGGCTGCCGAATTCTGTATAATTCAGTGTGGATTTACCTGTCTGTACCTGAGACTGGGAGGCTTGGGTGGGGGCTCAAGAACAGGGTGCGAATACGCAATACATTGTTACACCTGGCTTTATGGCCACAGCCAGTTCCTCAATGAGCCCTGATAGTAATCTCTGCCTACACCCCAAACATCAAAAGGACAGTTCCACCCCTTTGATAACAAAGGGAATTGAAGACTTTGGAGAAGGATTGTAAAACACATTAAAGTATTGGACCAAGGAGAGGACTTGGGCACCAAGAATTCTACAGAGAGTAGCTGAGGAAGGTTCCAGCATCATCTTCCTCCCTCCAACCTGACATTGGACTCTAAGAAATAAAGTTGGGAGGGAGCATCAACAACTACATTGTCTGACAAGACAGTCAGACTAAAGAAAATGCCTAAGAACAACCAAAGGAAGTACAAGGAGGACTGAACTGCTGGCCAGCCTTCTTTTGGGACATTTGTTTGCTAACTGGGGTACTTGTGTAGGTCTGGAGGTATACCCTTTGGAGATATATTTATTGTCCTAAACTGGATAAACTGGTGGATCTGGAAGATAAGGAAAATCTGTTGCAGCCATGACAATTGTACTTCAGATCTCACATCTACAGGCCTGCATCTTTGGGTTAACCATACAGCATATCAGATACAAATAAGTCTAATATGTTAGTTAGGCAAAACCAGTCTCTAAGAATATAATTTTCATTCATACTTGGGATTTTACACGTTTTTACCTAATTTTATATTTAATTGAAGTAAGATATTGGTTTGTGTTTACCTGGCTCACATAGGAAAGACACATAGCTTTTGTAATCAATTGGCACAAACCCTGTGTTAAGATCCAATTGTAATATCAAAATAACACTACTTACAACTTTCCCAGTAACAACAATCTGTGCAGAACTTTACATTCTTCTCTTAAGTTGTCACACAAGATGAGTTTCACCAACACAAATGAAACTGTATAACAGAGTCCAAATTGATGTTGTGTCTGAAGTTGTTAATGGTTAAGTGTAAATCCAAATGGGTTTTCTGTGGCATGTCATGATTCAGCCTTTAGTTTAAAAGCTAGCTCAGTGTGAAATTCCAGTCAAAAGTGTCCAAAACAAAGTTAATATGGGAAACTTAGGCGTTTTCTTTAGACAGAGCTACTATAGGCTTCAAGAGGAATCATCCTACTGTATCTTATTTTACAGTATCTTGGATTATCTGACATCTACTGTAACTCCTTTTTTACCCCTCTCTTCTTATACAATTTGAGACTGCTTATTCATAATACTATAAAATAAAATAAGAAAGGTCAGACTAATCGAATCTTAAAGAGGAATCACTTTAATTAATGAAGTGATCTTTTTTAATAAATAAAAATTCATAGGTATTAAAAATAAAAAATGCCAAAGTATATTAGAATAACAATAGTTATAGTACAATCATACTACTGTACATTGTGATAGACAACACATGATAATGGTAATTAAATCCAGATATCACAAGTGTATATAAACAAAAGTGACTCACTTTTAAATTGTGACCTAATGATCTTGAAAGTACAGTATAAAGTTAATTTCAGTTTAGTTTATTTGTCATATGCACAAACACAATGAAATGCTTATTTGCAAGTATGCTACAATACAAAGACAATTAAAACACCAAACTTAAACACAGAACTGCAGCAACAACAGTTAAATAACATACAACTTATTAAAAGTTAGCACAAGTAGTATGCAAAATAACATCAGTGTGAGTCAATGGCAGAAGTAGAATTCAAGTCTGACTGCTTGTGAGAAGAAGCTGTCTCTGTATCTGGAGATATGTACCATCATGCTCCTATAACGCTTTCTAGTGGGTAGGGCAGAGAACAGTAAGAAACCAGGATGATTGTTATCCTTAGTAATACTCCCAGCCTTCCTGAGTCTGTGAGCTAGAAACTCGTCCACAATAGAGAGGAACTGTGCTCCAATAATGGACTGCACTGACCTAATCACCGCCTGTAATGCCTTTCAGTCAAAACTGCCAAACCACAATATAATATCATACTGTATATGAACACACTTTCAATAGTATACCTGTAGAACGTAATATGAATTCTCGAATTTCTGACCTCAACACTGGAGGCCTTCTCATTATTAGTGGTGATTTGCCCAAAGATATAGTAGCAACTGCATCTGGTCACACAATGTTATAGTAGAACAGTAGGGGACTAAGCCCTAAGGAGCACCTATGTTGATGGTCAGCATGGAATTACCAGCCTTTCAAAGCATTTCATTGTGGTAGATGTGAACATCACTGGTCTGTAATCATTAAAACTGGTGTTTTATTTTCTTTGTACTGGTATAATAGTGGTTTTCTTAAAACAAGACAGCCGAAGATATCTATAAATTCCATGGCAAATTGGTCTGCACAGGACTTAAGGAATGTCGTCTGGTCCAGTCGCCTTCCACATGTTCACCTGTCTAAAAGATGCCCTGACCAGACAAGGCTGTGCCATCAGAGGCTTGGAGCACTCACACAGGCAGTTCCATGATATCCTTTTCAAACTGAGTGTAATAGGCATTCAGCTCAGCCAATAGAGAGAAATAATTATCACTGGATGTAACAAAGCTTATTTTAGTGGAAAAGGTAGCACAAATTCAGGTGTCCAAAATTCAGCAGCCAGAATCCTGACCAGGTCTAGTGTAAGTGTTCACATTACTCCTATCCTGGAGTCCTTGCACTGGCTTCCGGTCAAATTCCGTGTAGACTTTAAAATCCTCATGCTCACCTATAAGGCTCTGCATGGCTTGGCACCTCAGTACCTGTCTGAACTTTTATCTCCCTACTCCCCACCTCGCAACCTTCGCTCTTCTAATTCTGCTGTCCTTACTGTCCCCCAAGCCCATCTACATTGTAGGGCCTTCTCCTGTTATGCCCCCAAGCTCTGGAACTCTCTCCCCAAGGATATCAGAGAGTCACCTTCTCTAAACTCCTTCAAATCCAGACTCAAAACCCTCTTCTTCAGAAAAGCCTTTACTTAACTGGTTCCATTCTTCACCCCTCTACTTTTCTTAGTACCACCATCCATGGTCTCCTCTATATATTGTAATTGTGTTTTATCTTGTGTATTCTTCTTATTTATTGTTGTTGTCGTCCTGTAAAGTGCTTTGAGAAGCCACCTTTAAAGGCGCTATATAAAATAAAGTTTATTATTATTATTGCATTTCTAGTTTGTTACAATATTTCCTTTTAGTGTCCCTGTTAGCTCTCTGCAGGTCATCTAACCTTCTTAGAAAGGTTCAGATTCCCAGATTTAAAAGCCTGCGATTGTGCCCATGGTTTACTGCAAATATTACTATTAAAACCATGATTTCTGGTTAGGAAAAAATCAAACTCTCTTGGTAAGTATAAAGTCATCCAGAATTTTTTTTAATAAAATCAAAGACGACTGTAGTGTACTCATACAGGTTCCCGGATGAACTTTGAAACACGCCCCACTCCATAGATTCAAAGCAGTCTTGCAATACTTTATTTTTTTCTCCTCCGTCCAGTGTTGTGCTGTTCTTGTGACATTCTCCCACTTCAGCTTCTGCTTGTAAGCCGGCAGATGATCAGGCTGTCCAAAATGCCAGTGAGAAATATAATGGTAGGCGTCTTTGATAGTCGTGTAACAGTGATCAAGAGTATTGTACCCTTGATTGGGCAGTAGACAATCTATTACTATTTCAGAAGATCTTTCCTTGGGTTGGCTTGATTAAAGTCCCCTGGAACAATTGACAGAGGATCAGGATAAACAGTTGCATTTTTTTTAAATATACACCACAGACATAATAGCAGATGAAAATTCTCTTGGTAGATAGAAAAGATGACATTTTACAGTCAGATATTCCAGATTCGGAGAGAAGAATCACTTCAGAATTTCACATCTAAACACCAACTGGTCTTTATCATAAGAAATACACAACTGCCTTTTTTGTTACTGGCTAAACTCGACCGATCCATACAATAGGTGGAGAGTCCATCAAGCTGAACAGTTGAATCAAGTGTATTTGGGGTCAATAAGGTCTCAGTGAGACAGGAAATACAGTAAGCCCTGATGTCCTGCTGATGGCTTAACTTTCCCCTTAGCTCGTCTATCTTGTTCTCCATGGATTGTAAATTGACCAAGAAAACACTTGGGAATGGGGTCCAGTAGTCGCGGCATTTCACCCTCACTTGAAGTCCTCCCCGTCTTCCAAGATCCTGTGTCCTTTGCATTCACTAGTTCTGTTCTGAGTAAGGTGGGGAGTCCATATGCACAGGCACACAAGACAGCAGATTCAGGTCCAAACAGGGTAAGTCTAAGTTTAAAACGTCCACAAGCACTTGTTGATCATAAATAATTTCTGAGAAAGCAGACTGGAGTCCACACAAAACAGACAAAGACATATAGGCAAGGAGTAACATGCAACGTGTCGCCACATTGGGGAGTATGTTTTACTGCAGGATCTTTATGTAGCATCCAGTTTCAATTGAAATGGAGTTCTCTGAATTCCAGTGAGAAGGTGAATGGTGTTATCAGATGCAGATACCACTACTCTACCTGGTAATTTGAAATGAGCTCTTCTTGAACACCAGCTCATGAGAAGGAACTGGCTTCCAGTCTCCTAAGAGTGGAAGGGTCATTGAGACTCTCAGTAAGCTAAAGTTTCTGCATGAAATTAATTTTAATAATTGACTATATCAAACCTTCTATGACTCATTAAGGGTGTGGGGTGAGTTTTGAGTGTGAAGAAAATAATCGAAACACCAGTGGTTCACCAAACATGAGTTTAGGAGGATTCTGCCTCCTAGACCTTTAATAAAAAAGTTTCTATTGCCTTAAAAAAATTATCTATTTAAATATGATTATTAGTAGTAGAGGTATTGGTATTCCTTACAATTACATAGTGAATCCTTAACTTGCCATGTGTTTAACATACAGTTAATATTATTTTAATAATAAAAATTACTGGGAATATGTATTAAGCCAAAAGTGCTTTCTTGCACTCATCATATTGTACTGTACAGTAACACTAACAGAAGTTTTCATTTTTTTTCATTACATACAGTATACAGGCATAATGCCTGGGTTTGATTCCTGACCACTGCAGATCGCCTTGGGAATAATCTTTCTCTGATAAGTAGCATCCAATAAGCTGCATCGGAACACAAGCTGGGATGTAACAATTATTTCAAACACTTTACTGTCTGTAACACACTTTAGTTCGTGTACAAAAAGGAAAGGGAACTTTAGCAAACAATTGCATTTTCTTAAAAACATTGAAATGTCTTAATATTTCACATCTGTGCCAGTAATGTTTATAGCCAAAGATGTATGCTAAGGAGCTTTTCCATTGTATTCTTGTAAATATGCAATGCAAAGACATTTAAAGCTATAACCCAACTTTCAAGATGCGTATTTACAAATATTAGAACGAACAACTTTATAACTGCATTAATAAAACTGATGTTGTACTATTTTCATGCAGTGTCAATACAGTACATGAAGTTACCATCTTTCGCCCTTCTTCCTCAGTTTAATATTCTCAGATTGATATCTGATATGTGCCCAGTACAAATGGCAATGTAATAGTCTGAAACTTTTCCATGAGCAGGGCAGCCAGCCTCTATGGGCTTAAGAATTTGTGAATGTAACAGTGAATGAAAGTGAATATTTATAAGTCAGTGATATGTAAATTAATTAAAAATGTCAATATTGTACACATATTATTCATTACATTTTATTATTAGAGAAAGAGTTTAAGATTTTCATTATAAAAATATAGTAGACATAGTGTCTTCAAAAACATAATACTTAAAAGCATAATCATCATCATCAACATCCCCATCATCATCATTACAACTAAACTGTTGTTGTTTTGTTCAGTTGAGCAGTTTCAAATGTTTTTGAGTTGTGTGGATCTCTGGTTCAGTTGCTGGATAGGTTTACAGTAATGTTACAGTAATGTGTTTTCTGAAAATGTGACTAGGACAGGGGGAGACCAGGAACAGAGTGGGAGAGAATGTGTAAAGGTAGTTTTTCAGTAAAAAAAAACTGCAAAAAAATATATACAGTAGATAGGGCAAGCACAGAAAATAGATACCAGGTAAAATCTGATCATGTTTCTCTATATCAATAATAATTAACTTTATTTTATATAGCACCTTTAAATGTAGCATCTCAAAGCAAACATTAAGTGTAAAACAGTAATAAGGACTACAAATTACAAAGTAAATACTGTACATACTGTATAAGAAAGACAAGATGTTAAAAGAACTGCAGAAGTTAGAAAAAGAAGCAGATACAGATGCTAAATAACAGCCTTTCTGAAAAGAAAGGTTTTGAGTTTAGATTTAAATGGACTCAGGGTAGGTGACTCTGATATCAGTGGGGATACAAATCCAGAGCTCTGGGGTGCAGCAAGAGTAGAACTGTCACCTATAAAATGTAGATGATCTTAAGGACATCTAGAAGACCAGAGTCAGACGAACAAAGGTTGCAAGGTGGAAAGTAGATAATAAGCCAGATAGGTACTGAATGAGGATGACAATTTTGAAGTTGACTCAAAACTTGATAGGAAGCCAGTGCAAGGACTTGAAGGCAGGTGTAATGTGATTGCTTGCTTACAGCCCAGTCAGGATTCTGGCTGCCAAATTGTGAACATACTGGAGATTGCTCAGTGTAGATTTAATTACCCCAGTGTACAGAATGTGCAATCATTAATTCTAGAAAAGGAGTCTTTTTGGTTTCTCTAGTTCGCGTTAAAAGAAACCAAATCAGTTTGATGTTGCACAATGCAGCTTTTTTTAATGCTACAGTACATGGCCGGTATTTACATACTGTATGATATTACTGATTTATACAAATTAATACATGCAGTTTTTGAGCATTTAAGTGTACTGAGTTATTTCAGGATGCAAAGTATTAGGAGTTATTTGCAGGCTAGTAACAGCATGTCCGAAGATCTCTTGCAAAAAAACAGCATATATTAGAAATGAATGCAAGGTATAGAGAGCTTTTATGTAAGCTAAAGGAATGGCAGACAGATCAGTGAGTTTGACAGAGGTGAGGTATGCCTGTTTGCTGACACAGAAGTACATTCTTGATGTTTTTGTTATCAGTGGTGAAGAATCTAGAATAAATGCTTTTAGAAATTTATCTCCTAAAGGTCAAGCTGCATATTCTTTGACTGTCAGCAGGAAACGCATAGAAACTTCTGTCCGTTCATGATTTCACATAATGTACAGTAAAGGAACAAGTAATAGGTTTATTCCATGCTGAAAAAAAGAAGAAAGAGAACACAACGTTTCGGCCGTGGAGCCTTCTTCAGGTGTGAGAGAGACAGGGCAGTAGGCAAAGGTAAAGTAGCGGGAGAACAAAGGTTGGGAGGGAGGAGGAGTGAGAGGCGGGAGTAGGGGACAGAAAGAGAGGCCAATCAAGAGGTGTGAAGTCAGAATGGGTGCAAAGATGTGTGAAATGAAACTTCCAATGAATGGAGAAAATTTAAAAGAACAGTAGTCTGTCGTTAAGGGAAGGGAGAATGTGTGATCCTAGCTGCAGAATAATTTTAGTTTCGGTGGTTTTTCTGATGTATGAGTTCGGAAAACCGTCTTTGAGAACACAGACGGAGAGATTAGAGTGGTCGTGGCCGTCAGACGTGAAATGAGAAACAATGGGCTTGGAGAGATCTTTAATCTTCACAGCCCTGACGTGTTCTCTGAAGCGGTCTCCGAGTATCCTTCCTGTTTCTCCAATGTAGATGGCTGGGTATTTACTGCAAGAGATACAGTAAATAAGGTTGCTGGAGGTACAAGATTCTGTCTGGGTGATCCGGAATTGTCCTGAGGGGCCTTGAATGAGTGTGGTGGTGGCTGTGTACTTGCAGGTGATACAGCGAGTTCTGTTGTGTGTTCTCAAAGACGGTTTTCCGAACTCATACATCAGAAAGACCACCGGAACTAAAATTATTCTGCAGCTAGGATCACACATTCTCCCTTCCCTTAACGACAGACTACTGTTCTTTTAAATTTTCTCCATTCATTGGAAGTTTCATTTCACACCTCTTTGCACCCATTCTGACTTCACACCTCTTGATTGGCCTCTCTTTCTGTCCCCTACTCCCGCCTCTCACTCCTCCTCCCTCCCAACCTTTGTTCTCCCGCTACTTTACCTTTGCTTACTGCCCTGTCTCTCTCACACCTGAAGAAGGCTCCACGGCCGAAACGTTGTGTTCTCTTTCTTCTTTATTTCAGCATGGAATAAACCTATTACTTGTTCCTTTGCAGCCTACGCATGCTGACGCAGCTACCCACCTGAACTAATAATGTACAGTATATGCGGAACTTGTAATATCCTGTTTTGTGAATGCTGTGTTCTGGCAAAGTGCCATATAAGGAGGTCTTTTCTGTTAGACCAGCATAAGAACGGAAAGGACTGAGTCGACAGTTAGCAAGTCATATGATGTATGTGCTAATACTTTGTTTGCTACACTGTATAAAAAGACTAACTTTATAACCATTCGGGGAGACTAGCTTTTGCAAGCTGCTCTTCTGTGTGCACATGAATAATCAGCTCTTCTTTCACCAACATCTGAATTCTGTTATTTTAATGTTTCTTCAGTGGTAAAAGTGTCCGTTAAATATCAGAACATTTTGTGAGAGGATGGTTAGAATAAGAGATGCCAGGTTGCAGTCATTGAAAGAGAAGGCTAGAAAGGTTGAAAAAGAAGCAAGGGACCAAACTTATATGAATTTAATAGCAAACATGGTTTCATGGAAGGAAACTTACTTAAGAAAGTAAGAAGAACTTTGAACAGTGAGAAAGAAAGAAATGAACAACTGAGAAGCTGGAATGTGGGCCTGAAATGTCCTGTAGTAACTGTATAGTTGAAATGAAGAAGGAAGAGGAGTTGGGATAGGGACAAAAATTACAAGGGGGTTTCAAGTTGGGGAAAGGGTTTAATCTAGAATAGGAACAAGTCAAGGTTTATTCCATGCTGAAAAGAGGAAGAAACTTGTTTCTTTGCAGCCTACACATGCTGATGCGGGCTACTTGAACTACTTTAATCTAGAATAACTGACTGACTTGTCAGTGGCTGACTTGGCAGTGTTATCTGCAGGCCACAAGAAATGGCAAGTACAGTAAGATTAGACAAAGATTGATTGGCACCATCAGAACATATAGTAGAAGGCACAGGTTCTTATGTTAAGTCTACAGATGTACGTAGGGAAAAGATAATTTGGGGAAGAATACACTGATAACAACAACACTTCCTAAGAGGGTTAGTCATGCTTTTGACAAATGGACAGGGATGTTATAGACTGCAGAGGAAGATGTCTGCTGTTGAATGTTTACATACAGTAGATACTGAAATGAGGATTGTAATTTAGATTTTGTGTTTTTGCTAGTGTTGAACTGTGTATTGGATGTACCTGCATATAAATTGAATTAATAGGCAAACATAGATAATGCTGATCCATGGAGCCAGCATATTAAGATGTTTATATTTAGAAGCAATTTTGTTAAATATAGACTACTGTAGTTATGGATACTGATGTACAGTACCAGACATGTACTGATGTGCACTATAAAATAATTTATCCTTGGTGAGGATAACTGCTTCCATCCATGAGTTTCTATCACTGTGTATAGTTACACAGTGCCTTTAGTTCCATCCATTATCTAATCTCTTTATCCAGTACAGGGGAGCTGTACTCTCCCAGCAAGCAACAGACACAAGGCAGAATACACTCTGGACATAACGCCAGTCCATCACAGAGCAGACAAACACAAACACACACATTCACACCAGGGCCAGTTTTCCCATAAGCCAATTAACCTATCAGTATGTTTGGACTGTGAGAGGAAATCAGATCATCTGGAGAAAACCCATGTGAACCAAGAGAAAACGTGCATAATCCACACATATAGTACCGTAGGAACTGAACCTAGGGCAATGCTAATCCACTGTGCCAGCATTATAAATGCATGGATAGCTCAGTCCTCTTTCTAATTCAAACATTTGCATGCATAATTTAATTTTGAAAGCCACTGAGCCACATCTGGTGCTACTGTTGTATTTATAAAAAAAACATAAAAAAGTATGCTAATTACTGAGCCACCCTATTCTTTAGTTAATACATGTAATTTTTATAAAGTTAACATTGTTTTTAATTCTTGATTGTTAGCAAAATATTTTAAATTATATTTTACTCTCATTTATATTTTATAATTTAGTATTTTACTTGTTTTCAGATAGTCAGAATTAACCTACATTTGAACAATGATTTGTAAATGAATATTTTTACAGGATGTGGAAAAAGTGCAACAATTTATTAGAGTGCTAATTTTAATATTTTTGATTGCTAATTTATGCTAACACAATTTAACAATTTAAGCCTAACATGGCTATGGACAGGCTTAACAATTTTCACCCCATCTCCAACTTACCCTTTCTTGCAAATATTCTAGAACGTGCTGTCACATTTCAGTAACATTACCACCTCATTGCAAATAACCTTTTCGAACCCCTCCAATCTGGCTTCTGTCAACTTCACAGCACAGAAACTGCCCTGGTCAAAGTCACTAATGATCTAGTAGCTTCTGATTCTGGTTTTCTTTCTAAACTCATCCTTCTTGATCTCAGTGCTGCTTTTGACACTGTTGACCATGACATCTTACTTTCTCTGTTTGGAGTTTCTGACACTGCTCTCAAATGGTTCAAGTCTTACCTCACTGATCACGGTCACTTTGTCTCCCTTAATGGGTATAGGTCTGAAATTGGTCTTGTTAAGTCTGGTGCTCCTCAGGGCTCAATACTGGGCCCCTTGCTCTTCAGTATTTACATGTTTCCACTTGGTCAGTTTTTAAGATCACGCCCTCAGCTATCATTTCTATGCTGATGATACTCAAACATACACCCATACTGTACCAAACCTGACACTGATGTGATCTAATTGCATCTCTGACATAAAAACTTGGATGATCAAAATTTCCTTTATCTTAACTGTGACAAGACTGAAATCATGCTTATTGGCACCCCCTATCAACTTCGTAAAGCCAATTCTGTAGTCCTATCTGTAGATGGCTCTGTATATGAGCTTCAGTCTAAATTAAAAACCCTGGGGTTATATTCAATTCTGGCTTAACATTCGACACACATGTGCAGCATATTGTCAAAACTTTTTTTAACCTCAGAAATATCGCTAGACCACGCCCTATGTTATCATTAACTGTGGCTGAAAAGCTGATCAATACATTTGTGTTCTCCTGAATTGACTACTGTAAAGCTCTACTCGCTGGAGTATCTAAATCTGCATTGAACAAACTGTTGTATGTCCAAAATTTGGCAGCCAGAATCCTGATCAGGTCTAGTGCAAGTGATCACATTACTCCTATCCTGGAGTCCTTGCACTGGCTTCCTGTTAAATTCTGTGTGGACTTTAAAATCCTTATGCTCACCTATAAGGTTCTGCATGGCTTGGCACCTCAGTACCTGTCTGAACTATTATCGCCCTGCTCCCCACCTCGGAACCTTCGCTCTTCTAATTCTGGTCTCCTAACTGTCCCCCAAGCCTGTCTACATTGTATGGGTGACATGGCCTTCTCCTGTTATGCCCCCAAGGTCTGGAACTCTCTGCCCAAGGATATCACAGAGTCACCTTCTCTAAACTCCTTCAAATCCAGACTCAAAACCTTCTTCTTTAGAAGAGCCTTTACTTAACTGGTTCCATTCTTTACCCCTCAGCTTCTACTTTTCTTAGTACTACCATCCACAGTCTCCTCTTTGTATTGTAATTGTGTTTTATCGTGTGTATTCTTTTTATTTATTGTTGTTGTCATTCTGTAAAGCACTGTGAGAAGCATCTTTAAAGAAGCTATATAAAATAAAATTTATTATTATTATAACACCTGACTTTCTTAGTTCAATGTTTTAAATACAGTACATCTAAATATGTTTGACATAAGATTCAGAAATATAATCGAAAATAGTTTTGTGGTATTTTAATTGATGACACTTTTCTAAAAATTATAAAAAATTAAAAACGATTAAAATCTATAATCTTTCCACGTGTGATGTCATTAGGAAGTATAATAAGCTCTCGCTTTAACGATGGTATGAAAATAAATATAACTGGTGAGAAAACAATGTTTAATCATAATTAAAGGACTTAGAAGTCAAAGAAAATGATTTACGTTGCTTAATTTTAAAAACTAAGTTATAAAGGCAGACGTGATTGGTTCCATAAACGCTCCAGGCAGCAGAAAGCTCATTTTGTATTGCTGAGCTCCACACCTCCTCTCTTTCTTGGTGCCGCCTCCTTCTCTGATGGAGTGCAGTGGTCGGTGCGCTATTTTCTTAGCCTCTGATTAGAAAAAAAAACCCTCCCGATCTGCTTCACACCAGAGGAAGACAGAAGAATGTGATTTTTTTTCTGTACGCAACGTTTGTTGAGTTTACGTTTAATTAAAAAGTAAAAAACAAAACTACAGCTTTTAAGTAGTAGTTTTTAAAAAGCGTTTTTAATAACTTTTAAAGTCATGCAATGTTTGGTTTAGGCAGGGACACGTCATTGTTTCTTATTTTTGATTAAAAAATTAAAAAACAGTTGCCCAGCAACTATTCAGATTTAGAAATAGTAAAGATACATTTTTACATTTACTGTTATATTGACGTTAAAATCATTGTGTAATGTTGGCAAAAAAGAGAAAAACTTCATCCTTCATGAAGAATGCCGACATGACACTTTTTCTAAAGTGGAAAAAAACATTTTGACTGATTCACAGAAAACACCTTGGAAATATTAACATACAGAGAAGAATGTTCATGTATTGCAGTCGTGTGAATGGCAGAATGAATATTTTTAGGTGCCTCATAATCTTCTACTGTATGTTTAAAACAAAAAAAATCTTGAAGCTTTTTTAGGGTTAGTGTTTTGAGTGTATATGTTGTATGCACAACTATTTCCCTGTACAGATTGTACAATGTAAAAATGTTTAAATAAAGGCAGCAAGCAAATGCTGTGCCTCCACAGACCTTTGGCAGAGATTTGCCAGAAGGTTTCTGCTCCCTAGTGGAACCTGTGACCATTCTCACCTTACATTCCAACAGAAAAAGAGGAGATGTGCTGACAGGTTTGAGTTCAGAGGTAGGAAATGTTACTGTGATTTGCTGTAAAAATCTTTGTTTTCTGTGAAAGGGAAAGCATACAGTATTTCTGTGACTGTGATCAGAAGACATTATTGAGAGCAAGACAGACTGTAACTGTGAAGAAATACCTGGCAGAGGGACTCTCCTGTGCTGTATGCTGTGAAATCTTCAAGGAACCTGACAAGTTAGCTGTAGCCAATGTTTATGTAAGTTCCATCTGGAGCACAATGGGATCAGAATTACTCTTACCTCTGTATGTTACCTCTATGTACCTGTATGTTACTGGAACCCAGCTTCTCTCAGTGCTGCTGTTCAAGAACAGCTCATTTCACATTACCAAGTAGAGCAGTGACTTTTCTAACCAATCATTCCATTTCAGGATCATGGAGTCAGAACCTACCTTGGCAAACAACACATGTAAAGGTAGGACACACCCTGAGGGGATGTCAGTCCATCACAGGCCACACACAGTTTCACCAGGGCAAATTTTCCCAGAAGCCAATTTATCACCAGTATTTTTTTGTACCATGGGAGGAAACCAGAGCACCCAGAGGAAGCCCATTTGAATACAGGAAGAACACACGGTACAAACTACTCACAGATATTAACCCTATCTGGAATTGAACCCGGGACCCCAGAGCTTCAAGGTAGCAATGCTTAGCAATGTTAACCACTACTCCACTGCTCTGCCCCTTCTTATATACAATACCCTTGAATTGTACACATTCTTTTTAATCTCCTAGGTACCAACATTTATCTACTGTACATGATACTTTTTAAAATTTCTTTTGCAGCATCTACGGTGTTTGGTATCATTTACAAACAAGACTAGTTTACTAACCAGAATTCAGATTATACAGTACAGTATAAAGTGTATATACTGTACTTTAAGAAGAGCACTGATACATACTGTACAGTATGGTATTTTGTTAATCACCTCGACCTAATGTGAGCATTCCCCATTTACCCATAGTGAGTGATTTCTTTCCATCATTTATTGTCCGCCCACGTATACAGTCTGTATTTCTTTGAATGCTTGTCATATGTATTTTGAGAATTAATCTTTCATGAAGAACTTTTTAAAGTCTTCCATAAATGTAAGTATGCCATATCACTTGTCCTGTTTTTATCCAGAATTGTTGTTGCAACTTCAAAAAAACTGTCTCATTCCATTTCTTTTAAGTGTTCATGACATTTGAATGTGGTATATTTACTAAAGTTTTATTTGTTGCTGTTACTAAACAAAAAATGATTACATGTGAAAACAGGCTCTCTGGCCCATCTTACTGTCTACTCATTTTGTGGTTAGTAATAATAGTAGTTAATAATTGCTTACACTTATACTGTATAGCGCTTTTCTGGACACTCCACTCAAAGCGCTTTACAGGTAATGGGGACTCCCCTCCACCACCACCACCAATGTGCAGCCCCACCTGGATGATGCAATGGCAGCCATAGTGTGCCAGAACGCTCACCACACATCAGCTATTAGAAATATGAAAAACATATGAAAATAAATTCCTCTATACTCTTTAAATTCCCTCTAATACATTTTTTAAATTGCTCCCTGTCATCTGCTGTGTTATATGCTGTCACATTGTGTTGACAGCTCTGGCAGGACTTCTTTGTTTTCCTTTCAATTTAACTGAGATCAGGTCTGGTCTTTTTTAATATGTTACCCTGAAATTGAAATCAGCTCTTTCTGGAGAAGAATTTGGCATTCCAAGAAGCTCTAGGAAAACGGCTAAATTCAAGCATTAGACTTCCATTAAGACCAATCCCTCAATGTTACAGCACAGAACACACTTTAGCTATCAGTGTGTGAATGTGAACATTCATTACTATCAGTCTGTATTCAGTGGACTGTTGTCACAGGGTCATCTCTACCTGTAGGAATGAAATGGCTTTGGCTCCCATCTCCTGTTCTATGGTTCTGATTGTGTCTGAAAGGGATGAGATCTCTCTTGTAAGGCTCTCAATCTTCTCCTTCATCATCTGGCTGTTTCTCAAACTCTTCCTTCATCTGCCTCTTTGTCTGTTGAGCCTGTGCCTGGAATGGAATAATAAAATTGCATACTTCATGATGGATGTGTAACATTGGTTTGTTCACACTTTAGCCTCATGTTTGTAGTCTGGGCATGTAGCAAAATCGTTGTCCATTTTAGCTTTTTACATTAAAGCTGAAAATAAAATCAAAACTAATTCTACTTAAATAACTCCTTATGAATGTAATTTTTTGAGAAAATCTTTAACACTTATGCTATTAAAAATCTTTGCTTATTGTATTCATTTTTTCTGTGACTTGTGTTTTTTTCATCCATTTATATTCTGACAATTTGTTCCAATTCAGAGTCATGGGGGAGACAGAGATCCCAGTAAGCAACAGGCACAAGGGGATACATTGGACGGGGTCAGTCCATCCCAAAGCCACACACTCACACCTAGGGCCAGTTTTCCCAGAAGCCAATTAACTTGTCAGTATGATTTTTGCTCATGCAAAAGCAGAGCAAACATACAAACTCCACACCTACAGCACACCAGGTCAGAGGCTGAACCCAGACTCCCAGCACTTGAAGGTCACAACATTAACCATTATGCCATTGTGCTGCCCACAAAACCCCTTATAATTTTTACAACATTGTAAAAAATATAACCTTAATATACTGCAGTGGGTAAAATAATGTATTTCTAAAAAGCACTGACAATAAAAAGCAATAACACTGACTGTAACTGGCTATTTGACCTAGGTTAGTAATACAAAGTATTTTGAATATTTTTAAAAACTGACTTTGTTGTTGTATGGTTATTTTGAACCATATAAATATAAAAATACATTAACATACTCTGCGATTTGATCCCATTTTTGTTTAACTTTATTAAAGGCTTCCAGCTTCTTCTGCAGAGGCTCCAGTGCAGCTTTCAGCTCCCCCTGGAATGAGAGAACAGAGCTAACACTCTACTGCAGTAGCAACTGAAAACTTAAAAGTATGTCCTGTGTGGGCAGTGACAAGGGAACACCTGAACAACTAGGCACAAAACACAGTTCACACTTTACTGGAGAAGCACAAGGAGTCCGTGTTCACTTATTATTGCAGGGATTGGATTTTACAATTGATTTTAACTAGTTTTTACAGATTATATTAAATTGCAACATGATTAATATAAATTAAATGCACTTAAACAAAATATAAACCAAATAACACATCCACAACAAAAGACATTTCATCAGTGATACCTGGTGAATTTCCTACCTCAGATAAAACAGGAGTAATCCAGCCACAGATTTTCTTTAAAAAATCGGTCATCTGCCTCCTGTAGTCTAAGGTCAGTAGAGTTCCGACCAAGAACTGCTTCTGTTCCTATACCTTGAGGACATGACTCCTCTGGCATTTTGGTAGCAAGATAATTCCAACATGACAAGAAAAATTGTAATACATGAAAGAAATGCAAAATTATTATTATAATAATATCAACAACTTAATCTAAATGTAAATGATGATTTTAAAATTATTTAGTGACAGTTCTTGTTTTTCTGCTTTATGAAGACAGCGTCTTGTGCGTGGGTATTACAGAAAAGATATCTAGTTGTAAAACAATCTCTTATCACCAGTGAAAAAGCAATGAATACTGTGTCAAGAATGTACAGATGCAGCCATTCAAAGTGCGTGACACAGACACGTACTGCAGGATGACGCGCAATACCGCGGTACGTGATTGGTTGACCGACGGGGGCACTCGTGGTGCGTTGGTCGGTCGTAGAAAGATTTAAATGTCTTTACTGTGCCCGTTTTAGTATTGAATATTTATATGGAATTTTACAACTGAAGGGAAATCTTAGTAGCTGAGCATAAAAAGAATAGGAGCATAACGCGTGTGAAGGCCATAGACGATATTAATTTTGGAACATAAACATACAGTATTACAGTATATGGCTGGTCTCGGTACTTTAAAGAAAAAATACACACCAGTATTCCATTTCTCCCTGAACATTTTAAGCATCGAAGTCTTTAACTAACATGTGAAATAGCGTGTATAAAAAGTGGTAGTTTTAACCTTTTCTGCTAATATAATATGGAATCGCGTATCTAAAGAAATTAATAACGATATAATTATATTGTAACGCTTACGGCCGACAGGTACTGTGTAAGAGCCGGCGTACCAGAGCAGGTGACGTCACTGCCCTTCCCTGTGATAGCAGGACTACAGCTACTGGGCTGTAGGGAAATCTCTCTTTGGCTCACCGGGCTGGGTCCCTGTTGAGTGACACGGGAGTCCTGGGTTCGAGCCCCTGACGGTGGGGGGGCTGACCTAATGCGGCAAGGGTGCCCGCCTGAGCCCCTGTTGCGTTACATTGGTGTCAGAGTGGGATGGGATAGCCCTTCGCCGGGGACGGTGATATAAGCGGGGGAGAGTTTAACGCTTACGGCCGACAGGTACTGTGTAAGAGTCGGCGTACCAGAGCAGGTGACGTCACCGCCCTTCCCTGTGATAGCAGGACTACAGCTACTGGGCTGTAGGGAGATCTCGCTTTAGCTCACCAGGCTGGGTCCCTGCTGAGTGACGTGGGAGTCCCGGGTTCGAGCCCCCGACGGTGGGGGGCCGACCTAATGCGGCAAGGGCGCCCGCCTGAGCCCCCGTTGCGTTACAATATTCATTTACTGCAACGCAGTAATACAATATAGTCACTCGTTGCTACGCAATGCAGAAACACAGCCGCGGGTAACTAGCAAAGAGAGGACATTAGCTAGCCAATATGATAAAGGAATGAATGATTTTTTTATTTCTTTTGCACATTTATTTGAACATTTCCATCGATTGTACAAGCACTTTCCAATCCCTAGTTCGTCTGCATTTTCTTTTACGCTGCCACTGACGCCGGTCTGTGTCTTCTAGGATATAATGCCGGAGATTTGTGTTAAAATTGGGTTTCCAATAACGCCGTACTAAACTCTTGTTTTTATGTCCACTATAACGGACAATCTCCCTTGCTTTTAACCGAGCGTTTCATAATTTCCTAAAATGAAAATGGGACAGAATTCTGGGCTACCCCTATACCAGAGATTATGGTACTGCTTCAGAATGGTGATTGGCTGACACCATCTTGACACCCCTCTGATTGGAGAAAAAAAAACTTGCTGATCTGTTCTACATAGCAGGAAGACATGAGCATATGCTGCTTCTATATTGAAACGCGTATTTTAAAAGTTTAATTAGGAAGTAAAAACCTTACAGCGTACACAGATTTCTAAACTGATCAGGAGGAAGAAAAATCACCCGTGTTCCGCACATAAAAAGTGAATATTAAATATCGAAACCTGTTTTATTTATTTTATTTTTATTTAGATTAAGAGTTCCCGTCACCCCCATTTCCATTTAAATCGCAAACCCGTGTTTAATTTAATACTTTTATTGATTCACAATCTGGCAATGCAACGTAAATCGTTATCTTTGTCTTCTGCACAATAATGTTCACCTCTCTGTCCAGCAAATTAATAAACTTTTTTTTCGTCTTCTCCACTTTAAAGGTACCCCTGTAATATTGTATTTCATTGCACTTTGACAGATTGTCTATAAATCAATTGTTGTCAGAATATCCCCACCTCCAAACAAGAACAAAATTGCAACGATTTTATTAACTGGCTGTTTCAGTAACTTAAAGTATGTATTTAAAGTAATAATTTAACAATATATGTAAATGTTTTAAGATATGTTTATGTTGTGAATGTCTGTAGATTGTATCTTATTTTTAGTTTTTGTTTTGTTTCACGTTAATTTTATAAGGGAATCTTGATTAAAATACTTTTATTTTTTCAGACAGAATTCACATTCGCTGCAGCCAAGTGGCCTTGCAGATAAGATATCAAGGAACAAAACAATTATCGCGCCCGGCTCCTCAATGGAATCGCTTTAACATGCTAATGCGTTGGTGTAACACTCTGTGTCTACAGTACATTGTAAACAAACCAGTTCCACAGGTATTTTCAACCCCCAGCCACTGTTGTTTCATCGGTTGTTATCCTGTAAAGCGCTTTGAGGAGCCACCTTTAAAGGCGCTATATAAAATAAAGTTTGTTATTATTATTATTATTATTATTATTGATCATATTTTTCCTCCCTGAACTTGTAAATTGTTGTTGTTATTGTTGTTGTTATCCTGTAAAGCACTTTGAGGAGCCACCTTTAAAGGCGCTATATAAAATAAAGTTTATTATTATTATTATTATTATTATTATTATTAATAATAATAATATTGATCATATTTTACCTCCCTGAACTTGTAAATTGTTGTTGTTATTGTTGATGTTATCCTGTAAAGCGCTTTGAGAAGCATACTGTCCAGCTTGTCAGGTGCATTCTCTTGTAAAATAATAAGTAGAGCTTTGGGCTTATTAGTGCTCCACTTACAGCAACCCAATGTAAATACATTTTGTCTCCAAATCCACCACCACTTGTATGAATCATAGCCCTGCCAAACGATGCAAATTCCGCTGCAATGGTTGTGTGCAGGAATTATTCAGTATGGCATCTCCATGTTCAAGTAAACACTGCTCTGTGTGCAGAGCCACCCACTTGCTGCAACCAGTCCAACCCCAGGATACAGTCCTCGCGGACTGGGGCAAGGTAGAAGGGGTGTTTCACCCTCCCAGCCCCAAAGTGCACTGTGAGCGCCTTGGGGGTCTGGCTGACTCGGTGCCCGGCAGGACACCAGGCCGCAGCAGGGTGATGGTCGAACCGGTGTCGATGAGGGCCTGGCAGGGTCTGCCCTCGGTGAGGCAGGGAAGAAATAAGCCCCGGCTGTGGCCAACCCTTCCCACAGCAGGCGGGGTGAAGCGCTCCTTCTGGCTTTCCGGAGTGGGGGTAGCGTCGCTCAAGGGCGGCCTTCCCCCCTTTAGGCCGCCCCGCTCCCGCTTCCTGACGGCCTCCGGAGTCCCCGGGGCTGGGGGAACCGCCAGTTCTCTAAGTCTCTATATCCTCTTGGGGGGAATATCCTCTTGGGGGATATTCTAACATCAAGTGATTATAAGACGATCTGTCAAAGTGCAATGAAATACAATATGCTGGACAGTATGCTTCTCAAAGTGCTTTACGGGATAACAACAATAACAACAACAATTTTACAAGTCCTGGGAGGAAGAATATCATCAATATTAATAATAATAATAAACTTTATTTTATATAGCGCCTTTAAAGGTGGCTTTTTTAAAAAAAAAACTTTTTTTAAATGCATTTGCATTTGCACACAGAGCAGTGTTTATTTAACAATAACAATATTATGGACACACAATTGACTTTTTTAAAAAAAAAACTTTTTTTTGGCAGCTGGTTTTAAAAGCAAGGGAGTTTTAATGTCTGTTATACTAAAAGTTAATGCCCAACGAAATAGGGATTGGACAGTTTTTCAGTGCTTGTACAATCGATGGAAATGTTCAAATAAATGTGCTAAAGAAATAAACAAAAAAAGTAATTTATTCCTTTATCCTATTGGCTAGCTAATGTCCCGTCCTTGTTAGTTAGATCAATGAAATGCTGTGGTGTTACTTTTTGTCGATGAAAAAATAAAGTCTTTTCATTTAAAATGACGGTTACAAATAATGTGGAAAAGCGTAATGCTTGTCCAAGGTCATTCATTATTAATACTATTAGTAATATTTTCGGTAAAGGCTTTGATGCATAAAATATTTCTGCATAATTAAAATATTTATGATAAAGGTAGGTTGTGAAGAAGATGGCGCCGACAGGGAAGGCTGCCGTCCTGCGAGCTCCCATTCGTCCTTGTCTATTTCTTTATTTTTTGTTGTTTTTCGTACTGCTAACTGCACATACTGCTTGCTCGGTGATTAGTTATGACCGACAAACACTTATGAACATAAGATCGAATATTGGCACAGTTAAATCTACACCAATAATTACTGCCGACTGTATGGACTGTGGTGTCTCACCTGTACCTGTACTCGGAAGAAGACGGCGTCGTAGGAAGAGGGGTAAACGGGCAGGCGTTCTGGTAAGATTGAGGCAACGCAGCAATCGCGCCCCGCTCCCGAGTATACTTCTTGCTAATGTTCAGTCACTGGACAATAAACTGGATGAACTGAGAGCAAGGCTTGCTTTCCAACGGGACATCAAGAACTGCAACGTGCTGGCATTCACTGAAACCTGGCTTGACCCGTCTGTTCCGGACTCTGCTATTCTCCCGGGAGGATTTTCTATTCACCGTCAGGACAGAACAACGGATTCGGGTAAGAGCAAAGGCGGAGGGGTATGCTTCATGGTAAACAATTCCTGGTGTACAGACGTGGAGATTATTTCAACATCTTGCTCTACACATCTTGAACATTTGACAATAAAATGTCGCCCTTTCTATCTCTCGAGGGAGTTCACATCGGTAGTTCTCACAGTGGTGTATATTCCGCCGCAGGCAAATTATACAAAGGCACTGGATGAACGACACTCTCACCTTAACAGACACGAGAATACACATCCTGAGGGGGCATTCATCATAGCGGGTGATTTCAACGGTGTGAAATTGAAAAAAACAATGGCTAATCTACATCATCACATCGACTGCCCGATGCGTGGAACAAACACGTTGGACAATGTTTACACTCCCTTCCGGGATGGTTACAAAGCCCTCCCCCGACCTCCTTTCGGCAAATCCGATCACGCTGCTACTTCCTGTTTACAAGTAGAAGCTTAAACAGGAGAGGCCAGCGTTAAGAACCATTCAACATTGGTTGGATGAATCAGATTTTATACTAAATCACTGTTTTCATACCACTGACTGGCAGATCTTCCGTGAAGCTGCCGAAAATAATATCAATCTGTATACGGACTATGTTACTGGCTACATCAGTAAATGTATTGAAGACGTGGTTCCCAGGATTACTGTTCGCGCATATCCAAATCAGAAACCGTGGATAAATGGTGAGATACGCGCCAAACTGAAAGCTAGGACAGCTGCTTTCAATTCTGGCGATATGGGTAAATACAAAAAATCCAGATACGACCTCAGGAAAGCTACCAAAATAGCTAAATACAACTACAGAGTTAAATTAGAGTCATATTACCACTGCTGCAATGCACGGACCATGTGGAGTGGTATACGCACCATTACAGACTACAAAACGCAACCCAGCTATATCGCACAACAGTCTGCCTCTCTTCCTGATGAGCTAAATTCATTCTATGCTCGGTTTGAGGTCAGCAACGCAGATCCAGCCAGGAAGATTCTAGAAATCCAAGATGGAAACCCACTGATCATATCCAGAGCAGATGTGTGTAAAGTTTTTAAAAAGACCAATCCACGCAAGGCTCCTGGCCCTGATGCCATCCCTGGCCGGGTTCTGAAGGCATGTGCAGACCAGGTGGCAGATGTCTTCTCGGACATATTCAATCTCTTCCTAGCTCAGTCTATAGTTCCTTCCTGCTTTAATAAAACCACCATTGTCCCTGTTCCTAAAAAATCCAGAGTCAGCTGCCTAAATGACTACTGCCCTGTTGCAATCACATCAGTTATCATGAAGTGCTTCGAGTGGTTGGTCAAAGCATACATCACCTCCTCACTGCCTGACACCCTAGACCCACTGCAATTTGCATACCGCCAGAACAGGTCAACAGAAGATGCTATTGCCACTGCCCTCCATACTGCCCTCTCACACCTGGATAAGAAAGGAACATATGTGAGAATGCTGTTTGTTGATTACAGCTCAGCATTCAATACCATAGTGCACTCAAAGCTCGTCATCAAGCTCCAGGACCTGGGACTGAACACCTCCCTCTGTAATTGGATCCTGGACTTCTTGACGGAACATCCACAGGTGGTGTAGGTGGGCACCAACATATCCTCTACCCTGACTCTAAACACTGGAGCCCCCCAAGGCTGCGTGCTTAGTCCTGTCCTCTACTCCTTATTTACCCATGACTGTGTCACCAGGCATAACTCAAACTCCATCATCAAGTTTGCGGACAATACAACAGTCATTGGCCTGATCACAGATGGTGAGGTCAGGTCCATTCTCAAGGACCCCAGTCATCCCAGTCACAAACTGTTTTCCCTCCTACTGTCCGGTAAACGGTATCAAAGCATTCGGTCCAAGTCCAGCAGACTATGGAACAGCTTCTACCTCCAGGCAATAAGACAGCTAAATAGCCAACCTGTAGCTCCTTAGCAAATCACCTGTAATGGCTACATGGACACACAATTCTCACTATATCCAGCATAACTGCACTACATGTATATATTGCATACACCATGGACACATAACAGCTCTACTCACATTGAGTTTTATTCAATTTCAAAAATGTAACCTCGATTTTGTGATTTTTGTGTTTTTGTGAATTTTTGTGATTTTTGTGATTCTTGTAATTTTTGTGAGCTCGCAGAAAAAGACATTTCATTGCCAGCAACTACTGCTGCACGCCGTATTGTTGTGCATTTGATAAATAAACTTTGATTTGATTTTTGATTTGTGCACTTTTGCCCAACTGAGCAATAATGCTTTCATAAAATATACCAACTTCTTAATGACTGATGATTAACATGCTGTAATACACAGTTTAAATTTAAAAGCTCAAATGCTGTACATGAGAGGTTAAGCTTTATTGGCTCCTCCTGGCGGTTTTAGAAGGTGATTCCGGATACTTTCTGATATGACGTCATATGACGCGTGATATTGCGTCATGCCGCGTTAGGATGCGACACGCCCACTGCATGGTACCGTGGTGTACCTTACGCATTTTGAATGGCTGCATCTGTAGGGCCTAATAATGAACGTAAATGGTTTGTCACAATTGTCCTCCCTCCTTTAGAGGGCGTTCTCACCTTGTATTATTTATTGTCATTACATGCACCTGTCCCCTGTTCCCCTCTTATTATTTAAGTCTGGTGTTTCCAGTGTTCAGGGCTCAGCATTGGAAGACGGACGCCGGGAAGCCCGCCTATCAGTGGGTCCAGGAGTGGCCCGACGGCACAGGCTTCAACACAGCATCCTGACCACTGAGTCTGGGGCTCGGAGCGCCTGGCCTTGTTATGGTTTTAACTTCTGTGTTCCTGTTCCTGGTTCCACATCCCCGTTCACTAGTTCCTGTTTTTAACTACTTCTGTCTCGGATGGATCTTCCAGCACCTGGACCTTGCTCCCTGATTTTCTTTATTGGACTTCCTTGATCGGACATGTTCGCCTGCGCTCCCCCCATGCACCTGTCTTCACCACCTCCCTGTCATCCCATCCATTCCTCGCCATGTCTTTACTGGTGTGTTTCTCCAGTCACTTCCAGATTATACCGTCCCGCATAGGGTCTTAAACTAAACGCTCCACAGGAGTCGGATTAGGCTCTCCGTGACATGGCTTTCTAATCTCATTCTTTAAATTCCAAGATTCAAGATTTTGATTCCTCTTTAACCAAATTTTTACTGTTTGCTTAATACACCTTGTTAAATACTAATCTTGTTCTCAATATGATATAGTTCTGCTTTGGAAAGAAATGAACTACCTTATACTTCTGTGCGGCCTCTTGCACTGGACGAAATTTGTGGTTTTCATGTTTTTCTGAAGTCTGACAAATGAAGCAGATAGGCTCCTCTTCAGTCAAACAGAAGAGCTTGACCTTCTCAGTGTGCAGCCTGCAGAGCACTTCAGAACTTACTGGAGATCTCTGATGCCTCTCCTCTAAAAAGGCCTCACACAGATTCTTTAGAGCCAAGTTGCTTGGAGGGTGCTTTGTTGAAGATCTTCTTCTCCAGACTGGACATTCCTGAGAGCCCTTTTGCTCCCAGTATTGCTGCAGACAAGCGTGACGGAAGCTGTGGCTGCATGTCAGGACAACTGGATCCTTGAAAATCTCACAGCACACAGGACAGGAGAGCTCTTCTTCCAGGACAGAATATCTTCCCGCCGTTTCTTTAAAGAGATACAGTCAATTTGCTTTCACATTCACTTAGTGCTTTTTAAACTGCTGGTGAAATCACCTTCCCATGAAAGTACAGCTATAATTTCTTTTCTCAGATTATTGCTTATGTATATTGTTGTTTTGAGATTTTTTATTTTTAAAGAGTAACATATTTCAGTACATTTAGATCATGACTAATATATACTTACTGAATATAAGGAAGTTAATTGTCACCACACCCCTCCTTTTCCTCCTGGACTGTAAAGTGTTCAGAGTTACAGGTTCCTGTAGGGGGCAGTATCTTTCTAACAAATTTTCATTCCAAAGTATTTATAAACCCATGTTTAGTTTATAATTTAATTCTACCTGTTTTCTGACTTGTATATGGAATAACACTGATTCACTCCAGGAAATGTAATCTGATTCTCAAAACAATAGCTTTATGTCAATACTTTATACCTAAAAATACATATGAATCTAAAGTTTTCTTATAAAATTGTCTTACAAAAAAAAAGGGGTGGAGCAGTGGCTCTGTGGCTATGGATCTGTACCTCTGGCTGGAAGATTGCTGGTTCATATCCCACAGCTGGTAGAGGAATCCTTCTCTGTTAGGCCCCTGAGCAAGGCCCCTGAGCAAACCCCAGCTGCTCCAGGGGTGCTGTACAATGGCAAGTTGGGGTATGCAAAAAATACAAATTCCTAATGCAAGAAATTGTATATGGCTAATAAAGTGATTTTATCTTATAAGTAAAAAGAAATGTTGTTTTTACAATTGTAAAAAGGACTACTTCTCTGTTTAATGTACAGTACATTAATCTTATTAATCTACTTAAATTAAATCCTTAAATTTACAAATCATCTCTTTCCTACAAAAGTAAACTATTATTATTATTCCAAAACTGCCATTTTAACCTATTTTATCAGCTATGTGCCAGTGACTCTCTTATACAGATGCAGCCATTCAAAATGCGCCGGCGATACCGCATTATTTTGCGGTGCGCTTTACGCGGTCTACCCCGAGTTACCGTAAATTCTCCTATAATACCGCAATTAAAATAATAGTATCCGGAATTTCCGCAAGGTGGAGCTAATAAAGCTCAACCTCTCATGTTTGAGCTGTCGCCATCAAAATCTTTAACGAAGATATTACTAATAGTATTAATAATGAATGACCTTCGACAAGCTGTAAACTCAAAGTATTGCCCTGGTCCACATTCTTTTTTTCATTGACCGTCTTTGTAAAAGTAACACCACAGCATTTCGCAATCACGCATTTGTTTCCAATCATGCAAAGTACAGTAATTTTTGAGAATCGATTCACCATGCCTTTCACATGCTCATAAAAGAGATTGATTTAGGAACATAAACATATTACCGTATGCAAACTGTACTGTATACTGTATGTATATGTATATTTAATGTCTTAACTGTGCCCATTTAAGTACTGAATATTTATATGGAATTTTACCACTGAAGGGAAATCTTAGTACCTGAGCATAAAAAGAATAGGAGCATACTGTAACACGTGTGAAGGCCATAAACGATATTAATTTTGGAACTTAAACATACAGTATATGGCTGGTCTCGGTACTTTAAAGAAAACATACACACCAGTATTCCATTTCTCCCTAAACATTTTAAGCATCGAAGTCTTTAACTAACGTGATACCGGAGTCAACAAGCATACTTTTAGAATTTGATTAAAAGGGAATATAATATGGAATCGCTTATCTAAAGAAATTAATAACGATATAATTATATTCATGTACTGCAACACAAGAATAGTACACGCTGTACATTGTCTGTTGATAATGTTTCTGTAGTGCTTTTTCAGCACTCTCCATGTGACCTTGCCGGTGGCGCTGTGGGTTAGGTTCCTGACTCCCACATCACACAGTCTGTGATCAAATCCTGCTGGAGACATGAATTTTTTTTAGCAAACATTTCTTTGAAAAAATGAAATGTTTCCCTGAGTCAGAGATTAAATAAAACCTCACTCACACCAAACAAATTTATATTTCTAAATATCACAACATGATTGAATTTAAGTCATTTTAATAACAATGAATAGTCACCTAGGCGTTACAATATAAACATTTATATTGATTTAAATCGCGTTTTGATTTAAATCGCAAAAGCGGGTTTAAATATATGTGTTTTTTGACTCACAATCAGACAAATGCAACATAAATTGATATCTTTGTCTTCTAAGTATCTTAATAAACTTTCAGCATAGCTTTCTCCCTGTTTAGATTTATTTTTCTTGGGATCTTGGGATCAAACGTGGAAAGATTAGATTGTAATTGTTTTTATTTTTTAAATAAAACAATTTTTTAAATTTATTTTTTAGAAAAGTGTAATCTATACTAAAAAGCTGTACACCACCTGCTATAAAGATACATATTGTAATACTTTCGGGTTCGGATAGGACAGACACAAGAACTCAGACTTGCGGAGTTAAAGCAAGTTAAAGCCTTGATTTTATATATCACCTTTAAAAGTGGCATCTCAAAGCAAAGTAAATACCCAACATTGATTGTACCCATCTGTCATGCTAATAAAGCACCTTGAATTGAATTGAGAGAGAGAGATTTAAACTGCGACACTTATCATTCAACCAGAGCTCGAAATATCACAAGGATCTCAAGAGCACAGCAAAGACTGTATTAAAAGTATACTAGTGACAAACTAGTATACTTTAGATCTTTTTTTCTGAACCGGGGAAAATCTGATCATGTTTCTCTATAACAATAATAAAAAACATTATTTTACATATCACCTTTATGTGATATCACCTTAAGGACAGCACATACAAGGGTTAATTGCACAATGGACCGCGCAAAGAAATTTAAAATAGTCTTCTTTAGGTGTGAGGGCAGGAGTGGATCGCAGAAGGCATAATCAGCAAATTAGGAAAACAAAGAACAGGACAGGCGAGACGTTTATCCAGAGAGCGAGTGATCAGAAAAAGGAACAGCTGTTACGCCCAGGTTTTACACTCTCTCTCTCTGCTGAATGAATAAAAGCATTTTATTAAAAACACGTTTGCGTTTGTCTGGGTATTTACTTTGTAATCTGTGGTTTACATCTACTGTATTGCTTTGAGATGCCACTTTTAAAGGCGATATGTAAAATAAAGTTTTTTATTATTGTTATAGAGAAACATGATCAGATTTTCCCTGGTTCAGAAAAAAGACTATTAAAATCTGTAATCTTTCCACTTGTATGTCATCGGAAAATACAAGAAGTTTCTGCTTTGTGTAAGGATGGTATCAAAAAGTAATCTAAGTGGTGAGAAAGCTGTGCTCCTCAAAGCACTTTACAGGATAAAAACAATAACAACAATAGTGTTAGGCTGGGCAAATGATTTTTTTATAGAAATACGAAATGAGATATAATGATGTGTTCCGGCTTAGACATTAACGAGTACAACCCCCCTCTCTGCGGGAGTGCTGGCTGTGACGAATTAAACCGGTTTCACAGGTATTTTCAAAGTAGAAGGGGGCGAGATTTCCAGCGAAAGACACCTCCCCCCTCCAAAAGTACAGTACTTACTAGTTAAGAAAGCTAGGCTCCTCAATGAAATCGGTTTAACATGCTAATGCGTTGGTGTAACAGTCCGGTAGAAATGTAACAGTCCGGTAGAAATTAAAATTCATTCTATACAGCAATCGCATATTTGGGTACCGTTTCATAAAACTTTCATGCTTAAAATGTTTAGGGAGAAATGGAAGACTGGTGTGTATTTTTTCTTTAAACTACCAAGACCAGCCATACACAGTACAGTTTACGTACATACAGTAATGTTTATGATCCTTAATTAATATTGTTTATGACCTTCAGATGCATTATGCTCCTCTTCTTTTTATGCTCAGCTACTAAAATATCCCTTTAGTGGTAAAATTCCATATAAATATTCAAAACTAAGCGGATTAAAATGTGCACAGTAAAGACATTAAATGATTAAATCTTTTCACTACCAACCAATGCACCACGAGTGCCCTTGTCGGTCATTTTGGCCAGCCAATCACTTACCGCGGTGACCTGCGGTGCCCCGCGGTGCGTAGTTTACCGTACCGCGGGTTTGTACTGCGCATTTTGAATGGCTGCATCTGTATCTCCTAATGAAAAAATCTAAAGAGAATAGTAAAAACAACAGAGAAAGGAGTTGGGTAGATGATGCAATACTCAGATTGTTAAATTTGGTCTATCAGCATCTTGACCAAACCAATATTTGTAAAGATCTTATTTTTTTATTTTCATATGATACAAGCACTGTATCACATGGCCAGTAGCCATATCACTCTGCAGCTCACAACTGGCAACCCAGTTGTGAAGCTAAGCAGGTGTGAGCCTGGTCAGTACCTGGATGGGAGACTTCCTGGGAAAAAACTAAGGTTGCTGCTGGAAGAGGTGTTAGTGGGGCCAGCAGGGGGTGCTCACCCTGCGGTCCATGTGGGTCCTAATGCCCTAGTATAGTGATGGGGACACTATACTGTAAACAGGTGCCGTCCTGCGGATGAGACATAAAAACCGAGGTCCTGACTCTCTGTGGTCCTTAAAAATCCCAGGGCGTTTCCCGAAAAGAGTAGGGGTGTAACCCCGGTCCTGGCCAAATTTCCCATTGGCTCTTACCAATCATGGCCTCCTAATAATCCCTATGTATGAATTGGCTTTATTACTCTGCTCTCCTCCCCACTGATAGCTGATGTGTGGTGAGCGTTCTAGCACACTATGGCTGCCGTCACATCATCCAGGTGGATGCTGCACATTGGTGGTGGTGGAGGGGAGTCCCCATTACCTATAAAGTGCTTTGAGTGGAGTGTCCAGAAAAAGCGCTATATATGTGTAAGCAATTATTATTATTATCATCAAAAAACTCGCACAACAACTCTAACAGAAAGTCAGTTTAAACTACTGTATAACTTGATAAGATGGGTTCTAGTCCTCTTAACAGCAGGTCTCAACAGGTCAGATTGGGGAAATGGTTATCTGATATCGCAAATCTTCCATTGGATCTCTACAGTGGTGTGTCTCATCCCCCTTACTGTACATTTTGTGCACCAACAATTGTAAGAGCAAAAACACAGATGGACATCTTCTTATGATAGACATCTAAATGATTTTACTGATTTGTGTAATGGGTTTCTTTAGAAATTAAATGTTTTGAAAATAAAGGAACCGGCCTTTGACTTTAGGAAAAATGTTGTGATATAATTAACTGAACTGAATGAAAGTTATCCTTACTGGGATGTAGCGCATAGAGAGTGCAATGAAATGCAAAATAAGTAAAGACTGGTGATTCTGAAGAGACATTAAAACATTGGACAATTTTAAAATCCTAATCAGATGTATGTAAAGTGTCAGTTATGAGCTGGTCGTGGCTCTGTGATAGTGATGGGTTTGGAGGAGGTGGGGTTTACCGGCAGAAGCTGTTGGAAAAAAAGAGAAAAATCAGGGGGAAGACAGAAACAGAGAAGACACAAAATGAATAAGGAACACTATCACCCAACTCTTTCTCTAAGCTTTCCCCATGTAAGAAGACCTGTACTGTTCTCAGAGACAAGGTTCTGGCTAAATAATCTGAACCTTGTTTTATAGAGCTTCCTGATTTATTTTAGGAAATTCTGATTTTCTTTGTTTTGTAATGTGCATTTTTTCATTTTTGTTTAGGATGAGAAGACTGATTCCCATACAATTTTGGCTACAGAGTTGATGGGAGGGGATTTAGTTCAAGGTCATATTATTTTATTGGGATGCAGTATTTATTTCTGTTTGGGTTTTTTTACATGTTTTAAAATGTTTCACCAGGGTGGACTTCTGTATTCCTGGGTTTATAGGATGTAGGCCTCTGAAATTCATAGTTTTGTGCTTAACTATTATACAGTATCTGGTTAATGTTGTGTTATGTGTGTTGTATGGATTCTGTGTTGGTTATTATTATTAAAAATTTCTGTCCAAGTTTGACTGTGCTTTATTATTCTTCCAACAGAGCTGTGCCTTAAGAAGAATTTACATGCCACTCATGTGCCTCAAATTAGATCTATTCTTTTGGTACATTTTATTTAACTACTCCCTCATGTTTGTAACAAAACATACTATTCCAAAATTAAATGACAATATCCAGGCCAATTTACCCTTAAAGAATCAGCTAAATTCTTTAATTTAATTTTTAAACTCTTAAAACAGTTAATAAAAGAATATTGCAAAATGTATGAAAAATTGTTATGAAAATTCCAAACAACAAATAATTGGACAATAAATAATTATTTGATTCTCCTAGATTCTTATATAATGCACTGTAGCAGAAGATCAATTCCACCTGCATGTAATTAATCAGGTCACTTACCCCGAGTAGGAACAGAATATTTAAGACATAGGATGGTTATGTAGCGGCCCTCAACCTGTAGAAATTCAGTTTTCTATGTCCTGCTTTAATATCAATCATGTTTCATTCTTGTACATGTTAATTGAATCAGAGTCCTCCCAATTCCAGTGCAAAGTTGATTGATGTTATCAGAACTGCTCTTCCTGTTCATGGGTTCTATTCTGAGGTAATATACAGAGCTCACTACTCCAGAAGTCAGAGTGCTACACGGAGTCATAAGCAGGCTGGGCATCAGGATATGAATAATAATTGACTAATCATGAAAAGCCCTCTATCACATGTTGATGAGTGTCCACTCCAAGAGCAGTGCAGGTGAGCTGTTAGGAATGTGTGAGAGGACAAACTTTAGGGGTTTGCTAAACAAGATTTGTGATTGTTGAAAACAGTGAAACAATATTGTTTTAAGTGCTTAATGCAAGCAGGAAAAAAAACACCAAAAAATCAGATCAGTGAGTCTAACTAAGTCAGAAAACATATTGTGTAAACTGTGATTTAGCAAATTCTGTATCACTCATATTTCACCATCTTGTCAGGAGGATGCTGTTAATGTAAGCCCGAACAGGAACAGGAAGTACGTGATGACAGTTTTGAGTTTTTTCATTTCAAAAAGAAAACTAGATCAATCCTGTTCATGTGCTGAATCGTGTGTTGAAATTTAAAAAAAATATGAAAATAAAGATAAAATGCATGTACAGTAACAATTAAAAATCCATTACAGCTGTAGTTCCATGTTATTTTTTAAATTGCAATTAAGTGAAAGTGAAATTGAGCCTCACACTGTAACCAGAATCCAATAATTAGAAAAAAACAGATACAACTCTGTGAAGAAATGGCACTAAGATCTTCGGTCCTGGAAGAGGATCTCTCTTGTCCTGTGTGCTGTGAAATCTTCAAGGATCCTGTTCTCCTGACATGTAGCCACAGCTTCTGTAAAACCTGTCTGCAACAGTGCTGGGAGCAGAAGGGAACTTGGGAATGTCCAGTCTGCAGGAAAAGATCTTCAAGAAAACACCCTCCTCTCAACCTGGCTCTAAAGAATCTGTGTGAGGCCTTCGTACAGGAGAGTAGTCAGAAACGTTCAGTGGGGTCTAAAGAGCTCTGCAGTCTGCATAGGGAGAAATTCAAACTCTTTTGTTTGGATGATGAAAAGCTTATCTGCCTGGTTTGTCAAACTTCAGAAAATCATGAAAACCACAAAATGCGCCCAGTGCAGGAGGCAGCACAGAAGTACAAGGTTTGAAACAATTTTATTACAAAGCATGAGAATTTTGAGAACATTTTTGTCACTGCATTTAATAAAGTGTAAAACACAAATTTAAATCTTAAACAGTATAACTAGAAATACACTATATGGTTAATACTAAGGCTTAGACACATGGGACATTATATTTCTTGCTTTTTCACTGATGTGAATTCATCAGATTGTTTAAGATTGTTTAGGTATCTTATTTAATATTGACACGGAAGACAGTGTCTTAAGCCCTTACTGGAAGTTCCAGATACCCCCATTAGACTGGAATTTCAGCACGGTTATAACAACCTCAGGTTAAGATTGCATCATCATACACAACATATTTTGTCATTGATTCACATAGTATTGTACATACAAGTGATCCTATTAAATCCACAGCCTCCAAGAAGGTAATTTCTGCTTGGGATGTACTGAATGTAAAAAATGAATTTAATTTTAGTTTGTATAATTGAAGAATTACGATACCTTTATGATTTTGGAAATACTTTGTCTCTAATTTAATATTTGCCATTTCTTTATGTCATATTGGAATTAGCTTGTAGCCACGTTTCAGCATTTACATGTTTCCACATCAGCTTTTAAGATCACATGGCATGATACTCAAATATACACCCATACTGTACCAAACCTGACACTGATGTGGCTGTCTGTATTCTATCTAATTGCATCTCTGACATAAAAACTTGGATGACTCAAAATGTCCTTTATCTTAACTGTGACAAGACTGAAGTCATGCTTATTGGCACCCCCCATCAACTTTGTAAAGCCAATCCTATAAACCTATCCGTAGATTATTCTGTATTTGAGCTTCAGTCTAAATTGAAAAACCACGGGGTGATATTAGATTCTGGCTTAACATTTGACCCACATGTGCAGCATATTGTCAAAACATTTTTTAACCTCAGAAATATCGCTAGACCACGCCCTATGTTATCATTAATTGTGGCTGAAAAGCTGATCAATACATTTGTGTTCTCCTGAATTGACTACTGTAATGCTCTACTCGCTGGAGTATCTAAATCTGCATTGAACAAACTGTTGTATGTCCAAAATTCGGCAGCCAGAATCCTGATCAGGTCTAGTGCAAGTGATCACATTACTCCTATCCTGGAGTCCTTGCACTGGCTTCCTGTCAAATTCCGTGTGGTCTTTAAAATCCTCATGCTCATGCATGGCTTGGCACCTCAGTACCTGTATGGACTATTATCGCCCTATTCCCCACCTCTCAACCTTCGCTTTTCTAATTCTGGTCATCTAACTGTCCCCCAAGCCTCTTTACATTGTATGGGTGACAGGGCCTTCTCCTGTTATGTCCCCAAGCTCCGGAACTCTCTGCCCAAGGATATCAGAGAGTTAGCTTCTCTAAACTCCTTCAAATCCAGACTCAAAACCTTCTTTATAAGAGCATTTACTTGACTGGTTCCATTCTTTACCCCTCTGCTCCTACTTTTCTTAGTACCACCATCCACGGTCTCCTCTGTGTATTGTAATTGTGTTTTATCTTGTGTATTCTTTTTATTTATTGTCGTTGTCATTTTGTAAAGCGCTTTAAGAAGCCACCTTTGAAGGCGCTACATAAAATAAAGTTTTCTTTTTATTATTATAATAATAAAGACTACCCAATAAAATAATTTTCAGTAACCTGATTGTGTTTAGGTTTCACTGCTCAGTTTGTTGGGCAGCATGGTAGCGCACTGGTTAGCACTGTTGACTTACAGCACTGGGGTCCTGGATTCATTTCCATACCTGGGGTACTATCTGTGTGTAGATTTTATGTTCTCCCACATTCGCGTGGTGTTTCTCTGGGTACTCAGGTTTCCTCACAAAGTCCACAAACATACTGGTAGGTTACACTTGGCTTCTGGGAAAACTGGCCTTAGGTGTGATTATGTGCATGTTTGTATCTGTGTCATGGTGTCTGCACTGTGATGGACTAGCATCCCATCCAGGCTGTGTCCCACCTGTTCACTTTGTTGGTATAGGTCAATGTCAGTGACCTGTGCTGGACAGTTCTGACAGGGAAAGGACACAGAGAACAGCAGTGTCATGTTCAGGGTGTATAATTCCAGAGGTGTCAGGTTCTGTTGGTCAGGAGACATTCTGTGATGAAGAGGAACACAAGAAATTATTTGTGCTCAAGTCCAGTGAGCTCAGACAATAGGTTTCAGATTAATTATTGATTAAAATTAAATAATTAAATAATTGATAAAATGTCATCCATTGTCCTGTGTTGATTGGAAACTGGTGTGAAATCTTGTGTGTGACAATAGGTATACAGTTATTAGACTTACAGTGACAAAAATTTGGATAGGACACCTAAAGAAGGCGCCACACCTAAAACTTATTTTTTTTAAATCTTTTCACCATGGAGTGAACCTTTACCTGATCATGTTGTCAGTAATTCCTGCAGTAAAGTGTGAACTCAATCCAGGTGTTTCATTTCATTCTAGGAGGAGCTAAAGCCTTTGTTGGAACCTCTGCAGAAGAAGCTGAAACTCATTAACAAAGTTAAAAAGACGTGAAGGAACTGCTGTGCACATTCAGGTACTCTTACTGTTATATAAAATACCAGATTGGTGCTAGCCCAGGGAAAATTGCCCACAATCATTTAGTTATTTCAAAGAAACACATTTTTCACAGATTAAATCATTAAAACCAACAATGATGTAAATATTCTTTAAAAAAGAATTATGTTGAATTATTTTCAATATGTATTGAAAGTCATAAGCTAAAATTGCACTTAAGTTGCTAAATATTATGCATACAAACATGATAAATACTAATGTTGTGCAGCACAACTTAAATGACAGTAAATACTACAGTAAATGACAGTATATACTGTACTATTTTACTATTTAGTGTTATGCATTTTCCATTCCAGACACAAGCTCAAGAAACTGAAAAACAGATCAAAAAGGAGTTTGAGGATTTTCACCAGTTTCTGCGAGATGAAGAGGCAGCCAGAATAGCTGTACTATGGATGGAAGCAGAACAGAAGACTCAGATGATGAAGGAGAAGATTGAGACCATTACAAGAGAGATAAAGCCCCTTTCAGATACAATCAGAGCCATAGAACAAGATTTGGGAGCTGAAGACCTATCATTCCTTCAGGTAGAGATGACCCTGACAACAACTCTCTGAATCCAGACTGACATTATTGACTAGTCACATTTACACAGTAGCAGCTGCACCCTAGATTATATTGTTCTGTAACATTGAAAAGCTCATTGCTACTGTTAGTGAGATGGACATCTAGGTATCGACTACTGGAATGATAATTCCTTTCCCAGATAGAGATTAATTCTTTTGAAACATTAGTGACAACTTAGTACACTGCAGATGAGTCTTCATTAAAAAATAAGAGAATTTAAGAACAGAGTGAATTAATCTGGAATTCTATTCTCTTAACTTTTAAGTTTATTTATATGCATTTTAATACTGTTCTCCATTATCTTATGAAATATTGCCATATTTGAATGTTTTAAATGATGTAGAACATCAACTAAATATTCTGTTTTTTTAAATGTACTATATTACTTTTTCCATCTTTAAGACATGATCCATACAGTTGTGCTGTTTGATCTTCATTCTGCCTGCAGCTGTAATGTCATAGTCACTGATCAGAATTACAGAACGGTATTATTATTCAGTGTATTTTTCAGATTTGTCAAGGGAATATTTGTGAGCTTGTGTTAGAGAAGAATTTCTAATTTGTCACATTGTTGATGTTTTCCAGAACCACAAGAACACAAAGAACAGGTATGTGAACTCCATATCTTTTCTAAAAGTCTCCCTCTTGTAGCGGCAAGACATATTATTACACTTAGAAGAAATTTCTAATAATCTTTCTATTGCCTTGACAAAGCAGATTGGGCCTCTGTATAAAAGCAGAGGAATTCAGCTAAAAGGGACCCATCGGATAATAGACATGTTTCAGGTCTAAAACACAGATCAGGACATTGTAAAGCACATTCTGAAGCACCCTAATTACAGTCTGCTATTCACCTTCTGCTAGGACAATTGATCAGAGGTCATTGTCCATCACACAAAGGACAATCTAACAGTAAGGAACGTGCAGAATAGTTACCAGGCTACTCCTGATATCATCCTAACTGATCATTAACTAATATTGTACCTTAAAACTAGCACCCAATTCATTTTCGTTGGTTAACTCAATTCTGAATTTACCAACAATGTGACTGCAAGCAGTCCGAGTCAGGACTTTTTCCAAGACACCAGGCCAAGAGAGCAAGTCAGTAGAGAACAGAATTCTTCTTAAGATATTTGTCATGCAACAGAAGAAATCTTTTTTTCACAAACTCACTGTTATTTTCACCTGATCAACAAAACAAGGTAATTGGTGTCCTTTTGTCAACATCCTGAATATAGTGGATTCAGTAAAAACTGAGATTCTCCCACCAACTGACACTTGTAGCTGCACTGAAACAGACAGCTGTGTACAGACAGTTCTAAAGACCGATGATCAACATGACACTAACTTCCCCTGCAGAGTTTTTCTCAGAAATCTATGCAAAGCTCCCTCTCTCTCTTCTTTCTGTACCGGGACACTCTCAGCACAGTGCAAGCAGCTGCCAACTTGGACCAAGGACCGACGCAGCACAATTCTGTCTTTCCAGTGGGAAGTTTAAAGTCACCAAGGATGTTTGGCCAAAGGCTCTTTGAGTATAAAACATTTTATTTACATTACAATTCTCAAGATGTGAACAATTATTCCAAACATATGTTTGATAGCTCACAATAAATACATATTTACTTGTATCTAAGAATATGAATGTGATTTAACTATATGAGACTGATAAAACCTACAAGACAGACCTTAACTCATGTTAAAGTCAATATAATTTAACTCTAAAGTTATTAGACAAAGAAGTCTGATCTATGTAATCCCTGAGTGAACAATTAGACAGCATCTCAGCAGATTTGATTCTCAAATATTTTATATTTACTCCTGTTTGTTATGCATGTTTTCATGTAATATGAATTAATTGTACATTGTACATTTAGAATCTTTATGAGAGTTTGTAAATTATGTTTGGCTGATTTCTAACAGTTGGCAAAGAACAGTTCCAATGTTTAATTGTTACAATAAATTAAAATCCCTCATATCCCTCATATCTCTGCACTCTTTCTATTGTACTGAGAACAATATTGAAATGAATCCTGATTTTTTTTGCAGATCCCAGCCCACACTGCAGGATCCAGAAGGGGGTTCAAGAGCACTGATAGATGTTGCCAAGCACCTGGGATCTTTGAAGTACAAAGTCTGGGAGAAGATGATGGAGATTGTACAGTACAGTGAGTACCGGGGGGATCACAAGGGGAAGGGATATTTATACCTTTTCACAGTACAAGAGTAACAAGGAGAATTCTGGAGTTAGTCAGATAAACCAGTGAGAGTGTGTCTGTCGGTTTTAAGAGCCTGGAGTGAAGTGACTGATTTCCTCCAATTTGATCTCCATGGCTTATTGGTTGTGATGATTCTGTAGTGACACTTTAGCTCGTGTGTCACTGACGGCTATGCTCGAAAAATGTACTTTCAAACCTATATTCTCACTCCCCATTTTAAAATGTGTAAATTGTATTGTTCACAATGGGGGGGTTACAAAAATGGATAAACACCAGGAAATGACCTAGGGAATAAATCATAATTAAAATAAATAATCATAATTCCCAACTTGTAAGGATTTGCCAAGAATATAACTGAGCGGTTGGTATTTGGAGGTACCTGAGCTCTTTGTTCTCCAGCACAGCTTTGGTGAAAAAAGTAATAATTTAGCCACCCTTGGTCAACAAATATTTATTTACAGTGACAATACACACAACTACACTACACACAACATAAACAGACAAGTTACCCTTTGAAGTAGTTCAGGTGGGTAGCTGCGTCAGCATGCGTAGTCTGCAAAGGAACAATACGTTTATTCCATACTGAAAAGAGAAGAGAAGCCTTCATCAGGTGTGAGAAAGACAGGGCAGACAGCAAAGATTAAATAGCACAGAAAAACAAAAGCTGGGAGAGGGGAGGAAGCAGGAGTGGCAGAGGCAGAGAGGCCACTCAGGAAGTGCAAAGTGGGGAAGGGTGAAGAAAGGTGTGAAGTCAAAATCTGCATGAGAATAGAGAAGATTACATTAAAATAAGTCAGTCTTTGAGCGAAGGGGGATGGTGTGAACCTAGTTTCAGGATGAGTTTCATTTCTGTTGTTTTTTTGCTATGGGAGTTGACAAATCCTTCTTTGAGAAAAGAGACAGAGAGATCAGTGTGATCATGGCCGTCTGAGGTGAAATGAGAAACTATGGGCTTGGAGAAATCTTTCATCTTCACAGCCCTGACATGTTCTCTGAAGCGGTCTCCTAGTCTCCTTCCAGTTTCCCCAATGTAGATATCTGGGCATTTTGTTGCAGGAGATACAGTAAATGCGGTTGCTGGAGGTAAAGGATGTCATCTGGGTGAACTGGAATTGACTTGAGGGGCCGTGAATGAGCGTGTAGTAAGTTATGTATTTGCAGGTGATGCAGTGAGTTCTGTTGCAGGGGAAGGTGTCTGGTGGGGATGATTGCCGAGTGCGGTCAATGGAACTGTGAACCAGAAGTTTACATAGACTGGGTGGTCGGTGGTATGAGATGATTGGGCTGTTAGAAAAAAGGGTACCGATGGAGGGATCTCCCTGTAAAATGGAGTAGTTGTTAATAATGGTCCTGGGGATAGAAAGTGTGTTAGAGTGGTAGGGAAGCAGTTCCTAGTCGAGTTTTTTGACCTGGGTGAAGGCCCTATCGATAACATGGGTGGGGTATCCTCTGTTGATGAAAAAAGAATACATTTTGAGTGCTTGGTTCTGGAATTCCATGTCGTCACTGCAGAGTTGATGTAGCCTGAGGAACTGTGAGAAAGGGAGAGAGTTTTTGGTGTGAGTGGGATGAAAAGAGCTGTACAGGAGATAGCTGTGTGAATCTGTGGGTTTGTAATAGACTGCGGATGAGAGTTGAGGATTGGTTTACAGATATATTTTTGTCTAGAAACGAAGAGTGGTGGAAGATATGTTAACTTTATATTCGGGGGACTAATGAGAGTTAGTGCATTGATGCAGGAAGTGCTCTAGCTGGTCATTAGAGCATGTAGCAGCACTGATGTAGTCATCGATGTATCACTTGTAGAGGTCAGGGACAAAGCCAGTGTAGGAAGCAAAGAAGCATTCTTCTACCCAGCACTTCCTGCATCAATTCACTTTCTCTCACCCGTTCCTCAAATATGCAATGATCTGGTCAGGGACATTTGGATGGCACACACTTACTCTCCTGTCTCCTCCTGTGTCTTCTTTCTGTTCCCCTTCTTTCTTTGTGTCTCTCTGTCTTTTATCCTAGACTTTTAACGTTCTTAACCATTTACCCAGAACTTAATTAACTAAGGTAAACCAGAAGATTCGTTTGATCAGTGTGTTGCACACCCAGAACAACTAAATAAACACTAGGAACACTAGGAAATATTGACACTAGTTAAGTGTTGCCCATTGTGTCTAGATTCTTAGACATAGTCACTGTAACAATATTTTGTATAGGCACTGCTACTTTCTACACATATTTTAAAAATGTTCATTGTAGACATTTCTCTGACCATTATGTTACTGGAGTTACTCAAGTTGCACAAAACTGATTTTTTATGAAAATGTTGATTTCTTTTTAGGTTCTGTGACTGTGGACTCCAATACAGCACACCCCAGGCTCTCACTGTCTGAGGATCTTACCAGTGTGAGCGTCAGAACTGAGAGACAGCAGCTTCCTGACAACCCAGAGAGATTTGATTATGATTTATGTGTACTGGGATCTGAGGGATTCACCTCAGGGAGACACTGCTGGGATGTTGAGGTGGGGGACAATACTGACTGGATTGTTGGTGTGGCCAAAGAGTCCATCAACAGAAAAGGATTAATCAATCTGAGCCTAGAAGGAGGAGTGTTGGCTATTTGGCTGTGGTGTGGTGATTACAGAGCACTGACTTCACAACTCTCTCTGAAGAGAAAACCCCAGAAGATCAGATTACAGCTAGACTATGACATAGGGGAGGTGTCTTTCTTTGACCCTAGTGATGGGACTCCCATCTACACTTTTAAAGATACATTTACGGAGCAGATGTTTCCATTCTTCTGCTTGGGGTATACTGGTTCTCTTCGTATCTGCCCAATGAAGGTGTCTGTATGTACCAGTGGATAATAACACAGTATGTTGAGGGTGTTGATCGGGGCAGAGCTGATGTGAAAAGCCCTCCTGAATGGATCTTCAATGAGGTTTACTTTTGTTAATGCTGCCCCAACCTCTAGCTATTGATAATGCTGTTGGTGAGGAGGCCATTTGATCTCTTATTATCGTATAAAAAATATTTTTCTGTGTTTTGCCATAGTTATGAAAACACTGACTATGAGTTACATAACATTTTTTTCTGTACTGCTATCTCCTGTAATATGGCCAATTACCAGATTCTGTAATTTAAGGAGCATAGAAAAATTAAACTTATGTACATGACCATAAAAAAGTAAAGTATTTTGTCCTACATTCAAATTCATATCTGTGTGGAGTTTGCATGATTGTCATTTAAATGCACATTGTTACAGAAGTGAGAAGAGAACATCAGTTTCAAATGAAAAATTCAGATCCTGCAGTTTGTCTGTTTTTGCTCTAATTTCCAAACATATTTCAACCCAAATGACATATTCTGATCCAAAACAAAATCCAAAGCTCAATTGTTATGGTTTCTAATGAGCTTCGCCTGTAGCCTCCCCATAATTCACTTATTGTAATCTCTTCACCTGAAGTGAAGTGCACTAACTGTAGGAAAAAAATGGAATCTAAATATCACTTGGGTGTAAATGATTAACTGCAGCCTGTTGGAATGTCCTCTGTTCAAGAACACAAACTTTATTATTCATGTAGTATCCCACTGTCAGTCTGGCATGTTACTTAAACTCCAGCTACAAAATGATTTTTCTTACTCCTGTAAAAATCTGTACATACATAAAAGACTTAAGAGCCACGAACATGTAAATCAAATCTTGAGTTAAGAGCAACAGCAATAATGCATTCTGGCAATGGAGTTTGTTGTACCTCCCAAAGTAATCATTTTTTTGGAAAATGTTAAAAGCTTTCCATCAAACCTAACCCACAGGTGAGTGGGACTGTTTTAATTCCATCAAGCCTTCCATTGCTGAATAGGCTTCCCCACACCTTGAGTAGAGCTCCTTGTTCCCTTTTTTAATTAAATCCTCTCATTAACATTGCTGTCTTGCACTGGGGTCCTGAGTTCAATTCCTAGAGTGCTAACTGCCTGGAGTTTGTACAGTATATTCTCCCAGTGTTCGAAGTGGAAACAAAAACATAACAGAAGGTTCATTGGCTTGTGGGAAAGTTAGTCATAGCGAATGTGTACATTTTTGTGTCTGAGTGTGTGTCTTGCGATGGACTGGTGTCCCATCCAGGGAGCCTTGCTTACCAGGATAGAATATGACTTCCCTGCATTGGATAAACCTGTTAGAAGATGGATGGATAGATTATTCATATTCTCCATCTGCTAAAGTATACCATACCATGTTAGAATAATAATGAAAAAGATAAAAATATATAAAAGGAATTTGCCACGTTATGCCACTCTGTGAACACATTTTCTTTGATTATATACAGCTAGTAAGTATTTGTAGTGATTCACAGCATATTTTATCCACTTTGTATTACTGATATTGGCCATCAGCCATGTCACCCTGCAACTTACAATTAGCAACCCACTGAAGCTAAACAGGTGTGAGCCTGGTCAGTACCTGAATGGGAGACCTCCTGGGAAAAACTAAGGTTGCTGCTGGAAGAGGTGTTAGTGAGGCCAGCAGGGAGCGCTCACCCTGTGGTCCATGTGGGTCCTAATGCCCCAGTATAGTGATGGGGACAATATACTGTAAACAGGTGCCGTCTTTTGGATGAGACGTAAAACCAAGGTCCTGACTCTCTGTGGTCATTAAAAATCCCAGGGTGTTTCTCGAAAAGAGTAGGGGTGTAACCCCGGCGTCCTGGCCAAATTTCCCATGCATCCTAATAATCCCCGTCTATGAATTGGCTACATTACTTTGTTCTCCTCCTCCCCCCGAAGGCAGGCGGAGCAACGCACCGGATGGTGTATTCTCGGTCGCATTTAATGGCAACGTCAGCTCAAAGATTTGGTTCAAACCACCAAATGGAGATGGGCATGCCGACAAGCGGACCCTGCTGATGTGGGATTAACGCTAGGATGAGAGAGTATTACTGATATTGATTTTTTACAAATATCTAATATAACAACTATATTATCTGAATTAATCATAGATAATTTCTCTTCTTATGTTCTCAAACAGAACAATATTCAGAATCACATTCGGCAATGCAAGGAGGCAAGAGTGTACTCACTCACTGACTTATTTAAATTTTCATTTCTTATTAAAAAATAACCAAATTTGCTGTGTCATTCGTTAATGTCTAAACAAAAGACTTTAAGACTAAAATCCTTATTGAACAAAGCATAAGCTGGTATAAAATAAATGCTTCATTAGATGAAAACAATTTATCTTTTTTGTTTTGTATTTGTATGGTAAGACCAAAATGTCACTGTAAATGACTGAACCAGACTGAGATATTCCCATAAAGGCAGTATTTCATCATGTTAAATCGCAGTTTTCTCACAGTCTAATGCAGGGTTTCTCACTCCTTGTCCTAACACACCACTGCACTAATATTCCAGTGGAGTAGTGAGCTAAAATGCAGAGGATTTGTGTAACTGAGACAGATCAGTGCAGTCATGGGTGCTCAGAAGGACATAAATTGACATGAAGTTGATTATGTTATAGAATTAAAGGTTGAAAAGAACAATCAATTCAACATTTACTAACCTTCAGTAAATTACATACAGTACTGTATTATCTATTTTCAGAAGGCTGCTGTATCATTCATTTAATGCATAGTGTCTCATTAGCAGGGGTTTGAGGTACCTAGTGAGGAGAACAGAAATACCAGGAGCTCTGAGGAACAGCTCCAGAGAGCACAAGGGTTTCTGAAGTAGTTGGAGGTCTAAGCTGCTTTTCTCATCAATAGCTGAAACGATCTAACCAAAATGAATGCTTCAGATATGGTCCAATGGATGAAGCAGTGCCAGTCCTCCTTCCAGACATTTAAGGACCTACAGTATTTGGGACCTGGTCCTATGCTGCTGGAGTTTTTCCTTCCATTTATTTTGCCTTGGGAATAGGAATGAGAGCTGTACTCTCCCAGTAGAAAGCTTCTACCAAGGCAATACAAATATAACACAATAGAAGAGGATTATCTGGTTTTCAAATGGGCAACAAAAGCACTTTGCTATTATCTGTTAGGATGCTCATTTACCTTGGTGACAGATAAAGCTTTGCTGATGAGACTCCACGCGGTGGTTCCAGATGTTCCAGTATCAGATGCAGTACAGGATAGATAAGGAACATTATTATAATAATAATTTTAATTGTCACAAATTATTTTCATTCAATCAGAGTCCAAATGGGTCAAAGACCCATTCTGCCTGAAGAGATAAGGGAGACACCTGGGAAGTGAGATAATAATATCAATTTTTGTTATTGTATTTTTGCAAACTAGTTTGCAAAATACAAAAGTTTAGTGGCTTTAAGTTGGCTTTGCGCTCAAATATATAAAGATGGTGCCTGTCCTTGGTCAGTAAGATAAAGGGCATGTATTTGGTAAGCTGGCTGTATGCCCAGAACATGAAAAGAACTAACTGTTGTCTAGTCTGCAACTTAGATATAATTAATAACAATATTGGCATGTGTTGCTGTCTTATCATTTGTTTGGAATGTGTCATAGGAACTTGGTTGCTTGGTCTAAAAGACCATCTATTATAAAAGACCATGCATATGAAATAAAGAGACTTCTGCTTCACAGACACCTTAACTTTGTCATTTGTACGACACAACATGCCTAAACAAGCTTGTGTCATTATGCTCCCTGGATACTGGATAGCTGAGCTCCTTATTTAATAAATTGCATCTCCTCGGCAGATGGGTGAGGTAGTAGACAAGAGGGAAACTACAGCACACCAGGAAACTCTGAGGGAGAGCTCCAGAGAGAGCTTCTCAAAAGCTATCAGCCATATTACTTTGCAACCCACAACTGGCAACCTACTGAGGCTAAGCAGGTGTGAGCCTGGTCAGTACCTGGATGGGAGACCTCCTGGAAAACCTCATGGTTGCTGCTGGAAGAGGTGTTAGTGGGGCCAGCAGGGGGCACTCACCCTGTGGTCCATGTGGGTCCTAATGCCCCAGTATAGCGGGGGACACTATACTGTAAACAGGCGCTGTCCTTTGGATGAGAAGTAAAACCGAGGTCCTGACTCTCTGTGGTCATTAAAAATCCCAGGGCGTTTCTTGAAAAGACTAGGGGTGTAACCCTGGTGCCCTGGCCAAATTTCCCATTGCCCCTTGCCAATGATGGCCTCCTAATAATCCCAATCTATGAATTGGCTTCATTACTCTGCTCTCCTCCCCGCAGTTAGCTGATGTGTGGTGAGCGTTCTGGTGCACTATGGCTGCCGTCGCATTATCCAGGTGGATACTAAATATTGGTGGTGGTGGAGGGGAGTCCCCATTACCTGTAAAGCGCTTTGAGCGCTATATAAGTGTAAGCAATTATTATTTATTAAAACTGTACCAGAGAGACTCTCTGATGTGTGACTCCACACTCAAACGTAAATTATTGATATGTGATGGCACTTCTCCTGAACTTTCCATGCAGACGCCCTGTATCTCCTTCAAGCTATTTTCCTGAAATAAGGAAGTGCACACTGACTTGTGCTTTCATGAGTTACATATTGATTTTAGAAGCACTTTAACGTACGTACTGTTCTCTGAGTGTGATTGTAGAAACAAGAAATCCAAATGCATAAAATCTCTAAGTAGCTGAGCTAGGTGATTAATAACTGATTGTTTTAATATGTTCTGGGTAAGGAATATAAATCTGTGTTATGTATGGAGAATTAAACTGTGTTGCCTGTTCAAACATGCATTATGTATTGTATCAGTATACATCAATAAACTCTCCAGTAAAATCCCATTGTATCTCATTTAGCTCCTTTGTCTTAGATTTTAAAAACCCTGCTCTCCTACTGAGTCTCAATAGAATTTAGTATCTGCATCAGTGAAAAATGTCAAGCACTCCCTAAGGAACAAACAACAAATATTTAAATATACTGTAAATATTGCATTTACATTATTTCATATGTATGCATTTTGGCATTCATATTTTTTGTGCAAAATAATTTTAAAACCTTTTAGTGAAATAAATAAGTGCCTTGAACTGTATTGGAAAATCATCTTGTCCCAAATTTCCTGAGAGAAATAAACCTCAGACAATCTGGTTTCATTGCAAAACAAGGAACAGTAAATAGCAAATAGTGTTTTAGTGTTTTATTCCAGAGGAAACCAAGAAGTTTGATGCCATGTTTGTTGGACTCTGGTTGCTCACTTCTGTCAGTACAACAGAGAAAACATTTCTTTTTCTGGTTTCAGAAATACCTTCTTTTATTATAAACACTGTACCATCCCCAGAGAAATTAATATTTTGTAAGTTTTATACTGTACATATATAAGATACTGTATGAATTTCTATTTCTGATGTATTTTATTAGAACTGCATATGATTACCATTTCATTTACTTAACAGTAAATTATTTTACATAGAAAAACAAAAATGGGAAAATAAAACAAAAGACTGAAAAAGGAAAAAACATTCAAATGTAATATTTTTTTATTGCTTAATAACAGTATCATTGATCTTTGGCCTCATTTAGAGTTTCTGTCACAGTTGAACTACAATAGTTCTTACTGTAACCTGTGTAGGTCTAGTCAAAGTTCAGTGTAATCTGCGCTTTATGTCAGAAAAGGAACTGTTATAATCACAAAACTATTTTAGTTTATCTGGCATATTAATAAGTACCAAATGAAAACTCAGATTTTTTCTTTTACATAAATTCAGTGTTCTATTATGTACTCTAATATATTTTTATAACTGCAAAACTCCAACTGAAGATGCTGCTTCTTATTTTTTCCATCTTCTCTTGTTATGGCACTCTACGAGATCAAACTCTGAAATTAATCTTAAAGGCATCTAAACACTCACTTGTTCCACCTAGCTGAGGTTCATCATATCTATGGTCTTTTTAAATTTTTCTTCTTGTTGTATTTTTACTGGTAACATGTATGCGGAAGAAGAATTGAAGTTTTGTCTGCTGAGTTTTTATTCTCATTTGACTGGCATTGTTGTGAACTTTTGGTCCAATGTTAAGCTTTTAGCTTTAGCTTTTGTTTGCATGAGCTGATACAGTAGCTGCTGCCTGAAGTCTGTATTTAGTACTCGGATTGTATTTGGTGTGGATGGCCTTAGAAGAAACTTTACCAAAGTGATTTCTTAGTGGGGTTAATGTGTTGTTTCACCATACCTTTTTTTACGGTGGTATTTCTATCACATGCAGTTTTAGGGTTCTTGTAAAGTTACTGTGTGACCATCCACCTGTAGCAGCAATGCTTATTTAAGTTATATTTTACGTCATAATTTAATGTTGCTGTACTTTCTTAAATGAGGCCACATCTCTCTTTCTCATTTCTGTGGTGCAGACTCAGAGAAGCTATTCATGTAGTTCTGATTGAAGGTTTTCTCTCAGATAAGGGGCAGCTCCCAAATGGGGATGCACCAAGCCGTGCTTGGCTACCATGATCAATTGCCATTCCTGGTGCCTATCTGTCTGTGAGATTCTTGGGACCATCTGGATTGCGGTCCTAGATGTCAGAGGTCATTGTTACTCATCTCTCCCTTTGACCAACCAATCAGGAACCTGCAGGGAGTGGTAACACCATGTGGGTCTGAAATGCCCGCTAACTTTCGACCAATCATCACCTGCCTTGGTTCTGGTTTTAAAGACACTGCACAGCTCAGAAACTTCGCTTCTCTGGCCATTTTCACACCCTTAGACAATCACGTAACAGCCAGTGTTGTCTGTATAGGGACTGGAACATTGTTTCAGCAAAGTGTCAGCCTGGGGTAAATCACTAGCCAACGCCCATGTGGACGCTTCATTTGATCATTGGAGTATATGTTTGGACTCTTGTTAACAATCTTTTTATTCAGCAGCAGCACTACACCGGAAGCAAACCAAGTTTCTTCCCCCTAAAGAGTGACTTGCTTTGACCCCTGGTCACCCTCTGTGCATAGAGAATTTCTACTAGTCAGCTGGACTACTAGTACAGTAGGTCCCTGAGAGAGACACTGTCGGGCACATTGCCACAGCAGAAATCTCTCCTCCTAATTCGTCCCGATGCCTATTCGGGACGATGCCTATTGAACGCCACTGTGATTGGACGCAGCCTCTAGCTGGTCTTTGGTGTCCAGAAATACAAATTCATATCTGGATAAGTAAACCCAGTGTTCTACATTGCATCTTGAGAATTTCAATTGTTACCTCAACACAAGTTGATATCAATTTAATTCATATGAGTAATGTATTTACTTTTGAGTAGCTAATGTAGATTGATTAACGATAGTATAGTCGAACAGTATACTGAAGCATATTCTTTGTTTGTATCTCTTTGTGGTTTGCATCTCTTCGTGATTATACACCTTGCATTTTGATAACCTTCACAGTATGATCTGCCATCTGTATCCAGGCAGATTGTTATATATTTTATATGCACAATTTATGTATTAATAAATGTATCTCGTTTATTGAATCCATGTGTGTGCGTCGCTGATTGATTAATAAATTGTCCCAGTAAATTCACAAAACCCATACACGCCTAATGCTGGCTGAAGGTGTTTTATTTGCTGTTGTATGTGAATACAATAAACTTTAAACTGTAAAACTGTTGGTATCTTGCCCGTGAATTAAGATTGCCCCAGCAGAACCTGGGTATTACAACAAAAAGTCCCTCACTTTTATCAAGGGTGGTGTGGTTGGACTATATTAAGTAAGGTTAAAAATTGAATAGAGGAGGGGGCAAGTTAGACCAAGAAAATTAATTGTTATTTATCAGATTGATATTTTGGACAATATTCACATGTGCACTTCTTTTCTTTCAAACCCCTCACTTACATTAACCACAACAACTCCATGTTGCCCCTGTTGTCTGTGAATCGAATTTGAATTTGAAATTAGATTTTCTAGCCACATTGTTGCTTTTAAAAGAGGTACAATCTGTTTTATGTCAGGGTAGATACAAAAACCTGTTTAAAAAAGATTTAATTTGTTAATGATTTCTTGAAAAAGAGTTGATAGATTTTATTTTACAAAAATAAATAATAGTTTCACAGATACAGTAGGTGACCCCTCAAATTATTTTTGCTTCTTGCACAGTTACACCACCTAGCAATTATACTGTAAAGCATGCGAGGCCCCTTAATTCCTTGCCACACGTTCAGTTCATCTCCCATATGAACCATCTCCCATAGTGCAACTGACATCCATACAGCCCTCGGTACCTGGTGCTTAAACATCCAATCTTTTCACTGTGATAATAACATTTTTTGAGCTTACACATTCTGATCTTCCGTCTATTTCTACAGTGCCCTGATAGAACAAAATGACAAGTCTTCATTTAGTCACCAGGAGGTCCTGACTCTCTGTGGTCATTTAAAATCCCAGGGAATTTCTTGAAAAAAGTAGGGGTGTTACCCTGGTGTCCTGGCCAAATTTCCCCTGGGCCTTTATCAATCATGTCCTCCTAATAATCCCCATCTACCAATTAGCTTCATCACTCTGTTCTCCTCCCCACTGATAGCTGGTGTGTGATAAGCGTACTGGCACACTGGCCGTTGCATCATCCAGCTACACATTAGTGGTGGTGGAGGGGAGTCTCCATTACTCCCGCTTTGAGTGGAGTGTCCAGAAAAGCACTATATTAATGATATTAATGTAAGCAATTATTATTAATTATTAATTCATACACCATATTCTAATTAATTTAGAATAGTGTGTACATTTATGTTTATCATATTATGTATATATTGCAGCTATGGAATCAAGTTAAGTTCTGACTATAAAGGAATACCTTGCACAGAATAAATAAATTACATATCGTTATTGATCAACAGAATCGATAAACCCATACATCACCCAGTAAGACACAATTTTTAGTGATCAGGTGGCACTCTTTGAAACAATGACCTCACTGTTTCCAAGAAGGCGAATACCCCAAGGTGCTGTCTGCTACATGAGCACATACACCAGTACAGGTTTTCCTGTAGGAGATACAATGTCTCATTAAGGCAAATCTCTTGCCTATTGGAAGAAGCTCCAACTGTGCACCAACCAGTCAGTGGTACTTATCCCCACACCTGCCTGGGCCCTGTCCTGACCAAACTCATGCTTATGAACTGAGGGAGATGCTACAGGATGTGGTGTCGCCGGGGGAAAACAGGCGTAAAAGAGATCTAACTCACACCACACGGGTCTTCTTTGTTCTTCGTTGGTACGTCTCTCCAAGTCTGATCCGTAATCCGTAGCCAGTATCCTTAAACGATCCAAATTCCTAAATCCGTATGTCCATCCCACTCTGCGCCGTATCCAAGCCGTAATCCATAATCGTAGTCAAACCCGTATCCAATGGTCCGTTATTCTTAAGTTCCTTTCAGTACACTCCTAAATCTCTCCTTCTTCCAACACGCTTTCACCTTATCGGCTTCCGCACCGGCTCATCGCTTCTGGGGCATTTATATCCTGTTTCCTAATGTCGTTCAGCTGTGTCTCCCTGTTTCGCTGCGTAGGCTTTTCCCAATAGTGGGTCAGCTGGTTATCCTAGGTGGCCATCTTGCCCAGGTCTATATCGAGTATTTTCAGCGTTTCATACAGGAAATACCGGTTATAAATGACCCTTCCCCGGGTCCTCTTACAAGGACTATAAGGTGCCAGTGCTGTCTGCTTCTCAGACTAGGACCTATGTCTTGGTGTTTAGTTTTGAGGTTGTTCCGTGTGGGTATTGGACTCCACTCCAGTTTGCAATATTTGAGGAGAAGATCAAGATGCAAAGGTATCCATTCCTGAGGTCTTAAAATGGTAAGTCTGTTATTTGCAAATGGTTTACTGATTGTCTTATCTGACCATGACCTCTGAGTACAACTGGAGAGCAGTAGAGAAGGCTGAAATGTGTGGATGGGGAAAAGCAGGTCTGGTCCAGCTCTTACAAGTCAGAAGCAAGATCCTGAAAACTAATTCATATATCATATTCACGTCTGTACTGTATTTGTTTTATGGACATTTGTATGTAAAGATTCTTATGCTGATTTCTTGTGCAATGCATACCTTGTTGAAATATGACAAATATACCTTCTGTTACCAGTGAAGAGTGGAAAGAGGAAAGAAAAAGATTGTAAGAGGAAAAACCTTTGCAAAGCACAATCTTTAAAATGCCTTCTTCTTCAGTTGTTCTTCAGAAGTATGTTACCCACTAAAGGAACCTGTAATATGAACAGTACACCAGGAAGAGGAATAGTGTGCAAACAGTTTCAAGATCCAGATATAATAAGGTCAAGATCAAAATATAATAAATAGGGATTTATATTAGTCATGTTGGTCAGCACAGTGGCTTAGTGGTTATAATCTCTGCCTTACAATGCTGGGGCCCTGGGTTCAATTTTAGACCAGGGGTGCTTCAGCACAAGGGTTTCTGAAGTAGGTGGAGGTCTACGTTGCTTTTCTCATCAATAGCTGAAACAAACTAACCAAATTGGATGCTTCAGATATGGTCCAATGGATGAAGCAGTGTCAGTCCTCCTTCCAGACAATTAAGGACCTACAGTATTTGGGACCTGGTCCTATGCTGCTGGAGTTTTTTCTTTCATTTATTTTGCCTTGGGAATAGGAATGAGAGTTGTACTCTCCCAGTCGAAAGTTTCTACCAAGGCAATACAAATATAACACAATAAAAGAGGATTATCTGGTTTTCAAATGGGCAACATAAGCACTTTGCTTCTGTTAGGATGCTCATTTACCTTGGTGACAGATCAAGCTTTGCTGATGAGACTCCACCCGGTGGTTCCAGATGTTCCAGTATCAGATGCAGTACAGAATAGATAAGGAACATGTCAACGCTGACTTCCTGTCACGAATCCTTTCATTCAAACAGAGTCCAAACGGGTCAAAGACCCATTCTGCCTGAACAAGCTTGTGTCATTATGCCCCCTGGATACTGTATAGCTGAGCTCCTCCTTATTTAATACATTGCAAATACAGCACACCAGGAAGCTCTGAGGGAGAGCTCCAGAGAGATCTTCCCAAAAGGGGATGGAGGTCCAAGTTTCTGATTAAGATAATCAAGGGTTTAGGTTTCCTCCTAGAGTTCAAATACATACTGCTAGATTAATTGGCACCTGAGAAAATTGGCCCTGGTGTAAGTGTGTGTCTATGCTTGTGTCTGTCTGCCTTGCAAAGGACTGGCATCCTGTCTGAGGTGTACCCTACTTTGCGTTGATTGCTTGCTGATTGCAACCCTGAATTGGAAGTAATGGTTAAAAATAGATACTGTAGATAGATTGATTAGTCCTTTATGAAATGTACCACTTTTTAAAAATTTAAAATATGAAAAATAAATCATACATGTACTGTATACAGTAAGCATTAAATGGCAAACATAAGAATTTCACAAGAAATGATATTCTCTGAATTTTACCAGCACTATTTATAAGCACAAAGTATAACTGATAACAAACCTAAGACTTTGTCCTGAAGCCATTACAGTGAACAGGACAGGCAACTCTGGGAAATAATGGCAGCCAGATCTTTAGTTCTGGAAGACAAACTTTCCTGTCCAGTGTGCTATGAAATCTTCAGGGATCCTGTTGTACTTTCTTGCAGCCACAGCTTCTGTAAAGTCTGTCTGGAGCAACAATGGGAACAAAACAGCTCTTGGGAATGTCCGTATTGCAGAACAATTTCTAAAGACAAACCGCCTGTGAGCCTGTCTCTCAAGAAACTGTGTGAAGCCTTCTTGCAGGAGAGAAGTCAGAAACCTCCAGGAGGATCTGAAATGCTCTGCAGTCTGCATAATGAAAAACTCAAACTCTTCTGTATAGATGATAAAGATCCTGTCTGCTACATCTGCCACACTTCAAGAAAACATAGAAACCATGAGTTCTGTCCTTTGGAGGAGGCTGTTGTGGATTGTAGGGTGAGACATAATGCATTTAATTTACTATCAGTTTAGAAGTTTGTCTTTCAAAATATTTGTTCACTTATTAAAAATTCCACTTTAGAACATTAAATTTGGCTTAAATGTTTTATTTAAAAATGTATATATTGTATATAATTTATAATTAAAAAAATGGGAAAGCATTAAAATATGACAAATATATATAATTTTTAAATAAACAAAATAGGACAAGGTTAATTTGTTTACAAAACACTGTATCTGCAATGTTAAAAAATGTCATATTTACAACAATCTACAAGATGATTTAATGGCATTTGAAAATAACTATATTTCACAGTAGACTGCAACATACCCTGCACAGTTTCACATATATTTAATCTATACCAGTGCTTTGAGAGATAAAACAAAACTTTTAAGTAATCTAGGTTTCCTTTTAAAATAATTGTTTCAAACAGTATTTCTATGGTCAGAAAATCACAACACAACATAAAAATATCAGAATAAGAAAATATGGGTATATAAAACCCATTAGATGTGATGTAAAAATACAGTGACAACATAGACCACCTCTTTCTTTGTTTCTAATGTCAATATTATATTTTTACTGTATGTTCTGTATTCCAAGAATATTCCTCATTCCCTTCCCAGATTGTGTGTATATATATGTAAGTAGTTCAGGTGGGTAGCTGCGTCAGCATGCCTAGGCTGCAAAGGAACAAGTAATAGGTTTATTCCACGCTGAAAAGAGAAGAAAGAAAACAATGTTTCGGCTGTGGAGCCTTCTTCAAGTGTAAACTTACACCACACCTGAAGAAGGCTCCACAGCCGAAACATGGTGTTTTCTTTCTTCTCTTTTCAGCGTGGAATAAACCTATTATTAGGATAGCTCCAAGTAACCCAAAGTTGTAAGATGGCTGAAACTGCCATTTCAACAAAAACAAAATGGCTGAACCTTGGCTGAAGTTAGGGGTTTCTGGGTTAACATAAGTAAAAGGTGCCCATATCATTTGACCTTCTTTTGCCCTACTTGCAATATGCATTATTTGTTTTTCCAAAAATAAAACAATGGAGGGAAATGTCTTCCTTACTCCTTCTCTCCCTCAATGGACGCCATTGTAGAAGTTTCCCTCAATTAAAATGAATCAGGACATGAAGTAGTGAAATTTATCTGATTTTTAACAGATTTTTTTCCTGTGTGTTTGCAATGAAGTCCCTTAGTTTTTATCTACTGTTAAGAGTGAACGTCTCCTGTGACCTGTTCCAGGAAAAGCTCAGTGTTGAACTGAAGACCCTGCAGAAGAAGCTGAAAGCTTTGAATAAAGTTAAACAGACATTTGATCAAACAACAGAGCACATTAAGGTAATTTTGTTTAAAAGAATATAAAGAATATAATATACTTTCAGAAATTTGTCAGAATTAACACAAAGATGAATAGCTTTGAATACATCTGAGAGGATCAGTCTCTAAGAAAATAATTCAGTCAGAGTCCCTTTCAGTCTCTGAGAAATAATTAATTCATAAACATTTCACTGTCAAGTATGGTACACTGTGCTGCTATGGGTACTGGGATAGAATTAATTCTTATTAAGTTTACACTTTTAGTTATATTTATTAATGTGAACTGTTGACATTTATAATATTACCCTTCCTGCTACAGAGAATAGCCCTCCAAATAAAGGCTCCATTTTGCGAAAAATTAACTGTAATATTCACACAGTGTCAGCAGAATTTAACCAGTAATGAACACTTTTAATTCCAGTCGCAGACTCAGCTAACGAAGACACTCATAACTGAGGAGTTTGATAAACTTCACCAGTTTCTGCGAGATGAAGAGGCAGCCAGAATAGCTGCACTGAAGGAGGAAGAGGAACAGAAGAGTCAAATGATGAAGAAGAAGACTGACAGTCTTACAAGAGAGATCTCATCCCTTTCAGACACAATCAGAGCCATAGAACAAGAGATGGGAGCTGAAGACATTTCATTCCTACAGGTACGGTAGATAAAGTCAGTGCAGATTAACATTAAAGAACAGTCACATTCACACACTGACACCTGCAGTGTGCACTGTATTACACTGAGGGAATGGTTCCATTGTCTTATCTAAGTTGGCTGTCTAATGCTGTGAAATTCTTCTGAATTTTCACAGATTTGTAAGTACTCATCCAAACAGTAATACCTGTTCAGGAGTTAAATATAAAAATCAGACATCAGTTTTATTGAAGGCAACTGCACTGACAACCCCAATGTATATTAGGAAATTGCAGATAGCTCTTCATTGATTTTAAATATGAAATATGAAGGAATTTAATAATAGAGTTAGTTATCATAGGAGTCCAATCTCTTATTTTTTAAGTTATGTTATGTGCATTTTATTGCTCTGCTGCATTATATTTATGTTAAATGCTGTGAAAATTTATTAAATATTATGTATGATATAATATTACCTATTCCATCTTAAAAAAATTCATACAGGTCTACAATTTGATCACTTTTCCAACTTTGGCTGTAATGTTATGGTCCCTTATCAGAAAGATAGAACTCTATTGTTATCCAGTGTCCTCTTTAGTCCCACAGAACTATTTCTCTTAGAACGTATTTCTCTTAGAGAATAATTAATAACAATTGATGTTATTGTATTTCAGAACTACAAGCACACAAGGCACAGGTATGTGAAATCTAGCCTTTTGTCATCCCTCTTTTTTCATTGTACTGAGTTCAAACCTACTAGAGCACTGACACCTAAATATTATTGCAGAGCCCAGCACACACTGCAGGATCCAGAGGGGGTTTCAGGAGCACTGATAGATGTTGCCAAGCACCTGGGCTCTCTGAAGTACAGAGTCTGGGAGAAGATGCTGGGAATTGTTCAGTACAGTGAGTACTGGGGGGCAGGGATCACATGGGGGAAGGGGATTTACAGGTTTTCAGAATACAGGATTAACATTGTGAATTGTAGAGTCAATCAGATAAAAGTAGTAATAGTGTGACTGTGTAAGAGCCCTGAAGAGAGGTGAATGATCTACTCCAGTTTTCTCTACAAGTGTTAACTACTGTACATAACCAGTTTGTCACAGGGGGGAAGGATTTACAGTTTTTCACCATACAGGAAGAGGAACATTGAGAATTGAGGAGTCAATCAGATAAAAGCAGTAGGAGTATGACTGTTTGTGTAAGAGCTCTGGAGTGAAGTGACTGATCTCCTCCAGTTTGCTCAACAGGTGTCACTACATGGCTAGTTTGTCCTATTGATCATCTCCTGACAGTGTGTATGTATGCTCATTAGTTACGTCATCACATGTCACTGACTAGAATTTGCTTTGATCCAAAATCTTACTTACATTTCATCAGCCTAAAGTTGTCTGGCTTTCGCTATTACTGTCAGTAACTCCACAGGTCTCTTAAAATGAGTTTACAGGCACAATACAATACAAACTGATATTGTCACTTTTAATTATAATACTTTTGATTGTAGTTACAGTAAGGCTAATTGTTTCTTTCTTGTTCCAAGCAATGCATATTCTACACCTGTTAGTACAACAATTGTTAAGTTGATATTTATATACATTTCTATCAACTTTACATTACTTTAGTTGCTAAAGTTGCTAGAGAGTGGTGGCACGTTGGTGCACTGGTTAGCACTGCTACTCCCCAGCATTGTGGCTCTGGGTTCAATTCCTGCGGTGCTTTCTGTGTAAATGGTCTCCCTGTGTTAACACTGGTTTCCTCCAGGACAGTTAAAATATTTATTCATCAAAATGATGTCTTTGAGCAAATCAGTGTTGACTTCCTTTTTCTTTTCCTATCAGCTACAGTGACACTGGATCCAAACACTGGACACCCCCTCTTCTTACTGTCTAAGGATCTAACCACTATGAGAGTGTGTAGTGTGAGATGGCAGCTTCCTGACAACCCAGAGAGATTTGATTACTCTACTTGTGTGCTGGGCTCTGAGGGATTCATCTCAGGGAGACACTGCTGGGATATTGAGGTGGGGCAGAACACTCACTGGGCCTTGGGTGTGGCCAAAAAATCCCTTAACAGAAAAGGATCAATCACTTTGAGCCCTGAAAGAGGAATCTGGGCTATAGGTCTGTGGGATGGGGTTTATAGAACATTGACCTCACCATGGGCACAACTCAATCTGAAGAGGAAACCCCAGAAAATCAGAGTGCATCTGGACTATGACAGGGGGAAGGTCTCATTCTTTGACTCCAAGTACATGACAGCTATCTGCACTATTAAACATACCTACACAGAGAAAGTGTTTCCATTTTTCTGGTCTCTTGATGCTATTTCTTTGCGAATCTGCCCAGTGAAGGTGTCTATAACAGTGGATAATAATAAAGTGTGATAAGGGTGAAGATCAGGGCAGAGCTATTGTGAGAAACCCATCCAGATTAGGGTTTAGTGAGGTTTTCTGTGTGAATAAAGGTGCTCAATTTCTGGATGTTTTTTTATACACATTACAGTAAGAATACACATGAAAAATGAACCCTTGAACCCAGTACTGTATAAAGCATTCAGAATATAAATAGATGGATAATTAATGAAACCAGTGGAGTTTGTACTTTTTACTCATATACTTGTTACAGCGAAGTAACTGAAAACTGAAACCTTATGCGGGACTGGGGCTGGTCTAAGGGCTGTGGTATAAGGAAGAAGTAGCTGTATTTATCCAGATCGCAGATCCTTTAAACTAGTCTTGACAGGTGTAGGTTGAAAAACCGGAACATCAGAAATAAGGCAGCGTGGTGAATTGTAGATTGAGTCCTTATATAGTTGGGTGCCAACGTGAGTGATTGGGTAATTGGGTAATGTGTCTGCTTGAGTAGGAATTGGTAAGGGATTGTGAGGGCTTTTGTGAAACCGCGACAATACTATAACTTCTTTTGGATTTTTCTGTTTGCAATTAGCAATATGCTAATCCTGAACATTTTATATGCCTCTGTCTCCTGAAATAACTTCATAGGATGCTCTAAATCAAGAAGACAGTAAAAATAACATTGTGGCCTCAAATTTCTTCTGTCCTGCTTTTGAATTCTACTTGGATCACCTCCTGTGTAGCTTGAATGCTACTCCAATGATAAATTTAGTTTAAGGTTTGAATTGAAATTCAGTGCTGCCCCGTGTGGAAGAATGAAGAGAACATCACTATCATGTTGGAAGTTAGTTTTACTTTATAAGGGACAAAAGGGAAAATTCTGATCCCACAGCAAGTCAGCTTTTGTTGTGATTTCCTAACATATTCTATTCAAGATTGTATTCTCTCCAAAACTATAAAATCTAGACACTGTTTCACCTACAGTCTCTCCACCCAATATCAAAGAGTCCATCCTAACTTACAGATTTTACTAGAACTTTACTTTATGTACTGCTCTCTGAGATTCATTGCAGGAAAGGATGGATATCTTGAAATAACTTATTACTATAGACTGAAGCTTTCTATACAGTCTTTGGTAAGGAAAGGGATTGCATATATGGAGTTTTTGCATCAGTGTATACAATACAAAATTCAATACACTTTCCAGTATGCTCCCATTATTATATATTTATATTGATTTTTCAGTATAAGGTGAGCCATGCTGTGCCATTAACAATAATACAAGGGATTCGGTGTTAAGAAATATTACAAACGTACAGTAATCTAATTGTAATAGTGTCTTATGTTTTGTTGTAATACTCTGAATGGTGAAGTAGATTTTGTGTAAAATGCCTGGTAAAATTTATTTCTGATTCACTTAGGAAATTATACACTGGAGTGTTGTTCATGATTTTCTACTATACATTTTGTATAACTAAAATAATGTCATTTTCATGTGATGTCCAGTCTTTCTTAACATTAGTTGAAATAGTTACCATAATCTCATAATGTGTTAATAATACATTTATTTACAGTTACAATAAAGATCTGTGCAGAGGCATTTAATAGAAATTAAAAGTTGTTTGTTGAATCAACTGTTTTGGGGTAATTCATCAATAAACGAAAGTAAAAGAAGTAAATAATAGAATTATTCATTTCTTGATTTATGACATGAGATTTGTAGGACACAGTATAGTCAGGGTCACTCTGAAGTTTCTAGACTATGAGAAAGTTCTGAAATCAAGCACAAGACAACAAAAGATTCTCTCATTGTGCTTCCATAACCTCCATGTAGTATAGTGAGTAGACATCAGAACGAGAGAGTAGGAGGCAGGAATATATGGCTTAAGGGTGTGATTTGTGTAGTTAATCAAACACTAAAAGGAATATAAGAATGTCTCTTTATTAACATAAACAACATTCCATAACCTTTCCCAAGACTTTTGTATGTAGGAACAAGTATAAATTGGACTGTATTTATTACTCCTAACAGGGTTTTTATTTCAAGAAAATAAAAGACAACACAGCTGTGTATTAAAATTGAATGTAGATCAATTCCAGATCATTGTGTCAATAATGATATTAGTAACAGTGGGAAAGAAAATGTAAAAACTGTAGAATGTTGAGCATTTTAATTAAAACTGACTCATGCTAGAAGGTGTCACGATTGTAATCCCTCCCCCTTAAGGGTGCTTCGGCTCTTTCACATTTTAGTTGATTTTGTGCACCTGCTCCCAGTTCCAGCCCACCTTAAAAGCCAGACACTCACTCTGTTCCGGGCTCTGCACGGACGTCCAGAACAGATAGACAAAGCTTTCTCTTAGTGGTTTATCGGCCAGTTTTATGCTTTGAATGGTAGATGCCCTATTCTACGATTGAGTATCCCATCAACAAAATCCATGCATGTATTAAAGTAACAATTCTCACACTCTTCCAATATACTCTGATAAATTAATCACTTCACTGCCTCGTGGAACTAGTTTTGCATGGACTTTTCAATTTTTGGTTATTAATTTGAATCAATGTATACTGCAACTTGAATTCAAAATTCCTTTCTCTAATTTGTATTTAATGTTCCGTAAAACATCCATATTTCTTAAAATGATAGAACTTTTCTTTTTCACATCTTTATAACCTTTTTGTGCCTCTTTATTTCAAGTCTTAACAAGAACAATATAATCAACGTTGACCGGGACTTAAAGTCGAGAACATATTGTAAGAGAGTAGTAGAGTCAGACAAAATGGCGGATCTTGCCTGAACTACATTACCCACTAAACGGTAGTTCTACAGAATATTTTAAGTCTTAAGTAAGGCTCAATTTAAGACTAAAATTCTATTTCTGTTTATTCTGGGATTCTGTTTTCTCACACTTTAGGTTATATACAGTTTTATAATGTGTTACAATATCCTCTGAGATTTTAACATTTTTTTGGTATGTTTTGAAGTTCAATTAAATATTCTGAATAGTATTTTTAATCTTTCAGACATCTTTCATACACTGTGCAGTAAGATCTCAATTCTATCTTTATTCTAATGTGGTGGTCACCATGCTTTTGGAAAGAAGAATAAATATATAAATATTATAATATATAAATATATATATAATAAATCGATTATGTATACATTTATTTAGTATATAAATAGATTTTATTTTATATAGCGCCTTCAAAAGTGGCTTCTTAAAAGCATTTTAAGCACTTTAGAAAACATACACAATGAGAGGAGACAGCAGTATTAAACAGTTAAAATTATTGTTTGGAATACAGTAGGAAAGCAAAGGGACATACACAAAAACAAGTTAAAAAAGTCCTTCTAAAGAAGAAGGGTTTGAGCACAGGGAAGGTTACTTCCTGATATCCTTATTGATAGAATTCCAGAGCACTGGGGCATAGTAGGAGAAGGTCCTGTCATACAACATAGATGGGCTTGGGGAACAGATAGGAGAACAGAATTAGATGAACGAAGGTTGCAAGGTGGGGAACAGGCTGATAGTAACTCAGACAGGTACAGAGGTTCCAAGCCATGCAGAGCTTAATAGGTGAGCATTAGGATTTTGAAGTTGACATAAAAACTGAGAGGAAGCCAGTGCAAGGACTCCAGAACAGGAGTAATGTGATCACTTGCACTAGACCTGCTCAGGGTTCTGGCTACCAAATTCTGGGCATATTGTAGTTTGTTCAATGTAGATTTAGATACCGCAGCGTGTAGGGGGTTACAATAATCAATTCAAGAAAAGACAAAAGTGTAGCCTGGCAATATTCCTGGGGTGGAAGAATTATATTTTTACAATATGTTGCACATGTGGATTAAACATTAAGCCAGGATCAATTAATACTTAATATGTTCTTCGATTTAGATTGAAATACAAGTACAGTACCATCAACAGATAAGGTTACGACATTGGCTTTAGACAACTGATGGGATGTGCAAGTCTTGTTACAGTTTAAATTAAATAAAGATATGAGTATCATCAGTGTAGAAATTATCTATGACACTATGCTCACGATTGCTGACCTCTCTCTGTCCTGCTCAAATTCTCCTGGTCTCTTCTGGGCTCCTAGCAAGCAGAGTGCCACTCACTAGACAGTGATTAAATCTACAAAAAGACCCTTCCTCTACCACAGATTACACTTTCAGAGGGTGTGAAGTCATTTCTAGATCTGGCTCATAACATAATATTACATCACTACAACATTTTATTTCATATTTCCTATTCTGAATTAATATTTCCATCCATCCATTTTATAACCTCTTATCCAATACAGGGCCACTGGGGAACTGGAGCCTATCCCAGGCAAGCAATGGGCACAAGGCAGGATAAACCCTGGACTCATCACAAGGCACACATAGACACAAACATACACAAACTCACATAGAAGCCAAATATTTTACCAGTATGTCTCTGGACTGTGGGAGGAAACCCATACAAATGCAGGGAAAACATACAAACTCCATGGAGATAGTACCCCAGGTCTGGAATTGAACCCAGGGCAGCAATGCTTACCACTGCACCACCATATTAATATTTCTTTTAAAATTAATTAAAAACAAAATTTAAATATTTTCATTAAATGTAAAAAGTGTTACCTTGAATTATTTTGGTAAACCTCCTTATTCAATATAAAAAAACTCAGTCAATCAGATGTCATCCTAAAAAAAAATTGGTATCTTTTTCTAGTGGATAGTTACCTCATAGAGGTCCGTTTCCGTATTTGTGTGCTGGCTCAGGGGGATTCACATCAATCAGTGCCAGATACTGTACCACTCTGTTTGTTTTGATTTTAGATAGTGGTATAACAAAAGTTGTAGCAAAAAAAGAGAATTTATTTTATGAATGTTTCTGTAAAGACAGGGTGTCACAGATGTCGGAAGGGACGAACCGTGGAATGGCAGGAGAGCATAAAAAGATACTATGCGTAGCAGCGGAACGGGGGATTAGCCCAGGCTCAGCAGTGCAGGAGTCGTATAGAAACCAAAGCCCTCAGGCAGAGGACGTGGGGCGACCTGGATGCTAGGCTGGCCTCTGGACATCTGAACGTCAATGCTGAGCGAAGGGGAATGAGTGACCCGGAAATATATAGCCCCAGAGAGAGAGACACCGGAAGGAAAGCAAAGCAGAGGAAACTAGGAACAGGACAGAGTGGGAGCACCCTCTGGCTGCAGAGGGCCTGACACAGGGGGTCTGGATATTTCTGTCGATCTGGAATCTCAAACCCTATTCCTAGAGATCCACAAATCAGCAGGTTTCTGTAGGTCACCATAAATTCATCCATTTCTAAACCTATTAAATAACTCCACAGCATCAATTAAAAGTTTTTTATTCTTCAGCAGTCATTTAAGACTAAAAGTATTATTCAGCCCTCAAAGGTACAGAGTTCTCCTAATTGAAAAGATTACTTGCTTGATTTATCAATAGCTTATAGATGTTGACAGTCTTTAAAAGCAGGTGACCTATTAGGTCAAATTAAGTGGATGAGAGCACACTAGGTTCTCTTGGAGACACAGTCTGACCATTCCCCGACTCTTGATATATGTCTGATTTTCACTAATGAAAGAAGACTGGAGGGGCTGCATACTGATTCTAGAATGTTTCGAGTGCACGTCTGGTGTATTCACTGTAGTGCCAGAGGAGGTCTTTTACATTTGGAGTGTATAACATTACAGTTTTAAGTTTTAAGAGCAAGGTGTAGATTGAGAGTATTGAGAGTTTTAGTGTTTGAGTAGTTACTAATTATATAAAGCAGGACCAGAAAAAACTAACTTTGGGTAACTGATCTGTCTGCCACATGGGGTAACTGACATGCACTACTGTGTGTTCTCATTCCTGTTTATAAATTATTTGAACTCATTTAAGACATTTGTAAACCATGAAGTAGGAAGCTGAGTGTGTTTTTTCAGTTTTCCGAGATGTTGAGTGATTGTGTAGCCTGCCTGATAGCATCGCTCATTGTATAGACAATACAACAGTGTTTCACACAAGCTCAGAAACTCTAGTACTTATAGACTTGATTGACTAGAGTGAACTTTGGTCTGTGTAACAGGGCAGCCAAAGTTGGAATGAGGAAATAGGGCTGAGCCACTAGAAGGAAGTGCAGAGACATTTCAAATAAGCAAACTTTACATTGTCACAAGGAAATTAACCACACCTGTGGAATCCAATTCCCTATAAAAGTCACTTAGAGTAGATTGAGGGTGTCTGCTCAGACCTTCAGTCTTCTTGATGGTGAGACTGTAAATCTCTGGGTGAGATTTGCTCTGGCAAATTTTAAAGGTTTAAAATATTCCAGTTGAGTTAAAAACTAATATTAAGACTTACCTTACTAAGTAACAGCCTCAGTTATTGCTGTGCCAGCCTGCCAGTAAATAAGAAGATATGTAGAGCACACTGGCCTAAATGGGATCGACCAGGTGAGGCATTTCCTACTGCTACTCATTTTTCAGACTTTGGAGTTAAGCATGCATTCATACATGGTTGTACAGGGTAAACAAGTTCAGAATTGGGTAGGCAGTTTTGCTTCAGGGTTGATTTGTTGTCCGCTTAAACCCCCATATAAAGAGATGGTTTTATGTGTAGGGTTCCTCTGCTATGCTACCAACTAAAGCAGGTCTGTTACAGTTAAAACAACTACCACTCCACCTGAAAATATTTGCTCTAACAATATCCTGTTAAAGTCTTTCTAGAGCCTACATCAGAATAAGCCTTACTACATTTCTACTTTAATTTATTACAAAGGTACAAGGAGTGCAAAACACTCCGCTAAAATGTTAAATGAAGCAGCAGTACTACAGTATGAGTACTGATTGTTACATGTTGTGACATTTTTGCCTAGTTCGTTGATGCATTTTTGGAATATATAGAGTGATTCCATTCATTTTTGGCATTCATGATGTACAGAAGAAAAGGAGGTTTAGTTTTCTTTAGGATACATTTTTGGTCTATACGACATTTCATAGTGTTTTCAGATTACAGAGTAGAACATACAGTGGGACATAGGCCTCTGCACAGCATAGACATGTACAATGTAACTGCTGCGTGTTGTATAGTTTGTGTTTTTCATTGTTACTCAATACTGTATTTGTATTGTCCAAGTTTGACTGATTTCCTACTATAATCCCAGAGCTATTACTGTAGGTCAAGTACACATGTGCCTCACCCTTACCTTGTGCTCAGATTTATTTCCTGAACCTGCTATTTTGTAACATTAGTATTCAAATTTGTTAGAAGAAGTGTAGAGTGTAGAAAAGCTGGATAAGAATTGCTATTTTTAATTTTTGCATAATAACATATTAAAATCCACATATAGTTTGTTTTCTCTGTATTTCAATACTGGTGACAATAGATTTTAGTTACCTAAAACATTTCCTACAGCATTTTCAAAACAAAAAAATTACTTTATCTCTTCATAGCATGTAGACCATATAAGCTGAAAAAGAACTAAATTAATGATGAGAAATGAAGAAATGTGAAACTTCTATTACATTTGCACTGCCTAACTCATCCAATCATAGCAGACCAACAAGCTATACTGTAGCATTACCACATTTTTAGGACTTTCCAGAAACATTTTTCCTTGTTCAGAAAAACTCAGCAATGTTGTCAAACTGGATTATTGCTTGGTGAGAATATATAAGAGACAGGCAATGTGAGTGTTGTTGGCAGCTCAAGGCTTTAGTCATTACTTTTATAATGAAAAAAAATCTATTGTGTTCTTTCAGGAACTTACTGGTAATGTCAGAGGCAACATCTACTTTAACATCTTATAACTAGAGAAAATTAAGAGGATATCAATGTCCTTATGAAACAGAGTCAAGAAGATATAACTATAAATGCAGGGTGGGTCTGGTTATAACTGAAGAAATGGCAGAAAAATACTATCTTCTAGAAGAAAACATCACCTGTTCTGTGTGCAAGGATATCTACAAGGATCCTATTGTCTTGACATGTAGCCACAGCTTCTGTAAAAACTGTATGGAGAAGTACTGGGAATTGAAGGGATCTCAGGAATGTCCACTTTGCAGGGAGTTTATTAAAACACAACCTCATGCCAGCCTGTGTTTAAGGAATCTGTGTGAGGCCTTCACACAGGAGAGGAGTCAGAGACCCCCAACAGGGTCTGAAGTGCTCTGCAGTCTGCACAGTGAGAAACTTAAACTTGTTTGTATGGATGATGAAGACCCTATCTGTGTGGTTTGCCAGACTTCAATAAATCATAAAAACCACGAGCTTCGTCCCTTGGAGGAGGCTTTAAAGGATTTTAAGGTGAGAAATGCAAGTGAAATATAATCATAACAATCCAGGCAATTTGTTGTTTTTTTAAGTAGTTTTTTATTTGTATCTTTGTAAATATTTTGAATTGGCAAGAACCTATTCATTCAAGACCTATCTTAACAGTAATTCATTTATGTGCCATTTATGATTGACTACAGACATGGATAAACCGTAAAACATTTTACTTCTAGTCTGTATAAGATGTGACAATGTGTGGATCCTGAGCTGAGCCTTTCACTGGCTCTATATCAAATACCTCTGCAAGACGTATACTGTCTGTTTGGAATCTTTCTGTTGGTAATTGTATGGTCTTATTTAGATTGAATGGTGAGCTATAAGGCTTGGTAAAAGAAATGGTTCTCTGGATCACAGAGAAAACCAAAATGCACCTGAGCTGAGGAGCTGTTGGTGGGGTTCTGTGACAAACAATGGAGCAGCCGCGTGAATATCTAATATAGGGTGTTTAGTTAGGAAAAACAGGTATGATTGATTTAGATAATTATTGCAGGTCCATGCAGCTGTCAGTGAGGAGAGCGAGAGAGGTGCATTCCCTGTCTTTCTTAGGCCCGCTAATGGGAACTAGTGGAGTCATAGGTTGAGGAATAAATCTCCACTGTGTCACAAAGGGAAACTAATGCGTGTTGGATTTTAAGAAAACAATGTTAATCTCCACAGCTGTCTTCACTTGTTATCAAGTTGCAGGTTCTTTTGAAGCTGGTGAATAGAGGGGTTTGTTTTTAATTAAGAGCTGGAGAGTGAAATTCGTTCTTTTATATACAGTTAGGGAATTCTATTTATCACACCCAGACCATAAACACATAAGAATGAGATCAAAAGTTAAAACTCACTCATACATTTTATGGGAACAAAGCTCTTGTGATTATTGATGGATGTTTTAGTTTCTAAATACTGTACTGTATATTCTTTAATTTCAGCTCTTATTCTGAATCTGTGAAATTGATATACTTTGATGCAAACTGTCCTCCAGTTCTCTGGCAATCAGGACTAATATAACAATTGAGGTGCTGCTGCAACAGAGAGTATTGAAGGGACTGCAGAAACCTTTTCCTTGAGAGATTTTCCATGTTGTGTGACTCTTCCATTGATAGGACACTTCTCTCCTGTGTTGGCAGTGATGTCTGTTGTCACTCTCTTTCTGGAGTAAAGTGTCATCTCATTCCAGGAGGATCTCAAGGCTGCACTGGAGCCCCTACAGAAAAAGCTGGAAACCTTTCGTAAAGTTAAACAGGCATGTGATCAAACTGCAGAGCACATTAAGGTAATATTGCTTTTACAATTTTAGTTTCAGAAATGCAAATTAAAATATTCAATTAAGAGAAAAGACAGAGTATGTTTAAAAACTGCTCTGAAACAATCTAAGAAATTAGTCCCTGTAAAATAGTTAATCTCCTTAAAAATTCTTAGTTTTTCCCTACAGCTCCTGGAACAGGCACTTATTAAAATATAAGATAAAACACCCATGTGTGAACTGAAAACATGACTACAATTTGAAGAGATTGTTCCAAGAATCGCAAAGAACCAATACAATTAAACAAATAATAAACACTTTCCATTTCAGATGCTGACCCAACAAACTGAGAGGCAAATAAAGGAGGAATTTGAGAAACTTCAGCAGTTCTTACGCAATGAAGAGGCAGCCAGGATAGACGCACTGAGGGAGGAAGAAGAGCAGAAGAGTCAGATGATGAAGGAGAAGCTTGAGAGCCTTACAAGAGAGATTTCATCTCTTTCAGACACAATCAGAACCATAAAACAAGAAATGGGAACTGAAGACATTCAATTCCTGCAGGTAAAGATGCAGACTAAACGAGCACATTCATACAATGATAGCTGCAGTTTATATTTTCCTGTCCTTTATCTTAATTTAAGATTCTAATGTAATTTAGCAGTCTGTTCTGCTTCTAGTTTTATACTGATATCTATGGAGTTTCCTGGATTCTCCTCACTTTCATTGAAGTAACACCAGGACCCTTCTCAGTGTGGGCCACAATAGTGATAACTTAGTACTTAGTATCTTCATTGACAAGGGGCTAATTTCAAATAATAAGTATAAGGGAAATTAAAAACAGAATTAATTATTCTGGGATTTTGTTTTCTCATTTTTAATTTGTTATATGCAATTTAATTATAATATTCTTGTCATATTTTAGCATTTAGTTCTGTATTATACATGCTATAGAAGTTCAATTTAATATTCTGCATCATAACAAACATTTTATATGCTTCAGACATGCTTCTTGCAAAGCATTACCATTGCATCTTTTACCCTTATATCATGATCACTAAACAGAACTAACATAACTATTTTATTATGCAGAGAGTTCTTCAGAATTCCCCCAAAACTTCCTGTTTAATGTTCTGGGAATAATTTATAAGTGGTTGTATTTTTGTTTTTCAGAAATACAAGGAGACAAAGAGCAGGTATGTAGACTTGTCTTCCTCTTTTCAATTGTACTGATTCCAAAGACTACTACCTGACAACATCAATACCAATCAACAGCAATTTCCTGGTTTAAAGGTACTGCAACTTACCATTGTTGTCATAGTCAGGACTTTAAATTTAGTTCAAGATGCCAGACTGAAAGTGAGTCTTAAAAATAATTCTGTTCAAAATTTTCTCTGTGACAGAAGAAATCCTTAGACTTGTGAGCCATGTGTTTTATCATTTGATCAAATAAATTAATACAGCTGGACCCTTTTGTCATGAGCCTGAATATCACAGCAGCACTACAGTAACTCCTGAATATTATTACAGAGCCCAGTGCACACTGCTGGATCCAGAAGGGGTTTCAGGAGCACTGATAGATGTTGCCAAGCACCTTGGATCTCTGAAGTACAGAGTCTGGGAGAAGATGCTGGGAATTGTTCAGTACAGTAAGTACAAGGGGGAAGGGGTCACACGTAGAATATGATCTGCTCTAGTTGATGAGGTCATTCATCCTCCTATCTTTACCGTCACTCACTTGAAATATTGCCTGGATAAGGACAAAGTTTGGTACAGTAACTCAGTCATCCGTGTGACTTTTTTTCACATCAATATAGTGTTCTTTGGGATTTTTCAGAGATGGTAGAAAAACAGATACACTTAAAAGATTAAAAATTTAAATTCACATTTGTCATTTCATATTCTTATTGTTTTACACTATGGTGAGATTATTAGCTTTACAAATTAATCTATGCTTCTGGGTGTATGGCATCTGTCTTGAACATATTGTTCCCATTTGTTCATTTTTCAGGTTGCTATTCTTGAGGTCATTATACACAGTATTAAATTACACATAACATAATATATAAAAAATGTTATTATATATTTCTTTGAGCATGGTTAATTTCTCTTGAATTTCTTGTCAGCTCCTGTGACTCTGGATCCTATCACAGCAAATCCTCATCTCTCGCTGTCTGAGGATCTAACCAGTGTGAGATACAGTGCTGAGAAACAGCAGCTTCCTATGAACCTAGAGAGGTTTGATGAGCATTACTGTGTGCTTGGATTTGAGGGATTCACCTCAGGAAGACACTGCTGGGATGTTGAAGTGGGAGACACCACTTACTGGCTCTTAGGTGTGAGCAAAGAGTCCATCGATAGGAAAGGGTTAATGACTCTGAGCCCAGAAAGAGGATTTTGGGCTATATGGCATTGGGAAGGTTCTTACAGTACACTTACCTCACCAGGGATGAGACTCACTTTGAAGAGGAAACCCCAGAAAATCAGAGTGCAGCTGGACTATGAAAGGGGGGAGGTGTCATTCTCTGATCCTAGTGATGGGACTCCCATACATACTTTTAAAGATACATTTACTGAGAGAGTGTTTCCAGTCTTCTCACCTGGTGTTGGCTTTATCCCTTTGCGAATCTGCCCAGTGAAGGTGTCTTTAATAGTGATGAGTAACATAGGGTGATGAAGGTGAAGGCTGGTGCAGAAAAAAACCCTCCTGAAGAGGCAAGGTACTATAAGATTTATTACACTAGGAATTACTATATGTTTTATTAAAAGTTTTTAATGTGCTTTCTTTTTCCCAGAGAATAGGCCTACAGTTCAGCGGTCTGTGTAAAGCACTCGAAAAGAGACTCTCTGTACAGCAGCATATCCCTAGTCTGCATAAACAGGGTCCGTTCTCAACCTTCCTAATTATGTTAGTCGAACAACGTTCCTCTCAGTTTTCTAATGCAAGAGAGAAAATCTTGACAAAGATCCTGGATCAGAGATCAGATCATGGTCAATCATCTAAAAGACTACACCTGACATCAATACCAATCAACAACAGTAATTTCCTGGTTTAAAGATACTGCAGCACAACTCAACACTGTTGTCCTAGTCAGGACTTTAAAATTAGTTCAAGATGTCAGGCCGAAAGCAAGTCCATACGTAAAAATTCTGACTCTGAGCCAATTGTTATGGATTTTAATCAAATAAATACAGCTGGAACCTTTTGTCTACAGCCTGCATATCAGGGCATATTCAGTAGTAGTCCTACACCCTGGGGTGAACCAAGCTCTCTTCACCCATTGTGACGCGACTGTATCTGAATCAGACTCTGTGCACAGACTGTTGGGAAGTTCTGCTCACAACTCTAGCCAGGATTTCCATTCAAGATAAATCTTGAGAATTAAAAGTTCTTTTTTCTCTTTGTATGATGAAACATCCCTGGGCCAAGCCAGTAGAAGAGGATTGGACATCACTCAGAGAAATACAGAAAGCTGACTGGATCTCAGTGTGGGAACTTTAACATCTATAAACTGACTGAAAAAGGGGTTAATGGATATGGTATAAATTCAATGTTCACATTATAGATCATGAGTGCTATCTTGTTCTCCCAAAGAAGCACACTGCTAATTTTGCTTGAGTACCATTTTCAACACCAACTTAAGCAACACTCATTCTCTCCCTGATCTACAGAAAATACTTAACACAGGTCTAACTGCAGGAGATTGGACAACTGTAAAGAAGCCTGGTGCACTTCATCTCCCAGTGGGACCTTTAAATAAAGTGGGACCTTTCCATAAAACCATCCTGACCAGTCTGTCAAGTGGAAGAGTAAAAGCTAAATGTTCATATTAGAATTTCAAGAGTTAAACTACCATTCCAAACACTTCTGACAAAGCCCATTCCCAAAAGTAAACACATGTTCAGGTAAAGGTTAATTTAGCTCTGAAACATAAAAAGAAAATTTCAGCTGTAAAGCCGTGTTCTGGTGTAACACCTCCTTTCTATTTTTTGGCATGGTATTAACCTTTACATGTCCCTTTGCAGCCAATGCACCCTCATACTACGCACTCGAACAGTATTCAGTGTTTACTGATATTTCAGAACATGAGACTTACAAGTTAAATAATACATGTCATAATGATGTTTTAACCCTGATATTATTACTATGTTTGTAATCCATGAGTTTTATTTTTTCTGTGTATAGAACAGAAAGAGAAAGGCCAGAATAGAATTTGTAGAGTACACAGATTAATAACAACAATTCTGGACCAACGTTATGGCAGAAAAGATGAAGATAAACCTTTATCAAAATGACAAAGGCAAAAGTGTGAGAAGGAGAAGAGCAAGCAAAGATCCTGAACACACCAACTCAGCTGAGCAGCATGGTGGAGGTAGTGTCATGGCTTGGGCATGTATGACTGGCACTGGAACTGGGCCACTGGTCTTTACTAATGATGTAACTGATGATGGCAGCAGCAGAATGAATTCTGAAGTAATATATTTTCCACAATATGCCTCCATACTCATTGAGTGGTAATTCAATGTGCAGTAAGACATTCACCCAAAACATACTGTACTCCAAAGAATCCATCAGAAAAAAAAGAAATTTTGAACTGGTCACCTCAATCTTCTGATTTGAATCCTATTAAACATACATTTTACCTGTTGAAAAGGAAACTAAAGTCAGAAATTCCAGCAAAAAGCTTAAATTAAAGATGCCTGCAGTTAAGGCTTGGTAATGCATCTCCGAGGAACATACAGTATCTAGTGATGTACTGTAAATGCGTCCAACAGTCATTGCATGTAAGAAGTATGGCAAATACTGTACTATTGTTACATGAGTTTATATTAAGCTCATTTATTACAATAATTTCTGTAAGCTGACCTGGAATTGGGTATGGATTGAACACAGAATATTTTTGTTCTAACTTTTTAACATGTATGTACAAAAACATCCAGAAATAAAAACTGACACTCTGTCAATGGGAGACACTTTGCCTCATATTCATCTTTTGATCTGAAATACAGATTTTAATAGTACACAGTAAAAATATTACAGAGCACAAATTTCACTTTAATGTCCCAATACTAATGCCTTTCACTGTACAATATATACAGTGTATCAATATTTTTGTTGATTTACTATGTATGTTCAGTTATTGGATTTATAAATTGTATTTTGAATGTGGTGAATCCGTGTGCAGAGCCTGCTTACAATTTTGTCTTACTGATTCCTAGAGCACAGCTTATAGCACTCTTGCTGTTTACTGTTAAAATCTCTAACTGCACTAGTAAATTCATAGATCACATCAATAAATAGGTCTTGGTTGTTATGACTCATTAGGACAAACAACATTTTTATGAATATTGATTAATAGATCTATTATTAATGTTATGTGCCCTGTTTTGTGCATATTCTTATTAAACTTTCATTTTTAATAAGCTTGTTTTAAATAATACTATTTAAATAATTAATATTTAAATGATTATTTGGATAGTTTCTTACCAATACAAAGATTGTAAGAGAAAACATCAAAATACATTCTGTAAAATACCCATTCAAAGAATTCTCATAATTGTGAAAGTATATTAGAAACATTCTGCCCCCTAGAGGAACCTGTGGACAGTGCAGCAGGAAGACAAAAAACATGTGCTACTAGTTTTTATTTCCACAGATTAAAGAGGAATTTAAACAAGTCATGTTCTCTATGTACTGAAATGGGCATCTCTTTAAAAATTGTAAAATATAAAGCATACACACTAAACATGAATTAGACACTATAATTTCACAGGAAGGTGAAATATCCAGCACAATTAAGTGAAAGTGATAATAAATTCTAAGACTTCAGCACAACCTTCAGTCCTGGAAGAGGAGCTCTCCTGTTCAGTGTACCGTGAAGTCTTCAAGCATCCAGTTGTTCTAACATGTAGCCATAGTGTCTGCAAATTCTGTCTGGAGCAGCACTGGGAACAGAAGAAATTGTGGGATTGTCTAGTCTGCTGGAATAGATTTACCAGCCGCCTCTCAGCTTGGCTCTAAAGAGAATCTGTGAGGCCTTCTTACGGAAGAGGAGTCAGAGACATGCTGCAGAGTCTAAAGTGCTCTGCAGTCTGCACAGTGAGAAACTCAAACTCTTTTGTTTGGATGAAGAGCCTGTTTGTGTTGTTTGTCAAACTTCAGTAAAACATGAAAACCACAAACTGCGCCCTGTGCAGAAGGCAGCACAGAAGCATACGATAGGAAAATCATTTTCTTTACAAAAGAGAATAATAAATTTGAGAATAAATAGTTTTTTTAAGGTGAAATCACTTTTTTCACCATATATTAAAATTAGTTTTACAGACTAATATATTGTTTGCATTTCTAAAACCTCAACAGACTGACATACTATATATTAAAATAAATATTGTTTTTGTGAACCATTTTGTACCATGTTCAGGGTGCTTCATTTCAGAGATGTCAGTTCCTACTATTCAGACGACGGGTTTCAGATTAATTGAAATTAAAGGAATGCAATTAATACAGAGTTTTTTTCTTGTGGTTCCAGACAAATTTTAACTGAGATAATGTATTAGTTGTCCTATGTTGCTTGTGACCTGTAGTGAATTTCTATGTGCTTTGTGGTGCCTCCAAGAGAAAAGCTTATGTACTGTAGAGAAAAGTACTCACACCACACTTCTCTTTTAATTTCTGTGGAGGTTTTCGCCGTTTCTCCAATTCGTCTGTCTTCCAAGCCAGACCGCAATCCGTTCTCTAAATCCTTATTCAGTCCCAGTTCCAAAGTCCATAAAGTTCCACAAATCCGCGCCGTATCCAAATCACAAACCGTAAACTGTAATCCTTTATTTCTTCCGTTAATCCGTTATTCTTAAATCCGTACAAACACCGTCCTAATTCCACTATCACCTCCAAACGCATTCACCTACTGACTTCTGCACTGGTTCACTGTTTCCAGGGCATTTATATTTTGTTTCCTGATGAGACCCACCTGTGTCTCGTTGTTTTTCGGACTAACCCCTTTCCGTCTGCAGGTCAGCAGGTTTCTCTTAGCGGCCATCTTGGTCAGGTCTAAGTCAAGTATATTGAGCAGATCGTTCCTGAAATACCGGTCCTGGATGACCCTTCCTCTGGTCATCTTACAGCTTATAGGACAATTGGCCCTGGCATGAGTGTTTGCATGTGTTACCTGTGATGGACTGGCATCCCATCCAGGGCGTATACTGCCTTGTGGTCATCTAATCCCTGTAGTGTAAGTGAACATAGTCTCAGGCTGTGACTTGATTACGGAAATAGGAGTAGTGAATTTAATTTTCATACTCATTACTTTATATAGGTGCACTGCCACCTTGTTGTCAGTGTGTTTCTGCAATAAACTTTGTCACTTTTTTTCCAGGAGGAGATTAAGGCTGCACTGCAGCTCCTGCAAAACAAAGTAGAAGTCTTAAGTAACCTTCGCCAGGCATATGCTCATCCTGCTGAGCACATGAAATGACATCTTTTATTTCAGTCATTGAGTGCAATATTATTTCTACTAAAACCTAAAAAAAACTGCCTAAACAGGGGTGGTGTAGTGGCTCTGTGGCGAAGGATCTGCGCCTGTGCCTGGAAGGTTGTCGGTTTGTATCCCGCGGCTGGCAGAGGAATCCTACTACGTTTGGCCCCTGAACAAGGCCAAACCCTGTTCTAAATGTTCTAAACCCTGTTGTAAATGGCTGACCCTGTGCGCTGACCCCAAGCTTCTCTCCCTGTCTGTGTGTTTCATGGAGAGCAAGTTGGGGTATGTGGAATGTCAAATTCCTAATACAAGAAATTGTATATGGCTAATAAAGTGATTTTATTAGCTGCACCTGCTCAATCCTTTTATCTTGTTACCTGAAATGAAGATGTCCACACTGGGTTGTATCTCAATGAGCTACATCCTTGGAAACTAGCAAAATGTGTTACAATCTCATCCAAAGGATAAATATCCCCACATATACATCATACAGAATGGAGTTATTAATGGATTCATGGGGATTTTGTCTTTGTCGCTGTTTATACTTACAAATGTTGTATTAGTGTATATCCATAAACTTTCAAAGATACTCTCTTTTTCACATATTTGAATTTAATTTTCATTATTTTATTTTAAATATTTTTTAATACTATTAAGCATTACTATTACTTAAAACTAAACTCCAACAATATTGTTGTCCAGCTTACTTGACATTCACCTCTGTGTCCCTCTTTGTCTTTTTACATCTACCTCATCATGTCCAACATCAGGCGATCCATGCTGTTTCAGAAACATGAATACGGGGGAGTCATAGCGAATGATCAATAAGCATTAGTGTAGTTCTCTGAATGTAATAATTCTTTCGAAAATATTGTTAACCTTTATAAGCCAGCAGCTGTATCACCCTGCAACTTACTAGAAACCCATTGGAGATAAGCAGATGTGAGTCTGGCCAGCAATAGGATAGGAGACGACAACAACAATAATAATAATAACAATGACCTAAAATTCACATTTAAATATTCTGTATCCTCAGGTAACTTCAAGTCCCTATGTCCTTCTTGCATACAATATAGTTACAATAATTACCCTACTGTCACAAATGAACTGCAATCCCAGTCCTTCTCCACAAGACCTCAAACCTGTGTCCTAGTGTCTACAATGAGCTCAATTCCTTTTTAAACAAAGTTAAATAACAGAGCTTTTCAAGACATCAGATTATTGTGTAGACTGCCTAACTGCAAAGAACTCTGTAGACAATAAGACTTCATGGAAAGATGAGGCAGCAGCATCCTCAGAAATATAGCAGTTAAAGGACCTGACAAAGTCCAGATATGCAAAGAAGACTTTTGATAACATTTTACCCCTTTCCTTATTAGAAACATTTCCCATCCTCGGTTAAAAAAACTCAAAAATGTTGTCAAACTGGACATTCTGCAATGAGAGGATGCATGAGTCAGCGAGTGTTGCAGGCAGTTCAGGTTTTTAGTAATTATTTTTTGTAATTAAAAATATCTCTAAATTAATCATTGCATTATTGTTATTGCTATTACACATTATTGCTAGTTATATGTTTCTTATAACTGGAGAAACAGAAGTGGATGTAAATGTACTTGTGAAAATGTGACAAGAAAATATTGTTCTGAAAAGCAAGTTGAAAGAAAATAAAAGTCAGGCTGTAACTGAAGAAATGGCAGCAAGATCTCCTGTCCTGGAAGAGTAGCTCTTCTGTCCTGTGTGCTGTGAGGATCTTGTTCTCCTGACTTGTATCCACTTTAAATCCTGGCTGCAGCAGGACTGGGAACAAGAAGGGATCTTAAGAATGTCCACTCTGCAGGAGAAGGTGTTCAAATGATTTTTATCCACCCAACATGGATCTAAAGAATCTTGTGAGACCAAATATATGGAAGGAAGACAATCACTTCTTCCAATTCAGGGTCACAGGGGAGCCACAGCCTATCCCAGCAAGCAACAGGCACAAGACGCCAGTCCATTGCAGGGCACACAGAGGCACAAACATGCACACACTCACAAAAAAGGGACATTTTCCCAGAAATCAATAAACCTACAGTATATCAGAATATCTTTGAACTGTGGGAGGAAACTGAAGCATCTGGAGGAAACCCACACAAATATGGGAAGAACATACAATCTCCATGCAGATAGGATCCTAGGTCTGGAATTAAGTCCAGGTCCCCAGTGCTGCAGGGAATGCTAAACAATATACCACTGTGCCACCCCCATAGAATATTCTGTTCAATCACAGTACTGAAGAATAGCCTTCTACAGCAGCCTGGTTCCTGGTCATCATTCTGGGGCCTTGGGTTGGAAATTCCAGTTTTGGTAGCTGCGTCAGCAAAGGAACAAGTATTACTTTATAATTATATTACTGCATATATATAACATGAAGATAGGTATTAAAATGCAACAAGTAATATTGGATTTAGTAATAATAATTCCATACACTTAAAATATATAGCACTTTTTTGAATACTCCACTCAAAGCGCTTTACAGCTAATGGACTCCCTTCCACCACCACCACTGTGCAGCACCCACCTGGAAGATGCGACAGCAGCTACAGTGCACCAGTACACTCACCACACCTCAGGTATTAATTTGGAGGAGAACAGCTATCAGCTTGTCAGGAAACATAGCTTTCCTAGGAGGTTTCCTATCCAGGTACTGGCCAGGCTCACATCTGCTTAGATTCAGTGGGTTATCAGTTGTGAGCTGCAGGGTGATATGGCTACTAGCAATTTTACATTATGAGTATACAGTATGAAGTGGACATGTTTTAAGGTTTTCTTGAGACACAAAGATGTTGTGGCAGTTTATGGGTGCCGCTTCATTGCTGGTTTGGATGTGTTATGTTTTCTTATCTAGCATGGAAAAACAAGGCTCAAAACTGTTTCTTAATTAGTTTGTTACTGTTAAGATTTAGATTTTACTACTATTTAGAAGATTGGATTGTTGTCTTCATGTGAGGGGAGAACTGCAATCTTGGAATCTGATTCATGAGTAATGGTAGAGGGAATTGTGAGTTTGGCCAGCAGGTTGGTGCAATGGGTTCAATAATGTGGATGCTGCAACAAACTGCGGTTTTACATTTTGTCTGGTTACATAAAGCACATACGTTCTACTCATCCATCCACTGTCCATCCTTTAACTACATTATAAAATAAAGGTTCACAGGGGACCAGAGAACTGGTTAAGACTTGGCTAAAAATTAGTTCAACTGTACAGACATTCTAAGCCTGTCCACAATTTTACCTTTAATCACTCACATACTCACAAGTAGTAATCCACAACGAACTTATCACTCAGGTTGATTTATATAAGTGTAACGTTGCCATAGCCAAAATGTAATGTAGTGGCTCTCTGAAGGCACCAGTTCTGTAGGGTTTGGGCATTTACTGGGACAATTATTAATTGTAGCAGTAAATCACAAAATTGATTCTTTTGATGGCTTTAGAATCCAACCATGCGATATAACTCAAGCAACGCACACACACAGGTACTAATACACGAGGATACATTTATTTATACATAGAATATGCATATAAACCTAACAGATCTTATCGAGAGGGTTATCAGAATACAAAAGGTATATATTCAATCAGTTACAAAGTGTTACACATATCAAGAGGACATACGTTCAGTATATCATTCATTTAGACCGTTTTGTAAATGAACTTGGTTATAACTTCTACATTAGATACTCAAAACAAGTACATAACTCTTAGGAATTAAATTGATATCAACTGGTTGGGATAACAATTGAATTCTCGAGCTGTAATGCATTGAAGTTGAATACTCATCCAATCTCTGGGGATTCAGATCTCCTGCGGGCACAAAGAAACAGTTGCAGGCTTGTTGCTGTCCAATCCGCGCTCTCTGGCTCCGTGCCAGGCTGTGCTGTGCGGCTTGCGACGGTGCGCTGCTGATGCTCACTGACCGGCTAGTTAGTGTTGGCTTTAACTAGCAAAGTTTGCGCACAGGAGAAAAGATGACTGTGGGTCCCAGCAAGTCAGGAAGAGGACCAGTTCATTCCTGATGAAGCGCTAGTTCTGAATAGTGATTCAGCTGTCCACAGTTCCAACCTGTTCACGAGGCTTGCTGCTGATGCTAACCTCAGGTGGATCCTCTGGTTACTCTCTGGCAACCTCCGCTCTAGACTCTTAGAACAAAGCAAAGTTCTGGCACTTGGACACACTGGCCGTTCTGTGGTTGTCCGGGCTGAGTCTCAGGATGGTCAGGAGGCGCGCTGCGAGAATGTCCTGCCCTTGGGAGCCTTCTGCCCCTGGGCCGTCCTGCCCTGGAATTCTCCTTTGAACTCCCTTTAGAATAGTCCACAGAATTCTACTGAATCCTCCACTGAATCTCTCCTGAATCTCCCAGGCTCTCTGTGTTGCCTGTTTTTACCTGGAGGAACTTCAGCTCGTCGATTGGCTGAAAGTTCCATGGGTATCAGAGTCCCACGTGGGTTACTCGGCCCTACCAGTCCCTGATTGGTTGATCAAGGTGAGATATGAGTCACTTACTCCTGACACTTAGGAATGCAGTCCAGATGTCCATCTGGCACTCCCTAGACAGATAGGCGCCAATGGATGACCATTGATCATGATAGCCAGGCTTAGCTAAGTGCATCCCCCTTTGGGAGCTGTCCTAGGAAACCTTATCAAAGGAAACCTTAAATCAGCCTGCATGAATAGTTTCTCTGTGGCTGCACCACAGAGATGAACAGAGAAATGGGGCCTTTTGGGAAGGCTCAGAACACTTAATTCTTTCTTATTAATAAGCCTCGCCGCTACATAAGTATTTAGGTGTACACATAGACAGTAACCTGTGCTGGTCTACTCATGTTGAGAGTGTTTGCTCCAAAGTTCAGCAGCGCTTATATTTCCTGCGAAGACTAAGAGTGTTTGGGGTTCGACAGGAAGCAATGCTACTCTTTTACCGTGCTGTAATCGAGAGCATTATCAGATATGGTATTTCAGTGTGGTTTGGTAATCTATCAGCTCATTTTGAACATTGAAGGTCATGGGAGGAAGGTCCCTGGAAGACGAAAGGGTAGTGAGGCAGCGAGTAGGGAAAAGAGAGAGAAAAGCACTGACGCTGGACGTTAAGGAGTGAACAAAGGCTGTAATAACACTAGGTAAGGCTGTCTGGAGATAGGGAGGTAGGGAGACCAGCAGATTAGTTGGGGGAGGGAGTGGTGGCTCTGTGGCACTTGATCTGCGCCTGTGGCAGTAAGGTTGCGGGTTCAAATCCTGCAGCCTGCAGAGGAATCCTACTCCGTGGGACCCATGAGCAAGGCCCTTAACCCCAGCTGCTCCAGGGGTGCTGTACAATGGGTGACCCTGTACTCTGACCCCAAGTTTCTCTCCCTGTTTGTGTGTCTGTGTCTCATGGAGCGCAAGCTGGGGTATGCGAAAAGACAAATTCCTAATGCAAGAAATTGTATAGGGCTAATAAAGTGGACACCTGAAGAAGGCTCCACGGCTGAAACGTTGTGTTCTCTTTCTTCTTTTTTTCAGCATGGAATAAACCTATTACTTGTTCCTTTGCAGCCTACGCATGCTGACGCAGCTACCCACCCGAAAGTGAAGTTATGTTATGTTAGTGGTTGCCGAGGGATTCAGGCAGCTAGGTTGCTGGAGAGACTCTACCGGGAAGGTACAGGAAACGGAGCCAGCAGAGGGGCTGGTAGAATTCTGAGTCCAGTGCGAAAGGTGCTCCCAGAATGAGGGTAACAGAGTGTGCATATAGTTCAGTGTACCAAAGGTATTAGAAATAATGTACCTGAGTGCAGAAAAAATCTTTATCATGCAAGCAGTACAGTTATTAGGCCTTAAATAACACCAGTGATAAAGGCACTGTTGAAATTAAATGAAAACCAACAGACACAGGTGTCCCTATTTCTCTGTGGTTGTGCAATAGACTGGTGTCCCAGCCAGGAGCAGAGCAGTCATGAGCTTTAAATCATGTACAACTCCTGATTATTCTCTGATTTGCTGTGGAAGTTGCCAGAATCAAATGCCTACTGATGATGAATTATTGGCTTCACAAAGATCTAATGATAAAAGACAGAAAGAACTTTCCTTTCATTATTTTTTAAAATAGGTACATCTAAAACACAAATAAGAACAGAAAATCATGTTATGATGGCTATAAAGTGTGAACATATGACATATGCTAATTACTTTAAACTTGTTTGAAAGCTTAGGTCAAAAATATCCTGTGTAACTTGATTTAAAGATAAAATTAATATTTTTAAATGTATCCTTCTTTCTCCTGAACAGATCTTTATGGCCATTATTCTGTGTGTTTTAAAGCACACAATTAAGAGAAAGTATGTCAGACTTTGAGCCGTGACTAAACGTTAGGTGTGCCTATGATTTCATTTGCCACAGCTCTTATTACTGCGAGCTGTCTTGTTATTTATGGAACTGAAATTGCATACATACAATACACTTTAAGTAAAACAATTAATTTAAAATTAAATATGGGAATATCATAAGTAAGCTATCATAACTTCTGGAATATAAAAGCACTGTTTAAGGTGAAATTAAATCTGTCTTGTACTTTGGTCAGAAGCTATTATAGAGAACAAGATAAGCTGTAACTGTGTAAATGGCAGCAAGATCTTCTGTCCTGAAAGAAGAGCTCTCCTGTCCTGTGTGCTATGAAATCTTCACTGATCCTGTTCTCCTGACATGCGGCCACAGCTTCTGTAAAGCCTTTCTTAATCAGTGCTGGGAACAGAAGTGCTCTTGTGAATGTCCAGTCTACAGGATTTTTTGCCACCCAACATAGCTCTAAAGAATCTCTGTGAGACCTATTTAATGGACAGAAACCCAGGAACACCTGCAGACTCTGAAGCTCTCTGCCGTCTGCACAGAGAGAAATTGAAGCTGTTCTGTTTGGATGATGAAGAGGTCATCTGTGTTGTTTGTCAGATGTTAAAAAAACACAAAAACCATGGGTTTTCCCCAATAGAGGAGGCAGTATTGGATTGTAAGGTGAGGAATCACAATGTAGTTCTAAAAAATATAATTTGAATATTAATTTTCACATGTCAGGTTTAAGTTACCATGTTAAAAGCAATATAGTTATTCATTAAAACTGAATATGTAATTCAAATTGCAGTTAAGTTATAGCCCATCAGGAGATGTTTTGTGATAATGGATTGATGGATAGTTAACAATTAGTTTATTTTACTCTTTACTCCCTAATAAATATATACTGACACGGATGTCTGAAGGGACGAACCGTGGAGAAGCAGGAGAGCGAAAAAGACCCTATGCATAGCGGCGAGACGGGGGTTAGCTCGGGCTCAGCTGTTCAGGGAATGCCGTATAGAAACCTATGCCCTCAGGTAGCGGACGTGGGGCGACCTGGTGCTAGGCGGGTTTCAGGACATCCGAACGTCAATGCTGAGCGAAGGCAGACTGAAAGACCTGGAAATACTGTATATAGCCCCAGAGAGAGAGGAACACCGGAAGGACAGCAAAGAACCGGAAATGAGAGACAGGACAAAGAAGGAGTGCCCTCTGGCTGCAGAGGGCATGACATATACTGTATGAACTTCAGAAAATCCCTATAGTCTGGTAATTGTTGTTATTAATATGCAGTACGGGATATGCTTAAAGTTAAGAATGAAACACATATAGGTACACAGAACAGCTTTAGAATAGAAAGAGAAAAAAATTATAACAGAAGTGTTCCATTTCTAAAACATGAAGAAATACTTTAACTTAATTTACTACATGACTAAATATATCATACTTTTATTTGTTTTTATTTTGGAATTTTTAGATGCAGTAAACTGATGACTGGAGTCATGTGCTTTCTGATTGCTTCCTAACTAGAAACCAAGGAAAGCTATGGTTCTATGAATCATTGGGTTTGGCGTGAATACCACTTCCTATCACTCTTCTGTTTGTCAGAAGAGAAATACTATAGGTAATAGAGCTGGGTGTCAGTCTCTTTCTCCACCATAAAGCTGGAGTAAGATTCTATTATTTCATTCCAAAAGGAACTCAACATTTCACTGATGCACCTGCAGAATAAACTACAAGCCTATAATGAAGTAAAACAAACATGGGCTAAAACTGCAGAGCACATTAAGGTAACTGCTATAGTATGGCAATTTTAAACTGGGTGTAAGATAAATAAACTAAAATACTAAGAATGAAAAATGTGAACCTCTGTATCATTTCAAAGGAAAACAGCTACTCATCCATAGGTGTGTTTACAGTATTTGTTTTAAAAGAGACATAAAAATCATGTTAAATCTATGGTACTTCTGTAGATCATCTGAATGAAAAAGAAATCAAGAATAAGGTACTCCTTAATATATGCTGTAATAAATAGGGAAGGATTTATTGTGAATTAAATTTAGAAATTAGGCTTTGACTCCAGTTTGTGTAGGAAGCGAATTTCTAGAAAATACGCACTATTATTGAGGGCATAACAGCACAACATGGTTTCAGAAACCATGTAGACAGAAGAAGCACGTATTTCTTCATTTATAAGACTAATGAATTACACATGAAGAGCCAGGATTATTATTTACAAATACATGCAATGGTTCTGATTATCTAGGCTCAGACTTGTATAGATTCAGAGTCACAAGGGTCTCTCAGTGGCAAATTCTGTTTCCCAATGAGACACAAATTAAATAGAAATAGAATATTCTATTCAAATTCAATAGCAGGTAAAGGTGTTGTTGTAAAATAAAGTGCCATACACATGATTATTCTCTAAATTAATAATAATCTGAAATGAATAATAACCTGAAACTTTCTTCCTACACTGAATAATACATCAAAGTACAGATGCAGCCATTCAAAGTGCACGGCACAGGCACGTACCGGAGGTAATTGGCTACGTCATCACACATCGTGACGCGAGATGACGCAAAATACCGCTGTACGTGATTGGTTGACCGACAGGGGCACTCGTGGTGCGTTGGTCGGTCGTAGAAAGATTTAAATGTCTTTACTGTGCCCGTTTAAGTATTGAATATTTATATGGAATTTTACCACTGAAGGAAAATCTTAGTAGCTGAGCATAAAAAGAATAGGAGCATACTGTAACGTGTGTGAAGGCCATAAACGATATTAATTTTGGAACACAAACATACAGTATATGGCTAGTCTCGGTACTTTAAAGAAAAAATACACACCAGTATTCCATTTCTCCCTAAACATTTTAAGCATCGAAGTCTTTAACTAACGTGATACCGGAGTCAACAAGCATACTTTTAGAATTTGATTAAAAGGGAATATAATATGGAATCGCGTATCTAAAGAAATTAATAACGATATAATTATATTCATGTACCATAACACAAGAATAATACACGCTGTATGATGTCTGTTGATAAAGTTTCTGTATGGCTTTTTCAACACTCCTCATGTGCCCTTGCCAGTGGCGCTGTGGGTTAGGTTCCTGACTTACACATCATACGTTGGGTGTTCAAATCCAGCTGGAGCCATGACTTTATTATTTAACAAACATTTCTTTGAAAAAATAAAATAGGGTTAGTGTTAGGGTTACTGTCAAACAATTGATTTAAGGACGATCTGTCAAAGTGCAATGAAATACAATATTGTTGTTGTTGTTATTGTTGTTTTTATCCTGTAAAGCGTTTTGAGAAGCCACCTTTAAAGGCACTATATAAAAGTGCTGATTCTTATGGAATGTGTTTTCTTTCTTCTTTTTTTCAGCATGGAATAAACCTATTACTTGATTCTTATGGATGCCCGGTTCCGCCAGGGATTAAAAAAAAAACATGGAATCGCATATCTAAGGAAATAGCAGTATAACCTTATTCATGCACAAACAGTGGCATGTTACATTATTAATTTGGGTGTCTCCTCTTGCCAGAAAGCTCTAAATTGCATTTTGAGTGCGGTTTTTGACTTTTTTAAAATTACAACCCATAAATAAAGCTGATACTGTTTAGACTTTTAATTATTTAAAACTGTATTACAGCAGCACAATGCACAATGCAACGCAAATCGCTATCTTTGTCTTCTGTGTAATAACGTTCACCTCTCTGTCCAGCAAATTAACAATAGTAATTATTACAACTTTATTGTATATAGCGCCTTTAAAGGTGGCTCCTCAAAGCGCTTTACAGGATAAAAACAATTACAACAGTACTGTTAGGCTTGGCAAACGATTTTTAATTTTTTTAAAAAAGAAATAAAAAATGAGATATAATGATGTGTTCCGGCTTAGACATTAACGAAGAGCATAATGAAGGTCATAAAGGTCATAAACGATATTAATTTTGGAACATCAACATATTATGTAAACTTTATTTTGCTGTTATTGGTATTATGGCCTTCACACGCGTTACAGTATGCTCCGATTCTTTTTATGCTCAGCTACTAAGATTTCCCTTCAGTGGTAAAACTCCATATAAATATTCAATACTTAAACGGGCACAGTAAAGACATTAAATACACATATACATACTGTATACAGTACAGTTTGCATACAGTAATATGTTTATGTTCCTAAATCAATCTCTTTTATGAGCATGTGAAAGGCATGGTGAATCGGAGATTCTCAAAAATTACTGTACTTTGCATGATTGGAAACAAATGCGTGATTGCGAAATGCTGTGGTGTTACTTTTACAAAGACGGTCAATGGAAAAAAGAATGTGGACCAGGGCAATACTTTGAGTTTACAGCTTGTCCAAGGTCATTCATTATTAATACTATTAGTAATATCTTCGTTAAAAACTTTGATGGCGACATCTCAAACATGAGAGGTTGAGCTTTATTAGCTCCACCTTGCATAAATTCCGGATACTATTATTTTAGTTGCGGTACCACGTGGTATTATGAGGTACTATACGAGAATTTATGGTAACTCGCGGTAGGCTGCGTCAAGCGCACCACAAAATAATGCGGTATCGCCTGCTTGTTTTGAATGGCTGCATCTGTACATCCAAGAGAAGTTTCTCTTGCCAGATGGATAAAACAAAAGCAATGTCTTTCATTTGAAAACAATGTCAGTGATTTAATTACTGTATCAGGTCATCTTGCAGACAAGTTTCTGCCTATTTGTACCTCCCACTTAGAGAGACATTCCCACTCAGAGAGACATTTAGTATAAACAACTGTCACAACCACTAACCTGCCCAGACCAGCCCCCAAGAGGACTAATCAGTTCCAGCAGCAGGGTGATAATTACAAACGCCGCCGCACGTATTAATTTCACATCAGACGCCTTACCGTGCGGCAGGCTGCATTATTTAAGCCTCCCTTACCCGCATATCGCTGCTCGGTATTGAGTTCACTTCTTGTAAGCTCTACCTAGCGTTTCTTTACCTTTTGCCTTTCTGTAATTCTGACTACACCTTTTGCCTTCGGACTTCGGATCTCGTCTCGCCACTTGGATCGTTTGGTATCTGTGTCTATTTCGGATTTGACCCTGCCGCTCTCTTTTCTACCTCGATTCTGTCTCACGTTTTGGATTGTTCGCCACCAGTGTCTTTACCGGATCTCGACCTACCTTACACCTTCGGACTACGATTCAGCTCCTGGCTTCGGTCTGATCGCTTACTTACCTCCCAACGACTCCTGCATCTGCATCAGGTCCTTTTCACCTCTTCAGAGCTGCGTTACAGAATACTGAGCCTGTATAGTATGGATCCCGCAGATGCGCAAGATCTTCGCTCCCTTCTCCAGCAGCACTCCCAAGCTCTATCCCAGTTACAGCAGTCTGTCCAACATCTTACCAATCACGTCGCCTGGCTTTCGTCCCCCCCGGTGCCCCCGGGCCCTTCAACATCTCCTCCTGCAGTTTCTTCCTCACAAGCTGCTGCCCCGCCCTCTTTTGGCCCGCCTTTCTGTAAGGGTCTGTCAGAGGAGTTGAAATAACACTTGGTATTCATGCCAATCCACTCTCATTCCCTTGAAGCAGCGATCTCCCAGGTCCTGGAATTGGACACCCGCATCAGAATCCGGAAAGCAGACAGACACACTGGAAGCAGACATGGCCCCCCCGAGGCATCGCTACCTGCATTGCCAGCTCTGCCGCATGCTCCTCTTTCCTCTCAAGAAAAGGAAAGGCGCCGCCGAGAGGGACGATGTCTGTACTGTGCTTTTTCTAACCATCTGCTCGCTACTTGTCCTTCGAGACCACCGTCTGCACCTCGAACTCTACCACAGCCTTCAGCAAAGGTCAGCAGTGCTGTTTTTTCCCCAGCTTCTTCTGGCACTCTGTTTCCGGCAGAATTGTTGTGGTCTGATACTCACCTTCCCCTGTCGGTTTTTGTTGATTCAGGTGCAGAAGGAACATTCATAGACGCTTCCTTCGTCCACCGTTGGAATATCCCCGTGGTTTCTGTGTCACCCCCGGTCAACATTCTAGCCCTAGGTGGTTCTCCGCTCACCCCTGCCCAGGTTACCCTGCAAACCATCCCGCTCTCTCTCAGGGTTGGGGCCACTCACACGGAAGGTATTTCATTTCTACTCCTGGACTCGCCTGCCTACCCGCTGATCCTGGGCCTTCCCTGGCTCAAGAAACATGACCCCCACATCTCCTGGGCCAAGAATGAGATCATTGCCTGGAGCCACGCCTGCCATGCCAATTGTTGTCGCCTCCCTGTTAAGGTCTCCACCGCTATCCTCCCTGTGGACGCTCCACCTTACATTCCACCTCAATATGTTCACCTAAAACAGGCCTTTGATAAACAGCAGGCTCTCTTGCTCCCCCCTCATCGGACTTGCATTTAAGCCGTTGTCCCATGGACAAATTATTTTTGGTGAATAATTTACGTTCGGTGGTTTTACAGTGGGGTCACGACTCACGGTTCGCAGGCCATCCTGGAGTCAAACGTACTTTGGATCTCCTGAGTAGGGACTTCTGGTGGCCTACCATGAGAGCTGATGTAGCCGACTATATTCGAGCATGTCCTACCTCTGCCAGAACCAAGACCCCGCGTGCCAAGAATATGGGTCTCTTGCACCCCCTCCTGGTCCCCTACCGCCCTTGGTCTCACATAGTGGTGGATTTCATCACGGATCTCCCCAGCAGTCAAGGCAATACAGTTATCATGGTGGTCTCCGATCGCTTTTCCAAGTCAGCCCACTTTGTTCCGCTCCCAGCCTTACCCACAGCCCAGGAGATGGCAATGCTGTTCGTCCAGCAGGTATTTCGCTTACATGGTTTGCCCAGGGATGTAGTCTCGGACAGAGGTCCCCAGTTTGTCTCTGCCTTTTGGAAAGCATTCTGTCAAGCCCTGGGCACTCATGTGTCCTTAACTTCAGGATATCACCCTGAAGCCAACAGGCAGGTGGAGAGAACTAATCAAACCCTCTTTCATTTCTTAGAGCCTTCACTTCATCTTCTCAAGATGACTGGTCATCTTTACTTCCCTGGGCAGAGTATGCACATAACTCCCTTACATCCTCCTCCACAGGACTCTCTCCCTTCCTTTGCTCCTTAGGTTACCAACCCTTCCTCATTCCTGACACCCCTCTGGTTACGACAATTCCTTCTCTGAGGCAATACATTTTGAAATTATGAAGGATCTGGAAGGTGGCTAGAACATCTCTTATCAAGTCAACCCAGCGCCAGGCCACTTTCGCCAACAGACATCGTAGACCTGCCCCTCGTTTCCGGAAAGGTCAGTTCGTCTGGCTGGCCACCAAGAATTTACCCCTACACCTGTCCTCCAAGAATCTAGGCCCTAAGTATATACTGTAGATCCTTTCCGGATCCTCTCACGGATTACACCAGTCACCTACCGACTAGCACTCCCCCCCACTTTCAGAATCCATTCTTCCTTCCATGTCTCTCTTTTGAAACCCTTCCACCGCTCGCCCTGTTTAAATATATGTGTTTTTTGATTCACAATCAGAAAAATGTAACATACATTGATATCTTTGTCTTCTAAGTATCTTAATAAACTTTCAGCATAGCTTTCTCCCCGTTTAGATTTATTTTTCTTGGGATCTTGGGATCAAATGTGGAAAGATTAGATTGTAATCGTTTTTATTTTTTAAATACATTTTAGAAAAGTGTAATCTATACTAAAAAGCTGTACACCGCCTGCTATAAAGATACATATTGTAATACTTTCGGGTTCGGATAGGACAGACACAAGAACTCAGACTTGCATAGTTAAAGCAAGTTAAAGCCTTGATTTTATATATCACCTTTAAAAGTGGCATCTCAAAGCAAAGTAAATACCCAACACTGATTGTACCCATCTGCCATGCTAATAAAGCACCTTGAATTGAATTGAATTGAGAGAGAGAGAGAGGGAGGGGGAGCGAGAGAGCTAAGCTAGGACAGACAGGCAAATAAGATACACTCCACAGACATTCACAACAGCGACATATCATAAAACGTTTGCACATATAGTTAAATTATTACATGTTTTTCAGGAAGTTAAAAAAACACGTGAATTACTTATCCAGTCTCTCAAAATAAAATTATTTTTCAAGCAATGCAACTAACGTTGGGCAACGTGTTTTTTTAATCCAACATTGACAGCCACATCTTAAATCTTGTCAGTCAGCTCTTTTTTCTCTATTTGAATTGTGGCGATTCAAACAACCTGGGATAACAAGTGGTCTCAAAGTCACCGAGCTCACAGAGCTTCAACAACAGATGACAATTCCCTTAGTCCTTCCTTAGTCTTCCTGAAATTGTCAGATTATGAGTGAATAAAAGCATTTTATTTAAAACAAGTTTGCGTTTGTTTGGGAGCTATATTATGTATTTTTCATATGTAAGATATAATGATGTGTTCCCGCTTACACATCGCACGACTTTAAAAGCTAGAAAAACAGGTTTCGATTCACATTATCTGGCGAGCCTTGTTTTGTCAAAGGACAGCACAAAAAAAACAGACAATACACAGGGGGGGAGGGCAAGCGAGAGAGAGAGTTTTTTGCCCTCTGTCAAAAAACCCCAAATCACCCGGGGCAGAGACTCTGGGGGGATCATTGTGTGGTACAGAGCGGAGCTCAGTCACTCCAAACAAGTAGTAAAGAGAGAAGAGTCAACAATTGATTTAAGGACGATCTGTCAAAGTGCAATGAAATACAATATTTTTGTTGTTGTTGTTATTGCTGTTTTTATCCTGTAAAGCGTTTTGAGAAGCCACCTTTAAAGGCGATATATAAAAGCGCTGATTCTTATGGAATGTGTTTTCTTTCTTCTATTTTTCAGCATGGAATAAACCTATTACTTGATTCTTATGGATGCCCGGTTCCACCGGGGATTAAAAAAAAAATATTATTTTTTAATCGCGTATCTAAGGAAATAGCAGTATAACCTTGTTAATGCACAAACAGTGGCATGTTACATTATTAATTTGGGTGTCTCCTCTTGCCAGAAAGCTCTAAATTGCATTTTGAGTGCGGTTTTTGACTTTTTTAAAATTGCAACCCATAAATAAAGCTGATACTGTTTAGACTTTTAATTATTTTAAACTGTATTACAGCAGCACAATGCACAATGCAACGTAAATTGCAAAAATGCACTTGGAATCTGTCCAAGCCCTACTTTGTCAGGCATTTTCTTTTACTGTAACAGACATAAAAACTCCCTTGCTTTTAACAGAGCGTTTCATAATTTCTAACCACAAAAATTATTTAAACTGCGACACTTATCATTCAACCAGAGCTCGAAATATCACAAGGATCCTCAAGAGCACAGCAAAGACTGTATTAAAAGAATTGCGTATCTAAAGAAATTAATAAGATATAATTATATTTGTGTACTGTGACAGGGCTGTGTAGGGCTGTTTCACCTCTCTCTTCATGTGACTCTATTCAAAAGCCATCTAGCAAAGAGGGGATGAAAGAGTGACAAACTAGTATACTTTATATATTTTTTTCTGAACCGGGGAAAATCTGATCATGTTTCTCTATAACAATAATAAAAAATTATTATTTATTATTATTTTACATATCACCTTTATGTGATATCACCTTAAGGACAGCACATACAAGGGTTAAGAAAAAGAAAATTTAAAATAGTCTTCTTTAGGTGTGAGGGCAGGAGTGGATCGCAGCAGGCATAATCAGCAAATTAGGAAAACAAAGAACAGGACAGGTGAGACGTGTATCCAGAGAGCGAGTGATCAGAAAAAGGAACAGCTGTTACGCCCAGGTTTTCGCTGAAAGACTATGTTCAGAAAACTGCTAAGCCCGTCACAAAGCAGGAACTGATCGATGCGATCTATAAATTCTGGGAGGAAGAACTGACCGAACAAAATTGTAACAATTTTATTTACAGGCTGTTTTGTGTTCTTCCTAGGATTGTTGACCGGTGCGGGGGACATTCGGGAATGTGAGTCTGAGAAAGACAGTCTCACGTTTGTGGACAGTCTGTCCACAAACAAAACATTCCTGTTAGACAAGAGGAATGTAAAAAAAACAATTACTTTTTGTCAATGAAAACCGGTGTGTGTGTCTCTCTCTGCTGGATGTCTCTCTCTCTCTCTGCTGAATGAATAAAAGCATTTTATTAAAAACACGTTTGCGTTCGTCTGGGTATTTACTTTGTAATCAAAGTTTTTTATTATTGTTATAGAGAAACATGATCAGATTTTCCCTGGTTCAGAAAAAGAGATCTAAAGTATACTAGTACTAATCTGATCAATCTAACTGCCTGTTTCCTGTGCTTTCTCTATCCTTTAAAATAAACTATTATTCCACAATGCAGGGTATTACATAGCCAGTATCACAGGCCAGTTCACAGGTTTGCATGCATAATTTAATTTTGAAAGCCACTGAGACATCAGGTACTACTGTTGCATTTATGAAAAAGAAACAAAACAAAAAGCATACTAATAACTGTGCCATCCTACTCCTTAGTTAATACAATTGATTATTTATAAACAGTTAACATTGTTAGCAAAATATTTTGAATTATATTTTACCCTGTTTTTTCTTTGGTTTTGTATTTAACTTATTATATGATAGTCAGATTTAATGTATATTTGAACAATGAAAATATATTTTTACGAGATGCGGGGGAAAGTGCAACAACTTATTACAGTGCTAAATTCAATATTATTGATTACTAATAGTTTATGCTTACACCTAACTTTCTTAATTAGATGTATTTAAAACAGTGAACTACTGTAAGTGTAACATAACATTCAGAAATACAATCGAGAATAGTTTTGTGGTGTTTGTATAGATTAAACGTTCCTAAAACGTATAACGTAACAAAATTATAGAAGATTAAAATCTGTCATCTTTCCACTTGTATGTCATCCGAAAATTCAAGAAGTTTCTGCTTTGTCTAAGGATGGTATCAAAAAGTAATCTAAGTGGTGAGAAAGCTGTGCTTAATGATAATTAAGGGATTTAAAAGTAAAAAGAGATGCTTCATATTGCTTGACTAATTTTAAAAACTAAGTTATAAATGCAGACGCTCTCTCGGTGCCGTGCCGGGTCTAAATATATAAATATACATTCACCCTGGGCAGAGGCCGAAGAACGCCCGGCTGGGGTGCGCGGGGAAGAGCAGGACAGGAGTGAAAGTGGTCAGGGCGGGGTTTAGGAAGGCCTCCGACCAGTGCGGCTGTCCCACAGTGAAGCGGGCATACAGTCTGGGGAGGTATCCGTTTTCCTTGTAAATAGTTCCCTGCTTCTGCACCCCTGGGTCTTACTCTCTCTCTCTTTTCTCTCTCTCTCTCGGGCGCGCGGGCGATGTGTTGGCTCGCGCTGTTGGCGGGCGGGGGCGCGGGAGAGCCGGGCTAGCAGGTGGTGACGGAGAAGAAAAATAAAGGCTTTCACTTCCTTTAACTCCGCAAGTCTGAGTTCTTGTGTCCGTCCTATCCAAACCCGAAAGTATTACAATATGTATCTGTATAGCAGGTGGTGTACAGCTTTTTAGTATAGATTACACTTTTCTAAAAAGTATTTAAAAAATAAAAACGATTACAATCTAATCTTTCCACGTTTGATCCCAAAATCCCAAGAAAAATAAATCTAAACGGGAAGAAAGCTATGCTGAAAGTTTATTAAGATACTTAGAAGACAAAGATAGTGTATCAATTTATGTTGCATTTGTCTGATTATGATTCAAGGAACACATATAACTAAACACGTTAACACATATAACACGTGTGTTAACATGTTAACACACTAAAAACATATAACTAAACACGCGTTTGCGATTTAAATCAAAACGTGATTTAAATCAATATAAATGTTTATATTGTAACGCATACTGTACAGCCTTCATTTCTCTTATCAAAAATGACTTAAATTCGATCATGTTGTGATATTTAGAAATATAAAAGTCAATTAATTGTCCATAATATTGCTATTCTATATTTTCGAAGAAATGTTTGTTAAAAGTCATGGCACCAGCTGGATTTGAACACACAACCTGTAGGTTAGTAATCAGGCACGTAGACCAGTGGGCTACTAGGGAACGTGCATGAAAAGAGAGGCGAAACAGCCCTTCACAGCCCTGTCGCAGTACACGAATATAATCATATCGTTATTAATTTCTTTAGATACGCGATTCCATATTATATTAGCAGAAAAGCTTAAAACTACCACTTTTTTACACGCTATTTCACATGTTAGTTAAGGACTTCGATGCTTAAAATGTTTAGGGAGAAATGGAATACCGGTGTGTATTTTTTCTTTAAAGTACCGATTCCTGGAATCTGACTGGGTGACACCCTTCTGAAGTGGTTCCATAATATCTGGTATACCGAAAATATACTATTAGTAATATACTATTAGTAACTATTAGTAATATCTTCGGTAAAGGCTTTGATGCATAAATATTTCTGATAAAGGTAGGTTGTGTACTTTTGTCCAACTGAGCAATCTTGCTTTCATAAAATATACCAACTTTTTAATGACTGATGATTAACATGCTGTAATACACAGTTTACATTTAAAACCTCAAATGCTGTACATGAGAGGTTAAGCTTTATTGGCTCCTCCTGGCGGTTTTACAAGGTGATGCCGGATACTTTCTGGCATGACGTCAAATGACGTGATATACCGCGTGATACTGCGTGATACTGCGTTTTGATGCGACATGCCCACCGGGGTATACCGCGAAATACCCCACCCATTTTGAATGGCTGCATCTGTATTTTCGCCTTATTTGAAAACAACTGTTGGATCTAGTCTGCCAAGAATTTAAGGATTTCGTTGCCAGTTCATCCAAGAGACCAGGTTGGAGCTGAGTATTTGAACCTTGCTAAGAGAGCTTTATATTCTGTGTTTTTAGGCAACATGTTATAATATATATACAAAACAAATCTCCACAAAAACATTTATTCCCTTTCTCTCTCTGGATGTTACCCTTATGATTCTATAGAAAGTTTAGAAATGAATCCCATACTGTATCTCTCTGTCTCCAAACGCAGGCTATCACTCGTTTTGCTTCCAAAATGCAGATGGTTACCAATGAACACTCCTTTTTAGTCATCCTAAGATGATCTGGGTATGACGTGAATGCATAACTTGGGGTTAGGAGGCAATTTCTTACCAATAATCTGTGAAACTACATGCAATACCTTCTTCCAAAGACCATGAACTTTCAGGCATTCCCACATACAGTAAAATAATGTGCCTTTGTTATCTTTGCATTGAATAAAGAAGTCAGGAATATTTGGATTGAACTGATGAAGTTTATGTGGTGTGATATATAAAATTCCTATCCACTTATACTGTAAGAGTTTTAAGCTAGTATTCAGTCTGAGTCTGAGCTTTCCAACAGGTTTTGGAAGAAGGTATTGCATATAGTTTCACAGATACAAGATCCTGTTTAATGTAAAAGATAACAAAGTAACAGAGAACGAATAGGTCACATCACCTTATTTAAGGATGTCATGGTATTTAGATGATAAACATTTAATTTGTAGAGCAAAACAAGATACCAGTCATTGGGGTCATGAGTTTGGGCATGATTCGTCAGCAGAAAAAGCAATGTACTGTATCGGGCTTGTTTTCAGATGTTTGTGTTTCGAGGAGCTATGGGCTGGAATAGGAGAAGACTAAATATAACAAATGAGACATTACAAATATGCATGTGATTTTTGTCTTATGGCTGATGTTTATAAATTAACTGTGGAACTTGTAATTGCAGAGAAGGAGAATGGGATACGTTTTCATTGGACTCTCAGAAGGAATACTAGACAGCACAGAACAGGAAGATCACTGTGATAAGGTAGACTGATACAGTACTTTGGTGTTTAATTATCTCATTACTCTTTTTGTGCAACATTTTACATCCCACTGTAACTATTGTGACCAGAACTGCATACAGACTCAGATATTATGAATAATTTTCAGAATGATACAAAATGTAATTTTTAGCTCAAATAAATGCTTTTGTGAAACGTTTTACATCCCACGGTAACTATTGTGACCAGAACTCAGATTTTATAAGCAATGTTCAGAATGATACAAAATGTCATTTTCAGCTCAAATAAACGTAAACATTAATAACCACTGTTTTATGTGTGAAAACCGGGTGATTTTTCTTCCTCATGATCAGCTTAGAATCTTTGTGTACTCTGTAAGTTTTTTACTGTTAGCAATCAATAATATTAAAGTTAGCACTATAATAAATTGTTGCTCTTTTACCTGCATCTTGTAAAAATATATTTTCATTGGTCAAATATATATTAAATCTGACTATCAGAAAATAAGTTAAATAAAAAATTGAAAAATAGGGTAAAATATAATTCAAAATAGTTTGCTAACAATGTTAACTGTTTATACAAATAAAATCTATTAACTAAGGAATAGGATGGCCCAGTTGTTAGCATACTTTACTTTATTTTTTTCATAAATACAACAATAGTACCAGATGTCTCAGAGGCTTTCAAAATTAAATTATGCATGCAAACCTGTGAACTAGAAAGATAACTAAGCTATCCATCCATTTCTAATGGTTATGAAATGGTTAGCATTGCTATCTTGCAGCACTGGGGCCCTCAGTTCAATTCCTGCCATCCTGTGTGTGTGGAGTTTGCATGTTCTATCTGGGTTCCGTGGGTTTTCTCCATATGTGTAATATGATTTCCTCTCCAAAACATACTGGTAGGTTCAATTGGCTTACTTGAAAACTGCCCCTGGTGTGTGTGTGTTTGTGTCTGTTTGTCTGTCCTGTGATGGACTGGTCCTATGTCCAGGGTGTATTCTGCCTTGTGACCATTGCTGGCTAGGATAGGATCCAAATCCTCTGTACTTGACATGTAGTCTCAGTGCTCTCTGTGCTCTCCCTCTAGGTTTGGGGTGACAGGAACTCAGGGTGCGAAAGTCAGACAGCCATGTCTTGCTTGGACGAGGTGAACAAGATGATGGAAAATGTCTACAAGGTTAGAGGAGCCCGAGACCCTCAAAGACTCAACAAACACGAGAGGGACAGGACTCTGCTTCTCCTGTGATAATTCATTCCTTTCCCTGCTCTCTCCTCACTTTTCCATGAATACCATCCTTACTGTCCTGTAACTGGGCTGTGTCAGTGTGTCCACAGGGATTAGAAGAGTCTAGAGCCCTGTGACTGGGCTGTGTCAGTGTCCAAAGGGACTAGAAAACTAGAGCCCTGTGACTGGGCTGTGTCAGTGTTTCTTGCCCAGAAACACACCTGGTCCTCCCTGTGTCTGTTTTCCCATCCAGGTGATCCTGGAGCAGTTCAGTCCCAGCCTGAAGAACTTCATGTGCATGAGGAAGCAGTATGAGAAGGTACCTCACCAGCGCCATGCCCAGAGCCGACTCATTACTCTAACCTCACCCCTCTCTCCCACAGGGGTCACCGCCATCGCCAAAGACTACTTCGACACACTGGGGGAGCTGGCCAGCGACAGCCAGGGTTTGAAAGAGCTGGGTAAGAGGGGCAGGGTAAGAGGGGCAAGGGCAGAGGACAGGGGCAGGGACGGGGCAGGGCAGCACAATAATATTTCCTTATACTTATATACACCGAGTTTAGTCGAGGTATGGAGCAGTCTGCCCAGGCCTGTTGCTGGAGTCGATATCCTGGATTCTTGATAAGATCTTGGGCTCACTAAGAAGCCCCCAAGGGTTTGTGATTCTTCTGTTGTTCTTTTCAGCTGCTTTTGAGTCGACATAGCTCATCTTGGTCTCTCTGCACAGCAGAATTGTTAATGATCAGCTCAGTGTACAGAAGGAAAGTGCATTTGGTACAAGATGCCATGAAGGCACCAGAAATGCATTGGAAACAAATGGCCTGTCACTAGGGACCTGTATGCAGTAGAGAAGCATGCGAAAGGAGGTGGTTTGTTTCTTCCCGGTTTTGAAAGAGGTTTTACAGTCTCATACCAGAAGGACGAAGCTGCTCGATTTTGCAAAGCTCTGTTCAGCAGTAATTGTAAAATAAAATCCAAAATTGAACAAATGAAAATGGAAGCAAGTTGCTTCCTCTCAAGTAGAAGAATACTTGCTGTATAATGTATGATCTTGCTTATCCTTTAATGCCAAAATAAAGTGTTTTACCATGTAAGGATGTAAGGAAAGGGTTGCAGTGTTCAAAGAATACAATGTCAGTCGGCCTTTTTTTTTTACAAAACATGCTAAGTATGCTAGCAATGTGTCATGCGAGGAGCAGTCCAATAGAGCTTCCAAACTAACCGCTAGTTTACAGGCTCAGCAAAATGTACTTTTCCGCCCTTCTACCTTCCAAGAGGCCAGCTCTGTATAGTAAAGAGTGTGACTGAATTTGGCTGTTGTTATCCCTCCTGAACTTTCATTACAAACTCGATTAATTTGTCATACATGCTGTGTTAAAATGCATTGTAATGCCCAACTCCCTTTATTTAAAATAAAATCCTTTGGTAGACGTAAAACCAAGGTCCTGACTCTCTGTGGTAATTAAAAATCCCAGGGATTTCTCTAAAAGAGTAGGGGTGTAACCCTGGCATTCTGGCTAAATTTCCCATTGACTCTTACTGATCATGGCCTCCTAATAATCCCCATCTAAGAATTGAATTCATTATTCCTCTCCACTAATAGCTGATGTGTGGTGAGCCTTCTTGCACACTATGGCTGCCGTTGCATCATCCAGGTAGATGCTGCACATTGGTGGAGGAGGAGGGGAGTCCCCATTACCTATAAAGCTCTTTGAGTGCACGTCTGGACACAGCAGTTACAATGGATGCCAACAGTTGCACAAATGCGTTTATTTGAGCTGAAAACGACATTCTGGCAAATTCTGAACATTGTCGCTAAGACCTAACTCAGTAAGCACTTCTGGCCACAGCAGTTACAGTGGGATGCCACAGTTTGCACAAATGCGTTTATTTGAGCTGAAAATAACTTTTTGGCAAATTCTGAACATTGTTGCTAAGACCTGACTCAGTGTGCACGTCTGGCCACAGCAGTTACAGTGGGATGCCAAAGGTTGAACAAACGTGATTATTTGAGCTGAAAACGACATTCTGACAAATTCTGAACAGTGTTGCTAAGACCTGACTCAGTAAGCACTTCTGGCTGCAGCAGTTACAGTGGGATGCCAAAAGTTACACAAATGCATTTGTTTGAGCTGAAAACGATGTTTTGGCAAATTCTGAACATTGTTGCTAAGACCTGACTCAGTACACACTTCTGGCCACAGCAGTTACAGTGGATTGCCAAAGGTTGCACAAACACGTTTATTTGACCTGAAAATGACATTTTGGCAAATCCTGAACATTGTTGCTAATGTCTGACTCAGTATGCACCTTTGGACACAGCAGTCACAGAGGGGTGCCACAGGTTGCACAGACGCGTTTATTTGAGATGAAAATGATGTTTGGCAAATTCCCGACATTTTTCCTAATGTCTGACTCATTATGCACCTCTGGGCAAAGCAGTCACAGGGGGATGCGACAGGTTGCACAGACGGGTTTATTTGAGCTGAAAATGATGTTTTGGAAAATTCCAAACATTGTTGCTAATGTCTGACTCAGTACACACCTCTGATCACAGCAGTTACAGTGGGATGCTAAAGGTTGCACAGATGCGTTTTTTTAGCTAAAAATGGTGTTTTGGCAAATTCCGGACAATGTTCCTAAAGTCTGACTCAGTACACACCTTTGGTCACAGCAGTCACAGAGGGGTGCCACAGGTTGCACAGACGCGTTTATTTGAGATGAAAATGATGTTTGGCAAATTCAGAACATTGTTGCTAATGTCTGACTCATTATGCACCTCTGGCCACAGCAGTTACAGGGGGATACCAAAGGTTGCACAGACGCATTCATTTGAGCTGAAAATGACGTTTTGGCAAATTCAGAACACTGTTGGTAATGTCTGACTCATTACGCACCTCTGGCCAAAACATGCACAGGAGGATACCAATTGTTGCACAGACGCGTTCATTTGAGCTGAAAACAATGTTTTCGAAAATTCCGAACATGTTGCTAATGTCTGACGCACCTCTGGCCACTGCAGTCACAAAGCCAAAGGTTGCACAGACACGTTTATTTGAGCTGAAAATTACAAATTCTGGACATTGCTGCTAATGTCTGACTCAATACGCACTTCTGGCATCAGCAGTCACAGGGGCATGCCAAAGGTTGTACAGAAGCACCTTTGGCACAGCAGTCACAGGGGGATGCCAAAGGTTGCACAGACGCATTTAGTTGAGCTGAAAATGATTGTTTTGACAAATTCCGAACATTGATGCTAATGTCTGACTCAGATCCCACCTCTGGCTTCAGCAGTCACACGGGGATGCCAGCGGTTGCATTACGTGTCCATTTCGGCTGAAAAACACGTTTAAACAAATTCTGCAAAGTGGGGCTAAGAGCTGACTCCGTGTGCTCTCCTGAGCCAAACAGATACTTTGGGATTTGAAAGTTTGAAAAAACTCGTTTATATCGGCAGAAAAACACGTTTTGAAAAGTGTGCTGTTCTGGCCCAGGCAGTTACATTGGGGTGCCCAAAGTTGCAAAAACGTGTTTATCACGGCTGAAAAACACGTTTTGACAAGTTCTGTACAGTGGGGTTAAGAGCTGACTCAGTGTGCTCTTCTGAGCCAAGCAGGTACTATGAGTTTTCAAAGTTTGCAAAAACGCGATTATTTCAGGTGAAAAACACGTTTTGAAAAGTGTGCTGTTCTGGTCCGATAAGCTACAATGGGATGCCAAAGTTTGCAAAAACTTGTTTATCTCGGCTGAAAAACAAGTTTTCACAAGTTCTGTACAGTGGGGTTAAGAGCTGACTCAGTGTGCTCTCCTGAGCCATGCAGCTACATTGGGATTTCAAAGCTAGCAAAAACGCGTTTATTTCGGCAGAAAAACTTGTTTTGAAAAGTGTGCTGTTCTAGTCCCATAAGTTACATTGGGATGTCCAAGTTTGCAAAAACTTGTTTATCTCGGCTGAAAAACACATTTTGACAACTTCTGCACAGTGGGGTTAAGAGCTCACTCAGTGTGCTCTCCTGAGCCAATCAGGTACATTGGGATTCCAAAGTTTGCAAAAACTTGTTTATCTCGGCTGAAAAACACATTTTGACAACTTCTGCACAGTGGGGTTAAGGGCTGACTCCGTGTGCTCTTCTGAGCCCAACAGTTACATTGGGATTTCAAAGCTTGCCAAAACGCATTTATTTCGGCTGAAAAACACATTTTGAAAAGTGTGTTCTTCTGGTCCCATAAGTTACATTGGGATGCCAAAATTTGCAAAAACGCGTTTATCTATGCTGAAAAACACGTTTTGAAAAGTTCTGTACAGTGGGGTTAAGACTGAATCAGTGTGCTCTCCTGTGCCTAGCAGTTATGTTGGGATTTCAAAGTTTGCAAAAGCGCGTTTATCTAGGCTGAAAAACACATTTTGACAAGTTCAGTACAGTGGGGTTAAGAGCTGAATCAGTGTGCTCTCCTGAGCCAAGAAGGTACATTGGGATTTCAAAGTTTGAAAAAACGCGTTTAGTTCGGCTGAAAACAAGTTTTGAAAAGTGTGCTGTTCTAGTCCCATAAGTTACAATGGGATGTCAAAGTTTGCAAAAACTTGTTTATCTCGGTTGAAAAACACATTTTGACAACTTCTGCACAGTGGGGTTAAGAACAGACTCAGTGTGCTCTCCTGAGCCAAGGAGGTACATTGGGATTTCAATATTTGCAAAAACGCGTTTTTTTCGGCTGAAAAACACGGTTTGACAAGTGTGCTGTTCTGGCCCAGGCAGTTACATTGGGGTGCCCAAAGTTACAAAAATGCGTTTATCTTAGCTGAAAAACACGTTTTGACAAGTTCTGTACAGTGGGGTTAAGAGCTGACTCAGTGTGCTCTTCTCAGCCAAGCAGATACAATGAGTTTTCAAAGTTTGCAAAAACATGATTATTTTGGCTGAAAAACACGTTTTGAAAAGTGTGCTGTTCTGGTCCCATAAGTTACAATGGGATGTCAAAGTCTGCAAAAACTTGTTTATCTCGGTTGAAAAACACATTTTGACAACTTCTGCACAGTGGGGTTAAGAACAGACTCAGTGTGCTCTCCTGAGCCAAACAGATACTTTGGGATTTGAAAGTTTGAAAAAACGTGTTTATTTCGGCAGAAAAACACATTTTGAAAAGTGTGCTGTTCTGGCCCCTGCAGTTACATTGGGGTGCCCAAAGTTGCAAAAATGCGTTTATCTCGGCTGAAAAACACATTTTGACAACTTCTGCACAGTGGGGTTAAGAGATGACTCAGTGTGCTCTTCTGAGCCCAACAGTTACATTAGGGTGCTCAAGATTGGAAAAACGCGTTTATCTCGGCTGGAAAACACGTTTTGATAAGTTCTGCACAGTGGGGTTAAGAGCTGACTCAGTGTGCTCTTCTGAGCCCAACAGTTAGCTTGGGCTTCTCAAGGTTGCAAAAACGCGTTTATCTCAGCTGAAAAACACGTCTTGACTTCTGTACAGTGGGGCTAAGTGTTGACTCCGTGTGCTCTACTGAGCCCAGGAGTTACATTGGAATTTCAAAGTTTGCAAAAACGCGTTTATCTCGGCTGAAAAACACGTTTTGACAAGTTCTGTACAGTGGGGTTAAGAGCTGACTCAGTGTGCTCTTCTGAGCCAAGCAGGTACTATGAGTTTTCAAAGTTTGCAAAAACGCGATTATTTCAGGTGAAAAACACGTTTTGAAAAGTGCGCTGTTCTGGTCCGATAAGCTACAATGGGATGCCAAAGTTTGCAAAAACTTGTTTATCTCGGCTGAAAAACAAGTTTTCACAAGTTCTGTACAGTGGGGTTAAGAGCTGACTCAGTGTGCTCTCCTGAGCCATGCAGCTACATTGGGATTTCAAAGCTAGCAAAAACGCGTTTATTTCGGCAGAAAAACTTGTTTTGAAAAGTGTGCTGTTCTAGTCCCATAAGTTACATTGGGATTCCAAAGTTTGCAAAAACTTGTTTATCTCGGCTGAAAAACACATTTTGACAACTTCTGCACAGTGGGGTTAAGAGCTCACTCAGTGTGCTCTCCTGAGCCAAGCAGGTACATTGGGATTTCAAAGTTTGCAAAAACGCGTTTATGTCGGCTGAAAAACACATTTTGACAAGTTCTGTACAGTGGGGTTAAGAGCAGACTCAGTGTGCTCTTATGAGCCCAACAGTTACTTTAGGGTGCTCAAGGTTGCAAGAACGCGTTTATCACGGCTGAAAAAAACCTTTTGACAAGTTCTGTACAGTGGGGTTAAGAGCTGACTCAGTGTGCTCTTCTGAGCCAAGCAGGTACATTGAGTTTTCAAAGTTTGCAAAAACGCGATTATTTCAGCTGAAAAACATGTTTTGAAAAGTGTGCTGTTCTGGTCCCATAAGTTATAATGGGATGTCCAAGTTTGCAAAAACTTGTTTATCTCGGTTGAAAAACATGTTTTGATAACTTCTGCACAGTGGGGTAAAGAACAGACTCAGTGTGCTCTCCTGAGCCAAGCAGGTACATTGGGATTTGAAAGTTTGAAAAAACGCATTTATTTCGGCAGTAAATCAAGATTTGAAAAGTGTGCTGTTCTGGCCACTGCAGTTTCACTGGGGTGCCTAAAGTTACAAAAACTTGTTTATCTCTGATGAAAAACACATTTTGAAAAGTGTGCTGTTCTAGTCCCATAAGTTAAATTGGGATGCCAATGTTTGAGAAACGCGTTTATCTCGGCTGAAAAACACGTTTTGACAACTTCTGCACAGTGGGGTTAAGAGCTGACTCAGTGTGTTCTCCTGAGCCAAGCAGGTATATTGGGATTTCAAAGATTGCAAAAACGCGTTTATCTCGGCTGAAAAACACGTTTTGACAAGTTCTGTACAGTGGGGTTAAGAGCTGACTCAGTGTGCTCTACTGAGCTAAACAGGTACAATGAGTTTTCAAAGATTGCAAAAACGCGATTATTTCTGCTGAAAAAGATGTTTTGAAATGTGTGCTGTTCTGGTCCCATAAGTTACAATGGGATGTCAAAGTTTGCAAAAACTTGTTTATCTCGGTTGAAAAACACGTTTTGTTAACTTCTGCACAGTGGGGTAAAGAACAGACTCAGTGTGCTCTCCTGAGCCAAGCAGGTACGTTGGGATTTGAAAGCTTGAAAAAACGCGTTTATTTTGGTAGAAAAACACGTTTTGAAAAGTCTGCTATTCTTGCCTCTGCAGTTACATTGGGGTGCCCAAAGTTGTAAAAACGCGTTTATCTCGACTGAAAAACACGTTTTGACAACTTCTGTACAGTGGGGCTAAGCATTGACTCCGTGTGCTCTCCTGAGCCCAGGAGTTACATTGGAATTTCAAAGTTTGAAAAACGCATTTATCTCGGCTGAAAAACAGGTTTTGACAACTTCTGCACAGTGGGGTTAAGAGCTGACTCAGTGTGCTCTCCTGAGCCAAGCAGGTACATTGGGATTTCAAAGTTTGCAAAAACGCGTTTATGTCGGCTGAAAAACACGTTTTGATAAGTTCTGTACAGTGGGGTTAAGAGCTGACTCAGTGTGCTCTTCTGAGCCAAGCAGGTACTATGAGTTTTCAAAGTTTGCAAAAACGCGATCATTTCAGGTGAAAAACACGTTTTGAAAAGTGCGCTGTTCTAGTCCCATAAGTTACAATGGGATGCCAAAGTTTGCAAAAACGCGTTTATCTCGGCTGAAAAACACGTATTGAAAACTTCTGCACAGTGGGGTTAAGAGCTGACTCAGTGTGCTCTCTTGAGCCAAGCAGGTACATTGGAATTTCAAAGTTTGAAAAATGCATTTATTTCTGCTGAAAAACACGTTCTGACAACTTCTGCACACTTGTTAAGGGCTGACTCAGTGGGCTCTTCTGAGCCAGGCAGTTACACTGGGATTCCAAAGGCTGAGAAACGCATTTATTTCGGGCTGAAAAACACGTTTTGAAAAGTGTCCTGTTCCAGCCCCATAAGTTACATGGGGATGATCAAAGTTGCCAAAACGTATTTATTTCTGCTGAAAAACACGTTTTGACAACTTCTGCACACTGGGGTTAAGGGCTGACTCAGTGGGCTCTTCTGAGCCAGGCAGTGACACTGGGATTCCAAAGGCTGAGAAAACGCGTTTATTTCGGGATGAAAAACACGTTTTGAAAAGTGTCCTGTTCCTGCCCCATAAGTTACATGGGGGTGACCAAAGTTGCCAAAATGTGTTTATTTCTGCTGAAACACACGTTTTGACAACTTCTGCACACTGGGGTTAAGGGCTGGCTCAGTGGGCTCTTCTGAGCCAGGCAGTTACCCTGGGATTCCAAAGGCTGAGAAAACGTGTTTATTTCGGGCTGAAAAACACGTTTTGAAAATTTTGCTGTTCCTGCCCTATAAGTTACATGGGGGTGACCAAAGTTGCCAAAACGTGTTTATTTCTGCTGAAAAACACGTTTTGACAACATCTGCACACTGGGGTTAAGGGCTGACTCAGTGGGCTCTTCTGAGCCAGGCAGTTACACTGGGATTCCAAAAGCTGAGAAAACGCTTTTATTTCGGGCTGAAAAACACGTTTTGAAAAGTGTCCTGTTCTTGCCCCATAAGTTACATGGGGGTGACCAAAGTTGCCAAAATGTGTTTATTTCAGCTGAAAAACACGTTCTGACAACTTCTGCACACTGGGGTTAAGGGCTGACTCATTGGGCTCTTCTGAGCCAGGCAGTGACACTGGGATTCCAAAGGCTGAGAAAACGCGTTTATTTCGGGGTGAAAAACACGTTTTGAAAAGTGTCCTGTTCCTGCCCCATCAGTTACATGGGGGTGACCAAAGTTGCCAAAACGTGTTTATTTCTGCTGAAACACACGTTTTGACAACTTCTGCACACTGGGGTTAAGGGCTGGCTCAGTGGGCTCTTCTGAGCAAGGCAGTTACCCTGGGATTCCAATGGCTGAGAAAACGCGTTTATTTCGGGCTGAAAAACACGTTTTGAAAAGTTTGCTTTTCCTGCCCTACAAGTTACATGGGGGTGACCAAAGTTGCCAAAATGTGTTTATTTCTGCTGAAAAACAAGTTTTGACAACTTCTGCACACTGGGGTTAAGGGCTGACTCAGTGGGCTCTTCTGAGCCAGGCAGTTACACTGGGATTCCAAATGCTGAGAAAACGCGTTCATTTCGGGCTGAAAAACACGTTTTGAAAAGTGTCCTGTTCCTGCCCCATAAGTTACATTGGGGTGACCAAAGTTGCCAAAACGTGTTTAATTCTGCTGAAAAACATGTTTTGACAACTTCTGCACACTGGGGTTAAGGGCTGACTCAGTGGGCTCTTCTGAGCCAGGCAGTTACACTGGGATTCCAAAGGCTGAGAAAACGCGTTCATTTCGGGCTGAAAAACACGTTTTGAAAAGTGTCCTGTTCTTGCCCCATAAGTTACATGGGAGTGACCAAAGTTGCCAAAACGTCTTTATTTCTGCTGAAAAACACGTTTTGACAACTTCTGCACACTGGGGTTAAGGGCTGACAAATTGGGCTCTTCTGAGCCAGGCAGTTACACTGTGATTCCAAGGGCTGAGAAAAAGCGTTTATTTCGGGCTGAAAAACACGTCTTGAAAAGTGTCCTGTTCTTGCCCCATAAGTTACATGGGGATGACCAAAGTTGCCAAAACGTCTTTATTTCTGCTGAAAAACACGTTTTGACAACTTCTGCACACTGGGGTTAAGGGCTGACTCAGTGGGCTCTTCTGAGTCAGGCATTTACAATGCGATTCCAAGGGCTGAGAAAACGCGTTTATTTCGGGCCGAAAACAATGTTTTGACAAGTGGCCTGTTTCTGCCCTATAAGTTACATGGGGGTGACCAAAGTTGCCAAAACGTGTTTATTTCAGCTAAAAAACACGTTTTGACAACTTCTGCACACTGGGGTTAAGGGCTGACAAATTGGGCTCTTCTGAGCCAGGCAGTTACACTGTGATTCCAAGGGCTGAGAAAACGCGTTTATTTCGGGCTGAAAAACACGTTTTGAAAAGTTTTCTGTTCCTGCCATATAAGTTACATGGGGGTGACCAAAGTTGCCAAAACCTGTTTATTTCTGCTGAAAAACACGTTTTGACAACTTCTGCACACTGGGGTTAAGGGCTGACTCAGTGGGCTCTTCTGAGCCAGGCAGTTACCCTGGGATTCCAAAGGCTGAGAAAACGCGTTTATTTCGGGCTGAAAAACACGTTTTGAAAAGTGTGCTGTTCCTACCCTATAAGTTACATGGGGGTGACCAAAGTTGCCAAAACGTGTTTATTTCTGCTGAAAAACACGTTTTGACAACTTCTGCACACTGGGGTTAAGGGCTGACTCAGTGGGCTCTCTTGAGCCAGGCAGTTACACTGCGATTCCAAGGGCAGAGAAAACGCATTTATTTCGGGCTGAAAAACACGTGTTGAAAAGTTTGCTGTTCCAGCCCTATAAGTTACATGGGGGTGACCAAAGTTGCCAAAACGTGTTTATTTCTGCTGAAAAACACGTTTTGACAACTTCTGCACACTGGGGTTAAGTGCTGACTCAGTGGGCTCTTCTGAGCCAGGCAGTTACACTGCGATTCCAAGGGCTGAGAAAACGCGTTTATTTCGGGCTGAAAAACACGTTTTGAAAAGTTTGCTGTTCCAGCCCTATAAGTTACATGGGGGTGACCAAAGTTGCCAAAACGTGTTTATTTCTGCTGAAAAACACGTTTTGACAACTTCTGCTCACTGGGGTTAAGGGCTGACTCATTGGGCTCTTCTGAGCCAGGCAGTTACACTGTGATTCCAAGGGCTGAGAAAACGCGTTTATTTCGGGCTGAAAAACACGTTTTGAAAAGTGGCCTGTTCTTGCCCCATAAGTTACATGGGGATGACCAAAGTTGCCAAAACGTGTTTATTTCTGCTGATAAACACATTTTGACAACTTCTGCAATCTGGGGTTAAGGGCTGACTCAGTGGGCTCTTCTGAGCCAGGCAGTTACACTGCGATTCCAAGGGCTGAGAAAACGCGTTTATTTCGGGCTGAAAAACACGTTTTGAAAAGTGTCCTGTTTCTGCCCTATAATTTACATGGGGGTGACCAAAGTTGCCAAAACGTGTTTATTTCTGCTGAAAAACACGTTTTGATAACTTCTGCTCACTGGGGTTAAGGGCTGACTCATTGGGCTCTTCTGAGCCAGGCAGTTACACTGTGATTCCAAGGGCTGAGAAAACGCGTTTATTTCGGGCTGAAAAACACGTTTTGAAAAGTGGCCTGTTTCTGCCCTATAAGTTACATGGGGGTGACCAAAGTTGCCAAAACGTGTTTATTTCTGCTGAAAAACACGTTTTGACAACTTCTGCTCACTGGGGTTAAGGGCTGACTCATTGGGCTCTTCTGAGCCAGGCAGTTACACTGTGATTCCAAGGGCTGAGAAAACGCGTTTATTTCGGGCTGAAAAACACGTTTTGAAAAGTGTCCTGTTCCTGCCCCATAAGTTACATGGGGGTGACCAAAGTTGCCAAAACGTGTTTATTTCTGCTGAAAAACACGTTTTGACAACTTCTGCACACTGGGGTTAAGGGCTGACTCAGTGGGCTCTTCTGAGCCAGGCAGTTACACTGTGATTCCAAGGGCTGAGAAAACGCGTTTATTTCGGGCTGAAAAACACGTTTTGAAAAGTGGCCTGTTTCTGCCCTATAAGTTACATTTGGGTGACCAAAGTTGCCAAAACGTGTTTATTTCTGCTGAAAAACACGTTTTGACAACTTCTGCACACTGGGGTTAAAGTCTGACTCAGTGGGCACTTCTGAGCCAAGCAGTTACACTGCGATTCCAAGGGCTGAGAAAACGCGTTTATTTCGGGCTGAAAAACACGTTTTGAAAAGTTTGCTGTTTCTGCCCTATAAGTTACATGGGGGTGACCAAAGTTGCCAAAACGTGTTTATTTCTGCTGAAAAACACGTTTTGATAACTTCTGCTCACTGGGGTTAAGGGCTGACTCATTGGGCTCTTCTGAGCCAGGCAGTTACACTGTGATTCCAAGGGCTGAGAAAACGCGTTTATTTCGGGCTGAAAAACACGTTTTGAAAAGTGGCCTGTTTCTGCCCTATAAGTTACATGGGGGTGACCAAAGTTGCCAAAACGTGTTTATTTCTGCTGAATAACACGTTTTGACAACTTCTGCTCACTGGGGTTAAGGGCTGACTCATTGGGCTCTTCTGAGCCAGGCAGTTACACTGTGATTCCAAGGGCTGAGAAAACGCGTTTATTTCGGGCTGAAAAACACGTTTTGAAAAGTGTGCTGTTCCTGCCCTATGAGATACATGGGGGAGACCAAAGTTGCCAAAACATGTTTATTTCTGCTGAAAAACACGTTTTGACAACTCCTGCACACTGGGGTTAAGGGCTGACTCAGTGGGCTCTTCTGAGCCAGGCAGTTACACAGGGATTCCAAAGGCTGAGAAACGCGTTTATTTAGGGCTGAAAAACACGTTTTGTAAAGTGTCCTCTTCCTGCCCCATGAGTTACATGGGGGTGACCAAAGTTGCCAAAATGTGTTTATTTCTGCTGAAAAACATGTTTTGACAACTTCTGCACACTGGGGTTAAGGGCTGACTCAGTGGGCTCTTCTGAGCCAGGCAGTTACACTGGGATTCCAAAGGCTGAGAAAACGCGTTCATTTCGGCCTGAATAACACGTTTTGAAAAGTGTCCTGTTCTTGCCCCATAAGTTACATGGGGATGACCAAAGTTGCCAAAACGTGTTTATTTCTGCTGAAAAACACGTTTAGACAACTTCTGCACACTGGGGTTAAGGGCTGACTCAGTGGGCTCTTCTGAGCCAGGCAGTTACACTGCGATTCCAAGGGCAGAGAAAACGCGTTTATTTCGGGCTGAAAAACACGTTTTGAAAAGTTTGCTGTTCCAACCCTATAAGTCACATGGGGGTGACCAAAGTTGCCAAAACGTGTTTATTTCTGCTGAAAAACACGTTTTGACAATTTCTGCACATTGGGGCTAAGGGTTGACTCAGTGGGCTCTTCTGAGGCAGGCAGTTACAGTTTGATTCCAAGGGCTGAGAAAACGCGTTTATTTCGGACTGAAAAACACGTTTTGAAAAGTGTCCTGTACTTGCCCCATAAGTTACATGGGGGTGACCAAAGTTGCCAAAACGTGTTTATTTCAGCTAAAAAACACGTTTTGACAACTTCTGCTCACTGGGGTTAAGGGCTGACTCATTGGGCTCTTCTGAGCCAGGCAGTTACACTGTGATTCCAAGGGCTGAGAAAACGCGTTTATTTCGGGCTGAAAAACACGTTTTGAAAAGTGGCCTGTTCTTGCCCCATAAGTTACATGGGGATGACCAAAGTTGCCAAAACGTGTTTATTTCTGCTGATAAACACATTTTGACAACTTCTGCAATCTGGGGTTAAGGGCTGACTCAGTGGGCTCTTCTGAGCCAGGCAGTTATACTGCGATTCCAAGGCCTGAGAAAACGCGTTTATTTCGGGCTGAAAAACACGTTTTGAAAAGTGTCCTGTTTCTGCCCTATAATTTACATGGGGGTGACCAAAGTTGCCAAAACGTGTTTATTTCTGCTGAAAAACACGTTTTGATAACTTCTGCTCACTGGGGTTAAGGGCTGACTCATTGGGCTCTTCTGAGCCAGGCAGTTACACTGTGATTCCAAGGGCTGAGAAAACGCGTTTATTTCGGGCTGAAAAACACGTTTTGAAAAGTGTCCTGTTCCTGCCCCATAAGTTACATGGGGGTGACCAAAGTTGCCAAAACGTGTTTATTTCTGCTGAAAAACACGTTTTGACAACTTCTGCACACTGGGGTTAAGGGCTGACAAATTGGGCTCTTCTGAGCCAGGCAGTTACACTGCGATTCCAAGGGCAGAGAAAACGCGTTTATTTCGGGCTGAAAAACACGTGTTGAAAAGTTTGCTGTTCCAGCCCTATAAGTTACATGGGGGTGACCAAAGTTGCCAAAACGTGTTTATTTCTGCTGAAAAACACGTTTTGACAACTTCTGCACACTGGGGTTAAAGTCTGACTCAGTGGGCACTTCTGAGCCAAGCAGTTACACTGCGATTCCAAGGGCTGAGAAAACGCGTTTATTTCGGGCTGAAAAACACGTTTTGAAAAGTTTGCTGTTCCAACCCTATAAGTCACATGGGGGTGACCAAAGTTGCCAAAACGTGTTTATTTCTGCTGAAAAACACGTTTTGACAATTTCTGCACATTGGGGCTAAGGGTTGACTCAGTGGGTCTTCTGAGGCAGGCAGTTACAGTGCGATTCCAAGGGCTGAGAAAACGCATTTATTTCGGACTGAAAAACACGTTTTGAAAAGTGTCCTGTACTTGCCCCATAAGTTACATGGGGGTGACCAAAGTTGCCAAAACGTGTTTATTTCAGCTAAAAAACACGTTTTGACAACTTCTGCACACTGGGGTTAAGGGCTGACAAATTGGGCTCTTCTGAGCCAGGCAGTTACACTGTGATTCCAAGGGCTGAGAAAACGCGTTTATTACGGGCTGAAAAACACGTTTTGAAAAGTGTCCTGTACTTGCCCCATAAGTTACATGGGGGTGACCAAAGTTGCCAAAACGTGTTTATTTCTGCTGAAAAACACGTTTTGACAACTTCTGCACACTGGGGTTAAGGGCTGACAAATTGGGCTATTCTGAGCCAGGCAGTTACAGTGGGATTCCAAAAGCTGAGAAAACGCGTTTATTTCGGACTGAAAAACACGTTTTGAAAATTGTCCTGTACTTGCCCCATAAGTTACATGGGGGTGACCAAAGTTGCCAAAACGTGTTTATTTCAGCTAAAAAACACGTTTTGACAACTTCTGCACACTGGGGTTAAGGGCTGATAAATTGGGCTCTTCTGAGCCTGGCAGTTACACTGTGATTCCAAGGACTGAGAAAACGCGTTTATTACGGGCTGAAAAACACATTTTGAAAAGTTTTCTGTTCCTGCCCTGTAAGTTACATGGGGGTGACCAAAGTTGCCAAAACGTGTTTATTTCTGCTGAAAAACACGTTTTGACAACTTCTACACACTGGGGTTAAGGGCTGACTCAGTGGGCTCTTCTGAGCCAGGCAGTTACACTGCGATTCCAAGGGCTGAGAAAACGCGTTTATTTCTGCTGAAAAACACGTTTTGATAAGTTCTGCTCACGGGGGTTAAGGGCCTACTCAGTGGGCTCTTCTGAGCCAGGCAGTTACACTGGGATTCCAAAGGCTTAGAAACGCGTTTATTTCGGGCTGAAAAACACGTTTTGAAAAGTGGCCTGTTTCTGCCCTATAAGTTACATGGGGGTGACCAAAGTTGCCAAAACGTGTTTATTTCTGCTGAAAAACACGTTTTGATAACTTCTGCTCAATGGGGTTAAGGGCTGACTCATTGGGCTCTTCTGAGCCAGGCAGTTACACTGTGATTCCAAGGGCTGAGAAAACGCGTTTATTTCGGGCTGAAAAACACGTTTTGAAAAGTGTCCTGTTCCTGCCCCATAAGTTACATGGGGGTGACCAAAGTTGCCAAAACGTGTTTATTTCTGCTGAAAAACACGTTTTGACAACTTCTGCACACTGGGGTTAAAGGCTGACTCAGTGGGCTCTTCTGAGCCAAGCAGTTACACTGCGATTCCAAGGGCAGAGAAAACGCGTTTAGTTCGGGCTGAAAAACACGTTTTGAAAAGTGTGCTGTTCCTGCCCTATAAGTTACATGGGGATGACCAAAGTTGCCAAAACGTGTTTATTTCTGCTGAAAAACACGTTTTGACAACTTCTGCACACTGGGGTTAGGGGCTGACTCAGTGGGCTCTTCTGAGCCAGGCAGTTACACTGCGATTCCAAGGGCAGAGAAAACGCGTTTATTTCGGGCTGAAAAACACGTTTTGAAAAGTTTGCTGTTCCAACCCTATAAGTCACATGGGGGTGACCAAAGTTGCCAAAACGTGTTTATTTCTGCTGAAAAACACGTTTTGACAATTTCTGCACATTGGGGCTAAGGGTTGACTCAGTGGGTCTTCTGAGGCAGGCAGTTACAGTGCGATTCCAAGGGCTGAGAAAACGCATTTATTTCGGACTGAAAAACACGTTTTGAAAAGTGTCCTGTACTTGCCCCATAAGTTACATGGGGGTGACCAAAGTTGCCAAAACGTGTTTATTTCAGCTAAAAAACACGTTTAGACAACTTCTGCACACTGGGGTTAAGGGCTGACAAATTGGGCTCTTCTGAGCCAGGCAGTTACACTGTGATTCCAAGGGCTGAGAAAACGCGTTTATTACGGGCTGAAAAACACGTTTTGAAAAGTGTCCTGTACTTGCCCCATAAGTTACATGGGGGTGACCAAAGTTGCCAAAACGTGTTTATTTCTGCTGAAAAACACGTTTTGACAACTTCTGCACACTGGGGTTAAGGGCTGACAAATTGGGCTATTCTGAGCCAGGCAGTTACAGTGGGATTCCAAAAGCTGAGAAAACGCGTTTATTTCGGACTGAAAAACACGTTTTGAAAATTGTCCTGTACTTGCCCCATAAGTTACATGGGGGTGACCAAAGTTGCCAAAACGTGTTTATTTCAGCTAAAAAACACGTTTTGACAACTTCTGCACACTGGGGTTAAGGGCTGATAAATTGGGCTCTTCTGAGCCTGGCAGTTACACTGTGATTCCAAGGACTGAGAAAACGCGTTTATTACGGGCTGAAAAACACATTTTGAAAAGTTTTCTGTTCCTGCCCTATAAGTTACATGGGGGTGACCAAAGTTGCCAAAACGTGTTTATTTCTGCTGAAAAACACGTTTTGACAACTTCTACACACTGGGGTTAAGGGCTGACTCAGTGGGCTCTTCTGAGCCAGGCAGTTACACTGCGATTCCAAGGGCTGAGAAAGCGCGTTTATTTCTGCTGAAAAACACGTTTTGATAAGTTCTGCTCACGGGGGTTAAGGGCCTACTCAGTGGGCTCTTCTGAGCCAGGCAGTTACACTGGGATTCCAAAGGCTTAGAAACGCGTTTATTTCGGGCTGAAAAACACGTTTTGAAAAGTGTCCTGTTCTTGCTCCATAAGTTACATGGGGATGATCAAAGTTGCCAAAATGTGTTTATTTCTGCTGAAAAACACGTTCTGACAACTTCTGCACATTGGGGTTAAGGGCTGTCTCAGTGGGCTCTTCTGAGCCAGGCAGTTACACTGGGATTCCAAAGGCTGAGAAACGCGTTTATTTCGGGCTGAAAAACACGTTTTGAAAAGTGTCCTGTTCTTGCCCCATAAGTTACATGGGGGTGACCAAAGTTGCCAAAATGTGTTTATTTCTGCTGAAATAAACCTTCTGACAACTTCTGCACACTGGGGTTAAGGGCTGACTCAGTGGGCTCTTCTGAGCCAGGCAGTTACACTGTGATTCCAAGTGCTGAGAAAACGCGTTTATTTCGGGCTGAAAAACACGTTTTGAAAAGTGGCCTGTTTCTGCCCTATAAGTTACATGGGGGTGACCAAAATTGCCAAAACATGTTTATTTCTGCTGAAAAACATGTTTTGACAACTTCTGCACACTGGGGTCAAGGGCTGACTCAGTGGGCTCTTCTGAGTCAGGCAGTTACACTGTGATTCCAAGGGCTGAGAAAACGCGTTTATTTCGGGCTGAAAAACACGTTTTGAAAAGTGGCCTGTTTCTGCCCTATAAGTTACATGGGGGTGACCAAAGTTGCCAAAACGTGTTTATTTCTGCTGAAAAACACGTTTTCATAACTTCTGCTCAATGGGGTTAAGGGCTGACTCATTGGGCTCTTCTGAGCCAGGCAGTTACACTGTGATTCCAAGGGCTGAGAAAACGCGTTTATTTCGGGCTGAAAAACACGTTTTGAAAAGTGTCCTGTTCCTGCCCCATAAGTTACATGGGGGTGACCAAAGTTGCCAAAACGTGTTTATTTCTGCTGAAAAACACGTTTTGACAACTTCTGCACACTGGGGTTAAAGGCTGACTCAGTGGGCTCTTCTGAGCCAAGCAGTTACACTGCGATTCCAAGGGCAGAGAAAACGCGTTTAGTTCGGGCTGAAAAACACGTTTTGAAAAGTGTGCTGTTCCTGCCCTATAAGTTACATGGGGATGACCAAAGTTGCCAAAACGTGTTTATTTCTGCTGAAAAACACGTTTTGACAACTTCTGCACACTGGGGTTAGGGTCTGACTCAGTGGGCTCTTCTGAGCCAGGCAGTTACACTGCGATTCCAAGGGCAGAGAAAACGCGTTTATTTCGGGCTGAAAAACACGTTTTGAAAAGTTTGCTGTTCCAACCCTATAAGTCACATGGGGGTGACCAAAGTTGCCAAAACGTGTTTATTTCTGCTGAAAAACACGTTTTGACAATTTCTGCACATTGGGGCTAAGGGTTGACTCAGTGGGTCTTCTGAGGCAGGCAGTTACAGTGCGATTCCAAGGGCTGAGAAAACGCATTTATTTCGGACTGAAAAACACGTTTTGAAAAGTGTCCTGTACTTGCCCCATAAGTTACATGGGGGTGACCAAAGTTGCCAAAACGTGTTTATTTCAGCTAAAAAACACGTTTTGACAACTTCTGCACACTGGGGTTAAGGGCTGACAAATTGGGCTCTTCTGAGCCAGGCAGTTACACTGTGATTCCAAGGGCTGAGAAAACGCGTTTATTACGGGCTGAAAAACACGTTTTGAAAAGTGTCCTGTACTTGCCCCATAAGTTACATGGGGGTGACCAAAGTTGCCAAAACGTGTTTATTTCTGCTGAAAAACACGTTTTGACAACTTCTGCACACTGGGGTTAAGGGCTGACAAATTGGGCTATTCTGAGCCAGGCAGTTACAGTGGGATTCCAAAAGCTGAGAAAACGCGTTTATTTCGGACTGAAAAACACGTTTTGAAAATTGTCCTGTACTTGCCCCATAAGTTACATGGGGGTGACCAAAGTTGCCAAAACGTGTTTATTTCAGCTAAAAAACACGTTTTGACAACTTCTGCACACTGGGGTTAAGGGCTGATAAATTGGGCTCTTCTGAGCCTGGCAGTTACACTGTGATTCCAAGGACTGAGAAAACGCGTTTATTACGGGCTGAAAAACACATTTTGAAAAGTTTTCTGTTCCTGCCCTATAAGTTACATGGGGGTGACCAAAGTTGCCAAAACGTGTTTATTTCTGCTGAAAAACACGTTTTGACAACTTCTACACACTGGGGTTAAGGGCTGACTCAGTGGGCTCTTCTGAGCCAGGCAGTTACACTGCGATTCCAAGGGCTGAGAAAGCGCGTTTATTTCTGCTGAAAAACACGTTTTGATAAGTTCTGCTCACGGGGGTTAAGGGCCTACTCAGTGGGCTCTTCTGAGCCAGGCAGTTACACTGGGATTCCAAAGGCTTAGAAACGCGTTTATTTCGGGCTGAAAAACACGTTTTGAAAAGTGTCCTGTTCTTGCTCCATAAGTTACATGGGGATGATCAAAGTTGCCAAAATGTGTTTATTTCTGCTGAAAAACACGTTCTGACAACTTCTGCACATTGGGGTTAAGGGCTGTCTCAGTGGGCTCTTCTGAGCCAGGCAGTTACACTGGGATTCCAAAGGCTGAGAAACGCGTTTATTTCGGGCTGAAAAACACGTTTTGAAAAGTGTCCTGTTCTTGCCCCATAAGTTACATGGGGGTGACCAAAGTTGCCAAAATGTGTTTATTTCTGCTGAAATAAACCTTCTGACAACTTCTGCACACTGGGGTTAAGGGCTGACTCAGTGGGCTCTTCTGAGCCAGGCAGTTACACTGTGATTCCAAGTGCTGAGAAAACGCGTTTATTTCGGGCTGAAAAACACGTTTTGAAAAGTGGCCTGTTTCTGCCCTATAAGTTACATGGGGGTGACCAAAATTGCCAAAACATGTTTATTTCTGCTGAAAAACATGTTTTGACAACTTCTGCACACTGGGGTCAAGGGCTGACTCAGTGGGCTCTTCTGAGTCAGGCAGTTACACTGTGATTCCAAGGGCTGAGAAAACGCGTTTATTTCGGGCTGAAAAACACGTTTTGAAAAGTGGCCTGTTTCTGCCCTATAAGTTACATGGGGGTGACCAAAGTTGCCAAAACGTGTTTATTTCTGCTGAAAAACACGTTTTGATAACTTCTGCTCAATGGGGTTAAGGGCTGACTCATTGGGCTCTTCTGAGCCAGGCAGTTACACTGTGATTCCAAGGGCTGAGAAAACGCGTTTATTTCGGGCTGAAAAACACGTTTTGAAAAGTGTCCTGTTCCTGCCCCATAAGTTACATGGGGGTGACCAAAGTTGCCAAAACGTGTTTATTTCTGCTGAAAAACACGTTTTGACAACTTCTGCACACTGGGGTTAGGGGCTGACTCAGTGGGCTCTTCTGAGCCAGGCAGTTACACTGCGATTCCAAGGGCAGAGAAAACGCGTTTATTTTGGGCTGAAAAACACGTTTTGAAAAGTTTGCTGTTCCAACCCTATAAGTCACATGGGGGTGACCAAAGTTGCCAAAACGTGTTTATTTCTGCTGAAAAACACGTTTTGACAATTTCTGCACATTGGGGCTAAGGGTTGACTCAGTGGGTCTTCTGAGGCAGGCAGTTACAGTGCGATTCCAAGGGCTGAGAAAACGCATTTATTTCGGACTGAAAAACACGTTTTGAAAAGTGTCCTGTACTTGCCCCATAAGTTACATGGGGGTGACCAAAGTTGCCAAAACGTGTTTATTTCAGCTAAAAAACACGTTTTGACAACTTCTGCACACTGGGGTTAAGGGCTGACAAATTGGGCTCTTCTGAGCCAGGCAGTTACACTGTGATTCCAAGGGCTGAGAAAACGCGTTTATTACGGGCTGAAAAACACGTTTTGAAAAGTGTCCTGTACTTGCCCCATAAGTTACATGGGGGTGACCAAAGTTGCCAAAACGTGTTTATTTCTGCTGAAAAACACGTTTTGACAACTTCTGCACACTGGGGTTAAGGGCTGACAAATTGGGCTATTCTGAGCCAGGCAGTTACAGTGGGATTCCAAAAGCTGAGAAAACGCGTTTATTTCGGACTGAAAAACACGTTTTGAAAATTGTCCTGTACTTGCCCCATAAGTTACATGGGGGTGACCAAAGTTGCCAAAACGTGTTTATTTCAGCTAAATAACATGTTTTGACAACTTCTGCACACTGGGGTTAAGGGCTGACTCAGTGGGCTCTTCTGAGCCAGGCAGTTACACTGCGATTCCAAGGGCTGAGAAAGCGCGTTTATTTCTGCTGAAAAACACGTTTTGAAAAGTTTTCTGTTCCTGCCCTATAAGTTACATGGGGGTGACCAAAGTTGCCAAAACGTGTTTATTTCTGCTGAAAAACACGTTTTGACAACTTCTACACACTGGGGTTAAGGGCTGACTCAGTGGGCTCTTCTGAGCCAGGCAGTTACACTGCGATTCCAAGGGCTGAGAAAGCGCGTTTATTTCTGCTGAAAAACACGTTTTGATAAGTTCTGCTCACGGGGGTTAAGGGCCTACTCAGTGGGCTCTTCTGAGCCAGGCAGTTACACTGGGATTCCAAAGGCTTAGAAACGCGTTTATTTCGGGCTGAAAAACACGTTTTGAAAAGTGTCCTGTTCTTGCTCCATAAGTTACATGGGGATGATCAAAGTTGCCAAAATGTGTTTATTTCTGCTGAAAAACACGTTCTGACAACTTCTGCACATTGGGGTTAAGGGCTGTCTCAGTGGGCTCTTCTGAGCCAGGCAGTTACACTGGGATTCCAAAGGCTGAGAAACGCGTTTATTTCGGGCTGAAAAACACGTTTTGAAAAGTGTCCTGTTCTTGCCCCATAAGTTACATGGGGGTGACCAAAGTTGCCAAAATGTGTTTATTTCTGCTGAAATAAACCTTCTGACAACTTCTGCACACTGGGGTTAAGGGCTGACTCAGTGGGCTCTTCTGAGCCAGGCAGTTACACTGTGATTCCAAGTGCTGAGAAAACGCGTTTATTTCGGGCTGAAAAACACGTTTTGAAAAGTGGCCTGTTTCTGCCCTATAAGTTACATGGGGGTGACCAAAATTGCCAAAACATGTTTATTTCTGCTGAAAAACATGTTTTGACAACTTCTGCACACTGGGGTCAAGGGCTGACTCAGTGGGCTCTTCTGAGTCAGGCAGTTACACTGTGATTCCAAGGGCTGAGAAAACGCGTTTATTTCGGGCTGAAAAACACGTTTTGAAAAGTGGCCTGTTTCTGCCCTATAAGTTACATGGGGGTGACCAAAGTTGCCAAAACGTGTTTATTTCTGCTGAAAAACACGTTTTGATAACTTCTGCTCAATGGGGTTAAGGGCTGACTCATTGGGCTCTTCTGAGCCAGGCAGTTACACTGTGATTCCAAGGGCTGAGAAAACGCGTTTATTTCGGGCTGAAAAACACGTTTTGAAAAGTGTCCTGTTCCTACCCCATAAGTTACATGGGGGTGACCAAAGTTGCCAAAACGTGTTTATTTCTGCTGAAAAACACGTTTTGACAACTTCTGCACACTGGGGTTAAAGGCTGACTCAGTGGGCTCTTCTGAGCCAAGCAGTTACACTGCGATTCCAAGGGCAGAGAAAACGCGTTTAGTTCGGGCTGAAAAACACGTTTTGAAAAGTGTGCTGTTCCTGCCCTATAAGTTACATGGGGATGACCAAAGTTGCCAAAACGTGTTTATTTCTGCTGAAAAACACGTTTTGACAACTTCTGCACACTGGGGTTAGGGGCTGACTCAGTGGGCTCTTCTGAGCCAGGCAGTTACACTGCGATTCCAAGGGCAGAGAAAACGCGTTTATTTCGGGCTGAAAAACACGTTTTGAAAAGTTTGCTGTTCCAACCCTATAAGTCACATGGGGGTGACCAAAGTTGCCAAAACGTGTTTATTTCTGCTGAAAAACACGTTTTGACAATTTCTGCACATTGGGGCTAAGGGTTGACTCAGTGGGTCTTCTGAGGCAGGCAGTTACAGTGCGATTCCAAGGGCTGAGAAAACGCATTTATTTCGGACTGAAAAACACGTTTTGAAAAGTGTCCTGTACTTGCCCCATAAGTTACATGGGGGTGACCAAAGTTGCCAAAACGTGTTTATTTCAGCTAAAAAACACGTTTTGACAACTTCTGCACACTGGGGTTAAGGGCTGACAAATTGGGCTCTTCTGAGCCAGGCAGTTACACTGTGATTCCAAGGGCTGAGAAAACGCGTTTATTACGGGCTGAAAAACACGTTTTGAAAAGTGTCCTGTACTTGCCCCATAAGTTACATGGGGGTGACAAAAGTTGCCAAAACGTGTTTATTTCTGCTGAAAAACACGTTTTGACAACTTCTGCACACTGGGGTTAAGGGCTGACAAATTGGGCTATTCTGAGCCAGGCAGTTACAGTGGGATTCCAAAAGCTGAGAAAACGCGTTTATTTCGGACTGAAAAACACGTTTTGAAAATTGTCCTGTACTTGCCCCATAAGTTACATGGGGGTGACCAAAGTTGCCAAATCGTGTTTATTTCAGCTAAAAAACATGTTTTGACAACTTCTGCACACTGGGGTTAAGGGCTGATAAATTGGGCTCTTCTGAGCCTGGCAGTTACACTGTGATTCCAAGGACTGAGAAAACGCGTTTATTACGGGCTGAAAAACACATTTTGAAAAGTTTTCTGTTCCTGCCCTATAAGTTACATGGGGGTGACCAAAGTTGCCAAAACGTGTTTATTTCTGCTGAAAAACACGTTTTGACAACTTCTACACACTGGGGTTAAGGGCTGACTCAGTGGGCTCTTCTGAGCCAGGCAGTTACACTGCGATTCCAAGGGCTGAGAAAACGCGTTTATTTCTGCTGAAAAACACGTTTTGATAAGTTCTGCTCACGGGGGTTAAGGGCCTACTCAGTGGGCTCTTCTGAGCCAGGCAGTTACACTGGGATTCCAAAGGCTTAGAAACGCGTTTATTTCGGGCTGAAAAACACGTTTTGAAAAGTGTCCTGTTCTTGCTCCATAAGTTACATGGGGATGATCAAAGTTGCCAAAATGTGTTTATTTCTGCTGAAAAACACGTTCTGACAACTTCTGCACACTGGGGTTATGGGCTGTCTCAGTGGGCTCTTCTGAGCCAGGCAGTTACACTGGGATTCCAAAGGCTGAGAAACGCGTTTATTTCGGGCTGAAAAACACGTTTTGAAAAGTGTCCTGTTCTTGCCCCATAAGTTACATGGGGGTGACCAAAGTTGCCAAAATGTATTTATTTCTGCTGAAAAAAACCTTCTGACAACTTCTGCACACTGGGGTTAAGGGCCTACTCAGTGGGCTCTTCTGAGCCAGGCAGTTACACTGGGATTCCAAGGGCTGAGAAAACGCGTTTATTTCGGGCTGAAAAACACGTTTTGAAAAGTTTGCTTTTCCTGCCCTATAAGTTACATGGGGGTGACCAAAGTTGCCAAAACGTGTTTATTTCTGCTGAAAAACACGTTTTGACAACTTCAGCACACTGGGGTTAAGGGCTGACTTAGTGGGCTCTTCAGAGCCAAGGAGTTACACTGCGATTCCAAGGGCAGAGAAAACGCGTTTATTTCGGGCTGAAAAACACGTTTTGAAAAGTGTGCTGTTCCTGCCCTTTAAGTTATATGGGGGTGACCAAAGTTGCCAAAACGTCTTTATTTCTGCTGAAAAACACGTTTCACGAGGAATGACAGCAGCCGAAAGCTTGGGAGAAATTAGAATCGTTTATTGTGATGTGGAGATTTGGCGTTACCCGCTTGGCTGAGGGCCAACCTCCCGGCCGTCGGACGGGGAGGATAGGACCCCCTATGCGACCAATGGGGTAGCTGCAAAGGTGGAGAGGGGGTGGAGGAGGGATGCAGAAAACGAACGAGGAAGAGGAGAGAGTGACATTGGATATTTATGGAGACCGGTTGCTTACGTCAGGATTAGTGAGAATTGCGGCAGCTGTGTCGAATGAGCGCGGCTGCCTTCATTCCTCCCGAACTTTCATTAAAAACTCCATTTCACGAGGAATGACAGCAGCCGAAAGCTTGGGAGAAATTAGAATCGTTTATTGTGATGTGGAGATTTGGCGTAACCTGCTTGGCTGAGGGCCAACCTCCCAGCCGTCGGACGGGGAGGATAGGACCCCCCAAAAGAACCAAGCGGGACCCCCAGTCACCAGTGCAGAAAAACAAAAACAAAAGATTATTGGGCCCAATTCAGCTGAGGAGAGAAAGTGCCTGCTTGAGGATACCGGGGTTAGTTTTAATGTGTGCATGGTAAGCCTCAGAGGATCGACGGCCGAGTTGCTTGATGAGATACTCGGGTATGCCTTAGCGAGCGGCGGAGGATGCGGCAACTGATCCGGAGAATTGTTTAGGAGGGTATCATGATACGGCCCATCTCGTTTGCGAACAGAGGGACAGTAGGCGAAGCTCCGGCGGAGGTGCGAAGATGTGCCTAATGGGATAGAGGCTCGAAAAGGGCTTATGTAGGAACAGAGTTTGAAATAATAGATGAGAGTGGCGGATCCGAGTTGGTTGGTTTTCCTTTTCTTGAGATAGAAGGTCAGCGTCTCGGAAGATAAGATGGAGATGTTGGATAAGCAGGATTGAGAAGAAGGATCGAAGGATGTGGAATTAGCGGTAATTTCGGAGCACCTTAGGAAGATAAAGAAGGCTAACGAGAATAAAGATTCAAGAGGGCGGTCGACCCAGGGCGAGTGGTAACCTGACCTGACAACGTAGATGCAGGATTCAAGGATGTCTGAGGTAAGTGGTGCGCATAGGTTCGGAAGTGGTTTTTTCAAGCCACTGAAAGCCTTTAAGGAGAGTAATTTGAGGGTGGATAAGGGATGGACAGATCGTGCCGAAAAGGAGTGGATGCCGCACGGGTATACTTTGGCGGTGGATGCTCGTACCTTGAGTGAGTTTCTACGATAGCGAACGAAGGACGATACGGTGAGAATGTCGAAAGAACGGAATCTTGTTCGCGGAGAGGTGGAAGGATTGAAAGCCCTTCCAGGCAGTGCAGTAAGAATTGAGAGTTCGAGGGGCGATCCCTAAGAGGATAGTTTGCTGGGCCAGCTGGAGATAGCGATGGAAAGGATGATTCAGAGGAACGCGAGTTCCGAATAGGGAGGTACTGTGCACGAGTTCAGTCTTGCATCTGGTGCCAAGTTCCTGAATTGAAAGCGAGAGAGAGAGAGTCAGCTATCTCGTTAAGGTGGCCTGGAATGTGAGCAGCTACGCGGATGAATTGATGTGTGAGAGAAATCCATTTAAGGCGGCAGAGGAATTTCATGATGGATTGGGATGAAGACCTTCCTTTGTTGATTATATGAACTACTGCATGGATGGCCGAATGGATGAGGACGGTTTTTGTTTCCAATTGTGGCCCCAAAGAGAAGCAGCAACGACAATTGGAAATATTTCTAACAAGTCCGATGACTGGTTGGTGAGAGGGATTGGAGAGAAATCAGGAGGCCAAGGGGCCGCAAACCATTGGCCTTTGTAATAGCCTCCGAAACCGACTGAGGGGGCTGCGTCTGTGAAAAGCTGGATATCCTCAGTGCCAGAGAGGAGGTCATCGTAGGAAAGAGATGCCATTCAAGTTGGCCAAGAGAAGCTGCCAAAGCCTGAGCTCGGATTTGCAGTTGGCTGAAGGGCTTACGTGGTGGTAAAGAGAGGGCACGGAAGAGGCGAGGTCGAGAAGGTAGACCGTCCTTGAGGAATGATACGCATGGCGTAATTGAGGTGGCCGAGCGGAGAGAGAAGTTCCCTCTTTGTGCGAAATTTGGCGGATGAATAGATAGAGATATACATCTGGATCTTGTCGATTTTGTCGCGAGGCAGGGAAGCGGAGAAATTGATGGAATTGAGGGTGATCCCGAGGAATTGGATTACGAGAGGGGCCAGTTGTTTTGTCCATGGCAAGGGGTACCCCTAGTTTCCTAAAAACGGAAAGAAGTGTGGTGGAGGCTCTTGCAGGTGGGGTGTGAGGAAAGTCTATGGTAAGGAAATTGTTGAGAAGGTGGATGAGAAAAGGAAGCTCATAGTTATTCGAGGGGATCCAGCCGAGAGCTTCGGCTAAGGTACCGAAAATGTTTTGGGCTACTCCTACGTCCGAAGGTAAGGCGGACTGAGAAGAATGAACCGCCGATGAACTCCGAAGAGGTGCCAGAGGTCTGGGTCAGGAGGCATAACTTTAACGGCACTGGAGATGTTGGCCTTGGCGAGCCAGGCGCCCAGACGGACCGCTATACCAATGGGATTGATGTGGTATGCAGGGAATGGGGAAGAGTCAAGTGGGCCAATCGTGAAACCATTCTCGACTTTGGATGCTAGCAAGGAATCAATGGAGTGGGGATCGGCGGTGGCAGATTGCAAATTTTTTGCAAAGACGAAGGAAGAAGGAAGTGTGCACGGGCCTGGTGAGAATCCGAAGGAAAGGCCGTCGAGTAAGATGTGGGTGGAAGAGGGGTCGGGGTGACGGAGCAGGCCGAAAGCAAGATCGGGGATGTCGATTGGGGCAGACGGAAAAGCCAGTAGTCATTTGGGAACGCTGAAGGTGGAGCGAGCATGGAAGGGCCGGCGGGGGCAGGCAGAGCGAGCATTAGCTTCGCCGCAGAAGCTGGAAATGTGAAGGAAGCGACGAAGGGGGGAGGTACGTGTAGAGGAATTGAAGATGTTGGAAATTTGTTGGCCTCTGATCATCACGATGGGGCGACCGCGAACATCTTTGGACCGGGAAGGTTTGAAGAACCTGGCGGGAGAATAGATGCTGTGGGGGAGAAGGGGCGGAGTCAGGGTTGGGCTTGCGGACAGTATCTGGGCAAAGATTTGATGAATGTGTCCAAGAGGAACAGAAGTCGCAGGAAAGAGCTTGGACACCGGTGAAAGTGCGGCAGTAAAGCTCAATGTCGAGGGCTCCCCGGTAGGTGTGCTGGTTCCATTGGAGTAGGCGGGCAGCGGCCTCGGCCAAGAACTGCTTATGGTAATCGTAGAACAGGGAGCCCTCGAAGAGGACAGATAGATCGGGGATGCTGTGCATGTAATCGTCGAGTTCCTGACGACGTTGGGGAAAGGCGGAGCACGTGATGTCGTGGAAAATGCTGAAAGCCAAGCAGAAGTCGAAAATTCAAAGGACTGAAGCAGAGTGAGGGTCAGAAGATTTGAGAGTAACGGAAATCGAGCCGCGGTCGGCTGTTCTAGGATCGGAGTTGCAAGTGGAGGAAGAGAGAAGGTGAGCTAGATTGGCGTCCGCCTCAGAATTTGCTGCCGGAGTGAAAAGGGGATGGGAGGAGGACTAAACTTTAGTGCGTTAGGAGGAGCTGGGAGAGGAACGGCTGTTCGGAGAGGAAAGTCCTTAGTAAAGGGGAGATTGGAATCCAGGGCTGAAGGCATGGGATGACGGATGCCGTGTTGGACGCCGGGGAAGGGAGAAGATGAAGAGGGAAGAAGAGCGGAAAGCAGATTGTGGTAGGAGGGGTTTGACGGATCTGGGGCCTGAAGCTCGGTGGCTTGGGATATGGAAGCTGAAGACTGTTGAGGAAATGAAGCAGGGGCGAAGGCTGCGTTAAGGACTGAGGAAGCTGCCGAGTCGTCTTGGACGCCAGGGGGTGGGGGAGGGTAAGGGCCGCCTGCTGGCTGAGCTGGGGGTCGTTTACTAGCTGGCCTTCGGGCCGTGGAGACAGCAGCGGGGGCCAAAAGAAAAGAAACCGGGGCCAAAGGCACCAAGCTGGCGGAGCTTGAGCCGTGTTGGACGCCGGAGGTAGAGACAGAGGAGAGTGCAGAAATTAGATTAAGCGGAGAAGGGGGGGGGGGGGCGTGAGCCTGGGGCCTTAGACTCGGCAGCAAGGAGATTAGGGCAGGAGGCTGGGTGCAGTTGTTCAGCAGAGGGATGGATTGCTTGGGGGAAGAGACAGACACGGACATATCAGGACAAGACAAGACAGAAGATGCGACAGGCAGAGGCGCGGGCAGCCTCAGGGTCCTCACGTTGGGATGAGTGGCGGCAGCGCGGGTGATGTCATCAGAGGGCGCCGGGGGAAGCTGGGGAGTTGATGTTTCCTTGTGTAGACTGCGGTTAAGTACAGGGAAAACAAGCTTTTTTTTGGAAGCCTTTCTTTTAAAATGGACGCCGTGTTTTCGAGGTATCCTCTGGAGGCTTGCTACGGTCCGGTTGGAAGTCGCGAGGGATGATCCAGGAGAAGGGGGAACCGATGTGCGTGAAGCGCGGCGGCAGGGACATCCTCGAGAGAAGCGGGGGTTATTTGGAGATTTTGCCGTGGAGGAACGGGGAGGCTGGGTTTGTAATGAGAGAGGGACTACGACGGCGGAACGCAGTCTTCGGCAAGGAGTTGGATCTTGTGAGGACTGGCTGGAAGATGAGCGGCGCTGATGTGGCACGGCGGCTGAAGGAGGCGATGAGACGGAGGTGAGGGGAGCTGTGGGGGGTGGACTGGACGAGAAGGGTAAGAGAGTCTCCTGCGCTGCAAAAAGGTCTTCATCGGAGCGGCGGATTTGTAGATCCATGAGAAGGGAGCACGGATTCGAGCTAGGCGAAGACAAACCATGCAGAAAACGAACGAGGAAGAGGAGAGAGTGACATTGGATATTTATGGAGACCGGTTGCTTACGTCAGGATTAGTGAGAATTGCGGCAGCTGTGTCGAATGAGCGCGGCTGCCTTCATTCCTCCCGAACTTTCATTAAAAACTCCATTTTGACAACTTCTGCACACTGGGGTTAAGGGCTGAGAAATTGGGCTATTCTGAGCCAGGCAGTTACACTGTGATTCCAAGGGCTGAGAATACGCGTTTATTTCGGGCTGAAAAACACGTTTTGAAAAGTGTGCTGTTCCTGCCCTATAAGTTACATGGGGGAGACCAAAGCTGCCAAAACGTGTTTATTTCTGCTGAAAAACACGTTTTGAAAATTCCTGCACACTGGGGCTAAGGGTTGACTCAGTGGGCTCTTCTGAGGCAGGCAGTTACAGTGCGATTACAAGGGCTGAGAAAATGCGTTTATTTCGGGCTGAAAAATACGTTTTGAAAAGTGTCCTTTTCTTGCCCCGTAAGTTACATGGGGGTGACCAAAGTTGCCAAAACGTGTTTATTTCAGCTAAAAAACACGTTTTGACAACTTCTGCAAACTGGGGTTAAGGGCTGACAAATTGGGCTCTTCTGAGCCAGGCAGTTACACTGTGATTCCAAGGGCTGAGAAAACGCGTTTATTTCGGGCTGAAAAACACGTTTTGAAAAGTTTTCTGTTCCTGCCCTATAAGTTACATGGGGGTGACCAAAGTTGCCAAAACGTGTTTATTTCTGCGGAAAAACACGTTTTGACAACTTCTGCACACTGGGGTTAAGGGCTGACTCAGTGGGCTCTTCTGAGTCAGGCAGTTACACTGCGATTCCAAGGGTTGAGAAAACGCGTTTATTTCGGGCTGAAAAACACGTTTTGAAAAGTTTGCTGTTCCTGCCCTATAAGTTACATGGGGGTGACCAAAGTTGCCAAAACGTGTTTATTTCAGCTGAAAAACACGTTTTGACAACTTCTGCACACTGGGGTTAAGGGCTGACAAATTGGTCTCTTCTGAGCCAGGCAGTTACAGTGGGATTCCAAAAGCTGAAAAAACGCGTTTATTTCTGCTGAAAAACACGTTTTGATAACTTCTGCTCACGGGGGTTAAGGTCTGACTCATTGGGCTCTTCTGAGCCAGGCAGTTACACTGTGATTCTAAGGGCTGAGAAAACGCGTTTATTTCGGGCAGAAAAACACGTTTTGAAAAGTGGCCTGTTTCTGCCCTATAAGTTACATTGGGGTGACCAAAGTTGCCAAAACGTGTGTATTTCTGCTGAAAAACACGTTTTGACAACTTCTGCACACTGGGGTTAAGGGCTGACAAATTGGGCTCTTCTGAGCCAGGCAGTTACAGTGGGATTCCAAAAGCTGAGAAAACGCGTTTATTTCGTGCTGAAAAACACGTTTTGAAAAGTGTCCTGTTCCTGCCCCATAATTTACATGGGGGTGACCAAAGTTGCCAAAATGTGTTTATTTCTGCTGAAAAAAACCTTCTGACAACTTCTACACACTGGGGTTAAGGGCCTACTCAGTGGGCTCTTCTGAGCCAGGCAGTTACACTGGGATTCCAAAAGCTGAGAAAACGCTTTTATTTCGGGCTGAAAAACACGTTTTGAAAAGTGTCCTGTTCTTGCCCCATAAGTTACATGGGGGTGACCAAAGTTGCCAAAATGTGTTTATTTCTGCTGAAAAAAACCTTCTGACAACTTCTGCACACTGGGGTTAAGGGCCTACTCAGTGGGCTCTTCTGAGCCAGGCAGTTACACTGGGATTCCAAAGGCTGAGAAACGCGTTTATTTCGGGCTGAAAAACACGTTTTGAAAAGTGTCCTGTTCTTGCTCCATAAGTTACATGGGGGTGACCAAAGTTGCCAAAACGTCTTTATTTCTGCTGAAAAACACGTTTTGACAACTTCTGCACACTGGGGTTAAGGGCTGACAAATTGGGCTCTTCTGAGCCAGGCAGTTACACTGTGATTCCAAGGGCTGAGAAAACGCGTTTATTTCGGGCTGAAAAACACGTTTTGAAAAGTTTTCTGTTCCTGCCCTATAAGTTACATGGGGGTGACCAAAGTTGCCAAAACGTGTTTATTTCTGCTGAAAAACACGTTTTGACAACTTCTGCACACTGGGGTTAAGGGCTGACTCAGTGGGCTCTTCTGAGTCAGGCAGTTACACTGCGATTCCAAGGGTTGAGAAAACGCTTTTATTTCGGGATGAAAAACACGTTTTGAAAAGTTTGCTGTTCCTGCCCTATAAGTTACATGGGGGTGACCAAAGTTGCCAAAACGTGTTTATTTCAGCTGAAAAACACGTTTTTAAAAGTTTTCTGTTCCTGCCCTATAAGTTACATGGGGGTGACCAAAGATGCCAAAACATGTTTATTTCTGCTGAAAAACACGTTTTGACAACTTCTGCACACTGGGGTTCAGGGCTGACTCAGTGGGCTCTTCTGAGCCAGGCAGTTACACTGGGATTCCAAAAGCTGAGAAAACGCTTTAATTTCGGGCTGAAAAACACGTTTTGAAAAGTGTCCTGTTCTTGCCCCATAAGTTACATGGGGGTGACCAAAGTTGCCAAAATGTATTTATTTCTGCTGAAAAAAACCTTCTGACAACTACTGCACACTGGGGTTAAGGGCCTACTCAGTGGGCTCTTCTGAGCCAGGCAGTTACACTGGGATTCCAAAGGCTGAGAAAAGCGTTTATTTTGGGCTGAAAAACACGTTTTGAAAAGTGTCCTGTTCCTGCTCCATAAGTTACATGGGGATGATCAAAGTTGCCAAAATGTGTTTATTTCTGCTGAAAAACACGTTCTGACAACTTCTGCACACTGGGGTTAAGGGCTGTCTCAGTGGGCTCTTCTGAGCCAGGCAGTTACACTGGGAATTCAAAGGCTGAGAAACGCGTTTATTTCGGGCTGAAAAACACGGTTTGAAAAGTGTCCTGTTCTTGCTCCATAAGTTACATGGGGGTGACCAAAGTTGCCAAAACGTCTTTATTTCTGCTGAAAAACACGTTTTGACAACTTCTGCACATTGGGGTTAAGGGCTGACAAATTGGGCTCTTCTGAGCCAGGCAGTTACACTGTGATTCCAAGGGCTGAGAAAACGCATTTATTTCGGGCTGAAAAACACGTTTTGAAAAGTGTGCTGTTCCTGCCCTATAAGTTACCTGGGGGAGACCAAAGTTGCCAAAACGTGTTTATTTCTGCTGAAAAACACGTTTTGAAAATTCCTGCACACTGGGGCTAAGGGTTGACTCAGTGGGCTCTTCTGAGGCAGGCAGTTACAGTGCGATTCCAAGGGCTGAGAAAATGCATTTATTTCGGGCTGAAAAATACGTTTTGAAAAGTGTCCTTTTCTTGCCCCGTAAGTTACATGGGGGTGACCAAAGTTGCCAAAACGTGTTTATTTCAGCTAAAAAACACGTTTTGACAACTTCTGCACACAGGGGTTAAGGGCTGACAAATTGGGCTCTTCTGAGCCAGGCAGTTACACTGTGATTCCAAGGGCTGAGAAAACGCGTTTATTTCGGGCTGAAAAACACGTTTTGAAAAGTTTGCTGTTCCTGCCCTATAAGTTACATGGGGGTGACCAAAGTTGCCAAAACGTGTTTATTTCAGCTGAAAAACACGTTTTGAAAAGTTTTCTGTTCCTGCCCTATAAGTTACATGGGGGTGACCAAAGATGCCAAAACATGTTTATTTCTGCTGAAAAACACGTTTTGACAACTTCTGAACACTGGGGTTCAGGGCTGACTCAGTGGGCTCTTCTGAGCCAGGCAGTTACACTGGGATTCCAAAAGCTGAGAAAACGCTTTAATTTCGGGCTGAAAAACACGTTTTGAAAAGTGTCCTGTTCTTGCCCCATAAGTTACATGGGGGTGACCAAAGTTGCCAAAATGTATTTATTTCTGCTGAAAAAAACCTTCTGACAACTACTGCACACTGGGGTTAAGGGCCTACTCAGTGGGCTCTTCTGAGCCAGCCAGTTACACTGGGATTCCAAAGGCTGAGAAAAGCGTTTATTTTGGGCTGAAAAACACGTTTTGAAAAGTGTCCTGTTCCTGCTCCATAAGTTACATGGGGATGATCAAAGTTGCCAAAATGTGTTTATTTCTGCTGAAAAACACGTTCTGACAACTTCTGCACACTGGGGTTAAGGGCTGTCTCAGTGGGCTCTTCTGAGCCAGGCAGTTACACTGGGATTCCAAAGGCTGAGAAACGCGTTTATTTCGGGCTGAAAAACACGTTTTGAAAAGTGTCCTGTTCTTGCTCCATAAGTTACATGGGGGTGACCAAAGTTGCCAAAACGTCTTTATTTCTGCTGAAAAACACGTTTTGACAACTTCTGCACACTGGGGTTAAGGGCTGACAAATTGGGCTCTTCTGAGCCAGGCAGTTACACTGTGATTCCAAGGGCTGAGAAAACGCATTTATTTCGGGCTGAAAAACACGTTTTGAAAAGTGTGCTGTTCCTGCCCTATAAGTTACCTGGGGGAGACCAAAGTTGCCAAAACGTGTTTATTTCTGCTGAAAAACACGTTTTGAAAATTCCTGCACACTGGGGCTAAGGGTTGACTCAGTGGGCTCTTCTGAGGCAGGCAGTTACAGTGCGATTCCAAGGGCTGAGAAAATGCATTTATTTCGGGCTGAAAAATACGTTTTGAAAAGTGTCCTTTTCTTGCCCCGTAAGTTACATGGGGGTGACCAAAGTTGCCAAAACGTGTTTATTTCAGCTAAAAAACACGTTTTGACAACTTCTGCACACTGGGGTTAAGGGCTGACAAATTGGGCTCTTCTGAGCCAGGCAGTTACACTGTGATTCCAAGGGCTGAGAAAACGCGTTTATTTCGGGCTGAAAAACACGTTTTGAAAAGTTTTCTGTTCCTGCCCTATAAGTTACATGGGGGTGACCAAAGTTGCCAAAACGTGTTTATTTCTGCGGAAAAACACGTTTTGACAACTTCTGCACACTGGGGTTAAGGGCTGACTCAGTGGGCTCTTCTGAGTCAGGCAGTTACACTGCGATTCCAAGGGTTGAGAAAACGCGTTTATTTCGGGCTGAAAAACACGTTTTGAAAAGTTTCCTGTTCCTGCCCTATAAGTTACATGGGGGTGACCAAAGTTGCCAAAACGTGTTTATTTCAGCTGAAAAACACGTTTTGAAAAGTTTTCTGTTCCTGCCCTATAAGTTACATGGGGGTAACCAAAGTTGCCAAAACGTGTTTATTTCTGCTGAAAAACACGTTTTGACAACTTCTGCACACTGGGGTTAAGGGCTGACTCAGTGGACTCTTCTGAGTCAGGCAGTTACACTGCGATTCCAAGGGTTGAGAAAACGCGTTTATTTCGGGCTGAAAAACACGTTTTGAAAAGTTTGCTGTTCCTGCCCTATAAGTTACATGGGAGTGACCAAAGTTGCCAAAACGTGTTTATTTCAGCTGAAAAACACGTTTTGACAACTTCTGCTCACTGGGGTTAAGGGCTGACTCATTCGGCTCTTCTGAGCCAGGCAGTTACACTGGGATTCCAAAGGCTGAGAAACGCGTTTATTTCGGGCTGAAAAACACGTTTTGAAAAGTGTCCTGTTCTTGCTCCATAAGTTACATGGGGGTGACCAAAGTTGCCAAAACGTCTTTATTTCTGCTGAAAAACACGTTTTGACAACTTCTGCACACTGGGGTTAAGGGCTGACAAATTGGGCTCTTCTGAGCCAGGCAGTTACACTGTGATTCCAAGGGCTGAGAAAACGCATTTATTTCGGGCTGAAAAACACGTTTTGAAAAGTGTGCTGTTCCTGCCCTATAAGTTACCTGGGGGAGACCAAAGTTGCCAAAACGTGTATATTTCTGCTGAAAAACACGTTTTGACAACTTCTGCACACTGGGTTTAAGGGCTGACAAAATGGGCTCTTCTGAGCCAGGCAGTTACAGTGGGATTCCAAAAGCTGAGAAAACGCGTTTATTTCTGCTGAAAAACAAGTTTTGATAACTTCTGCTCACGGGGGTTAAGGGCTGACTCATTGGGCTGTTCTGAGCCAGGCAGTTACACTGTGATTCCATGGGCTGAGAAAAAGCGTTTATTTCGGGCAGAAAAACACGTTTTGAAAAGTGGCCTGTTTCTGCCCTATAAGTTACATGGGGGTGACCAAAGTTGCCAAAACGTGTTTATTTCAGCTGAAAAATACGTTTTGACAACTTCTGCACACTGGGGTTAAGGGCTGACAAATTGGGCTCTTCTGAGCCAGGAAGTTACAGTGGGATTCCAAAAGTTGAGAAAACGTTTTTATTTCGGGCTGAAAAACACGTTTTGAAAAGTGTCCTGTTCTTGCCCCATAAGTTACATGGGGGTGACCAAAGTTGCCAAAATGTATTTATTTCTGCTGAAAAAAACCTTCTGACAACTTCTGCACACTGGGGTTAAGGGCCTACTCAGTGGGCTCTTCTGAGCCAGGCAGTTACACTGGGATTCCAAGGGCTGAGAAAACGCGTTTATTTCGGGCTGAAAAACACGTTTTGAAAAGTTTGCTTTTCCTGCCCTATAAGTTACATGGGGGTGACCAAAGTTGCCAAAACGTGTTTATTTCTGCTGAAAAACACGTTTTGACAACTTCAGCACACTGGGGTTAAGGGCTGACTTAGTGGGCTCTTCAGAGCCAAGCAGTTACACTGCGATTCCAAGGGCAGAGAAAACGCGTTTATTTCGGGCTGAAAAACACGTTTTGAAAAGTGTGCTGTTCCTGCCCTTTAAGTTACATGGGGGTGACCAAAGTTGCCAAAACGTCTTTATTTCTGCTGAAAAACACGTTTCACGAGGAATGACAGCAGCCGAAAGCTTGGGAGAAATTAGAATCGTTTATTGTGATGTGGAGATTTGGCGTTACCCGCTTGGCTGAGGGCCAACCTCCCGGCCGTCGGACGGGGAGGATAGGACCCCCTATGCGACCAATGGGGTAGCTGCAAAGGTGGAGAGGGGGTGGAGGAGGGATGCAGAAAACGAACGAGGAAGAGGAGAGAGTGACATTGGATATTTATGGAGACCGGTTGCTTACGTCAGGATTAGTGAGAATTGCGGCAGCTGTGTCGAATGAGCGCGGCTGCCTTCATTCCTCCCGAACTTTCATTAAAAACTCCATTTCACGAGGAATGACAGCAGCCGAAAGCTTGGGAGAAATTAGAATCGTTTATTGTGATGTGGAGATTTGGCGTAACCCGCTTGGCTGAGGGCCAACCTCCCCGCCGTCGGACGGGGAGGATAGGACCCCCCAAAAGAACCAAGCGGGACCCCCAGTCACCAGTGCAGAAAAACAAAAACAAAAGATTATTGGGCCCAATTCAGCTGAGGAGAGAAAGTGCCTGCTTGAGGATACCGGGGTTAGTTTTAATGTGTGCATGGTAAGCCTCAGAGGATCGACGGCCGAGTTGCTTGATGAGATACTCGGGTATGCCTTAGCGAGCGGCGGAGGATGCGGCAACTGATCCGGAGAATTGTTTAGGAGGGTATCATGATACGGCCCATCTCGTTTGCGAACAGAGGGACAGTAGGCGAAGCTCCGGCGGAGGTGCGAAGATGTGCGTAATGGGATAGAGGCTCGAAAAGGGCTTATGTAGGAACAGAGTTTGAAATAATAGATGAGAGTGGCGGATCCGAGTTGGTTGGTTTTGCTTTTCTTGAGATAGAAGGTCAGCGTCTCGGAAGATAAGATGGAGATGTTGGATAAGCAGGATTGAGAAGAAGGATCGAAGGATGTGGAATTAGCGGTAATTTCGGAGCACCTTAGGAAGATAAAGAAGGCTAACGAGAATAAAGATTCAAGAGGGCGGTCGACCCAGGGCGAGTGGTAACCTGACCTGACAACGTAGATGCAGGATTCAAGGATGTCTGAGGTAAGTGGTGCGCGTAGGTTCGGAAGTGGTTTTTTCAAGCCACTGAAAGCCTTTAAGGAGAGTAATTTGAGGGTGGATAAGGGATGGACAGATCGTGCCGAAAAGGAGTGGATGCCGCACGGGTATACTTTGGCGGTGGATGCTCGTACCTTGAGTGAGTTTCTACGATAGCGAACGAAGGACGATACGGTGAGAATGTCGAAAGAACGGAATCTTGTTCGCGGAGAGGTGGAAGGATTGAAAGCCCTTCCAGGCAGTGCAGTAAGAATTGAGAGTTCGAGGGGCGATCCCTAAGAGGATAGTTTGCTGGGCCAGCTGGAGATAGCGATGGAAAGGATGATTCAGAGGAACGCGAGTTCCGAATAGGGAGGTACTGTGCACGAGTTCAGTCTTGCATCTGGTGCCAAGTTCCTGAATTGAAAGCGAGAGAGAGAGAGTCAGCTATCTCGTTAAGGTGGCCTGGAATGTGAGCAGCTACGCGGATGAATTGATGTGTGAGAGAAATCCATTTAAGGCGGCAGAGGAATTTCATGATGGATTGGGATGAAGACCTTCCTTTGTTGATTATATGAACTACTGCATGGATGGCCGAATGGATGAGGACGGTTTTTGTTTCCAATTGTGGCCCCAAAGAGAAGCAGCAACGACAATTGGAAATATTTCTAACAAGTCCGATGACTGGTTGGTGAGAGGGATTGGAGAGAAATCAGGAGGCCAAGGGGCCGCAAACCATTGGCCTTTGTAATAGCCTCCGAAACCGACTGAGGGGGCTGCGTCTGTGAAAAGCTGGATATCCTCAGTGCCAGAGAGGAGGTCATCGTAGGAAAGAGATGCCATTCAAGTTGGCCAAGAGAAGCTGCCAAAGCCTGAGCTCGGATTTGCAGTTGGCTGAAGGGCTTACGTGGTGGTAAAGAGAGGGCACGGAAGAGGCGAGGTCGAGAAGGTAGACCGTCCTTGAGGAATGATACGCATGGCGTAATTGAGGTGGCCGAGCGGAGAGAGAAGTTCCCTCTTTGTGCGAAATTTGGCGGATGAATAGATAGAGATATACATCTGGATCTTGTCGATTTTGTCGCGAGGCAGGGAAGCGGAGAAATTGATGGAATTGAGGGTGATCCCGAGGAATTGGATTACGAGAGGGGCCAGTTGTTTTGTCCATGGCAAGGGGTACCCCTAGTTTCCTAAAAACGGAAAGAAGTGTGGTGGAGGCTCTTGCAGGTGGGGTGTGAGGAAAGTCTATGGTAAGGAAATTGTTGAGAAGGTGGATGAGAAAAGGAAGCTCATAGTTATTCGAGGGGATCCAGCCGAGAGCTTCGGCTAAGGTACCGAAAATGTTTTGGGCTACTCCTACGTCCGAAGGTAAGGCGGACTGAGAAGAATGAACCGCCGATGAACTCCGAAGAGGTGCCAGAGGTCTGGGTCAGGAGGCATAACTTTAACGGCACTGGAGATGTTGGCCTTGGCGAGCCAGGCGCCCAGACGGACCGCTATACCAATGGGATTGATGTGGTATGCAGGGAATGGGGAAGAGTCAAGTGGGCCAATCGTGAAACCATTCTCGACTTTGGATGCTAGCAAGGAATCAATGGAGTGGGGATCGGCGGTGGCAGATTGCAAATTTTTTGCAAAGACGAAGGAAGAAGGAAGTGTGCACGGGCCTGGTGAGAATCCGAAGGAAAGGCCGTCGAGTAAGATGTGGGTGGAAGAGGGGTCGGGGTGACGGAGCAGGCCGAAAGCAAGATCGGGGATGTCGATTGGGGCAGACGGAAAAGCCAGTAGTCATTTGGGAACGCTGAAGGTGGAGCGAGCATGGAAGGGCCGGCGGGGGCAGGCAGAGCGAGCATTAGCTTCGCCGCAGAAGCTGGAAATGTGAAGGAAGCGACGAAGGGGGGAGGTACGTGTAGAGGAATTGAAGATGTTGGAAATTTGTTGGCCTCTGATCATCACGATGGGGCGACCGCGAACATCTTTGGACCGGGAAGGTTTGAAGAACCTGGCGGGAGAATAGATGCTGTGGGGGAGAAGGGGCGGAGTCAGGGTTGGGCTTGCGGACAGTATCTGGGCAAAGATTTGATGAATGTGTCCAAGAGGAACAGAAGTCGCAGGAAAGAGCTTGGACACCGGTGAAAGTGCGGCAGTAAAGCTCAATGTCGAGGGCTCCCCGGTAGGTGTGCTGGTTCCATTGGAGTAGGCGGGCAGCGGCCTCGGCCAAGAACTGCTTATGGTAATCGTAGAACAGGGAGCCCTCGAAGAGGACAGATAGATCGGGGATGCTGTGCATGTAATCGTCGAGTTCCTGACGACGTTGGGGAAAGGCGGAGCACGTGATGTCGTGGAAAATGCTGAAAGCCAAGCAGAAGTCGAAAATTCAAAGGACTGAAGCAGAGTGAGGGTCAGAAGATTTGAGAGTAATGGAAATCGAGCCGCGGTCGGCTGTTCTAGGATCGGAGTTGCAAGTGGAGGAAGAGAGAAGGTGAGCTAGATTGGCGTCCGCCTCAGAATTTGCTGCCGGAGTGAAAAGGGGATGGGAGGAGGACTAAACTTTAGTGCGTTAGGAGGAGCTGGGAGAGGAACGGCTGTTCGGAGAGGAAAGTCCTTAGTAAAGGGGAGATTGGAATCCAGGGCTGAAGGCATGGGATGACGGATGCCGTGTTGGACGCCGGGGAAGGGAGAAGATGAAGAGGGAAGAAGAGCGGAAAGCAGATTGTGGTAGGAGGGGTTTGACGGATCTGGGGCCTGAAGCTCGGTGGCTTGGGATATGGAAGCTGAAGACTGTTGAGGAAATGAAGCAGGGGCGAAGGCTGCGTTAAGGACTGAGGAGGCTGCCGAGTCGTCTTGGACGCCAGGGGGTGGGGGAGGGTAAGGGCCGCCTGCTGGCTGAGCTGGGGGTCGTTTACTAGCTGGCCTTCGGGCCGTGGAGACAGCAGCGGGGGCCAAAAGAAAAGAAACCGGGGCCAAAGGCACCAAGCTGGCGGAGCTTGAGCCGTGTTGGACGCCGGAGGTAGAGACAGAGGAGAGTGCAGAAATTAGATTAAGCGGAGAAGGGGGGGGGGGGGGCGTGAGCCTGGGGCCTTAGACTCGGCAGCAAGGAGATTAGGGCAGGAGGCTGGGTGCAGTTGTTCAGCAGAGGGATGGATTGCTTGGGGGAAGAGACAGACACGGACATATCAGGACAAGACAAGACAGAAGATGCGACAGGCAGAGGCGCGGGCAGCCTCAGGGTCCTCACGTTGGGATGAGTGGCGGCAGCGCGGGTGATGTCATCAGAGGGCGCCGGGGGAAGCTGGGGAGTTGATGTTTCCTTGTGTAGACTGCGGTTAAGTACAGGGAAAACAAGCTTTTTTTTGGAAGCCTTTCTTTTAAAATGGACGCCGTGTTTTCGAGGTATCCTCTGGAGGCTTGCTACGGTCCGGTTGGAAGTCGCGAGGGATGATCCAGGAGAAGGGGGAACCGATGTGCGTGAAGCGCGGCGGCAGGGACATCCTCGAGAGAAGCGGGGGTTATTTGGAGATTTTGCCGTGGAGGAACGGGGAGGCTGGGTTTGTAATGAGAGAGGGACTACGACGGCGGAACGCAGTCTTCGGCAAGGAGTTGGATCTTGTGAGGACTGGCTGGAAGATGAGCGGCGCTGATGTGGCACGGCGGCTGAAGGAGGCGATGAGACGGAGGTGAGGGGAGCTGTGGGGGGTGGACTGGACGAGAAGGGTAAGAGAGTCTCCTGCGCTGCAAAAAGGTCTTCATCGGAGCGGCGGATTTGTAGATCCATGAGAAGGGAGCACGGATTCGAGCTAGGCGAAGACAAACCATGCAGAAAACGAACGAGGAAGAGGAGAGAGTGACATTGGATATTTATGGAGACCGGTTGCTTACGTCAGGATAAGTGAGAATTGCGGCAGCTGTGTCGAATGAGCGCGGCTGCCTTCATTCCTCCCGAACTTTCATTAAAAACTCCATTTTGACAACTTCTGCACACTGGGGTTAAGGGCTGAGAAATTGGGCTATTCTGAGCCAGGCAGTTACACTGTGATTCCAAGGGCTGAGAATACGCGTTTATTTCGGGCTGAAAAACACGTTTTGAAAAGTGTGCTGTTCCTGCCCTATAAGTTACATGGGGGAGACCAAAGCTGCCAAAACGTGTTTATTTCTGCTGAAAAACACGTTTTGAAAATTCCTGCACACTGGGGCTAAGGGTTGACTCAGTGGGCTCTTCTGAGGCAGGCAGTTACAGTGCGATTCCAAGGGCTGAGAAAATGCGTTTATTTCGGGCTCAAAAATACGTTTTGAAAAGTGTCCTTTCTTGCCCCGTAAGTTACATGGGGGTGACCAAAGTTGCCAAAACGTGTTTATTTCAGTTAAAAAACACGTTTTGACAACTTCTGCAAACTGGGGTTAAGGGCTGACAAATTGGGCTCTTCTGAGCCAGGCAGTTACACTGTGATTCCAAGGGCTGAGAAAACGCGTTTATTTCGGGCTGAAAAACACGTTTTGAAAAGTTTTCTGTTCCTGCCCTATAAGTTACATGGGGGTGACCAAAGTTGCCAAAACGTGTTTATTTCTGCGGAAAAACACGTTTTGACAACTTCTGCACACTGGGGTTAAGGGCTGACAAATTGGGCTCTTCTGAGCCAGGCAGTTACAGTGGGATTCCAAAAGCTGAAAAAACGCGTTTATTTCTGCTGAAAAACACGTTTTGATAACTTCTGCTCACGGGGGTTAAGGTCTGACTCATTGGGCTCTTCTGAGCCAGGCAGTTACACTGTGATTCTACGGGCTGAGAAAACGCGTTTATTTCGGGCTGAAAAACACGTTTTGAAAAGTGGCCTGTTTCTGCCCTATAAGTTACATGGGGGTGACCAAAGTTGCCAAAACGTGTGTATTTCAGCTGAAAAACACGTTTTGACAACTTCTGCACACTGGGGTTAAGGGCTGACAAATTGGGCTCTTCTGAGCCAGGCAGTTACAGTGGGATTCCAAAAGCTGAGAAAACGCGTTTATTTCGGGCTAAAAAACACGTTTTGAAAAGGGTCCTGTTCCTGCCCCATAAGTTACATGGGGGTGACCAAAGTTGCCAAAATGTGTTTATTTCTGCTGAAAAACATGTTTTGACAACTTCTGCACACTGGGGTTCAGGGCTGACTCAGTGGGCTCTTCTGAGCCAGGCAGTTACACTGGGATTCCAAAAGTTGAGAAAACGCTTTAATTTCGGGCTGAAAAACACGTTTTGAAAAGTGTCCTATTCCTGCCCCATAAGTTACATGGGGGTGACCAAAGTTGCCAAAATGTGTTTATTTCTGCTGAAAAACATGTTTTGACAACTTCTGCACACTGGGGTTCAGGGCTGACTCAGTGGGCTCTTCTGAGCCAGGCAGTTACACTGGGATTCCAAAAGCTGAGAAAACGCTTTAATTTCGGGCTGAAAAACACGTTTTGAAAAGTGTCCTGTTCTTGCCCCATAAGTTACATGGGGGTGACCAAAGTTGCCAAAATGTATTTATTTCTGCTGAAAAAAACCTTCTGACAACTACTGCACACTGGGGTTAAGGGCCTACTCAGTGGGCTCTTCTGAGCCAGGCAGTTACACTGGGATTCCAAAGGCTGAGAAAAGCGTTTATTTTGGGCTGAAAAACACGTTTTGAAAAGTGTCCTGTTCCTGCTCCATAAGTTACATGGGGAAGATCAAAGTTGCCAAAATGTGTTTATTTCTGCTGAAAAACACGTTCTGACAACTTCTGCACACTGGGGTTAAGGGCTGTCTCAGTGGGCTCTTCTGAGCCAGGCAGTTACACTGGGATTCCAAAGGCTGAGAAACGCGTTTATATCGGGCTGAAAAACACGTTTTGAAAAGTGTCCTGTTCTTGCTCCATAAGTTACATGGGGGTGACCAAAGTTTCCAAAACGTCTTTATTTCTGCTGAAAAACACGTCTTGACAACTTCTGCACACTGGGGTTAAGGGCTGACAAATTGGGCTCTTCTGAGCCAGGCAGTTACACTGTGATTCCAAGGGCTGAGAAAACGCGTTTATTTCGGGCTGAAAAACACGTTTTGAAAAGTTTTCTGTTCCTGCCCTATAAGTTACATGGGGGTGACCAAAGTTGCCAAAACGTGTTTATTTCTGCGGAAAAACACGTTTTGACAACTTCTGCACACTGGGGTTAAGGGCTGACTCAGTGGGCTCTTCTGAGTCAGGCAGTTACACTGCGATTCCAAGGGTTGAGAAAACGCGTTTATTTCGGGCTGAAAAACACGTTTTGAAAAGTTTGCTGTTCCTGCCCTATAAGTTACATGGGGGTGACCAAAGTTGCCAAAACGTGTTTATTTCAGCTGAAAAACACGTTTTGAAAAGTTTTCTGTTCCTGCCCTATAAGTTACATGGGGGTGACCAAAGTTGCCAAAACGTGTTTATTTCTGCTGAAAAACACGTTTTGACAACTTCTGCACACTGGGGTTAAGGGCTGACTCAGTGGACTCTTCTGAGTCAGGCAGTTACACTGCGATTCCAAGGGTTGAGAAAACGCGTTTATTTCGGGCTGAAAAACACGTTTTGAAAAGTTTGCTGTTTCTGCCCTATAAGTTACATGGGAGTGACCAAAGTTGCCAAAACGTGTTTATTTCAGCTGAAAAACACGTTTTGACAACTTCTGCACACTGGGGTTAAGGGCTGACTCATTGGGCTCTTCAGAGCCAGGCAGTTACACTGTGATTCTAAGGGCTGAGAAAACGCGTTTATTTCGTGCTGAAAAACACGTTTTGAAAAGTGTCCTGTTCTTGCCCCATAAGTTACATGGGGGTGACCAAAGTTGCCAAAATGTGTTTATTTCTGCTGAAAAACACGTTTTGATAACTTCTGCTCACTGGGGTTAAGGGCTGACTCATTGGGCTCTTCTGAGCCAGGCAGTTACACTGTGATTCTAAGGGCTGAGAAAACGCGTTTATTTCGGGCTGAAAAACACGTTTTGAAAAGTGTCCTGTTCTTGCTCCATAAGTTACATGGGGGTGACCAAAGTTGCCAAAACGTCTTTATTTCTGCTGAAAAACACGTTTTGACAACTTCTGCACACTGGGGTTAAGGGCTGACAAATTGGGCTCTTCTGAGCCAGGCAGTTACAGTGGGATTCGAAAAGCTGAGAAAACGCGTTTATTTCGGGCTGAAAAACACGTTTTGAAAAGTGTCCTGTTCCTGCCCCATAAGTTACATGGGGGTGACCAAAGTTGCCAAAATGTGTTTATTTCTGCTGAGAAAAACCTTCTGACAACTTCTGCACACTGGGGTTAAGGGCTGACAAATTGGGCTCTTCTGAGTTAGGCAGTTACACTGTGATTCCAAGGGCTGAGAAAACGCGTTTATTTCGGGCTGAAAAACACGTTTTGAAAAGTTTTCTGTTCCTGCCCTATAAGTTACATGGGGGTGACCAAAGTTGCCAAAACGTGTTTATTTCTGCTGAAAAACACGTTTTGACAACTTCAGCACACTGGGGCTAAGGGTTGACTCAGTGGGCTCTTCTGAGGCAGCCAGTTACACTGCGATTCCAAGGGCTGAGAAAACGCGTTTATTTCGGGCTGAAAAACACGTTTTGAAAAGTGTCCTGTTTCTGCCCTATAAGTTACATGGGGGTGACCAAAGTTGCCAAAACGTGTTTATTTCAGCTGAAAAACACGTTTTGACAACTTCTGCACACTGGGGTTAAGGGCTGACAAATTGGGCTCTACTGAGCCAGGCAGTTACAGTGGGATTCCAAAAGCTGAGAAAACGCGTTTATTTCTGCTGAAAAACACGTTTTGATAACTTCTGCTCACGGGGGTTAAGGGCAGACTCAGTGGGCTCTTCTGAGCCAGGCAGTTACACTGGGATTCCAAAAGCTGAGAAAACGCGTTTATTTCGGGCTGAAAAACACGTTTTGAAAAGTGTCCTGTTCTTGCCCCAGAAGTTACATGGGGGTGACCAAAGTTGCCAAAACGTCTTTATTTCTGCTGAAAAACACGTTTTGACAACTTCTGCACACTGGGGTTAAGGGCTGACTCAGTGGGCTCTTCTGAGTCAGGCAGTTACACTGCGATTCCAAGGGTTGAGAAAACGCGTTTATTTCGGGCTGAAAAACACGTTTTGAAAAGTTTGCTGTTCCTGCCCTATAAGTTACATGGGGGTGACCAAAGTTGCCAAAACGTGTTTATTTCAGCTGAAAAACACGTTTTGAAAAGTTTTCTGTTCCTGCCCTATAAGTTACATGGGGGTGACCAAAGATGCCAAAACGTGTTTATTTCTGCTGAAAAACACGTTTTGACAACTTCTGCACACTGGGGTTAAGGGCTGACTCAGTGGGTTCTTCTGAGTCAGGCAGTTACACTGCGATTCCAAGGGTTGAGAAAACGCGTTTATTTCGGGCTGAAAAACACGTTTTGAAAAGTTTGCTGTTCCTGCCCTATAAGTTACATGGGGGTGACCAAAGTTGCCAAAACGTGTTTATTTCAGCTGAAAAACACGTTTTGACAACTTCTGCACACTGGGGTTAAGGGCTGACAAATTGGTCTCTTCAGAGCCAGGCAGTTACAGTGGGATTCCAAAAGCTGAAAAAACGCATTTATTTCTGCTGAAAAACACGTTTTGATAACTTCTGCTCACTGGGGTTAAGAGCTGACTCATTGGGCTCTTCTGAGCCAGGCAGTTACACTGTGATTCTAAGGGCTGAGAAAACGCGTTTATTTCGGGCTGAAAAACACGTTTTGAAAAGTGGCCTGTTTCTGCCCTATAAGTTACATGGGGGTGACCAAAGTTGCCAAAACGTGTTTATTTCAGCTGAAAAACACGTTTTGACAACTTCTGCACACTGGGGTTAAGGGCTGACAAATTGGGCTCTACTGAGCCAGGCAGTTACAGTGGGATTCCAAAAGCTGAGAAAACGCGTTTATTTCTGCTGAAAAACAAGTTTTGATAACTTCTGCTCACGGGGGTTAAGGGCAGACTCAGTGGGCTCTTCTGAGCCAGGCAGTTACACTAGGATTCCAAAAGCTGAGAAAACGCTTTTATTTCGGGCTGATAAACACGTTTTGAAAAGTGTCCTGTTCTTGCCCCATAAGTTACATGGGGGTGACCAAAGTTGCCAAAACGTCTTTATTTCTGCTGAAAAACACGTTTTGACAACTTCTGCACACTGGGGTTAAAGGCTGACTCAGTGGGCTCTTCTGAGTCAGGCAGTTACACTGCGATTCCAAGGGTTGAGAAAACGCGTTTATTTCGGGCTGAAAAACACGTTTTGAAAAGTTTGCTGTTCCTGCCCTATAAGTTACATGGGGGTGACCAAAGTTGCCAAAACGTGTTTATTTCAGCTGAAAAACACGTTTTGAAAAGTGTCCTGTTCTTGCCCCATAAGTTACATGGGGGTGACCAAAGTTGCCAAAATGTGTTTATTTCTGCTGAAAAAAACCTTCTGACAACTTCTGCACACTGGGGTTAAGGGCCTACTCAGTGGGCTCTTCTGAGCCAGGCAGTTACACTGGGATTCCAAAGGCTGAGAAACGCGTTTATTTCGGGCTGAAAAACACGTTTTGAAAAGTGTCCTGTTCTTGCTCCATAAGTTACATGGGGGTGACCAAAGTTGCCAAAACGTCTTTTTTTCTGCTGAAAAACACGTTTTGATAACTTCTGCTCACTGGGTTTAAGGGCTGACTCATTGGGCTCTTCTGAGCCAGGCAGTTACACTGTGATTCTAAGGGCTGAGAAAACGCGTTTATTTCGGGCTGAAAAACACGTTTTGAAAAGTGGCCTGTTTCTGCCCTATAAGTTACATTGGGGTGACCAAAGTTGCCAAAACGTGTGTATTTCAGCTGAAAACCACGTTTTGACAACTTCTGCACACTGGGGTTAAGGGCTGACAAATTGGGCTCTTCTGAGCCAGGCAGTTACAGTGGGATTCCAAAAGCTGAGAAAACACGTTTATTTCGGGCTGAAAAACACGTTTTGAAAAGTGTCCTGTTCCTGCCCCATAAGTTACATGGGGGTGACCAAAGTTGCCAAAATGTGTTTATTTCTGCTGAAAAAAACCTTCTGACAACTTCTGCACACTGGGGTTAAGGGCCTACTCAGTGGGCTCTTCTGAGCCAGGCAGTTACACTGGGATTCCAAGGGCTGAGAAAACGCGTTTATTTCGGGCTGAAAAACACGTTTTGAAAAGTGTCCTGTTCCTGCCCTATAAGTTACATGGGGGTGACCAAAGTTGCCAAAATGTGTTTATTTCTGCTGAAAAACACGTTTTGACAACTTCTGCACACTGGGGTTAAGGCTGACAAATTGGGCTCTTCTGAGCCAGGCAGTTACACTGTGATTCCAAGGGCTGAGAAAACGCGTTTATTTCGGGATGAAAAACACGTTTTGAAAAGTTTTCTGTTCCTGCCCTATAAGTTACATGGGGGTGACCAAAGTTGCCAAAACGTGTTTATTTCTGCTGAAAAACACGTTTTGACAACTTCAGCACACTGGGGTTAAGGGCTGAGAAATTGGGCTATTCTGAGCCAGGCAGTTACACTGTGATTCCAAGGGCTGAGAATACGCGTTTATTTCGGGCTGAAAAACACGTTTTGAAAAGTGTGCTGTTCCTGCCCTATAAGTTACATGGGGGAGATCAAAGCTGCCAAAACGTGTTTATTTCTGCTGAAAAACACGTTTTGACAATTTCTGCACACTGGGGCTAAGGGTTGACTCAGTGTGCTCTTCTGAGGCAGCCAGTTACACTGCGATTCCAAGGGCTGAGAAAACGCGTTTATTTCTGGCTGAAAAACACGTTTTGAAAAGTGTGCTGTTTCTGCCCTATAAGTTACATGGGGGTGACCAAAGTTGCCAAAACGTGTTTATTTCAGCTGAAAAACACGTTTTGACAACTTCTGCACACTGGGGTTAAGGGCTGACAAACTTGGCTCTACTGAGCCAGGCAGTTACAGTGGGATTCCAAAAGCTGAGAAAACGCGTTTATTTCTGCTGAAAAACACGTTTTGATAACTTCTGCTCACGGGGGTTAAGGGCTGACAAACTGGGCTCTTCTGAGCCAGGTAGTTACACTGGGATTCCAAAAGCTGAGAAAACGCTTTTATTTCGGGCTGAAAAACACGTTTTGAAAAGTGTCCTGTTCATGCCCCATAAGTTACATGGGGGTGACCAAAGTTGCCAAAATGTGTTTATTTCTGCTGAAAAAAACCTTTTGACAACTTCTGCACACTGGGGTTAAGGGCCTACTCAGTGGGCTCTTCTGAGCCAGGCAGCTACACTGGGATTCCAAAGGCTGAGAAACGCGTTTATTTCGGGCTGAAAAACACGTTTTGAAAAGTGTCCTGTTCTTGCTCCATAAGTTACATGGGGGTGACCAAAGTTGCCAAAACGTCTTTATTTCTGCTGAAAAACACGTTTTGACAACTTCTGCACACTGGGGTTAAGGCCTGACAAATTGGGCTCTTCTGAGCCAGGCAGTTACACTGTGATTCCAAGGGCAGAGAAAACGCGTTTATTTCGGGCTGAAAAACACGTTTTGAAAAGTTTTCTGTTCCTGCCCTATAAGTTACATGGGGGTGACCAAAGTTGCCAAAACGTGTTTATTTCTGCTGAAAAACACGTTTTGACAACTTCTGCACACTGGGGTTAAGGGCTGACTCAGTGGGCTCTTCTGAGTCAGGCAGTTACACTGCGATTCCAAGGGTTGAGAAAACGCGTTTATTTCGGGATGAAAAACACGTTTTGAAAAGTTTGCTGTTCCTGCCCTATAAGTTACATGGGGGTGACCAAAGTTGCCAAAACGTGTTTATTTCAGCTGAAAAACACGTTTTGACAACTTCTGCACACTGGGTTTAAGGGCTGACAAAATGGGCTCTTCTGAGCCAGGCAGTTACAGTGGGATTCCAAAAGCATAGAAAACGCGTTTATTTCTGCTGAAAAACAAGTTTTGATAACTTCTGCTCACGGGGGTTAAGGGCTCACTCATTGGGCTGTTCTGAGCCAGGCAGTTACACTGTGATTCCATGGGCTGAGAAAAAGCGTTTATTTCGGGCAGAAAAACACGTTTTGAAAAGTGGCCTGTTTGTGCCCTATAAGTTACATGGGGGTGACCAAAGTTGCCAAAACGTGTTTATTTCAGCTGAAAAATACGTTTTGACAACTTCTGCACACTGGGGTTAAGGGCTGACAAATTGGGCTCTTCTGAGCCAGGAAGTTACAGTGGGATTCCAAAAGTTGAGAAAACGTTTTTATTTCGGGCTGAAAAACACGTTTTGAAAAGTGTCCTGTTCTTGCCCCATAAGTTACATGGGGGTGACCAAAGTTGCCAAAATGTATTTATTTCTGCTGAAAAAAACCTTCTGACAACTTCTGCACACTGGGGTTAAGGGCCTACTCAGTGGGCTCTTCTGAGCCAGGCAGTTACACTGGGATTCCAAGGGCTGAGAAAACGCGTTTATTTCGGGCTGAAAAACACGTTTTGAAAAGTTTGCTTTTCCTGCCCTATAAGTTACATGGGGGTGACCAAAGTTGCCAAAACGTGTTTATTTGTGCTGAAAAACACGTTTTGACAACTTCAGCACACTGGGGTTAAGGGCTGACTTAGTGGGCTCTTCAGAGCCAAGCAGTTACACTGCGATTCCAAGGGCAGAGAAAACGCGTTTATTTCGGGCTGAAAAACACGTTTTGAAAAGTGTGCTGTTCCTGCCCTTTAAGTTACATGGGGGTGACCAAAGTTGCCAAAACGTCTTTATTTCTGCTGAAAAACACGTTTCACGAGGAATGACAGCAGCCGAAAGCTTGGGAGAAATTAGAATCGTTTATTGTGATGTGGAGATTTGGCGTTACCCGCTTGGCTGAGGGCCAACCTCCCGGCCGTCGGACGGGGAGGATAGGACCCCCTATGCGACCAATGGGGTAGCTGCAAAGGTGGAGAGGGGGTGGAGGAGGGATGCAGAAAACGAACGAGGAAGAGGAGAGAGTGACATTGGATATTTATGGAGACCGGTTGCTTACGTCAGGATTAGTGAGAATTGCGGCAGCTGTGTCGAATGAGCGCGGCTGCCTTCATTCCTCCCGAACTTTCATTAAAAACTCCATTTCACGAGGAATGACAGCAGCCGAAAGCTTGGGAGAAATTAGAATCGTTTATTGTGATGTGGAGATTTGGCGTAACCCGCTTGGCTGAGGGCCAACCTCCCGGCCGTCGGACGGGGAGGATAGGACCCCCCAAAAGAACCAAGCGGGACCCCCAGTCACCAGTGCAGAAAAACAAAAACAAAAGATTATTGGGCCCAATTCAGCTGAGGAGAGAAAGTGCCTGCTTGAGGATTCCGGGGTTAGTTTTAATGTGTGCATGGTAAGCCTCAGAGGATCGACGGCCGAGTTGCTTGATGAGATACTCGGGTATGCCTTAGCGAGCGGCGGAGGATGCGGCAACTGATCCGGAGAATTGTTTAGGAGGGTATCATGATACGGCCCATCTCGTTTGCGAACAGAGGGACAGTAGGCGAAGCTCCGGCGGAGGTGCGAAGATGTGCGTAATGGGATAGAGGCTCGAAAAGGGCTTATGTAGGAACAGAGTTTGAAATAATAGATGAGAGTGGCGGATCCGAGTTGGTTGGTTTTGCTTTTCTTGAGATAGAAGGTCAGCGTCTCGGAAGATAAGATGGAGATGTTGGATAAGCAGGATTGAGAAGAAGGATCGAAGGATGTGGAATTAGCGGTAATTTCGGAGCACCTTAGGAAGATAAAGAAGGCTAACGAGAATAAAGATTCAAGAGGGCGGTCGACCCAGGGCGAGTGGTAACCTGACCTGACAACGTAGATGCAGGATTCAAGGATGTCTGAGGTAAGTGGTGCGCGTAGGTTCGGAAGTGGTTTTTTCAAGCCACTGAAAGCCTTTAAGGAGAGTAATTTGAGGGTGGATAAGGGATGGACAGATCGTGCCGAAAAGGAGTGGATGCCGCACGGGTATACTTTGGCGGTGGATGCTCGTACCTTGAGTGAGTTTCTACGATAGCGAACGAAGGACGATACGGTGAGAATGTCGAAAGAACGGAATCTTGTTCGCGGAGAGGTGGAAGGATTGAAAGCCCTTCCAGGCAGTGCAGTAAGAATTGAGAGTTCGAGGGGCGATCCCTAAGAGGATAGTTTGCTAGGCCAGCTGGAGATAGCGATGGAAAGGATGATTCAGAGGAACGCGAGTTCCGAATAGGGAGGTACTGTGCACGAGTTCAGTCTTGCATCTGGTGCCAAATTCCTGAATTGAAAGCGAGAGAGAGAGAGTCAGCTATCTCGTTAAGGTGGCCTGGAATGTGAGCAGCTACGCGGATGAATTGATGTGTGAGAGAAATCCATTTAAGGCGGCAGAGGAATTTCATGATGGATTGGGATGAAGACCTTCCTTTGTTGATTATATGAACTACTGCATGGATGGCCGAATGGATGAGGACGGTTTTTGTTTCCAATTGTGGCCCCAAAGAGAAGCAGCAACGACAATTGGAAATATTTCTAACAAGTCCGATGACTGGTTGGTGAGAGGGATTGGAGAGAAATCAGGAGGCCAAGGGGCCGCAAACCATTGGCCTTTGTAATAGCCTCCGAAACCGACTGAGGGGGCTGCGTCTGTGAAAAGCTGGATATCCTTAGTGCCAGAGAGGAGGTCATCGTAGGAAAGAGATGCCATTCAAGTTGGCCAAGAGAAGCTGCCAAAGCCTGAGCTCGGATTTGCAGTTGGCTGAAGGGCTTACGTGGTGGTAAAGAGAGGGCACGGAAGAGGCGAGTTCGAGAAGGTAGACCGTCCTTGAGGAATGATACGCATGGCGTAATTGAGGTGGCCGAGCGGAGAGAGAAGTTCCCTCTTTGTGCGAAATTTGGCGGATGAATAGATAGAGATATACATCTGGATCTTGTCGATTTTGTCGCGAGGCAGGGAAGCGGAGAAATTGATGGAATTGAGGGTGATCCCGAGGAATTGGATTACGAGAGGGGCCAGTTGTTTTGTCCATGGCAAGGGGTACCCCTAGTTTCCTAAAAACGGAAAGAAGTGTGGTGGAGGCTCTTGCAGGTGGGGTGTGAGGAAAGTCTATGGTAAGGAAATTGTTGAGAAGGTGGATGAGAAAAGGAAGCTCATAGTTATTCGAGGGGATCCAGCCGAGAGCTTCGGCTAAGGTACCGAAAATGTTTTGGGCTACTCCTACGTCCGAAGGTAAGGCGGACTGAGAAGAATGAACCGCCGATGAACTCCGAAGAGGTGCCAGAGGTCTGGGTCAGGAGGCATAACTTTAACGGCACTGGAGATGTTGGCCTTGGCGAGCCAGGCGCCCAGACGGACCGCTATACCAATGGGATTGATGTGGTATGCAGGGAATGGGGAAGAGTCAAGTGGGCCAATCGTGAAACCATTCTCGACTTTGGATGCTAGCAAGGAATCAATGGAGTGGGGATCGGCGGTGGCAGATTGCAAATTTTTTGCAAAGACGAAGGAAGAAGGAAGTGTGCACGGGCCTGGTGAGAATCCGAAGGAAAGGCCGTCGAGTAAGATGTGGGTGGAAGAGGGGTCGGGGTGACGGAGCAGGCCGAAAGCAAGATCGGGGATGTCGATTGGGGCAGACGGAAAAGCCAGTAGTCATTTGGGAACGCTGAAGGTGGAGCGAGCATGGAAGGGCCGGCGGGGGCAGGCAGAGCGAGCATTAGCTTCGCCGCAGAAGCTGGAAATGTGAAGGAAACGACGAAGGGGGGAGGTACGTGTAGAGGAATTGAAGATGTTGGAAATTTGTTGGCCTCTGATCATCACGATGGGGCGACCGCGAACATCTTTGGACCGGGAAGGTTTGAAGAACCTGGCGGGAGAATAGATGCTGTGGGGGAGAAGGGGCGGAGTCAGGGTTGGGCTTGCGGACAGTATCTGGGCAAAGATTTGATGAATGTGTCCAAGAGGAACAGAAGTCGCAGGAAAGAGCTTGGACACCGGTGAAAGTGCGGCAGTAAAGCTCAATGTCGAGGGCTCCCCGGTAGGTGTGCTGGTTCCATTGGAGTAGGCGGGCAGCGGCCTCGGCCAAGAACTGCTTATGGTAATCGTAGAACAGGGAGCCCTCGAAGAGGACAGATAGATCGGGGATGCTGTGCATGTAATCGTCGAGTTCCTGACGACGTTGGGGAAAGGCGGAGCACGTGATGTCGTGGAAAATGCTGAAAGCCAAGCAGAAGTCGAAAATTCAAAGGACTGAAGCAGAGTGAGGGTCAGAAGATTTGAGAGTAACGGAAATCGAGCCGCGGTCGGCTGTTCTAGGATCGGAGTTGCAAGTGGAGGAAGAGAGAAGGTGAGCTAGATTGGCGTCCGCCTCAGAATTTGCTGCCGGAGTGAAAAGGGGATGGGAGGAGGACTAAACTTTAGTGCGTTAGGAGGAGCTGGGAGAGGAACGGCTGTTCGGAGAGGAAAGTCCTTAGTAAAGGGGAGATTGGAATCCAGGGCCGAAGGCATGGGATGACGGATGCCGTGTTGGACGCCGGGGAAGGGAGAAGATGAAGAGGGAAGAAGAGCGGAAAGCAGATTGTGGTAGGAGGGGTTTGACGGATCTGGGGCCTGAAGCTCTGTGGCTTGGGATATGGAAGCTGAAGACTGTTGAGGAAATGAAGCAGGGGCGAAGGCTGCGTTAAGGACTGAGGAGGCTGCCGAGTCGTCTTGGACGCCAGGGGGTGGGGGAGGGTAAGGGCCGCCTGCTGGCTGAGCTGGGGGTCGTTTACTAGCTGGCCTTCGGGCCGTGGAGACAGCAGCGGGGGCCAAAAGAAAAGAAACCGGGGCCAAAGGCACCAAGCTGGCGGAGCTTGAGCCGTGTTGGACGCCGGAGGTAGAGACAGAGGAGAGTGCAGAAATTAGATTAAGCGGAGAAGGGGGGGGGGGGGGGCGTGAGCCTGGGGCCTTAGACTCGGCAGCAAGGAGATTAGGGCAGGAGGCTGGGTGCAGTTGTTCAGCAGAGGGATGGATTGCTTGGGGGAAGAGACAGACACGGACATATCAGGACAAGACAAGACAGAAGATGCGACAGGCAGAGGCGCGGGCAGCCTCAGGGTCCTCACGTTGGGATGAGTGGCGGCAGCGCGGGTGATGTCATCAGAGGGCGCCGGGGGAAGCTGGGGAGTTGATGTTTCCTTGTGTAGACTGCGGTTAAGTACAGGGAAAACAAGCTTTTTTTTGGAAGCCTTTCTTTTAAAATGGACGCCGTGTTTTCGAGGTATCCTCTGGAGGCTTGCTACGGTCCGGTTGGAAGTCGCGAGGGATGATCCAGGAGAAGGGGGAACCGATGTGCGTGAAGCGCGGCGGCAGGGACATCCTCGAGAGAAGCGAGGGTTATTTGGAGATTTTGCCGTGGAGGAACGGGGAGGCTGGGTTTGTAATGAGAGAGGGACTACGACGGCGGAACGCAGTCTTCGGCGAGGAGTTGGATCTTGTGAGGACTGGCTGGAAGATGAGCGGCGCTGATGTGGCACGGCGGCTAAAGGAGGCGATGAGACGGAGGTGAGGGGAGCTGTGGGGGGTGACTGGACGAGAAGGGTAAGAGAGTCTCCTGCGCTGCAAAAAGGTCTTCATCGGAGCGGCGGATTTGTAGATCCATGAGAAGGGAGCACGGATTCGAGCTAGGCGAAGACAAACCATGCAGAAAACGAACGAGGAAGAGGAAAGAGTGACATTGGATATTTATGGAGACCGTTTGCTTACGTCAGGATTAGTGAGAATTGCGGCAGCTGTGTCGAATGAGCGCGGCTGCCTTCATTCCTCCCGAACTTTCATTAAAAACTCCATTTTGACAACTTCTGCACACTGGGGTTAAGGGCTGAGAAATTGGGCTATTCTGAGCAAGGCAGTTACACTGTGATTCCAAGGGCTGAGAATACGCGTTTATTTCGGGCTGAAAAACACGTTTTGAAAAGTGTGCTGTTCCTGCCCTATAAGTTACATGGGGGAGACCAAAGCTGCCAAAACGTGTTTATTTCTGCTGAAAAACACATTTTGAAAATTCCTGCACACTGGGGCTAAGGGTTGACTCAGTGGACTCTTCTGAGGAAGGCAGTTACAGTGCGATTCCAAGGGCTGAGAAAACGCGTTTATTTCGGGCTGAAAAATACGTTTTGAAAAGTGTCCTTTTCTTGCCCCGTAAGTTACATGGGGGTGACCAAAGTTGCCAAAACGTGTTTATTTCAGCTAAAAAACACGTTTTGACAACTTCTGCACACTGGGGTTAAGGGCTGACAAATTGGGCTCTTCTGAGCCAGGCAGTTACACTGTGATTCCAAGAGCTGAGAAAACGCGTTTATTTCGGGCTGAAAAACACGTTTTGAAAAGTTTTCTGTTCCTGCCCTATAAGTTACATGGGGGTGACCAAAGTTGCCAAAACGTGTTTATTTCTGCTGAAAAACACGTTTTGACAACTTCTGCACACTGGGGTTAAGGGCTGACTCAGTGGGCTCTTCTGAGTCAGGCAGTTACACTGCGATTCCAAGGGTTGAGAAAACGCGTTTATTTCGGGCTGAAAAACACGTTTTGAAAAGTTTGCTGTTCCTGCCCTATAAGTTACATGGGGGTGACCAAAGTTGCCAAAACGTGTTTATTTCAGCTGAAAAACACGTTTTGACAACTTCTGCACACTGGGGTTAAGGGCTGACAAATTGGGCTCTTCTGAGCCAGGCAGTTACAGTGGGATTCCAAAAGCTGAAAAAACGCGTTTATTTCTGCTGAAAAACACGTTTTGATAACTTCTGCTCACGGGGGTTAAGGTCTGACTCATTGGGCTCTTCTGAGCCAGGCAGTTACACTGTGATTCTAAGGGCTGAGAAAACGGGTTTATTTCGGGCTGAAAAACACGTTTTGAAAAGTGGCCTGTTTCTGCCCTATAAGTTACATGGGGGTGACCAAAGTTGCCAAAACGTGTGTATTTCAGCTGAAAAACACGTTTTGACAACTTCTGCACACTGGGGTTAAGGGCTGACAAATTGGGCTCTTCTGAGCCAGGCAGTTACAGTGGGATTCCAAAAGCTGAGAAAACGCGTTTATTTCGGGCTAAAAAACACGTTTTGAAAAGTGTCCTGTTCCTGCCCCATAAGTTACATGGGGGTGACCAAAGTTGCCAAAATGTGTTTATTTCTGCTGAAAAACATGTTTTGACAACTTCTGCACACTGGGGTTCAGGGCTGACTCAGTGGGCTCTTCTGAGCCAGGCAGTTACACTGGGATTCCAAAAGCTGAGAAAACGCTTTAATTTCGGGCTGAAAAACACGTTTTGAAAAGTGTCCTGTTCTTGCCCCATAAGTTACATGGGGGTGACCAAAGTTGCCAAAACGTGTTTATTTCAGCTAAAAAACACGTTTTGACAACTTCTGCACACTGGGGTTAAGGGCTGACAAATTGGGCTCTTCTGAGCCAGGCTGTTACACTGTGATTCCAAGGGCTGAGAAAAAGCGTTTATTTCGGTCTGAAAAACACGTTTTGAAAAGTGTCCTGTTCCTGCCCCATAAGTTACATGGGGGTGACCAAAGTTGCCAAAATGTGTTTATTTCTGCTGAAAAACATGTTTTGACAACTTCTGCACACTGGGGTTCAGGGCTGACTCAGTGGGCTCTTCTGAGCCAGGCAGTTACACTGGGATTCCAAAAGCTGAGAAAACGCTTTAATTTCGGGCTGAAAAACACGTTTTGAAAAGTGTCCTATTCTTGCTCCATAAGTTACATGGGGATGATCAAAGTTGCCAAAATGTGTTTATTTCTGCTGAAAAACACGTTCTGACAACTTCTGCACACTGGGGTTAAGGGCTGTCTCAGTGGGCTCTTCTGAGCCAGGCAGTTACACTGGGATTCCAAAGGCTGAGAAAACGCTTTAATTTCGGGCTGAAAAACACGTTTTGAAAAGTGTCCTGTTCTTGCTCCATAAGTTACATGGGGGTGACCAAAGTTGCCAAAACGTGTTTATTTCAGCTAAAAAACACGTTTTGACAACTTCTGCACACTGGGGTTAAGGGCTGACAAATTGGGCTCTTCTGAGCCAGGCAGTTACACTGTGATTCCAAGGGCTGAGAAAACGCGTTTATTTCGGGCTGAAAAACACGTTTTGAAAAGTTTTCTGTTCCTGCCCTAGAAGTTACATGGGGGTTACCAAAGTTGCCAAAACGTGTTTATTTCTGCTGAAAAACACGTTTTGACAACTTCTGCACACTGGGGTTAAGGGCTGACTCAGTGGGCTCTTCTGAGTCAGGCAGTTACACTGCGATTCCAAGGGTTGAGAAAACGCGTTTCTTTCGGGCTGAAAAACACGTTTTGAAAAGTTTGCTGTTCCTGCCCTATAAGTTACATGGGGGTGACCAAAGTTGCCAAAACGTGTTTATTTCAGCTGAAAAACACGTTTTGAAAAGTTTTCTGTTCCTGCCCTATAAGTTACATGGGGGTGACCAAAGTTGCCAAAACGTGTTTATTTCTGCTGAAAAACACGTTTTGACAACTTCTGCACACTGGGGTTAAGGGCTGACAAATTGGGCTCTTCTGAGCCAGGCAGTTACAGTGGGATTCCAAAAGCTGAAAAAACGCGTTTATTTCTGCTGAAAAACACGTTTTGATAACTTCTGCTCACGGGGGTTAAGGGCTGACTCATTGGGCTCTTCTGAGCCAGGCAGTTACACTGGGATTCCAAAGGCTGAGAAAACGCTTTAATTTCAGGCTGAAAAACACGTTTTGAAAAGTGTCCTGTTCTTGCCCCATAAGTTACATGGGGATGATCAAAGTTGCCAAAATGTGTTTATTTCTGCTGAAAAACACGTTCTGACAACTTCTGCACACTGGGGTTAAGGGCTGACTCAGTGGGCTCTTCTGAGCCAGGCAGTTACACTGGGATTCCAAAGGCTGAGAAAACGCGTTTATTTCGGGCTGAAAAACACGTTTTGAAAAGTGTCCTGTTCCTGCCCCATAAGTTACATGGGGGTGACCAAAGTTGCCAAAATGTGTTTATTTCTGCTGAAAAACAAGTTTTGACAACTTCTGCACACTGGGGTTAAGGGCTGACTCAGTGGGCTCTTCTGAGCCAGGCAGTTACACTGGGATTCCAAAGGCTGAGAAAACGCGTTCATTTGGGGCTGAAAAACACGTTTTGAAAAGTGGCCTGTTTCTGCCCTATAAGTTACATGGGGGTGACCAAAGTTGCCAAAACGGGTTTATTTCAGCTAAAAAACACGTTTTGACAACTTCTGTACACTGGGGTTAAGGGCTGACTCAGTGGGCTCTTCTGAGCCAGGTAGTTACACTGCGATTCCAAGGACTGAGAAAATGCGTTTATTTCGGGCTGAAAAACACGTTTTGAAAAGTGGCCTGTTTCTGCCCTATAAGTTACATGGGGGTGACCAAAGTTGCCAAAACGGGTTTATTTCAGCTAAAAAACACGTTTTGACAACTTCTGCACACTGCGGTCAAGGGCTGACTCAGTGGGCTCTTCTGAGTCAAGCAGTTACACTGCGATTCCAAGGGTAGAGAAAACACGTTTATTTTGGGCTGAAAAACACGTTTTGAAAAGTGTGCTGTTCCTGCCCTATAAGTTACATGGGGGTGACCAAAGTTCCCAAAACGTGTTTACTTCTGCTGAAAAACACGTTCTGACAACTTCTGCTCACTGGGGTTAAGGGCTGTCTCAGTGGGCTCTTCTGAGCCAGGCAGTTACCCTGGGATTCCAAAGGCTGAGAAACGCGTTTATTTCGGGCTGAAAAACACGTTTTGAAAAGTGTCCTGTTCCTGCCCCATAAGTTACATGGGGGTGACCAAAGTTGCCAAAACGTGTTTATTTCAGCTGAAAAAAAAGTTTTGACAAGTTCTGCTCACTGGGGTTAAGGGCTGACTCAGTGGGCTCTTCTGAGCCAGGCAGTTACACTGCGATTCCAAAAGCTGAGAAAACGCTTTTATTTCCGGCTGAAAAACACGTTTTGAAAAGTGTGCTTTTCTTGCGCCATAAGTTACATGGGGATTATCAAAGATGCCAAAATGTGTTTATTTCTGCTGAAAAACACGTTCTGACAACTTCTGCACACTGGAGTTAAGGGCTGACTCAGTGGGCTCTTCTGAGCCAGGCAGTTACACTGGGATTCCAAAGGCTGAGAAACGCGTTTATTTCGGGCTGAAAAAAACGTTTTGAAAAGTGTGCTGTTCCTGCCCTATAAGTTACATGTGGGTGACCAAAGTTGCCAAAACGTGTTTATTTCAGCTGAAAAACACGTTTTGACAGCTTCTGCACACTGGGGTTAAGGGCTGACAAATTGGGCTCTTCTGAGCCAGGCAGTTACACTGGGATTCCAAAAGCTGAGAAAACGCTTTTATTTCGGGCTGAAAAACACGTTTTGAAAAGTGTGCTGTTTCTTCCCTATAAGTTACATGGGTGTGACCAAAGTTGCCAAAACGTGTTTATTTCTGCTGAAAAACACGTTTTGACAACTTCTGCACACTGGGGTTAAGGGCTGACTCAGTGGGCTCTTCTGAGCCAGGCAGTTACACTGGGATTCCAAAGGCTGAGAAAACGCGTTTATTTCGGGCTGAAAAAAACGTTTTGAAAAGTGTGCTGTTCTTGCCCCATAAGTTACATGGGGGTGACCAAAGTTGCCAAAACGTGTTTATTTCAGCTGAAAAACACGTTTTGACAACTTCTGCACACTGGGGTTAAGGGCTGACAAATTGGGCTCTTCTGAGCCAGGCAGTTACAGTGGGATTCAAAAAGCTGAGAAAACGCGTTTATTTCGGGCTGAAAAACACGTTTTGAAAAGTTTGCTGTTCTTGCCCCATAAGTTATATGGGTATGATCAAAGTTGCCAAAATGTGTTTATTTCTGCTAAAAAACACGTTCTGACAACTTCTGCACACTGGGGATAAGGGCTGACTCAGTGGGCTCTTCTGAGCCAGGCAGTTACACTGGGATTCCAAAGGCTGAGAAAACGCGTTTATTTCGGGCTGAAAACAACGTTTTGAAATGTGGCCTGTTTCTGCCCTATAAGTTACATGGGGGTGACCAAAGTTTCCAAAAAGTGTTTATTTCAGCTAAAAAACACGTTTTGACAACTTCTGCACACTGGGGTTAAGGGCTGACTCAGTGGGCTCTTCTGAGCCAGGCAGTTACACTGCGATTCCAAGGACTGAGAAAACGCGTTTATTTCGGGCTGAAAAACACGTTTTGAAAAGTGTGCTTTTTCTGCCCTATAAGTTACATGGGGGTGACCAAAGATGCCAAAACATGTTTATTTCTGCTAAAAAACACGTTTTGACAACTTCTGCACACTGGGGTCAAGGGCTGACTCAGTGGGCTCTTCTGAGTCAGGCAGTTACACTGCGATTCCAAGGGTTGAGAAAACGCGTTTATTTCGGGCTGAAAAACACGTTTTGAAAAGTTTGCTGTTCCTGCGCTACAAGTTACATGATGGTGACCAAAGTTGCCAAAACGTGTTTAGTTCTGCTGAAAAACACGTTTTGACAACTTCTGCACACTGGGGTTAAGGGCTGACTCAGTGGGCTCTTCTGAGCCAGGTAGTTACACTGCGATTCCAAGGACTGAGAAAATGCGTTTATTTCGGGCTGAAAAACACGTTTTGAAAAGTGTGCTGTTTCTGCCCTATAAGTTACATGGGGGTGACCAAAGTTGCCAAAACATGTTTATTTCTGCTGAAAAACACGTTTTGACAACTTCTGCACACTGCGGTCAAGGGCTGACTCAGTGGGCTCTTCTGAGTCAGGCAGTTACACTGCGATTCCAAGGGTTGAGAAAACGCGTTAATTTCGGGCTGAAAAACACGTTTTGAATAGTTTGCTGTTCCTGCGCTATAAGTTACATGGGGGTGACCAAAGTTGCCAAAACGTGTTTATTTCAGCTGAAAAACACGTTTTGACAACTTCTGCACACTGGGGTTAAGGGCTGACAAATTGGGCTCTTCTGAGCCAGGCAGTTACGGTGGGATTCCAAAAGCTGAGAAAACGCGTTTATTTCGGGCTAAAAAACACGTTTTGAAAAGTGTCCAGTTCCTGCGCCATAAGTTACATGGGGGTGACCAAAGTTGCCAAAATGTGTTTATTTCTGCTGAAAAACATGTTTTGACAACTTCTGCACACTGGGGTTCAGGGCTGACTCAGTGGGCTCTTCTGAGCCAGGCACTTACACTGGGATTCCAAAAGCTGAGAAAACGCTTTAATTTTGGGCTGAAAAACACGTTTTGAAAAGTGTCCTGTTCTTGCCCCATAAGTTACATGGGGGTGACCAAAGTTGCCAAAACGTGTTTATTTCAGCTAAAAAACACGTTTTGACAACTTCTGCACACTGGGGTTAAGGGCTGACAAATTGGGCTCTTCTGAGCCAGGCTGTTACACTGTGATTCCAAGGGCTGAGAAAAAGCGTTTATTTCGGGCTGAAAAACACGTTTTGAAAAGTGTCCTGTTCCTGCCCCATAAGTTACATGGGGGTGACCAAAGTTGCCAAAACGTGTTTATTTCAGCTAAAAAACACGTTTTCACAACTTCTGCACACTGGGGTTAAGGGCTGACAAATTGGGCTCTTCTGAGCCAGGCAGTTACACTGTGATTCCAAGGGCTGAGAAAACGCGTTTATTTCGGGCTGAAAAACACGTTTTGAAAAGTTTTCTGTTCCTGCCCTAGAAGTTACATGGGGGTTACCAAAGTTGCCAAAACGTGTTTATTTCTGCTGAAAAACACGTTTTGACAACTTCTGCACACTGGGGTTAAGGGCTGACAAATTGGGCTCTTCTGAGCCAGGCAGTTACACTGGGATTCCAAAAGCTGAGAAAACGCTTTTATTTCGGGCTGAAAAACACGTTTTGAAAAGTGTGCTGTTTCTTCCCTATAAGTTACATGGGGGTGACCAAAGTTGCCAAAACGTGTTTATTTCTGCTGAAAAACACGTTTTGACAACTTCTGCACACTGGGGTTAAGGGCTGACTCAAGGGCTCTTCTGAGCCAGGCAGTTACACTGGGATTCCAAAGGCTGAGAAAACGCGTTTATTTCGGGCTGAAAAAAACGTTTTGAAAAGTGTGCTGTTCTTGCCCCATAAGTTAAATGGGGGTGACCAAAGTTGCCAAAACGTGTTTATTTCAGCTGAAAAACACGTTTTGACAACTTCTGCACACTGGGGTTAAGGGCTGACAAATTGGGCTCTTCTGAGCCAGGCAGTTACACTGGGATTCCAAAAGCTGAGAAAACGCGTTTATTTCGGGCTGAAAAACACGTTTTGAAAAGTTTGCTGTTCTTGCCCCATAAGTTATATGGGTATGATCAAAGTTGCCAAAATGTGTTTATTTCTGCTAAAAAACACGTTCTGACAACTTCTGCACACTGGGGTTAAGGGCTGACTCAGTGGGCTCTTCTGAGCCAGGCAGTTACACTGGGATTCCAAAGGCTGAGAAAACGCGTTTATTTCGGGCTGAAAAACACGTTTTGAAAAGTGTCCTGTTCCTGCCCCATAAGTTACATGGGGGTGACCAAAGTTGCCAAAATGTGTTTATTTCTGCTGAAAAACAAGTTTTGACAACTTCTGCACACTGGAGTTAAGGGCTGACTCAGTGGGCTCTTCTGAGCCAGGCAGTTACACTGGGATTCCAAAGGCTGAGAAAACGCGTTTATTTCGGGCTGAAAACAACGTTTTGAAATGTGGCCTGTTTCTGCCCTATAAGTTACATGGGGGTGACCAAAGTTTCCAAAACGTGTTTATTTCAGCTAAAAAACACGTTTTGACAACTTCTGCACACTGGGGTTAAGGGCTGACTCAGTGGGCTCTTCTGAGCCAGGCAGTTACACTGCGATTCCAAGGACTGAGAAAACGCGTTTATTTCAGGCTGAAAAACACGTTTTGAAAAGTGTGCTTTTTCTGCCCTATAAGTTACATGGGGGTGACCAAAGTTTCCAAAACGTGTTTATTTCAGCTAAAAAACACGTTTTGACAACTTCTGCACACTGGGGTCAAGGGCTGACTCAGTGGGCTCTTCTGAGTCAGGCAGTTACACTGCGATTCCAAGGGTTGAGAAAACGCGTTTATTTCGGGCTGAAAAACACGTTTTGAAAAGTTTGCTGTTCCTGCGCTACAAGTTACATGAGGGTGACCAAAGTTGCCAAAACGTGTTTAGTTCTGCTGAAAAACACGTTTTGACAACTTCTGCACACTGGGGTTAAGGGCTGACTCAGTGGGCTCTTCTGAGCCAGGTAGTTACACTGCGATTCCAAGGACTGAGAAAATGCGTTTATTTCGGGCTGAAAAACACGTTTTGAAAAGTGTGCTGTTTCTGCCCTATAAGTTACATGGGGGTGACCAAAGTTGCCAAAACATGTTTATTTCTGCTGAAAAACACGTTTTGACAACTTCTGCACACTGCGGTCAAGGGCTGACTCAGTGGGCTCTTCTGAGTCAGGCAGTTACACTGCGATTCCAAGGGTTGAGAAAACGCGTTAATTTCGGGCTGAAAAACACGTTTTGAAAAGTTTGCTGTTCCTGCGCTATAAGTTACATGGGGGTGACCAAAGTTGCCAAAACGTGTTTATTTCTGCTGAAAAACACGTTTTGACAACTTCTGCACACTGGGGTTAAGGGCTGACTTAGTGGGCTCTTCTGAGCCAAGCAGTTACACTGCGATTCCAAGGGCAGAGAAAACGCGTTTATTTTGGGCTGAAAAACACGTTTTGAAAAGTGTGTGTTCCTGCCCTATAAGTTACATGGGGGTGACCAAAGTTGCCAAAACGTGTTTATTTCTGCTGAAAAACACGTTCTGACAACTTCTGCTCACTGGGGTTAAGGGCTGTCTCAGTGGGCTCTTCTGAGCCAGGCAGTTACCCTGGGATTCCAAAGGCTGAGAAACGCGTTTATTTCGGGCTGAAAAACACGTTTTGAAAAGTGTCCTGTTCCTGCCCCATAAGTTACATGGGGGTGACCAAAGTTGCCAAAACGTGTTTATTTCAGCTGAAAAACACGTTTTGACAAGTTCTGATCACTGGGGTTAAGGGCTGACTCAGTGGGCTCTTCTGAGCCAGGCAGTTACACTGCGATTCCAAGGACGGAGAAAACGCGTTAATTTCGGGCTGAAAAACACGTTTTGAAAAGTGTGCTTTTTCTGCCCTATAAGTTACAAAGGGGTGACCAAAGATGCCAAAACATGTTTATTTCTGCTAAAATACACGTTTTGACAACTTCTGCACACTGGGGTTAAGGGCTGACTCAGTGGGCTCTTCTGAGCCAGGCAGTTACACTGCGATTCCAAGGACTGAGAAAACGCGTTTATTTCGGGCTGAAAAACACGTTTTGAAAAGTGTGCTTTTTCTGCCCTATAAGTTACATGGGGGTGACCAAAGATGCCAAAACATGTTTTTTTCTGCTAAAAAACACGTTTTGACAACTTCTGCACACTGGGGTCAAGGGCTGACTCAGTGGGCTCTTCTGAGTCAGGCAGTTACACTGCGATTCCAAGGGTTAAGAAAACGCGTTTATTTCGGGCTGAAAAACACGTTTTGAAAAGTTTGCTGTTCCTGCGCTACAAGTTACATGGGGGTGACCAAAGTTGCCAAAACGTGTTTAGTTCTGCTGAAAAACACGTTTTGACAACTTCTGCACACTGGGGTTAAGGGATGACTCAGTGGGCTCTTCTGAGCCAGGCAGTTACACTGCGATTCCAAGGGCAGAGAAAACGCGTTTATTTCGGGCTGAAAAACACGTTTTGAAAAGTGTGCTGTTCCTGCCCTATAAGTTACATGGGGGTGACCAAAGTTGCCAAAACGTGTTTATTTCTGCTGAAAAACATGTTTTGACAACTTCTGCTCACTGGGGTTAAGGGCTGACTCATTGGGCTCTTCTGAGCCAGGCAGTTACACTGTGATTCCAAGGGCTGAGAAAACGCGTTCATTTCGGGCTGAAAAACACGTTTTGAAAAGTGGCCTGTTTCTGCCCTATAAGTTACATGGGGGTGACCAAAGTTGCCAAAACGTGTTTATTTCAGCTGAAAAACACGTTTTGACAAGTTCTGCACACTGGGGTTAAGGGCTGACTCAGTGGGCTCTTCTGAGTCAGGCAGTTACACTGTGATTCCAAGGGCTGAGAAAACGCGTTTATTTCGGGTAGAAAAACACGTTTTGAAAAGTGGCCTGTTTCTGCCCTATAAGTTACATGGGGGTGACCACAGTTGCCAAAATGTGTTTATTTCTGCTGAAAAACAAGTTTTGACAACTTCTGCACACTGGGGTTAAGGGCTGACTCAGTGGGCTCTTCTGAGCCAGGCAGTTACACTGGGATTCCAAAGGCTGAGAAAACGCGTTCATTTGGGGCTGAAAAATACGTTTTGAAAAGTGGCCTGTTTCTGCCCTATAAGTTACATGGGGGTGACCAAAGTTGCCAAAACGTGTTTATTTCAGCTAAAAAACACGTTTTGACAACTTCTGCACACTGGGGTTAAGGGCTGACTCAGTGGGCTCTTCTGAGCCAGGCAGTTACACTGCGATTCCAAGGACTGAGAAAACGCGTTAATTTCGGGCTGAAAAACACGTTTTGAAAAGTGTGCTTTTTCTGCCCTATAAGTTACATGGGGGTGACCAAAGATGCCAAAACATGTTTATTTCTGCTAAAAAACACGTTTTGACAACTTCTGCACACTGGGGTTAAGGGCTGACTCAGTGGGCTCTTCTGAGCCAGGCAGTTACACTGCGATTCCAAGGACTGAGAAAACGCGTTTATTTCGGGCTGAAAAACACGTTTTGAAAAGTGTGCTTTTTCTGCCCTATAAGTTACATGGGGGTGACCAAAGATGAAAAAACATGTTTATTTCTGCTAAAAAACACGTTTTGACAACTTCTGCACACTGGGGTCAAGGGCTGACTCAGTGGGCTCTTCTGAGTCAGGCAGTTACACTGTGATTCCAAGGGTTGAGAAAACGCGTTTATTTCGGGCTGAAAAACACGTTTTGAAAAGTGTGCTGTTCCTGCCCTATAAGTTACATGGGGGTGACCAAAGTTGCCAAAACGTGTTTATTTCTGCTGAAAAACATGTTTTGACAACTTCTGCTCACTGGGGTTAAGGGCTGACTCATTGGGCTCTTCTGAGCCTGGCAGTTACACTGTGATTCCAAGGGCTGAGAAAACGCGTTCATTTCGGGCTGAAAAACACGTTTTGAAAAGTGGCCTGTTTCTGCCCTATAAGTTACATGGGGGTGACCAAAGTTGCCAAAACGTGTTTATTTCAGCTGAAAAACACGTTTTGACAAGTTCTGCTCACTGGGGTTAAGGGCTGACTCAGTGGGCTCTTCTGAGCCAGGCATTCACACTGCGATTCCAAAAGCTGAGAAAACGCTTTTATTTCGGGCTGAAAAACACGTTTTGAAAAGTGTGCTCTCCTTGCCCCATAAGTTACATGGGGATTATCAAAGTTGCCAAAATGTGTTTATTTCTGCTGAAAAACACGTTCTGACAACTTCTGCACACTGGGGTTAAGGGCTGACTCAGTGGGCTCTTCTGAGCCAGGCAGTTACACTGGAATTCCAAAGGCTGAGAAAAGCGTTTATTTCGGGCTGAAAAACACGTTTTGAAAAGTGTGCTGTTCCTGCCCTATAAGTTACATGGGGGAGACCAAAGTTGCCAAAACGTGTTTATTTCTGCTGAAAAACACGTTTTGACAACTTCTGCACACTGGGGTCAAGGTCTGACTCAGTGGGCTCTTCTGAGTCAGGCAGTTACACTGCGATTACAAGCGTTGAGAAAACGCGTTTATTTCGGGCTGAAAAACACGTTTTGAAAAGTGTCCTGTTCCTGCCCCATAAGTTACATGGGGGTGACCAAAGTTGCCAAAACGTCTTTATTTCTGCTGAAAAACACGTTTTGACAACTTCTGCACACTGGGGTTAAGGGCTGACAAATTGGGCTCTTCTGAGCCAGGCAGTTACACTGTGATTCCAAGGGCTGAGAAAACGCGTTTATTTCGGGCTGAAAAACACGTTTTGAAAAGTGTGCTGTTCCTGCCCTATAAGTTACATGGGGGAGAACAAAGTTGCCAAAACGTGTTTATTTCTGCTGAAAAACAAGTTTTGACAATTTCTGCACACTGGGGCTAAGGGTTGACTCAGTGGTCTCTTCTGAGGCAGGCCGTTACAGTATGAATCTAAGGGCTGAGAAAACGCGTTTATTTCGGGCTGAAAAACACGTTTTGAAAAGTTTTCTGTTCCTGCCCTATAAGTTACATGGGGTGACCAAAGTTTCCAAAACGTGTTTATTTCTGCTGAAAAACATGTTTTGACAACTTCTGCTCACTGGGGTTAAGGGCTGACTCATTGGGCTCTTCTGAGCCTGGCAGTTACACTGTGATTCCAAGGGCTGAGAAAACGCGTTCATTTCGGGCTGAAAAACACGTTTTGAAAAGTGGCCTGTTTCTGCCCTATAAGTTACATGGGGGTGACCAAAGTTGCCAAAACGTGTTTATTTCAGCTGAAAAACACGTTTTGACAAGTTCTGCTCACTGGGGTTAAGGGCTGACTCAGTGGGCTCTTCTGAGCCAGGCATTCACACTGCGATTCCAAAAGCTGAGAAAACGCTTTTATTTCGGGCTGAAAAACACGTTTTGAAAAGTGTGCTCTCCTTGCCCCATAAGTTACATGGGGATTATCAAAGTTGCCAAAATGTGTTTATTTCTGCTGAAAAACACGTTCTGACAACTTCTGCACACTGGGGTTAAGGGCTGACTCAGTGGGCTCTTCTGAGTCAGGCAGTTACACTGTGATTCCAAGGGCTGAGAAAACGCGTTTATTTCGGGTAGAAAAACACGTTTTGAAAAGTGGCCTGTTTCTGCCCTATAAGTTACATGGGGGTGACCACAGTTGCCAAAACGTGTTTATTTCTGCTGAAAAACACGTTTTGACAACTTCTGCTCACTGGGGTTAAGTGCTGACTCATTGGGCTCTTCTGAGCCAGGCAGTTACACTGTGATTCCAAGGGCTGAGAAAACGCGTTTATTTCGGGCTGAAAAACACGTTTTGAAAAGTGTGCTGTTTCTGCCCTATAAGTTACATGGGGGTGACCAAAGTTGCCAAAACGTATTTATTTCTGCTGAAAAACACGTTTTGACAACTTCTGCACACTGGGGTTAAGGGCTGACTCAAGGGCTCTTATGAGCCAGGCAGTTACACTGGGATTCCAAAGGCTGAGAAAACGCGTTTATTTCGGGCTGAAAAAAACGTTTTGAAAAGTGTCCTGTTCTTGCCCCATAAGTTACATGGGGATGACCAAAGTTGCCAAAACGTGTTTATTTCAGCTGAAAAACACGTTTTGACAACTTCTGCACACTGGGGTTAAGGGCTGACAAATTGGGCTCTTCTGAGCCAGGCAGTTACACTGGGATTCCAAAAGCTGAGAAAACGCTTTTATTTTGGGCTGAAAAACACGTTTTGAAAAGTGTCCTGTTCTTGCCCCATAAGTTACATGGGGATGACCAAAGTTGCCAAAACGTGTTTATTTCAGCTGAAAAACACGTTTTGACAACTTCTGCACACTGGGGTTAAGGGCTGACAAATTGGGCTCTTCTGAGCCAGGCAGTTACACTGTGATTCCAAGGGCTGAGAAAACGCGTTTATTTCGGGCTGAAAAACACGTTTTGAAAAGTTTGCTGTTCCTGCGCTATAAGTTACAGGGGGGTGACCAAAGTTGCCAAAACGTGTTTATTTCTGCTGAAAAACACGTTTTGACTACTTCTGCACACTGGGGTTGAGGGCTGACTCAGTGGGCTCTGCTGAGCCAGGCAGTTACACTGCGATTCCAAGGGCAGAGAAAATGCGTTTATTTCGGCCTGAAAAACACGTTTTGAAAAGTGTGCTGTTCCTGCCCTATAAGTTACATGGGGGTGACCAAAGTTGCCAAAACGTGTTTATTTCTGCTGAAAAACATGTTTGACAACTTCTGCTCACTGGGGTTAAGGGCTGACTCATTGGGCTCTTCTGAGCCAGGCAGTTACACTGTGATTCCAAGGGCTGAGAAAACGCGTTCATTTCGGGCTGAAAAACACGTTTTGAAAAGTGGCCTGTTTCTGCCCTATAAGTTACATGGGGGTGACCAAAGTTGCCAAAACGTGTTTATTTCAGCTGAAAAACACGTTTTGACAAGTTCTGATCACTGGGGTTAAGGGCTGACTCAGTGGGCTCTTCTGAGCCAGGCAGTTACACTGCGATTCCAAGGACTGAGAAAACGCGTTAATTTCGGGCTGAAAAACACGTTTTGAAAAGTGTGCTTTTTCTGCCCTATAAGTTACAAAGGGGTGACCAAAGATGCCAAAACATGTTTATTTCTGCTAAAATACACGTTTTGACAACTTCTGCACACTGGGGTTAAGGGCTGACTCAGTGGGCTCTTCTGAGCCAGGCAGTTACACTGCGATTCCAAGGACTGAGAAAACGCGTTTATTTCGGGCTGAAAAACACGTTTTGAAAAGTGTGCTTTTTCTGCCCTATAAGTTACATGGGGGTGACCAAAGATGCCAAAACATGTTTTTTTCTGCTAAAAAACACGTTTTGACAACTTCTGCACACTGGGGTCAAGGGCTGACTCAGTGGGCTCTTCTGAGTCAGGCAGTTACACTGCGATTCCAAGGGTTAAGAAAACGCGTTTATTTCGGGCTGAAAAACACGTTTTGAAAAGTTTGCTGTTCCTGCGCTACAAGTTACATGGGGGTGACCAAAGTTGCCAAAACGTGTTTAGTTCTGCTGAAAAACACGTTTTGACAACTTCTGCACACTGGGGTTAAGGGATGACTCAGTGGGCTCTTCTGAGCCAGGCAGTTACACTGCGATTCCAAGGGCAGAGAAAACGCGTTTATTTCGGGCTGAAAAACACGTTTTGAAAAGTGTGCTGTTCCTGCCCTATAAGTTACATGGGGGTGACCAAAGTTGCCAAAACGTGTTTATTTCTGCTGAAAAACATGTTTTGACAACTTCTGCTCACTGGGGTTAAGGGCTGACTCATTGGGCTCTTCTGAGCCAGGCAGTTACACTGTGATTCCAAGGGCTGAGAAAACGCGTTCATTTCGGGCTGAAAAACACGTTTTGAAAAGTGGCCTGTTTCTGCCCTATAAGTTACATGGGGGTGACCAAAGTTGCCAAAACGTGTTTATTTCAGCTGAAAAACACGTTTTGACAAGTTCTGCACACTGGGGTTAAGGGCTGACTCAGTGGGCTCTTCTGAGTCAGGCAGTTACACTGTGATTCCAAGGGCTGAGAAAACGCGTTTATTTCGGGTAGAAAAACACGTTTTGAAAAGTGGCCTGTTTCTGCCCTATAAGTTACATGGGGGTGACCACAGTTGCCAAAATGTGTTTATTTCTGCTGAAAAACAAGTTTTGACAACTTCTGCACACTGGGGTTAAGGGCTGACTCAGTGGGCTCTTCTGAGCCAGGCAGTTACACTGGGATTCCAAAGGCTGAGAAAACGCGTTCATTTGGGGCTGAAAAATACGTTTTGAAAAGTGGCCTGTTTCTGCCCTATAAGTTACATGGGGGTGACCAAAGTTGCCAAAACGTGTTTATTTCAGCTAAAAAACACGTTTTGACAACTTCTGCACACTGGGGTTAAGGGCTGACTCAGTGGGCTCTTCTGAGCCAGGCAGTTACACTGCGATTCCAAGGACTGAGAAAACGCGTTAATTTCGGGCTGAAAAACACGTTTTGAAAAGTGTGCTTTTTCTGCCCTATAAGTTACATGGGGGTGACCAAAGATGCCAAAACATGTTTATTTCTGCTAAAAAACACGTTTTGACAACTTCTGCACACTGGGGTTAAGGGCTGACTCAGTGGGCTCTTCTGAGCCAGGCAGTTACACTGCGATTCCAAGGACTGAGAAAACGCGTTTATTTCGGGCTGAAAAACACGTTTTGAAAAGTGTGCTTTTTCTGCCCTATAAGTTACATGGGGGTGACCAAAGATGAAAAAACATGTTTATTTCTGCTAAAAAACACGTTTTGACAACTTCTGCACACTGGGGTCAAGGGCTGACTCAGTGGGCTCTTCTGAGTCAGGCAGTTACACTGTGATTCCAAGGGTTGAGAAAACGCGTTTATTTCGGGCTGAAAAACACGTTTTGAAAAGTGTGCTGTTCCTGCCCTATAAGTTACATGGGGGTGACCAAAGTTGCCAAAACGTGTTTATTTCTGCTGAAAAACATGTTTTGACAACTTCTGCTCACTGGGGTTAAGGGCTGACTCATTGGGCTCTTCTGAGCCTGGCAGTTACACTGTGATTCCAAGGGCTGAGAAAACGCGTTCATTTCGGGCTGAAAAACACGTTTTGAAAAGTGGCCTGTTTCTGCCCTATAAGTTACATGGGGGTGACCAAAGTTGCCAAAACGTGTTTATTTCAGCTGAAAAACACGTTTTGACAAGTTCTGCTCACTGGGGTTAAGGGCTGACTCAGTGGGCTCTTCTGAGCCAGGCATTCACACTGCGATTCCAAAAGCTGAGAAAACGCTTTTATTTCGGGCTGAAAAACACGTTTTGAAAAGTGTGCTCTCCTTGCCCCATAAGTTACATGGGGATTATCAAAGTTGCCAAAATGTGTTTATTTCTGCTGAAAAACACGTTCTGACAACTTCTGCACACTGGGGTTAAGGGCTGACTCAGTGGGCTCTTCTGAGTCAGGCAGTTACACTGTGAATCCAAGGGCTGAGAAAACGCGTTTATTTCGGGTAGAAAAACACGTTTTGAAAAGTGGCCTGTTTCTGCCCTATAAGTTACATGGGGGTGACCACAGTTGCCAAAACGTGTTTATTTCTGCTGAAAAACACGTTTTGACAACTTCTGCTCACTGGGGTTAAGTGCTGACTCATTGGGCTCTTCTGAGCCAGGCAGTTACACTGTGATTCCAAGGGCTGAGAAAACGCGTTTATTTCGGGCTGAAAAACACATTTTGAAAAGTGTCCTGTTCCTGCCCCATAAATTACATGGGGGTGACCAAAGTTGCCAAAACGTGTTTATTTCAGCTGAAAAACACGTTTTGACAAGTTCTGCTCACTGGGGTTAAGGGCTGACTCAGTGGGCTCTTCTGAGACAGGCAGTTACACTGCGATTCCAAGGGCTGAGAAAACACGTTTATTTCGGCTGAAAAACACGTTTTGAAAAGTGGCCTGTTTCTGCCCTATAAGTTACATGGGGGTGACCAAAGTTGCCAAAACGTGTTTATTTCAGCTGAAAAACACGTTTTGACAAGTTCTGCACACTGGGGTTAAGGGCTGACTCAGTGGGCTCTTCTGAGTCAGGCAGTTACACTGTGATTCCAAGGGCTGAGAAAACGCGTTTATTTCGGGTAGAAAAACACGTTTTGAAAAGTGGCCTGTTTCTGCCCTATAAGTTACATGGGGGTGACCACAGTTGCCAAAACGTGTTTATTTCTGCTGAAAAACACGTTTTGACAACTTCTGCACACTGGAGTTAAGGGCTGACTCAGTGGGCTCTTCTGAGCCAGGCAGTTACACTGGGATTCCAAAGGCTGAGAAAACGCGTTTATTTCGGGCTGAAAAACACGTTTTGAAAAGTGTCCTGTTCCTGCCCCATAAGTTACATGGGGGTGACCAAAGTTGCCAAAATGTGTTTATTTCTGCTGAAAAACAAGTTTTGACAACTTCTGCACACTGGGGTTAAGGGCTGACTCAGTGGGCTCTTCTGAGCCAGGCAGTTACACTGGGATTCCAAAGGCTGAGAAAACGCGTTCATTTGGGGCTGAAAAATACGTTTTGAAAAGTGGCCTGTTTCTGCCCTATAAGTTACATGGGGGTGACCAAAGTTGCCAAAACGTGTTTATTTCAGCTAAAAAACACGTTTTGACAACTTCTGCACACTGGGGTTAAGGGCTGACTCAGTGGGCTCTTCTGAGCCAGGCAGTTACACTGCGATTCCAAGGACTGAGAAAACGCGTTAATTTCGGGCTGAAAAACACGTTTTGAAAAGTGTGCTTTTTCTGCCCTATAAGTTACATGGGGGTGACCAAAGATGCCAAAACATGTTTATTTCTGCTAAAAAACACGTTTTGACAACTTCTGCACACTGGGGTTAAGGGCTGACTCAGTGGGCTCTTCTGAGCCAGGCAGTTACACTGCGATTCCAAGGACTGAGAAAACGCGTTTATTTCGGGCTGAAAAACACGTTTTGAAAAGTGTGCTTTTTCTGCCCTATAAGTTACATGGGGGTGACCAAAGATGAAAAAACATGTTTATTTCTGCTAAAAAACACGTTTTGACAACTTCTGCACACTGGGGTCAAGGGCTGACTCAGTGGGCTCTTCTGAGTCAGGCAGTTACACTGCGATTCCAAGGGTTGAGAAAACGCGTTTATTTCGGGCTGAAAAACACGTTTTGAAAAGTGTGCTGTTCCTGCCCTATAAGTTACATGGGGGTGACCAAAGTTGCCAAAACGTGTTTATTTCTGCTGAAAAACATGTTTTGACAACTTCTGCTCACTGGGGTTAAGGGCTGACTCATTGGGCTCTTCTGAGCCTGGCAGTTACACTGTGATTCCAAGGGCTGAGAAAACGCGTTCATTTCGGGCTGAAAAACACGTTTTGAAAAGTGGCCTGTTTCTGCCCTATAAGTTACATGGGGGTGACCAAAGTTGCCAAAACGTGTTAATTTCAGCTGAAAAACACGTTTTGACAAGTTCTGCTCACTGGGGTTAAGGGCTGACTCAGTGGGCTCTTCTGAGCCAGGCATTCACACTGCGATTCCAAAAGCTGAGAAAACGCTTTTATTTCGGGCTGAAAAACACGTTTTGAAAAGTGTGCTCTCCTTGCCCCATAAGTTACATGGGGATTATCAAAGTTGCCAAAATGTGTTTATTTCTGCTGAAAAACACGTTCTGACAACTTCTGCACACTGGGGTTAAGGGCTGACTCAGTGGGCTCTTCTGAGTCAGGCAGTTACACTGTGAATCCAAGGGCTGAGAAAACGCGTTTATTTCGGGTAGAAAAACACGTTTTGAAAAGTGGCCTGTTTCTGCCCTATAAGTTACATGGGGGTGACCACAGTTGCCAAAACGTGTTTATTTCTGCTGAAAAACACGTTTTGACAACTTCTGCTCACTGGGGTTAAGTGCTGACTCATTGGGCTCTTCTGAGCCAGGCAGTTACACTGCGATTCCAAGGGCTGAGAAAACACGTTTATTTCGGCTGAAAAACACGTTTTGAAAAGTGGCCTGTTTCTGCCCTATAAGTTACATGGGGGTGACCAAAGTTGCCAAAACGTGTTTATTTCAGCTGAAAAACACGTTTTGACAAGTTCTGCACACTGGGGTTAAGGGCTGACTCAGTGGGCTCTTCTGAGTCAGGCAGTTACACTGTGATTCCAAGGGCTGAGAAAACGCGTTTATTTCGGGTAGAAAAACACGTTTTGAAAAGTGGCCTGTTTCTGCCCTATAAGTTACATGGGGGTGACCACAGTTGCCAAAACGTGTTTATTTCTGCTGAAAAACACGTTTTGACAACTTCTGCACACTGGAGTTAAGGGCTGACTCAGTGGGCTCTTCTGAGCCAGGCAGTTACACTGGGATTCCAAAGGCTGAGAAAACGCGTTTATTTCGGGCTGAAAAACACGTTTTGAAAAGTGTCCTGTTCCTGCCCCATAAGTTACATGGGGGTGACCAAAGTTGCCAAAATGTGTTTATTTCTGCTGAAAAACAAGTTTTGACAACTTCTGCACACTGGGGTTAAGGGCTGACTCAGTGGGCTCTTCTGAGCCAGGCAGTTACACTGGGATTCCAAAGGCTGAGAAAACGCGTTCATTTGGGGCTGAAAAATACGTTTTGAAAAGTGGCCTGTTTCTGCCCTATAAGTTACATGGGGGTGACCAAAGTTGCCAAAACGTGTTTATTTCAGCTAAAAAACACGTTTTGACAACTTCTGCACACTGGGGTTAAGGGCTGACTCAGTGGGCTCTTCTGAGCCAGGCAGTTACACTGCGATTCCAAGGACTGAGAAAACGCGTTAATTTCGGGCTGAAAAACACGTTTTGAAAAGTGTGCTTTTTCTGCCCTATAAGTTACATGGGGGTGACCAAAGATGCCAAAACATGTTTATTTCTGCTAAAAAACACGTTTTGACAACTTCTGCACACTGGGGTTAAGGGCTGACTCAGTGGGCTCTTCTGAGCCAGGCAGTTACACTGCGATTCCAAGGACTGAGAAAACGCGTTTATTTCGGGCTGAAAAACACGTTTTGAAAAGTGTGCTTTTTCTGCCCTATAAGTTACATGGGGGTGACCAAAGATGAAAAAACATGTTTATTTCTGCTAAAAAACACGTTTTGACAACTTCTGCACACTGGGGTCAAGGGCTGACTCAGTGGGCTCTTCTGAGTCAGGCAGTTACACTGCGATTCCAAGGGTTGAGAAAACGCGTTTATTTCGGGCTGAAAAACACGTTTTGAAAAGTGTGCTGTTCCTGCCCTATAAGTTACATGGGGGTGACCAAAGTTGCCAAAACGTGTTTATTTCTGCTGAAAAACATGTTTTGACAACTTCTGCTCACTGGGGTTAAGGGCTGACTCATTGGGCTCTTCATAGCCTGGCAGTTACACTGTGATTCCAAGGGCTGAGAAAACGCGTTCATTTCGGGCTGAAAAACACGTTTTGAAAAGTGGCCTGTTTCTGCCCTATAAGTTACATGGGGGTGACCAAAGTTGCCAAAACGTGTTAATTTCAGCTGAAAAACACGTTTTGACAAGTTCTGCTCACTGGGGTTAAGGGCTGACTCAGTGGGCTCTTCTGAGCCAGGCATTCACACTGCGATTCCAAAAGCTGAGAAAACGCTTTTATTTCGGGCTGAAAAACACGTTTTGAAAAGTGTGCTCTCCTTGCCCCATAAGTTACATGGGGATTATCAAAGTTGCCAAAATGTGTTTATTTCTGCTGAAAAACACGTTCTGACAACTTCTGCACACTGGGGTTAAGGGCTGACTCAGTGGGCTCTTCTGAGTCAGGCAGTTACACTGTGAATCCAAGGGCTGAGAAAACGCGTTTATTTCGGGTAGAAAAACACGTTTTGAAAAGTGGCCTGTTTCTGCCCTATAAGTTACATGGGGGTGACCACAGTTGCCAAAACGTGTTTATTTCTGCTGAAAAACACGTTTTGACAACTTCTGCTCACTGGGGTTAAGTGCTGACTCATTGGGCTCTTCTGAGCCAGGCAGTTACACTGTGATTCCAAGGGCTGAGAAAACGCGTTTATTTCGGGCTGAAAAACACATTTTGAAAAGTGGCCTGTTTCTGCCCTATTAGTTACATGGGGGTGACCAAAGTTGCCAAAACGTGTTTATTTCAGCTAAAAAACACGTTTTGACAACTTCTGCACACTGGGGTTAAGGGCTGACTCAGTGGGCTCTTCTGAGCCAGGCAGTTACACTGCGATTCCAAGGACTGAGAAAACGCGTTAATTTCGGGCTGAAAAACACGTTTTGAAAAGTGTGCTTTTTCTGCCCTATAAGTTACAAAGGGGTGACCAAAGATGCCAAAACATGTTTATTTCTGCTAAAATACACGTTTTGACAACTTCTGCACACTGGGGTTAAGGGCTGACTCAGTGGGCTCTTCTGAGCCAGGCAGTTACACTGCGATTCCAAGGACTGAGAAAACGCGTTTATTTCGGGCTGAAAAACACGTTTTGAAAAGTGTGCTTTTTCTGCCCTATAAGTTACATGGGGGTGACCAAAGATGCCAAAACATGTTTTTTTCTGCTAAAAAACACGTTTTGACAACTTCTGCACACTGGGGTCAAGGGCTGACTCAGTGGGCTCTTCTGAGTCAGGCAGTTACACTGCGATTCCAAGGGTTAAGAAAACGCGTTTATTTCGGGCTGAAAAACACGTTTTGAAAAGTTTGCTGTTCCTGCGCTACAAGTTACATGGGGGTGACCAAAGTTGCCAAAACGTGTTTAGTTCTGCTGAAAAACACGTTTTGACAACTTCTGCACACTGGGGTTAAGGGATGACTCAGTGGGCTCTTCTGAGCCAGGCAGTTACACTGCGATTCCAAGGGCAGAGAAAACGCGTTTATTTCGGGCTGAAAAACACGTTTTGAAAAGTGTGCTGTTCCTGCCCTATAAGTTACATGGGGGTGACCAAAGTTGCCAAAACGTGTTTATTTCTGCTGAAAAACATGTTTTGACAACTTCTGCTCACTGGGGTTAAGGGCTGACTCATTGGGCTCTTCTGAGCCAGGCAGTTACACTGTGATTCCAAGGGCTGAGAAAACGCGTTCATTTCGGGCTGAAAAACACGTTTTGAAAAGTGGCCTGTTTCTGCCCTATAAGTTACATGGGGGTGACCAAAGTTGCCAAAACGTGTTTATTTCAGCTGAAAAACACGTTTTGACAAGTTCTGCACACTGGGGTTAAGGGCTGACTCAGTGGGCTCTTCTGAGTCAGGCAGTTACACTGTGATTCCAAGGGCTGAGAAAACGCGTTTATTTCGGGTAGAAAAACACGTTTTGAAAAGTGGCCTGTTTCTGCCCTATAAGTTACATGGGGGTGACCACAGTTGCCAAAACGTGTTTATTTCTGCTGAAAAACACGTTTTGACAACTTCTGCACACTGGAGTTAAGGGCTGACTCAGTGGGCTCTTCTGAGCCAGGCAGTTACACTGGGATTCCAAAGGCTGAGAAAACGCGTTTATTTCGGGCTGAAAAACACGTTTTGAAAAGTGTCCTGTTCCTGCCCCATAAGTTACATGGGGGTGACCAAAGTTGCCAAAATGTGTTTATTTCTGCTGAAAAACAAGTTTTGACAACTTCTGCACACTGGGGTTAAGGGCTGACTCAGTGGGCTCTTCTGAGCCAGGCAGTTACACTGGGATTCCAAAGGCTGAGAAAACGCGTTCATTTGGGGCTGAAAAATACGTTTTGAAAAGTGGCCTGTTTCTGCCCTATAAGTTACATGGGGGTGACCAAAGTTGCCAAAACGTGTTTATTTCAGCTAAAAAACACGTTTTGACAACTTCTGCACACTGGGGTTAAGGGCTGACTCAGTGGGCTCTTCTGAGCCAGGCAGTTACACTGCGATTCCAAGGACTGAGAAAACGCGTTAATTTCGGGCTGAAAAACACGTTTTGAAAAGTGTGCTTTTTCTGCCCTATAAGTTACATGGGGGTGACCAAAGATGCCAAAACATGTTTATTTCTGCTAAAAAACACGTTTTGACAACTTCTGCACACTGGGGTTAAGGGCTGACTCAGTGGGCTCTTCTGAGCCAGGCAGTTACACTGCGATTCCAAGGACTGAGAAAACGCGTTTATTTCGGGCTGAAAAACACGTTTTGAAAAGTGTGCTTTTTCTGCCCTATAAGTTACATGGGGGTGACCAAAGATGAAAAAACATGTTTATTTCTGCTAAAAAACACGTTTTGACAACTTCTGCACACTGGGGTCAAGGGCTGACTCAGTGGGCTCTTCTGAGTCAGGCAGTTACACTGCGATTCCAAGGGTTGAGAAAACGCGTTTATTTCGGGCTGAAAAACACGTTTTGAAAAGTGTGCTGTTCCTGCCCTATAAGTTACATGGGGGTGACCAAAGTTGCCAAAACGTGTTTATTTCTGCTGAAAAACATGTTTTGACAACTTCTGCTCACTGGGGTTAAGGGCTGACTCATTGGGCTCTTCTGAGCCTGGCAGTTACACTGTGATTCCAAGGGCTGAGAAAACGCGTTCATTTCGGGCTGAAAAACACGTTTTGAAAAGTGGCCTGTTTCTGCCCTATAAGTTACATGGGGGTGACCAAAGTTGCCAAAACGTGTTTATTTCAGCTGAAAAACACGTTTTGACAAGTTCTGCTCACTGGGGTTAAGGGCTGACTCAGTGGGCTCTTCTGAGCCAGGCATTCACACTGCGATTCCAAAAGCTGAGAAAACGCTTTTCTTTCGGGCTGAAAAACACGTTTTGAAAAGTGTGCTCTCCTTGCCCCATAAGTTACATGGGGATTATCAAAGTTGCCAAAATGTGTTTATTTCTGCTGAAAAACACGTTCTGACAACTTCTGCACACTGGGGTTAAGGGCTGACTCAGTGGGCTCTTCTGAGTCAGGCAGTTACACTGTGATTCCAAGGGCTGAGAAAACGCGTTTATTTCGGGTAGAAAAACACGTTTTGAAAAGTGGCCTGTTTCTGCCCTATAAGTTACATGGGGGTGACCACAGTTGCCAAAACGTGTTTATTTCTGCTGAAAAACACGTTTTGACAACTTCTGCTCACTGGGGTTAAGTGCTGACTCATTGGGCTCTTCTGAGCCAGGCAGTTACACTGTGATTCCAAGGGCTGAGAAAACGCGTTTATTTCGGGCTGAAAAACACATTTTGAAAAGTGGCCTGTTTCTGCCCTATAAGTTACATGGGGGTGACCAAAGTTGCCAAAACGTGTTTATTTCAGCTAAAAAACACGTTTTGACAACTTCTGCACACTGGGGTTAAGGGCTGACTCAGTGGGCTCTTCTGAGCCAGGCAGTTACACTGCGATTCCAAGGACTGAGAAAACGCGTTAATTTCGGGCTGAAAAACACGTTTTGAAAAGTGTGCTTTTTCTGCCCTATAAGTTACAAAGGGGTGACCAAAGATGCCAAAACATGTTTATTTCTGCTAAAATACACGTTTTGACAACTTCTGCACACTGGGGTTAAGGGCTGACTCAGTGGGCTCTTCTGAGCCAGGCAGTTACACTGCGATTCCAAGGACTGAGAAAACGCGTTTATTTCGGGCTGAAAAACACGTTTTGAAAAGTGTGCTTTTTCTGCCCTATAAGTTACATGGGGGTGACCAAAGATGCCAAAACATGTTTTTTTCTGCTAAAAAACACGTTTTGACAACTTCTGCACACTGGGGTCAAGGGCTGACTCAGTGGGCTCTTCTGAGTCAGGCAGTTACACTGCGATTCCAAGGGTTAAGAAAACGCGTTTATTTCGGGCTGAAAAAAGTTTGCTGTTCCTGCGCTACAAGTTACATGGGGGTGACCAAAGTTGCCAAAACGTGTTTAGTTCTGCTGAAAAACACGTTTTGACAACTTCTGCACACTGGGGTTAAGGGATGACTCAGTGGGCTCTTCTGAGCCAGGCAGTTACACTGCGATTCCAAGGGCAGAGAAAACGCGTTTATTTCGGGCTGAAAAACACGTTTTGAAAAGTGTGCTGTTCCTGCCCTATAAGTTACATGGGGGTGACCAAAGTTGCCAAAACGTGTTTATTTCTGCTGAAAAACATGTTTTGACAACTTCTGCTCACTGGGGTTAAGGGCTGACTCATTGGGCTCTTCTGAGCCAGGCAGTTACACTGTGATTCCAAGGGCTGAGAAAACGCGTTCATTTCGGGCTGAAAAACACGTTTTGAAAAGTGGCCTGTTTCTGCCCTATAAGTTACATGGGGGTGACCAAAGTTGCCAAAACGTGTTTATTTCAGCTGAAAAACACGTTTTGACAAGTTCTGCACACTGGGGTTAAGGGCTGACTCAGTGGGCTCTTCTGAGTCAGGCAGTTACACTGTGATTCAAGGGCTGAGAAAACGCGTTTATTTCGGGTAGAAAAACACGTTTTGAAAAGTGGCCTGTTTCTGCCCTATAAGTTACATGGGGGTGACCACAGTTGCCAAAACGTGTTTATTTCTGCTGAAAAACACGTTTTGACAACTTCTGCACACTGGAGTTAAGGGCTGACTCAGTGGGCTCTTCTGAGCCAGGCAGTTACACTGGGATTCCAAAGGCTGAGAAAACGCGTTTATTTCGGGCTGAAAAACACGTTTTGAAAAGTGTCCTGTTCCTGCCCCATAAGTTACATGGGGGTGACCAAAGTTGCCAAAATGTGTTTATTTCTGCTGAAAAACAAGTTTTGACAACTTCTGCACACTGGGGTTAAGGGCTGACTCAGTGGGCTCTTCTGAGCCAGGCAGTTACACTGGGATTCCAAAGGCTGAGAAAACGCGTTCATTTGGGGCTGAAAAATACGTTTTGAGAAGTGGCCTGTTTCTGCCCTATAAGTTACATGGGGGTGACCAAAGTTGCCAAAACGTGTTTATTTCAGCTAAAAAACACGTTTTGACAACTTCTGCACACTGGGGTTAAGGGCTGACTCAGTGGGCTCTTCTGAGCCAGGCAGTTACACTGCGATTCCAAGGACTGAGAAAACGCGTTAATTTCGGGCTGAAAAACACGTTTTGAAAAGTGTGCTTTTTCTGCCCTATAAGTTACATGGGGGTGACCAAAGATGCCAAAACATGTTTATTTCTGCTAAAAAACACGTTTTGACAACTTCTGCACACTGGGGTTAAGGGCTGACTCAGTGGGCTCTTCTGAGTCAGGCAGTTACACTGCGATTCCAAGGGTTGAGAAAACGCGTTTATTTCGGGCTGAAAAACACGTTTTGAAAAGTGTGCTGTTCCTGCCCTATAAGTTACATGGTGGTGACCAAAGTTGCCAAAACGTGTTTATTTCTGCTGAAAAACATGTTTTGACAACTTCTGCTCACTGGGGTTAAGGGCTGACTCATTGGGCTCTTCTGAGCCTGGCAGTTACACTGTGATTCCAAGGGCTGAGAAAACGCGTTCATTTCGGGCTGAAAAACACGTTTTGAAAAGTGGCCTGTTTCTGCCCTATAAGTTACATGGGGGTGACCAAAGTTGACAAAACGTGTTTATTTCAGCTGAAAAACACGTTTTGACAAGTTCTGCTCACTGGGGTTAAGGGCTGACTCAGTGGGCTCTTCTGAGCCAGGCATTCACACTGCGATTCCAAAAGCTGAGAAAACGCTTTTATTTCGGGCTGAAAAACACGTTTTGAAAAGTGTGCTCTCCTTGCCCCATAAGTTACATGGGGATTATCAAAGTTGCCAAAATGTGTTTATTTCTGCTGAAAAACACGTTCTGACAACTTCTGCACACTGGGGTTAAGGGCTGACTCAGTGGGCTCTTCTGAGTCAGGCAGTTACACTGTGATTCCAAGGGCTGAGAAAACGCGTTTATTTCGGGTAGAAAAACACGTTTTGAAAAGTGGCCTGTTTCTGCCCTATAAGTTACATGGGGGTGACCACAGTTGCCAAAACGTGTTTATTTCTGCTGAAAAACACGTTTTGACAACTTCTGCACACTGGGGTTAAGGGCTGACTCAAGGGCTCTTATGAGTCAGGCAGTTACACTGGGATTCCAAAGGCTGAGAAAACGCGTTTATTTCGGGCTGAAAAAAACGTTTTGAAAAGTGTCCTGTTCTTGCCCCATAAGTTACATGGGGATGACCAAAGTTGCCAAAACGTGTTTATTTCAGCTGAAAAACACGTTTTGACAACTTCTGCACACTGGGGTTAAGGGCTGACAAATTGGGCTCTTCTGAGCCAGGCAGTTACACTGGGATTCCAAAAGCTGAGAAAACGCTTTTATTTTGGGCTGAAAAACACGTTTTGAAAAGTGTCCTGTTCTTGCCCCATAAGTTACATGGGGATTATCAAAGTTGCCAAAATGTGTTTATTTCTGCTGAAAAACACGTTCTGACAACTTCTGCACACTGGGGTTAAGGGCTGACTCAGTGGGCTCTTCTGAGTCAGGCAGTTACACTGTGATTCCAAGGGCTGAGAAAACGCGTTTATTTCGGGTAGAAAAACACGTTTTGAAAAGTGGCCTGTTTCTGCCCTATAAGTTACATGGGGGTGACCACAGTTGCCAAAACATGTTTTTTTCTGCTAAAAAACACGTTTTGACAACTTCTGCACACTGGGGTCAAGGGCTGACTCAGTGGGCTCTTCTGAGTCAGGCAGTTACACTGCGATTCCAAGGGTTAAGAAAACGCGTTTATTTCGGGCTGAAAAACACGTTTTGAAAAGTTTGCTGTTCCTACGCTACAAGTTACATGGGGGTGACCAAAGTTGCCAAAACGTGTTTAGTTCTGCTGAAAAACACGTTTTGACAACTTCTGCACACTGGGGTTAAGGGATGACTCAGTGGGCTCTTCTGAGCCAGGCAGTTACACTGCGATTCCAAGGGCAGAGAAAACGCGTTTATTTCGGGCTGAAAAACACGTTTTGAAAAGTGTGCTGTTCCTGCCCTATAAGTTACATGGGGGTGACCAAAGTTGCCAAAACGTGTTTATTTCTGCTGAAAAACATGTTTTGACAACTTCTGCTCACTGGGGTTAAGGGCTGACTCATTGGGCTCTTCTGAGCCAGGCAGTTACACTGTGATTCCAAGGGCTGAGAAAACGCGTTCATTTCGGGCTGAAAAACACGTTTTGAAAAGTGGCCTGTTTCTGCCCTATAAGTTACATGGGGGTGACCAAAGTTGCCAAAACGTGTTTATTTCAGCTGAAAAACACGTTTTGACAAGTTCTGCACACTGGGGTTAAGGGCTGACTCAGTGGGCTCTTCTGAGTCAGGCAGTTACACTGTGATTCCAAGGGCTGAGAAAACGCGTTTATTTCGGGTAGAAAAACACGTTTTGAAAAGTGGCCTGTTTCTGCCCTATAAGTTACATGGGGGTGACCACAGTTGCCAAAACGTGTTTATTTCTGCTGAAAAACACGTTTTGACAACTTCTGCTCACTGGGGTTAAGTGCTGACTCATTGGGCTCTTCTGATTCAGGCAGTTACACTGTGATTCCAAGGGCTGAGAAAACGCGTTTATTTCGGGCTGAAAAACACGTTTTGAAAAGTGTGCTGTTTCTGCCCTATAAGTTACATGGGGGTGACCAAAGTTGCCAAAACGTGTTTATTTCTGCTGAAAAACACGTTTTGACAACTTCTGCACACTGGGGTTAAGGGCTGACTCAAGGGCTCTTCTGAGCCAGGCAGTTACACTGGGATTCCAAAGGGTGAGAAAACGCGTTTATTTCGGGCTGAAAAAAACGTTTTGAAAAGTGTCCTGTTCTTGCCCCATAAGTTACATGGGGATGACCAAAGTTGCCAAAACGTGTTTATTTCAGCTGAAAAACACGTTTTGACAACTTCTGCACACTGGGGTTAAGGGCTGACAAATTGGGCTCTTCTGAGCCAGGCAGTTACACTGGTATTCCAAAAGCTGAGAAAACGCTTTTATTTTGGGCTGAAAAACACGTTTTGAAAAGTGTCCTGTTCTTGCCCCATAAGTTACATGGGTATGATCAAAGATGCCAAAATGTGTTTATTTCTGCTAAAAAACACGTTCTGACAACTTCTGCACACTGGGGTTAAGGGCTGACTCAGTGGGCTCTTCTGAGCCAGGCAGTTACACTGGGATTCCAAAGGCTGAGAAAACGCGTTTATTTCGGGCTGAAAAACACGTTTTGAAAAGTGGCCTGTTTCTGCCCTATAAGTTACATGGGGGTGACCAAAGTTGCCAAAACGTGTTTATTTCTGCTGAAAAACACGTTTTGACAACTTCTGCACACTGGGGTCAAGGGCTGACTCAGTGGGCTCTTCTGAGTCAGGCAGTTACACTGCGATTCCAAGGGTTGAGAAAACGCGTTTATTTCGGGCTGAAAAACACGTTTTGAAAAGTTTGCTGTTCCTGCGCTATAAGTTACATGGGGGTGACCAAAGTTGCCAAAACGTGTTTATTTCTGCTGAAAAACACGTTTTGACTACTTCTGCACACTGGGGTTGAGGGCTGACTCAGTGGGCTCTTCTGAGCCAGGCAGTTACACTGTGATTCCAAGGGCTGAGAAAACGCGTTCATTTCGGGCTGAAAAACACGTTTTGAAAAGTGGCCTGTTTCTGCCCTATAAGTTACATGGGGGTGACCAAAGTTGCCAAAACGTGTTTATTTCAGCTGAAAAACACGTTTTGACAAGTTCTGCTCACTGGGGTTAAGGGCTGACTCAGTGGGCTTTTCTGAGCCAGGCAGTTACACTGCGATTCCAAAAGCTGAGAAAACGCTTTTATTTCGGGCTGAAAAACACGTTTTGAAAAGTGTGCTCTCCTTGCCCCATAAGTTACATGGGGATTATCAAAGTTGCCAAAATGTGTTTATTTCTGCTGAAAAACACGTTCTGACAACTTCTGCACACTGGAGTTAAGGGCTGACTCAGTGGGCTCTTCTGAGCCAGGCAGTTACACTGGGATTCCAAAGGCTGAGAAACGCGTTTATTTCGGGCTGAAAAACACGTTTTGAAAAGTGTCCTGTTCCTGCCCCATAAGTTACATGGGGGTGACCAAAGTTGCCAAAATGTGTTTATTTCTGCTGAAAAACAAGTTTTGACAACTTCTGCACACTGGGGTTAAGGGCTGACTCAGTGGGCTCTTCTGAGCCTGGCAGTTACACTGGGATTCCAAAGGCTGAGAAACGCGTTTATTTCAGGCTGAAAAACACGTTTTGAAAAGTGTCCTGTTCCTGCCCCATAAGTTTCATGGGGGTTACCAAAGTTGCCAAAACGTGTTTATTTCAGCTAAAAAACACGTTTTGACAACTTCTGCACACTGGGGTTAAGGGCTGACTCAGTGGCCTCTTCTGAGCCAGGCAGTTACACTGGGATTCCAAAGGCTGAGAAAACGCGTTTATTTCGGGCTGAAAACAACGTTTTGAAAAGTGGCCTGTTTCTGCCCTATAAGTTACATGGGGGTGACTAAAGTTGCCAAAACGTGTTTATTTCAGCTAAAAAACACGTTTTGACAACTTCTGCTCGCTGGGGTTAAGGGCTGACTCATTGGGCTCTTCTGAGCCAGGCAGTTACACTGTGAATCCAAGGGCTGAGAAAACGCGTTTATTTCGGGCTGAAAAACACGTTTTGAAAAGTGTGCTGTTTCTGCCCTATAAGTTACATGGGGGTGACCAAAGTTGCCAAAACGTGTTTATTTCTGCTGAAAAACAAGTTTTGAGAACTTCTGCACACTGGGGTTAAGGGCTGACTCAGTGGGCTCTTCTGAGCCAGGCAGTTACACTGGGATTCCAAAGGCTGAGAAACGCGTTCATTTCGGGCTGAATAACACGTTTTGAAAAGTGACCTGTTCCTGCCCCATAAGTTACATAGGGGTGACCAAAGTTGCCAAAATGTGTATATTTCTGCTGAAAAACAAGTTTTGACAACTTCTGCACACTGGGGTTAAGGGCTGACTCAAGGGCTCTTCTGAGCCAGGCAGTTACACTGGGATTCCAAAGGCTGAGAAAACGTGTTCATTTCGGGCTGAAAAACACGTTTTGAAAAGTGTCCTGTTCCTGCCCCATAAGTTACATGGGGGTGACCAAAGTTGCCAAAATGTGTTTATTTCTGCTGAAAAACACGTTTTGACAACTTCTGCACACTGGGGTTAAGGGCTGACAAATTGGGCTCTTCTGAGCCAGGCAGTTACACTGTGATTCCAAGGGCTGAGAAAACGCGTTTATTTCGGGCTGAAAAAAACGTTTTGAAAAGTGTCCTGTGCTTTCCCCATAAGTTACATGGGGATGACCAAAGTTGCCAAAATGTGTTTATTTCTGCTGAAAAACAAGTTTTGACAACTTCTGCGCACTGGGGTTAAGGGCTGACTCAAGGGCTCTTCTGAGCCAGGCAGTTACACTGGGATTCCAAAGGCTGAGAAAACGCGTTTATTTCGGGCTGAAAAAAACGTTTTGAAAAGTGTCCTGTTCTTGCCCCATAAGTTACATGGGGATGACCAAAGTTGTCAAAACGTGTTTATTTCTGCTGAAAAACACGTTTTGACAACTTCTGCACACTGGGGTTAAGGGCTGACTCAGTGGGCTCTTCTGAGCCAGGCAGTTACACTGTGATTCCAAGGGCTGAGAAAACGCATTTATTTCGGGCTGAAAAACACGTGTTGAAAAGTGGCACGTTTCTGCCCTATAAGTTACATGGGGGTGACCAAAGTTGCCAAAACGTGTTTATTTCAGCTGAAAAACACATTTTGACAACTTCTGCACACTGGGGTTAAGGGCTGACAAACTGGGCTCATCTGAGCCAGGCAGTTACACTGGGATTCCAAAGGCTGAGAAACGCGTTTATTTCGGGCTGAAAAACACGTTTTGAAAAGTGTGCTGTTCCTATCCTATAAGTTACATGGGGGTGACCAAAGTTGCCAAAACGTGTTTATTTCTGCTGAAAAACACGTTTTGACAACTTCTGCACACTGGGGTTAAGGGCTGACTCAGTGGGCTCTTCTGAGCCAGGCAGTTACACTGCGATTCCAAAGGCTGAGAAAACGCATTCATTTCGGGCTGAAAAACACGTTTTGAAAAGTGTGCTGTTCCTACCCTATAAGTTACATGGGGGTGACCAAGGTTGCCAAAACGTGTTTATTTCAGCTGAAAAACACGTTTTGACAACTTCTGCACACTGGGGTTAAGGGCTGACAAATTGGGCTCTTCTGAGCCAGGCAGTTACACTGGGATTCCAAAAGCTGAGAAAACGCGTTTATTTCGGGCTGAAAAACACGTTTTGAAAAGTGGCACGTTTCTGCCCTATAAGTTACATGGGGGTGACCAAAGTTGCCAAAAAGTGTTAATTTCAGCTGAAAAACACGTTTTGACAACTTCTGCACACTGGGGTTAAGGGCTGACAAACTGGGCTCATCTGAGCCAGGCAGTTACACTGGGATTCCAAAGGCTGAGAAACGCGTTTATTTCGGGCTGAAAAACACGTTTTGAAAAGTGTGCTGTTCCTATCCTATAAGTTACATGGGGGTGACCAAAGTTACCAAAACGTGTTTATTTCTGCTGAAAAACACGTTTTGACAACTTCTGCACACTGGGGTTAAGGGCTGACTCAGTGGGCTCTTCTGAGCCAAGCAGTTACACTGCGATTCCAAGGGCTGAGAAAACGCGTTTATTTCGGGCTGAAAAACACGTTTTGAAAAGTGTGCTGTTCCTACCCTATAAGTTACATGGGGGTGACCAAAGTTGCCAAAACATGTTTATTTCTGCTGAAAAACACGTTTTGACAACTTCTGCACACTGGGGTTAAGGGCTGACTCAGTGGGCTCTTCTGAGCCAGGCAGTTACACTGTGATTCCAAGGGCTGAGAAAACGCGTTTATTTCGGGCTGAAAAACACGTTTTGAAAAGTGGCACGTTTCTGCCCTATAAGTTACATGGGGGTGACCAAAGTTGCCAAAACGTGTTTATTTCAGCTGAAAAACACGTTTTGACAACTTCTGCACACTGGGGTTAAGGGCTGACAAACTGGGCTCATCTGAGCCAGGCAGTTACACTGGGATTCCAAAGGCTGAGAAACGCGTTTATTTCGGGCTGAAAAACACGTTTTGAAAAGTGACCTGTTCCTGCCCCATAAGTTACATAGGGGTGACCAAAGTTGCCAAAATGTGTATATTTCTGCTGAAAAACAAGTTTTGACAACTTCTGCACACTGGGGTTAAGGGCTGACTCAAGGGCTCTTCTGAGCCAGGCAGTTACACTGGGATTCCAAAGGCTGAGAAAACGCGTTCATTTCGGGCTGAAAAACACGTTTTGAAAAGTGTCCTGTTCCTGCCCCATAAGTTACATGGGGGTGACCAAAATTGCCAAAATGTGTTTATTTCTGCTGAAAAACACGTTTTGACAACTTCTCCACACTGGGGTTAAGGGCTGACAAATTGGGCTCTTCTGAGCCAGGCAGTTACACTGTGATTCCAAGGGCTGAGAAAACGCGTTTATTTCGGGCTGAAAAAAACGTTTTGAAAAGTGTCCTGTGCTTGCCCCATAAGTTACATGGGGATGACCAAAGTTGCCAACACGTGTTTATTTCTGCTGAAAAACAAGTTTTGACAACTTCTGCACACTGGGGTTAAGGGCTGACTCAAGGGCTCTTCTAAGCCAGGCAGTTACACTGGGATTCCAAAGGCTGAGAAAACGCGTTTATTTCGGGCTGAAAAAAACGTTTTGAAAAGTGTCCTGTTCTTGCCCCATAAGTTACATGGGGATGACCAAAGTTGCCAAAACGTGTTTATTTCTGCTGAAAAACACGTTTTGACAACTTCTGCACACTGGGGTTAAGGGCTGACTCAGTGGGCTCTTCTGAGCCAGGCAGTTACACTGCGATTCCAAGGGCTGAGAAAACGCGTTTAATTCGGGCTGAAAAACACGTTTTGAAAAGTGTGCTGTTCCTACCCTATAAGTTACATGGGGGTGACCAAAGTTTCCAAAACGTGTTTATTTCTGCTGAAAAACACGTTTTGACAACTTCTGCACACTGGGGTTAAGGGCTGACTCAGTGGGCTCTTCTGAGCCAGGCAGTTACATTGTGATTCCAAGGGCTGAGAAAACGCGTTTATTTCGGGCTGAAAAACACGTTTTGAAAAGTGGCACGTTTCTGCCCCATAAGTTACATGGGGATGACCAAAGTTGCCAAAACGTGTTTATTTCAGCTGAAAAACACGTTTTGACAACTTCTGCACACTGGGGTTAAGGGCTGACAAACTGGGCTCATCTGAGCCAGGCAGTTACACTGGGATTCCAAAGGCTGAGAAACGCGTTTATTTCGGGCTGAAAAACACGTTTTGAAAAGTGACCTGTTCCTGCCCCATAAGTTACATAGGGGTGACCAAAGTTGCCAAAATGTGTATATTTCTGCTGAAAAACAAGTTTTGACAACTTCTGCACACTGGGGTTAAGGGCTGACTCAAGGGCTCTTCTGAGCCAGGCAGTTACACTGGGATTCCAAAGGCTGAGAAAACGCGTTCATTTCGGGCTGAAAAACACGTTTTGAAAAGTGTCCTGTTCCTGCCCCATAAGTTACATGGGGGTGACCAAAATTGCCAAAATGTGTTTATTTCTGCTGAAAAACACGTTTTGACAACTTCTCCACACTGGGGTTAAGGGCTGACAAATTGGGCTCTTCTGAGCCAGGCAGTTACACTGTGATTCCAAGGGCTGAGAAAACGCGTTTATTTCGGGCTGAAAAAAACGTTTTGAAAAGTGTCCTGTGCTTGCCCCATAAGTTACATGGGGATGACCAAAGTTGCCAAAACGTGTTTATTTCTGCTGAAAAACAAGTTTTGACAACTTCTGCACACTGGGGTTAAGGGCTGACTCAAGGGCTCTTCTAAGCCAGGCAGTTACACTGGGATTCCAAAGGCTGAGAAAACGCGTTTATTTCGGGCTGAAAAAAACGTTTTGAAAAGTGTCCTGTTCTTGCCCCATAAGTTACATGGGGATGACCAAAGTTGCCAAAACGTGTTTATTTCTGCTGAAAAACACGTTTTGACAACTTCTGCACACTGGGGTTAAGGGCTGACAAATTGGGCTCTTCTGAGCCAGGCAGTTACACTGGGATTCCAAAGGCTGAGAAACGCGTTTATTTCGGGCTGAAAAACACGTTTTGAAAAGTGTCCTGTTCCTGCCCCATAAGTTCTATGGGGATGACCAAAGTTGCCAAAACGTGTTTATTTCTGCTGAAAAACACGTTTTGACAACTTCTGCACACTGGGGTTAAGGGCTGACTCAGTGGGCTCTTCTGAGCCAGGCAGTTACACTGTGAATCCAAGGGCTGAGAAAACGCGTTTATTTCTGGCTGAAAAACACGTTTTGAAAAGTGTGCTGTTTCTGCCCTATAAGTTACATGGGGGTGACCAAAGTTGCCAAAACGTGTTTATTTCTGCTGAAAAACACGTTTTGACAACTTCTGCACACTGGGGTTAAGGGCTGACTCAGTGGGCTCTTCTGAGCCAGGCAGTTACACTGCGATTCCAAGGGCTGAGAAAACGCGTTTATTTCGGGCTGAAAAACACGTTTTGAAAAGTGTGCTGTTCCTACCCTATAAGTTATATGGGGGTGACCAAAGTTGCCAAAACGTGTTTATTTCTGCTGAAAAACACGTTTTGACAACTTCTGCACACTGGGGTTAAGGGCTGACTCAGTGGGCTCTTCTGAGCCAGGCAGTTACACTGTGATTCCAAGGGCTGAGAAAACGCGTTTATTTCGGGCTGAAAAATACGTTTTGAAAAGTGGCACGTTTCTGCCCTATAAGTTACATGGGGGTGACCAAAGTTGCCAAAACGTGTTTATTTCAGCTGAAAAACACGTTTTGACAACTTCTGCACACTGGGGTTAAGGGCTGACAAATTGGGCTCTTCTGAGCCAGGCAGTTAAACTGGGATTCCAAAAGCTGAGAAAACGCTTTTATTTCGGGCTGAAAAACACGTTTTGAAAAGTGTCCTGTTCTTGCCCCATAAGTTACATGGGGATGATCAAAGTTGCCAAAATGTGTTTATTTCTGCTGAAAAACACGTTCTGACAACTTCTGCACACTGGGGTTAAGGGCTGACTCAGTGGGCTCTTCTGAGCCAGGCAGTTACACTGGGATTCCAAAGGCTGAGAAACGCGTTTATTTCGGGCTGAAAAACACGTTTTGAAAAGTGTCCTGTTCCTGCCCCATAAGTTACATGGGGGTGACCAAAGTTGCCAAAATGTGTTTATTTCTGCTGAAAAACAAGTTTTGACAACTTCTGCACACTGGGGTTAAGGGCTGACTCAGTGGGATCTTCTGAGCCAGGCAGTTACACTGGGATTCCAAAGGCTGAGAAAACGCTTTTATTTCGGGCTGAAAAACACGTTTTGAAAAGTGTCCTGATCTTGCCCCATAAGTTACATGGGGATGATCAAAGTTGCCAAAATGTGTTTATTTCTGCTGAAAAACACGTTCTGACAACTTCTGCACACTGGAGTTAGGGCTGACTCAGTGGGCTCTTCTGAGCCAGGCAGTTACACTGCGATTCCAAGGGCTGAGAAAACGCGTTTATTTCGGGCTGAAAAAAACGTTTTGAAAAGTGTCCTGTTCTTGCCCCATAAGTTACATGGGGATGACCAAAGTTGCCAAAACGTGTTTATTTCTGCTGAAAAACACGTTTTGACAACTTCTGCACACTGGGGTTAATGGCTGACTCAGTGGGCTCTTCTGAGCCAGGCAGTTACACTGCGATTCCAAGGGCTGAGAAAACGCGTTTAATTCGGGCTGAAAAACACGTTTTGAAAAGTGTGCTGTTCCTACCCTATTAGTTACATGGGGGTGACCAAAGTTGCCAAAACATGTTTATTTCTGCTGAAAAACACGTTTTGACAACTTCTGCACACTGGGGTTAAGGGCTGACTCAGTGGGCTCTTCTGAGTCAGGCAGTTACACTGTGATTCCAAGGGCTGAGAAAACGCGTTTATTTCGGGCTGAAAAACACGTTTTGAACAGTGGCACGTTTCTGCCCTATAAGTTACATGGGGGTGACCAAAGTTGCCAAAACGTGTTTATTTCAGCTGAAAAACACGTTTTGACAACTTCTGCACACTGGGGTTAAGGGCTGACAAACTGGGCTCATCTGAGCCAGGCAGTTACACTGTGATTCCAAGGGCTGAGAAAACGCGTTTATTTCGGGCTGAAAAAAACGTTTTGAAAAGTGTCCTGTGCTTGCCCCATAAGTTACATGGGGATGACCAAAGTTTCCAAAACGTGTTTATTTCTGCTGAAAAACACGTTTTGACAACTTCTGCACATTGGGGTTAAGGGCTGACTCAGTGGGCTCTTCTGAGCCAGGCAGTTACACTGTGATTCCAAGGGCTGAGAAAACGCGTTTATTTCGGGCTGAAAAACACGTTTTGAAAAGTGGCACGTTTCTGCCCTATAAGTTACATGGGGGTGACCAAAGTTGCCAAAACGTGTTTATTTCAGCTGAAAAACACATTTTGACAACTTCTGCACACTGGGGTTAAGGGCTGACAAATTGGGCTCTTCTGAGCCAGGCAGTTACACTGGGATTCCAAAGGCTGAGAAACGCGTTTATTTCGGGCAGAAAAACACGTTTTGAAAAGTGTCCTGTTCCTGCCCCATAAGTTCCATGGGGATGACCAAAGTTGCCAAAACGTGTTTATTTCTGCTGAAAAACACGTTTTGACAACTTCTGCACACTGGGGTTAAGGGCTGACTCAGTGGGCTCTTCTGAGCCAGGCAGTTACACTGTGAATCCAAGGGCTGAGAAAACGCGTTTATTTCTGGCTGAAAAACACGTTTTGAAAAGTGTGCTGTTTCTGCCCTATAAGTTACATGGGGGTGACCAAAGTTGCCAAAACGTGTTTATTTCTGCTGAAAAACACGTTTTGACAACTTCTGCACACTGGGGTTAAGGGCTGACTCAGTGGGCTCTTCTGAGCCAGGCAGTTACACTGGGATTCCAAAGGCTGAGAAACGCGTTTATTTCGGGCTGAAAAACACGTTTTGAAAAGTGTCCTGTTCCTGCCCCATAAGTTACATGGGGGTGACCAAAGTTGCCAAAATGTGTTTATTTCTGCTGAAAAACAAGTTTTGACAACTTCTGCACACTGGGGTTAAGGGCTGACTCAGTGGGATCTTCTGAGCCAGGCAGTTACACTGGGATTCCAAAGGCTGAGAAAACGCTTTTATTTCGGGCTGAAAAACACGTTTTGAAAAGTGTCCTGATCTTGCCCCATAAGTTACATGGGGATGATCAAAGTTGCCAAAATGTGTTTATTTCTGCTGAAAAACACGTTCTGACAACTTCTGCACACTGGAGTTAGGGCTGACTCAGTGGGCTCTTCTGAGCCAGGCAGTTACACTGCGATTCCAAGGGCTGAGAAAACGCGTTTATTTCGGGCTGAAAGAAACGTTTTGAAAAGTGTCCTGTGCTTGCCCCATAAGTTACATGGGGATGACCAAAGTTGCCAAAATGTGTTTATTTCTGCTGAAAAACAAGTTTTGACAACTTCTGCACACTGGGGTTAAGGGCTGACTCAAGGGCTCTTCTGAGCCAGGCAGTTACACTGGGATTCCAAAGGCTGAGAAAACGCGTTCATTTCGGGCTGAAAAACACGTTTTGAAAAGTGTCCTGTTCCTGCCCCATAAGTTACATGGGGGTGACCAAAGTTGCCAAAATGTGTTTATTTCTGCTGAAAAACACGTTTTGACAACTTCTGCACACTGGGGTTAAGGGCTGACTCAGTGGGCTCTTCTGAGCCAGGCAGTTACACTGTGAATCCAAGGGCTGAGAAAACGCGTTTATTTCTGGCTGAAAAACACGTTTTGAAAAGTGTGCTGTTTCTGCCCTATAAGTTACATGGGGGTGACCAAAGTTGCCAAAACGTGTTTATTTCAGTTGAAAAACACATTTTGACAACTTCTGCACACTGGGGTTAAGGGCTGACAAATTGGGCTCTTCTGAGCCAGGCAGTTACACTGGGATTCCAAAAGCTGAGAAAACGCTTTTATTTCGGGCTGAAAAACACGTTTTGAAAAGTGTCCAATTCTTGCCCCATAAGTTACATGGGGATGATCAAAGTTGCAAAAACGTGTTTATTTCTGCTGAAAAACACGTTCTGACAACTTCTGCACACTGGGGTTAAGGGCTGAGTCAGTGGGCTCTTCTGAGCCAGGCAGTTACACTGGGATTCCAAAGGCTGAGAAACGCGTTTATTTCGGGCTGAAAAACACGTTTTGAAAAGTGTCCTGTTCCTGCCCCATAAGTTACATGGGGGTGACCAAAGTTGCCAAAATGTGTTTATTTCTGCTGAAAAACAAGTTTTGACAACTTCTGCACACTGGGGTTAAGGGCTGACTCAGTGGGATCTTCTGAGCCAGGCAGTTACACTGGGATTCCAAGGGCTGAGAAAACGCGTTTATTTCGGGCTGAAAAAAACGTTTTGAAAAGTGTCCTGTGCTTGCCCCATAAGTTACATGGGGATGACCAAAGTTGCCAAAACGTGTTTATTTCTGCTGAAAAACACGTTTTGACAACTTCTGCACACTTAGGATAAGGGCTGACTCAGTGGGCTCTTCTGAGCCAGGCAGTTACACTGGGATTCCAAAGGCTGAGAAACGCGTTTATTTCGGGCTGAAAAACACGTTTTGAAAAGTGACCTGTTCCTGCCCCATAAGTTACATAGGGGTGACCAAAGTTGCCAAAATGTGTTTATTTCTGCTGAAAAACAAGTTTTGACAACTTCTGCACACTGGGGTTAAGGGCTGACTCAAGGGCTCTTCTGAGCCAGGCAGTTACACTGGGATTCGAAAGGCTGAGAAAACGCGTTCATTTCGGGCTGAAAAACACGTTTTGAAAAGTGTCCTGTTCCTGCCCCATAAGTTACATGGGGGTGACCAAAGTTGCCAAAATGTGTTTATTTCTGCTGAAAAACACGTTTTGACAACTTCTGCACACTGGGGTTAAGGGCTGACAAATTGGGCTCTTCTGAACCAGGCAGTTACACTGTGATTCCAAGGGCTGAGAAAACGCGTTTATTTCGGGCTGAAAAAAACGTTTTTAAAAGTGTCCTGTGCTTGCCCCATAAGTTACATGGGGATGACCAAAGTTGCCAAAACGTGTTTATTTCTGCTGAAAAACACGTTTTGACAACTTCTGCACACTTAGGTTAAGGGCTGACTCAGTGGGCTCTTCTGAGCCAGGCAGTTACACTGGGATTCCAAAGGCTGAGAAACGCGTTGATTTCGGGCTGAAAAACACGTTTTGAAAAGTGTCCTGTTCCTGCCCCATAAGTTACATAGGGGTTACCAAAGTTGCCAAAATGTGTTTATTTCTGCTGAAAAACAAGTTTTGACAACTTCTGCACACTGGGGTTAAGGGCTGACTCAAGGGCTCTTCTGAGCCAGGCAGTTACACTGGGATTCCAAAGGCTGGGAAAACGCGTTTATTTCGGGCTGAAAAAAACGTTTTGAAAAGTGTCCTGTTCTTGCCCCATAAGTTACATGGGGATGACCAAAGTTGCTAAAACGTGTTTATTTCTGCTGAAAAACACGTTTTGACAACTTCTGCACACTGGGGTTAAGGGCTGACTCAGTGGGCTCTTCTGAGCCAGGCAGTTACACTGTGATTCCAAGGGCTGAGAAAACGCGTTTATTTCGGGCTGAAAAACACGTTTTGAAAAGTGGCACGTTTCTGCCCTATAAGTTACATGGGGGTGACCAAAGTTGCCAAAACTTGTTTATTTCTGCTGAAAAACACGTTTTGACAACTTCTGCACACTGGGGTTAAGGGCTGACAAATTGGGCTCTTCTGAGCCAGGCAGTTACACTGGGATTCCAAAAGCTGAGAAAAAGCTTTTATTTCGGGCTGAAAAACACGTTTTGAAAAGTGTCCTGTTCCTGCCCCATAAGTTACATGGGGGTGACCAAAGTTGCCAAAATGTGTTTATTTCTGCTGAAAAACAAGTTTTGACAACTTCTGCACACTGGGGTTAAGGGCTGACTCAGTGGGATCTTCTGAGCCAGGCAGTTACACTGGGATTCCAAAGGCTGAGAAAACGCTTTTATTTCGGGTTGAAAAACACGTTTTGAAAAGTGTCCTGATCTTGCCCCATAAGTTACATGGGGATGATCAAAGTTGCCAAAATGTGTTTATTTCTGCTGAAAAACACGTTCTGACAACTTCTGCACACTGGAGTTAGGGCTGACTCAGTGGGCTCTTCTGAGCCAGGCAGTTACACTGCGATTCCAAGGGCTGAGAAAACGCTTTTATTTCGGGTTGAAAAACACGTTTTGAAAAGTGTCCTGTTCTTGCCCCATAAGTTACATGGGGATGACCAAAGTTGCCAAAACGTGTTTATTTCTGCTGAAAAACAAGTTTTGACAACTTCTGCACACTGGGGTTAAGGGCTGACTCAGTGGGCTCTTCTGAGTCAGGCAGTTACACTGTGATTCCAAGGGCTGAGAAAACGCGTTTATTTCGGGCTGAAAAACACGTTTTGAAAAGTGGCACGTTTCTGCCCTATAAGTTACATGGGGGTGACCAAAGTTGCCAAAACGTGTTTATAAGTTACATGGGGGTGACCAAAGTTGCCAAAATGTGTTTATTTCTTCTGAAAAACAAGTTTTGACAACTTCTGCACACTGGGGTTATGGGCTGACTCAGTGAGATCTTCTGAGCCAGGCAGTTACACTGGGATTCCAAAGGCTGAGAAAACGCTTTTATTTCGGGCTGAAAAACACGTTTTGAAAAGTGTCCTGATCTTGCCCCATAAGTTACATGGGGATGATCAAAGTTGCCAAAATGTGTTTATTTCTGCTGAAAAACACGTTCTGACAACTTCTGCACACTGGAGTTAGGGCTGACTCAGTGGGCTCTTCTGAGCCAGGCAGTTACACTGCGATTCCAAGGGCTGAGAAAACGCGTTTATTTCGGGCTGAAAAAAACGTTTTGAAAAGTGTCCTGTTCTTGCCCCATAAGTTACATGGGGATGACCAAAGTTGCCAAAACGTGTTTATTTCTGCTGAAAAACACGTTTTGACAACTTCTGCACACTGGGGTTAATGGCTGACTCAGTGGGCTCTTCTGAGCCAGGCAGTTACACTGCGATTCCAAGGGCTGAGAAAACGCGTTTAATTCGGGCTGAAAAACACGTTTTGAAAAGTGTGCTGTTCCTACCCTATTAGTTACATGGGGGTGACCAAAGTTGCCAAAACGTGTTTATTTCTGCTGAAAAACACGTTTTGACAACTTCTGCACACTGGGGTTAAGGGCTGACTCAGTGGGCTCTTCTGAGTCAGGCAGTTACACTGTGATTCCAAGGGCTGAGAAAACGCGTTTATTTCGGGCTGAAAAACACGTTTTGAACAGTGGCACGTTTCTGCCCTATAAGTTACATGGGGGTGACCAAAGTTGCCAAAACGTGTTTATTTCAGCTGAAAAACACGTTTTGACAACTTCTGCACACTGGGGTTAAGGGCTGACAAACTGGGCTCATCTGAGCCAGGCAGTTACACTGTGATTCCAAGGGCTGAGAAAACGCGTTTATTTCGGGCTGAAAAAAACGTTTTGAAAAGTGTCCTGTGCTTGCCCCATAAGTTACATGGGGATGACCAAAGTTTCCAAAACGTGTTTATTTCTGCTGAAAAACACGTTTTGACAACTTCTGCACATTGGGGTTAAGGGCTGACTCAGTGGGCTCTTCTGAGCCAGGCAGTTACACTGTGATTCCAAGGGCTGAGAAAACGCGTTTATTTCGGGCTGAAAAACACGTTTTGAAAAGTGGCACGTTTCTGCCCTATAAGTTACATGGGGGTGACCAAAGTTGCCAAAACGTGTTTATTTCAGCTGAAAAACACATTTTGACAACTTCTGCACACTGGGGTTAAGGGCTGACAAATTGGGCTCTTCTGAGCCAGGCAGTTACACTGGGATTCCAAAGGCTGAGAAACGCGTTTATTTCGGGCTGAAAAACACGTTTTGAAAAGTGTCCTGTTCCTGCCCCATAAGTTCCATGGGGATGACCAAAGTTGCCAAAACGTGTTTATTTCTGCTGAAAAACACGTTTTGACAACTTCTGCACACTGGGGTTAAGGGCTGACTCAGTGGGCTCTTCTGAGCCAGGTAGTTACACTGTGAATCCAAGGGCTGAGAAAACGCGTTTATTTCTGGCTGAAAAACACGTTTTGAAAAGTGTGCTGTTTCTGCCCTATAAGTTACATGGGGGTGACCAAAGTTGCCAAAACGTGTTTATTTCTGCTGAAAAACACGTTTTGACAACTTCTGCACACTGGGGTTAAGGGCTGACTCAGTGGGATCTTCTGAGCCAGGCAGTTACACTGGGATTCCAAAGGCTGAGAAAACGCTTTTATTTCGGGCTGAAAAACACGTTTTGAAAAGTGTCCTGATCTTGCCCCATAAGTTACATGGGGATGATCAAAGTTGCCAAAATGTGTTTATTTCTGCTGAAAAACACGTTCTGACAACTTCTGCACACTGGAGTTAGGGCTGACTCAGTGGGCTCTTCTGAGCCAGGCAGTTACACTGCGATTCCAAGGGCTGAGAAAACGCGTTTATTTCGGGCTGAAAAAAACGTTTTGAAAAGTGTCCTGTGCTTGCCCCATAAGTTACATGGGGATGACCAAAGTTGCCAAAATGTGTTTATTTCTGCTGAAAAACAAGTTTTGACAACTTCTGCACACTGGGGTTAAGGGCTGACTCAAGGGCTCTTCTGAGCCAGGCAGTTACACTGGGATTCCAAAGGCTGAGAAAACGCGTTCATTTCGGGCTGAAAAACACGTTTTGAAAAGTGTCCTGTTCCTGCCCCATAAGTTACATGGGGGTGACCAAAGTTGCCAAAATGTGTTTATTTCTGCTGAAAAACACGTTTTGACAACTTCTGCACACTGGGGTTAAGGGCTGACTCAGTGGGCTCTTCTGAGCCAGGCAGTTACACTGTGAATCCAAGGGCTGAGAAAACGCGTTTATTTCTGGCTGAAAAACACGTTTTGAAAAGTGTGCTGTTTCTGCCCTATAAGTTACATGGGGGTGACCAAAGTTGCCAAAACGTGTTTATTTCAGTTGAAAAACACATTTTGACAACTTCTGCACACTGGGGTTAAGGGCTGACAAATTGGGCTCTTCTGAGCCAGGCAGTTACACTGGGATTCCAAAAGCTGAGAAAACGCTTTTATTTCGGGCTGAAAAACACGTTTTGAAAAGTGTCCAATTCTTGCCCCATAAGTTACATGGGGATGATCAAAGTTGCAAAAACGTGTTTATTTCTGCTGAAAAACACGTTCTGACAACTTCTGCACACTGGGGTTAAGGGCTGAGTCAGTGGGCTCTTCTGAGCCAGGCAGTTACACTGGGATTCCAAAGGCTGAGAAACGCGTTTATTTCGGGCTGAAAAACACGTTTTGAAAAGTGTCCTGTTCCTGCCCCATAAGTTACATGGGGGTGACCAAAGTTGCCAAAATGTGTTTATTTCTGCTGAAAAACAAGTTTTGACAACTTCTGCACACTGGGGTTAAGGGCTGACTCAGTGGGATCTTCTGAGCCAGGCAGTTACACTGGGATTCCAAGGGCTGAGAAAACGCGTTTATTTCGGGCTGAAAAAAACGTTTTGAAAAGTGTCCTGTGCTTGCCCCATAAGTTACATGGGGATGACCAAAGTTGCCAAAACGTGTTTATTTCTGCTGAAAAACACGTTCTGACAACTTCTGCACACTGGAGTTAGGGCTGACTCAGTGGGCTCTTCTGAGCCAGGCAGTTACACTGCGATTCCAAGGGCTGAGAAAACGCGTTTATTTCGGGCTGAAAAAAACGTTTTGAAAAGTGTCCTGTTCTTGCCCCATAAGTTACATGGGGATGACCAAAGTTGCCAAAACGTGTTTATTTCTGCTGAAAAACACGTTTTGACAACTTCTGCACACTGGGGTTAATGGCTGACTCAGTGGGCTCTTCTGAGCCAGGCAGTTACACTGCGATTCCAAGGGCTGAGAAAACGCGTTTAATTCGGGCTGAAAAACACGTTTTGAAAAGTGTGCTGTTCCTACCCTATTAGTTACATGGGGGTGACCAAAGTTGCCAAAACGTGTTTATTTCTGGTGAAAAACACGTTTTGACAACTTCTGCACACTGGGGTTAAGGGCTGACTCAGTGGGCTCTTCTGAGTCAGGCAGTTACACTGTGATTCCAAGGGCTGAGAAAACGCGTTTATTTCGGGCTGAAAAACACGTTTTGAACAGTGGCACGTTTCTGCCCTATAAGTTACATGGGGGTGACCAAAGTTGCCAAAACGTGTTTATTTCAGCTGAAAAACACGTTTTGACAACTTCTGCACACTGGGGTTAAGGGCTGACAAACTGGGCTCATCTGAGCCAGGACGTTACACTGTGATTCCAAGGGCTGAGAAAACGCGTTTATTTCGGGCTGAAAAAAACGTTTTGAAAAGTGTCCTGTGCTTGCCCCATAAGTTACATGGGGATGACCAAAGTTTCCAAAACGTGTTTATTTCTGCTGAAAAACACGTTTTGACAACTTCTGCACATTGGGGTTAAGGGCTGACTCAGTGGGCTCTTCTGAGCCAGGCAGTTACACTGTGATTCCAAGGGCTGAGAAAACGCGTTTATTTCGGGCTGAAAAACACGTTTTGAAAAGTGGCACGTTTCTGCCCTATAAGTTACATGGGGGTGACCAAAGTTGCCAAAACGTGTTTATTTCAGCTGAAAAACACATTTTGACAACTTCTGCACACTGGGGTTAAGGGCTGACAAATTGGGCTCTTCTGAGCCAGGCAGTTACACTGGGATTCCAAAGGCTGAGAAACGCGTTTATTTCGGGCTGAAAAATACGTTTTGAAAAGTGTCCTGTTCCTGCCCCATAAGTTCCATGGGGATGACCAAAGTTGCCAAAACGTGTTTATTTCTGCTGAAAAACACGTTTTGACAACTTCTGCACACTGGGGTTAAGGGCTGACTCAGTGGGCTCTTCTGAGCCAGGCAGTTACACTGTGAATCCAAGGGCTGAGAAAACGCGTTTATTTCTGGCTGAAAAACACGTTTTTAAAAGTGTGCTGTTTCTGCCCTATAAGTTACATGGGGGTGACCAAAGTTGCCAAAACGTGTTTATTTCTGCTGAAAAACACGTTTTGACAACTTCTGCACACTGGGGTTAAGGGCTGACTCAGTGGGATCTTCTGAGCCAGGCAGTTACACTGGGATTCCAAAGGCTGAGAAAACGCTTTTATTTCGGGCTAAAAAACACGTTTTGAAAAGTGTCCTGATCTTGCCCCATAAGTTACATGGGGATGATCAAAGTTGCCAAAATGTGTTTATTTCTGCTGAAAAACACGTTCTGACAACTTCTGCACACTGGAGTTAGGGCTGACTCAGTGGGCTCTTCTGAGCCAGGCAGTTACACTGCGATTCCAAGGGCTGAGAAAACGCGTTTATTTCGGGCTGAAAAAAACGTTTTGAAAAGTGTCCTGTGCTTGCCCCATAAGTTACATGGGGATGACCAAAGTTGCCAAAATGTGTTTATTTCTGCTGAAAAACAAGTTTTGACAACTTCTGCACACTGGGGTTAAGGGCTGACTCAAGGGCTCTTCTGAGCCAGGCAGTTACACTGGGATTCCAAAGGCTGAGAAAACGCGTTCATTTCGGGCTGAAAAACACGTTTTGAAAAGTGTCCTGTTCCTGCCCCATAAGTTACATGGGGGTGACCAAAGTTGCCAAAATGTGTTTATTTCTGCTGAAAAACACGTTTTGACAACTTCTGCACACTGGGGTTAAGGGCTGACTCAGTGGGCTCTTCTGAGCCAGGCAGTTACACTGTGAATCCAAGGGCTGAGAAAACGCGTTTATTTCTGGCTGAAAAACACGTTTTGAAAAGTGTGCTGTTTCTGCCCTATAAGTTACATGGGGGTGACCAAAGTTGCCAAAACGTGTTTATTTCAGTTGAAAAACACATTTTGACAACTTCTGCACACTGGGGTTAAGGGCTGACAAATTGGGCTCTTCTGAGCCAGGCAGTTACACTGGGATTCCAAAAGCTGAGAAAACGCTTTTATTTCGGGCTGAAAAACACGTTTTGAAAAGTGTCCAATTCTTGCCCCATAAGTTACATGGGGATGATCAAAGTTGCAAAAACGTGTTTATTTCTGCTGAAAAACACGTTCTGACAACTTCTGCACACTGGGGTTAAGGGCTGAGTCAGTGGGCTCTTCTGAGCCAGGCAGTTACACTGGGATTCCAAAGGCTGAGAAACGCGTTTATTTCGGGCTGAAAAACACGTTTTGAAAAGTGTCCTGTTCCTGCCCCATAAGTTACATGGGGGTGACCAAAGTTGCCAAAATGTGTTTATTTCTGCTGAAAAACAAGTTTTGACAACTTCTGCACACTGGGGTTAAGGGCTGACTCAGTGGGATCTTCTGAGCCAGGCAGTTACACTGGGATTCCAAGGGCTGAGAAAACGCGTTTATTTCGGGCTGAAAAAAACGTTTTGAAAAGTGTCCTGTGCTTGCCCCATAAGTTACATGGGGATGACCAAAGTTGCCAAAACGTGTTTATTTCTGCTGAAAAACACGTTTTGACAACTTCTGCACACTTAGGATAAGGGCTGACTCAGTGGGCTCTTCTGAGCCAGGCAGTTACACTGGGATTCCAAAGGCTGAGAAACGCGTTTATTTCGGGCTGAAAAACACGTTTTGAAAAGTGACCTGTTCCTGCCCCATAAGTTACATAGGGGTGACCAAAGTTGCCAAAATGTGTTTATTTCTGCTGAAAAACAAGTTTTGACAACTTCTGCACACTGGGGTTAAGGGCTGACTCAAGGGCTCTTCTGAGCCAGGCAGTTACACTGGGATTCGAAAGGCTGAGAAAACGCGTTCATTTCGGGCTGAAAAACACGTTTTGAAAAGTGTCCTGTTCCTGCCCCATAAGTTACATGGGGGTGACCAAAGTTGCCAAAATGTGTTTATTTCTGCTGAAAAACACGTTTTGACAACTTCTGCACACTGGGGTTAAGGGCTGACAAATTGGGCTCTTCTGAACCAGGCAGTTACACTGTGATTCCAAGGGCTGAGAAAACGCGTTTATTTCGGGCTGAAAAAAACGTTTTTAAAAGTGTCCTGTGCTTGCCCCATAAGTTACATGGGGATGACCAAAGTTGCCAAAACGTGTTTATTTCTGCTGAAAAACACGTTTTGACAACTTCTGCACACTTAGGTTAAGGGCTGACTCAGTGGGCTCTTCTGAGCCAGGCAGTTACACAGGGATTCCAAAGGCTGAGAAACGCGTTGATTTCGGGCTGAAAAACACGTTTTGAAAAGTGTCCTGTTCCTGCCCCATAAGTTACATAGGGGTTACCAAAGTTGCCAAAATGTGTTTATTTCTGCTGAAAAACAAGTTTTGACAACTTCTGCACACTGGGGTTAAGGGCTGACTCAAGGGCTCTTCTGAGCCAGGCAGTTACACTGGGATTCCAAAGGCTGAGAAAACGCGTTTATTTCGGGCTGAAAAAAACGTTTTGAAAAGTGTCCTGTTCTTGCCCCATAAGTTACATGGGGATGACCAAAGTTGCCAAAACGTGTTTATTTCTGCTGAAAAACACGTTTTGACAACTTCTGCACACTGGGGTTAAGGGCTGACTCAGTGGGCTCTTCTGAGCCAGGCAGTTACACTGTGATTCCAAGGGCTGAGAAAACGCGTTTATTTCGGGCTGAAAAACACGTTTTGAAAAGTGGCACGTTTCTGCCCTATAAGTTACATGGGGGTGACCAAAGTTGCCAAAACTTGTTTATTTCTGCTGAAAAACACGTTTTGACAACTTCTGCACACTGGGGTTAAGGGCTGACAAATTGGGCTCTTCTGAGCCAGGCAGTTACACTGGGATTCCAAAAGCTGAGAAAAAGCTTTTATTTCGGGCTGAAAAACACGTTTTGAAAAGTGTCCTGTTCCTGCCCCATAAGTTACATGGGGGTGACCAAAGTTGCCAAAATGTGTTTATTTCTGCTGAAAAACAAGTTTTGACAACTTCTGCACACTGGGGTTAAGGGCTGACTCAGTGGGATCTTAAGAGCCAGGCAGTTACACTGGGATTCCAAAGGCTGAGAAAACGCTTTTATTTCGGGTTGAAAAACACGTTTTGAAAAGTGTCCTGATCTTGCCCCATAAGTTACATGGGGATGATCAAAGTTGCCAAAATGTGTTTATTTCTGCTGAAAAACACGTTCTGACAACTTCTGCACACTGGAGTTAGGGCTGACTCAGTGGGCTCTTCTGAGCCAGGCAGTTACACTGCGATTCCAAGGGCTGAGAAAACGCTTTTATTTCGGGTTGAAAAACACGTTTTGAAAAGTGTCCTGTTCTTGCCCCATAAGTTACATGGGGATGACCAAAGTTGCCAAAACGTGTTTATTTCTGCTGAAAAACAAGTTTTGACAACTTCTGCACACTGGGGTTAAGGGCTGACTCAGTGGGCTCTTCTGAGTCAGGCAGTTACACTGTGATTCCAAGGGCTGAGAAAACGCGTTTATTTCGGGCTGAAAAACACGTTTTGAAAAGTGGCACGTTTCTGCCCTATAAGTTACATGGGGGTGACCAAAGTTGCCAAAACGTGTTTATAAGTTACATGGGGGTGACCAAAGTTGCCAAAATGTGTTTATTTCTTCTGAAAAACAAGTTTTGACAACTTCTGCACACTGGGGTTATGGGCTGACTCAGTGGGGTCTTCTGAGCCAGGCAGTTACACTGGGATTCCAAAGGCTGAGAAACGCGTTTATTTCGGGCTGAAAACACGTTTTGAAAAGTGGCCTGTTTCTGCCCTATAAGTTACATGGGGGTGACCAAAGTTGCCAAAACGTGTTTATTTCAGCTAAAAAACACGTTTTGACAACTTCTGCACACTGGGGTTAAGGGCTGACTCAGTGGGCTCTTCTGAGCCAGGCAGTTACACTGCGATTCCAAGGGCTGAGAAAACGCGTTTATTTCGGGCAGAAAAACACGTTTTGAAAAGTTTGCTGTTCCTACCCTATAAGTTACATAGGGGTGACCAAAGTTGCCAAAACGTGTTTATTTCTGCTGAAAAACACGTTTTGACAACTTCTGCACACTGGGGTTAAGGGCTGACTCAGTGGGCTCTTCTGAGCCAGGCAGTTACACTGTGATTCCAAGGGCTGAGAAAACGCATTTATTTCGGGCTGAAAAACACGTTTTGAAAAGTGGCATGTTTCTGCCGTATAAGTTACATGGGGGTGACCAAAGTTGCCAAAACGTGTTTATTTCAGCTGAAAAACACGTTTTGACAACTTCTGCACACTGGGGTTAAGGGCTGACAAATTGGGCTCTTCTGAGCCAGGCAGTTACACTGGGATTCCAAAAGCTGAGAAAACGCTTTTATTTCGGGCTGAAAAACACGTTTTGAAAAGTGTCCTGTTCTTGCCCCATAAGTTACATGCGGATGATCAAAGTTGCCAAAATGTGTTTATTTCTGCTGAAAAACACGTTCTGACAACTTCTGCACACTGGGGTTAAGGGCTGACTCAGTGGGCTCTTCTGAGCCAGGCAGTTACACTGGGATTCCAAAGGCTGAGAAACGCGTTTATTTCGGGCTGAAAAACACGTTTTGAAAAGTGGCCTGTTTCTGCCCTATAAGTTACATGGGGGTGACCAAAGTTGCCAAAACGTGTTTATTTCAGCTAAAAAACACGTTTTGACAACTTCTGCACACTGGGGTTAAGGGCTGACTCAGTGGCCTCTTCTGAGCCAGGCAGTTACACTGTGAATCCAAGGGCTGAGAAAACGCGTTTATTTCGGGCTAAAAAACACGTTTTGAAAAGTGTGCTGTTTCTGCACTATAAGTTACATGGGGGTCACCAAAGTTGCCAAAACCTGTTTATTTCTGCTGAAAAACACGTTTTGACAACTTCTGCACACTGGGGTCAAGGGCTGACTCAGTGGGCTCTTCTGAGTCAGGCAGTTACACTGCGATTCCAAGGGTTGAGAAAACGCGTTTATTTCGGGCTGAAAAACACGTTTTGAAAAGTTTGCTGTTCCTGCCCTATAAGTTACATGGGGGTGACCAAAGTTGCCAAAACGTGTTTATTTCTGCTAAAAAACACGTTTTGACAACTTCTGCTCACTGGGGTTAAGGGCTGACAAATTGGGCTCTTCTGAACCAGGCAGTTACACTGTGATTCCAAGGGCTGAGAAAACGCGTTTATTTCGGGCTGAAAAAAACGTTTTGAAATGTGTCCTGTGCTTGCCCCATAAGTAACATTGGGATGACCAAAGTTGCCAAAACGTGTTTATTTCTGCTGAAAAACACGTTTTGACAACTTCTGCACACTGGGGTTAAGGGCTGACTCAGTGGGCTCTTCTGAGCCAGGCAGTTACACTGTGATTCCAAGGGCTGAGAAAACGCGTTTATTTCGGGCTGAAAAACACGTTTTGAAAAGTGTCCTGTTCCTGCCCCATAAGTTACATGGGGGTGACCAAAGTTGCCAAAATGTGTTTATTTCAGCTAAAAAACACGTTTTGACAACTTCTGCACACTGGGGTTAAGGGCTGACTCAGTGGCCTCTTCTGAACCAGGCAGTTACACTGGGATTCCAAGGGCTGAGAAAATGCGTTTATTTCGGGCAGAAAAACACGTTTTGAAAAGTGTGCTGTTCCTACCCTATAAGTTACATGGGGGTGACCAAAGTTGCCAAAACGTGTTTATTTCTGCTGAAAAACACGTTTTGACAACTTCTCCACACTGGGGTTAAGGGCTGACTCAGTGGGCTCTTCTGAGCCAGGCAGTTACACTGTGAATCCAAGGGCTGAGAAAACGCGTTTATTTCGGCTGAAAAACACGTTTTGAAAAGTGTGCTGTTTCTGCACTATAAGTTACATGGGGGTCACCAAAGTTGCCAAAACCTGTTTATTTCTGCTGAAAAACACGTTTTGACAACTTCTGCACACTGGGGTCAAGGGCTGACTCAGTGGGCTCTTCTGAGTCAGGCAGTTACACTGCGATTCCAAGGGTTGAGAAAACGCGTTTATTTCGGGCTGAAAAACACGTTTTGAAAAGTTTGCTGTTCCTGCCCTATAAGTTACATGGGGGTGACCAAAGTTGCCAAAACGTGTTTATTTCTGCTGAAAAACACGTTTTGACAACTTCTGCTCACTGGGGTTAAGGGCTGACAAATTGGGCTCTTCTGAGCCAGGCAGTTACACTGTGATTCCAAGGGCTGAGAAAACGCGTTTATTTCGGGCTGAAAAAAACGTTTTGAAAAGTGTCCTGTGCTTGCCCCATAAGTAACATTGGGATGACCAAAGTTGCCAAAACGTGTTTATTTCTGCTGAAAAACACGTTTTGACAACTTCTGCACACTGGGGTTAAGAGCTGACTCAGTGGGCTCTTCTGAGCCAGGCAGTTACACTGTGATTCCAAGGGCTGAGAAAACGCGTTTATTTCGGGCTGAAAAACACGTTTTGAAAAGTGGCATTTTTCTGCCCTATAAGTTACATGGGGGTGACCAAAGTTGCCAAAACGTGTTTATTTCAGCTGAAAAACACGTTTTGACAACTTCTGCACACTGGGGTTAAGGGCTGACAAATTGGGCTCTTCTGAGCCAGGCAGTTACACTGGGATTCCAAAAGCTGAGAAAACGCTTTTATTTCGTGCTGAAAAACACGTTTTGAAAAGTGTCCTGTGCTTGCCCCATAAGTTACATGGGGATGATCAAAGTTGCCAAAATGTGTTTATTTCTGCTGAAAAACACGTTCTGACAACTTCTGCACACTGGGGTTAAGGGCTGACTCAGTGGGCTCTTCTGAGCCAGGCAGTTACACTGGGATTCCAAAGGCTGAGAAACGCGTTCATTTCGGGCTGAAAAACACGTTTTGAAAAGTGTCCTGTTCTTTTCCCATAAGTTACATGGGGATGACCAAAGTTGCCAAAACGTGTTTATTACTGCTGAAAACCACGTTTTGACAACTTCTGCACACTGGGGTTAAGGGCTGACTCAGTGGGCTCTTCTGAGCCAGGCAGTTACACTGCGATTCCAAGGGCTGAGAAAACGCGTTTAATTCGGGCTGAAAAACACGTTTTGAAAAGTATGCTGTTCCTACCCTATAAGTTACATGGGGGTGACCAAAGTTGCCAAAACGTGTTTATTTCTGCTGAAAAACACGTTTTGTCAATTTCTGCACACTGGGGTTAAGGGCTGACTCAGTGGGCTCTTCTGAGCCAGGCAGTTACACTGCGATTCCAAGGGCTGAGAAAACGCGTTTATTTCGGGCAGAAAAACACGTTTTGAAAAGTGTGCTGTTCCTACCCTATAAGTTACATGGGGGTGACCAAAGTTGCCAAAACGTGTTTATTTCTGCTGAAAAACACGTTTTGACAACCTCTGCACACTGGGGTTAAGGGCTGACAAACTGGGCTCTTCTGAGCCAGGCAGTTACACTGTGATTCCAAGGGCTGAGAAAACGCGTTTATTTCGGGCTGAAAAAAACGTTTTGAAAAGTGTCCTGTGCTTGCCCCATAAGTAACATTGGGATGACCAAAGTTGCCAAAACGTGTTTATTTCTGCTGAAAAACACGTTTTGACAACTTCTGCACACTGGGGTTAAGGGCTGACTCAGTGGGATCTTCTGAGCCAGGCAGTTACACTGTGATTCCAAGGGCTGAGAAAACGCGTTTATTTCGGGCTAAAAAACACGTTTTGAAAAGTGGCATGTTTCTGCCCTATAAGTTACATGGGGGTGACCACAGTTGCCAAAACGTGTTTATTTCTGCTGAAAAACACGTTTTGACAACTTCTGCTCACTGGGGTTAAGGGCTGACTCATTGGGCTCTTCTGAGCCAGGCAGTTACACTGGGATTCCAAAGGCTGAAAAACGCGTTTATTTCGGGCTGAAAAACACGTTTTGAAAAGTGTCCTGTTCCTGCCCCATAAGTTACATGGGGGTGACCAAAGTTGCCAAAATGTGTTTATTTCTTCTGAAAAACAAGTTTTGACAACTTCTGCACACTGGGGTTAAGGGCTGACTCAGTGGGGTCTTCTGAGCCAGGCAGTTACACTGGGATTCCAAAGGCTGAGAAAACGCGTTTATTTCGGGCTGAAAACAACGTTTTGAAAAGTGCCCTGTTTCTGCCCTATAAGTTACATGGGGGTGACCAAAGTTGCCAAAACATGTTTATTTCAGCTAAAAAACACGTTTTGACAACTTCTGCACACTGGGGTTAAGGGCTGACTCAGTGGGCTCTTCTGAGCCAGGCAGTTACACTGCGATTCCAAGGGCTGAGAAAACGCGTTTATTTCGGGCAGAAAAACACGTTTTGAAAAGTTTGCTGTTCCTACCCTATAAGTTACATAGGGGTGACCAAAGTTGCCAAAACGTGTTTATTTCTGCTGAAAAACACGTTTTGACAACTTCTGCACACTGGGGTTAAGGGATGACTCAGTGGGCTCTTCTGAGCCAGGCAGTTACACTGTGATTCCAAGGGCTGAGAAAACGCGTTTATTTCGGGCTGAAAAACACGTTTTGAAAAGTGGCATTTTTCTGCCCTATAAGTTACATGGGGGTGACCAAAGTTGCCAAAACGTGTTTATTTCAGCTGAAAAACACGTTTTGACAACTTCTGCACATTGGGGTTAAGGGCTGACAAATTGGGCTCTTCTGAGCCAGGTAGTTACACTGGGATTCCAAAAGCTGAGAAAACGCTTTTATTTCGGGCTGAAAAACACGTTTTGAAAAGTGTCCTGTTCTTGCCCGATAAGTTACATGGGGATGATCAAAGTTGCCAAAATGTGTTTATTTCTGCTGAAAAACACGTTCTGACAACTTCTGCACACTGGGGTTAAGGGCTGACTCAGTGGGCTCTTCTGAGCCAGGCAGTTACACTGCGATTCCAAGGGCTGAGAAAACGCGTTTAATTCGGGCTGAAAAACACGTTTTGAAAAGTGTGCTGTTCCTACCCTATAAGTTACATGGGGGTGACCAAAGTTGCCAAAACGTGTTTATTTCTGCTGAAAAACACGTTTTGACAACTTCTGCACACTGGGGTTAAGGGCTGACTCAGTGGGCTCTTCTGAGCCAGGCAGTTACACTGTGATTCCAAGGGCTGAGAAAACGCGTTTATTTCGGGCTGAAAAACAAGTTTTGAAAAGTGGCATGTTTCTGCCCTATAAGTTACATGGGGGTGACCAAAGTTGCCAAAACGTGTTTATTTCAGCTAAAAAACACGTTTTGACAACTTCAGCACACTGGGGTTAAGGGCTGACTCAGTGGCCTCTTCTGAGCCAGGCAGTTACACTGGGATTCCAACGGCTGAGAAAACGCGTTTATTTCGGGCTGAAAACAACGTTTTGAAAAGTGGCCTGTTTCTGCCCTATAAGTTACACGGGGGTGACCAAAGTTGCCAAACCGTGTTTATTTCAGCTAAAAAACACGTTTTGACAACTTCTGCACACTGAGGTTAAGGGCTGACTCAGTGGGCTCTTCTGAGCCAGGCAGTTACACTGCGATTCCAAGGGCTGAGAAAACGCGTTTATTTCGGGCAGAAAAACACGTTTTGAAAAGTGTGCTGTTCCTACCCTATAAGTTACATAGGGGTGACCAAAGTTGCCAAAATGTGTTTATTTCTGCTGAAAAACACGTTTTGACAACTTCTGCACACTGTGGTTAGGGCTGACTCAGTGGGCTCTTCTGAGCCAGGCAGTTACACTGTGATTCCAAGGGCTGAGAAAACGCGTATATTTCGGACTGAAAAACACGTTTTGAAAAGTGGCCTGTTTCTGCCCTATAAGTTACATGGGGGTGACCACAGTTGCCAAAACGTGTTTATTTCTGCTGAAAAACACGTTTTGACAACTTCTGCTCACTGGGGTTAAGGGCTGACTCAGTGGGGTCTTCTGAGCCAGGCAGTTACACTGGGATTCCAAAGGCTGAGAAACGCGTTTATTTCGGGCTGAAAAAAACGTTTTGAAAAGTGTCCTGTGCTTGCCCCATAAGTAACATGGGGATGACCAAAGTTGCCAAAACGTGTTTATTTCTGCTGAAAAACACGTTTTGACAACTTCTGCACACTGGGGTTAAGGGCTGACTCAGTGGGCTCTTCTGAGCCAGGCAGTTACACTGTGATTCCAAGGGCTGAGAAAACGCGTTTATTTCGGGCTGAAAAACACGTTTTGAAAAGTGGCCTGTTTCTGCCCTATAAGTTACATGGGGGTGACCACAGTTGCCAAAACGTGTTTATTTCAGCTGAAAAACACGTTTTGACAACTTCTGCACACTGGGGTTAAGGGCTGACAAAATGGGCTCTTCTGAGCCAGGCAGTTACACTGGGATTCCAAAAGCTGAGAAAACGCTTTTATTTCGGGCTGAAAAACACGTTTTGAAAAGTGTCCTGTTCCTGCCCCATAAGTTACATGGGGGTGACCAAAGTTGCCAAAATGTGTTTATTTCTGCTGAAAAACAAGTTTTGACAACTTCTGCACACTGGGGTTAAGGGCTGACTCAGTGGGCTCTTCTGAGCCAGGCAGTTACACTGGGATTCCAAAGGCTGAGAAAACGCTTTTATTTCGGGCTGAAAAACACGTTTTGAAAAGTGTCCTGTTCTTGCCCCATAAGTTACATGGGGATGATCAAAGTTGCCAAAATGTGTTTATTTATGCTGAAAAACACGTTCTGACAACTTCTGCACACTGGGGTTAAGGGCTGACTCAGTGGGCTCTTCTGAGCCAGGCAGTTACACTGGGATTCCAAAGGCTGAGAAACGCGTTTATTTCGGGCTGAAAAACACGTTTTGAAAAGTGTCCTGTTCTTGCCCCATAAGTTACATGGGGATGACCAAAGTTGCCAAAACGTGTTTATTTCTGCTGAAAACCACGTTTTGACAACTTCTGCACACTGGGGTTAAGGGCTGACTCAGTGGGCTCTTCTGAGCCAGGCAGTTACACTGCGATTCCAAGGGCTGAGAAAACGCGTTTAATTCGGGCTGAAAAACACGTTTTGAAAAGTGTGCTGTTCCTACCCTATAAGTTACAATGGGGTGACCAAAGTTGCCAAAACGTGTTTATTTCTGCTGAAAAACACGTTTTGACGACTTCTGCACACTGGGGTTAAGGGCTGACTCAGTGGGCTCTTCTGAGCCAGGCAGTTACACTGTGATTCCAAGGGATGAGAAAACGCGTTTATTTCGGGCTGAAAAACACGTTTTGAAAAGTGGCATGTTTCTGCCCTATAAGTTACATGGGGGTGACCAAAGTTGCCAAAACGTGTTTATTTCAGCTGAAAAACACGTTTTGACAACTTCTGCACACTGGGGTTAAGGGCTGACAAATTGGGCTCTTCTGAGCCAGGCAGTTACACTGGGATTCCAAAAGCTGAGAAAACGCTTTTATTTCGGGCTGAAAAACACGTTTTGAAAAGTGTCCTGTTCTTGCCCCATAATTTACATGGGGGTGACCAAAGTTGCCAAAACGTGTTTATTTCAGCTGAAAAACACGTTTTGACAACTTCTGCAGACTGGGGTTAAGGGCTGACTCTGTGGGCTCTTCTGAGCCAGGCAGTTACACTGCGATTCCAAAGGCTGAGAAAACACGTTTATTTCGGGCAGAAAAACACGTTTTGAAAAGTGTGCTGTTCCTACCCTATAAGTTACATAGGGGTGACCAAAGTTGCCAAAATGTGTTTATTTCTGCTGAAAAACACGTTCTGACAACTTCTGCACACTGGGGTTAAGGGCTGACTCAGTGGGCTCTTCTGAGCCAGGCAGTTACACTGGGATTCCAAAGGCTGAGAAACGCGTTTATTTCGGGCTGAAAAACACGTTCTGAAAAGTGTCCTGTTCCTGCCCCATAAGTTACATGGGGGTGACCAAAGTTGCCAAAATGTGTTTATTTCTGCTGAAAAAAAAGTTTTGACAACTTCTGCACACTGGGGTTAAGGGCTGACTCAGTGGGCTCTTCTGAGCCAGGCAGTTACACTGGGATTCCAAAGGCTGAGAAACGCGTTTATTTCGGGCTGAAAAACTCGTTTTGAAAAGTGTCCTGTTCTTTTCCCATAAGTTACATGGGGATGACCAAAGTTGCCAAAACGTGTTTATTTCTGCTGAAAACCACGTTTTGACAACTTCTGCACACTGGGGTTAAGGGCTGACTCAGTGGGCTCTTCTGAGCCAGGCAGTTACACTGTGATTCCAAGGGCTGAGAAAACGCGTTTATTTCGGGCTGAAAAACACGTTTTGAAAAGTGGCATGTTTCTGTCCTATAAGTTACATGGGGGTGACCAAAGTTGCCAAAACGTGTTTATTTCAGCTGAAAAACACTTTTTGACAACTTCTGCACACTGGGGTTAAGGGCTGACAAATTGGGCTCTTCTGAGCCAGGCAGTTACACTGGGATTCCAAAAGCTGAGAAAACGCTTTTATTTCGTGCTGAAAAACACGTTTTAAAAAGTGTCCTGTTCTTGCCCCATAAGTTACATGGGGATGATCAAAGTTGCCAAAATGTGTTTATTTCTGCTGAAAAACACGTTCTGACAAATTCTGCTCACTGGGGTTAAGGGCTGACTCAGTGGGCTCTTCTGAGCCAGGCAGTTACACTGGGATTCCAAAGGCTGAAAACCGCGTTTATTTCGGGCTGAAAAACACGTTTTGAAAAGTGTCCTGTTCCTGCCCCATAAGTTACATGGGGGTGACCAAAGTTGCCAAAATGTGTTTATATCTGCTGAAAAACAAGTTTTGACAACTTCTGCACACTGGGGTTAAGGGCTGACTCAGTGGGCTCTTCTGAGCCAGCAGTTACACTGGGATTCCAAAGGCTGAGAAACGCGTTTATTTCGGGCTGAAAAACACGTTTTGAAAAGTGTCCTGTTCCTGCCCCATAAGTTACATGGGGGTGACCAAAGTTGCCAAAACGTGTTTATTTCAGCTAAAAAACACGTTTTGACAACTTCTGCACACTGGGGTTAAGGGCTGACTCAGTGGCCTCTTCTGAGCCAGGCAGTTACACTGGGATTCCAAAGGCTGAGAAAACGCGTTTATTTCGGGCTGAAAACAACGTTTTGAAAAGTGGCCTGTTTCTGCCCTATAAGTTACATGGGGGTGACCAAAGTTGCCAAAACGTGTTTATTTCAGCTAAAAAACATGTTTTGACAACTTCTGCACACTGGGGTTAAGGGCTGACTCAGTGGGCTCTTCTGAGCCAGGCAGTTACACTGCGATTCCAAGGGCTGAGAAAACGCGTTTATTTCGGGCAGAAAAACACGTTTTGAAAAGTGTGCTGTTCCTACCCTATAAGTTACATAGGGGTGACCAAAGTTGCCAAAACGTGTTTATTTCTGCTGAGAAACACGTTTTGACAAAATCTGGACACTGGGGTTAAGGGCTGACTCAGTGGGCTCTTCTGAGCCAGGCAGTTACACTGTGATTCCAAGGGCTGAGAAAACGCGTTTATTTTGGGCTGAAAAACACGTTTTGAAAAGTGGCCTGTTTCTGCCCTATAAGTTACATGGGGGTGACCACAGTTGCCAAAACGTGTTTATTTCTGCTGAAAAACACGTTTTGACAACTTCTGCTCACTGGGGTTAAGGGCTGACTCATTGGGCTCTTCTGAGCCAGGCAGTTACACTGTGAATCCAAGGGCTGAGAAAACGCTTTTATTTCGGGCTGAAAAACACGCTTTGAAAAGTGTGCTGTTTCTGCCCTATAAGTTACATGGGGGTGACCAAAGTTGCCAAAACGTGTTTATTTCTGCTGAAAAACACGTTTTGACAACTTCTGCACACTGGGGTTAAGGGCTGACTCAGTGGGCTCTTCTGAGCCAAGCAGTTACACTGCGATTCCAAGGGCAGAGAAAACGCGTTTATTTCGGGCTGAAAAACACGATTTGAAAAGTGTGCTGTTCCTACCCTATAAGTTACATGGGGGTGACCAAAGTTGCCAAAACGTGTTTATTTCTGCTGAAAAACACGTTTTGACAACTTCTGCACACTGGGGTTAAGGACTGACTCAGTGGGCTCTTCTGAGCCAGGCAGTTACACTGTGATTCCAAGGGCTGAGAAAACGCGTTTATTTCGGGCTGAAAAACACGTTTTGAAAAGTGGCATGTTTCTGCCCTATAAGTTAAATGGGGGTGACCAAAGTTGCCAAAACGTGTTTATTTCAGCTGAAAAACACGTTTTGACAACTTCTGCACACTGGGGTTAAGGGCTGACAAATTGGGCTCTTCTGAGCCAGGCAGTTACACTGGGATTCCAAAAGCTGAGAAAACGCTTTTATTTCGGGCTGAAAAACACGTTTTGAAAAGTATCCTGTTCTTGCCCCATAAGTTACATGGGGATGATCAAAGTTGCCAAAATGTGTTTATTTCTGCTGAAAAACACGTTCTGACAACTTCTGCGCACTAGGGTTAAGGGCTGACTCAGTGGGCTCTTCTGAGCCAGGCAGTTACACTGGGATTCCAAAGGCTGAGAAATGCGTTTATTTCGGGCTGAAAAACACGTTTTGAAAAGTGTCCTGTTCCTGCCCCATAAGTTACATGGGGGTGACCAAAGTTGCCAAAATGTGTTTATTTCTTCTGAAAAACAAGTTTTGAAAACTTCTGCACACTGGGGTTAAGGGCTGACTCAGTGGCCTCTTCTGAGCCAGGCAGTTACACTGGGATTCCAACGGCTGAGAAAACGCGTTTATTTCGGGCTGAAAACAACGTTTTGAAAAGTGGCCTGTTTCTGCCCTATAAGTTACATGGGGGTGACCAAAGTTGCCAAACCGTGTTTATTTCAGCTAAAAAACACGTTTTGACAACTTCTGCACACTGAGGTTAAGGGCTGACTCAGTGGGCTCTTCTGAGCCAGGCAGTTACACTGCGATTCCAAGGGCTGAGAAAACGCGTTTATTTCGGGCAGGAAAACACGTTTTGAAAAGTGTGCTGTTCCTACCCTATAAGTTACATAGGGGTGACCAAAGTTGCCAAAACGTGTTTATTTCTGCTGAAAAACACGTTTTGACAACTTCTGCACACTTTGGTTAAGGGCTGACTCAGTGGGCTCTTCTGAGCCAGGCAGTTACACTGTGATTCCAAGGGCTGAGAAAACGCGTTTATTTCGGGCTGAAAAACACGTTTTGAAAAGTGGCCTGTTTCTGCCCTATAAGTTACATGGGGGTGACCACAGTTGCCAAAACGTGTTTATTTCTGCTGAAAAACACGTTTTGACAACTTCTGCTCACTGGGGTTAAGGGCTGACTCATTGGGCTCTTCTGAGCCAGGCAGTTACACTGGGATTCCAAAGGCTGAAAAACGCGTTTATTTCGGGCTGAAAAACACGTTTTGAAAAGTGTCCTGTTCCTGCCCCATAAGTTACATGGGGGAGACCAAAGCTGCCAAAATGTGTTTATTTCTTCTGAAAAACAAGTTTTGACAACTTCTGCACACTGGGGTTAAGGGCTGACTCAGTGGGGTCTTCTGAGCCAGGCAGTTACACTGGGATTCCAAAGGCTGAGAAACGCGTTTATTTCGGGCTGAAAAAAACGTTTTGAAAAGTGTCCTGTGCTTGCCCCATAAGTAACATTGGGATGACCAAAGTTGCCAAAACGTGTTTATTTCTGCTGAAAAACACGTTTTGACAACTTCTGCACACTGGGGTTAAGGGCTGACAAAATGGGCTCTTCTGAGGCAGGCAGTTACACTGGGATTCCAAAAGTTGAGAAAACGCTTTTATTTCGGGCTGAAAAACACGTTTTGAAAAGTGTCCTGTTCTTGCCCCATAAGTTACATGGGGATGATCAAAGTTGCCAAAATGTGTTTATTTATGCTGAAAAACACGTTCTGACAACTTCTGCACACTGGGGTTAAGGGCTGACTCAGTGGGCTCTTCTGAGCCAGGCAGTTACACTGGGTTTCCAAAGGCTGAGAAACGCGTTTATTTCGGGCTGAAAAACACGTTTTGAAAAGTGTCCTGTTCCTGCCCCATAAGTTACATGGGGATGACCAAAGTTGCCAAAACGTGTTTATTTCTGCTGAAAACCACGTTTTGACAACTTCTGCACACTGGGGTTAAGGGCTGACTCAGTGGGCTCTTCTGAGCCAGGCAGTTACACTGCGATTCCAAGGGCTGAGAAAACGCGTTTATTTCGGGCAGAAAAACACGTTTTGAAAAGTGTGCTGTTCCTACCCTATAAGTTACATAGGGGTGACCAAAGTTGCCAAAACGTGTTTATTTCAGCTGAAAAACACGTTTTGACAACTTCTGCACACTGGGGTTAAGGGCTGACAAATTGGGCTCTTCTGAGCCAGGCAGTTACACTGGGATTCCAAAAGCTGAGAAAACGCTTTTATTTCGGGCTGAAAAACACGTTTTGAAAAGTATCCTGTTCTTGCCCCATAAGTTACATGGGGATGATCAAAGTTGCCAAAATGTGTTTATTTCTGCTGAAAAACACGTTCTGACAACTTCTGCGCACTAGGGTTAAGGGCTGACTCAGTGGGCTCTTCTGAGCCAGGCAGTTACACTGGGATTCCAACGGCTGAGAAAACGCGTTTATTTCGGGCTGAAAACAACGTTTTGAAAAGTGCCCTGTTTCTGCCCTATAAGTTACATGGGGGTGACCAAAGTTGCCAAAACGTGTTTATTTCAGCTAAAAAACACGTTTTGACAACTTCTGCACACTGAGGTTAAGGGCTGACTCAGTGGGCTCTTCTGAGCCAGGCAGTTACACTGCGATTCCAAGGGCTGAGAAAACGCGTTTATTTCGGGCAGAAAAACACGTTTTGAAAAGTGTGCTGTTCCTACCCTATAAGTTACATAGGGGTGACCAAAGTTGCCAAAACGTGTTTATTTCTGCTGAAAAACACGTTTTGACAACTTCTGCACACTGGGGTTAAGGGCTGACTCAGTGGGCTCTTCTGAGCCAGGCAGTTACACTGTGATTCCAAGGGCTGAGAAAACGCGTTTATTTCGGGCTGAAAAACACGTTTTGAAAAGTGGCCTGTTTCTGCCCTATAAGTTACATGGGGGTGACCACAGTTGCCAAAACGTGTTTATTTCTGCTGAAAAACACGTTTTGACAACTTCTGCTCACTGGGTTAAGGGCTGACTCATTGGGCTCTTCTGAGCCAGGCAGTTACACTGGGATTCCAAAGGCTGAAAAACGCGTTTATTTCGGGCTGAAAAACACGTTTTGAAAAGTGTCCTGTTCCTGCCCCATAAGTTACATGGGGGTGACCAAAGTTGCCAAAATGTGTTTATTTCTTCTGAAAAACAAGTTTTGACAACTTCTGCACACTGGGGTTAAGGGCTGACTCAGTGGGGTCTTCTGAGCCAGGCAGTTACACTGGGATTCCAAAAGCTGAGAAAACGCTTTTATTTCGTACTGAAAAACAAGTTTTAAAAAGTGTCCTGTTCTTGCCCCATAAGTTACATGGGGATGATCAAAGTTGCCAAAATGTGTTTATTTCTGCTGAAAAACACGTTCTGACAAATTCTGCTCACTGGGGTTAAGGGCTGACTCAGTGGGCTCTTCTGAGCCAGGCAGTTACACTGGGATTCCAAAGGCTGAAAACCGCGTTTATTTCGGGCTGAAAAACACGTTTTGAAAAGTGTCCTGTTCCTGCCCCATAAGTTACATGGGGGTGACCAAAGTTGCCAAAATGTGTTTATATCTGCTGAAAAACAAGTTTTGACAACTTCTGCACACTGGGGTTAAGGGCTGACTCAGTGGGCTCTTCTGAGCCAGCAGTGACACTGGGATTCCAAAGGCTGAGAAACGCGTTTATTTCGGGCTGAAAAACACGTTTTGAAAAGTGTCCTGTTCCTGCCCCATAAGTTACATGGGGGTGACCAAAGTTGCCAAAACGTGTTTATTTCAGCTAAAAAACACGTTTTGACAACTTCTGCACACTGGGGTTAAGGGCTGACTCAGTGGCCTCTTCTGAGCCAGGCAGTTACACTGGGATTCCAAAGGCTGAGAAAACGCGTTTATTTCGGGCTGAAAACAACGTTTTGAAAAGTGGCCTGTTTCTGCCCTATAAGTTACATGGGGGTGACCAAAGTTGCCAAAACGTGTTTATTTCAGCTAAAAAACACGTTTTGACAACTTCTGCACACTGGGGTTAAGGGCTGACTCAGTGGGCTCTTCTGAGCCAGGCAGTTACACTGCGATTCCAAGGGCTGAGAAAACGCGTTTATTTCGGGCAGAAAAACACGTTTTGAAAAGTGTGCTGTTCCTACCCTATAAGTTACATAGGGGTGACCAAAGTTGCCAAAACGTGTTTATTTCTGCTGAAAAACACGTTTTGACAACTTCTGCACACTGGGGTTAAGGGCTGACTCAGTGGGCTCTTCTGAGCCAGGCAGTTACACTGTGATTCCAAGGGCTGAGAAAACGCGTTTATTTTGGGCTGAAAAACACGTTTTGAAAAGTGGCCTGTTTCTGCCCTATAAGTTACATGGGGGTGACCACAGTTGCCAAAACGTGTTTATTTCTGCTGAAAAACACGTTTTGACAACTTCTGCTCACTGGGGTTAAGGGCTGACTCATTGGGCTCTTCTGAGCCAGGCAGTTACACTGTGAATCCAAGGGCTGAGAAAACGCTTTTATTTCGGGCTGAAAAACACGATTTGAAAAGTGTGCTGTTTCTGCCCTATAAGTTACATGGGGGTGACCAAAGTTGCCAAAACGTGTTTATTTCTGCTGAAAAACACGTTTTGACGAACTTCTGCACACTGGGGTCAAGGGCTGTCTCAGTGGGCTCTTCTGAGTCAGGCAGTTACACTGCGATTCCAAGGGTTGAGAAAACGCGTTTATTTCGGGCTGAAAAACACGTTTTGAAAAGTTTGCTGTTCCTGCCCTATAAGTTACATGGGGGTGACCAAAGTTGCCAAAACGTGTTTATTTCTGCTGAAAAACACGTTTTGACAACTTCTGCACACTGGGGTTAAGGGCTGACTCAGTGGGCTCTTCTGAGCCAAGCAGTTACACTGCGATTCCAAGGGCAGAGAAAACGCGTTTATTTCGGGCAGAAAAACACGTTTTGAAAAGTGGCATTTTTCTGCCCTATAAGTTACATGGGGGTGACCAAAGTTGCCAAAACGTGTTTATTTCAGCTGAAAAACACGTTTTGACAACTTCTGCACACTGGGGTTAAGGGCTGACAAAATGGGCTCTTCTGAGCCAGGCAGTTACACTGGGATTCCAAAAGCTGAGAAAACGCTTTTATTTCGGGCTATAAAACACGTTTTGAAAAGTGTCCTGTTCCTGCCCCATAAGTTACATGGGGGTGACCAAAGTTGCCAAAACGTGTTTATTTCAGCTAAAAAACACGTTTTGACAACTTCTGCACACTGGGGTTAAGGGCTGACTCAGTGGCCTCTTCTGAGCCAGGCAGTTACACTGGGATTCCAACGGCTGAGAAAACGCGTTTATTTCGGGCTGAAAACAACGTTTTGAAAAGTGGCCTGTTTCTGCCCTATAAGTTACATGGGGGTGACCAAAGTTGCCAAACCGTGTTTATTTCAGCTAAAAAACACGTTTTGACAACTTCTGCACACTGAGGTTAAGGGCTGACTCAGTGGGCTCTTCTGAGCCAGGCAGTTACACTGCGATTCCAAGGGTTGAGAAAACGCGTTTATTTCGGGCAGAAAAACACGTTTTGAAAAGTGTGCTGTTCCTACCCTATAAGTTACATAGGGGTGACCAAAGTTGCCAAAACGTGTTTATTTCTGCTGAAAAACACGTTTTGACAACTTCTGCACACTGGGGTTAAGGGCTGACTCAGTGGGCTCTTCTGAGCCAGGCAGTTACACTGTGATTCCAAGGGCTGAGAAAACGCGTTTATTTCGGGCTGAAAAACACGTTTTGAAAAGTGGCCTGTTTCTGCCCTATAAGTTACATGGGGGTGACCACAGTTGCCAAAACGTGTTTATTTCTGCTGAAAAACACGTTTTGACAACTTCTGCTCACTGGGGTTAAGGGCTGACTCATTGGGCTCTTCTGAGCCAGGCAGTTACACTGGGATTCCAAAGGCTGAAAAACGCGTTTATTTCGGGCTGAAAAACACGTTTTGAAAAGTGTCCTGTTCCTGCCCCATAAGTTACATGGGGGTGACCAAAGTTGCCAAAATGTGTTTATTTCTTCTGAAAAACAAGTTTTGACAACTTCTGCACACTGGGGTTAAGGGCTGACTCAGTGGGGTCTTCTTAGCCAGGCAGTTACACTGGGATTCCAAAGGCTGAGAAACGCGTTTATTTCGGGCTGAAAAAAACGTTTTGAAAAGTGTCCTGTGCTTGCCCCATAAGTAACATTGGGATGACCAAAGTTGCCAAAACTTGTTTATTTCAGCTGAAAAACACGTTTTGACAACTTCTGCACACTGGGGTTAAGGGCTGACAAATTGGGCTCTTCTGAGCCAGGCAGTTACACTGGGATTCCAAAAGCTGAGAAAACGCTTTTATTTCGGGCTGAAAAACACGTTTTGAAAAGTATCCTGTTCTTGCCCCATAAGTTACATGGGGATGATCAAAGTTGCCAAAATGTGTTTATTTCTGCTGAAAAACACGTTCTGACAACTTCTGCGCACTAGGGTTAAGGGCTGACTCAGTGGGCTCTTCTGAGCCAGGCAGTTACACTGGGATTCCAAAGGCTGAGAAACGCGTTTATTTCGGGCTGAAAAACACGTTTTGAAAAGTGTCCTGTTCCTGCCCCATAAGTTACATGGGGGTGACCAAAGTTGCCAAAATGTGTTTATTTCTTCTGAAAAACAAGTTTTGAAAACTTCTGCACACTGGGGTTAAGGGCTGACTCAGTGGGGTCTTCTGAGCCAGGCAGTTACACTGGGATTCCAAAGGCTGAGAAACGCGTTTATTTCGGGCTGAAAAACACGTTTTGAAAAGTGTCCTGTTCCTGCCCCATAAGTTACATGGGGGTGACCAAAGTTGCCAAAACGTGTTTATTTCAGCTAAAAAACACGTTTTGACAACTTCTGCACACTGAGGTTAAGGGCTGACTCAGTGGCCTCTTCTGAGCCAGGCAGTTACACTGGGATTCCAACGGCTGAGAAAACGCGTTTATTTCGGGCTGAAAAACACGTTTTGAAAAGTGGCCTGTTTCTGCCCTATAAGTTACATGGGGGTGACCACAGTTGCCAAAACGTGTTTATTTCTGCTGAAAAACACGTTTTGACAACTTCTGCTCACTGGGGTTAAGGGCTGACTCATTGGGCTCTTCTGAGCCAGGCAGTTACACTGGGATTCCAAAGGCTGAAAAACGCGTTTATTTCGGGCTGAAAAACAAGTTTTGAAAAGTGTCCTGTTCCTGCCCCATAAGTTACATGGGGGTGACCAAAGTTGCCAAAATGTGTTTATTTCTTCTGAAAAACAAGTTTTGACAACTTCTGTACACTGGGGTTAAGGGCTGACTCAGTGGGGTCTTCTGAGCCAGGCAGTTACACTGGGATTCCAAAAGCTGAGAAAACGCTTTTATTTCGTGCTGAAAAACAAGTTTTAAAAAGTGTCCTGTTCTTGCCCCATAAGTTACATGGGGATGATCAAAGTTGCCAAAATGTGTTTATTTCTGCTGAAAAACACGTTCTGACAAATTCTGCTCACTGGGGTTAAGGGCTGACTCAGTGGGCTCTTCTGAGCCAGGCAGTTACACTGGGATTCCAAAGGCTGAAAACCGCGTTTATTTCGGGCTGAAAAACACGTTTTGAAAAGTGTCCTGTTCCTGCCCCATAAGTTACATGGGGGTGACCAAAGTTGCCAAAATGTGTTTATATCTGCTGAAAAACAAGTTTTGACAACTTCTGCACACTGGGGTTAAGGGCTGACTCAGTGGGCTCTTCTGAGCCAGCAGTGACACTGGGATTCCAAAGGCTGAGAAACGCGTTTATTTCGGGCTGAAAAACACGTTTTGAAAAGTGTCCTGTTCCTGCCCCATAAGTTACATGGGGGTGACCAAAGTTGCCAAAACGTGTTTATTTCAGCTAAAAAACACGTTTTGACAACTTCTGCACACTGGGGTTAAGGGCTGACTCAGTGGGCTCTTCTGAGCCAGGCAGTTACACTGTGATTCCAAGGGCTGAGAAAACGCGTTTATTTTGGGCTGAAAAACACGTTTTGAAAAGTGGCCTGTTTCTGCCCTATAAGTTACATGGGGGTGACCACAGTTGCCAAAACGTGTTTATTTCTGCTGAAAAACACGTTTTGACAACTTCTGCTCACTGGGGTTAAGGGCTGACTCATTGGGCTCTTCTGAGTCAGGCAGTTACACTGCGATTCCAAGGGTTGAGAAAACACGTTTATTTCGGGCTGAAAAACAAGTTTTGAAAAGTGTCCTGTTCCTGCCCCATAAGTTACATGGGGATGATCAAAGTTGCCAAAATGTGTTTATTTATGCTGAAAAACACGTTCTGACAACTTCTGCACACTGGGGTTAAGGGCTGACTCAGTGGGCTCTTCTGAGCCAGGCAGTTACACTGGGTTTCCAAAGGCTGAGAAACGCGTTTATTTCGGGCTGAAAAACACGTTTTGAAAAGTGTCCTGTTCTTGCCCCATAAGTTACATGGGGATGACCAAAGTTGCCAAAACGTGTTTATTTCTGCTGAAAACCACGTTTTGACAACTTCTGCACACTGGGGTTAAGGGCTGACTCAGTGGGCTCTTCTGAGCCAGGCAGTTACACTGCGATTCCAAGGGCTGAGAAAACGCGTTTATTTCGGGCAGAAAAACACGTTTTGAAAAGTGTGCTGTTCCTACCCTATAAGTTACATAGGGGTGACCAAAGTTGCCAAAACGTGTTTATTTCTGCTGAAAAACACGTTTTGACAACTTCTGCACACTGGGGTTAAGGGCTGACTCAGTGGGCTCTTCTGAGCCAGGCAGTTACACTGTGATTCCAAGGGCTGAGAAAACGCGTTTATTTCGGGCTGAAAAACACGTTTTGAAAAGTGGCCTGTTTCTGCCCTATAAGTTACATGGGGATGACCACAGTTGCCAAAACGTGTTTATTTCTGCTGAAAAACACGTTTTGACAACTTCTGCACACTGGGGTTAAGGGCTGACTCAGTGGGGTCTTCTGAGCCAGGCAGTTACACTGGGATTCCAAAGGCTGAGAAACGCGTTTATTTCGGGCTGAAAAAAACGTTTTGAAAAGTGTCCTGTGCTTGCCCCATAAGTAGCATTGGGATGACCAAAGTTGCCAAAACGTGTTTATTTCTGCTGAAAAACACGTTTTGACAACTTCTGCACACTGGGGTTAAGGGCTGACTCAGTGGGCTCTTCTGAGCCAGGCAGTTACACTGTGATTCCAAGGGTTGAGAAAACGCGTTTATTTCGGGCTGAAAAACACGTTTTGAAAAGTGGCATTTTTCTGCCCTATAAGTTACATGGGGGTGACCAAAGTTGCCAAAACGTGTTTATTTCAGCTGAAAAACACGTTTTGACAACTTCTGCACACTGGGGTTAAGGGCTGACAAAATGGGCTCTTCTGAGCCAGGCAGTTACACTGGGATTCCAAAAGCTGAGAAAACGCTTTTATTTCGGGCTATAAAACACGTTTTGAAAAGTGTCCTGTTCCTGCCCCATAAGTTACATGGGGGTGACCAAAGTTGCCAAAATGTGTTTATTTCTGCTGAAAAACAAGTTTTGACAACTTCTGCACACTGGGGTTAAGGGCTGACTCAGTGGGCTCTTCTGAGCCAGGCAGTTACACTGCGATTCCAAGGGCTGAGAAACGCGTTTAATTCGGGCTGAAAAACACGTGTTGAAAAGTGTGCTGTTCTTGCCCCATAAGTTACATGGGGATGATCAAAGTTGCCAAAACGTGTTTATTTGTGCTGAAAAACACGTTTTGACAACTTCTGCTCACTGGGGTTAAGGGCTGACTCATTGGGCTCTTCTGAGCCAGGCAGTTACACTGGGATTCCAAAGGCTGAAAAACGCGTTTATTTCGGGCTGAAAAACACGTTTTGAAAAGTGTCCTGTTCCTGCCCCATAAGTTACATGGGGGTGACCAAAGTTGCCAAAATGTGTTTATATCTGCTGAAAAACAAGTTTTGACAACTTCTGCACACTGGGGTTAAGGGCTGACTCAGTGGGCTCTTCTGAGCCAGCAGTGACACTGGGATTCCAAAGGCTGAGAAACGCGTTTATTTCGGGCTGAAAAACACGTTTTGAAAAGTGTCCTGTTCCTGCCCCATAAGTTACATGGGGGTGACCAAAGTTGCCAAAACGTGTTTATTTCAGCTAAAAAACACGTTTTGACAACTTCTGCACACTGGGGTTAAGGGCTGACTCAGTGGCCTCTTCTGAGCCAGGCAGTTACACTGGGATTCCAAAGGCTGAGAAAACGCGTTTATTTCGGGCTGAAAACAACGTTTTGAAAAGTGGCCTGTTTCTGCCCTATAAGTTACATGGGGGTGACCAAAGTTGCCAAAACGTGTTTATTTCAGCTAAAAAACACGTTTTGACAACTTCTGCACACTGGGGTTAAGGGCTGACTCAGTGGGCTCTTCTGAGCCAGGCAGTTACACTGTGATTCCAAGGGCTGAGAAAACGCGTTTATTTTGGGCTGAAAAACACGTTTTGAAAAGTGGCCTGTTTCTGCCTTATAAGTTACATGGGGGTGACCACAGTTGCCAAAACGTGTTTATTTCTGCTGAAAAACACGTTTTGACAACTTCTGCTCACTGGGGTTAAGGGCTGACTCATTGGGCTCTTCTGAGCCAGGCAGTTACACTGTGAATCCAAGGGCTGAGAAAACGCTTTTATTTCGGGCTGAAAAACACGCTTTGAAAAGTGTGCTGTTTCTGCCCTATAAGTTACATGGGAGTGACCAAAGTTGCCAAAACGTGTTTATTTCTGCTGAAAAACACGTTTTGACAACTTCTGCACACTGGGGTCAAGGGCTGTCTCAGTGGGCTCTTCTGAGTCAGGCAGTTACACTGCGATTCCAAGGGTTGAGAAAACGCGTTTATTTCGGGCTGAAAAACACGTTTTGAAAAGTTTGCTGTTCCTGCCCTATAAGTTACATGGGGGTGACCAAAGTTGCCAAAACGTGTTTATTTCTGCTGAAAAACACGTTTTGACAACTTCTGCACACTGGGGTTAAGGGCTGACTCAGTGGGCTCTTCTGAGCCAAGCAGTTACACTGCGATTCCAAGGGCAGAGAAAACGCGTTTATTTCGGGCTGAAAAACACGTTTTGAAAAGTGTGCTGTTCCTACCCTATAAGTTACATGGGGCTGACCAAAGTTGCCAAAACGTGTTTATTTCTGCTGAAAAACACGTTTTGACAACTTCTGCACACTGGGGTTAAGGGCTGACTCAGTGGGCTCTTCTGAGCCAGGCAGTTACACTGTGATTCCAAGGGCTGAGAAAACGCGTTTATTTTGGGCTGAAAAACACGTTTTGAAAAGTGGCATGTTTCTGCCCTATAAGTTAAATGGGGGTGACCAAAGTTGCCAAAACGTGTTTATTTCAGCTGAAAAACAAGTTTTGACAACTTCTGCACACTGGGGTTAAGGGCTGACAAATTGGGCTCTTCTGAGCCAGGCAGTTACACTGGGATTCCAAAAGCTGAGAAAACGCTTTTATTTCGGGCTGAAAAACACGTTTTGAAAAGTATCCTGTTCTTGCCCCATAAGTTACATGGGGATGATCAAAGTTGCCAAAATGTGTTTATTTCTGCTGAAAAACACGTTCTGACAACTTCTGCGCACTAGGGTTAAGGGCTGACTCAGTGGGCTCTTCTGAGCCAGGCAGTTACACTGGGATTCCAAAGGCTGAGAAACGCGTTTATTTCGGGCTGAAAAACACGTTTTGAAAAGTGTCCTGTTCCTGCCCCATAAGTTACATGGGGGTGACCAAAGTTGCCAAAATGTGTTTATTTCTTCTGAAAAACAAGTTTTGAAAACTTCTGCACACTGGGGTTAAGGGCTGACTCAGTGGGGTCTTCTGAGCCAGGCAGTTACACTGGGATTCCAAAGACTGAGAAACGCGTTTATTTCGGGCTGAAAAACACGTTTTGAAAAGTGTCCTGTTCCTGCCCCATAAGTTACATGGGTGTGACCAAAGTTGCCAAAACGTGTTTATTTCAGCTAAAAAACACGTTTTGACAACTTCTGCACACTGGGGTTAAGGGCTGACTCAGTGGCCTCTTCTGAGCCAGGAAGTTACACTGGGATTCCAACGGCTGAGAAAACGCGTTTATTTCGGGCTGAAAACAACGTTTTGAAAAGTGGCCTGTTTCTGCCCTATAAGTTACATGGGGGTGACCAAAGTTGCCAAACCGTGTTTATTTCAGCTAAAAAACACGTTTTGACAACTTCTGCACACTGAGGTTAAGGGCTGACTCAGTGGGCTCTTCTGAGCCAGGCAGTTACACTGTGATTCCAAGGGCTGAGAAAAAGCGTTTATTCCGGGCTGAAAAACATGTTTTGAAAAGTGCGCTCTTCTTGCCCCATAAGTTACATGGGGATTATCAAAGTTGCCAAAATGTGTTTATTTCTGCTGAAAAACACGTTCTGACAACTTCTGCACACTGGGGTTAAGGGCTGACTCAAGGGCTCTTCTGAGCCAGGCAGTTACACTGGGATTCCAAAGGCTGAGAAAACGCGTTCATTCCGGGCTGAAAAACACGTTTTGAAAAGTGTCCTGTTCCTGCCCCATAAGTTACATGGGGGAGACCAAAGTTGCCAAAATGTGTTTATTTCTGCTGAAAAACACGTTTTGACAACTTCTGCACACTGGGGTTAAGGGCTGACAAATTGGGCTCTTCTGAGCCAGGCAGTTACACTGTGATTCCAAGGGCTGAGAAAACGCGTTTATTTCGGGCTGAAAAAAACGTTTTGAAAAGTGTCCTGTGCTTGCCCCTTAAGTTACATTGGGATGACCAAAGTTGCCAAAACGTGTTTATTTCTGCTGAAAAACACGTTTTGACAACTTCTGCACACTGGGGTTAAGGGCTGACTCAGTGGGCTCTTCTGAGCCAGGCAGTTACACTGGGATTCCAAAGGCTGAGAAACGCGTTTATTTCGGGCTGAAAAACACGTTTTGAAAAGTGTCCTGTTCCTGCCCCATAAGTTACATGGGGATGACCAAAGTTGCCAAAACGTGTTTATTTCTGCTGAAAAACACGCTTTGACAACTTCTGCACACTGGGGTTAAGGGCTGACAAATTGGGCTCTTCTGAGCCAGGCAGTTACACTGTGATTCCAAGGGCTGAGAAAACGCGTTTATTTCGGGCTGAAAAAAACGTTTTGAAAAGTGTCCTGTGCTTGCCCCATAAGTAACATGGGGATGACCAAAGTTGCCAAAACGTGTTTATTTCAGCTGAAAAACACGTTTTGACAACTTCTGCACACTGGGGTTAAGGGCTGACTCAGTGGGCTCTTCTGAGCCAGGCAGTTACACTGGGATTCCAAAGGCTGAGAAAACGCTTTTATTTCGGGCTGAAAAACACGTTTTGAAAAGTGTCCTGTTCTTGCCCCATACGTTACATGGGGATGATCAAAGTTGCCAAAATGTGTTTATTTATGCTGAAAAACACGTTCTGACAACTTCTGCACACTGGGGTTAAGGGCTGACTCAGTGGGCTCTTCTGAGCCAGGCAGTTACACTGGGATTCCAAAGGCTGAGAAACGCGTTTATTTCGGGCTGAAAAACACGTTTTGAAAAGTGTCCTGTTCTTGCCCCATATGTTACATGGGGATGACCAAAGTTGCCAAAACGTGTTTATTTCTGCTGAAAACCACGTTTTGACAACTTCTGCACACTGGGGTTAAGGGCTGACTCAGTGGGCTCTTCTGAGCCAGGCAGTTACACTGCGATTCCAAGGGCTGAGAAAACGAGTTTAATTCGGGCTGAAAAACACGTTTTGAAAAGTGTGCTGTTCCTACCCTATAAGTTACATGGGGGTGACCAAAGTTGCCAAAACGTGTTTATTTCTGCTGAAAAACACGTTTTGACAACTTCTGCACACTGGGGTTAAGGGCTGACTCAGTGGGCTCTTCTGAGCCAGGCAGTTACACTGTGATTCCAAGGGCTGAGAAAACGCGTTTATTTCGGGCTGAAAAAAACGTTTTGAAAAGTGTCCTGTTCTTGCCCCATAAGTTACATGGGGGTGACCAAAGTTGCCAAAACGTGTTTATATCAGCTGAAAAACACGTTTTGACAACTTCTGCACACTGGGGTTAAGGGCTGACTCAGTGGGGTCTTCTGAGCCAGGCAGTTACACTGGGATTCCAAAGGCTGAGAAACGCGTTTATTTCGGGCTGAAAAACACGTTTTGAAAAGTGTCCTGTTCCTGCCCCATAAGTTACATGGGGGTGACCAAAGTTGCCAAAACGTGTTTATTTCAGCTAAAAAACACGTTTTGACAACTTCTGCACACTGGGGTTAAGGGCTGACTCAGTGGCCTCTTCTGAGCCAGGCAGTTACACTGGGATTCCAAAGGCTGAGAAAACGCGTTTATTTCGGGCTGAAAACAACGTTTTGAAAAGTGGCCTGTTTCTGCCCTATAAGTTACATGGGGGTGACCAAAGTTGCCAAAACGTGTTTATTTCAGCTAAAAAACACGTTTTGACAACTTCTGCACACTGGGGTTAAGGGCTGACTCAGTGGGCTCTTCTGAGCCAGGCAGTTACACTGGGATTCCAAAGGCTGAGAAAACGCTTTTATTTCGGGCTGAAAAACACGTTTTGAAAAGTGTCCTGTTCTTGCCCCATAAGTTACATGGGGATGATCAAAGTTGCCAAAACGTGTTTATTTCTGCTGAAAAACACGTTTTGACAACTTCTGCTCACTGGGGTTAAGGGCTGACTCATTGGGCTCTTCTGAGCCAGGCAGTTACACTGTGAATCCAAGGGCTGAGAAAACGCTTTTATTTCGGGCTGAAAAACACGCTTTGAAAAGTGTGCTGTTTCTGCCCTATAAGTTACATGGGGGTGACCAAAGTTGCCAAAACGTGTTTATTTCTGCTGAAAAACACGTTTTGAGAACTTCTGCACACTGGGGTCAAGGGCTGACTCAGTGGGCTCTTATGAGTCAGGCAGTTACACTGCGATTCCAAGGGTTGAGAAAACGCGTTTATTTCGGGCTGAAAAACACGTTTTGAAAAGTTTGCTGTTCCTGCCCTATAAGTTACATGGGGGTGACTAAAGTTGCCAAAACGTGTTTATTTCTGCTGAAAAACACGTTTTGACAACTTCTGCACACTGGGGTTAAGGGCTGACTCAGTGGGCTCTTCTGAGCCAAGCAGTTACACTGCGATTCCAAGGGCAGAGAAAACGCGTTTAGTTCGGGCTGAAAAACACGTTTTGAAAAGTGTCCTGTTCCTGCCCCATAAGTTACATGGGGGAGACCAAAGTTGCCAAAATGTGTTTATTTCTGCTGAAAAACACGTTTTGACAACTTCTGCACACTGGGGTTAAGGGCTGACAAATTGGGCTCTTCTGAGCCAGGCAGTTACACTGTGATTCCAAGGGCTGAGAAAACGCGTTTATTTCGGGCTGAAAAAAACGTTTTGAAAAGTGTCCTGTGCTTGCCCCATAAGTTACATTGGGATGACCAAAGTTGCCAAAACGTGTTTATTTCTGCTGAAAAACACGTTTTGACAACTTCTGCACACTGGGGTTAAGGGCTGACTCAGTGGGCTCTTCTGAGCCAGGCAGTTACACTGGGATTCCAAAGGCTGAGAAACGCGTTTATTTCGGGCTGAAAAACACGTTTTGAAAAGTGTCCTGTTCCTGCCCCATAAGTTACATGGGGATGACCAAAGTTGCCAAAACGTGTTTATTTCTGCTGAAAAACACGTTTTGACAACTTCTGCTCACTGGGGTTAAGGGCTGACAAATTGGGCTCTTCTGAGCCAGGCAGTTACACTGTGATTCCAAGGGCTGAGAAAACGCGTTTATTTCGGGCTGAAAAAAACGTTTTGAAAAGTGTCCTGTGCTTGCCCCATAAGTAACATGGGGATGACCAAAGTTGCCAAAACGTGTTTATTTCAGCTGAAAAACACGTTTTGACAACTTCTGCACACTGGGGTTAAGGGCTGACAAATTGGGCTCTTCTGAGCCAGGCAGTTACACTGGGATTCCAAAAGCTGAGAAAACGCTTTTATTTCGGGCTGAAAAACACGTTTTGAAAAGTGTCCTGTTCCTGCCCCATAAGTTACATGGGGGTGACCAAAGTTGCCAAAATGTGTTTATTTCTGCTGAAAAACAAGTTTTGACAACTTCTGCACACTGGGGTTAAGGGCTGACTCAGTGGGCTCTTCTGAGCCAGGCAGTTACACTGGGATTCCAAAGGCTGAGAAAACGCTTTTATTTCGGGCTGAAAAACACGTTTTGAAAAGTGTCCTGTTCTTGCCCCATAAGTTACATGGGGATGATCAAAGTTGCCAAAATGTGTTTATTTATGCTGAAAAACACGTTCTGACAACTTCTGCACACTGGGGTTAAGGGCTGACTCAGTGGGCTCTTCTGAGCCAGGCAGTTACACTGTGATTCCAAGGGCTGAGAAAAAGCGTTCATTCCGGGCTGAAAAACATGTTTTGAAAAGTGCGCTCTTCTTGCCCCATAAGTTACATGGGGATTATCAAAGTTGCCAAAATGTGTTTATTTCTGCTGAAAAACACGTTCTGACAACTTCTGCACACTGGGGTTAAGGGCTGACTCAAGGGCTCTTCTGAGCCAGGCAGTTACACTGGGATTCCAAAGGCTGAGAAAACGCGTTCATTCCGGGCTGAAAAACACGTTTTGAAAAGTGTCCTGTTCCTGCCCCATAAGTTACATGGGGGAGACCAAAGTTGCCAAAATGTGTTTATTTCTGCTGAAAAACACGTTTTGACAACTTCTGCACACTGGGGTTAAGGGCTGACTCAGTGGGCTCTTCTGAGCTAGGCAGTTACACTGCGATACTAAGGGCTGAGAAAACGCGTTTAATTCGGGCTGAAAAACACGTTTTGAAAAGTGTGCTGTTCCTACCCTATAAGTTACATGGGGGTGACCAAAGTTGCCAAAACGTGTTTATTTCTGCTGAAAAACACGTTTTGACAACTTCTGCACACTGGGGTTAAGGGCTGACTCAGTGGGCTCTTCTGAGCCATGCAGTTCCACTGTGATTCCAAGGGCTGAGAAAACGCGTTTATTTCGGGCTGAAAAACACGTTTTGAAAAGTGGAATGTTTCTGCCCTATAAGTTACATGGGGGTGACCAAAGTTGCCAAAACGTGTTTATTTCAGCTGAAAAACACGTTTTGACAACTTCTGCACACTGGGGTTAAGGGCTGACAAATTGGGCTCTTCTGAGCCAGGCAGTTACACTGGGATTCCAAAAGCTGAGAAAACGCTTTTATTTCGGGCTGAAAAACACGTTTTGAAAAGTGTCCTGTTCTTGCCCCATAAGTTACATGGGGATGATCAAAGTTGCCAAAATGTGTTTATTTCTGCTGAAAAACACGTTCTGACAACTTCTGCGCACTGGGGTTAAGGGCTGACTCAGTGGGCTCTTCTGACCCAGGCAGTTACACTGGGATTCCAAAGGCTGAGAAACGCGTTTATTTCGGGCTGAAAAACACGTTTTGAAAAGTGTCCTGTTCCTGCCCCATAAGTTACATGGGGGTGACCAAAGTTGCCAAAATGTGTTTATTTCTGCTGAAAAACAAGTTTTGACAACTTCTGCACACTGGGGTTAAGGGCTGACTCAGTGGGCTCTTCTGAGCCAGCAGTTACACTGGGATTCCAAAGGCTGAGAAACGCGTTTATTTCGGGCTGAAAAACACGTTTTGAAAAGTGTCCTGTTCCTGCCCCATAAGTTACATGGGGGTGACCAAAGTTGCCAAAACGTGTTTATTTCAGCTAAAAAACACGTTTTGACAACTTCTGCTCACTGGGGTTAAGGGCTGACTCATTGGGCTCTTCTGAGCCAGGCAGTTACACTGTGATTCCAAGGGCTGAGTAAACGCGTTCATTTCGGGCTGAAAAACACGTTTTGAAAAGTGGCCTGTTTCTGCCCTATAAGTTACATGGGGGTGACCAAAGTTGCCAAAACGTGTTTATTTCAGTTGAAAAACACGTTTTGACAAGTTCTGCTCACTGGGGTTAAGGGCTGACTCAGTGGGCTCTTCTGAGCCAGGCAGTTACACTGTGATTCCAAGGGCTGAGAAAAAGCGTTTATTCCGGGCTGAAAAACATGTTTTGAAAAGTGCGCTCTTCTTGCCCCATAAGTTACATGGGGATTATCAAAGTTGCCAAAATGTGTTTATTTCTGCTGAAAAACACGTTCTGACAACTTCTGCACACTGGGGTTAAGGGCTGACTCAAGGGCTCTTCTGAGCCAGGCAGTTACACTGGGATTCCAAAGGCTGAGAAAACGCGTTCATTCCGGGCTGAAAAACACGTTTTGAAAAGTGTCCTGTTCCTGCCCCATAAGTTACATGGGGGAGACCAAAGTTGCCAAAATGTGTTTATTTCTGCTGAAAAACACGTTTTGACAACTTCTGCACACTGGGGTTAAGGGCTGAAAAATTGGGCTCTTCTGAGCCAGGCAGTTACACTGTGATTCCAAGGGCTGAGAAAACGCGTTTATTTCGGGCTGAAAAAAACGTTTTGAAAAGTGTCCTGTGCTTGCCCCATAAGTTACATTGGGATGACCAAAGTTGCCAAAACGTGTTTATTTCTGCTGAAAAACACGTTTTGACAACTTCTGCACAATGGGGTTAAGGGCTGACTCAGTGGGCTCTTCTGAGCCAGGCAGTTACACTGGGATTCCAAAGGCTGAGAAACGCGTTTATTTCGGGCTGAAAAACACGTTTTGAAAAGTGTCCTGTTCCTGCCCCATAAGTTACATGGGGATGACCAAAGTTGCCAAAACGTGTTTATTTCTGCTGAAAAACACGTTTTGACAACTTCTGCTCACTGGGGTTAAGGGCTGACAAATTGGGCTCTTCTGAGCCAGGCAGTTACACTGTGATTCCAAGGGCTGAGAAAACGCGTTTATTTCGGGCTGAAAAAAACGTTTTGAAAAGTGTCCTGTGCTTGCCCCATAAGTAACATGGGGATGACCAAAGTTGCCAAAACGTGTTTATTTCAGCTGAAAAACACGTTTTGACAACTTCTGCACACTGGGGTTAAGGGCTGACAAATTGGGCTCTTCTGAGCCAGGCAGTTACACTGGGATTCCAAAAGCTGAGAAAACGCTTTTATTTCGGGCTGAAAAACACGTTTTGAAAAGTGTCCTGTTCCTGCCCCATAAGTTACATGGGGGTGACCAAAGTTGCCAAAATGTGTTTATTTCTGCTGAAAAACAAGTTTTGACAACTTCTGCACACTGGGGTTAAGGGCTGACTCAGTGGGCTCTTCTGAGCCAGGCAGTTACACTGGGATTCCAAAGGCTGAGAAAACGCTTTTATTTCGGGCTGAAAAACACGTTTTGAAAAGTGTCCTGTTCTTGCCCCATAAGTTACATGGGGATGATCAAAGTTGCCAAAATGTGTTTATTTATGCTGAAAAACACGTTCTGACAACTTCTGCACACTGGGGTTAAGGGCTGACTCAGTGGGCTCTTCTGAGCCAGGCAGTTACACTGGGATTCCAAAGGCTGAGAAACGCGTTTATTTCGGGCTGAAAAACACGTTTTGAAAAGTGTCCTGTTCTTGCCCCATATGTTACATGGGGATGACCAAAGTTGCCAAAACGTGTTTATTTCTGCTGAAAACCACGTTTTGACAACTTCTGCACACTGGGGTTAAGGGCTGACTCAGTGGGCTCTTCTGAGCCAGGCAGTTACACTGCGATTCCAAGGGCTGAGAAAACGAGTTTAATTCGGGCTGAAAAACACGTTTTGAAAAGTGTGCTGTTCCTACCCTATAAGTTACATGGGGGTGACCAAAGTTGCCAAAACGTGTTTATTTCTGCTGAAAAACACGTTTTGACAACTTCTGCACACTGGGGTTAAGGGCTGACTCAGTGGGCTCTTCTGAGCCAGGCAGTTACACTGTGATTCCAAGGGCTGAGAAAACGCGTTTATTTCGGGCTGAAAAACACGTTTTGAAAAGTGGCATGTTTCTGCCCTATAAGTTACATGGGGGTGACCAAAGTTGCCAAAACGTGTTTATTTCAGCTGAAAAACACGTTTTGAAAACTTCTGCACACTGGGGTTAAGGGCTGACAAATTGGGCTCTTCTGAGCCAGGCAGTTACACTGGGATTCCAAAAGCTGAGAAAACGCTTTTATTTCGGGCTGAAAAAAACGTTTTGAAAAGTGTCCTGTTCTTGCCCCATAAGTTACATGGGGGTGACCAAAGTTGCCAAAACGTGTTTATATCAGCTGAAAAACACGTTTTGACAACTTCTGCACACTGGGGTTAAGGGCTGACTCAGTGGGGTCTTCTGAGCCAGGCAGTTACACTGGGATTCCAAAGGCTGAGAAACGCGTTTATTTCGGGCTGAAAAACACGTTTTGAAAAGTGTCCTGTTCCTGCCCCATAAGTTACATGGGGGTGACCAAAGTTGCCAAAACGTGTTTATTTCAGCTAAAAAACACGTTTTGACAACTTCTGCACACTGGGGTTAAGGGCTGACTCAGTGGCCTCTTCTGAGCCAGGCAGTTACACTGGGATTCCAAAGGCTGAGAAAACGCGTTTATTTCGGGCTGAAAACAACGTTTTGAAAAGTGGCCTGTTTCTGCCCTATAAGTTACATGGGGGTGACCAAAGTTGCCAAAACGTGTTTATTTCAGCTTAAAAACACGTTTTGACAACTTCTGCACACTGGGGTTAAGGGCTGACTCTGTGGGCTCTTCTGAGCCAGGCAGTTACACTGCGATTCCAAAGGCTGAGAAAACACGTTTATTTCAGGCAGAAAAACACGTTTTGAAAAGTGTGCTGTTCCTACCCTATAAGTTACATAGGGGTGACCAAAGTTGCCAAAATGTGTTTATTTCTGCTGAAAAACACGTTCTGACAACTTCTGCACACTGGGGTTAAGGGCTGACTCAGTGGGCTCTTCTGAGCCAGGCAGTTACACTGGGATTCCAAAGGCTGAGAAACGCGTTTATTTCGGGCTGAAAAACACGTTTTGAAAAGTGTCCTGTTCCTGCCCCATAAGTTACATGGGGGTGACCAAAGTTGCCAAAATGTGTTTATTTCTGCTGAAAAACAAGTTTTGACAACTTCTGCACACTGGGGTTAAAGGCTGACTCAGTGGGCTCTTCTGAGCCAGGCAGTTACACTGGGATTCCAAAGGCTGAGAAAACGCTTTTATTTCGGGCTGAAAAACACGTTTTGAAAAGTGTCCTGTTCTTGCCCCATAAGTTATATGGGGATGATCAAAGTTGCCAAAATGTGTTTATTTCTGCTGAAAAACACGTTCTGACAACTTCTGCACACTGGGGTTAAGGGCTGACTCAGTGGGCTCTTCTGAGCCAGGCAGTTACACTGGGATTCCAAAGGCTGAGAAACGCGTTTATTTCGGGCTGAAAAACACGTTTTGAAAAGTGTCCTGTTCTTTTCCCATAAGTTACATGGGGATGACCAAAGTTGCCAAAACGTGTTTATTTCTGCTGAAAACCACGTTTTGACAACTTCTGCACACTGGGGTTAAGGGCTGACTCAGTGGGCTCTTCTGAGCTAGGCAGTTACACTGCGATTCCAAGGGCTGAGAAAACGCGTTTAATTCGGGCTGAAAAACACGTTTTGAAAAGTGTGCTGTTCCTACCCTATAAGTTACATGGGGGTGACCAAAGTTGCCAAAACGTGTTTATTTCTGCTGAAAAACACGTTTTGACAACTTCTGCACACTGGGGTTAAGGGCTGACTCAGTGGGCTCTTCTGAGCCATGCAGTTACACTGTGATTCCAAGGGCTGAGAAAACGCGTTTATTTCGGGCTGAAAAACACGTTTTGAAAAGTGGAATGTTTCTGCCCTATAAGTTACATGGGGGTGACCAAAGTTGCCAAAACGTGTTTATTTCAGCTGAAAAACACGTTTTGACAACTTCTGCACACTGGGGTTAAGGGCTGACAAATTGGGCTCTTCTGAGCCAGGCAGTTACACTGGGATTTCAAAAGCTGAGAAAACGCTTTTATTTCGGGCTGAAAAACACGTTTTGAAAAGTGTCCCGTTCTTGCCCCATAAGTTACATGGGGATGATCAAAGTTGCCAAAATGTGTTTATTTCTGCTGAAAAACACGTTCTGACAACTTCTGCGCACTGGGGTTAAGGGCTGACTCAGTGGGCTCTTCTGACCCAGGCAGTTACACTGGGATTCCAAAGGCTGAGAAACGCGTTTATTTCGGGCTGAAAAACACGTTTTGAAAAGTGTCCTGTTCCTGCCCCATAAGTTACATGGGGGTGACCAAAGTTGCCAAAATGTGTTTATTTCTGCTGAAAAACAAGTTTTGACAACTTCTGCACACTGGGGTTAAGGGCTGACTCAGTGGGCTCTTCTGAGCCAGCAGTTACACTGGGATTCCAAAGGCTGAGAAACGTGTTTATTTCGGGCTGAAAAACACGTTTTGAAAAGTGTCCTGTTCCTGCCCCATAAGTTACATGGGGGTGACCAAAGTTGCCAAAACGTGTTTATTTCAGCTAAAAAACACGTTTTGACAACTTCTGCTCACTGGGGTTAAGGGCTGACTCATTGGGCTCTTCTGAGCCAGGCAGTTACACTGTGAATCCAAGGGCTGAGAAAACGCTTTTATTTCGGGCTGAAAAACACGCTTTGAAAAGTGTGCTGTTTCTGCCCTATAAGTTACATGGGGGTGACCAAAGTTGCCAAAACGTGTTTATTTCTGCTGAAAAACACGTTTTGACAACTTCTGCACACTGGGGTCAAGGGCTGACTCAGTGGGCTCTTCTGAGTCAGGCAGTTACACTGCGATTCCAAGGGTTGAGAAAACGCGTTTATTTCGGGCTGAAAAACACGTTTTGAAAAGTTTGCTGTTCCTGCCCTATAAGTTACATGGGGGTGACCAAAGTTGCCAAAACGTGTTTAATTCTGCTGAAAAACACGTTTTGACAACTTCTACTCACTGGGGTTAAGGGCTGACTCAGTGGGCTCTTCTGAGCCAGGCAGTTACACTGCGATTCTAAGGGCTGAGAAAAAGCGTTTATTCCGGGCTGAAAAACATGTTTTGAAAAGTGCGCTCTTCTTGCCCCATAAGTTACATGGGGATTATCAAAGTTGCCAAAATGTGTTTATTTCTGCTGAAAAACACGTTCTGACAACTTCTGCACACTGGGGTTAAGGGCTGACTCAAGGGCTCTTCTGAGCCAGGCAGTTACACTGGGATTCCAAAGGCTGAGAAAACGCGTTCATTCCGGGCTGAAAAACACGTTTTGAAAAGTGTCCTGTTCCTGCCCCATAAGTTACATGGGGGAGACCAAAGTTGCCAAAATGTGTTTATTTCTGCTGAAAAACACGTTTTACAACTTCTGCACACTGGGGTTAAGGGCTGACAAATTGGGCTCTTCTGAGCCAGGCAGTTACACTGTGATTCCAAGGGCTGAGCAAACGCGTTTATTTCGGGCTGAAAAAAACGTTTTGAAAAGTGTCCTGTGCTTGCCCCATAAGTTACATGGGGATGACCAAAGTTGCCAAAACGTGTTTATTTCTGCTGAAAAACACGTTTTGACAACTTCTGCACACTGGGGTTAAGGGCTGACTCAGTGGGCTCTTCTGAGCCAGGCAGTTACACTGGGATTCCAAAGGCTGAGAAACGCGTTTATTTCGGGCTGAAAAACACGTTTTGAAAAGTGTCCTGTTCCTGCCCCATAAGTTACATGGGGATGACCAAAGTTGCCAAAACGTGTTTATTTCTGCTGAAAAACACGTTTTGACAACTTCTGCACACTGGGGTTAAGGGCTGACTCAGTGGGCTCTTCTGAGCCAGGCAGTTACACTGCGATTCCAAGGGCTGAGAAAACGCGTTTAATTCGGGCTGAAAAACACGTTTTGAAAAGTGTCCTGTTCTTGCCCCATAAGTTACATGGGGATGATCAAAGTTGCCAAAATGTGTTTATTTCTGCTGAAAAACACGTTCTGACAACTTCTGCAGACTGGGGTTAAGGGCTGACTCAGTGGCCTCTTCTGAGCCAGGCAGTTACACTGGGATTCCAAAGGCTGAGAAAACGCGTTTATTTCGGGCTGAAAACAACGTTTTGAAAAGTGGCCTGTTTCTGCCCTATAAGTTACATCGGAGTGACCAAAGTTGCCAAAACGTGTTTATTTCTGCTGAAAAACACGTTTTGACAACTTCTGCTCACTGGGGTTAAGGGCTGACAAATTGGGCTCTTCTGAGCCAGGCAGTTACACTGTGATTCCAAGGGCTGAGAAAACGCGTTTATTTCGGGCTGAAAAAAACGTTTTGAAAAGTGTCCTGTGCTTGCCCCATAAGTAACATGGGGATGACCAAAGTTGCCAAAACGTGTTTATTTCTGCTGAAAAACACGTTTTGACAACTTCTGCACACTGGGGTTAAGGGCTGACTCAGTGGGCTCTTCTGAGCCAGGCAGTTACACTGTGATTCCAAGGGCTGAGAAAACGCGTTTATTTCGGGCTGAAAAACACGTTTTGAAAAGTGGCAGTTTTCTGCCCTATAAGTTACATGGGGGTGACCAAAGTTGCCAAAACGTGTTTATTTCAGCTGAAAAACACGTTTTGACAACTTCTGCACACTGGGGTTAAGGGCTGACAAATTGGGCTCTTCTGAGCCAGGCAGTTACACTGGGATTCCAAAAGCTGAGAAAACGCTTTTATTTCGGGCTGAAAAACACGTTTTGAAAAGTGTCCTGTTCCTGCCCCATAAGTTACATGGGGGTGACCAAAGTTGCCAAAATGTGTTTATTTCTGCTGAAAAACAAGTTTTGACAACTTCTGCACACTGGGGTTAAGGGCTGACTCAGTGGGCTCTTCTGAGCCAGGCAGTTACACTGGGATTCCAAAGGCTGAGAAAACGCTTTTATTTCGGGCTGAAAAACACGTTTTGAAAAGTGTCCTGTTCTTGCCCCATACGTTACATGGGGATGATCAAAGTTGCCAAAATGTGTTTATTTATGCTGAAAAACACGTTCTGACAACTTCTGCACACTGGGGTTAAGGGCTGACTCAGTGGGGTCTTCTTAGCCAGGCAGTTACACTGGGATTCCAAAGGCTGAGAAACGCGTTTATTTCGGGCTGAAAAAAACGTTTTGAAAAGTGTCCTGTGCTTGCCCCATAAGTAACATTGGGATGACCAAAGTTGCCAAAACTTGTTTATTTCAGCTGAAAAACACGTTTTGACAACTTCTGCACACTGGGGTTAAGGGCTGACAAATTGGGCTCTTCTGAGCCAGGCAGTTACACTGGGATTCCAAAAGCTGAGAAAACGCTTTTATTTCGGGCTGAAAAACACGTTTTGAAAAGTATCCTGTTCTTGCCCCATAAGTTACATGGGGATGATCAAAGTTGCCAAAATGTGTTTATTTCTGCTGAAAAACACGTTCTGACAACTTCTGCGCACTAGGGTTAAGGGCTGACTCAGTGGGCTCTTCTGAGCCAGGCAGTTACACTGGGATTCCAAAGGCTGAGAAACGCGTTTATTTCGGGCTGAAAAACACGTTTTGAAAAGTGTCCTGTTCCTGCCCCATAAGTTACATGGGGGTGACCAAAGTTGCCAAAATGTGTTTATTTCTTCTGAAAAACAAGTTTTGAAAACTTCTGCACACTGGGGTTAAGGGCTGACTCAGTGGGGTCTTCTGAGCCAGGCAGTTACACTGGGATTCCAAAGGCTGAGAAACGCGTTTATTTCGGGCTGAAAAACACGTTTTGAAAAGTGTCCTGTTCCTGCCCCATAAGTTACATGGGGGTGACCAAAGTTGCCAAAACGTGTTTATTTCAGCTAAAAAACACATTTTGACAACTTCTGCACACTGAGGTTAAGGGCTGACTCAGTGGGCTCTTCTGAGCCAGGCAGTTACACTGCGATTCCAAGGGCTGAGAAAACGCGTTTATTTCGGGCTGAAAAACACGTTTTGAAAAGTGGCCTGTTTCTGCCCTATAAGTTACATGGGGGTGACCACAGTTGCCAAAACGTGTTTATTTCTGCTGAAAAACACGTTTTGACAACTTCTGCTCACTGGGGTTAAGGGCTGACTCATTGGGCTCTTCTGAGCCAGGCAGTTACACTGGGATTCCAAAGGCTGAAAAACGCGTTTATTTCGGGCTGAAAAACAAGTTTTGAAAAGTGTCCTGTTCCTGCCCCATAAGTTACATGGGGGTGACCAAAGTTGCCAAAATGTGTTTATTTCTTCTGAAAAACAAGTTTTGACAACTTCTGTACACTGGGGTTAAGGGCTGACTCAGTGGGGTCTTCTGAGCCAGGCAGTTACACTGGGATTCCAAAAGCTGAGAAAACGCTTTTATTTCGTGCTGATAAACAAGTTTTAAAAAGTGTCCTGTTCTTGCCCCATAAGTTACATGGGGATGATCAAAGTTGCCAAAATGTGTTTATTTCTGCTGAAAAACACGTTCTGACAAATTCTGCTCACTGGGGTTAAGGGCTGACTCAGTGGGCTCTTCTGAGCCAGGCAGTTACACTGGGATTCCAAAGGCTGAAAACCGCGTTTATTTCGGGCTGAAAAACACGTTTTGAAAAGTGTCCTGTTCCTGCCCCATAAGTTACATGGGGGTGACCAAAGTTGCCAAAATGTGTTTATATCTGCTGAAAAACAAGTTTTGACAACTTCTGCACACTGGGGTTAAGGGCTGACTCAGTGGGCTCTTCTGAGCCAGCAGTGACACTGGGATTCCAAAGGCTGAGAAACGCGTTTATTTCGGGCTGAAAAACACGTTTTGAAAAGTGTCCTGTTCCTGCCCCATAAGTTACATGGGGGTGACCAAAGTTGCCAAAACGTGTTTATTTCAGCTAAAAAACACGTTTTGACAACTTCTGCACACTGGGGTTAAGGGCTGACTCAGTGGCCTCTTCTGAGCCAGGCAGTTACACTGGGATTCCAAAGGCTGAGAAAACGCGTTTATTTCGGGCTGAAAACAACGTTTTGAAAAGTGGCCTGTTTCTGCCCTATAAGTTACATGGGGGTGACCAAAGTTGCCAAAACGTGTTTATTTCAGCTAAAAAACACGTTTTGACAACTTCTGCACACTGGGGTTAAGGGCTGACTCAGTGGGCTCTTCTGAGCCAGGCAGTTACACTGTGATTCCAAGGGCTGAGAAAACGCGTTTATTTTGGGCTGAAAAACACGTTTTGAAAAGTGGCCTGTTTCTGCCCTATAAGTTACATGGGGGTGACCACAGTTGCCAAAACGTGTTTATTTCTGCTGAAAAACACGTTTTGACAACTTCTGCTCACTGGGGTTAAGGGCTGACTCATTGGGCTCTTCTGAGTCAGGCAGTTACACTGCGATTCCAAGGGTTGAGAAAACACGTTTATTTCGGGCTGAAAAACACGTTTTGAAAAGTTTGCTGTTCCTGCCCTATAAGTTACATGGGGGTGACCAAAGTTGCCAAAACGTGTTTATTTCTGCTGAAAAACACGTTTTGACAACTTCTGCACACTGGGGTTAAGGGCTGACTCAGTGGGCTCTTCTGAGCCAAGCAGTTACACTGCGATTCCAAGGGCAGAGAAAACGCGTTTATTTCGGGCTGAAAAACACGTTTTGAAAAGTGTGCTGTTCCTACCCTATAAGTTACATGGGGGTGACCAAAGTTGCCAAAACGTGTTTATTTCTGCTGAAAAACACGTTTTGACAACTTCTGCACACTGGGGTTAAGGGCTGACTCAGTGGGCTCTTCTGAGCCAGGCAGTTACACTGTGATTCCAAGGGCAGAGAAAACGCTTTTATTTCGGGCTGAAAAACACGTTTTGAAAAGTATCCTGTCTTGCCCCATAAGTTACATGGGGATGATCAAAGTTGCCAAAATGTGTTTATTTCTGCTGAAAAACACGTTCTGACAACTTCTGCGCACTAGGGTTAAGGGCTGACTCAGTGGGCTCTTCTGAGCCAGGCAGTTACACTGGGATTCCAAAGGCTGAGAAACGCGTTTATTTCGGGCTGAAAAACACGTTTTGAAAAGTGTCCTGTTCCTGCCCCATAAGTTACATGGGGGTGACCAAAGTTGCCAAAATGTGTTTATTTCTTCTGAAAAACAAGTTTTGAAAACTTCTGCACACTGGGGTTAAGGGCTGACTCAGTGGGGTCTTCTGAGCCAGGCAGTTACACTGGGATTCCAAAGGCTGAGAAACGCGTTTATTTCGGGCTGAAAAACACGTTTTGAAAAGTGTCCTGTTCCTGCCCCATAAGTTACATGGGGGTGACCAAAGTTGCCAAAACGTGTTTATTTCAGCTAAAAAACACGTTTTGACAACTTCTGCACACTGGGGTTAAGGGCTGACTCAGTGGGCTCTTCTGAGCCAGGCAGTTACACTGCGATTCCAAGGGCTGAGAAAACGCGTTTATTTCGGGCAGAAAAACACGTTTTGAAAAGTGTGCTGTTCCTACCCTATAAGTTACATAGGGGTGACCAAAGTTGCCAAAACGTGTTTATTTCTTCTGAAAAACAAGTTTTGACAACTTCTGCACACTGGGGTTAAGGGCTGACTCAGTGGGGTTTTCTGAGCCAGGCAGTTACACTGGGATTCCAAAGGCTGAGAAACGCGTTTATTTCGGGCTGAAAAAAACGTTTTGAAAAGTGTCCTGTGCTTGCCCCATAAGTAGCATTGGGATGACCAAAGTTGCCAAAACGTGTTTATTACTGCTGAAAAACACGTTTTGACAACTTCTGCACACTGGGGTTAAGGGCTGACTCAGTGGGCTCTTCTGAGCCAGGCAGTTACACTGTGATTCCAAGGGCTGAGAAAACGCGTTTATTTCGGGCTGAAAAACACGTTTTGAAAAGTGGCATTTTTCTGCCCTATAAGTTACATGGGGGTGACCAAAGTTGCCAAAACGTGTTTATTTCAGCTGAAAAACACGTTTTGACAACTTCTGCACACTGGGGTTAAGGGCTGACAAAATGGGCTCTTCTGAGCCAGGCAGTTACACTGGGATTCCAAAAGCTGAGAAAACGCTTTTATTTCGGGCTATAAAACACGTTTTGAAAAGTGTCCTGTTCCTGCCCCATAAGTTACATGGGGGTGACCAAAGTTGCCAAAATGTGTTTATTTCTGCTGAAAAACAAGTTTTGACAACTTCTGCACACTGGGGTTAAGGGCTGACTCAGTGGGCTCTTCTGAGCCAGGCAGTTACACTGCGATTCCAAGGGCTGAGAAACGCGTTTAATTCGGGCTGAAAAACACGTTTTGAAAAGTGTGCTGTTCTTGCCCCATAAGTTACATGGGGATGATCAAAGTTGCCAAAACGTGTTTATTTGTGCTGAAAAACACGTTTTGACAACTTCTGCTCACTGGGGTTAAGGGCTGACTCATTGGGCTCTTCTGAGCCAGGCAGTTACACTGGGATTCCAAAGGCTGAAAAACGCGTTTATTTCGGGCTGAAAAACACGTTTTGAAAAGTGTCCTGTTCCTGCCCCATAAGTTACATGGGGGTGACCAAAGTTGCCAAAATGTGTTTATATCTGCTGAAAAACAAGTTTTGACAACTTCTGCACACTGGGGTTAAGGGCTGACTCAGTGGGCTCTTCTGAGCCAGCAGTGACACTGGGATTCCAAAGGCTGAGAAACGCGTTTATTTCGGGCTGAAAAACACGTTTTGAAAAGTGTCCTGTTCCTGCCCCATAAGTTACATGGGGATGACCAAAGTTGCCAAAACGTGTTTATTTCAGCTAAAAAACACGTTTTGACAACTTCTGCACACTGGGGTTAAGGGCTGACTCAGTGGCCTCTTCTGAGCCAGGCAGTTACACTGTGATTCCAAGGGCTGAGAAAACGCGTTTATTTTGGGCTGAAAAACACGTTTTGAAAAGTGGCCTGTTTCTGCCCTATAAGTTACATGGGGGTGACCACAGTTGCCAAAACGTGTTTATTTCTGCTGAAAAACACGTTTTGACAACTTCTGCACACTGGGGTTAAGGGCTGACAAACTGGGCTCTTCTGAGCCAGGCAGTTACACTGTGATTCCAAGGGCTGAGAAAACGCGTTTATTTCGGGCTGAAAAACACGTTTTGAAAAGTGGCATGTTTCTGCCCTATAAGTTAAATGGGGGTGACCAAAGTTGCCAAAACGTGTTTATTTCAGCTGAAAAACAAGTTTTGACAACTTCTGCACACTGGGGTTAAGGGCTGACAAATTGGGCTCTTCTGAGCCAGGCAGTTACACTGGGATTCCAAAAGCTGAGAAAACGCTTTTATTTCGGGCTGAAAAACACGTTTTGAAAAGTATCCTGTTCTTGCCCCATAAGTTACATGGGGATGATCAAAGATGCCAAAATGTGTTTATTTCTGCTGAAAAACACGTTCTGACAACTTCTGCGCACTAGGGTTAAGGGCTGACTCAGTGGGCTCTTCTGAGCCAGGCAGTTACACTGGGATTCCAAAGGCTGAGAAACGCGTTTATTTCGGGCTGAAAAACACGTTTTGAAAAGTGTCCTGTTCCTGCCCCATAAGTTACATGGCGGTGACCAAAGTTGCCAAAATGTGTTTATTTCTTCTGAAAAACAAGTTTTGAAAACTTCTGCACACTGGGGTTAAGGGCTGACTCAGTGGGGTCTTCTGAGCCAGGCAGTTACACTGGGATTCCAAAGACTGAGAAACGCGTTTATTTCGGGCTGAAAAACAAGTTTTGAAAAGTGTCCTGTTCCTGCCCCATAAGTTACATGGGGGTGACCAAAGTTGCCAAAACGTGTTTATTTCAGCTAAAAAACACGTTTTGACAACTTCTGCACACTGGGGTTAAGGGCTGACTCAGTGGCCTCTTCTGAGCCAGGAAGTTACACTGGGATTCCAACGGCTGAGAAAACGCGTTTATTTCGGGCTGAAAACAACGTTTTGAAAAGTGGCCTGTTTCTGCCCTATAAGTTACATGGGGGTGACCAAAGTTGCCAAACCGTGTTTATTTCAGCTAAAAAACACGTTTTGACAACTTCTGCACACTGAGGTTAAGGGCTGACTCAGTGGGCTCTTCTGAGCCAGGCAGTTACACTGCGATTCCAAGGGCTGAGAAAACGCGTTTATTTCGGGCAGAAAAACACGTTTTGAAAAGTGTGCTGTTCCTACCCTATAAGTTACATAGGGGTGACCAAAGTTGCCAAAACGTGTTTATTTCTGCTGAAAAACACGTTTTGACAACTTCTGCACACTGGGGTTAAGGGCTGACTCAGTGGGCTCTTCTGAGCCAGGCAGTTACACTGTGATTCCAAGGGCTGAGAAAACGCGTTTATTTCGGGCTGAAAAACACGTTTTGAAAAGTGGCATTTTTCTGCCCTATAAGTTACATGGGGGTGACCAAAGTTGCCAAAACGTGTTTATTTCTGCTGAAAAACACGTTTTGACAACTTCTGCACACTGGGGTTAAGGGCTGACAAAATGGGCTCTTCTGAGCCAGGCAGTTACACTGGGATTCCAAAAGCTGAGAAAACGCTTTTATTTCGGGCTGAAAAACACGTTTTGAAAAGTGTCCTGTTCCTGCCCCATAAGTTACATGGGGGTGACCAAAGTTGCCAAAATGTGTTTATTTCTGCTGAAAAACAAGTTTTGACAACTTCTGCACACTGGGGTTAAGGGCTGACTCAGTGGGCTCTTCTGAGCCAGGCAGTTACACTGGGATTCCAAAGGTTGAGAAAACGCTTTTATTTCGGGCTGAAAAACACGTTTTGAAAAGTGTCCTGTTCTTGCCCCATAAGTTACATGGGGATGATCAAAGTTGCCAAAATGTGTTTATTTATGCTGAAAAACACGTTCTGACAACTTCTGCACACTGGGGTTAAGGGCTGACTCAGTGGGCTCTTCTGAGCCAGGCAGTTACACTGGGTTTCCAAAGGCTGAGAAACGCGTTTATTTCGGGCTGAAAAACACGTTTTGAAAAGTGTCCTGTTCTTGCCCCATAAGATACATGGGGATGACCAAAGTTGCCAAAACGTGTTTATTTCTGCTGAAAACCACGTTTTGACAACTTCTGCACACTGGGGTTAAGGGCTGACTCAGTGGGCTCTTCTGAGCCAGGCAGTTACACTGCGATTCCAAGGGCTGAGAAAACGCGTTTATTTCGGGCAGAAAAACACGTTTTGAAAAGTGTGCTGTTCCTACCCTATAAGTTACATAGGGGTGACCAAAGTTGCCAAAACGTGTTTATTTCTGCTGAAAAACACGTTTTGACAACTTCTGCACACTGGGGTTAAGGGCTGACTCAGTGGGCTCTTCTGAGCCAGGCAGTTACACTGTGATTCCAAGGGCTGAGAAAACGCGTTTATTTCGGGCTGAAAAACACGTTTTGAAAAGTGGCCTGTTTCTGCCCTATAAGTTACATGGGGGTGACCACAGTTGCCAAAACGTGTTTATTTCTGCTGAAAAACACGTTTTGACAACTTCTGCTCACTGGGGTTAAGGGCTGACTCATTGGGCTCTTCTGAGCCAGGCAGTTACACTGGGATTCCAAAGGCTGAAAAACGCGTTTATTTCGGGCTGAAAAACACGTTTTGAAAAGTGTCCTGTTCCTGCCCCATAAGTTACATGGGGGTGACCAAAGTTGCCAAAATGTGTTTATTTCTTCTGAAAAACAAGTTTTGACAACTTCTGCACACTGGGGTTAAGGGCTGACTCAGTGGGGTCTTCTGAGCCAGGCAGTTACACTGGGATTCCAAAGGCTGAGAAACGCGTTTATTTCGGGCTGAAAAAAACGTTTTGAAAAGTGTCCTGTGCTTGCCCCATAAGTAGCATTGGGATGACCAAAGTTGCCAAAACGTGTTTATTTCTGCTGAAAAACACGTTTTGACAACTTCTGCACACTGGGGTTAAGGGCTGACTCAGTGGGCTCTTCTGAGCCAGGCAGTTACACTGTGATTCCAAGGGCTGAGAAAACGCGTTTATTTCGGGCTGAAAAACACGTTTTGAAAAGTGGCATTTTTCTGCCCTATAAGTTACATGGGGGTGACCAAAGTTGCCAAAACGTGTTTATTTCAGCTGAAAAACACGTTTTGACTACTTCTGCACACTGGGGTTAAGGGCTGACAAAATGGGCTCTTCTGAGCCAGGCAGTTACACTGGGATTCCAAAAGCTGAGAAAACGCTTTTATTTCGGGCTGAAAAACACGTTTTGAAAAGTGTCCTGTTCCTGCCCCATAAGTTACATGGGGGTGACCAAAGTTGCCAAAATGTGTTTATTTCTGCTGAAAAACAAGTTTTGACAACTTCTGCACACTGGGGTTAAGGGCTGACTCAGTGGGCTCTTCTGAGCCAGGCAGTTACACTGCGATTCCAAGGGCTGAGAAACGCGTTTAATTCGGGCTGAAAAACACGTTTTGAAAAGTGTCCTGTTCTTGCCCCATAAGTTACATGGGGATGATCAAAGTTGCCAAAACGTGTTTATTTGTGCTGAAAAACACGTTTTGACAACTTCTGCACACTGGGGTTAAGGGCTGACAAACTGGGCTCTTCTGAGCCAGGCAGTTACACTGGGATTCCAAAGGCTGAGAAAACGCTTTTATTTCGGGCTGAAAAACACGTTTTGAAAAGTGTGCTGTTCCTACCCTATAAGTTACATGGGGGTGACCAAAGTTGCCAAAACGTGTTTATTTCAGCTGAAAAACACGTTTTGACAACTTCTGCACACTGGGGTTAATGGCTGACAAATTGGGCTCTTCTGAGCCAGGCAGTTACACTGGGATTCCAAAAGCTGAGAAAACGCTTTTATTTCGGGCTGAAAAACACGTTTTGAAAAGTGTCCTGTACTTGCCCCATAAGTTACATGGGGGTGACCAAAGTAGCCAAAACGTGTTTATTTCAGCTGAAAAACACGTTTTGACAACTTCTGCAGACTGGGGTTAAGGGCTGACTCAGTGGGGTCTTCTGAGCCAGGCAGTTACACTGGGATTCCAAAAGCTGAGAAACGCGTTTATTTCGGGCTGAAAAACACGTTTTGAAAAGTGTCCTGTTCCTGCCCCATAAGTTACATGGGGGTGACCAAAGTTGCCAAAACGTGTTTATTTCAGCTAAAAAACACGTTTTGACAACTTCTGCACACTGGGGTTAAGGGCTGACTCAGTGGCCTCTTCTGAGCCAGGCAGTTACACTGGGATTCCAAAGGCTGAGAAAACGCGTTTATTTCGGGCTGAAAACAACGTTTTGAAAAGTGGCCTGTTAATACCCTATAAGTTACATAGGGGTGACCAAAGTTGCCAAAATGTGTTTATTTCTGCTGAAAAACACGTTCTGACAACTTCTGCACACTGGGGTTAAGGGCTGACTCAGTGGGCTCTTCTGAGCCAGGCAGTTACACTGGGATTCCAAAGGCTGAGAAACGCGTTTATTTCGGGCTGAAAAACACGTTTTGAAAAGTGTCCTGTTCCTGCCCCATAAGTTACATGGGGGTGACCAAAGTTGCCAAAATGTGTTTATTTCTGCTGAAAAACAAGTTTTGACAACTTCTGCACACTGGGGTTAAGGGCTGACTCAGTGGGCTCTTCTGAGCCAGGCAGTTACACTGTGATTCCAAGGGCTGAGAAAACGCGTTTAATTCGGGCTGAAAAACACGTTTTGAAAAGTGTGCTGTTCCTACCCTATAAGTTACATGGGGGTGACCAAAGTTGCCAAAACGTGTTTATTTCTGCTGAAAAACACGTTTTGACAACTTCTGCACACTGGGGTTAAGGGCTGACTCAGTGGGCTCTTCTGAGCCAGGCAGTTACACTGGGATTCCAAAGGCTGAGAAAACGCGTTTATTTCGGGCTGAAAACAACGTTTTGAAAAGTGGCCTGTTTCTGCCCTATAAGTTACATGGGGGTGACCAAAGTTGCCAAAACGTGTTTATTTCAGCTAAAAAACACGTTTTGACAACTTCTGCACACTGGGGTTAAGGGCTGACTCAATGGGCTCTTCTGAGCCAGGCAGTTACACTGCGATTCCAAGGGCTGAGAAAACGCGTTTATTTCGGGCAGAAAAACACGTTTTGAAAAGTGTGCTGTTCCTACCCTATAAGTTACATGGGGGTGACCACAGTTGCCAAAACGTGTTTATTTCTGCTGAAAAACACGTTTTGACAACTTCTGCTCACTGGGGTTAAGGGCTGACTCATTGGGCTCTTCTGAGCCAGGCAGTTACACTGTGAATCCAAGGGCTGAGAAAACGCTTTTATTTCGGGCTGAAAAACACGCTTTGAAAAGTGTGCTGTTTCTGCCCTATAAGTTACATGGGGGTGATCAAAGTTGCCAAAACGTGTTTATTTCTGCTGAAAAACACGTTTTGACAACTTCTGCACACTGGGGTCAAGGGCTGACTCAGTGGGCTCTTATGAGTCAGGCAGTTACACTGCGATTCCAAGGGTTGAGAAAACGCGTTTATTTCGGGCTGAAAAACACGTTTTGAAAAGTTTGCTGTTCCTGCCCTATAAGTTACATGGGGGTGACCAAAGTTGCCAAAACGTGTTTATTTCTGCTGAAAAACACGTTTTGACAACTTCTGCACACTGGGGTTAAGGGCTGACTCAGTGGGCTCTTCTGAGCCAAGCAGTTACACTGCGATTCCAAGGGCAGAGAAAACGCGTTCAGTTCGGGCTGAAAAACACGTTTTGAAAAGTGTGCTGTTCCTGCCCTATAAGTTACATGGGGGTGACCAAATTTGCCAAAACGTGTTTATTTCTGCTGAAAAACACGTTTTGACAACTTCTACTCACTGGGGTAAAGGGCTGACTCATTGGGCTCTTCTGAGCCAGGCAGTTACACTGTGATTCCAAGGGCTGAGTAAACGCGTTCATTTCGGGCTGAAAAACACGTTTTGAAAAGTGGCCTGTTCCTGCCCCATAAGTTACATGGGGGTGACCAAAGTTGCCAAAATGTGTTTATTTCTGCTGAAAAACAAGTTTTGACAACTTCTGCACACTGGGGTTAAGGGCTGACTCAGTGGGCTCTTCTGAGCCAGGCAGTTACACTGCGATTCCAAGGGCTGAGAAACGCGTTTAATTCGGGCTGAAAAACACGTTTTGAAAAGTGTCCTGTTCTTGCCCCATAAGTTACATGGGGATGATCAAAGTTGCCAAAACGTGTTTATTTGTGCTGAAAAACACGTTTTGACAACTTCTGCACACTGGGGTTAAGGGCTGACAAACTGGGCTCTTCTGAGCCAGGCAGTTACACTGGGATTCCAAAGGCTGAGAAAACGCTTTTATTTCGGGCTGAAAAACACGTTTTGAAAAGTGTGCTGTTCCTACCCTATAAGTTACATGGGGGTGACCAAAGTTGCCAAAACGTGTTTATTTCAGCTGAAAAACACGTTTTGACAACTTCTGCACACTGGGGTTAATGGCTGACAAATTGGGCTCTTCTGAGCCAGGCAGTTACACTGGGATTCCAAAAGCTGAGAAAACGCTTTTATTTCGGGCTGAAAAACACGTTTTGAAAAGTGTCCTGTACTTGCCCCATAAGTTACATGGGGGTGACCAAAGTAGCCAAAACGTGTTTATTTCAGCTGAAAAACACGTTTTGACAACTTCTGCAGACTGGGGTTAAGGGCTGACTCAGTGGGGTCTTCTGAGCCAGGCAGTTACACTGGGATTCCAAAAGCTGAGAAACGCGTTTATTTCGGGCTGAAAAACACGTTTTGAAAAGTGTCCTGTTCCTGCCCCATAAGTTACATGGGGGTGACCAAAGTTGCCAAAACGTGTTTATTTCAGCTAAAAAACACGTTTTGACAACTTCTGCACACTGGGGTTAAGGGCTGACTCAGTGGCCTCTTCTGAGCCAGGCAGTTACACTGGGATTCCAAAGGCTGAGAAAACGCGTTTATTTCGGGCTGAAAACAACGTTTTGAAAAGTGGCCTGTTAATACCCTATAAGTTACATAGGGGTGACCAAAGTTGCCAAAATGTGTTTATTTCTGCTGAAAAACACGTTCTGACAACTTCTGCACACTGGGGTTAAGGGCTGACTCAGTGGGCTCTTCTGAGCCAGGCAGTTACACTGGGATTCCAAAGGCTGAGAAACGCGTTTATTTCGGGCTGAAAAACACGTTTTGAAAAGTGTCCTGTTCCTGCCCCATAAGTTACATGGGGGTGACCAAAGTTGCCAAAATGTGTTTATTTCTGCTGAAAAACAAGTTTTGACAACTTCTGCACACTGGGGTTAAGGGCTGACTCAGTGGGCTCTTCTGAGCCAGGCAGTTACACTGTGATTCCAAGGGCTGAGAAAACGCGTTTAATTCGGGCTGAAAAACACGTTTTGAAAAGTGTGCTGTTCCTACCCTATAAGTTACATGGGGGTGACCAAAGTTGCCAAAACGTGTTTATTTCTGCTGAAAAACACGTTTTGACAACTTCTGCACACTGGGGTTAAGGGCTGACTCAGTGGGCTCTTCTGAGCCAGGCAGTTACACTGGGATTCCAAAGGCTGAGAAAACGCGTTTATTTCGGGCTGAAAACAACGTTTTGAAAAGTGGCCTGTTTCTGCCCTATAAGTTACATGGGGGTGACCAAAGTTGCCAAAACGTGTTTATTTCAGCTAAAAAACACGTTTTGACAACTTCTGCACACTGGGGTTAAGGGCTGACTCAATGGGCTCTTCTGAGCCAGGCAGTTACACTGCGATTCCAAGGGCTGAGAAAACGCGTTTATTTCGGGCAGAAAAACACGTTTTGAAAAGTGTGCTGTTCCTACCCTATAAGTTACATGGGGGTGACCACAGTTGCCAAAACGTGTTTATTTCTGCTGAAAAACACGTTTTGACAACTTCTGCTCACTGGGGTTAAGGGCTGACTCATTGGGCTCTTCTGAGCCAGGCAGTTACACTGTGAATCCAAGGGCTGAGAAAACGCTTTTATTTCGGGCTGAAAAACACGCTTTGAAAAGTGTGCTGTTTCTGCCCTATAAGTTACATGGGGGTGATCAAAGTTGCCAAAACGTGTTTATTTCTGCTGAAAAACACGTTTTGACAACTTCTGCACACTGGGGTCAAGGGCTGACTCAGTGGGCTCTTATGAGTCAGGCAGTTACACTGCGATTCCAAGGGTTGAGAAAACGCGTTTATTTCGGGCTGAAAAACACGTTTTGAAAAGTTTGCTGTTCCTGCCCTATAAGTTACATGGGGGTGACCAAAGTTGCCAAAACGTGTTTATTTCTGCTGAAAAACACGTTTTGACAACTTCTGCACACTGGGGTTAAGGGCTGACTCAGTGGGCTCTTCTGAGCCAAGCAGTTACACTGCGATTCCAAGGGCAGAGAAAACGCGTTCAGTTCGGGCTGAAAAACACGTTTTGAAAAGTGTGCTGTTCCTGCCCTATAAGTTACATGGGGGTGACCAAATTTGCCAAAACGTGTTTATTTCTGCTGAAAAACACGTTTTGACAACTTCTACTCACTGGGGTAAAGGGCTGACTCATTGGGCTCTTCTGAGCCAGGCAGTTACACTGTGATTCCAAGGGCTGAGTAAACGCGTTCATTTCGGGCTGAAAAACACGTTTTGAAAAGTGGCCTGTTTCTGCCCTATAAGTTACATGGGGGTGACCAAAGTTGCCAAAACGTGTTTATTTCAGTTGAAAAACACGTTTTGACAAGTTCTGCTCACTGGGGTTAAGGGCTGACTCAGTGGGCTCTTCTGAGCCAGGCAGTTACACTGTGATTCCAAGGGCTGAGAAAACGCGTTTATTTCGGGCTGAAAAAAACGTTTTGAAAAGTGTCCTGTGCTTGCCCCATAAGTTACATTGGGATGACCAAAGTTGCCAAAACGTGTTTATTTCTGCTGAAAAACACGTTTTGACAACTTCTGCACACTGGGGTTAAGGGCTGACTCAGTGGGCTCTTCTGAGCCAGGCAGTTACACTGGGATTCCAAAGGCTGAGAAACGCGTTTATTTCGGGCTGAAAAACACGTTTTGAAAAGTGTCCTGTTCCTGCCCCATAAGTTACATGGGGATGACCAAAGTTGCCAAAACGTGTTTATTTCTGCTGAAAAACACGTTTTGACAACTTCTGCTCACTGGGGTTAAGGGCTGACAAATTGGGCTCTTCTGAGCCAGGCAGTTACACTGTGATTCCAAGGGCTGAGAAAACGCGTTTATTTCGGGCTGAAAAAAACGTTTTGAAAAGTGTCCTGTGCTTGCCCCATAAGTAACATGGGGATGACCAAAGTTGCCAAAACGTGTTTATTTCAGCTGAAAAACACGTTTTGACAACTTCTGCACACTGGGGTTAAGGGCTGACAAATTGGGCTCTTCTGAGCCAGGCAGTTACACTGGGATTCCAAAAGCTGAGAAAACGCTTTTATTTCGGGCTGAAAAACACGTTTTGAAAAGTGTCCTGTTCCTGCCCCATAAGTTACATGGGGGTGACCAAAGTTGCCAAAATGTGTTTATTTCTGCTGAAAAACAAGTTTTGACAACTTCTGCACACTGGGGTTAAGGGCTGACTCAGTGGGCTCTTCTGAGCCAGGCAGTTACACTGGGATTCCAAAGGCTGAGAAAACGCTTTTATTTCGGGCTGAAAAACACGTTTTGAAAAGTGTCCTGTTCTTGCCCCATACGTTACATGGGGATGATCAAAGTTGCCAAAATGTGTTTATTTATGCTGAAAAACACGTTCTGACAACTTCTGCACACTGGGGTTAAGGGCTGACTCAGTGGGCTCTTCTGAGCCAGGCAGTTACACTGGGATTCCAAAGGCTGAGAAACGCGTTTATTTCGGGCTGAAAAACACGTTTTGAAAAGTGTCCTGTTCTTGCCCCATATGTTACATGGGGATGACCAAAGTTGCCAAAACGTGTTTATTTCTGCTGAAAACCACGTTTTGACAACTTCTGCACACTGGGGTTAAGGGCTGACTCAGTGGGCTCTTCTGAGCCAGGCAGTTACACTGCGATTCCAAGGGCTGAGAAAACGAGTTTAATTCGGGCTGAAAAACACGTTTTGAAAAGTGTGCTGTTCCTACCCTATAAGTTACATGGGGGTGACCAAAGTTGCCAAAACGTGTTTATTTCTGCTGAAAAACACGTTTTGACAACTTCTGCACACTGGGGTTAAGGGCTGACTCAGTGGGCTCTTCTGAGCCAGGCAGTTACACTGTGATTCCAAGGGCTGAGAAAACGCGTTTATTTCGGGCTGAAAAACACGTTTTGAAAAGTGGCATGTTTCTGCCCTATAAGTTACATGGGTGTGACCAAAGTTGCCAAAACGTGTTTATTTCAGCTGAAAAACACGTTTTGAAAACTTCTGCACACTGGGGTTAAGGGCTGACAAATTGGGCTCTTCTGAGCCAGGCAGTTACACTGGGATTCCAAAAGCTGAGAAAACGCTTTTATTTCGGGCTGAAAAAAACGTTTTGAAAAGTGTCCTGTTCTTGCCCCATAAGTTACATGGGGGTGACCAAAGTTGCCAAAACGTGTTTATATCAGCTGAAAAACACGTTTTGACAACTTCTGCACACTGGGGTTAAGGGCTGACTCAGTGGGGTCTTCTGAGCCAGGCAGTTACACTGGGATTCCAAAGGCTGAGAAAACGCGTTTATTTCGGGCTGAAAACAACGTTTTGAAAAGTGGCCTGTTTCTGCCCTATAAGTTACATGGGGGTGACCAAAGTTGCCAAAACGTGTTTATTTCAGCTAAAAAACACGTTTTGACAACTTCTGCACACTGGGGTTAAGGGCTGACTCAGTGGGCTCTTCTGAGCCAGGCAGTTACACTGGGATTCCAAAGGCTGAGAAAACGCTTTTATTTCGGGCTGAAAAACACGTTTTGAAAAGTGTCCTGTTCTTGCCCCATAAGTTACATGGGGATGATCAAAGTTGCCAAAATGTGTTTATTTATGCTGAAAAACACGTTCTGACAATTCTGCACACTGGGGTTAAGGGCTGACTCAGTGGGCTCTTTTGAGCCAGGCAGTTACACTGGGATTCCAAAGGCTGAGAAACGCGTTTATTTCGGGCTGAAAAACACGTTTTGAAAAGTGTCCTGTTCTTTTCCCATAAGTTACATGGGGATGACCAAAGTTGCCAAAACGTGTTTATTTCTGCTGAAAACCACGTTTTGACAACTTCTGCACACTGGGGTTAAGGGCTGACTCAGTGGGCTCTTCTGAGCCAGGCAGTTACACTGTGATTCCAAGGGCTGAGAAAACGCGTTTAATTCGGGCTGAAAAACACGTTTTGAAAAGTGTGCTGTTCCTACCCTATAAGTTACATGGGGGTGACCAAAGTTGCCAAAACGTGTTTATTTCTGCTGAAAAACACGTTTTGACAACTTCTGCACACTGGGGTTAAGGGCTGACTCAGTGGGCTCTTCTGAGCCAGGCAGTTACACTGTGATTCCAAGGGCTGAGAAAACGCGTTTATTTCGGGCTGAAAAACACGTTTTGAAAAGTGGCTTGTTTCTGCCCTATAAGTTACATGGGAGTGACCAAAGTTGCCAAAACGTGTTTATTTCAGCTAAAAAACACGTTTTGACAACTTCTGCACACTGGGGTTAAGGGCTGACTCAGTGGGCTCTTCTGAGCCAGGCAGTTACACTGCGATTCCAAGGGCTGAGAAAACGCGTTTATTTCGGGCAGAAAAACACGTTTTGAAAAGTGTGCTGTTCCTACCCTATAAGTTACATGGGGGTGACCACAGTTGCCAAAACGTGTTTATTTCTGCTGAAAAACACGTTTTGACAACTTCTGCTCACTGGGGTTAAGGGCTGACTCATTGGGCTCTTCTGAGCCAGGCAGTTACACTGTGAATCCAAGGGCTGAGAAAACGCTTTTATTTCGGGCTGAAAAACACGCTTTGAAAAGTGTGCTGTTTCTGCCCTATAAGTTACATGGGGGTGACCAAAGTTGCCAAAACGTGTTTATTTCTGCTGAAAAACACGTTTTGACAACTTCTGCACACTGGGGTCAAGGGCTGACTCAGTGGGCTCTTATGAGTCAGGCAGTTACACTGCGATTCCAAGGGTTGAGAAAACGCATTTATTTCGGGCTGAAAAACACGTTTTGAAAAGTTTGCTGTTCCTGCCCTATAAGTTACATGGGGGTGACCAAAGTTGCCAAAACGTGTTTATTTCTGCTGAAAAACACGTTTTGACAACTTCTGCACACTGGGGTTAAGGGCTGACTCAGTGGGCTCTTCTGAGCCAAGCAGTTACACTGCGATTCCAAGGGCAGAGAAAACGCGTTTAGTTCGGGCTGAAAAACACGTTTTGAAAAGTGTGCTGTTCCTGCCCTATAAGTTACATGGGGATGATCAAAGTTGCCAAAATGTGTTTATTTATGCTGAAAAACACGTTCTGACAACTTCTGCACACTGGGGTTAAGGGCTGACTCAGTGGGGTCTTCTGAGCCAGGCAGTTACACTGGGATTCCAAAGGCTGAGAAAACGCGTTTATTTCGGGCTGAAAACAACGTTTTGAAAAGTGGCCTGTTTCTGCCCTATAAGTTACATGGGGGTGACCAAAGTTGCCAAAACGTGTTTATTTCAGCTAAAAAACACGTTTTGACAACTTCTGCACACTGGGGTTAAGGGCTGACTCAGTGGGCTCTTCTGAGCCAGGCAGTTACACTGGGATTCCAAAGGCTGAGAAAACGCTTTTATTTCGGGCTGAAAAACACGTTTTGAAAAGTGTCCTGTTCTTGCCCCATAAGTTACATGGGGATGATCAAAGTTGCCAAAATGTGTTTATTTATGCTGAAAAACACGTTCTGACAATTCTGCACACTGGGGTTAAGGGCTGACTCAGTGGGCTCTTTTGAGCCAGGCAGTTACACTGGGATTCCAAAGGCTGAGAAACGCGTTTATTTCGGGCTGAAAAACACGTTTTGAAAAGTGTCCTGTTCTTTTCCCATAAGTTACATGGGGATGACCAAAGTTGCCAAAACGTGTTTATTTCTGCTGAAAACCACGTTTTGACAACTTCTGCACACTGGGGTTAAGGGCTGACTCAGTGGGCTCTTCTGAGCCAGGCAGTTACACTGTGATTCCAAGGGCTGAGAAAACGCGTTTAATTCGGGCTGAAAAACACGTTTTGAAAAGTGTGCTGTTCCTACCCTATAAGTTACATGGGGGTGACCAAAGTTGCCAAAACGTGTTTATTTCTGCTGAAAAACACGTTTTGACAACTTCTGCACACTGGGGTTAAGGGCTGACTCAGTGGGCTCTTCTGAGCCAGGCAGTTACACTGTGATTCCAAGGGCTGAGAAAACGCGTTTATTTCGGGCTGAAAAACACGTTTTGAAAAGTGGCTTGTTTCTGCCCTATAAGTTACATGGGAGTGACCAAAGTTGCCAAAACGTGTTTATTTCAGCTAAAAAACACGTTTTGACAACTTCTGCACACTGGGGTTAAGGGCTGACTCAGTGGGCTCTTCTGAGCCAGGCAGTTACACTGCGATTCCAAGGGCTGAGAAAACGCGTTTATTTCGGGCAGAAAAACACGTTTTGAAAAGTGTGCTGTTCCTACCCTATAAGTTACATGGGGGTGACCACAGTTGCCAAAACGTGTTTATTTCTGCTGAAAAACACGTTTTGACAACTTCTGCTCACTGGGGTTAAGGGCTGACTCATTGGGCTCTTCTGAGCCAGGCAGTTACACTGTGAATCCAAGGGCTGAGAAAACGCTTTTATTTCGGGCTGAAAAACACGCTTTGAAAAGTGTGCTGTTTCTGCCCTATAAGTTACATGGGGGTGACCAAAGTTGCCAAAACGTGTTTATTTCTGCTGAAAAACACGTTTTGACAACTTCTGCACACTGGGGTCAAGGGCTGACTCAGTGGGCTCTTATGAGTCAGGCAGTTACACTGCGATTCCAAGGGTTGAGAAAACGCATTTATTTCGGGCTGAAAAACACGTTTTGAAAAGTTTGCTGTTCCTGCCCTATAAGTTACATGGGGGTGACCAAAGTTGCCAAAACGTGTTTATTTCTGCTGAAAAACACGTTTTGACAACTTCTGCACACTGGGGTTAAGGGCTGACTCAGTGGGCTCTTCTGAGCCAAGCAGTTACACTGCGATTCCAAGGGCAGAGAAAACGCGTTTAGTTCGGGCTGAAAAACACGTTTTGAAAAGTGTGCTGTTCCTGCCCTATAAGTTACATGGGGGTGACCAAATTTGCCAAAATGTGTTTATTTCTGCTGAAAAACACGTTCTGACAACTTCTGCACACTGGGGTTAAGGGCTGACTCAAGGGCTCTTCTGAGCCAGGCAGTTACACTGGGATTCCAAAGGCTGAGAAAACGCGTTCATTCCGGGCTGAAAAACACGTTTTGAAAAGTGTCCTGTTCCTGCCCCATAAGTTACATGGGGGAGACCAAAGTTGCCAAAATGTGTTTATTTCTGCTGAAAAACACGTTTTGACAACTTCTGCACACTGGGGTTAAGGGCTGACAAATTGGGCTCTTCTGAGCCAGGCAGTTACACTGTGATTCCAAGGGCTGAGAAAACGCGTTTATTTCGGGCTGAAAAAAACGTTTTGAAAAGTGTCCTGTGCTTGCCCCATAAGTTACATGGGGATGATCAAAGTTGCCAAAATGTGTTTATTTCTGCTGAAAAACACGTTTTGACAACTTCTGCACACTGGGGTTAAGGGCTGACTCAGTGGGGTCTTCTGAGCCAGGCAGTTACACTGGGATTCCAAAGGCTGAGAAACGCGTTTATTTCGGGCTGAAAAACACGTTTTGAAAAGTGTCCTGTTCCTGCCCCATAAGTTACATGGGGGTGACCAAAGTTGCCAAAACGTGTTTATTTCAGCTAAAAAACACGTTTTGACAACTTCTGCACACTGGGGTTAAGGGCTGACTCTGTGGGCTCTTCTGAGCCAGGCAGTTACACTGTGATTCCAAGGGCTGAGAAAACGCGTTTATTTCGGGCTGAAAAACACGTTTTGAAAAGTGGCATGTTTCTGCCCTATAAGTTACATGGGGGTGACCAAAGTTGCCAAAACGTGTTTATTTCAGCTGAAAAACACGTTTTGACAACTTCTGCACACTGGGGTTAAGGGCTGACAAATTGGGCTCTTCTGAGCCAGGCAGTTACACTGGGATTCCAAAAGCTGAGAAAACGCTTTTATTTCGGGCTGAAAAACACGTTTTGAAAAGTGTCCTGTTCTTGCCCCATAAGTTACATGGGGATGATCAAAGTTGCCAAAATGTGTTTATTTCTGCTGAAAAACACGTTCTGACAACTTCTGCGCACTGGGGTTAAGGGCTGACTCAGTGGGCTCTTCTGACCCAGGCAGTTACACTGGGATTCCAAAGGCTGAGAAACGCGTTTATTTCGGGCTGAAAAACACGTTTTGAAAAGTGTCCTGTTCCTGCCCCATAAGTTACATGGGGGTGACCAAAGTTGCCAAAACGTGTTTATTTCAGCTAAAAAACACGTTTTGACAACTTCTGCTCACTGGGGTTAAGGGCTGACTCATTGGGCTCTTCTGAGCCAGGCAGTTACACTGTGATTCCAAGGGCTGAGTAAACGCGTTCATTTCGGGCTGAAAAACACGTTTTGAAAAGTGGCCTGTTTCTGCCCTATAAGTTACATGGGGGTGACCAAAGTTGCCAAAACGTGTTTATTTCAGTTGAAAAACACGTTTTGACAAGTTCTGCTCACTGGGGTTAAGGGCTGACTCAGTGGGCTCTTCTGAGCCAGGCAGTTACACTGTGATTCCAAGGGCTGAGAAAAAGCGTTTATTCCGGGCTGAAAAACATGTTTTGAAAAGTGCGCTCTTCTTGCCCCATAAGTTACATGGGGATTATCAAAGTTGCCAAAATGTGTTTATTTCTGCTGAAAAACACGTTCTGACAACTTCTGCACACTGGGGTTAAGGGCTGACTCAAGGGCTCTTCTGAGCCAGGCAGTTACACTGGGATTCCAAAGGCTGAGAAAACGCGTTCATTCCGGGCTGAAAAACACGTTTTGAAAAGTGTCCTGTTCCTGCCCCATAAGTTACATGGGGGAGACCAAAGTTGCCAAAATGTGTTTATTTCTGCTGAAAAACACGTTTTGACAACTTCTGCACACTGGGGTTAAGGGCTGACAAATTGGGCTCTTCTGAGCCAGGCAGTTACACTGTGATTCCAAGGGCTGAGAAAACGCGTTTATTTCGGGCTGAAAAAAACGTTTTGAAAAGTGTCCTGTGCTTGCCCCATAAGTTACATTGGGATGACCAAAGATGCCAAAACGTGTTTATTTCTGCTGAAAAACACGTTTTGACAACTTCTGCACACTGGGGTTAAGGGCTGACTCAGTGGGCTCTTCTGAGCCAGGCAGTTACACTGGGATTCCAAAGGCTGAGAAACGCGTTTATTTCGGGCTGAAAAACACGTTTTGAAAAGTGTCCTGTTCCTGCCCCATAAGTTACATGGGGATGACCAAAGTTGCCAAAACGTGTTTATTTCTGCTGAAAAACACGTTTTGACAACTTCTGCTCACTGGGGTTAAGGGCTGACAAATTGGGCTCTTCTGAGCCAGGCAGTTACACTGTGATTCCAAGGGCTGAGAAAACGCGTTTATTTCGGGCTGAAAAAAACGTTTTGAAAAGTGTCCTGTGCTTGCCCCATAAGTAACATGGGGATGACCAAAGTTGCCAAAACGTGTTTATTTCAGCTGAAAAACACGTTTTGACAACTTCTGCACACTGGGGTTAAGGGCTGACAAATTGGGCTCTTCTGAGCCAGGCAGTTACACTGGGATTCCAAAAGCTGAGAAAACGCTTTTATTTCGGGCTGAAAAATACGTTTTGAAAAGTGTCCTGTTCCTGCCCCATAAGTTACATGGGGGTGACCAAAGTTGCCAAAATGTGTTTATTTCTGCTGAAAAACAAGTTTTGACAACTTCTGCACACTGGGGTTAAGGGCTGACTCAGTGGGCTCTTCTGAGCCAGGCAGTTACACTGGGATTCCAAAGGCTGAGAAAACGCTTTTATTTCGGGCTGAAAAACACATTTTGAAAAGTGTCCTGTTCTTGCCCCATACGTTACATGGGGATGATCAAAGTTGCCAAAATGTGTTTATTTATGCTGAAAAACACGTTCTGACAACTTCTGCACACTGGGGTTAAGGGCTGACTCAGTGGGCTCTTCTGAGCCAGGCAGTTACACTGGGATTCCAAAGGCTGAGAAACGCGTTTATTTCGGGCTGAAAAACACGTTTTGAAAAGTGTCCTGTTCTTGCCCCATATGTTACATGGGGATGACCAAAGTTGCCAAAACGTGTTTATTTCTGCTGAAAAACACGTTTTGACAACTTCTGCTCACTGGGGTTAAGGGCTGACTCAAGGGCTCTTCTGAGCCAGGCAGTTACACTGGGATTCCAAAGGCTGAGAAAACGCGTTCATTCCGGGCTGAAAAACACGTTTTGAAAAGTGTCCTGTTCTTGCCCCATAAGTTACATGGGGATGATCAAAGTTGCCAAAATGTGTTTATTTATGCTGAAAAACACGTTCTGACAACTTCTGCACACTGGGGTTAAGGGCTGACTCAGTGGGCTCTTCTGAGCCAGGCAGTTACACTGGGATTCCAAAGGCTGAGAAACGCGTTTATTTCGGGCTGAAAAACACGTTTTGAAAATTGTCCTGTTCTTGCCCCATATGTTACATGGGGATGACCAAAGTTGCCAAAACGTGTTTATTTCTGCTGAAAACCACGTTTTGACAACTTCTGCACACTGGGGTTAAGGGCTGACTCAGTGGGCTCTTCTGAGCCAGGCAGCTACACTGCGATTCCAAGGGCTGAGAAAACGAGTTTAATTCGGGCTGAAAAACACGTTTTGAAAAGTGTGCTGTTCCTACCCTATAAGTTACATATGGGTGACCAAAGTTGCCAAAACGTGTTTATTTCTGCTGAAAAACACGTTTTGACAACTTCTGCACACTGGGGTTAAGGGCTGACTCAGTGGGCTCTTCTGAGCCAGGCAGTTACACTGTGATTCCAAGGGCTGAGAAAACGCGTTTATTTCGGGCTGAAAAACACGTTTTGAAAAGTGGCATGTTTCTGCCCTATAAGTTACATGGGGGTGACCAAAGTTGCCAAAACGTGTTTATTTCAGCTGAAGAACACGTTTTGAAAACTTCTGCACACTGGGGTTAAGGGCTGACAAATTGGGCTCTTCTGAGCCAGGCAGTTACACTGGGATTCCAAAAGCTGAGAAAACGCTTTTATTTCGGGCTGAAAAAAACGTTTTGAAAAGTGTCCTGTTCTTGCCCCATAAGTTACATGGGGGTGACCAAAGTTGCCAAAACGTGTTTATATCAGCTGAAAAACACGTTTTGACAACTTCTGCACACTGGGGTTAAGGGCTGACTCAGTGGGGTCTTCTGAGCCAGGCAGTTACACTGGGATTCCAAAGGCTGAGAAACGCGTTTATTTCGGGCTGAAAAACACGTTTTGAAAAGTGTCCTGTTCCTGCCCCATAAGTTACATGGGGGTGACCAAAGTTGCCAAAACGTGTTTATTTCAGCTAAAAAACACGTTTTGACAACTTCTGCACACTGGGGTTAAGGGCTGACTCAGTGGCCTCTTCTGAGCCAGGCAGTTACACTGGGATTCCAAAGGCTGAGAAAACGCGTTTATTTCGGGCTGAAAACAACGTTTTGAAAAGTGGCCTGTTTCTGCCCTATAAGTTACATGGGGGTGACCAAAGTTGCCAAAACGTGTTTATTTCAGCTTAAAAACACGTTTTGACAACTTCTGCACACTGGGGTTAAGGGCTGACTCTGTGGGCTCTTCTGAGCCAGGCAGTTACACTGCGATTCCAAAGGCTGAGAAAACACGTTTATTTCAGGCAGAAAAACACGTTTTGAAAAGTGTGCTGTTCCTACCCTATAAGTTACATAGGGGTGACCAAAGTTGCCAAAATGTGTTTATTTCTGCTGAAAAACACGTTCTGACAACTTCTGCACACTGGGGTTAAGGGCTGACTCAGTGGGCTCTTCTGAGCCAGGCAGTTACACTGGGATTCCAAAGGCTGAGAAACGCGTTTATTTCGGGCTGAAAAACACGTTTTGAAAAGTGTCCTGTTCCTGCCCCATAAGTTACATGGGGGTGACCAAAGTTGCCAAAATGTGTTTATTTCTGCTGAAAAACAAGTTTTGACAACTTCTGCACACTGGGGTTAAAGGCTGACTCAGTGGGCTCTTCTGAGCCAGGCAGTTACACTGGGATTCCAAAGGCTGAGAAAACGCTTTTATTTCGGGCTGAAAAACACGTTTTGAAAAGTGTCCTGTTCTTGCCCCATAAGTTACATGGGGATGATCAAAGTTGCCAAAATGTGTTTATTTCTGCTGAAAAACACGTTCTGACAACTTCTGCACACTGGGGTTAAGGGCTGACTCAGTGGGCTCTTCTGAGCCAGGCAGTTACACTGGGATTCCAAAGGCTGAGAAACGCGTTTATTTCGGGCTGAAAAACACGTTTTGAAAAGTGTCCTGTTCTTTTCCCATAAGTTACATGGGGATGACCAAAGTTGCCAAAACGTGTTTATTTCTGCTGAAAACCACGTTTTGACAACTTCTGCACACTGGGGTTAAGGGCTGACTCAGTGGGCTCTTCTGAGCTAGGCAGTTACACTGCGATTCCAAGGGCTGAGAAAACGCGTTTAATTCGGGCTGAAAAACACGTTTTGAAAAGTGTGCTGTTCCTACCCTATAAGTTACATGGGGGTGACCAAAGTTGCCAAAACGTGTTTATTTCTGCTGAAAAACACGTTTTGACAACTTCTGCACACTGGGGTTAAGGGCTGACTCAGTGGGCTCTTCTGAGCCATGCAGTTACACTGTGATTCCAAGGGCTGAGAAAACGCGTTTATTTCGGGCTGAAAAACACGTTTTGAAAAGTGGAATGTTTCTGCCCTATAAGTTACATGGGGATGATCAAAGTTGCCAAAATGTGTTTATTTCTGCTGAAAAACACGTTCTGACAACTTCTGCGCACTGGGGTTAAGGGCTGACTCAGTGGGCTCTTCTGACCCAGGCAGTTACACTGGGATTCCAAAGGCTGAGAAACGCGTTTATTTCGGGCTGAAAAACACGTTTTGAAAAGTGTCCTGTTCCTGCCCCATAAGTTACATGGGGGTGACCAAAGTTGCCAAAATGTGTTTATTTCTGCTGAAAAACAAGTTTTGACAACTTCTGCACACTGGGGTTAAGGGCTGACTCAGTGGGCTCTTCTGAGCCAGCAGTTACACTGGGATTCCAAAGGCTGAGAAACGCGTTTATTTCGGGCTGAAAAACACGTTTTGAAAAGTGTCCTGTTCCTGCCCCATAAGTTACATGGGGGTGACCAAAGTTGCCAAAACGTGTTTATTTCAGCTAAAAAACACGTTTTGACAACTTCTGCTCACTGGGGTTAAGGGCTGACTCATTGGGCTCTTCTGAGCCAGGCAGTTACACTGTGAATCCAAGGGCTGAGAAAACGCTTTTATTTCGGGCTGAAAAACACGCTTTGAAAAGTGTGCTGTTTCTGCCCTATAAGTTACATGGGGGTGACCAAAGTTGCCAAAACGTGTTTATTTCTGCTGAAAAACACGTTTTGACAACTTCTGCACACTGGGGTCAAGGGCTGACTCAGTGGGCTCTTCTGAGTCAGGCAGTTACACTGCGATTCCAAGGGTTGAGAAAACGCGTTTATTTCGGGCTGAAAAACACGTTTTGAAAAGTTTGCTGTTCCTGCCCTATAAGTTACATGGGGGTGACCAAAGTTGCCAAAACGTGTTTATTTCTGCTGAAAAACACGTTTTGACAACTTCTGCACACTGGGGTTAAGGGCTGACTCAGTGGGCTCTTCTGAGCCAAGCAGTTACACTGCGATTCCAAGGGCAGAGAAAACGCGTTTATTTCGAGCTGAAAAACACGTTTTGAAAAGTGTGCTGTTCCTGCCCTATAAGTTACATGGGGGTGACCAAATTTGCCAAAACGTGTTTATTTCTGCTGAAAAACACGTTTTGACAACTTCTACTCACTGGGGTTAAGGGCTGACTCAGTGGGCTCTTCTGAGCCAGGGAGTTACACTGCGATTCTAAGGGCTGAGAAAAAGCGTTTATTCCGGGCTGAAAAACATGTTTTGAAAAGTGCGCTCTTCTTGCCCCATAAGTTACATGGGGATTATCAAAGTTGCCAAAATGTGTTTATTTCTGCTGAAAAACACGTTCTGACAACTTCTGCACACTGGGGTTAATGGCTGACTCAAGGGCTCTTCTGAGCCAGGCAGTTACACTGGGATTCCAAAGGCTGAGAAAACGCGTTCATTCCGGGCTGAAAAACACGTTTTGAAAAGTGTCCTGTTCCTGCCCCATAAGTTACATGGGGGAGACCAAAGTTGCCAAAATGTGTTTATTTCTGCTGAAAAACACGTTTTACAACTTCTGCACACTGGGGTTAAGGGCTGACAAATTGGGCTCTTCTGAGCCAGGCAGTTACACTGTGATTCCAAGGGCTGAGCAAACGCGTTTATTTCGGGCTGAAAAAAACGTTTTGAAAAGTGTCCTGTGCTTGCCCCATAAGTTACATGGGGATGACCAAAGTTGCCAAAACGTGTTTATTTCTGCTGAAAAACACGTTTTGACAACTTCTGCACACTGGGGTTAAGGGCTGACTCAGTGGGCTCTTCTGAGCCAGGCAGTTACACTGCGATTCCAAGGGCTGAGAAAACGCGTTTAATTCGGGCTGAAAAACACGTTTTGAAAAGTGTCCTGTTCTTGCCCCATAAGTTACATGGGGATGATCAAAGTTGCCAAAATGTGTTTATTTCTGCTGAAAAACACGTTCTGACAACTTCTGCAGACTGGGGTTAAGGGCTGACTCAGTGGCCTCTTCTGAGCCAGGCAGTTACACTGGGATTCCAAAGGCTGAGAAAACGCGTTTATTTCGGGCTGAAAACAACGTTTTGAAAAGTGGCCTGTTTCTGCCCTATAAGTTACATGGGAGTGACCAAAGTTGCCAAAACGTGTTTATTTCTGCTGAAAAACACGTTTTGACAACTTCTGCTCACTGGGGTTAAGGGCTGACAAATTGGGCTCTTCTGAGCCAGGCAGTTACACTGTGATTCCAAGGGCTGAGAAAACGCGTTTATTTCGGGCTGAAAAACACGTTTTGAAAAGTGGCATTTTTCTGCCCTATAAGTTACATGGGGGTGACCAAAGTTGCCAAAACGTGTTTATTTCAGCTGAAAAACACGTTTTGACAACTTCTGCACACTGGGGTTAAAGGCTGACAAATTGGGCTCTTCTGAGCCAGGCAGTTACACTGGGATTCCAAAAGCTGAGAAAACGCTTTTATTTCGGGCTGAAAAACACGTTTTGAAAAGTGTCCTGTTCCTGCCCCATAAGTTACATGGGGGTGACCAAAGTTGCCAAAATGTGTTTATTTCTGCTGAAAAACAAGTTTTGACAACTTCTGCACACTGGGGTTAAGGGCTGACTCAGTGGGCTCTTCTGAGCCAGGCAGTTACACTGGGATTCCAAAGGCTGAGAAAACGCTTTTATTTCGGGCTGAAAAACACGTTTTGAAAAGTGTCCTGTTCTTGCCCCATAAGTTACATGGGGATGATCAAAGTTGCCAAAATGTGTTTATTTATGCTGAAAAACACGTTCTGACAACTTCTGCACACTGGGTTTAAGGGCTGACTCAGTGGGCTCTTCTGAGCCAGGCAGTTACACTGGGATTCCAAAGGCTGAGAAACGCGTTTATTTCGGGCTGAAAAACACGTTTTGAAAAGTGTCCTGTTCTTGCCCCATAAGTTACATGGGGATGACCAAAGTTGCCAAAATGTGTTTATTTCTGCTGAAAAACAAGTTTTGACAACTTCTGCACACTGGGGTTAAGGGCTGACTCAGTGGGCTCTTCTGAGCCAGGCAGTTACACTGCGATTCCAAGGGCTGAGAAAACGAGTTTAATTCGGGCTGAAAAACACGTTTTGAAAAGTGTGCTGTTCCTACCCTATAAGTTACATGGGGGTGACCAAAGTTGCCAAAACGTGTTTATTTCTGCTGAAAAACACGTTTTGACAACTTCTGCACACTGGGGTTAAGGGCTGACTCAGTGGGCTCTTCTGAGCAAGGCAGTTACACTGTGATTCCAAGGGCTGAGAAAACGCGTTTATTTCGGGCTGAAAAACACGTTTTGAAAAGTGGCATGTTTCTGCCCTATAAGTTACATGGGGGTGACCAAAGTTGCCAAAACGTGTTTATTTCAGCTGAAAAACACGTTTTGACAACTTCTGCACACTGGGGTTAAGGGCTGACAAATTGGGCTCTTCTGAGCCAGGCAGTTACACTGGGATTCCAAAAGCTGAGAAAACGCTTTTATTTCGGGCTGAAAAACACGTTTTGAAAAGTGTCCTGTTCTTGCCCCATAAGTTACATGGGGATGATCAAAGTTGCCAAAATGTGTTTATTTCTGCTGAAAAACACGTTCTGACAACTTCTGCGCACTGGGGTTAAGGGCTGACTCAGTGGGCTCTTCTGACCCAGGCAGTTACACTGGGATTCCAAAGGCTGAGAAACGCGTTTATTTCGGGCTGAAAAACACGTTTTGAAAAGTGTCCTGTTCCTGCCCCATAAGTTACATGGGGGTGACCAAAGTTGCCAAAACGTGTTTATTTCAGCTAAAAAACACGTTTTGACAACTTCTGCTCACTGGGGTTAAGGGCTGACTCATTGGGCTCTTCTGAGCCAGGCAGTTACACTGTGATTCCAAGGGCTGAGTAAACGCGTTCATTTCGGGCTGAAAAACACGTTTTGAAAAGTGGCCTGTTTCTGCCCTATAAGTTACATGGGGGTGACCAAAGTTGCCAAAACGTGTTTATTTCAGTTGAAAAACACGTTTTGACAAGTTCTGCTCACTGGGGTTAAGGGCTGACTCAGTGGGCTCTTCTGAGCCAGGCAGTTACACTGTGATTCCAAGGGCTGAGAAAAAGCGTTTATTCCGGGCTGAAAAACATGTTTTGAAAAGTGCGTTCTTCTTGCCCCATAAGTTACATGGGGATTATCAAAGTTGCCAAAATGTGTTTATTTCTGCTGAAAAACACGTTCTGACAACTTCTGCACACTGGGGTTAAGGGCTGACTCAAGGGCTCTTCTGAGCCAGGCAGTTACACTGGGATTCCAAAGGCTGAGAAAACGCGTTCATTCCGGGCTGAAAAACACGTTTTGAAAAGTGTCCTGTTCCTGCCCCATAAGTTACATGGGGGAGACCAAAGTTGCCAAAATGTGTTTATTTCTGCTGAAAAACACGTTTTGACAACTTCTGCACACTGGGGTTAAGGGCTGACAAATTGGGCTCTTCTGAGCCAGGCAGTTACACTGTGATTCCAAGGGCTGAGAAAACGCGTTTATTTCGGGCTGAAAAAAACGTTTTGAAAAGTGTCCTGTGCTTGCCCCATAAGTTACATTGGGATGACCAAAGTTGCCAAAACGTGTTTATTTCTGCTGAAAAACACGTTTTGACAACTTCTGCACACTGGGGTTAAGGGCTGACTCAGTGGGCTCTTCTGAGCCAGGCAGTTACACTGGGATTCCAAAGGCTGAGAAACGCGTTTATTTCGGGCTGAAAAACACGTTTTGAAAAGTGTCCTGTTCCTGCCCCATAAGTTACATGGGGATGACCAAAGTTGCCAAAACGTGTTTATTTCTGCTGAAAAACACGTTTTGACAACTTCTGCTCACTGGGGTTAAGGGCTGACAAATTGGGCTCTTCTGAGCCAGGCAGTTACACTGTGATTCCAAGGGCTGAGAAAACGCGTTTATTTCGGGCTGAAAAAAACGTTTTGAAAAGTGTCCTGTTCTTGCCCCATATGTTACATGGGGATGACCAAAGTTGCCAAAACGTGTTTATTTCTGCTGAAAAACACGTTTTGACAACTTCTGCTCACTGGGGTTAAGGGCTGACTCAAGGGCTCTTCTGAGCCAGGCAGTTACACTGGGATTCCAAAGGCTGAGAAAACGCGTTCATTCCGGGCTGAAAAACACGTTTTGAAAAGTGTCCTGTTCTTGCCCCATAAGTTACATGGGGATGATCAAAGTTGCCAAAATGTGTTTATTTATGCTGAAAAACACGTTCTGACAACTTCTGCACACTGGGGTTAAGGGCTGACTCAGTGGGCTCTTCTGAGCCAGGCAGTTACACTGGGATTCCAAAGGCTGAGAAACGCGTTTATTTCGGGCTGAAAAACACGTTTTGAAAAGTGTCCTGTTCTTGCCCCATATGTTACATGGGGATGACCAAAGTTGCCAAAACGTGTTTATTTCTGCTGAAAACCACGTTTTGACAACTTCTGCACACTGGGGTTAAGGGCTGACTCAGTGGGCTCTTCTGAGCCAGGCAGCTACACTGCGATTCCAAGGGCTGAGAAAACGAGTTTAATTCGGGCTGAAAAACACGTTTTGAAAAGTGTGCTGTTCCTACCCTATAAGTTACATGGGGGTGACCAAAGTTGCCAAAACGTGTTTATTTCTGCTGAAAAACACGTTTTGACAACTTCTGCACACTGGGGTTAAGGGCTGACTCAGTGGGCTCTTCTGAGCCAGGCAGTTACACTGTGATTCCAAGGGCTGAGAAAACGCGTTTATTTCGGGCTGAAAAACACGTTTTGAAAAGTGGCATGTTTCTGCCCTATAAGTTACATGGGGGTGACCAAAGTTGCCAAAACGTGTTTATTTCAGCTGAAGAACACGTTTTGAAAACTTCTGCACACTGGGGTTAAGGGCTGACAAATTGGGCTCTTCTGAGCCAGGCAGTTACACTGGGATTCCAAAAGCTGAGAAAACGCTTTTATTTCGGGCTGAAAAAAACGTTTTGAAAAGTGTCCTGTTCTTGCCCCATAAGTTACATGGGGGTGACCAAAGTTGCCAAAACGTGTTTATATCAGCTGAAAAACACGTTTTGACAACTTCTGCACACTGGGGTTAAGGGCTGACTCAGTGGGGTCTTCTGAGCCAGGCAGTTACACTGGGATTCCAAAGGCTGAGAAACGCGTTTATTTCGGGCTGAAAAACACGTTTTGAAAAGTGTCCTGTTCCTGCCCCATAAGTTACATGGGGGTGACCAAAGTTGCCAAAACGTGTTTATTTCAGCTAAAAAACACGTTTTGACAACTTCTGCACACTGGGGTTAAGGGCTGACTCAGTGGCCTCTTCTGAGCCAGGCAGTTACACTGGGATTCCAAAGGCTGAGAAAACGCGTTTATTTCGGGCTGAAAACAACGTTTTGAAAAGTGGCCTGTTTCTGCCCTATAAGTTACATGGGGGTGACCAAAGTTGCCAAAACGTGTTTATTTCAGCTTAAAAACACGTTTTGACAACTTCTGCACACTGGGGTTAAGGGCTGACTCTGTGGGCTCTTCTGAGCCAGGCAGTTACACTGCGATTCCAAAGGCTGAGAAAACACGTTTATTTCAGGCAGAAAAACACGTTTTGAAAAGTGTGCTGTTCCTACCCTATAAGTTACATAGGGGTGACCAAAGTTGCCAAAATGTGTTTATTTCTGCTGAAAAACACGTTCTGACAACTTCTGCACACTCGGGTTAAGGGCTGACTCAGTGGGCTCTTCTGAGCCAGGCAGTTACACTGGGATTCCAAAGGCTGAGAAACGCGTTTATTTCGGGCTGAAAAACACGTTTTGAAAAGTGTCCTGTTCCTGCCCCATAAGTTACATGGGGGTGACCAAAGTTGCCAAAATGTGTTTATTTCTGCTGAAAAACAAGTTTTGACAACTTCTGCACACTGGGGTTAAAGGCTGACTCAGTGGGCTCTTCTGAGCCAAGCAGTTACACTGGGATTCCAAAGGCTGAGAAAACGCTTTTATTTCGGGCTGAAAAACACGTTTTGAAAAGTGTCCTGTTCTTGCCCCATAAGTTACATGGGGATGATCAAAGTTGCCAAAATGTGTTTATTTCTGCTGAAAAACACGTTCTGACAACTTCTGCACACTGGGGTTAAGGGCTGACTCAGTGGGCTCTTCTGAGCCAGGCAGTTACACTGGGATTCCAAAGGCTGAGAAACGCGTTTATTTCGGGCTGAAAAACACGTTTTGAAAAGTGTCCTGTTCTTTTCCCATAAGTTACATGGGGATGACCAAAGTTGCCAAAACGTGTTTATTTCTGCTGAAAACCACGTTTTGACAACTTCTGCACACTGGGGTTAAGGGCTGACTCAGTGGGCTCTTCTGAGCTAGGCAGTTACACTGCGATTCCAAGGGCTGAGAAAACGCGTTTAATTCGGGCTGAAAAACACGTTTTGAAAAGTGTGCTGTTCCTACCCTATAAGTTACATGGGGGTGACCAAAGTTGCCAAAACGTGTTTATTTCTGCTGAAAAACACGTTTTGACAACTTCTGCACACTGGGGTTAAGGGCTGACTCAGTGGGCTCTTCTGAGCCATGCAGTTACACTGTGATTCCAAGGGCTGAGAAAACGCGTTTATTTCGGGCTGAAAAACACGTTTTGAAAAGTGGAATGTTTCTGCCCTATAAGTTACATGGGGATGATCAAAGTTGCCAAAATGTGTTTATTTCTGCTGAAAAACACGTTCTGACAACTTCTGCGCACTGGGGTTAAGGGCTGACTCAGTGGGCTCTTCTGACCCAGGCAGTTACACTGGGATTCCAAAGGCTGAGAAACGCGTTTATTTCGGGCTGAAAAACACGTTTTGAAAAGTGTCCTGTTCCTGCCCCATAAGTTACATGGGGGTGACCAAAGTTGCCAAAATGTGTTTATTTCTGCTGAAAAACAAGTTTTGACAACTTCTGCACACTGGGGTTAAGGGCTGACTCAGTGGGCTCTTCTGAGCCAGCAGTTACACTGGGATTCCAAAGGCTGAGAAACGCGTTTATTTCGGGCTGAAAAACACGTTTTGAAAAGTGTCCTGTTCCTGCCCCATAAGTTACATGGGGGTGACCAAAGTTGCCAAAACGTGTTTATTTCAGCTAAAAAACACGTTTTGACAACTTCTGCTCACTGGGGTTAAGGGCTGACTCATTGGGCTCTTCTGAGCCAGGCAGTTACACTGTGAATCCAAGAACTGAGAAAACGCTTTTATTTCGGGCTGAAAAACACGCTTTGAAAAGTGTGCTGTTTCTGCCCTATAAGTTACATGGGGGTGACCAAAGTTGCCAAAACGTGTTTATTTCTGCTGAAAAACACGTTTTGACAACTTCTGCACACTGGGGTCAAGGGCTGACTCAGTGGGCTCTTCTGAGTCAGGCAGTTACACTGCGATTCCAAGGGTTGAGAAAACGCGTTTATTTCGGGCTGAAAAACACGTTTTGAAAAGTTTGCTGTTCCTGCCCTATAAGTTACATGGGGGTGACCAAAGTTGCCAAAACGTGTTTATTTCTGCTGAAAAACACGTTTTGACAACTTCTGCACACTGGGGTTAAGGGCTGACTCAGTGGGCTCTTCTGAGCCAAGCAGTTACACTGCGATTCCAAGGGCAGAGAAAACGCGTTTATTTCGAGCTGAAAAACACGTTTTGAAAAGTGTGCTGTTCCTGCCCTATAAGTTACATGGGGGTGACCAAATTTGCCAAAACGTGTTTATTTCTGCTGAAAAACACGTTTTGACAACTTCTACTCACTGGGGTTAAGGGCTGACTCAGTGGGCTCTTCTGAGCCAGGGAGTTACACTGCGATTCTAAGGGCTGAGAAAAAGCGTTTATTCCGGGCTGAAAAACATGTTTTGAAAAGTGCGCTCTTCTTGCCCCATAAGTTACATGGGGATTATCAAAGTTGCCAAAATGTGTTTATTTCTGCTGAAAAACACGTTCTGACAACTTCTGCACACTGGGGTTAAGGGCTGACTCAAGGGCTCTTCTGAGCCAGGCAGTTACACTGGGATTCCAAAGGCTGAGAAAACGCGTTCATTCCGGGCTGAAAAACACGTTTTGAAAAGTGTCCTGTTCCTGCCCCATAAGTTACATGGGGGAGACCAAAGTTGCCAAAATGTGTTTATTTGTGCTGAAAAACACGTTTTACAACTTCTGCACACTGGGGTTAAGGGCTGACAAATTGGGCTCTTCTGAGCCAGGCAGTTACACTGTGATTCCAAGGGCTGAGCAAACGCGTTTATTTCGGGCTGAAAAAAACGTTTTGAAAAGTGTCCTGTGCTTGCCCCATAAGTTACATGGGGATGACCAAAGTTGCCAAAACGTGTTTATTTCTGCTGAAAAACACGTTTTGACAACTTCTGCACACTGGGGTTAAGGGCTGACTCAGTGGGCTCTTCTGAGCCAGGCAGTTACACTGGGATTCCAAAGGCTGAGAAACGCGTTCATTTCGGGCTGAAAAACACGTTTTGAAAAGTGTCCTGTTCCTGCCCCATAAGTTACATGGGGATGACCAAAGTTGCCAAAACGTGTTTATTTCTGCTGAAAAACACGTTTTGACAACTTCTGCACACTGGGGTTAAGGGCTGACTCAGTGGGCTCTTCTGAGCCAGGCAGTTACACTGCGATTCCAAGGGCTGAGAAAACGCGTTTAATTCGGGCTGAAAAACACGTTTTGAAAAGTGTCCTGTTCTTGCCCCATAAGTTACATGGGGATGATCAAAGTTGCCAAAATGTGTTTATTTCTGCTGAAAAACACGTTCTGACAACTTCTGCAGACTGGGGTTAAGGGCTGACTCAGTGGCCTCTTCTGAGCCAGGCAGTTACACTGGGATTCCAAAGGCTGAGAAAACGCGTTTATTTCGGGCTGAAAACAACGTTTTGAAAAGTGGCCTGTTTCTGCCCTATAAGTTACATGGGAGTGACCAAAGTTGCCAAAACGTGTTTATTTCTGCTGAAAAACACGTTTTGACAACTTCTGCTCACTGGGGTTAAGGGCTGACAAATTGGGCTCTTCTGAGCCAGGCAGTTACACTGTGATTCCAAGGGCTGAGAAAACGCGTTTATTTCGGGCTGAAAAACACGTTTTGAAAAGTGGCATTTTTCTGCCCTATAAGTTACATGGGGGTGACCAAAGTTGCCAAAACGTGTTTATTTCAGCTGAAAAACACGTTTTGACAACTTCTGCACACTGGGGTTAAAGGCTGACAAATTGGGCTCTTCTGAGCCAGGCAGTTACACTGGGATTCCAAAAGCTGAGAAAACGCTTTTATTTCGGGCTGAAAAACACGTTTTGAAAAGTGTCCTGTTCCTGCCCCATAAGTTACATGGGGGTGACCAAAGTTGCCAAAATGTGTTTATTTCTGCTGAAAAACAAGTTTTGACAACTTCTGCACACTGGGGTTAAGGGCTGACTCAGTGGGCTCTTCTGAGCCAGGCAGTTACACTGGGATTCCAAAGGCTGAGAAAACGCTTTTATTTCGGGCTGAAAAACACGTTTTGAAAAGTGTCCTGTTCTTGCCCCATAAGTTACATGGGGATGATCAAAGTTGCCAAAATGTGTTTATTTATGCTGAAAAACACGTTCTGACAACTTCTGCACACTGGGTTTAAGGGCTGACTCAGTGGGCTCTTCTGAGCCAGGCAGTTACACTGGGATTCCAAAGGCTGAGAAACGCGTTTATTTCGGGCTGAAAAACACGTTTTGAAAAGTGTCCTGTTCTTGCCCCATAAGTTACATGGGGATGACCAAAGTTGCCAAAATGTGTTTATTTCTGCTGAAAAACAAGTTTTGACAACTTCTGCACACTGGGGTTAAGGGCTGACTCAGTGGGCTCTTCTGAGCCAGGCAGTTACACTGCGATTCCAAGGGCTGAGAAAACGAGTTTAATTCGGGCTGAAAAACACGTTTTGAAAAGTGTGCTGTTCCTACCCTATAAGTTACATGGGGGTGACCAAAGTTGCCAAAACGTGTTTATTTCTGCTGAAAAACACGTTTTGACAACTTCTGCACACTGGGGTTAAGGGCTGACTCAGTGGGCTCTTCTGAGCAAGGCAGTTACACTGTGATTCCAAGGGCTGAGAAAACGCGTTTATTTCGGGCTGAAAAACACGTTTTGAAAAGTGGCATGTTTCTGCCCTATAAGTTACATGGGGGTGACCAAAGTTGCCAAAACGTGTTTATTTCAGCTGAAAAACACGTTTTGACAACTTCTGCACACTGGGGTTAAGGGCTGACAAACTGGGCTCTTCTGAGCCAGGCAGTTACACTGGGATTCCAAAAGCTGAGAAAACGCTTTTATTTCGGGCTGAAAAACACGTTTTGAAAAGTGTCCTGTTCTTGCCCCATAAGTTACATGGGGGTGACCAAAGTTGCCAAAACGTGTTTATTTCAGCTGAAAAACACGTTTTGACAACTTCTGCAGACTGGGGTTAAGGGCTGACTCAGTGGGGTCTTCTGAGCCAGGCAGTTACACTGGGATTCCAAAGGCTGAGAAACGCGTTTATTTCGGGCTGAAAAACACGTTTTGAAAAGTGTCCTGTTCCTGCCCCATAAGTTACATGGGGGTGACCAAAGTTGCCAAAACGTGTTTATTTCAGCTAAAAAACACGTTTTGACAACTTCTGCACACTGGGGTTAAGGGCTGACTCAGTGGCCTCTTCTGAGCCAGGCAGTTACACTGGGATTCCAAAGGCTGAGAAAACGCGTTTATTTCGGGCTGAAAACAAAGTTTTGAAAAGTGGCCTGTTTCTGCCCTATAAGTTACATGGGGGTGACCAAAGTTGCCAAAACGTGTTTATTTCAGCTAAAAAACACGTTTTGACAACTTCTGCACACTGGGGTTAAGGGCTGACTCTGTGGGCTCTTCTGAGCCAGGCAGTTACACTGCGATTCCAAAGGCTGAGAAAACACGTTTATTTCGGGCAGAAAAACACGTTTTGAAAAGTGTGCTGTTCCTACCCTATAAGTTACATAGGGGTGACCAAAGTTGCCAAAATGTGTTTATTTCTGCTGAAAAACACGTTCTGACAACTTCTGCACACTGGGGTTAAGGGCTGACTCAGTGGGCTCTTCTGAGCCAGGCAGTTACACTGGGATTCCAAAGGCTGAGAAACGCGTTTATTTCGGGCTGAAAAACACGTTTTGAAAAGTGTCCTGTTCCTGCCCCATAAGTTACATGGGGGTGACCAAAATTGCCAAAATGTGTTTATTTTTGCTGAAAAACAAGTTTTGACAACTTCTGCACACTGGGGTTAAAGGCTGACTCAGTGGGCTCTTCTGAGCCAGGCAGTTACACTGGGATTCCAAAGGCTGAGAAAACGCTTTTATTTCGGGCTGAAAAACACGTTTTGAAAAGTGTCCTGTTCTTGCCCCATAAGTTACATGGGGATGATCAAAGTTGCCAAAATGTGTTTATTTCTGCTGAAAAACACGTTCTGACAACTTCTGCACACTGGGGTTAAGGGCTGACTCAGTGGGCTCTTCTGAGCCAGGCAGTTACACTGGGATTCCAAAGGCTGAGAAACGCGTTTATTTCGGGCTGAAAAACACGTTTTGAAAAGTGTCCTGTTCTTTTCCCATAAGTTACATGGGGATGACCAAAGTTGCCAAAATGTGTTTATTTCTGCTGAAAAACAAGTTTTGACAACTTCTGCACACTGGGGTTAAGGGCTGACTCAGTGGGCTCTTCTGAGCCAGGCAGTTACACTGCGATTCCAAGGGCTGAGAAAACGAGTTTAATTCGGGCTGAAAAACACGTTTTGAAAAGTGTGCTGTTCCTACCCTATAAGTTACATGGGGGTGACCAAAGTTGCCAAAACGTGTTTATTTCTGCTGAAAATCACGTTTTGACAACTTCTGCACACTGGGGTTAAGGGCTGACTCAGTGGGCTCTTCTGAGCAAGGCAGTTACACTGTGATTCCAAGGGCTGAGAAAACGCGTTTATTTCGGGCTGAAAAACACGTTTTGAAAAGTGGCATGTTTCTGCCCTATAAGTTACATGGGGGTGACCAAAGTTGCCAAAACGTGTTTATTTCAGCTGAAAAACACGTTTTGACAACTTCTGCACACTGGGGTTAAGGGCTGACAAATTGGGCTCTTCTGAGCCAGGCAGTTACACTGGGATTCCAAAAGCTGAGAAAACGCTTTTATTTCGGGCTGAAAAACACGTTTTGAAAAGTGTCCTGTTCTTGCCCCATAAGTTACATGGGGGTGACCAAAGTTGCCAAAACGTGTTTATTTCAGCTGAAAAACACGTTTTGACAACTTCTGCAGACTGGGGTTAAGGGCTGACTCAGTGGGGTCTTCTGAGCCAGGCAGTTACACTGGGATTCCAAAGGCTGAGAAACGCGTTTATTTCGGGCTGAAAAACACGTTTTGAAAAGTGTCCTGTTCCTGCCCCATAAGTTACATGGGGGTGACCAAAGTTGCCAAAACGTGTTTATTTCAGCTAAAAAACACGTTTTGACAACTTCTGCACACTGGGGTTAAGGGCTGACTCAGTGGCCTCTTCTGAGCCAGGCAGTTACACTGGGATTCCAAAGGCTGAGAAAACGCGTTTATTTCGGGCTGAAAACAAAGTTTTGAAAAGTGGCCTGTTTCTGCCCTATAAGTTACATGGGGGTGACCAAAGTTGCCAAAACGTGTTTATTTCAGCTAAAAAACACGTTTTGACAACTTCTGCACACTGGGGTTAAGGGCTGACTCTGTGGGCTCTTCTGAGCCAGGCAGTTACACTGCGATTCCAAAGGCTGAGAAAACACGTTTATTTCGGGCAGAAAAACACGTTTTGAAAAGTGTGCTGTTCCTACCCTATAAGTTACATAGGGGTGACCAAAGTTGCCAAAATGTGTTTATTTCTGCTGAAAAACACGTTCTGACAACTTCTGCACACTGGGGTTAAGGGCTGACTCAGTGGGCTCTTCTGAGCCAGGCAGTTACACTGGGATTCCAAAGGCTGAGAAACGCGTTTATTTCGGGCTGAAAAACACGTTTTGAAAAGTGTCCTGTTCCTGCCCCATAAGTTACATGGGGGTGACCAAAATTGCCAAAATGTGTTTATTTCTGCTGAAAAACAAGTTTTGACAACTTCTGCACACTGGGGTTAAAGGCTGACTCAGTGGGCTCTTCTGAGCCAGGCAGTTACACTGGGATTCCAAAGGCTGAGAAAACGCTTTTATTTCGGGCTGAAAAACACGTTTTGAAAAGTGTCCTGTTCTTGCCCCATAAGTTACATGGGGATGATCAAAGTTGCCAAAATGTGTTTATTTCTGCTGAAAAACACGTTCTGACAACTTCTGCACACTGGGGTTAAGGGCTGACTCAGTGGGCTCTTCTGAGCCAGGCAGTTACACTGGGATTCCAAAGGCTGAGAAACGCGTTTATTTCGGGCTGAAAAACACGTTTTGAAAAGTGTCCTGTTCTTTTCCCATAAGTTACATGGGGATGACCAAAGTTGCCAAAACGTGTTTATTTCTGCTGAAAACCACGTTTTGACAACTTCTGCACACTGGGGTTAAGGGCTGACTCAGTGGGCTCTTCTGAGCTAGGCAGTTACACTGCGATTCCAAGGGCTGAGAAAACGCGTTTAATTCGGGCTGAAAAACACGTTTTGAAAAGTGTGCTGTTCCTACCCTATAAGTTACATGGGGGTGACCAAAGTTGCCAAAACGTGTTTATTTGTGCTGAAAAACACGTTTTGACAACTTCTGCACACTGGGGTTAAGGGCTGACTCAGTGGGCTCTTCTGAGCCATGCAGTTACACTGTGATTCCAAGGGCTGAGAAAACGCGTTTATTTCGGGCTGAAAAACACGTTTTGAAAAGTGGAATGTTTCTGCCCTATAAGTTACATGGGGGTGACCAAAGTTGCCAAAACGTGTTTATTTCAGCTGAAAAACACGTTTTGACAACTTCTGCACACTGGGGTTAAGGGCTGACAAATTGGGCTCTTCTGAGCCAGGCAGTTACACTGGGATTCCAAAAGCTGAGAAAACGCTTTTATTTCGGGCTGAAAAACACGTTTTGAAAAGTGTCCTGTTCTTGCCCAATAAGTTACATGGGGATGATCAAAGTTGCCAAAATGTGTTTATTTCTGTTGAAAAACACGTTCTGACAACTTCTGCGCACTGGGGTTAAGGGCTGACTCAGTGGGCTCTTCTGACCCAGGCAGTTACACTGGGATTCCAAAGGCTGAGAAACGCGTTTATTTCGGGCTGAAAAACACGTTTTGAAAAGTGTCCTGTTCCTGCCCCATAAGTTACATGGGGGTGACCAAAGTTGCCAAAATGTGTTTATTTCTGCTGAAAAACAAGTTTTGACAACTTCTGCACACTGGGGTTAAGGGCTGACTCAGTGGGCTCTTCTGAGCCAGCAGTTACACTGGGATTCCAAAGGCTGAGAAACGCGTTTATTTCGGGCTGAAAAACACGTTTTGAAAAGTGTCCTGTTCCTGCCCCATAAGTTACATGGGGGTGACCAAAGTTGCCAAAACGTGTTTATTTCAGCTAAAAAACACGTTTTGACAACTTCTGCACACTGGGGTTAAGGGCTGACAAATTGGGCTCTTCTGAGCCAGGCAGTTACACTGGGATTCCAAAAGCTGAGAAAACGCTTTTATTTCGGGCTGAAAAACACGTTTTGAAAAGTGTCCTGTTCCTGCCCCATAAGTTACATGGGGGTGACCAAAGTTGCCAAAATGTGTTTATTTCTGCTGAAAAACACGTTTTGACAACTTCTGCACACTGGGGTTAAGGGCTGACTCAGTGGGCTCTTCTGAGCCAGGCAGTTACACTGGGATTCCAAAGGCTGAGAAAACGCTTTTATTTCGGGCTGAAAAACACGTTTTGAAAAGTGTCCTGTTCTTGCCCCATAAGTTACATGGGGATGATCAAAGTTGCCAAAATGTGTTTATTTCAGCTGAAAAACACGTTTTGACAACTTCTGCACACTGGGGTTAAGGGCTGACAAATTGGGCTCTTCTGAGCCAGGCAGTTACACTGGGATTCCAAAAGCTGAGAAAACGCTTTTATTTCGGGCTGAAAAACACGTTTTGAAAAGTGTCCTGTTCTTGCCCCATAAGTTACATGGGGGTGACCAAAGTTGCCAAAACGTGTTTATTTCAGCTGAAAAACACGTTTTGACAACTTCTGCAGACTGGGGTTAAGGGCTGACTCAGTGGGGTCTTCTGAGCCAGGAAGTTACACTGGGATTCCAAAGGCTGAGAAACGCGTTTATTTCGGGCTGAAAAACACGTTTTGAAAAGTGTCCTGTTCCTGCCCCATAAGTTACATGGGGGTGACCAAAGTTGCCAAAACGTGTTTATTTCAGCTAAAAAACACGTTTTGACAACTTCTGCACACTCGGGTTAAGGGCTGACTCAGTGGCCTCTTCTGAGCCAGGCAGTTACACTGGGATTCCAAAGGCTGAGAAAACGCGTTTATTTCGGGCTGAAAACAACGTTTTGAAAAGTGGCCTGTTTCTGCCCTATAAGTTACATGGGGGTGACCAAAGTTGCCAAAACGTGTTTATTTCAGCTAAAAAACACGTTTTGACAACTTCTGCACACTGGGGTTAAGGGCTGACTCTGTGGGCTCTTCTGAGCCAGGCAGTTACACTGCGATTCCAAAGGCTGAGAAAACACATTTATTTCGGGCAGAAAAACACGTTTTGAAAAGTGTGCTGTTCCTACCCTATAAGTTACATAGGGGTGACCAAAGTTGCCAAAATGTGTTTATTTCTGCTGAAAAACACGTTCTGACAACTTCTGCACACTGGGGTTAAGGGCTGACTCAGTGGGCTCTTCTGAGCCAGGCAGTTACACTGGGATTCCAAAGGCTGAGAAACGCGTTTATTTCGGGCTGAAAAACACGTTTTGAAAAGTGTCCTGTTCCTGCCCCATAAGTTACATGGGGGTGACCAAAGTTGCCAAAATGTGTTTATTTCTGCTGAAAAACAAGTTTTGACAACTTCTGCACACTGGGGTTAAGGGCTGACTCAGTGGGCTCTTCTGAGCCAGGCAGTTACACTGGGATTCCAAAGGCTGAGAAAACGCTTTTATTTCGGGCTGAAAAACACGTTTTGAAAAGTGTCCTGTTCTTGCCCCATAAGTTACATGGGGATGAGCAAAGTTGCCAAAATGTGTTTATTTCTGCTGAAAAACACGTTCTGACAACTTCTGCACACTGGGGTTAAGGGCTGACTCAGTGGGCTCTTCTGAGCCAGGCAGTTACACTGGGATTCCAAAGGCTGAGAAACGCGTTTATTTCGGGCTGAAAAACACGTTTTGAAAAGTGTCCTGTTCTTTTCCCATAAGTTACATGGGGATGACCAAAGTTGCCAAAACGTGTTTATTTCTGCTGAAAACCACGTTTTGACAACTTCTGCACACTGGGGTTAAGGGCTGACTCAGTGGGCTCTTCTGAGCCAGGCAGTTACACTGCGATACCAAGGGCTGAGAAAACGCGTTTAATTCGGGCTGAAAAACACGTTTTGAAAAGTGTGCTGTTCCTACCCTATAAGTTACATGGGGGTGACCAAAGTTGCCAAAACGTGTTTATTTCTGCTGAAAAACACGTTTTGACAACTTCTGCACACTGGGGTTAAGGGCTGACTCAGTGGGCTCTTCTGAGCCATGCAGTTACACTGTGATTCCAAGGGCTGAGAAAACGCGTTTATTTCGGGCTGAAAAACACGTTTTGAAAAGTGTCCTGTTCTTGTCCCATAAGTTACATGGGGATGATCAAAGTTGCCAAAATGTGTTTATTTCTGCTGAAAAACACGTTGTGACAACTTCTGCGCACTGGGGTTAAGGGCTGACTAAGTGGGCTCTTCTGAGCCAGGCAGTTACACTGGGATTCCAAAGGCTGAGAAACGCGTTTATTTCGGGCTGAAAAACACGTTTTGAAAAGTGTCCTGTTCCTGCCCCATAAGTTACATGGGGGTGACCAAAGTTGCCAAAATGTGTTTATTTCTGCTGAAAAACAAGTTTGACAACTTCTGCACACTGGGGTTAAGGGCTGACTCAGTGGGCTCTTCTGAGCCAGCAGTTACACTGGGATTCCAAAGGCTGAGAAACGCGTTTATTTCGGGCTGAAAAACACGTTTTGAAAAGTGTCCTGTTCCTGCCCCATAAGTTACATGGGGGTGACCAAAGTTGCCAAAACGTGTTTATTTCAGCTAAAAAACACGTTTTGACAACTTCTGCACACTGGGGTTAAGGGCTGACTCAGTGGCCTCTTCTGAGCCAGGCAGTTACACTGGGATTCCAAAGGCTGAGAAAACGCGTTTAATTCGGGCTGAAAACAACGTTTTGAAAAGTGGCCTGTTTCTGCCCTATAAGTTACATGGGGGTGACCACAGTTGCCAAAACGTGTTTATTTCTGCTGAAAAACACGTTTTGACAACTTCTGCTCACTGGGGTTAAGGGCTGACTCATTGGGCTCTTCTGAGCCAGGCAGTTACACTGTGAATCCAAGGGCTGAGAAAACGCTTTTATTTCGGGCTGAAAAACACGCTTTGAAAAGTGTGCTGTTTCTGCCCTATAAGTTACATGGGGGTGACCAAAGTTGCCAAAACGTGTTTATTTCTGCTGAAAAACACGTTTTGACAACTTCTGCACACTGGGGTCAAGGGCTGACTCAGTGGGCTCTTCTGAGTCAGGCAGTTACACTGCGATTCCAAAGGATGAGAAAACACGTTTATTTCGGGCAGAAAAACACGTTTTGAAAAGTGTGCTGTTCCTACCCTATAAGTTACATAGGGGTGACCAAAGTTGCCAACATGTGTTTATTTCTGCTGAAAAACACGTTCTGACAAGTTCTGCACACTGGGGTTAAGGGCTGACTCAGTGGGCTCTTCTGAGCCAGGCAGTTACACTGGGATTCCAAAGGCTGAGAAACGCGTTTATTTCGGGCTGAAAAACACGTTTTGAAAAGTATCCTGTTCCTGCCCCATAAGTTACATGGGGGTGACCAAAGTTGCCAAAATGTGTTTATTTCTGCTGAAAAACAAGTTTTGACAACTTCTGCACACTGGGGTTAAGGGCTGACTCAGTGGGCTCTTCTGAGCCAGGCAGTTACACTGGGATTCCAAAGGCTGAGAAAACGCTTTTATTTCGGGCTGAAAAACACGTTTTGAAAAGTGTCCTGTTCTTGCCCCATAAGTTACATGGGGATGATCAAAGTTGCCAAAATGTGTTTATTTCTGCTGAAAAACACGTTCTGACAACTTCTGCACACTGGGGTTAAGGGCTGACTCAGTGGGCTCTTCTGAGCCAGGCAGTTACACTGGGATTCCAAAGGCTGAGAAACGCGTTTATTTCGGGCTGAAAAACACGTTTTGAAAAGTGTCCTGTTCTTTTCCCATAAGTTACATGGGGATGACCAAAGTTGCCAAAACGTGTTTATTTCTGCTGAAAACCACGTTTTGACAACTTCTGCACACTGGGGTTAAGGGCTGACTCAGTGGGCTCTTCTGAGCCAGGCAGTTACACTGCGATACCAAGGGCTGAGAAAACGCGTTTAATTCGGGCTGAAAAACACGTTTTGAAACGTGTGCTGTTCCTACCCTATAAGTTACATGGGGGTGACCAAAGTTGCCAAAACGTGTTTATTTCTGCTGAAAAACACGTTTTGACAACTTCTGCACACTGGGGTTAAGGGCTGACTCAGTGGGCTCTTCTGAGCCATGCAGTTACACTGTGATTCCAAGGGCTGAGAAAACGCGTTTATTTCGGGCTGAAAAACACGTTTTGAAAAGTGTCCTGTTCTTGCCCCATAAGTTACATGGGGATGATCAAAGTTGCCAAAATGTGTTTATTTCTGCTGAAAAACACGTTGTGACAACTTCTGCGCACTGGGGTTAAGGGCTGACTAAGTGGGCTCTTCTGAGCCAGGCAGTTACACTGGGATTCCAAAGGCTGAGAAACGCGTTTATTTCGGGCTGAAAAACACGTTTTGAAAAGTGTCCTGTTCCTGCCCCATAAGTTACATGGGGGTGACCAAAGTTGCCAAAATGTGTTTATTTCTGCTGAAAAACACGTTCTGACAACTTCTGCAGACTGGGGTTAAGGGCTGACTCAGTGGGGTCTTCTGAGCCAGGCAGTTACACTGGGATTCCAAAGGCTGAGAAACGCGTTTATTTCGGGCTGAAAAACACGTTTTGAAAAGTGTCCTGTTCCTGCCCCATAAGTTACATGGGGGTGACCAAAGTTGCCAAAACGTGTTTATTTCAGCTAAAAAACACGTTTTGACAACTTCTGCACACTGGGGTTAAGGGCTGACTCAGTGGCCTCTTCTGAGCCAGGCAGTTACACTGGGATTCCAAAGGCTGAGAAAACGCGTTTATTTCGGGCTGAAAACAACGTTTTGAAAAGTGGCCTGTTTCTGCCCTATAAGTTACATGGGAGTGACCAAAGTTGCCAAAACGTGTTTATTTCTGCTGAAAAACACGTTTTGACAACTTCTGCTCACTGGGGTTAAGGGCTGACAAATTGGGCTCTTCTGAGCCAGGCAGTTACACTGTGATTCCAAGGGCTGAGAAAACGCGTTTATTTCGGGCTGAAAAAAACGTTTTGAAAAGTGTCCTGTGCTTGCCCCATAAGTAACATGGGGATGACCAAAGTTGCCAAAACGTGTTTATTTCTGCTGAAAAACACGTTTTGACAACTTCTGCACACTGGGGTTAAGGGCTGACTCAGTGGGCTCTTCTGAGCCAGGCAGTTACACTGTGATTCCAAGGGCTGAGAAAACGCGTTTATTTCGGGCTGAAAAACACGTTTTGAAAAGTGGCATTTTTCTGCCCTATAAGTTACATGGGGGTGACCAAAGTTGCCAAAACGTGTTTATTTCAGCTGAAAAACACGTTTTGACAACTTCTGCACACTGGGGTTAAGGGCTGACAAATTGGGCTCTTCTGAGCCAGGCAGTTACACTGGGATTCCAAAAGCTGAGAAAACGCTTTTATTTCGGGCTGAAAAACACGTTTTGAAAAGTGTCCTGTTCCTGCCCCATAAGTTACATGGGGGTGACCAAAGTTGCCAAAATGTGTTTATTTCTGCTGAAAAACAAGTTTTGACAACTTCTGCACACTGGGGTTAAGGGCTGACTCAGTGGGCTCTTCTGAGCCAGGCAGTTACACTGGGATTCCAAAGGCTGAGAAAACGCTTTTATTTCGGGCTGAAAAACACGTTTTGAAAAGTGTCCTGTTCTTGCCCCATAAGTTACATGGGGATGATCAAAGTTGCCAAAATGTGTTTATTTATGCTGAAAAACACGTTCTGACAACTTCTGCACACTGGGGTTAAGGGCTGACTCAGTGGGCTCTTCTGAGCCAGGCAGTTACACTGCGATTCCAAGGGCTGAGAAAACGAGTTTAATTCGGGCTGAAAAACACGTTTTGAAAAGTGTGCTGTTCCTACCCTATAAGTTACATGGGGGTGACCAAAGTTGCCAAAACGTGTTTATTTCTGCTGAAAAACACGTTTTGACAACTTCTGCACACTGGGGTTAAGGGCTGACTCAGTGGGCTCTTCTGAGCAAGGCAGTTACACTGTGATTCCAAGGGCTGAGAAAACGCGTTTATTTCGGGCTGAAAAACACGTTTTGAAAAGTGGCATGTTTCTGCCCTATAAGTTACATGGGGGTGACCAAAGTTGCCAAAACGTGTTTATTTCAGCTGAAGAACACGTTTTGAAAACTTCTGCACACTGGGGTTAAGGGCTGACAAATTGGGCTCTTCTGAGCCAGGCAGTTACACTGGGATTCCAAAAGCTGAGAAAACGCTTTTATTTCGGGCTGAAAAACACGTTTTGAAAAGTGTCCTGTTCTTGCCCCATAAGTTACATGGGGGTGACCAAAGTTGCCAAAACGTGTTTATTTCAGCTGAAAAACACGTTTTGACAACTTCTGCAGACTGGGGTTAAGGGCTGACTCAGTGGGGTCTTCTGAGCCAGGAAGTTACACTGGGATTCCAATGGCTGAGAAACGCGTTTATTTCGGGCTGAAAAACACGTTTTGAAAAGTGTCCTGTTCCTGCCCCATAAGTTACATGGGGGTGACCAAAGTTGCCAAAACGTGTTTATTTCAGCTAAAAAACACGTTTTGACAACTTCTGCACACTGGGGTTAAGGGCTGACTCAGTGGCCTCTTCTGAGCCAGGCAGTTACACTGGGATTCCAAAGGCTGAGAAAACGCGTTTATTTCGGGCTGAAAACAACGTTTTGAAAAGTGGCCTGTTTCTGCCCTATAAGTTACATGGGGGTGACCAAAGTTGCCAAAACGTGTTTATTTCAGCTAAAAAACACGTTTTGACAACTTCTGCACACTGGGGTTAAGGGCTGACTCTGTGGGCTCTTCTGAGCCAGGCAGTTACACTGCGATTCCAAAGGCTGAGAAAACACGTTTATTTCGGGCAGAAAAACACGTTTTGAAAAGTGTGCTGTTCCTACCCTATAAGTTACATAGGGGTGACCAAAGTTGCCAAAATGTGTTTATTTCTGCTGAAAAACACGTTCTGACAACTTCTGCACACTGGGGTTAAGGGCTGACTCAGTGGGCTCTTCTGAGCCAGGCAGTTACACTGGGATTCCAAAGGCTGAGAAACGCGTTTATTTCGGGCTGAAAAACACGTTTTGAAAAGTGTCCTGTTCTTTTCCCATAAGTTACATGGGGATGACCAAAGTTGCCAAAACGTGTTTATTTCTGCTGAAAACCACGTTTTGACAACTTCTGCACACTGGGGTTAAGGGCTGACTCAGTGGGCTCTTCTGAGCCAGGCAGTTACACTGCGATACCAAGGGCTGAGAAAACGCGTTTATTTCGGGCTGAAAAACACGTTTTGAAAAGTGTGCTGTTCCTACCCTATAAGTTACATGGGGGTGACCAAAGTTGCCAAAACGTGTTTATTTCTGCTGAAAAACACGTTTTGACAACTTCTGCACACTGGGGTTAAGGGCTGACTCAGTGGGCTCTTCTGAGCCATGCAGTTACACTGTGATTCCAAGGGCTGAGAAAACGCGTTTATTTCGGGCTGAAAAACACGTTTTGAAAAGTGTCCTGTTCTTGTCCCATAAGTTACATGGGGATGATCAAAGTTGCCAAAATGTGTTTATTTCTGCTGAAAAACACGTTGTGACAACTTCTGCGCACTGGGGTTAAGGGCTGACTAAGTGGGCTCTTCTGAGCCAGGCAGTTACACTGGGATTCCAAAGGCTGAGAAACGCGTTTATTTCGGGCTGAAAAACACGTTTTGAAAAGTGTCCTGTTCCTGCCCCATAAGTTACATGGGGGTGACCAAAGTTGCCAAAATGTGTTTATTTCTGCTGAAAAACAAGTTTGACAACTTCTGCACACTGGGGTTAAGGGCTGACTCAGTGGGCTCTTCTGAGCCAGCAGTTACACTGGGATTCCAAAGGCTGAGAAACGCGTTTATTTCGGGCTGAAAAACACGTTTTGAAAAGTGTCCTGTTCCTGCCCCATAAGTTACATGGGGGTGACCAAAGTTGCCAAAACGTGTTTATTTCAGCTAAAAAACACGTTTTGACAACTTCTGCACACTGGGGTTAAGGGCTGACTCAGTGGCCTCTTCTGAGCCAGGCAGTTACACTGGGATTCCAAAGGCTGAGAAAACGCGTTTAATTCGGGCTGAAAACAACGTTTTGAAAAGTGGCCTGTTTCTGCCCTATAAGTTACATGGGGGTGACCACAGTTGCCAAAACGTGTTTATTTCTGCTGAAAAACACGTTTTGACAACTTCTGCTCACTGGGGTTAAGGGCTGACTCATTGGGCTCTTCTGAGCCAGGCAGTTACACTGTGAATCCAAGGGCTGAGAAAACGCTTTTATTTCGGGCTGAAAAACACGCTTTGAAAAGTGTGCTGTTTCTGCCCTATAAGTTACATGGGGGTGACAGAAGTTGCCAAAATGTGTTTATTTCTGCTGAAAAACACGTTTTGACAACTTCTGCACACTGGGGTCAAGGGCTGACTCAGTGGGCTCTTCTGAGTCAGGCAGTTACACTGCGATTCCAAAGGCTGAGAAAACACGTTTATTTCGGGCAGAAAAACACGTTTTGAAAAGTGTGCTGTTCCTACCCTATAAGTTACATAGGGGTGACCAAAGTTGCCAAAATGTGTTTATTTCTGCTGAAAAACACGTTCTGACAACTTCTGCACACTGGGGTTAAGGGCTGACTCAGTGGGGTCTTCTGAGCCAGGAAGTTACACTGGGATTCCAAAGGCTGAGAAACGCGTTTATTTCGGGCTGAAAAACACGTTTTGAAAAGTGTCCTGTTCCTGCCCCATAAGTTACATGGGGGTGACCAAAGTTGCCAAAATGTGTTTATTTCTGCTGAAAAACAAGTTTTGACAACTTCTGCACACTGGGGTTAAGGGCTGACTCAGTGGGCTCTTCTGAGCCAGGCAGTTACACTGGGATTCCAAAGGCTGAGAAAACGCTTTTATTTCGGGCTGAAAAACACGTTTTGAAAAGTGTCCTGTTCTTGCCCCATAAGTTACATGGGGATGATCAAAGTTGCCAAAATGTGTTTATTTCTGCTGAAAAACACGTTCTGACAACTTCTGCACACTGGGGTTAAGGGCTGACTCAGTGGGCTCTTCTGAGCCAGGCAGTTACACTGGGATTCCAAAGGCTGAGAAACGCGTTTATTTCGGGCTGAAAAACACGTTTTGAAAAGTGTCCTGTTCTTGCCCCATAAGTTACATGGGGATGATCAAAGTTGCCAAAATGTGTTTATTTCTGCTGAAAAACACGTTGTGACAACTTCTGCGCACTGGGGTTAAGGGCTGACTAAGTGGGCTCTTCTGAGCCAGGCAGTTACACTGGGATTCCAAAGGCTGAGAAACGCGTTTATTTCGGGCTGAAAAACACGTTTTGAAAAGTGTCCTGTTCCTGCCCCATAAGTTACATGGGGGTGACCAAAGTTGCCAAAATGTGTTTATTTCTGCTGAAAAACAAGTTTGACAACTTCTGCACACTGGGGTTAAGGGCTGACTCAGTGGGCTCTTCTGAGCCAGCAGTTACACTGGGATTCCAAAGGCTGAGAAACGCGTTTATTTCGGGCTGAAAAACACGTTTTGAAAAGTGTCCTGTTCCTGCCCCATAAGTTACATGGGGGTGACCAAAGTTGCCAAAACGTGTTTATTTCAGCTAAAAAACACGTTTTGACAACTTCTGCACACTGGGGTTAAGGGCTGACTCAGTGGCCTCTTCTGAGCCAGGCAGTTACACTGGGATTCCAAAGGCTGAGAAAACGCGTTTATTTCGGGCTGAAAACAACGTTTTGAAAAGTGGCCTGTTTCTGCCCTATAAGTTACATGGGGGTGACCACAGTTGACAAAACGTGTTTATTTCTGCTGAAAAACACGTTTTGACAACTTCTGTTCACTGGGGTTAAGGGCTGACTCATTGGGCTCTTCTGAGCCAGGCAGTTACACTGTGAATCCAAGGGCTGAGAAAACGCTTTTATTTCGGGCTGAAAAACACGCTTTGAAAAGTGTGCTGTTTCTGCCCTATAAGTTACATGGGGGTGACCAAAGTTGCCAAAACGTGTTTATTTCTGCTGAAAAACACGTTTTGACAACTTCTGCACACTGGGGTCAAGGGCTGACTCAGTGGGCTCTTCTGAGTCAGGCAGTTACACTGCGATTCCAAGGGTTGAGAAAACGCGTTTATTTCGGGCTGAAAAACACGTTTTGAAAAGTTTGCTGTTCCTGCCCTATAAGTTACATGGGGGTGACCAAAGTTGCCAAAACGTGTTTATTTCTGCTGAAAAACACGTTTTGACAACTTCTGCACACTGGGGTTAAGGGCTGACTCAGTGGGCTCTTCTGAGCCAAGCAGTTACACTGCGATTCCAAGGGCAGAGAAAACGCGTTTATTTCGGGCTGAAAAACACGTTTTGAAAAGTGTGCTGTTCCTGCCCTATAAGTTACATGGGGGTGACCAAATTTCCCAAAACGTGTTTATTTGTGCTGAAAAACACGTTTTGACAACTTCTGCACACTGGGGTTAAGGGCTGACAAACTGGGCTCTTCTGAGCCAGGCAGTTACACTGCGATTCCAAGGGCTGAGAAAACGCGTTTATTTCGGGCTGAAAAACACGTTTTGAAAAGTGGCCTGTTTCTGCCCTATAAGTTACATGGGGGTGACCAAAGTTCCCAAAACGTGTTTATTTCAGCTGAAAAACACGTTTTGACAACTTCTGCACACTGGGGTTAAGGGCTGACAAACTGGGCTCTTCTGAGCCAGGCAGTTACACTGTGATTCCAAGGGCTGAGAAAACGCGTTTATTTCGGGCTGAAAAACACGTTTTGAAAAGTGGCTTGTTTCTGCCCTATAAGTTACATGGGAGTGACCAAAGTTGCCAAAACGTGTTTATTTGTGCTGAAAAATACGTTTTGACAACTTCTGCACACTGGGGTTAAGGGCTGACAAAGTGGGCTCTTCTGAGCCAGGCAGTTACACTGTGATTCCAAGGGCTGAGAAAACACGTTTATTTCGGGCTGAAAAACACGTTTTGAAAAGTGGCTTGTTTCTGCCCTATAAGTTACATGGGAGTGACCAAAGTTGCCAAAACGTGTTTTTTTGTGCTGAAAAACACGTTTTGACAACTTCTGCACACTGGGGTTAAGGGCTGACAAACTGGGCTCTTCTGAGCCAGGCAGTTACACTGTGATTCCAAGGGCTGAGAAAACGCGTTTATTTCGGGCTGAAAAACACGTTTTGAAAAGTGGCCTGTTTCTGCCCTATAAGTTACATGGGGGTGACCAAAGTTGCAAAAACGTGTTTATTTGTGCTGAAAAACACGTTTTGACAACTTCTGCACACTGGGGTTAAGGGCTGACAAACTGGGCTCTTCTGAGCCAGGCAGTTACACTGTGATTCCAAGGGCTGAGAAAACGCGTTTATTTCGGGCTGAAAAACACGTTTTGAAAAGTGGCTTGTTTCTGCCCTATAAGTTACATGGGAGTGACCAAAGTTGCCAAAACGTGTTTATTTGTGCTGAAAAACACGTTTTGACAACTTCTGCACACTTGGGTTAAGGGCTGACAAACTGGGCTCTTCTGAGCCAGGCAGTTACTCTGTGATTCCAAGGGCTGAGAAAACGCGTTTATTTCGGGCTGAAAAACACGTTTTGAAAAGTGGCTTGTTTCTGCCCTATAAGTTACATGGTAGTGACCAAATTTGCCAAAACATGTTTATTTGTGCTGAAAAACACGTTTTGACAACTTCTGCACACTGGGGTTAAGGGCTGACAAACTGGGCTCTTCTGAGCCAGGCAGTTACACTGTGATTCCAAGGGCTGAGAAAACGCGTTTATTTCGGGCTGAAAAACACGTTTTGAAAAGTGGCTTGTTTCTGCCCTATAAGTTACATGGGAGTGACCAAAGTTGCCAAAACGTGTTTATTTGTGCGGAAAAACACGATTTGACAACTTCTGCACACTGGGGTTAAGGGCTGACAAACTGGGCTCTTCTGAGCCAGGCAGTTACACTGTGATTCCAAGGGCTGAGAAAACGCGTTTATTTCGGGCTGAAAAACACGTTTTGAAAAGTGTCCTGTTCTTGTCCCATAAGTTACATGGGGATGATCAAAGTTGCCAAAATGTGTTTATTTCTGCTGAAAAACACGTTGTGACAACTTCTGCGCACTGGGGTTAAGGGCTGACTAAGTGGGCTCTTCTGAGCCAGGCAGTTACACTGGGATTCCAAAGGCTGAGAAACGCGTTTATTTCGGGCTGAAAAACACGTTTTGAAAAGTGTCCTGTTCCTGCCCCATAAGTTACATGGGGGTGACCAAAGTTGCCAAAATGTGTTTATTTCTGCTGAAAAACAAGTTTGACAACTTCTGCACACTGGGGTTAAGGGCTGACTCAGTGGGCTCTTCTGAGCCAGCAGTTACACTGGGATTCCAAAGGCTGAGAAACGCGTTTATTTCGGGCTGAAAAACACGTTTTGAAAAGTGTCCTGTTCCTGCCCCATAAGTTACATGGGGGTGACCAAAGTTGCCAAAACGTGTTTATTTCAGCTAAAAAACACGTTTTGACAACTTCTGCACACTGGGGTTAAGGGCTGACTCAGTGGCCTCTTCTGAGCCAGGCAGTTACACTGGGATTCCAAAGGCTGAGAAAACGCGTTTAATTCGGGCTGAAAACAACGTTTTGAAAAGTGGCCTGTTTCTGCCCTATAAGTTACATGGGGGTGACCACAGTTGCCAAAACGTGTTTATTTCTGCTGAAAAACACGTTTTGACAACTTCTGCTCACTGGGGTTAAGGGCTGACTCATTGGGCTCTTCTGAGCCAGGCAGTTACACTGTGAATCCAAGGGCTGAGAAAACGCTTTTATTTCGGGCTGAAAAACACGCTTTGAAAAGTGTGCTGTTTCTGCCCTATAAGTTACATGGGGGTGACAGAAGTTGCCAAAACGTGTTTATTTCTGCTGAAAAACACGTTTTGACAACTTCTGCACACTGGGGTCAAGGGCTGACTCAGTGGGCTCTTCTGAGTCAGGCAGTTACACTGCGATTCCAAAGGCTGAGAAAACACGTTTATTTCGGGCAGAAAAACACGTTTTGAAAAGTGTGCTGTTCCTACCCTATAAGTTACATAGGGGTGACCAAAGTTGCCAAAATGTGTTTATTTCTGCTGAAAAACACGTTCTGACAACTTCTGCACACTGGGGTTAAGGGCTGACTCAGTGGGGTCTTCTGAGCCAGGAAGTTACACTGGGATTCCAAAGGATGAGAAACGCGTTTATTTCGGGCTGAAAAACACGTTTTGAAAAGTGTCCTGTTCCTGCCCCATAAGTTACATGGGGGTGACCAAAGTTGCCAAAATGTGTTTATTTCTGCTGAAAAACAAGTTTTGACAACTTCTGCACACTGGGGTTAAGGGCTGACTCAGTGGGCTCTTCTGAGCCAGGCAGTTACACTGGGATTCCAAAGGCTGAGAAAACGCTTTTATTTCGGGCTGAAAAACACGTTTTGAAAAGTGTCCTGTTCTTGCCCCATAAGTTACATGGGGATGATCAAAGTTGCCAAAATGTGTTTATTTCTGCTGAAAAACACGTTCTGACAACTTCTGCACACTGGGGTTAAGGGCTGACTCAGTGGGCTCTTCTGAGCCAGGCAGTTACACTGGGATTCCAAAGGCTGAGAAACGCGTTTATTTCGGGCTGAAAAACACGTTTTGAAAAGTGTCCTGTTCTTTTCCCATAAGTTACATGGGGATGACCAAAGTTGCCAAAACGTGTTTATTTCTGCTGAAAACCACGTTTTGACAACTTCTGCACACTGGGGTTAAGGACTGACTCAGTGGGCTCTTCTGAGCCAGGCAGTTACACTGCGATACCAAGGGCTGAGAAAACGCGTTTAATTCGGGCTGAAAAACACGTTTTGAAACGTGTGCTGTTCCTACCCTATAAGTTACATGGGGGTGACCAAAGTTGCCAAAACGTGTTTATTTCTGCTGAAAAACACGTTTTGACAACTTCTGCACACTGGGGTTAAGGGCTGACTCAGTGGGCTCTTCTGAGCCATGCAGTTACACTGTGATTCCAAGGGCTGAGAAAACGCGTTTATTTCGGGCTGAAAAACACGTTTTGAAAAGTGTCCTGTTCTTGCCCCATAAGTTACATGGGGATGATCAAAGTTGCCAAAATGTGTTTATTTCTGCTGAAAAACACGTTGTGACAACTTCTGCGCACTGGGGTTAAGGGCTGACTAAGTGGGCTCTTCTGAGCCAGGCAGTTACACTGGGATTCCAAAGGCTGAGAAACGCGTTTATTTCGGGCTGAAAAACACGTTTTGAAAAGTGTCCTGTTCCTGCCCCATAAGTTACATGGGGGTGACCAAAGTTGCCAAAATGTGTTTATTTCTGCTGAAAAACAAGTTTGACAACTTCTGCACACTGGGGTTAAGGGCTGACTCAGTGGGCTCTTCTGAGCCAGCAGTTACACTGGGATTCCAAAGGCTGAGAAACGCGTTTATTTCGGGCTGAAAAACACGTTTTGAAAAGTGTCCTGTTCCTGCCCCATAAGTTACATGGGGGTGACCAAAGTTGCCAAAACGTGTTTATTTCAGCTAAAAAACACGTTTTGACAACTTCTGCACACTGGGGTTAAGGGCTGACTCAGTGGCCTCTTCTGAGCCAGGCAGTTACACTGGGATTCCAAAGGCTGAGAAAACGCGTTTATTTCGGGCTGAAAACAACGTTTTGAAAAGTGGCCTGTTTCTGCCCTATAAGTTACATGGGGGTGACCACAGTTGACAAAACGTGTTTATTTCTGCTGAAAAACACGTTTTGACAACTTCTGTTCACTGGGGTTAAGGGCTGACTCATTGGGCTCTTCTGAGCCAGGCAGTTACACTGTGAATCCAAGGGCTGAGAAAACGCTTTTATTTCGGGCTGAAAAACACGCTTTGAAAAGTGTGCTGTTTCTGCCCTATAAGTTACATGGGGGTGACCAAAGTTGCCAAAACGTGTTTATTTCTGCTGAAAAACACGTTTTGACAACTTCTGCACACTGGGGTCAAGGGCTGACTCAGTGGGCTCTTCTGAGTCAGGCAGTTACACTGCGATTCCAAGGGTTGAGAAAACGCGTTTATTTCGGGCTGAAAAACACGTTTTGAAAAGTTTGCTGTTCCTGCCCTATAAGTTACATGGGGGTGACCAAAGTTGCCAAAACGTGTTTATTTCTGCTGAAAAACACGTTTTGACAACTTCTGCACACTGGGGTTAAGGGCTGACTCAGTGGGCTCTTCTGAGCCAAGCAGTTACACTGCGATTCCAAGGGCAGAGAAAACGCGTTTATTTCGGGCTGAAAAACACGTTTTGAAAAGTGTGCTGTTCCTGCCCTATAAGTTACATGGGGGTGACCAAATTTCCCAAAACGTGTTTATTTGTGCTGAAAAACACGTTTTGACAACTTCTGCACACTGGGGTTAAGGGCTGACAAACTGGGCTCTTCTGAGCCAGGCAGTTACACTGCGATTCCAAGGGCTGAGAAAACGCGTTTATTTCGGGCTGAAAAACACGTTTTGAAAAGTGGCCTGTTTCTGCCCTATAAGTTACATGGGGGTGACCAAAGTTCCCAAAACGTGTTTATTTCAGCTGAAAAACACGTTTTGACAACTTCTGCACACTGGGGTTAAGGGCTGACAAACTGGGCTCTTCTGAGCCAGGCAGTTACACTGTGATTCCAAGGGCTGAGAAAACGCGTTTATTTCGGGCTGAAAAACACGTTTTGAAAAGTGGCTTGTTTCTGCCCTATAAGTTACATGGGAGTGACCAAAGTTGCCAAAACGTGTTTATTTGTGCTGAAAAACACGTTTTGACAACTTCTGCACACTGGGGTTAAGGGCTGACAAAGTGGGCTCTTCTGAGCCAGGCAGTTACACTGTGATTCCAAGGGCTGAGAAAACACGTTTATTTCGGGCTGAAAAACACGTTTTGAAAAGTGGCTTGTTTCTGCCCTATAAGTTACATGGGAGTGACCAAAGTTGCCAAAACGTGTTTTTTTGTGCTGAAAAACACGTTTTGACAACTTCTGCACACTGGGGTTAAGGGCTGACAAACTGGGCTCTTCTGAACCAGGCAGTTACACTGTGATTCCAAGGGCTGAGAAAACGCGTTTATTTCGGGCTGAAAAACACGTTTTGAAAAGTGGCCTGTTTCTGCCCTATAAGTTACATGGGGGTGACCAAAGTTGCAAAAACGTGTTTATTTGTGCTGAAAAACACGTTTTGACAACTTCTGCACACTGGGGTTAAGGGCTGACAAACTGGGCTCTTCTGAGCCAGGCAGTTACACTGTGATTCCAAGGGCTGAGAAAACGCGTTTATTTCGGGCTGAAAAACACGTTTTGAAAAGTGGCTTGTTTCTGCCCTATAAGTTACATGGGAGTGACCAAAGTTGCCAAAACGTGTTTATTTGTGCTGAAAAACACGTTTTGACAACTTCTGCACACTTGGGTTAAGGGCTGACAAACTGGGCTCTTCTGAGCCAGGCAGTTACTCTGTGATTCCAAGGGCTGAGAAAACGCGTTTATTTCGGGCTGAAAAACACGTTTTGAAAAGTGGCTTGTTTCTGCCCTATAAGTTACATGGTAGTGACCAAATTTGCCAAAACATGTTTATTTGTGCTGAAAAACACGTTTTGACAACTTCTGCACACTGGGGTTAAGGGCTGACAAACTGGGCTCTTCTGAGCCAGGCAGTTACACTGTGATTCCAAGGGCTGAGAAAACGCGTTTATTTCGGGCTGAAAAACACGTTTTGAAAAGTGGCTTGTTTCTGCCCTATAAGTTACATGGGAGTGACCAAAGTTGCCAAAACGTGTTTATTTGTGCGGAAAAACACGATTTGACAACTTCTGCACACTGGGGTTAAGGGCTGACAAACTGGGCTCTTCTGAGCCAGGCAGTTACACTGTGATTCCAAGGGCTGAGAAAACGCGTTTATTTCGGGCTGAAACACACGTTTTGAAAAGTGGCCTGTTTCTGCCCTATAAGTTACATGGGGGTGACCAAAGTTGCCAAAACGTGTTTATTTCAGCTGAAAAACACGTTTTGACAACTTCTGCACACTGGGGTTAAGGGCTGATAAACTGGGCTCTTCTGAGCCAGGCAGTTACACTGTGATTCCAAGGGCTGAGAAAACGCGTTTATTTCGGGCTGAAAAACACGTTTTGAAAAGTGGCTTGTTTCTGCCCTATAAGTTACATGGGGGTGACCAAAGTTGCCAAAACGTGTTTATTTGTGCTGAAAAACACGTTTTGACAACTTCTGCACACTGGGGTTAAGGGCTGACAAACTGGGCTCTTCTGAGCCAGGCAGTTACACTGCGATTCCAAGGGCTGAGAAACGCGTTTATTTCGGGCTGAAAAACACGTTTTGAAAAGTGTCCTGTTCCTGCCCCATAAGTTACATGGGGGTGACCAAAGTTGCCAAAATGTGTTTATTTCTGCTGAAAAACAAGTTTGACAACTTCTGCACACTGGGGTTAAGGGCTGACTCAGTGGGCTCTTCTGAGCCAGCAGTTACACTGGGATTCCAAAGGCTGAGAAACGCGTTTATTTCGGGCTGAAAAACACGTTTTGAAAAGTGTCCTGTTCCTGCCCCATAAGTTACATGGGGGTGACCAAAGTTGCCAAAACGTGTTTATTTCAGCTAAAAAACACGTTTTGACAACTTCTGCACACTGGGGTTAAGGGCTGACTCAGTGGCCTCTTCTGAGCCAGGCAGTTACACTGGGATTCCAAAGGCTGAGAAAACGCGTTTATTTCGGGCTGAAAACAGCATTTTGAAAAGTGGCCTGTTTCTGCCCTATAAGTTACATGGGGGTGACCACAGTTGCCAAAACGTGTTTATTTCTGCTGAAAAACACGTTTTGACAACTTCTGCACACTGGGGTCAAGGGCTGACTCAGTGGGCTCTTCTGAGTCAGGCAGTTACACTGCGATTCCAAGGGTTGAGAAAACGCGTTTATTTCGGGCTGAAAAACACGTTTTGAAAAGTTTGCTGTTCCTGCCCTATAAGTTACATGGGGGTGACCAAAGTTGCCAAAACGTGTTTATTTCTGCTGAAAAACACGTTTTGACAACTTCTGCACACTGGGGTTAAGGGCTGACTCAGTGGGCTCTTCTGAGCCAAGCAGTTACACTGCGATTCCAAGGGCAGAGAAAACGCGTTTATTTCGGGCTGAAAAACACGTTTTGAAAAGTGTGCTGTTCCTGCCCTATAAGTTACATGGGGGTGACCAAAGTTGCCAAAACGTGTTTATTTGTGCTGAAAAACACGTTTTGACAACTTCTGCACACTGGGGTTAAGGGCTGACAAACTGGGCTCTTCTGAGCCAGGCAGTTACACTGTGATTCCAAGGGCTGAGAAAACGCTTTTATTTCGGGCTGAAAAACACGTTTTGAAAAGTGGCTTGTTTCTGCCCTATAAGTTACATGGGAGTGACCAAAGTTGCCAAAACGTGTTTATTTGTGCGGAAAAACACGATTTGACAACTTCTGCACACTGGGGTTAAGGGCTGACAAACTGGGCTCTTCTGAGCCAGGCAGTTACACTGCGATTCCAAGGGCTGAGAAAACGCGTTTATTTCGGGCTGAAAAACACGTTTTGAAAAGTGGCCTGTTTCTGCCCTATAAGTTACATGGGGGTGACCAAAGTTGCCAAAACGTGTTTATTTCAGCTGAAAAACACGTTTTGACAACTTCTGCACACTGGGGTTAAGGGCTGACAAACTGGGCTCTTCTGAGCCAGGCAGTTACACTGTGATTCCAAGGGCTGAGAAAACGCGTTTATTTCGGGCTGAAAAACACGTTTTGAAAAGTGGCTTGTTTCTGCCCTATAAGTTACATGGGAGTGACCAAAGTTGCCAAAACGTGTTTATTTGTGCTGAAAAACACGTTTTGACAACTTCTGCACACTGGGGTTAAGGGCTGACAAACTGGGCTCTTCTGAGCCAGGCAGTTACACTGCGATTCCAAGGGCTGAGAAAACGCGTTTATTTCGGGCTGAAAAACACGTTTTGAAAAGTGGCCTGTTTCTGCCCTATAAGTTACATGGGGGTGACCAAAGTTGCCAAAACGTGTTTATTTCAGCTGAAAAACACGTTTTGACAACTTCTTCACACTGGGGTTAAGGGATGACAAACTGGGCTCTTCTGAGCCATGCAGTTACACTGTGATTCCAAGGGCTGAGAAAACGCGTTTATTTCGGGCTGAAAAACACGTTTTGAAAAGTGGCTTGTTTCTGCCCTATAACTTACATGGGAGTGACCAAAGTTGCCAAAACGTGTTTATTTCTGCTGAAAAACACGTTTTGACAACTTCTGCACACTGGGGTTAAGGGCTGACAAACTGGGCTCTTCTGAGCCAGGCAGTTACACTGTGATTCCAAGGGCTGAGAAAACGCGTTTATTTCGGGCTGAAAAACACGTTTTGAAAAGTGGCCTGTTTCTGCCCTATAAGTTACATGGGGGTGACCAAAGTTGCAAAAACGTGTTTATTTCTGCTGAAAAACACGTTTTGACAACTTCTGCACACTGGGGTTAAGGGCTGACAAACTGGGCTCTTCTGAGCCAGGCAGTTACACTGTGATTCCAAGGGCTGAGAAAACGCGTTTATTTCGGGCTGAAAAACACGTTTTGAAAAGTGGCCTGTTTCTGCCCTATAAGTTACATGGGAGTGACCAAAGTTGCCAAAACGTGTTTATTTGTGCTGAAAAACACGTTTTGACAACTTCTGCACACTGGGGTTAAGGGCTGACAAACTGGGCTCTTCTGAGCCAGGCAGTTACACTGTGATTCCAAGGGCTGAGAAAACGCGTTTATTTCGGGCTGAAAAACACGTTTTGAAAACTGGCTTGTTTCTGCCCTATAAGTTACATGGGAGTGACCAAAGTTGCCAAAACGTGTTTATTTGTGCTGAAAAACACGTTTTGACAACTTCTGCACACTGGGGTTAAGGGCTGACAAACTGGGCTCTTCTGAGCCAGGCAGTTACACTGTGATTCCAAGGGCTGAGAAAACGCGTTTATTTCGGGCTGAAAAACACGTTTTGAAAAGTGGCCTGTTTCTGCCCTATAAGTTACATGGGGGTGACCAAAGTTGCAAAAACGTGTTCATTTGTGCTGAAAAACACGTTTTGACAACTTCTGCACACTGGGGTTAAGGGCTGACAAACTGGGCTCTTCTGAGCCAGGCAGTTACACTGTGATTCCAAGGGCTGAGAAAACGCGTTTATTTCGGGCTGAAAAACAAGTTTTGAAAAGTGGCTTGTTTCTGCCCTATAAGTTACATGGGAGTGACCAAAGTTGCCAAAACGTGTTTATTTGTGCTGAAAAACACGTTTTGACAACTTCTGCACACTTGGGTTAAGGGCTGACAAACTGGGCTCTTCTGAGCCAGGCAGTTACACTGTGATTCCAAGGGCTGAGAAAACGCGTTTATTTCGGGCTGAAAAACACGTTTTGAAAAGTGGCTTGTTTCTGCCCTATAAGTTACATGGGGGTGACCAAAGTTGCCAAAACGTGTTTATTTCAGCTGAAAAACACGTTTTGACAACTTCTTCACACTGGGGTTAAGGGATGACAAACTGGGCTCTTCTGAGCCATGCAGTTACACTGTGATTCCAAGGGCTGAGAAAACGCGTTTATTTCGGGCTGAAAAACACGTTTTGAAAAGTGGCTTGTTTCTGCCCTATAAGTTACATGGGAGTGACCAAAGTTGCCAAAACGTGTTTATTTGTGCTGAAAAACACGTTTTGACAACTTCTGCACACTGGGGTTAAGGGCTGACAAACTGGGCTCTTCTGAGCCAGGCAGTTACACTGTGATTCCAAGGGCTGAGAAAACACGTTTATTTCGGGCTGAAAAACACGTTTTGAAAACTGGCTTGTTTCTGCCCTATAAGTTACATGGGAGTGACCAAAGTTGCCAAAACGTGTTTATTTGTGCTGAAAAACACGTTTTGACAACTTCTGCACACTGGGGTTAAGGGCTGACAAACTGGGCTCTTCTGAGCCAGGCAGTTACACTGTGATTCCAAGGGCTGAGAAAACGCGTTTATTTCGGGCTGAAAAACACGTTTTGAAAAGTGGCCTGTTTCTGCCCTATAAGTTACATGGGGGTGACCAAAGTTGCAAAAACGTGTTCATTTGTGCTGAAAAACACGTTTTGACAACTTCTGCACACTGGGGTTAAGGGCTGACAAACTGGGCTCTTCTGAGCCAGGCAGTTACACTGTGATTCCAAGGGCTGAGAAAACGCGTTTATTTCGGGCTGAAAAACACGTTTTGAAAAGTGGCTTGTTTCTGCCCTATAAGTTACATGGGGGTGACCAAAGTTGCCAAAACGTGTTTATTTGTGCTGAAAAACACGTTTTGACAACTTCTGCACACTGGGGTTAAGGGCTGACAAACTGGGCTCTTCTGAGCCAGGCAGTTACACTGCGATTCCAAGGGCTGAGAAAACGCGTTTATTTCGGGCTGAAAAACACGTTTTGAAAAGTGGCCTGTTTCTGCCCTATAAGTTACATGGGGGTGACCAAAGTTGCAAAAACGTGTTTATTTCTGCTGAAAAACACGTTTTGACAACTTCTGCACACTGGGGTTAAGGGCTGACAAACTGGGCTCTTCTGAGCCAGGCAGTTACACTGTGATTCCAAGGGCTGAGAAAACGCGTTTATTTCGGGCTGAAAAACACGTTTTGAAAAGTGGCTTGTTTCTGCCCTATAAGTTACATGGGAGTGACCAAAGTTGCCAAAACGTGTTTATTTGTGCGGAAAAACACGATTTGACAACTTCTGCACACTGGGGTTAAGGGCTGACAAACTGGGCTCTTCTGAGCCAGGCAGTTACACTGTGATTCCAAGGGCTGAGAAAACGCGTTTATTTCGGGCTGAAAAACACGTTTTGAAAAGTGGCCTGTTTCTGCCCTATAAGTTACATGGGGGTGACCAAAGTTGCCAAAACATGTTTATTTCAGCTGAAAAACACGTTTTGACAACTTCTGCACACTGGGGTTAAGGGCTGACAAACTGGGCTCTTCTGAGCCAGGCAGTTACACTGTGATTCCAAGGGCTGAGAAAACGCGTTTATTTCGGGCTGAAAAACACGTTTTGAAAAGTGGCTTGTTTCTGCCCTATAAGTTACATGGGGGTGACCAAAGTTGCCAAAACGTGTTTATTTGTGCTGAAAAACACGTTTTGACAACTTCTGCACACTGGGGTTAAGGGCTGACAAACTGGGCTCTTCTGAGCCAGGCAGTTACACTGCGATTCCAAGGGCTGAGAAAACGCGTTTATTTCGGGCTGAAAAACACGTTTTGAAAAGTGGCCTGTTTCTGCCCTATAAGTTACATGGGGGTGACCAAAGTTGCCAAAACGTGTTTATTTCAGCTGAAAAACACGTTTTGACAACTTCTTCACACTGGGGTTAAGGGATGACAAACTGGGCTCTTCTGAGCCATGCAGTTTCACTGTGATTCCAAGGGCTGAGAAAACGCGTTTATTTCGGGCTGAAAAACACGTTTTGAAAAGTGGCTTGTTTCTGCCCTATAAGTTACATGGGAGTGACCAAAGTTGCCAAAACGTGTTTATTTCTGCTGAAAAACACGTTTTGACAACTTCTGCACACTGGGGTTAAGGGCTGACAAACTGGGCTCTTCTGAGCCAGGCAGTTACACTGTGATTCCAAGGGCTGAGAAAACGCGTTTATTTCGGGCTGAAAAACACGTTTTGAAAAGTGGCCTGTTTCTGCCCTATAAGTTACATGGGGGTGACCAAAGTTGCAAAAACGTGTTTATTTGTGCTGAAAAACACGTTTTGACAACTTCTGCACACTGGGGTTAAGGGCTGACAAACTGGGCTCTTCTGAGCCAGGCAGTTACACTGTGATTCCAAGGGCTGAGAAAACGCGTTTATTTCGGGCTGAAAAACACGTTTTGAAAAGTGGCCTGTTTCTGCCCTATAAGTTACATGGGAGTGACCAAAGTTGCCAAAACGTGTTTATTTGTGCTGAAAAACACATTTTGAAAACTTCTGCACACTGGGGTTAAGGGCTGACAAACTGGGCTCTTCTGAGCCAGGCAGTTACACTGTGATTCCAAGGGCTGAGAAAACGCGTTTATTTCGGGCTGAAAAACACGTTTTGAAAACTGGCTTGTTTCTGCCCTATAAGTTACATGGGAGTGACCAAAGTTGCCAAAACGTGTTTATTTGTGCTGAAAAACACGTTTTGACAACTTCTGCACACTGGGGTTAAGGGCTGTCAAACTCGGCTCTTCTGAGCCAGGCAGTTACACTGTGATTCCAAGGGCTGAGAAAACGCGTTTATTTCGGGCTGAAAAACACGTTTTGAAAAGTGGCTTGTTTCTGCCCTATAACTTACATGGGAGTGACCAAAGTTGCCAAAACGTGTTTATTTGTGCTGAAAAACACGTTTTGACAACTTCTGCACACTGGGGTTAAGGGCTGACAAACTGGGCTCTTCTGAGCCAGGCAGTTACACTGCGATTCCAAGGGCTGAGAAAACGCGTTTATTTCGGGCTGAAAAACACGTTTTGAAAAGTGGCCTGTTTCTGCCCTATAAGTTACATGGGGGTGACCAAAGTTGCCAAAACGTGTTTATTTGTGCTGAAAAACACGTTTTGACAACTTCTGCACACTGGGGTTAAGGGCTGACAAACTGGGCTCTTCTGAGCCAGGCAGTTACACTGTGATTCCAAGGGCTGAGAAAACGCTTTTATTTCGGGCTGAAAAACACGTTTTGAAAAGTGGCTTGTTTCTGCCCTATAAGTTACATGGGAGTGACCAAAGTTGCCAAAACGTGTTTATTTGTGCGGAAAAACACGATTTGACAACTTCTGCACACTGGGGTTAAGGGCTGACAAACTGGGCTCTTCTGAGCCAGGCAGTTACACTGCGATTCCAAGGGCTGAGAAAACGCGTTTATTTCGGGCTGAAAAACACGTTTTGAAAAGTGGCCTGTTTCTGCCCTATAAGTTACATGGGGGTGACCAAAGTTGCCAAAACGTGTTTATTTCAGCTGAAAAACACGTTTTGACAACTTCTGCACACTGGGGTTAAGGGCTGACAAACTGGGCTCTTCTGAGCCAGGCAGTTACACTGTGATTCCAAGGGCTGAGAAAACGCGTTTATTTCGGGCTGAAAAACACGTTTTGAAAAGTGGCTTGTTTCTGCCCTATAAGTTACATGGGAGTGACCAAAGTTGCCAAAACGTGTTTATTTGTGCTGAAAAACACGTTTTGACAACTTCTGCACACTGGGGTTAAGGGCTGACAAACTGGGCTCTTCTGAGCCAGGCAGTTACACTGCGATTCCAAGGGCTGAGAAAACGCGTTTATTTCGGGCTGAAAAACACGTTTTGAAAAGTGGCCTGTTTCTGCCCTATAAGTTACATGGGGGTGACCAAAGTTGCCAAAACGTGTTTATTTCAGCTGAAAAACACGTTTTGACAACTTCTTCACACTGGGGTTAAGGGATGACAAACTGGGCTCTTCTGAGCCATGCAGTTACACTGTGATTCCAAGGGCTGAGAAAACGCGTTTATTTCGGGCTGAAAAACACGTTTTGAAAAGTGGCTTGTTTCTGCCCTATAACTTACATGGGAGTGACCAAAGTTGCCAAAACGTGTTTATTTCTGCTGAAAAACACGTTTTGACAACTTCTGCACACTGGGGTTAAGGGCTGACAAACTGGGCTCTTCTGAGCCAGGCAGTTACACTGTGATTCCAAGGGCTGAGAAAACGCGTTTATTTCGGGCTGAAAAACACGTTTTGAAAAGTGGCCTGTTTCTGCCCTATAAGTTACATGGGGGTGACCAAAGTTGCAAAAACGTGTTTATTTCTGCTGAAAAACACGTTTTGACAACTTCTGCACACTGGGGTTAAGGGCTGACAAACTGGGCTCTTCTGAGCCAGGCAGTTACACTGTGATTCCAAGGGCTGAGAAAACGCGTTTATTTCGGGCTGAAAAACACGTTTTGAAAAGTGGCCTGTTTCTGCCCTATAAGTTACATGGGAGTGACCAAAGTTGCCAAAACGTGTTTATTTGTGCTGAAAAACACGTTTTGACAACTTCTGCACACTGGGGTTAAGGGCTGACAAACTGGGCTCTTCTGAGCCAGGCAGTTACACTGTGATTCCAAGGGCTGAGAAAACGCGTTTATTTCGGGCTGAAAAACACGTTTTGAAAACTGGCTTGTTTCTGCCCTATAAGTTACATGGGAGTGACCAAAGTTGCCAAAACGTGTTTATTTGTGCTGAAAAACACGTTTTGACAACTTCTGCACACTGGGGTTAAGGGCTGACAAACTGGGCTCTTCTGAGCCAGGCAGTTACACTGTGATTCCAAGGGCTGAGAAAACGCGTTTATTTCAGGCTGAAAAACAAGTTTTGAAAAGTGGCTTGTTTCTGCCCTATAAGTTACATGGGAGTGACCAAAGTTGCCAAAACGTGTTTATTTGTGCTGAAAAACACGTTTTGACAACTTCTGCACACTTGGGTTAAGGGCTGACAAACTGGGCTCTTCTGAGGCAGGCAGTTACACTGTGATTCCAAGGGCTGAGAAAACGCGTTTATTTCGGGCTGAAAAACACGTTTTGAAAAGTGGCTTGTTTCTGCCCTATAAGTTACATGGGGGTGACCAAAGTTGCCAAAACGTGTTTATTTCAGCTGAAAAACACGTTTTGACAACTTCTTCACACTGGGGTTAAGGGATGACAAACTGGGCTCTTCTGAGCCATGCAGTTACACTGTGATTCCAAGGGCTGAGAAAACGCGTTTATTTCGGGCTGAAAAACACGTTTTGAAAAGTGGCTTGTTTCTGCCCTATAAGTTACATGGGAGTGACCAAAGTTGCCAAAACGTGTTTATTTCTGCTGAAAAACACGTTTTGACAACTTCTGCACACTGGGGTTAAGGGCTGACAAACTGGGCTCTTCTGAGCCAGGCAGTTACACTGTGATTCCAAGGGCTGAGAAAACGCGTTTATTTCGGGCTGAAAAACACGTTTTGAAAAGTGGCCTGTTTCTGCCCTATAAGTTACATGGGGGTGACCAAAGTTGCAAAAACGTGTTTATTTCTGCTGAAAAACACGTTTTGACAACTTCTGCACACTGGGGTTAAGGGCTGACAAACTGGGCTCTTCTGAGCCAGGCAGTTACACTGTGATTCCAAGGGCTGAGAAAACGAGTTTATTTCGGGACGAAAAACACGTTTTGAAAAGTGGCCTGTTTCTGCCCTATAAGTTACATGGGAGTGACCAAAGTTGCCAAAACGTGTTTATTTGTGCTGAAAAACACGTTTTGACAACTTCTGCACACTGGGGTTAAGGGCTGACAAACTGGGCTCTTCTGAGCCAGGCAGTTACACTGTGATTCCAAGGGCTGAGAAAACACGTTTATTTCGGGCTGAAAAACACGTTTTGAAAACTGGCTTGTTTCTGCCCTATAAGTTACATGGGAGTGACCAAAGTTGCCAAAACGTGTTTATTTGTGCTGAAAAACACGTTTTGACAACTTCTGCACACTGGGGTTAAGGGCTGACAAACTGGGCTCTTCTGAGCCAGGCAGTTACACTGTGATTCCAAGGGCTGAGAAAACGCGTTTATTTCGGGCTGAAAAACACGTTTTGAAAAGTGGCCTGTTTCTGCCCTATAAGTTACATGGGGGTGACCAAAGTTGCCAAAACGTGTTTATTTCAGCTGAAAAACACGTTTTGACAACTTCTTCACACTGGGGTTAAGGGATGACAAACTGGGCTCTTCTGAGCCATGCAGTTTCACTGTGATTCCAAGGGCTGAGAAAACGCGTTTATTTCGGGCTGAAAAACACGTTTTGAAAAGTGGCTTGTTTCTGCCCTATAAGTTACATGGGAGTGACCAAAGTTGCCAAAACGTGTTTATTTCTGCTGAAAAACACGTTTTGACAACTTCTGCACACTGGGGTTAAGGGCTGACAAACTGGGCTCTTCTGAGCCAGGCAGTTACACTGTGATTCCAAGGGCTGAGAAAACGCGTTTATTTCGGGCTGAAAAACACGTTTTGAAAAGTGGCCTGTTTCTGCCCTATAAGTTACATGGGGGTGACCAAAGTTGCCAAAACGTGTTTATTTCAGCTGAAAAACACGTTTTGACAACTTCTTCACACTGGGGTTAAGGGATGACAAACTGGGCTCTTCTGAGCCATGCAGTTTCACTGTGATTCCAAGGGCTGAGAAAACGCGTTTATTTCGGGCTGAAAAACACGTTTTGAAAAGTGGCTTGTTTCTGCCCTATAAGTTACATGGGAGTGACCAAAGTTGCCAAAACGTGTTTATTTCTGCTGAAAAACACGTTTTGACAACTTCTGCACACTGGGGTTAAGGGCTGACAAACTGGGCTCTTCTGAGCCAGGCAGTTACACTGTGATTCCAAGGGCTGAGAAAACGCGTTTATTTCGGGCTGAAAAACACGTTTTGAAAACTGGCTTGTTTCTGCCCTATAAGTTACATGGGAGTGACCAAAGTTGCCAAAACGTGTTTATTTGTGCTGAAAAACACGTTTTGACAACTTCTGCACACTGGGGTTAAGGGCTGTCAAACTCGGCTCTTCTGAGCCAGGCAGTTACACTGTGATTCCAAGGGCTGAGAAAACGCGTTTATTTCGGGCTGAAAAACACGTTTTGAAAAGTGGCTTGTTTCTGCCCTATAACTTACATGGGAGTGACCAAAGTTGCCAAAACGTGTTTATTTGTGCTGAAAAACACGTTTTGACAACTTCTGCACACTGGGGTTAAGGGCTGACAAACTGGGCTCTTCTGAGCCAGGCAGTTACACTGCGATTCCAAGGGCTGAGAAAACGCGTTTATTTCGGGCTGAAAAACACGTTTTGAAAAGTGGCCTGTTTCTGCCCTATAAGTTACATGGGGGTGACCAAAGTTGCCAAAACGTGTTTATTTGTGCTGAAAAACACGTTTTGACAACTTCTGCACACTGGGGTTAAGGGCTGACAAACTGGGCTCTTCTGAGCCAGGCAGTTACACTGTGATTCCAAGGGCTGAGAAAACGCTTTTATTTCGGGCTGAAAAACACGTTTTGAAAAGTGGCTTGTTTCTGCCCTATAAGTTACATGGGAGTGACCAAAGTTGCCAAAACGTGTTTATTTGTGCGGAAAAACACGATTTGACAACTTCTGCACACTGGGGTTAAGGGCTGACAAACTGGGCTCTTCTGAGCCAGGCAGTTACACTGCGATTCCAAGGGCTGAGAAAACGCGTTTATTTCGGGCTGAAAAACACGTTTTGAAAAGTGGCCTGTTTCTGCCCTATAAGTTACATGGGGGTGACCAAAGTTGCCAAAACGTGTTTATTTCAGCTGAAAAACACGTTTTGACAACTTCTGCACACTGGGGTTAAGGGCTGACAAACTGGGCTCTTCTGAGCCAGGCAGTTACACTGTGATTCCAAGGGCTGAGAAAACGCGTTTATTTCGGGCTGAAAAACACGTTTTGAAAAGTGGCTTGTTTCTGCCCTATAAGTTACATGGGAGTGACCAAAGTTGCCAAAACGTGTTTATTTGTGCTGAAAAACACGTTTTGACAACTTCTGCACACTGGGGTTAAGGGCTGACAAACTGGGCTCTTCTGAGCCAGGCAGTTACACTGCGATTCCAAGGGCTGAGAAAACGCGTTTATTTCGGGCTGAAAAACACGTTTTGAAAAGTGGCCTGTTTCTGCCCTATAAGTTACATGGGGGTGACCAAAGTTGCCAAAACGTGTTTATTTCAGCTGAAAAACACGTTTTGACAACTTCTTCACACTGGGGTTAAGGGATGACAAACTGGGCTCTTCTGAGCCATGCAGTTACACTGTGATTCCAAGGGCTGAGAAAACGCGTTTATTTCGGGCTGAAAAACACGTTTTGAAAAGTGGCTTGTTTCTGCCCTATAACTTACATGGGAGTGACCAAAGTTGCCAAAACGTGTTTATTTCTGCTGAAAAACACGTTTTGACAACTTCTGCACACTGGGGTTAAGGGCTGACAAACTGGGCTCTTCTGAGCCAGGCAGTTACACTGTGATTCCAAGGGCTGAGAAAACGCGTTTATTTCGGGCTGAAAAACACGTTTTGAAAAGTGGCCTGTTTCTGCCCTATAAGTTACATGGGGGTGACCAAAGTTGCAAAAACGTGTTTATTTCTGCTGAAAAACACGTTTTGACAACTTCTGCACACTGGGGTTAAGGGCTGACAAACTGGGCTCTTCTGAGCCAGGCAGTTACACTGTGATTCCAAGGGCTGAGAAAACGCGTTTATTTCGGGCTGAAAAACACGTTTTGAAAAGTGGCCTGTTTCTGCCCTATAAGTTACATGGGAGTGACCAAAGTTGCCAAAACGTGTTTATTTGTGCTGAAAAACACGTTTTGACAACTTCTGCACACTGGGGTTAAGGGCTGACAAACTGGGCTCTTCTGAGCCAGGCAGTTACACTGTGATTCCAAGGGCTGAGAAAACGCGTTTATTTCGGGCTGAAAAACACGTTTTGAAAACTGGCTTGTTTCTGCCCTATAAGTTACATGGGAGTGACCAAAGTTGCCAAAACGTGTTTATTTGTGCTGAAAAACACGTTTTGACAACTTCTGCACACTGGGGTTAAGGGCTGACAAACTGGGCTCTTCTGAGCCAGGCAGTTACACTGTGATTCCAAGGGCTGAGAAAACGCGTTTATTTCGGGCTGAAAAACAAGTTTTGAAAAGTGGCTTGTTTCTGCCCTATAAGTTACATGGGAGTGACCAAAGTTGCCAAAACGTGTTTATTTGTGCTGAAAAACACGTTTTGACAACTTCTGCACACTTGGGTTAAGGGCTGACAAACTGGGCTCTTCTGAGGCAGGCAGTTACACTGTGATTCCAAGGGCTGAGAAAACGCGTTTATTTCGGGCTGAAAAACACGTTTTGAAAAGTGGCTTGTTTCTGCCCTATAAGTTACATGGGGGTGACCAAAGTTGCCAAAACGTGTTTATTTCAGCTGAAAAACACGTTTTGACAACTTCTTCACACTGGGGTTAAGGGATGACAAACTGGGCTCTTCTGAGCCATGCAGTTACACTGTGATTCCAAGGGCTGAGAAAACGCGTTTATTTCGGGCTGAAAAACACGTTTTGAAAAGTGGCTTGTTTCTGCCCTATAAGTTACATGGGAGTGACCAAAGTTGCCAAAACGTGTTTATTTCTGCTGAAAAACACGTTTTGACAACTTCTGCACACTGGGGTTAAGGGCTGACAAACTGGGCTCTTCTGAGCCAGGCAGTTACACTGTGATTCCAAGGGCTGAGAAAACGCGTTTATTTCGGGCTGAAAAACACGTTTTGAAAAGTGGCCTGTTTCTGCCCTATAAGTTACATGGGGGTGACCAAAGTTGCAAAAACGTGTTTATTTCTGCTGAAAAACACGTTTTGACAACTTCTGCACACTGGGGTTAAGGGCTGACAAACTGGGCTCTTCTGAGCCAGGCAGTTACACTGTGATTCCAAGGGCTGAGAAAACGAGTTTATTTCGGGACGAAAAACACGTTTTGAAAAGTGGCCTGTTTCTGCCCTATAAGTTACATGGGAGTGACCAAAGTTGCCAAAACGTGTTTATTTGTGCTGAAAAACACGTTTTGACAACTTCTGCACACTGGGGTTAAGGGCTGACAAACTGGGCTCTTCTGAGCCAGGCAGTTACACTGTGATTCCAAGGGCTGAGAAAACACGTTTATTTCGGGCTGAAAAACACGTTTTGAAAACTGGCTTGTTTCTGCCCTATAAGTTACATGGGAGTGACCAAAGTTGCCAAAACGTGTTTATTTGTGCTGAAAAACACGTTTTGACAACTTCTGCACACTGGGGTTAAGGGCTGACAAACTGGGCTCTTCTGAGCCAGGCAGTTACACTGTGATTCCAAGGGCTGAGAAAACGCGTTTATTTCGGGCTGAAAAACACGTTTTGAAAAGTGGCCTGTTTCTGCCCTATAAGTTACATGGGGGTGACCAAAGTTGCCAAAACGTGTTTATTTCAGCTGAAAAACACGTTTTGACAACTTCTTCACACTGGGGTTAAGGGATGACAAACTGGGCTCTTCTGAGCCATGCAGTTTCACTGTGATTCCAAGGGCTGAGAAAACGCGTTTATTTCGGGCTGAAAAACACGTTTTGAAAAGTGGCTTGTTTCTGCCCTATAAGTTACATGGGAGTGACCAAAGTTGCCAAAACGTGTTTATTTCTGCTGAAAAACACGTTTTGACAACTTCTGCACACTGGGGTTAAGGGCTGACAAACTGGGCTCTTCTGAGCCAGGCAGTTACACTGTGATTCCAAGGGCTGAGAAAACGCGTTTATTTCGGGCTGAAAAACACGTTTTGAAAAGTGGCCTGTTTCTGCCCTATAAGTTACATGGGGGTGACCAAAGTTGCAAAAACGTGTTTATTTCTGCTGAAAAACACGTTTTGACAACTTCTGCACACTGGGGTTAAGGGCTGACAAACTGGGCTCTTCTGAGCCAGGCAGTTACACTGTGATTCCAAGGGCTGAGAAAACGCGTTTATTTCGGGCTGAAAAACACGTTTTGAAAAGTGGCTTGTTTCTGCCCTATAAGTTACATGGGAGTGACCAAAGTTGCCAAAACGTGTTTATTTGTGCGGAAAAACACGATTTGACAACTTCTGCACACTGGGGTTAAGGGCTGACAAACTGGGCTCTTCTGAGCCAGGCAGTTACACTGTGATTCCAAGGGCTGAGAAAACGCGTTTATTTCGGGCTGAAAAACACGTTTTGAAAAGTGGCCTGTTTCTGCCCTATAAGTTACATGGGGGTGACCAAAGTTGCAAAAACGTGTTCATTTGTGCTGAAAAACACGTTTTGACAACTTCTGCACACTGGGGTTAAGGGCTGACAAACTGGGCTCTTCTGAGCCAGGCAGTTACACTGTGATTCCAAGGGCTGAGAAAACGCGTTTATTTCGGGCTGAAAAACACGTTTTGAAAAGTGGCTTGTTTCTGCCCTATAAGTTACATGGGAGTGACCAAAGTTGCCAAAACGTGTTTATTTGTGCTGAAAAACACGTTTTGACAACTTCTGCACACTTGGGTTAAGGGCTGACAAACTGGGCTCTTCTGAGCCAGGCAGTTACACTGTGATTCCAAGGGCTGAGAAAACGCGTTTATTTCGGGCTGAAAAACACGTTTTGAAAAGTGGCTTGTTTCTGCCCTATAAGTTACATGGGAGTGACCAAAGTTGCCAAAACGTGTTTATTTGTGCTGAAAAACACGATTTGACAACTTCTGCACACTGGGGTTAAGGGCTGACAAACTGGGCTCTTCTGAGCCAGGCAGTTACACTGTGATTCCAAGGGCTGAGAAAACGCGTTTATTTCGGGCTGAAACACACGTTTTGAAAAGTGGCCTGTTTCTGCCCTATAAGTTACATGGGGGTGACCAAAGTTGCCAAAACGTGTTTTTTTCAGCTGAAAAACACGTTTTGACAACTTCTGCACACTGGGGTTAAGGGCTGACAAACTGGGCTCTTCTGAGCCAGGCAGTTACACTGCGATTCCAAGGGCTGAGAAAACGCGTTTATTTCGGGCTGAAAAACACGTTTTGAAAAGTGGCCTGTTTCTGCCCTATAAGTTACATGGGGGTGACCAAAGTTGCAAAAACGTGTTTATTTCTGCTGAAAAACACGTTTTGACAACTTCTGCACACTGGGGTTAAGGGCTGACAAACTGGGCTCTTCTGAGCCAGGCAGTTACACTGTGATTCCAAGGGCTGAGAAAACGCGTTTATTTCGGGCTGAAAAACACGTTTTGAAAAGTGGCTTGTTTCTGCCCTATAAGTTACATGGGAGTGACCAAAGTTGCCAAAACGTGTTTATTTGTGCGGAAAAACACGATTTGACAACTTCTGCACACTGGGGTTAAGGGCTGACAAACTGGGCTCTTCTGAGCCAGGCAGTTACACTGTGATTCCAAGGGCTGAGAAAACGCGTTTATTTCGGGCTGAAAAACACGTTTTGAAAAGTGGCCTGTTTCTGCCCTATAAGTTACATGGGGGTGACCAAAGTTGCCAAAACATGTTTATTTCAGCTGAAAAACACGTTTTGACAACTTCTGCACACTGGGGTTAAGGGCTGACAAACTGGGCTCTTCTGAGCCAGGCAGTTACACTGTGATTCCAAGGGCTGAGAAAACGCGTTTATTTCGGGCTGAAAAACACGTTTTGAAAAGTGGCTTGTTTCTGCCCTATAAGTTACATGGGGGTGACCAAAGTTGCCAAAACGTGTTTATTTGTGCTGAAAAACACGTTTTGACAACTTCTGCACACTGGGGTTAAGGGCTGACAAACTGGGCTCTTCTGAGCCAGGCAGTTACACTGCGATTCCAAGGGCTGAGAAAACGCGTTTATTTCGGGCTGAAAAACACGTTTTGAAAAGTGGCCTGTTTCTGCCCTATAAGTTACATGGGGGTGACCAAAGTTGCCAAAACGTGTTTATTATAGCTGAAAAACACGTTTTGACAACTTCTTCACACTGGGGTTAAGGGCTGACAAACTGGGCTCTTCTGAGCCATGCAGTTTCACTGTGATTCTAAGGGCTGAGAAAACGCGTTTATTTCGGGCTGAAAAACACGTTTTGAAAAGTGGCTTGTTTCTGCCCTATAAGTTACATGGGAGTGACCAAAGTTGCCAAAACGTGTTTATTTCTGCTGAAAAACACGTTTTGACAACTTCTGCACACTGGGGTTAAGGGCTGACAAACTGGGCTCTTCTGAGCCAGGCAGTTACACTGTGATTCCAAGGGCTGAGAAAACGCGTTTATTTCGGGCTGAAAAACACGTTTTGAAAAGTGGCCTGTTTCTGCCCTATAAGTTACATGGGGGTGACCAAAGTTGCAAAAACGTGTTTATTTGTGCTGAAAAACACGTTTTGACAACTTCTGCACACTGGGGTTAAGGGCTGACAAACTGGGCTCTTCTGAGCCAGGCAGTTACACTGTGATTCCAAGGGCTGAGAAAACGCGTTTATTTCGGGCTGAAAAACACGTTTTGAAAAGTGGCCTGTTTCTGCCCTATAAGTTACATGGGAGTGACCAAAGTTGCCAAAACGTGTTTATTTGTGCTGAAAAACACATTTTGAAAACTTCTGCACACTGGGGTTAAGGGCTGACAAACTGGGCTCTTCTGAGCCAGGCAGTTACACTGTGATTCCAAGGGCTGAGAAAACGCGTTTATTTCGGGCTGAAAAACACGTTTTGAAAACTGGCTTGTTTCTGCCCTATAAGTTACATGGGAGTGACCAAAGTTGCCAAAACGTGTTTATTTGTGCTGAAAAACACGTTTTGACAACTTCTGCACACTGGGGTTAAGGGCTGACAAACTCGGCTCTTCTGAGCCAGGCAGTTACACTGTGATTCCAAGGGCTGAGAAAACGCGTTTATTTCGGGCTGAAAAACACGTTTTGAAAAGTGGCTTGTTTCTGCCCTATAACTTACATGGGAGTGACCAAAGTTGCCAAAACGTGTTTATTTGTGCTGAAAAACACGTTTTGACAACTTCTGCACACTGGGGTTAAGGGCTGACAAACTGGGCTCTTCTGAGCCAGGCAGTTACACTGCGATTCCAAGGGCTGAGAAAACGCGTTTATTTCGGGCTGAAAAACACGTTTTGAAAAGTGGCCTGTTTCTGCCCTATAAGTTACATGGGGGTGACCAAAGTTGCCAAAACGTGTTTATTTGTGCTGAAAAACACGTTTTGACAACTTCTGCACACTGGGGTTAAGGGCTGACAAACTGGGCTCTTCTGAGCCAGGCAGTTACACTGTGATTCCAAGGGCTGAGAAAACGCTTTTATTTCGGGCTGAAAAACACGTTTTGAAAAGTGGCTTGTTTCTGCCCTATAAGTTACATGGGAGTGACCAAAGTTGCCAAAACGTGTTTATTTGTGCGGAAAAACACGATTTGACAACTTCTGCACACTGGGGTTAAGGGCTGACAAACTGGGCTCTTCTGAGCCAGGCAGTTACACTGCGATTCCAAGGGCTGAGAAAACGCGTTTATTTCGGGCTGAAAAACACGTTTTGAAAAGTGGCCTGTTTCTGCCCTATAAGTTACATGGGGGTGACCAAAGTTGCCAAAACGTGTTTATTTCAGCTGAAAAACACGTTTTGACAACTTCTGCACACTGGGGTTAAGGGCTGACAAACTGGGCTCTTCTGAGCCAGGCAGTTACACTGTGATTCCAAGGGCTGAGAAAACGCGTTTATTTCGGGCTGAAAAACACGTTTTGAAAAGTGGCTTGTTTCTGCCCTATAAGTTACATGGGAGTGACCAAAGTTGCCAAAACGTGTTTATTTGTGCTGAAAAACACGTTTTGACAACTTCTGCACACTGGGGTTAAGGGCTGACAAACTGGGCTCTTCTGAGCCAGGCAGTTACACTGCGATTCCAAGGGCTGAGAAAACGCGTTTATTTCGGGCTGAAAAACACGTTTTGAAAAGTGGCCTGTTTCTGCCCTATAAGTTACATGGGGGTGACCAAAGTTGCCAAAACGTGTTTATTTCAGCTGAAAAACACGTTTTGACAACTTCTTCACACTGGGGTTAAGGGATGACAAACTGGGCTCTTCTGAGCCATGCAGTTACACTGTGATTCCAAGGGCTGAGAAAACGCGTTTATTTCGGGCTGAAAAACACGTTTTGAAAAGTGGCTTGTTTCTGCCCTATAACTTACATGGGAGTGACCAAAGTTGCCAAAACGTGTTTATTTCTGCTGAAAAACACGTTTTGACAACTTCTGCACACTGGGGTTAAGGGCTGACAAACTGGGCTCTTCTGAGCCAGGCAGTTACACTGTGATTCCAAGGGCTGAGAAAACGCGTTTATTTCGGGCTGAAAAACACGTTTTGAAAAGTGGCCTGTTTCTGCCCTATAAGTTACATGGGGGTGACCAAAGTTGCAAAAACGTGTTTATTTCTGCTGAAAAACACGTTTTGACAACTTCTGCACACTGGGGTTAAGGGCTGACAAACTGGGCTCTTCTGAGCCAGGCAGTTACACTGTGATTCCAAGGGCTGAGAAAACGCGTTTATTTCGGACTGAAAAACACGTTTTGAAAAGTGGCCTGTTTCTGCCCTATAAGTTACATGGGAGTGACCAAAGTTGCCAAAACGTGTTTATTTGTGCTGAAAAACACGTTTTGACAACTTCTGCACACTGGGGTTAAGGGCTGACAAACTGGGCTCTTCTGAGCCAGGCAGTTACACTGTGATTCCAAGGGCTGAGAAAACGCGTTTATTTCGGGCTGAAAAACACGTTTTGAAAAGTGGCCTGTTTCTGCCCTATAAGTTACATGGGGGTGACCAAAGTTGCAAAAACGTGTTCATTTGTGCTGAAAAACACGTTTTGACAACTTCTGCACACTGGGGTTAAGGGCTGACAAACTGGGCTCTTCTGAGCCAGGCAGTTACACTGTGATTCCAAGGGCTGAGAAAACGCGTTTATTTCGGGCTGAAAAACAAGTTTTGAAAAGTGGCTTGTTTCTGCCCTATAAGTTACATGGGAGTGACCAAAGTTGCCAAAACGTGTTTATTTGTGCTGAAAAACACGTTTTGACAACTTCTGCACACTTGGGTTAAGGGCTGACAAACTGGGCTCTTCTGAGCCAGGCAGTTACACTGTGATTCCAAGGGCTGAGAAAACGCGTTTATTTCGGGCTGAAAAACACGTTTTGAAAAGTGGCTTGTTTCTGCCCTATAAGTTACATGGGGGTGACCAAAGTTGCCAAAACGTGTTTATTTCAGCTGAAAAACACGTTTTGACAACTTCTTCACACTGGGGTTAAGGGATGACAAACTGGGCTCTTCTGAGCCATGCAGTTACACTGTGATTCCAAGGGCTGAGAAAACGCGTTTATTTCGGGCTGAAAAACACGTTTTGAAAAGTGGCTTGTTTCTGCCCTATAAGTTACATGGGAGTGACCAAAGTTGCCAAAACGTGTTTATTTCTGCTGAAAAACACGTTTTGACAACTTCTGCACACTGGGGTTAAGGGCTGACAAACTGGGCTCTTCTGAGCCAGGCAGTTACACTGTGATTCCAAGGGCTGAGAAAACGCGTTTATTTCGGGCTGAAAAACATGTTTTGAAAAGTGGCCTGTTTCTGCCCTATAAGTTACATGGGGGTGACCAAAGTTGCAAAAACGTGTTTATTTCTGCTGAAAAACACGTTTTGACAACTTCTGCACACTGGGGTTAAGGGCTGACAAACTGGGCTCTTCTGAGCCAGGCAGTTACACTGTGATTCCAAGGGCTGAGAAAACGAGTTTATTTCGGGACGAAAAACACGTTTTGAAAAGTGGCCTGTTTCTGCCCTATAAGTTACATGGGAGTGACCAAAGTTGCCAAAACGTGTTTATTTGTGCTGAAAAACACGTTTTGACAACTTCTGCACACTGGGGTTAAGGGCTGACAAACTGGGCTCTTCTGAGCCAGGCAGTTACACTGTGATTCCAAGGGCTGAGAAAACACGTTTATTTCGGGCTGAAAAACACGTTTTGAAAACTGGCTTGTTTCTGCCCTATAAGTTACATGGGAGTGACCAAAGTTGCCAAAACGTGTTTATTTGTGCTGAAAAACACGTTTTGACAACTTCTGCACACTGGGGTTAAGGGCTGACAAACTGGGCTCTTCTGAGCCAGGCAGTTACACTGTGATTCCAAGGGCTGAGAAAACGCGTTTATTTCGGGCTGAAAAACACGTTTTGAAAAGTGGCCTGTTTCTGCCCTATAAGTTACATGGGGGTGACCAAAGTTGCAAAAACGTGTTCATTTGTGCTGAAAAACACGTTTTGACAACTTCTGCACACTGGGGTTAAGGGCTGACAAACTGGGCTCTTCTGAGCCAGGCAGTTACACTGTGATTCCAAGGGCTGAGAAAACGCGTTTATTTCGGGCTGAAAAACACGTTTTGAAAAGTGGCTTGTTTCTGCCCTATAAGTTACATAAAAGTGACCAAAGTTGCCAAAACGTGTTTATTTGTGCTGAAAAACACGTTTTGACAACTTCTGCACACTTGGGTTAAGGGCTGACAAACTGGGCTCTTCTGAGCCAGGCAGTTACACTGTGATTCCAAGGGCTGAGAAAACGCGTTTATTTCGGGCTGAAAAACACGTTTTGAAAAGTGGCTTGTTTCTGCCCTATAAGTTACATGGGAGTGACCAAAGTTGCCAAAACGTGTTTATTTGTGCTGAAAAACACGATTTGACAACTTCTGCACACTGGGGTTAAGGGCTGACAAACTGGGCTCTTCTGAGCCAGGCAGTTACACTGTGATTCCAAGGGCTGAGAAAACGCGTTTATTTCGGGCTGAAACACACGTTTTGAAAAGTGGCCTGTTTCTGCCCTATAAGTTACATGGGGGTGACCAAAGTTGCCAAAACGTGTTTTTTTCAGCTGAAAAACACGTTTTGACAACTTCTGCACACTGGGGTTAAGGGCTGATAAACTGGGCTCTTCTGAGCCAGGCAGTTACACTGTGATTCCAAGGGCTGAGAAAACGCGTTTATTTCGGGCTGAAAAACACGTTTTGAAAAGTGGCTTGTTTCTGCCCTATAAGTTACATGGGGGTGACCAAAGTTGCCAAAACGTGTTTATTTGTGCTGAAAAACACGTTTTGACAACTTCTGCACACTGGGGTTAAGGGCTGACAAACTGGGCTCTTCTGAGCCAGGCAGTTACACTGCGATTCCAAGGGCTGAGAAAACGCGTTTATTTCGGGCTGAAAAACACGTTTTGAAAAGTGGCCTGTTTCTGCCCTATAAGTTACATGGGGGTGACCAAAGTTGCAAAAACGTGTTTATTTCTGCTGAAAAACACGTTTTGACAACTTCTGCACACTGGGGTTAAGGGCTGACAAACTGGGCTCTTCTGAGCCAGGCAGTTACACTGTGATTCCAAGGGCTGAGAAAACGCGTTTATTTCGGGCTGAAAAACACGTTTTGAAAAGTGGCTTGTTTCTGCCCTATAAGTTACATGGGAGTGACCAAAGTTGCCAAAACGTGTTTATTTGTGCGGAAAAACACGATTTGACAACTTCTGCACACTGGGGTTAAGGGCTGACAAACTGGGCTCTTCTGAGCCAGGCAGTTACACTGTGATTCCAAGGGCTGAGAAAACGCGTTTATTTCGGGCTGAAAAACACGTTTTGAAAAGTGGCCTGTTTCTGCCCTATAAGTTACATGGGGGTGACCAAAGTTGCCAAAACATGTTTATTTCAGCTGAAAAACACGTTTTGACAACTTCTGCACACTGGGGTTAAGGGCTGACAAACTGGGCTCTTCTGAGCCAGGCAGTTACACTGTGATTCCAAGGGCTGAGAAAACGCGTTTATTTCGGGCTGAAAAACACGTTTTGAAAAGTGGCTTGTTTCTGCCCTATAAGTTACATGGGGGTGACCAAAGTTGCCAAAACGTGTTTATTTGTGCTGAAAAACACGTTTTGACAACTTCTGCACACTGGGGTTAAGGGCTGACAAACTGGGCTCTTCTGAGCCAGGCAGTTACACTACGATTCCAAGGGCTGAGAAAACGCGTTTATTTCGGGCTGAAAAACACGTTTTGAAAAGTGGCCTGTTTCTGCCCTATAAGTTACATGGGGGTGACCAAAGTTGCCAAAACGTGTTTATTTCAGCTGAAAAACACGTTTTGACAACTTCTTCACACTGGGGTTAAGGGATGACAAACTGGGCTCTTCTGAGCCATGCAGTTTCACTGTGATTCCAAGGGCTGAGAAAACGCGTTTATTTCGGGCTGAAAAACACGTTTTGAAAAGTGGCTTGTTTCTGCCCTATAAGTTACATGGGAGTGACCAAAGTTGCCAAAACGTGTTTATTTCTGCTGAAAAACACGTTTTGACAACTTCTGCACACTGGGGTTAAGGGCTGACAAACTGGGCTCTTCTGAGCCAGGCAGTTACACTGTGATTCCAAGGGCTGAGAAAACGCGTTTATTTCGGGCTGAAAAACACGTTTTGAAAAGTGGCCTGTTTCTGCCCTATAAGTTACATGGGGGTGACCAAAGTTGCAAAAACGTGTTTATTTGTGCTGAAAAACACGTTTTGACAACTTCTGCACACTGGGGTTAAGGGCTGACAAACTGGGCTCTTCTGAGCCAGGCAGTTACACTGTGATTCCAAGGGCTGAGAAAACGCGTTTATTTCGGGCTGAAAAACACGTTTTGAAAAGTGGCCTGTTTCTGCCCTATAAGTTACATGGGAGTGACCAAAGTTGCCAAAACGTGTTTATTTGTGCTGAAAAACACGTTTTGACAACTTCTGCACACTGGGGTTAAGGGCTGACAAACTCGGCTCTTCTGAGCCAGGCAGTTACACTGTGATTCCAAGGGCTGAGAAAACGCGTTTATTTCGGGCTGAAAAACACGTTTTGAAAAGTGGCTTGTTTCTGCCCTATAAGTTACATGGGAGTGACCAAAGTTGCCAAAACGTGTTTATTTGTGCGGAAAAACACGTTTTGACAACTTCTGCACACTGGGGTTAAGGGCTGACAAACTGGGCTCTTCTGAGCCAGGCAGTTACACTGTGATTCCAAGGGCTGAGAAAACGCGTTTATTTCGGGCTGAAAAACACGTTTTGAAAAGTGGCTTGTTTCTGCCCTATAAGTTACATGGGAGTGACCAAAGTTGCCAAAACGTGTTTATTTGTGCTGAAAAACACTTTTTGACAACTTCTGCACACTGGGGTTAAGGGCTGACAAACTGGGCTCTTCTGAGCCAGGCAGTTACACTGTGATTCCAAGGGCTGAGAAAACGCGTTTATTTCGGGCTGAAAAACACGTTTTGAAAAGTGGCTTGTTTCTGCCCTATAAGTTACATGGGAGTGACCAAAGTTGCCAAAACGTGTTTATTTGTGCTGAAAAACACGTTTTGACAACTTCTGCACACTGGGGTTAAGGGCTGACAAACTGGGCTCTTCTGAGCCAGGCAGTTACACTGTGATTCCAAGGGCTGAGAAAACGCGTTTATTTCGGGCTGAAAAACACGTTTTGAAAAGTGGCTTGTTTCTGCCCTATAAGTTACATGGGAGTGACCAAAGTTGCCAAAACGTGTTTATTTGTGCTGAAAAACACGTTTTGACAACTTCTGCACACTGGGGTTAAGGGCTGACAAACTGGGCTCTTCTGAGCCAGGCAGTTACACTGTGATTCCAAGGGCTGAGAAAACGCGTTTATTTCGGGCTGAAAAACACGTTTTGAAAACTGGCTTGTTTCTGCCCTATAAGTTACATGGGAGTGACCAAAGTTGCCAAAACGTGTTTATTTGTGCTGAAAAACACGTTTTGACAACTTCTGCACACTGGGGTTAAGGGCTGACAAACTGGGCTCTTCTGAGCCAGGCAGTTACACTGTGATTCCAAGGGCTGAGAAAACGCGTTTATTTCGGGCTGAAAAACACGTTTTGAAAAGTGGCCTGTTTCTGCCCTATAAGTTACATGGGGGTGACCAAAGTTGCAAAAACGTGTTTATTTCTGCTGAAAAACACGTTTTGACAACTTCTGCACACTGGGGTTAAGGGCTGACAAACTGGGCTCTTCTGAGCCAGGCAGTTACACTGTGATTCCAAGGGCTGAGAAAACGCGTTTATTTCGGGACGAAAAACACGTTTTGAAAAGTGGCCTGTTTCTGCCCTATAAGTTACATGGGAGTGACCAAAGTTGCCAAAACGTGTTTATTTGTGCTGAAAAACACGTTTTGACAACTTCTGCACACTGGGGTTAAGGGCTGACAAACTGGGCTCTTCTGAGCCAGGCAGTTACACTGTGATTCCAAGGGCTGAGAAAACGCGTTTATTTCGGGCTGAAAAACACGTTTTGAAAAGTGGCTTGTTTCTGCCCTATAAGTTACATGGGAGTGACCAAAGTTGCCAAAACGTGTTTATTTGTGCTGAAAAACACGTTTTGACAACTTCTGCACACTGGGGTTAAGGGCTGACAAACTGGGCTCTTCTGAGCCAGGCAGTTACACTGTGATTCCAAGGGCTGAGAAAACGCGTTTATTTCGGGCTGAAAAACACGTTTTGAAAAGTGGCCTGTTTCTGCCCTATAAGTTACATGGGGGTGACCAAAGTTGCAAAAACGTGTTCATTTGTGCTGAAAAACACGTTTTGACAACTTCTGCACACTGGGGTTAAGGGCTGACAAACTGGGCTCTTCTGAGCCAGGCAGTTACACTGTGATTCCAAGGGCTGAGAAAACGCGTTTATTTCGGGCTGAAAAACACGTTTTGAAAAGTGGCTTGTTTCTGCCCTATAAGTTACATGGGAGTGACCAAAGTTGCCAAAACGTGTTTATTTGTGCTGAAAAACACGTTTTGACAACTTCTGCACACTTGGGTTAAGGGCTGACAAACTGGGCTCTTCTGAGCCAGGCAGTTACACTGTGATTCCAAGGGCTGAGAAAACGCGTTTATTTCGGGCTGAAAAACACGTTTTGAAAAGTGGCTTGTTTCTGCCCTATAAGTTACATGGGAGTGACCAAAGTTGCCAAAACGTGTTTATTTGTGCTGAAAAACACGATTTGACAACTTCTGCACACTGGGGTTAAGGGCTGACAAACTGGGCTCTTCTGAGCCAGGCAGTTACACTGTGATTCCAAGGGCTGAGAAAACGCGTTTATTTCGGGCTGAAACACACGTTTTGAAAAGTGGCCTGTTTCTGCCCTATAAGTTACATGGGGGTGACCAAAGTTGCCAAAACGTGTTTTTTTCAGCTGAAAAACACGTTTTGACAACTTCTGCACACTGGGGTTAAGGGCTGATAAACTGGGCTCTTCTGAGCCAGGCAGTTACACTGTGATTCCAAGGGCTGAGAAAACGCGTTTATTTCGGGCTGAAAAACACGTTTTGAAAAGTGGCTTGTTTCTGCCCTATAAGTTACATGGGGGTGACCAAAGTTGCCAAAACGTGTTTATTTGTGCTGAAAAACACGTTTTGACAACTTCTGCACACTGGGGTTAAGGGCTGACAAACTGGGCTCTTCTGAGCCAGGCAGTTACACTGCGATTCCAAGGGCTGAGAAAACGCGTTTATTTCGGGCTGAAAAACACGTTTTGAAAAGTGGCCTGTTTCTGCCCTATAAGTTACATGGGGGTGACCAAAGTTGCAAAAACGTGTTTATTTCTGCTGAAAAACACGTTTTGACAACTTCTGCACACTGGGGTTAAGGGCTGACAAACTGGGCTCTTCTGAGCCAGGCAGTTACACTGTGATTCCAAGGGCTGAGAAAACGCGTTTATTTCGGGCTGAAAAACACGTTTTGAAAAGTGGCTTGTTTCTGCCCTATAAGTTACATGGGAGTGACCAAAGTTGCCAAAACGTGTTTATTTGTGCGGAAAAACACGATTTGACAACTTCTGCACACTGGGGTTAAGGGCTGACAAACTGGGCTCTTCTGAGCCAGGCAGTTACACTGTGAATCCAAGGGCTGAGAAAACGCGTTTATTTCGGGCTGAAAAACACGTTTTGAAAAGTGGCCTGTTTCTGCCCTATAAGTTACATGGGGGTGACCAAAGTTGCCAAAACATGTTTATTTCAGCTGAAAAACACGTTTTGACAACTTCTGCACACTGGGGTTAAGGGCTGACAAACTGGGCTCTTCTGAGCCAGGCAGTTACACTGTGATTCCAAGGGCTGAGAAAACGCGTTTATTTCGGGCTGAAAAACACGTTTTGAAAAGTGGCTTGTTTCTTCCGTATAAGTTACATGGGGGTGACCAAAGTTGCCAAAACGTGTTTATTTGTGCTGAAAAACACGTTTTGACAACTTCTGCACACTGGGGTTAAGGGCTGACAAACTGGGCTCTTCTGAGCCAGGCAGTTACACTGTGATTCCAAGGGCTGAGAAAACGCGTTTATTTCGGGCTGAAAAACACGTTTTGAAAAGTGGCCTGTTTCTGCCCTATAAGTTACATGGGGGTGACCAAAGTTGCAAAAACGTGTTTATTTCTGCTGAAAAACACGTTTTGACAACTTCTGCACACTGGGGTTAAGGGCTGACAAACTGGGCTCTTCTGAGCCAGGCAGTTACACTGTGATTCCAAGGGCTGAGAAAACGCGTTTATTTCGGGCTGAAAAACACGTTTTGAAAAGTGGCCTGTTTCTGCCCTATAAGTTACATGGGAGTGACCAAAGTTGCCAAAACGTGTTTATTTGTGCTGAAAAACACATTTTGAAAACTTCTGCACACTGGGGTTAAGGGCTGACAAACTGGGCTCTTCTGAGCCAGGCAGTTACACTGTGATTCCAAGGGCTGAGAAAACGCGTTTATTTCGGGCTGAAAAACACGTTTTGAAAAGTGGCTTGTTTCTGCCCTATAAGTTACATGGGAGTGACCAAAGTTGCCAAAACGTGTTTATTTGTGCTGAAAAACACGTTTTGACAACTTCTGCACACTGGGGTTAAGGGCTGACAAACTGGGCTCTTCTGAGCCAGGCAGTTACACTGTGATTCCAAGGGCTGAGAAAACGCGTTTATTTCGGGCTGAAAAACACGTTTTGAAAAGTGGCCTGTTTCTGCCCTATAAGTTACATGGGAGTGACCAAAGTTGCCAAAACGTGTTTATTTGTGCTGAAAAACACGTTTTGACAACTTCTGCACACTGGGGTTAAGGGCTGACAAACTGGGCTCTTCTGAGCCAGGCAGTTACACTGTGATTCCAAGGGCTGAGAAAACGCGTTTATTTCGGGCTGAAAAACACGTTTTGAAAAGTGGCTTGTTTCTGCCCTATAAGTTACATGGGAGTGACCAAAGTTGCCAAAACGTGTTTATTTGTGCGGAAAAACACGATTTGACAACTTCTGCACACTGGGGTTAAGGGCTGACAAACTGGGCTCTTCTGAGCCAGGCAGTTACACTGTGATTCCAAGGGCTGAGAAAACGCGTTTATTTCGGGCTGAAAAACACGTTTTGAAAAGTGGCCTGTTTCTGCCCTATAAGTTACATGGGGGTGACCAAAGTTGCCAAAACATGTTTATTTCAGCTGAAAAACACGTTTTGACAACTTCTGCACACTGGGGTTAAGGGCTGACAAACTGGGCTCTTCTGAGCCAGGCAGTTACACTGTGATTCCAAGGGCTGAGAAAACGCGTTTATTTCGGGCTGAAAAACACGTTTTGAAAAGTGGCTTGTTTCTGCCCTATAAGTTACATGGGGGTGACCAAAGTTGCCAAAACGTGTTTATTTGTGCTGAAAAACACGTTTTGACAACTTCTGCACACTGGGGTTAAGGGCTGACAAACTGGGCTCTTCTGAGCCAGGCAGTTACACTGCGATTCCAAGGGCTGAGAAAACGCGTTTATTTCGGGCTGAAAAACACGTTTTGAAAAGTGGCCTGTTTCTGCCCTATAAGTTACATGGGGGTGACCAAAGTTGCCAAAACGTGTTTATTTCAGCTGAAAAACACGTTTTGACAACTTCTTCACACTGGGGTTAAGGGATGACAAACTGGGCTCTTCTGAGCCATGCAGTTTCACTGTGATTCCAAGGGCTGAGAAAACGCGTTTATTTCGGGCTGAAAAACACGTTTTGAAAAGTGGCTTGTTTCTGCCCTATAAGTTACATGGGAGTGACCAAAGTTGCCAAAACGTGTTTATTTCTGCTGAAAAACACGTTTTGACAACTTCTGCACACTGGGGTTAAGGGCTGACAAACTGGGCTCTTCTGAGCCAGGCAGTTACACTGTGATTCCAAGGGCTGAGAAAACGCGTTTATTTCGGGCTGAAAAACACGTTTTGAAAAGTGGCCTGTTTCTGCCCTATAAGTTACATGGGAGTGACCAAAGTTGCAAAAACGTGTTTATTTCTGCTGAAAAACACGTTTTGACAACTTCTGCACACTGGGGTTAAGGGCTGACAAACTGGGCTCTTCTGAGCCAGGCAGTTACACTGTGATTCCAAGGGCTGAGAAAACGCGTTTATTTCGGGCTGAAAAACACGTTTTGAAAAGTGGCCTGTTTCTGCCCTATAAGTTACATGGGAGTGACCAAAGTTGCCAAAACGTGTTTATTTGTGCTGAAAAACACATTTTGAAAACTTCTGCACACTGGGGTTAAGGGCTGACAAACTGGGCTCTTCTGAGCCAGGCAGTTACACTGTGATTCCAAGGGCTGAGAAAACGCGTTTATTTCGGGCTGAAAAACACGTTTTGAAAACTGGCTTGTTTCTGCCCTATAAGTTACATGGGAGTGACCAAAGTTGCCAAAACGTGTTTATTTGTGCTGAAAAACACTTTTTGACAACATCTGCACACTGGGGTTAAGGGCTGACAAACTGGGCTCTTCTGAGCCAGGCAGTTACACTGTGATTCCAAGGGCTGAGAAAACGCGTTTATTTCGGGCTGAAAAACACGTTTTGAAAAGTGGCTTGTTTCTGCCCTATAAGTTACATGGGAGTGACCAAAGTTGCCAAAACGTGTTTATTTGTGCTGAAAAACACGTTTTGACAACTTCTGCACACTGGGGTTAAGGGCTGACAAACTGGGCTCTTCTGAGCCAGGCAGTTACACTGTGATTCCAAGGGCTGAGAAAACGCGTTTATTTCGGGCTGAAAAACACGTTTTGAAAAGTGGCTTGTTTCTGCCCTATAAGTTACATGGGAGTGACCAAAGTTGCCAAAACGTGTTTATTTGTGCTGAAAAACACGTTTTGACAACTTCTGCACACTGGGGTTAAGGGCTGACAAACTGGGCTCTTCTGAGCCAGGCAGTTACACTGTGATTCCAAGGGCTGAGAAAACGCGTTTATTTCGGGCTGAAAAACACGTTTTGAAAAGTGGCTTGTTTCTGCCCTATAAGTTACATGGGAGTGACCAAAGTTGCCAAAACGTGTTTATTTGTGCTGAAAAACACGTTTTGACAACTTCTGCACACTGGGGTTAAGGGCTGACAAACTGGGCTCTTCTGAGCCAGGCAGTTACACTGTGATTCCAAGGGCTGAGAAAACGCGTTTATTTCGGGCTGAAAAACACGTTTTGAAAAGTGGCTTGTTTCTGCCCTATAAGTTACATGGGAGTGACCAAAGTTGCCAAAACGTGTTTATTTGTGCTGAAAAACACGTTTTGACAACTTCTGCACACTGGGGTTAAGGGCTGACAAACTGGGCTCTTCTGAGCCAGGCAGTTACACTGTGATTCCAAGGGCTGAGAAAACGCGTTTATTTCGGGCTGAAAAACACGTTTTGAAAAGTGGCTTGTTTCTGCCCTATAAGTTACATGGGGGTGACCAAAGTTGCCAAAACGTGTTTATTTGTGCTGAAAAACACGTTTTGACAACTTCTGCACACTGGGGTTAAGGGCTGATAAACTGGGCTCTTCTGAGCCAGGCAGTTACACTGTGATTCCAAGGGCTGAGAAAACGCGTTTATTTCGGGCTGAAAAACACGTTTTGAAAAGTGGCTTGTTTCTGCCCTATAAGTTACATGGGGGTGACCAAAGTTGCCAAAACGTGTTTATTTGTGCTGAAAAACACGTTTTGACAACTTCTGCACACTGGGGTTAAGGGCTGACAAACTGGGCTCTTCTGAGCCAGGCAGTTACACTGCGATTCCAAGGGCTGAGAAAACGCGTTTATTTCGGGCTGAAAAACACGTTTTGAAAAGTGGCCTGTTTCTGCCCTATAAGTTACATGGGGGTGACCAAAGTTGCAAAAACGTGTTTATTTCTGCTGAAAAACACGTTTTGACAACTTCTGCACACTGGGGTTAAGGGCTGACAAACTGGGCTCTTCTGAGCCAGGCAGTTACACTGTGATTCCAAGGGCTGAAAAAACGCGTTTATTTCGGGCTGAAAAACACGTTTTGAAAAGTGGCTTGTTTCTGCCCTATAAGTTACATGGGAGTGACCAAAGTTGCCAAAACGTGTTTATTTGTGCGGAAAAACACGATTTGACAACTTCTGCACACTGGGGTTAAGGGCTGACAAACTGGGCTCTTCTGAGCCAGGCAGTTACACTGTGATTCCAAGGGCTGAGAAAACGCGTTTATTTCGGGCTGAAAAACACGTTTTGAAAAGTGGCCTGTTTCTGCCCTATAAGTTACATGGGGGTGACCAAAGTTGCCAAAACATGTTTATTTCAGCTGAAAAACACGTTTTGACAACTTCTGCACACTGGGGTTAAGGGCTGACAAACTGGGCTCTTCTGAGCCAGGCAGTTACACTGTGATTCCAAGGGCTGAGAAAACGCGTTTATTTCGGGCTGAAAAACACGTTTTGAAAAGTGGCTTGTTTCTGCCCTATAAGTTACATGGGAGTGACCAAAGTTGCCAAAACGTGTTTATTTGTGCTGAAAAACACTTTTTGACAACTTCTGCACACTGGGGTTAAGGGCTGACAAACTGGGCTCTTCTGAGCCAGGCAGTTACACTGTGATTCCAAGGGCTGAGAAAACGCGTTTATTTCGGGCTGAAAAACACGTTTTGAAAAGTGGCTTGTTTCTGCCCTATAAGTTACATGGGAGTGACCAAAGTTGCCAAAACGTGTTTATTTGTGCTGAAAAACACGTTTTGACAACTTCTGCACACTGGGGTTAAGGGCTGACAAACTGGGCTCTTCTGAGCCAGGCAGTTACACTGTGATTCCAAGGGCTGAGAAAACGCGTTTATTTCGGGCTGAAAAACACGTTTTGAAAAGTGGCTTGTTTCTGCCCTATAAGTTACATGGGAGTGACCAAAGTTGCCAAAACGTGTTTATTTGTGCTGAAAAACACGTTTTGACAACTTCTGCACACTGGGGTTAAGGGCTGACAAACTGGGCTCTTCTGAGCCAGGCAGTTACACTGTGATTCCAAGGGCTGAGAAAACGCGTTTATTTCGGGCTGAAAAACACGTTTTGAAAAGTGGCTTGTTTCTGCCCTATAAGTTACATGGGAGTGACCAAAGTTGCCAAAACGTGTTTATTTGTGCTGAAAAACACGTTTTGACAACTTCTGCACACTGGGGTTAAGGGCTGACAAACTGGGCTCTTCTGAGCCAGGCAGTTACACTGTGATTCCAAGGGCTGAGAAAACGCGTTTATTTCGGGCTGAAACACACGTTTTGAAAAGTGGCCTGTTTCTGCCCTATAAGTTACATGGGGGTGACCAAAGTTGCCAAAACGTGTTTTTTTCAGCTGAAAAACACGTTTTGACAACTTCTGCACACTGGGGTTAAGGGCTGATAAACTGGGCTCTTCTGAGCCAGGCAGTTACACTGTGATTCCAAGGGCTGAGAAAACGCGTTTATTTCGGGCTGAAAAACACGTTTTGAAAAGTGGCTTGTTTCTGCCCTATAAGTTACATGGGGGTGACCAAAGTTGCCAAAACGTGTTTATTTGTGCTGAAAAACACGTTTTGACAACTTCTGCACACTGGGGTTAAGGGCTGACAAACTGGGCTCTTCTGAGCCAGGCAGTTACACTGCGATTCCAAGGGCTGAGAAAACGCGTTTATTTCGGGCTGAAAAACACGTTTTGAAAAGTGGCCTGTTTCTGCCCTATAAGTTACATGGGGGTGACCAAAGTTGCAAAAACGTGTTTATTTCTGCTGAAAAACACGTTTTGACAACTTCTGCACACTGGGGTTAAGGGCTGACAAACTGGGCTCTTCTGAGCCAGGCAGTTACACTGTGATTCCAAGGGCTGAGAAAACGCGTTTATTTCGGGCTGAAAAACACGTTTTGAAAAGTGGCTTGTTTCTGCCCTATAAGTTACATGGGAGTGACCAAAGTTGCCAAAACGTGTTTATTTGTGCGGAAAAACACGATTTGACAACTTCTGCACACTGGGGTTAAGGGCTGACAAACTGGGCTCTTCTGAGCCAGGCAGTTACACTGTGATTCCAAGGGCTGAGAAAACGCGTTTATTTCGGGCTGAAAAACACGTTTTGAAAAGTGGCCTGTTTCTGCCCTATAAGTTACATGGGGGTGACCAAAGTTGCCAAAACATGTTTATTTCAGCTGAAAAACACGTTTTGACAACTTCTGCACACTGGGGTTAAGGGCTGACAAACTGGGCTCTTCTGAGCCAGGCAGTTACACTGTGATTCCAAGGGCTGAGAAAACGCGTTTATTTCGGGCTGAAAAACACGTTTTGAAAAGTGGCTTGTTTCTGCCCTATAAGTTACATGGGGGTGACCAAAGTTGCCAAAACGTGTTTATTTGTGCTGAAAAACACGTTTTGACAACTTCTGCACACTGGGGTTAAGGGCTGACAAACTGGGCTCTTCTGAGCCAGGCAGTTACACTGCGATTCCAAGGGCTGAGAAAACGCGTTTATTTCGGGCTGAAAAACACGTTTTGAAAAGTGGCCTGTTTCTGCCCTATAAGTTACATGGGGGTGACCAAAGTTGCCAAAACGTGTTTATTTCAGCTGAAAAACACGTTTTGACAACTTCTTCACACTGGGGTTAAGGGATGACAAACTGGGCTCTTCTGAGCCATGCAGTTTCACTGTGATTCCAAGGGCTGAGAAAACGCGTTTATTTCGGGCTGAAAAACACGTTTTGAAAAGTGGCTTGTTTCTGCCCTATAAGTTACATGGGAGTGACCAAAGTTGCCAAAACGTGTTTATTTCTGCTGAAAAACACGTTTTGACAACTTCTGCACACTGGGGTTAAGGGCTGACAAACTGGGCTCTTCTGAGCCAGGCAGTTACACTGTGATTCCAAGGGCTGAGAAAACGCGTTTATTTCGGGCTGAAAAACACGTTTTGAAAAGTGGCCTGTTTCTGCCCTATAAGTTACATGGGGGTGACCAAAGTTGCAAAAACGTGTTTATTTCTGCTGAAAAACACGTTTTGACAACTTCTGCACACTGGGGTTAAGGGCTGACAAACTGGGCTCTTCTGAGCCAGGCAGTTACACTGTGATTCCAAGGGCTGAGAAAACGCGTTTATTTCGGGCTGAAAAACACGTTTTGAAAAGTGGCCTGTTTCTGCCCTATAAGTTACATGGGAGTGACCAAAGTTGCCAAAACGTGTTTATTTGTGCTGAAAAACACATTTTGACAACTTCTGCACACTGGGGTTAAGGGCTGACAAACTGGGCTCTTCTGAGCCAGGCAGTTACACTGTGATTCCAAGGGCTGAGAAAACGCGTTTATTTCGGGCTGAAAAACACGTTTTGAAAACTGGCTTGTTTCTGCCCTATAAGTTACATGGGAGTGACCAAAGTTGCCAAAACGTGTTTATTTGTGCTGAAAAACACGTTTTGACAACTTCTGCACACTGGGGTTAAGGGCTGACAAACTCGGCTCTTCTGAGCCAGGCAGTTACACTGTGATTCCAAGGGCTGAGAAAACGCGTTTATTTCGGGCTGAAAAACACGTTTTGAAAAGTGGCTTGTTTCTGCCCTATAAGTTACATGGGAGTGACCAAAGTTGCCAAAACGTGTTTATTTGTGCGGAAAAACACGTTTTGACAACTTCTGCACACTGGGGTTAAGGGCTGACAAACTGGGCTCTTCTGAGCCAGGCAGTTACACTGTGATTCCAAGGGCTGAGAAAACGCGTTTATTTCGGGCTGAAAAACACGTTTTGAAAAGTGGCTTGTTTCTGCCCTATAAGTTACATGGGAGTGACCAAAGTTGCCAAAACGTGTTTATTTGTGCTGAAAAACACTTTTTGACAACTTCTGCACACTGGGGTTAAGGGCTGACAAACTGGGCTCTTCTGAGCCAGGCAGTTACACTGTGATTCCAAGGGCTGAGAAAACGCGTTTATTTCGGGCTGAAAAACACGTTTTGAAAAGTGGCTTGTTTCTGCCCTATAAGTTACATGGGAGTGACCAAAGTTGCCAAAACGTGTTTATTTGTGCTGAAAAACACGTTTTGACAACTTCTGCACACTGGGGTTAAGGGCTGACAAACTGGGCTCTTCTGAGCCAGGCAGTTACACTGTGATTCCAAGGGCTGAGAAAACGCGTTTATTTCGGGCTGAAAAACACGTTTTGAAAAGTGGCTTGTTTCTGCCCTATAAGTTACATGGGAGTGACCAAAGTTGCCAAAACGTGTTTATTTGTGCTGAAAAACACGTTTTGACAACTTCTGCATACTGGGGTTAAGGGCTGACAAACTGGGCTCTTCTGAGCCAGGCAGTTACACTGTGATTCCAAGGGCTGAGAAAACGCGTTTATTTCGGGCTGAAAAACACGTTTTGAAAAGTGGCTTGTTTCTGCCCTATAAGTTACATGGGAGTGACCAAAGTTGCCAAAACGTGTTTATTTGTGCTGAAAAACACGTTTTGACAACTTCTGCACACTGGGGTTAAGGGCTGACAAACTGGGCTCTTCTGAGCCAGGCAGTTACACTGTGATTCCAAGGGCTGAGAAAACGCGTTTATTTCGGGCTGAAAAACACGTTTTGAAAAGTGGCCTGTTTCTGCCCTATAAGTTACATGGGAGTGACCAAAGTTGCCAATACGTGTTTATTTGTGCTGAAAAACACGTTTTGACAACTTCTGCACACTGGGGTTAAGGGCTGACAAACTGGGCTCTTCTGAGCCAGGCAGTTACACTGTGATTCCAAGGGCTGAGAAAACGCGTTTATTTCGGGCTGAAAAACACGTTTTGAAAAGTGGCTTGTTTCTGCCCTATAAGTTACATGGGAGTGACCAAAGTTGCCAAAACGTGTTTATTTGTGCTGAAAAACACGTTTTGACAACTTCTGCACACTGGGGTTAAGGGCTGACAAACTGGGCTCTTCTGAGCCAGGCAGTTACACTGTGATTCCAAGGGCTGAGAAAACGTGTTTATTTCGGGCTGAAAAACACGTTTTGAAAAGTGGCTTGTTTCTGCCCTATAAGTTACATGGGAGTGACCAAAGTTGCCAAAACGTGTTTATTTGTGCTGAAAAACACGTTTTGACAACTTCTGCACACTGGGGTTAAGGGCTGACAAACTGGGCTCTTCTGAGCCAGGCAGTTACACTGTGATTCCAAGGGTTGAGAAAACGCGTTTATTTCGGGCTGAAAAACATGTTTTGAAAAGTGGCCTGTTTCTGCCCTATAAGTTACATGGGGGTGACCAAAGTTGCCAAAACGTGTTTATTTGTGCTGAAAAACACGTTTTGACAACTTCTGCACACTGGGGTTAAGGGCTGACAAACTGGGCTCTTCTGAGCCAGGCAGTTACACTGTGATTCCAAGGGCTGAGAAAACGCGTTTATTTCGGGCTGAAAAACACGTTTTGAAAAGTGGCTTGTTTCTGCCCTATAAGTTACATGGGAGTGACCAAAGTTGCCAAAACGTGTTTATTTGTGCTGAAAAACACGTTTTGACAACTTCTGCACACTGGGGTTAAGGGCTGACAAACTGGGCTCTTCTGAGCCAGGCAGTTACACTGTGATTCCAAGGGCTGAGAAAACGCGTTTATTTCGGGCTGAAAAACACGTTTTGAAAAGTGGCTTGTTTCTGCCCTATAAGTTACATGGGAGTGACCAAAGTTGCCAAAACGTGTTTATTTGTGCTGAAAAACACGTTTTGACAACTTCTGCACACTGGGGTTAAGGGCTGACAAACTGGGCTCTTCTGAGCCAGGCAGTTACACTGTGATTCCAAGGGCTGAGAAAACGCGTTTATTTCGGGCTGAAAAACACGTTTTGAAAAGTGGCTTGTTTCTGCCCTATAAGTTACATGGGAGTGACCAAAGTTGCCAAAACGTGTTTATTTGTGCTGAAAAACACGTTTTGACAACTTCTGCACACTGGGGTTAAGGGCTGACAAACTGGGCTCTTCTGAGCCAGGCAGTTACACTGTGATTCCAAGGGCTGAGAAAACGCGTTTATTTCGGGCTGAAAAACACGTTTTGAAAAGTGGCCTGTTTCTGCCCTATAAGTTACATGGGAGTGACCAAAGTTGCCAAAACGTGTTTATTTGTGCTGAAAAACACGTTTTGACAACTTCTGCACACTGGGGTTAAGGGCTGACAAACTGGGCTCTTCTGAGCCAGGCAGTTACACTGTGATTCCAAGGGCTGAGAAAACGCGTTTATTTCGGGCTGAAAAACACGTTTTGAAAAGTGGCTTGTTTCTGCCGTATAAGTTACATGGGAGTGACCAAAGTTGCCAAAACGTGTTTATTTGTGCTGAAAAACACGTTTTGACAACTTCTGCACACTGGGGTTAAGGGCTGACAAACTGGGCTCTTCTGAGCCAGGCAGTTACACTGTGATTCCAAGGGCTGAGAGAACGCGTTTATTTCGGGCTGAAAAACACGTTTTGAAAAGTGGCTTGTTTCTGCCCTATAAGTTACATGGGAGTGACCAAAGTTGCCAAAACGTGTTTATTTGTGCTGAAAAACACGTTTTGACAACTTCTGCACACTGGGGTTAAGGGCTGACAAACTGGGCTCTTCTGAGCCAGGCAGTTACACTGTGATTCCAAGGGCTGAGAAAACGCGTTTATTTCGGGCTGAAAAACACGTTTTGAAAAGTGGCTTGTTTCTGCCCTATAAGTTACATGGGAGTGACCAAAGTTGCCAAAACGTGTTTATTTGTGCTGAAAAACACGTTTTGACAACTTCTGCACACTGGGGTTAAGGGCTGACAAACTGGGCTCTTCTGAGCCAGGCAGTTACACTGTGATTCCAAGGGCTGAGAAAACGCGTTTATTTCGGACTGAAAAACACGTTTTGAAAAGTGGCTTGTTTCTGCCCTATAAGTTACATGGGAGTGACCAAAGTTGCCAAAACGTGTTTATTTGTGCTGAAAAACACGTTTTGACAACTTCTGCACACTGGGGTTAAGGGCTGACAAACTGGGCTCTTCTGAGCCAGGCAGTTACACTGTGATTCCAAGGGCTGAGAAAACGCGTTTATTTCGGGCTGAAAAACACGTTTTGAAAAGTGGCTTGTTTCTGCCCTATAAGTTACATGGGAGTGACCAAAGTTGCCAAAACGTGTTTATTTGTGCTGAAAAACACGTTTTGACAACTTCTGCACACTGGGGTTAAGGGCTGACGAACTGGGCTCTTCTGAGCCAGGCAGTAACACTGTGATTCCAAGGGCTGAGAAAACGCGTTTATTTCGGGCTGAAAAACACGTTTTGAAAAGTGGCTTGTTTCTGCCCTATAAGTTACATGGGAGTGACCAAAGTTGTCAAAACGTGTTTATTTGTGCTGAAAAACACGTTTTGACAACTTCTGCACACTGGGGTTAAGGGCTGACAAACTGGGCTCTTCTGAGCCAGGCAGTTACACTGTGATTCCAAGGGCTGAGAAAACGCGTTTATTTCGGGCTGAAAAACACGTTTTGAAAAGTGGCCTATTTCTGCCCTATAAGTTACATGGGGGTGACCAAAGTTGCCAAAACGTGTTTATTTGTGCTGAAAAACACGTTTTGACAACTTCTGCACACTGGGGTTAAGGGCTGACAAACTGGGCTCTTCTGAGCCAGGCAGTTACAGTGTGATTCCAAGGGCTGAGAAAACGCGTTTATTTCGGGCTGAAAAACACGTTTTGAAAACTGGCTTGTTTCTGCCCTATAAGTTACATGGGAGTGACCAAAGTTGCCAAAACGTGTTTATTTGTGCTGAAAAACACGTTTTGACAACTTCTGCACACTGGGGTTAAGGGCTGACAAACTGGGCTCTTCTGAGCCAGGCAGTTACACTGTGATTCCAAGGGCTGAGAAAACGCGTTTATTTCGGGCTGAAAAACACGTTTTGAAAAGTGGCTTGTTTCTGCCCTATAAGTTACATGGGAGTGACCAAAGTTGCCAAAACGTGTTTATTTGTGCTGAAAAACACGTTTTGACAACTTCTGCACACTGGGGTTAAGGGCTGACAAACTGGGCTCTTCTGAGCCAGGCAGTTACACTGTGATTCCAAGGGCTGAGAAAACGCGTTTATTTCGGGCTGAAAAACACGTTTTGAAAAGTGGCTTGTTTCTGCCCTATAAGTTACATGGGAGTGACCAAAGTTGCCAAAACGTGTTTATTTGTGCTGAAAAACACGTTTTGACAACTTCTGCACACTGGGGTTAAGGGCTGACAAACTGGGCTCTTCTGAGCCAGGCAGTTACACTGTGATTCCAAGGGCTGAGAAAACGCGTTTATTTCGGGCTGAAAAACACGTTTTGAAAAGTGGCCTGTTTCTGCCCTATAAGTTACATGGGGGTGACCAAAGTTGCCAAAACGTGTTTATTTCAGTTGAAAAACACGTTTTGACAACTTCTGCACACTGGGGTTAAGGGCTGACAAACTGGGCTCTTCTGAGCCAGGCAGTTACACTGTGATTCCAAGGGCTGAGAAAACGCGTTTATTTCGGGCTGAAAAAAACGTTTTGAAAAGTGGCTTGTTTCTGCCCTATACGTTACATGGGAGTGACCAAAGTTGCCAAAACGTGTTTATTTGTGCTGAAAAACACGTTTTGACAACTTCTGCACACTGGGGTTAAGGGCTGACAAACTGGGCTCTTCTGAGCCAGGCAGTTACACTGTGATTCCAAGGGCTGAGAAAACGCGATTATTTCGGGCTGAAAAACACGTTTTGAAAAGTGGCCTGTTTCTGCCCTATAAGTTACATGGGGGTGACCAAAGTTGCCAAAACGTGTTTATTTGTGCTGAAAAACACGTTTTGACAACTTCTGCACACTGGGGTTAAGGGCTGACAAACTGGGCTCTTCTGAGCCAGGCAGTTACACTGTGATTCCAAGGGCTGAGAAAACGCGTTTATTTCGGGCTGAAAAACACGTTTTGAAAAGTGGCTTGTTTCTGCCCTATAAGTTACATGGGAGTGACCAAAGTTGCCAAAACGTGTTTATTTGTGCTGAAAAACACGTTTTGACAACTTCTGCACACTGGGGTTAAGGGCTGACAAACTGGGCTCTTCTGAGCCAGGCAGTTACACTGTGATTCCAAGGGCTGAGAAAACGCGTTTATTTCCTGCTGAAAAACACGTTTTGAAAAGTGGCTTGTTTCTGCCCTATAAGTTACATGGGAGTGACCAAAGTTGCCAAAACGTGTTTATTTGTGCTGAAAAACACGTTTTGACAACTTCTGCACACTGGGGTTAAGGGCTGACAAACTGGGCTCTTCTGAGCCAGGCAGTTACACTGTGATTCCAAGGGCTGAGAAAACGCGTTTATTTCGGGCTGAAAAACACGTTTTGAAAAGTGGCCTGTTTCTGCCCTATAAGTTACATGGGGGTGACCAAAGTTGCCAAAACGTGTTTATTTCAGTTGAAAAACACGTTTTGACAACTTCTGCACACTGGGGTTAAGGGCTGACAAACTGGGCTCTTCTGAGCCAGGCAGTTACACTGTGATTCCAAGGGCTGAGAAAACGCGTTTATTTCGGGCTGAAAAACACGTTTTGAAAAGTGGCTTGTTTCTGCCCTATAAGTTACATGGGAGTGACCAAAGTTGCCAAAACGTGTTTATTTGTGCTGAAAAACACGTTTTGACAACTTCTGCACACTGGGGTTAAGGGCTGACAAACTGGGCTCTTCTGAGCCAGGCAGTAACACTGTGATTCCAAGGGCTGAGAAAACGCGTTTATTTTGGGCTGAAAAACACGTTTTGAAAAGTGGCTTGTTTCTGCCCTATACGTTACATGGGAGTGACCAAAGTTGCCAAAACGTGTTTATTTGTGCTGAAAAACACGTTTTGACAACTTCTGCACACTGGGGTTAAGGGCTGACAAACTGGGCTCTTCTGAGCCAGGCAGTTACACTGTGATTCCAAGGGCTGAGAAAACGCGTTTATTTCGGGCTGAAAAACACGTTTTGAAAAGTGGCCTGTTTCTGCCCTATAAGTTACATGGGGGTGACCAAAGTTGCCAAAACGTGTTTATTTGTGCTGAAAAACACGTTTTGACAACTTCTGCACACTGGGGTTAAGGGCTGACAAACTGGGCTCTTCTGAGCCAGGCAGTTACACTGTGATTCCAAGGGCTGAGAAAACGCGTTTATTTCGGGCTGAAAAACACGTTTTGAAAAGTGGCCTGTTTCTGCCCTATAAGTTACATGGGGGTGACCAAAGTTGCCAAAACGTGTTTATTTGTGCTGAAAAACACGTTTTGACAACTTCTGCACACTGGGGTTAAGGGCTGACAAACTGGGCTCTTCTGAGCCAGGCAGTTACAGTGTGATTCCAAGGGCTGAGAAAACGCGTTTATTTCGGGCTGAAAAACACGTTTTGAAAACTGGCTTGTTTCTGCCCTATAAGTTACATGGGAGTGACCAAAGTTGCCAAAACGTGTTTATTTGTGCTGAAAAACACGTTTTGACAACTTCTGCACACTGGGGTTAAGGGCTGACAAACTGGGCTCTTCTGAGCCAGGCAGTTACACTGTGATTCCAAGGGCTGAGAAAACGCGTTTATTTCGGGCTGAAAAACACGTTTTGAAAAGTGGCTTGTTTCTGCCCTATAAGTTACATGGGAGTGACCAAAGTTGCCAAAACGTGTTTATTTGTGCTGAAAAACACGTTTTGACAACTTCTGCACACTGGGGTTAAGGGCTGACAAACTGGGCTCTTCTGAGCCAGGCAGTTACACTGTGATTCCAAGGGCTGAGAAAACGCGTTTATTTCGGGCTGAAAAACACGTTTTGAAAAGTGGCTTGTTTCTGCCCTATAAGTTACATGGGAGTGACCAAAGTTGCCAAAACGTGTTTATTTGTGCTGAAAAACACGTTTTGACAACTTCTGCACACTGGGGTTAAGGGCTGACAAACTGGGCTCTTCTGAGCCAGGCAGTTACACTGTGATTCCAAGGGCTGAGAAAACGCGTTTATTTCGGGCTGAAAAACACGTTTTGAAAAGTGGCCTGTTTCTGCCCTATAAGTTACATGGGGGTGACCAAAGTTGCCAAAACGTGTTTATTTCAGTTGAAAAACACGTTTTGACAACTTCTGCACACTGGGGTTAAGGGCTGACAAACTGGGCTCTTCTGAGCCAGGCAGTTACACTGTGATTCCAAGGGCTGAGAAAACGCGTTTATTTCGGGCTGAAAAACACGTTTTGAAAAGTGGCTTGTTTCTGCCCTATAAGTTACATGGGAGTGACCAAAGTTGCCAAAACGTGTTTATTTGTGCTGAAAAACACGTTTTGACAACTTCTGCACACTGGGGTTAAGGGCTGACAAACTGGGCTCTTCTGAGCCAGGCAGTAACACTGTGATTCCAAGGGCTGAGAAAACGCGTTTATTTCGGGCTGAAAAACACGTTTTGAAAAGTGGCTTGTTTCTGCCCTATACGTTACATGGGAGTGACCAAAGTTGCCAAAACGTGTTTATTTGTGCTGAAAAACACGTTTTGACAACTTCTGCACACTGGGGTTAAGGGCTGACAAACTGGGCTCTTCTGAGCCAGGCAGTTACACTGTGATTCCAAGGGCTGAGAAAACGCGATTATTTCGGGCTGAAAAACACGTTTTGAAAAGTGGCCTGTTTCTGCCCTATAAGTTACATGGGGGTGACCAAAGTTGCCAAAACGTGTTTATTTGTGCTGAAAAACACGTTTTGACAACTTCTGCACACTGGGGTTAAGGGCTGACAAACTGGGCTCTTCTGAGCCAGGCAGTTACACTGTGATTCCAAGGGCTGAGAAAACGCGTTTATTTCGGGCTGAAAAACACGTTTTGAAAAGTGGCTTGTTTCTGCCCTATAAGTTACATGGGAGTGACCAAAGTTGCCAAAACGTGTTTATTTGTGCTGAAAAACACGTTTTGACAACTTCTGCACACTGGGGTTAAGGGCTGACAAACTGGGCTCTTCTGAGCCAGGCAGTTACACTGTGATTCCAAGGGCTGAGAAAACGCGTTTATTTCGGGCTGAAAAACACGTTTTGAAAAGTGGCTTGTTTCTGCCCTATAAGTTACATGGGAGTGACCAAAGTTGCCAAAACGTGTTTATTTGTGCTGAAAAACACGTTTTGACAACTTCTGCACACTGGGGTTAAGGGCTGACAAACTGGGCTCTTCTGAGCCAGGCAGTTACACTGTGATTCCAAGGGCTGAGAAAACGCGTTTATTTCGGGCTGAAAAACACGTTTTGAAAAGTGGCCTGTTTCTGCCCTATAAGTTACATGGGGGTGACCAAAGTTGCCAAAACGTGTTTATTTCAGTTGAAAAACACGTTTTGACAACTTCTGCACACTGGGGTTAAGGGCTGACAAACTGGGCTCTTCTGAGCCAGGCAGTTACACTGTGATTCCAAGGGCTGAGAAAACGCGTTTATTTCGGGCTGAAAAACACGTTTTGAAAAGTGGCTTGTTTCTGCCCTATAAGTTACATGGGAGTGACCAAAGTTGCCAAAACGTGTTTATTTGTGCTGAAAAACACGTTTTGACAACTTCTGCACACTGGGGTTAAGGGCTGACAAACTGGGCTCTTCTGAGCCAGGCAGTAACACTGTGATTCCAAGGGCTGAGAAAACGCGTTTATTTCGGGCTGAAAAACACGTTTTGAAAAGTGGCTTGTTTCTGCCCTATACGTTACATGGGAGTGACCAAAGTTGCCAAAACGTGTTTATTTGTGCTGAAAAACACGTTTTGACAACTTCTGCACACTGGGGTTAAGGGCTGACAAACTGGGCTCTTCTGAGCCAGGCAGTTACACTGTGATTCCAAGGGCTGAGAAAACGCGTTTATTTCGGGCTGAAAAACACGTTTTGAAAAGTGGCCTGTTTCTGCCCTATAAGTTACATGGGGGTGACCAAAGTTGCCAAAACGTGTTTATTTGTGCTGAAAAACACGTTTTGACAACTTCTGCACACTGGGGTTAAGGGCTGACAAACTGGGCTCTTCTGAGCCAGGCAGTTACACTGTGATTCCAAGGGCTGAGAAAACGCGTTTATTTCGGGCTGAAAAACACGTTTTGAAAAGTGGCTTGTTTCTGCCCTATAAGTTACATGGGGGTGACCAAAGTTGCCAAAACGTCTTTATTTCAGCTGAAAAACACGTTTTGACAACTTCTGCACACTGGGGTTAAGGGCTGACAAACTGGGCTCTTCTGAGCCAGGCAGTTACACTGTGATTCCAAGGGCTGAGAAAACGCGTTTATTTCGGGCTGAAAAACACGTTTTGAAAAGTGGCTTGTTTCTGCCCTATAAGTTACATGGGGGTGACCAAAGTTGCCAAAACGTCTTTATTTCAGCTGAAAAACACGTTTTGACAACTTCTGCACACTGGGGTTAAGGGCTGACAAACTGGGCTCTTCTGAGCCAGGCAGTTACACTGTGATTCCAAGGGCTGAGAAAACGCGTTTATTTCGGGCTGAAAAACACGTTTTGAAAAGTGGCTTGTTTCTGCCCTATAAGTTACATGGGAGTGACCAAAGTTGCCAAAACGTGTTTATTTGTGCTGAAAAACACGTTTTGACAACTTCTGCACACTGGGGTTAAGGGCTGACGAACTGGGCTCTTCTGAGCCAGGCAGTAACACTGTGATTCCAAGGGCTGAGAAAACGCGTTTATTTCGGGCTGAAAAACACGTTTTGAAAAGTGGCTTGTTTCTGCCCTATAAGTTACATGGGAGTGACCAAAGTTGTCAAAACGTGTTTATTTGTGCTGAAAAACACGTTTTGACAACTTCTGCACACTGGGGTTAAGGGCTGACAAACTGGGCTCTTCTGAGCCAGGCAGTTACACTGTGATTCCAAGGGCTGAGAAAACGCGTTTATTTCGGGCTGAAAAACACGTTTTGAAAAGTGGCCTATTTCTGCCCTATAAGTTACATGGGGGTGACCAAAGTTGCCAAAACGTGTTTATTTGTGCTGAAAAACACGTTTTGACAACTTCTGCACACTGGGGTTAAGGGCTGACAAACTGGGCTCTTCTGAGCCAGGCAGTTACACTGTGATTCCAAGGGCTGAGAAAACGCGTTTATTTCGGGCTGAAAAACACGTTTTGAAAACTGGCTTGTTTCTGCCCTATAAGTTACATGGGAGTGACCAAAGTTGCCAAAACGTGTTTATTTGTGCTGAAAAACACGTTTTGACAACTTCTGCACACTGGGGTTAAGGGCTGACAAACTGGGCTCTTCTGAGCCAGGCAGTTACACTGTGATTCCAAGGGCTGAGAAAACGCGTTTATTTCGGGCTGAAAAACACGTTTTGAAAAGTGGCTTGTTTCTGCCCTATAAGTTACATGGGAGTGACCAAAGTTGCCAAAACGTGTTTATTTGTGCTGAAAAACACGTTTTGACAACTTCTGCACACTGGGGTTAAGGGCTGACAAACTGGGCTCTTCTGAGCCAGGCAGTTACACTGTGATTCCAAGGGCTGAGAAAACGCGTTTATTTCGGGCTGAAAAACACGTTTTGAAAAGTGGCTTGTTTCTGCCCTATAAGTTACATGGGAGTGACCAAAGTTGCCAAAACGTGTTTATTTGTGCTGAAAAACACGTTTTGACAACTTCTGCACACTGGGGTTAAGGGCTGACAAACTGGGCTCTTCTGAGCCAGGCAGTTACACTGTGATTCCAAGGGCTGAGAAAACGCGTTTATTTCGGGCTGAAAAACACGTTTTGAAAAGTGGCCTGTTTCTGCCCTATAAGTTACATGGGGGTGACCAAAGTTGCCAAAACGTGTTTATTTCAGTTGAAAAACACGTTTTGACAACTTCTGCACACTGGGGTTAAGGGCTGACAAACTGGGCTCTTCTGAGCCAGGCAGTTACACTGTGATTCCAAGGGCTGAGAAAACGCGTTTATTTCGGGCTGAAAAACACGTTTTGAAAAGTGGCTTGTTTCTGCCCTATAAGTTACATGGGAGTGACCAAAGTTGCCAAAACGTGTTTATTTGTGCTGAAAAACACGTTTTGACAACTTCTGCACACTGGGGTTAAGGGCTGACAAACTGGGCTCTTCTGAGCCAGGCAGTAACACTGTGATTCCAAGGGCTGAGAAAACGCGTTTATTTCGGGCTGAAAAACACGTTTTGAAAAGTGGCTTGTTTCTGCCCTATACGTTACATGGGAGTGACCAAAGTTGCCAAAACGTGTTTATTTGTGCTGAAAAACACGTTTTGACAACTTCTGCACACTGGGGTTAAGGGCTGACAAACTGGGCTCTTCTGAGCCAGGCAGTTACACTGTGATTCCAAGGGCTGAGAAAACGCGATTATTTCGGGCTGAAAAACACGTTTTGAAAAGTGGCCTGTTTCTGCCCTATAAGTTACATGGGGGTGACCAAAGTTGCCAAAACGTGTTTATTTGTGCTGAAAAACACGTTTTGACAACTTCTGCACACTGGGGTTAAGGGCTGACAAACTGGGCTCTTCTGAGCCAGGCAGTTACACTGTGATTCCAAGGGCTGAGAAAACGCGTTTATTTCGGGCTGAAAAACACGTTTTGAAAAGTGGCTTGTTTCTGCCCTATAAGTTACATGGGAGTGACCAAAGTTGCCAAAACGTGTTTATTTGTGCTGAAAAACACGTTTTGACAACTTCTGCACACTGGGGTTAAGGGCTGACAAACTGGGCTCTTCTGAGCCAGGCAGTTACACTGTGATTCCAAGGGCTGAGAAAACGCGTTTATTTCGGGCTGAAAAACACGTTTTGAAAAGTGGCTTGTTTCTGCCCTATAAGTTACATGGGAGTGACCAAAGTTGCCAAAACGTGTTTATTTGTGCTGAAAAACACGTTTTGACAACTTCTGCACACTGGGGTTAAGGGCTGACAAACTGGGCTCTTCTGAGCCAGGCAGTTACACTGTGATTCCAAGGGCTGAGAAAACGCGTTTATTTCGGGCTGAAAAACACGTTTTGAAAAGTGGCCTGTTTCTGCCCTATAAGTTACATGGGGGTGACCAAAGTTGCCAAAACGTGTTTATTTCAGTTGAAAAACACGTTTTGACAACTTCTGCACACTGGGGTTAAGGGCTGACAAACTGGGCTCTTCTGAGCCAGGCAGTTACACTGTGATTCCAAGGGCTGAGAAAACGCGTTTATTTCGGGCTGAAAAACACGTTTTGAAAAGTGGCTTGTTTCTGCCCTATAAGTTACATGGGAGTGACCAAAGTTGCCAAAACGTGTTTATTTGTGCTGAAAAACACGTTTTGACAACTTCTGCACACTGGGGTTAAGGGCTGACAAACTGGGCTCTTCTGAGCCAGGCAGTAACACTGTGATTCCAAGGGCTGAGAAAACGCGTTTATTTCGGGCTGAAAAACACGTTTTGAAAAGTGGCTTGTTTCTGCCCTATACGTTACATGGGAGTGACCAAAGTTGCCAAAACGTGTTTATTTGTGCTGAAAAACACGTTTTGACAACTTCTGCACACTGGGGTTAAGGGCTGACAAACTGGGCTCTTCTGAGCCAGGCAGTTACACTGTGATTCCAAGGGCTGAGAAAACGCGTTTATTTCGGGCTGAAAAACACGTTTTGAAAAGTGGCCTGTTTCTGCCCTATAAGTTACATGGGGGTGACCAAAGTTGCCAAAACGTGTTTATTTGTGCTGAAAAACACGTTTTGACAACTTCTGCACACTGGGGTTAAGGGCTGACAAACTGGGCTCTTCTGAGCCAGGCAGTTACACTGTGATTCCAAGGGCTGAGAAAACGCGTTTATTTCGGGCTGAAAAACACGTTTTGAAAAGTGGCTTGTTTCTGCCCTATAAGTTACATGGGAGTGACCAAAGTTGCCAAAACGTGTTTATTTGTGCTGAAAAACACGTTTTGACAACTTCTGCACACTGGGGTTAAGGGCTGACAAACTGGGCTCTTCTGAGCCAGGCAGTTACACTGTGATTCCAAGGGCTGAGAAAACGTGTTTATTTCGGGCTGAAAAACACGTTTTGAAAAGTGGCCTGTTTCTGCCCTATAAGTTACATGGGGGTGACCAAAGTTGCCAAAACGTCTTTATTTCAGCTGAAAAACACGTTTTGACAACTTCTGCACACTGGGGTTAAGGGCTGACAAACTGGGCTCTTCTGAGCCAGGCAGTTACACTGTGATTCCAAGGGCTGAGAAAACGCGTTTATTTCGGGCTGAAAAACACGTTTTGAAAAGTGGCTTGTTTCTGCCCTATAAGTTACATGGGAGTGACCAAAGTTGCCAAAACGTGTTTATTTGTGCTGAAAAACACGTTTTGACAACTTCTGCACACTGGGGTTAAGGGCTGACGAACTGGGCTCTTCTGAGCCAGGCAGTAACACTGTGATTCCAAGGGCTGAGAAAACGCGTTTATTTCGGGCTGAAAAACACGTTTTGAAAAGTGGCTTGTTTCTGCCCTATAAGTTACATGGGAGTGACCAAAGTTGTCAAAACGTGTTTATTTGTGCTGAAAAACACGTTTTGACAACTTCTGCACACTGGGGTTAAGGGCTGACAAACTGGGCTCTTCTGAGCCAGGCAGTTACACTGTGATTCCAAGGGCTGAGAAAACGCGTTTATTTCGGGCTGAAAAACACGTTTTGAAAAGTGGCCTATTTCTGCCCTATAAGTTACATGGGGGTGACCAAAGTTGCCAAAACGTGTTTATTTGTGCTGAAAAACACGTTTTGACAACTTCTGCACACTGGGGTTAAGGGCTGACAAACTGGGCTCTTCTGAGCCAGGCAGTTACACTGTGATTCCAAGGGCTGAGAAAACGCGTTTATTTCGGGCTGAAAAACACGTTTTGAAAACTGGCTTGTTTCTGCCCTATAAGTTACATGGGAGTGACCAAAGTTGCCAAAACGTGTTTATTTGTGCTGAAAAACACGTTTTGACAACTTCTGCACACTGGGGTTAAGGGCTGACAAACTGGGCTCTTCTGAGCCAGGCAGTTACACTGTGATTCCAAGGGCTGAGAAAACGCGTTTATTTCGGGCTGAAAAACACGTTTTGAAAAGTGGCTTGTTTCTGCCCTATAAGTTACATGGGAGTGACCAAAGTTGCCAAAACGTGTTTATTTGTGCTGAAAAACACGTTTTGACAACTTCTGCACACTGGGGTTAAGGGCTGACAAACTGGGCTCTTCTGAGCCAGGCAGTTACACTGTGATTCCAAGGGCTGAGAAAACGCGTTTATTTCGGGCTGAAAAACACGTTTTGAAAAGTGGCTTGTTTCTGCCCTATAAGTTACATGGGAGTGACCAAAGTTGCCAAAACGTGTTTATTTGTGCTGAAAAACACGTTTTGACAACTTCTGCACACTGGGGTTAAGGGCTGACAAACTGGGCTCTTCTGAGCCAGGCAGTTACACTGTGATTCCAAGGGCTGAGAAAACGCGTTTATTTCGGGCTGAAAAACACGTTTTGAAAAGTGGCCTGTTTCTGCCCTATAAGTTACATGGGGGTGACCAAAGTTGCCAAAACGTGTTTATTTCAGTTGAAAAACACGTTTTGACAACTTCTGCACACTGGGGTTAAGGGCTGACAAACTGGGCTCTTCTGAGCCAGGCAGTTACACTGTGATTCCAAGGGCTGAGAAAACGCGTTTATTTCGGGCTGAAAAACACGTTTTGAAAAGTGGCTTGTTTCTGCCCTATAAGTTACATGGGAGTGACCAAAGTTGCCAAAACGTGTTTATTTGTGCTGAAAAACACGTTTTGACAACTTCTGCACACTGGGGTTAAGGGCTGACAAACTGGGCTCTTCTGAGCCAGGCAGTAACACTGTGATTCCAAGGGCTGAGAAAACGCGTTTATTTCGGGCTGAAAAACACGTTTTGAAAAGTGGCTTGTTTCTGCCCTATACGTTACATGGGAGTGACCAAAGTTGCCAAAACGTGTTTATTTGTGCTGAAAAACACGTTTTGACAACTTCTGCACACTGGGGTTAAGGGCTGACAAACTGGGCTCTTCTGAGCCAGGCAGTTACACTGTGATTCCAAGGGCTGAGAAAACGCGATTATTTCGGGCTGAAAAACACGTTTTGAAAAGTGGCCTGTTTCTGCCCTATAAGTTACATGGGGGTGACCAAAGTTGCCAAAACGTGTTTATTTGTGCTGAAAAACACGTTTTGACAACTTCTGCACACTGGGGTTAAGGGCTGACAAACTGGGCTCTTCTGAGCCAGGCAGTTACACTGTGATTCCAAGGGCTGAGAAAACGCGTTTATTTCGGGCTGAAAAACACGTTTTGAAAAGTGGCTTGTTTCTGCCCTATAAGTTACATGGGAGTGACCAAAGTTGCCAAAACGTGTTTATTTGTGCTGAAAAACACGTTTTGACAACTTCTGCACACTGGGGTTAAGGGCTGACAAACTGGGCTCTTCTGAGCCAGGCAGTTACACTGTGATTCCAAGGGCTGAGAAAACGCGTTTATTTCGGGCTGAAAAACACGTTTTGAAAAGTGGCTTGTTTCTGCCCTATAAGTTACATGGGAGTGACCAAAGTTGCCAAAACGTGTTTATTTGTGCTGAAAAACACGTTTTGACAACTTCTGCACACTGGGGTTAAGGGCTGACAAACTGGGCTCTTCTGAGCCAGGCAGTTACACTGTGATTCCAAGGGCTGAGAAAACGCGTTTATTTCGGGCTGAAAAACACGTTTTGAAAAGTGGCCTGTTTCTGCCCTATAAGTTACATGGGGGTGACCAAAGTTGCCAAAACGTGTTTATTTCAGTTGAAAAACACGTTTTGACAACTTCTGCACACTGGGGTTAAGGGCTGACAAACTGGGCTCTTCTGAGCCAGGCAGTTACACTGTGATTCCAAGGGCTGAGAAAACGCGTTTATTTCGGGCTGAAAAACACGTTTTGAAAAGTGGCTTGTTTCTGCCCTATAAGTTACATGGGAGTGACCAAAGTTGCCAAAACGTGTTTATTTGTGCTGAAAAACACGTTTTGACAACTTCTGCACACTGGGGTTAAGGGCTGACAAACTGGGCTCTTCTGAGCCAGGCAGTAACACTGTGATTCCAAGGGCTGAGAAAACGCGTTTATTTCGGGCTGAAAAACACGTTTTGAAAAGTGGCTTGTTTCTGCCCTATACGTTACATGGGAGTGACCAAAGTTGCCAAAACGTGTTTATTTGTGCTGAAAAACACGTTTTGACAACTTCTGCACACTGGGGTTAAGGGCTGACAAACTGGGCTCTTCTGAGCCAGGCAGTTACACTGTGATTCCAAGGGCTGAGAAAACGCGTTTATTTCGGGCTGAAAAACACGTTTTGAAAAGTGGCCTGTTTCTGCCCTATAAGTTACATGGGGGTGACCAAAGTTGCCAAAACGTGTTTATTTGTGCTGAAAAACACGTTTTGACAACTTCTGCACACTGGGGTTAAGGGCTGACAAACTGGGCTCTTCTGAGCCAGGCAGTTACACTGTGATTCCAAGGGCTGAGAAAACGCGTTTATTTCGGGCTGAAAAACACGTTTTGAAAAGTGGCTTGTTTCTGCCCTATAAGTTACATGGGAGTGACCAAAGTTGCCAAAACGTGTTTATTTGTGCTGAAAAACACGTTTTGACAACTTCTGCACACTGGGGTTAAGGGCTGACAAACTGGGCTCTTCTGAGCCAGGCAGTTACACTGTGATTCCAAGGGCTGAGAAAACGCGTTTATTTCGGGCTGAAAAACACGTTTTGAAAAGTGGCTTGTTTCTGCCCTATAAGTTACATGGGAGTGACCAAAGTTGCCAAAACGTCTTTATTTGTGCTGAAAAACACGTTTTGACAACTTCTGCACACTGGGGTTAAGGGCTGACAAACTGGGCTCTTCTGAGCCAGGCAGTTACACTGTGATTCCAAGGGCTGAGAAAACGCGTTTATTTCGGGCTGAAAAACACGTTTTGAAAAGTGGCTTGTTTCTGCCCTATAAGTTACATGGGAGTGACCAAAGTTGCCAAAACGTGTTTATTTCAGTTGAAAAACACGTTTTGACAACTTCTGCACCTGGGGTTAAGGGCTGACAAACTGGGCTCTTCTGAGCCAGGCAGTTACACTGTGATTCCAAGGGCTGAGAAAACGCGTTTATTTCGGGCTGAAAAACACGTTTTGAAAAGTGGCTTGTTTCTGCCCTATTAGTTACATGGGAGTGACCAAAGTTGCCAAAACGTGTTTATTTGTGCTGAAAAACACGTTTTGACAACTTCTGCACACTGGGGTTAAGGGCTGACAAACTGGGCTCTTCTGAGCCAGGCAGTTACACTGTGATTCCAAGGGCTGAGAAAACGCGTTTATTTCGGGCTGAAAAACACGTTTTGAAAAGTGGCTTGTTTCTGCCCTATAAGTTACATGGGAGTGACCAAAGTTGCCAAAACGTGTTTATTTGTGCTGAAAAACACGTTTTGACAACTTCTGCACACTGGGGTTAAGGGCTGACAAACTGGGCTCTTCTGAGCCAGGCAGTTACACTGTGATTCCAAGGGCTGAGAGAACGCGTTTATTTCGGGCTGAAAAACACGTTTTGAAAAGTGGCTTGTTTCTGCCCTATAAGTTACATGGGAGTGACCAAAGTTGCCAAAACGTGTTTATTTGTGCTGAAAAACACGTTTTGACAACTTCTGCACACTGGGGTTAAGGGCTGACAAACTGGGCTCTTCTGAGCCAGGCAGTTACACTGTGATTCCAAGGGCTGAGAAAACGCGTTTATTTCGGGCTGAAAAACACGTTTTGAAAAGTGGCTTGTTTCTGCCCTATAAGTTACATGGGAGTGACCAAAGTTGCCAAAACGTGTTTATTTGTGCTGAAAAACACGTTTTGACAACTTCTGCACACTGGGGTTAAGGGCTGACAAACTGGGCTCTTCTGAGCCAGGCAGTTACACTGTGATTCCAAGGGCTGAGAAAACGCGTTTATTTCGGGCTGAAAAACACGTTTTGAAAAGTGGCTTGTTTCTGCCCTATAAGTTACATGGGGGTGACCAAAGTTGCCAAAACGTGTTTATTTCAGTTGAAAAACACGTTTTGACAACTTCTGCACACTGGGGATAAGGGCTGACAAACTGGGCTCTTCTGAGCCAGGCACTTACACTGCGATTCCAAGGGCTGAGAAAACGCGTTTATTTCGGGCTGAAAAACACGTTTTGAAAAGTGGCCTGTTTCTGCCCTATAAGTTACATGGGAGTGACCAAAGTTGCCAAAACGTGTTTATTTGTGCTGAAAAACACGTTTTGACAACTTCTGCACACTGGGGTTAAGGGCTGACAAACTGGGCTCTTCTGAGCCAGGCAGTTACACTGTGATTCCAAGGGCTGAGAAAACGCGTTTATTTCGGGCTGAAAAACACGTTTTGAAAAGTGGCTTGTTTCTGCCCTATAAGTTACATGGGAGTGACCAAAGTTGCCAAAACGTGTTTATTTGTGCTGAAAAACACGTTTTGACAACTTCTGCACACTGGGGTTAAGGGCTGACAAACTGGGCTCTTCTGAGCCAGGCAGTTACACTGTGATTCCAAGGGCTGAGAAAACGCGTTTATTTCGGGCTGAAAAACACGTTTTGAAAAGTGGCTTGTTTCTGCCCTATAAGTTACATGGGAGTGACCAAAGTTGCCAAAACGTGTTTATTTGTGCTGAAAAACACGTTTTGACAACTTCTGCACACTGGGGTTAAGGGCTGACAAACTGGGCTCTTCTGAGCCAGGCAGTTACACTGTGATTCCAAGGGCTGAGAAAACGCGCTTATTTCGGGCTGAAAAACACGTTTTGAAAAGTGGCTTGTTTCTGCCCTATAAGTTACATGGGAGTGACCAAAGTTGCCAAAACGTGTTTATTTGTGCTGAAAAACACGTTTTGACAACTTCTGCACACTGGGGTTAAGGGCTGACAAACTGGGCGCTTCTGAGCCAGGCAGTTACACTGTGATTCCAAGGGCTGAGAGAACGCGTTTATTTCGGGCTGAAAAACACGTTTTGAAAAGTGGCCTGTTTCTGCCCTATAAGTTACATGGGAGTGACCAAAGTTGCCAAAACGTGTTTATTTGTGCTGAAAAATACGTTTTGACAACTTCTGCACACTGGGGTTAAGGGCTGACAAACTGGGCTCTTCTGAGCCAGGCAGTTACACTGTGATTCCAAGGGCTGAGAAAACGCGTTTATTTCGGGCTGAAAAACACGTTTTGAAAAGTGGCTTGTTTCTGCCCTATAAGTTACATGGCAGTGACCAAAGTTGCCAAAACGTGTTTATTTGTGCTGAAAAACACGTTTTGACAACTTCTGCACACTGGGGATAAGGGCTGACAAACTGGGCTCTTCTGAGCCAGGCACTTACACTGCGATTCCAAGGGCTGAGAAAACGCGTTTATTTCGGGCTGAAAAACACGTTTTGAAAAGTGGCCTGTTTCTGCCCTATAAGTTACATGGGAGTGACCAAAGTTGCCAAAACGTGTTTATTTGTGCTGAAAAACACGTTTTGACAACTTCTGCACACTGGGGTTAAGGGCTGACAAACTGGGCTCTTCTGAGCCAGGCAGTTACACTGTGATTCCAAGGGCTGAGAAAACGCGTTTATTTCGGGCTGAAAAACACGTTTTGAAAAGTGGCTTGTTTCTGCCCTATAAGTTACATGGGAGTGACCAAAGTTGCCAAAACGTGTTTATTTGTGCTGAAAAACACGTTTTGACAACTTCTGCACACTGGGGTTAAGGGCTGACAAACTGGGCTCTTCTGAGCCAGGCAGTTACAGATGCAGCCATTCAAAGTGCGCGTTACAGACACGTACCGCAGGTGACGTCGCTCAGTATGACGCAAGATGACGCGGGGCACCGCAGTACGTGATTGGTTGACCGACAGGGGCACTCGTGGTCCGTTGGTCTGTCGTAGAAAGACAGTAAACATCTTTGCTGTGCCCGTTGTAGGTATTGAATTTTACCACTGAAGGGAAATCTTAGTAGCTGAGCATAAAAAGAATAGGAGCATACTGTAACGCGTGTGAAGGTCATAAACGATATTAATTTTGGAACATAAACATACAGTGTATAGCTGGTCTTGGTACTTTAAAGAAAAAAATACACACCAGTATTCCATTTCTCCCTAAACATTTTAAGCTTCGAAGTCTTTAACTAACGCGATACCGGAGTCAACAAGCATACTTTTAGAATTTGATTAAAAGGGAATATAATATGGAATCGCGTATCTAAAGAATTTAATAATGGTATTCGTGTGCTGCGACAGGGCTGTGTAGGGCTGTTTCGCCTGCCTGTTCATGTGAGCTGTCTTGTAGACGTGACTACCAGCTGACAGGTTGTGTTTTCGAATCCAGCTGGTGCTGGTCTTTTCTTTTAACAAACATTTCTTCGAAAAAATAGAATAGCGATATTATGGACAATCAATTGACTTTTATATTTCAAAATATCGCAACATGATCGATATTTGCGATATTTTGAACATATCTTCCCTTCTGACAGCGGTGCCTGCTTCTATTGTGTGTGTGTGTGTAACAGAGTAAATTTTTAATAGCGTTTTAAGCGAATAGGTAATTAGATTGCTCGTAAACCTAATCGCTTTTTCTACATAAACACAGCATGATTACTCTCTGAAAATGCTTTTCCTTTATTTTTAAAGTAGGCTCAGATTTCAACTATAGATCGTATTATTATAAACTTTCTTGGAAAAATGTATTTTATGTAAACCATGTTTGCTATTAATTCATTTAGGGCTAAAATACGTTCATTGTCTTCCAATCGAGTCGAGTTGACATTGGAAGCCTGCCACACCCGGACTGTTAAACCAACGCATTAGCACGTCAAAGCCCATTGAGGGTATTGAGCCAGTATTGGCTTTAGTATTCCCCCCCTCTCCCCTCAATTCAATTCAATTCAAGGTGTTTTATTTGCATGACAGATGGGTACAAGCAGTGTTGGGTATGTATATTGTAACGCTTACGGCAGACAGGCACTGTGTAACAGCCGGCGCACCAGAGCAGCGCACCGAGGGAGCGTCTGCATTTATAACTTGGTTTTTAAAATTAGTCAAGCAATATGAAGCATCTTCTTTTACTTTTGAGTCCCTTAAATACATTGAACACAGCTTTCTCACCACTTAAGATTGCTCTTGATACCATCCTTACACAAAGCAGAAGGGAGATTTTAGTGCCTGAGCATAAAAAGAATAGGAGCATACTGCAACGCGTGTGAAGTCCATAAACGATATTAATTTTGGAACTTAAACGTTCAGTATATGGCTGGTCTCGGTACTTTAAAGAAAACATACACACCAGTATTCCATTTCTCCCTAAACATTTTAAGCATCGAAGTCTTTAAGTAACGCGATACCGGAGTCAACAAGCATACTTTTAGAATTTGATTAAAAGGGAATATAATATGGAATCGCGTATCTCAAGAAATTAATATGCAATAACTGAGTCAAGGGACTCAGAGGATCCAAGGCTAGACTGAGTATAATAGGCTTCGGGCTTCTATTGTGACATCTACTGTAAATTACAGAAATGTTAAAAGTAAACAAAATAAAGTAACTAAAATGTGGTCTAAAATCACCCCTTTAGACACCCCTTTTACTTCACTGGTGTCAGATATGAAAGGCAATAGTCTCCCGTTCTGTCTGCTGTGTGTTGCAGCAGAGGGACTCCCTGCCGCTGAAAGGGGCAGAGTAACTTGCATGCCCTCTAGTACAGTTTACACATGCACGACTTTAAAAGCTAGCAAGACAGGTTTCGATTCACATTAGCTGGCGAGCCTTGTTAAAAAAACGAATGATAATGTAACATGCCACTGTTCATGAACAAAGTTATACTGAGATTTCCTAAGATACGCGATTAAAAAATAAATAAATAAAAATTTGAATCTCCTGCGGAGCACATTCCATAAGAATCAGTGGTTTTACAGTATATATCGCCTTTAAAGGTGGCTTCTCAAAACGCTTTACGGGATAAAAACAACCAGAACAGCAGCAACAACAATATTGTATTTCGTTGCACTTTGAAAACCAAGTAATAACTTAACTATACAGTACTGTACGTGCAAACGTTTCGTATGTTGCTGTCGTGAATGCCTGCGTACCCATAAGTATCTTATTTGCCTTGAGTCTGTCTACAGTATCTCTGTCCCACTACCCCCATCTCTCCCTCAATTCAATTCAAGGTGTTTTATTTGTTTGACAGATGGGTACAATTCTTGTTGGGAATGTATACTTTGATATTTACACCCGGCGCGGCACCGAGGGAGCGTCTGCATTTATAACTTGGTTTTTAAAATTAGTCACGCAATATGAAGCATCTTCTTTTACTTCTGAGTCCCTTAAATACATTGAACACAGCTTTCTCACCATCCTTACACAAAGCAGAAACTGTCCGATGACTCACAGTACAAGTGGAAAGATTACAGATTTTAATCGTCTTTAATTTTGTCTTTAATTTTGCCTGTGGAGTGTATCTTATTAAGCTCTAAATTGCATTTTGAGCGCGGTTTTTTACTTTTTTTTAATTGCATTTTGGGCGCGGACAGCACATACAAGGGTTAATGAACTGCGCCAAGAAATTTAAAATAGTATTCTTTAGGTGTGAGGGTAGGAGTGGACCGCAGCAGGCATAATCAGCAAACCAGGAAAACAAAGAACAGGACAGGTGAGATGTGTATCCAGAAAGCGAGTGATCAGAAAAAGGAAATGGAAAACGCAGAAAAAGAAAACGCTTTACAGGATAAAAACAATAACAACAGTAGTGGCTGGGCAAACGATTTTTTTTATCGAAATACAAATTGAGATACTGTACTGTATAATGATGTGCATGAACAAAGGTATACTGCAATTTTCCTTAGATACGCGATTAATGCTTCGTAGGAGGAGGCGGTCTTTTCCTCTTGTCTAACAGTTTGTCCACAAACAAAACATTCCTGTTAGACAAAAGGAATTGAAAAAAAACAATTTTGTCAATGAAAACCGGTGTGTGTGTCTCTCCCTGCTGGATGTTCCTCTCACAAACTGCTGAATGAATAAAATAATTTTATTGAAAATGCGTTTGCGATTGTCTGGTATTTAATCTGGTCCCTTTTAACTGTTTTTCGATCTACTGTATTGCTTTGAGATGCCACTTTTAAAGGCGATATGTAAAATAAAGTTTTTTTTATTATTGTTATAGAGAAACATGATCAGATTTTCCCTGGTTCAGAAAAAAGATCTAAAGTGCTACACATAACTTTCTTAATTCGATGTATTTAAAGCAGTGAACTACTGTAGGTGTCACATAACATTCAGAAATACAATCACGTATTTGACAAATAAAAACGATTATAATCTAATCCTTCCACGTTTGATCCCAAAATCCCAAGAAATATAAATCTTGACGGGTAGAAAGCTATGCTGAAAGTTTATTAAGATGCTTAGAAGACAAAGATACTGTATCAATTTATGTTGCATTAGCCTGATTATGATTAAAAAACACATATAATTAAACACGCGTTTGCGATTTAAATCAGAACACGATTTAAATCAATATCGATTCCATATTATATTAGCAGAAAAGCTTAAAACTACCACTTTTTCACACGCTATTTCACATGCTAGTTAAATACTTCGATGCTTAAAATCGTTAGGGAGAAATGGAATACCGGTGTGTATTTTTCCTTTAAAGTGCCGAATCCTGGAATCTGACTGGCTGACACCCCTCTGAAGTGGTTCCATAAAATCTGGTATACGGAAAAGAAAGCGTTGATAAATACAAGTGTCTTTTAATACACTCTTTGCTGTGCTCTTGAGGATCCTTGTGATATTTTAAGCTCTAGTTGAATGATAAGTGTCGCATTTTAAATCATTTTCGTAGTTAGAAATTATGAAACGCCCTGTTAAAAGCAAGGAAGTTTTTATGCCCGTTGAAGTAAAACAAAATGCCTGACAAAGTATGGCTTGGACAGATTCCAAGTGCTTGTACAAATGTGCTAAAGAAATTATACTTTGAGTATACAGCTTGTCTAAAGTCATCCATTATTAATACTATTAGTAATATCTTCAGTAAAGGCTTTGATGCATAAATATTTATGATAAAGGTAGGCTGTGTACTTTTGTCCAACTGAGCAATCTTGCTTTCATAAAATATACCAACATTTTAATGACTGATGATTAACATGCTGTAATACACAGTTCAAAATTAAAGGCTCAAATGCTGTACATGAGAGGTTAAGCTCCCCCTGGCGGTTTTACAAGGCGACGCCGGATAGTTAACCACGTGACACCACGTTAACTGCGTCATACCGCGTGATACTGTGACACGCCCACCGGGGTATGCCGCGAAATACCTCACGCATTTTGAATGGCTGCATCTGTACACTGTGATTCCAAGGGCTGAGAAAACGCGTTTATTTCGGGCTGAAAAACACGTTTTGAAAAGTGGCTTGTTTCTGCCCTATAAGTTACATGGGGGTGACCAAAGTTGCCAAAACGTGTTTATTTGTGCTGAAAAACACGTTTTGACAACTTCTGCACACTGGGGATAAGGGCTGACAAACTGGGCTCTTCTGAGCCAGGCACTTACACTGCGATTCCAAGGGCTGAGAAAACGCGTTTATTTCGGGCTGAAAAACACGTTTTGAAAAGTGGCCTGTTTCTGCCCTATAAGTTACATGGGAGTGACCAAAGTTGCCAAAACGTGTTTATTTGTGCTGAAAAACACGTTTTGACAACTTCTGCACACTGGGGTTAAGGGCTGACAAACTGGGCTCTTCTGAGCCAGGCAGTTACACTGTGATTCCAAGGGCTGAGAAAACGCGTTTATTTCGGGCTGAAAAACACGTTTTGAAAAGTGGCTTGTTTCTGCCCTATAAGTTACATGGGAGTGACCAAAGTTGCCAAAACGTGTTTATTTGTGCTGAAAAACACGTTTTGACAACTTCTGCACACTGGGGTTAAGGGCTGACAAACTGGGCTCTTCTGAGCCAGGCAGTTACACTGTGATTCCAAGGGCTGAGAAAACGCGTTTATTTCGGGCTGAAAAACACGTTTTGAAAAGTGGCTTGTTTCTGCCCTATAAGTTACATGGGGGTGACCAAAGTTGCCAAAACGTGTTTATTTGTGCTGAAAAACACGTTTTGACAACTTCTGCACACTGGGGATAAGGGCTGACAAACTGGGCTCTTCTGAGCCAGGCACTTACACTGCGATTCCAAGGGCTGAGAAAACGCGTTTATTTCGGGCTGAAAAACACGTTTTGAAAAGTGGCCTGTTTCTGCCCTATAAGTTACATGGGAGTGACCAAAGTTGCCAAAACGTGTTTATTTGTGCTGAAAAACACGTTTTGACAACTTCTGCACACTGGGGTTAAGGGCTGACAAACTGGGCTCTTCTGAGCCAGGCAGTTACACTGTGATTCCAAGGGCTGAGAAAACGCGTTTATTTCGGGCTGAAAAACACGTTTTGAAAAGTGGCTTGTTTCTGCCCTATAAGTTACATGGGAGTGACCAAAGTTGCCAAAACGTGTTTATTTGTGCTGAAAAACACGTTTTGACAACTTCTGCACACTGGGGTTAAGGGCTGACAAACTGGGCTCTTCTGAGCCAGGCAGTTACACTGTGATTCCAAGGGCTGAGAAAACGCGTTTATTTCGGGCTGAAAAACACGTTTTGAAAAGTGGCTTGTTTCTGCCCTATAAGTTACATGGGAGTGACCAAAGTTGCCAAAACGTGTTTATTTGTGCTGAAAAACACGTTTTGACAACTTCTGCACACTGGGGTTAAGGGCTGACAAACTGGGCTCTTCTGAGCCAGGCAGTTACACTGTGATTCCAAGGGCTGAGAAAACGCGTTTATTTCGGGCTGAAAAACACGTTTTGAAAAGAGGCTTGTTTCTACCCTATAAGTTGCATGGGAGTGACCAAAGTTGCCAAAACGTGTTTATTTCAGCTGAAAAACACGTTTTGACAACTTCTGCACACTGGGGTTAAGGGCTGACAAACTGGGCTCTTCTGAGCCAGGCAGTTACACTGCGATTCCAAGGGCTGAGAAAACGCGTTTATTTCGGGCTGAAAAACACGTTTTGAAAAGTGGCCTGTTTCTGCCCTATAAGTTACATGGGGGTGACCAAAGTTGCCAAAACGTGTTTATTTCAGCTGAAAAACACATTTTGACAACTTCTGCACACTGGGGTTAAGGGCTGACAAACTGGGCTCTTCTGAGCCAGGCAGTTACACTGTGATTCCAAGGGCTGAGAAAACGCGTTTATTTCGGGCTGAAAAACACGTTTTGAAAAGTGGCCTGTTTCTGCCCTATAAGTTACATGGGGGTGACCAAAGTTGCCAAAACGTGTTTATTTCAGCTGAAAAACACATTTTGACAACTTCTGCACACTGGGGTTAAGGGCTGACAAACTGGGCTCTTCTGAGCCAGGCAGTTACACTGCGATTCCAAGGGCTGAGAAAACGCGTTTATTTCGGGCTGAAAAACACGTTTTGAAAAGTGGCCTGTTTCTGCCCTATAAGTTACATGGGGGTGACCAAAGTTGCCAAAACGTGTTTATTTCAGCTGAAAAACACATTTTGACAACTTCTGCACACTGGGGTTAAGGGCTGACAAACTGGGCTCTTCTGAGCCAGGCACTTACACTGCGATTCCAAGGGCTGAGAAAACGCGTTTATTTCGGGCTGAAAAACACGTTTTGAAAAGTGGCTTGTTTCTGCCCTATAAGTTACATGGGAGTGACCAAAGTTGCCAAAACGTGTTTATTTGTGCTGAAAAACACGTTTTGACAACTTCTGCACACTGGGGTTAAGGGCTGACAAACTGGGCTCTTCTGAGCCAGGCAGTTACACTGTGATTCCAAGGGCTGAGAAAACGCGTTTATTTCGGGCTGAAAAACACGTTTTGAAAAGTGGCTTGTTTCTGCCCTATAAGTTACATGGGAGTGACAAAAGTTGCCAAAACGTGTTTATTTGTGCTGAAAAACACGTTTTGACAACTTCTGCACACTGGGGTTAAGGGCTGACAAACTGGGCGCTTCTGAGCCAGGCAGTTACACTGTGATTCCAAGGGCTGAGAAAACGCGTTTATTTCGGGCTGAAAAACACGTTTTGAAAAGTGGCCTGTTTCTGCCCTATAAGTTACATGGGAGTGACCAAAGTTGCCAAAACGTGTTTATTTGTGCTGAAAAACACGTTTTGACAACTTCTGCACACTGGGGATAAGGGCTGACAAACTGGGCTCTTCTGAGCCAGGCACTTACACTGCGATTCCAAGGGCTGAGAAAACGCGTTTATTTCGGGCTGAAAAACACGTTTTGAAAAGTGGCCTGTTTCTGCCCTATAAGTTACATGGGAGTGACCAAAGTTGCCAAAACGTGTTTATTTGTGCTGAAAAACACGTTTTGACAACTTCTGCACACTGGGGTTAAGGGCTGACAAACTGGGCTCTTCTGAGCCAGGCAGTTACACTGTGATTCCAAGGGCTGAGAAAACGCGTTTATTTCGGGCTGAAAAACACGTTTTGAAAAGTGGCTTGTTTCTGCCCTATAAGTTACATGGGAGTGACCAAAGTTGCCAAAACGTGTTTATTTGTGCTGAAAAAAACGTTTTGACAACTTCTGCACACTGGGGTTAAGGGCTGACAAACTGGGCTCTTCTGAGCCAGGCAGTTACACTGTGATTCCAAGGGCTGAGAAAACGCGTTTATTTCGGGCTGAAAAACACGTTTTGAAAAGTGGCTTGTTTCTGCCCTATAAGTTACATGGGAGTGACCAAAGTTGCCAAAACGTGTTTATTTGTGCTGAAAAACACGTTTTGACAACTTCTGCACACTGGGGTTAAGGGCTGACAAACTGGGCTCTTCTGAGCCAGGCAGTTACAGATGCAGCCATTCAAAGTGCGCGTTACAGACACGTACCGCAGGTGACGTCGCTCAGTATGACGCAAGATGACGCGGGGCACCGCAGTACGTGATTGGTTGACCGACAGGGGCACTCGTGGTCCGTTGGTCTGTCGTAGAAAGACAGTAAACATCTTTGCTGTGCCCGTTGTAGGTATTGAATTTTACCACTGAAGGGAAATCTTAGTAGCTGAGCATAAAAAGAATAGGAGCATACTGTAACGCGTGTGAAGGTCATAAACGATATTAATTTTGGAACATAAACATACAGTGTATAGCTGGTCTTGGTACTTTAAAGAAAAAAATACACACCAGTATTCCATTTCTCCCTAAACATTTTAAGCTTCGAAGTCTTTAACTAACGCGATACCGGAGTCAACAAGCATACTTTTAGAATTTGATTAAAAGGGAATATAATATGGAATCGCGTATCTAAAGAATTTAATAATGGTATTCGTGTGCTGCGACAGGGCTGTGTAGGGCTGTTTCGCCTGCCTGTTCATGTGAGCTGTCTTGTAGACGTGACTACCAGCTGACAGGTTGTGTTTTCGAATCCAGCTGGTGCTGGTCTTTTCTTTTAACAAACATTTCTTCGAAAAAATAGAATAGCGATATTATGGACAATCAATTGACTTTTATATTTCAAAATATCGCAACATGATCGATATTTGCGATATTTTGAACATATCTTCCCTTCTGACAGCGGTGCCTGCTTCTATTGTGTGTGTGTGTGTAACAGAGTAAATTTTTAATAGCGTTTTAAGCGAATAGGTAATTAGATTGCTCGTAAACCTAATCGCTTTTTCTACATAAACACAGCATGATTACTCTCTGAAAATGCTTTTCCTTTATTTTTAAAGTAGGCTCAGATTTCAACTATAGATCGTATTATTATAAACTTTCTTGGAAAAATGTATTTTATGTAAACCATGTTTGCTATTAATTCATTTAGGGCTAAAATACGTTCATTGTCTTCCAATCGAGTCGAGTTGACATTGGAAGCCTGCCACACCCGGACTGTTAAACCAACGCATTAGCACGTCAAAGCCCATTGAGGGTATTGAGCCAGTATTGGCTTTAGTATTCCCCCCCTCTCCCCTCAATTCAATTCAATTCAAGGTGTTTTATTTGCATGACAGATGGGTACAAGCAGTGTTGGGTATGTATATTGTAACGCTTACGGCAGACAGGCACTGTGTAACAGCCGGCGCACCAGAGCAGCGCACCGAGGGAGCGTCTGCATTTATAACTTGGTTTTTAAAATTAGTCAAGCAATATGAAGCATCTTCTTTTACTTTTGAGTCCCTTAAATACATTGAACACAGCTTTCTCACCACTTAAGATTGCTCTTGATACCATCCTTACACAAAGCAGAAGGGAGATTTTAGTGCCTGAGCATAAAAAGAATAGGAGCATACTGCAACGCGTGTGAAGTCCATAAACGATATTAATTTTGGAACTTAAACGTTCAGTATATGGCTGGTCTCGGTACTTTAAAGAAAACATACACACCAGTATTCCATTTCTCCCTAAACATTTTAAGCATCGAAGTCTTTAAGTAACGCGATACCGGAGTCAACAAGCATACTTTTAGAATTTGATTAAAAGGGAATATAATATGGAATCGCGTATCTCAAGAAATTAATATGCAATAACTGAGTCAAGGGACTCAGAGGATCCAAGGCTAGACTGAGTATAATAGGCTTCGGGCTTCTATTGTGACATCTACTGTAAATTACAGAAATGTTAAAAGTAAACAAAATAAAGTAACTAAAATGTGGTCTAAAATCACCCCTTTAGACACCCCTTTTACTTCACTGGTGTCAGATATGAAAGGCAATAGTCTCCCGTTCTGTCTGCTGTGTGTTGCAGCAGAGGGACTCCCTGCCGCTGAAAGGGGCAGAGTAACTTGCATGCCCTCTAGTACAGTTTACACATGCACGACTTTAAAAGCTAGCAAGACAGGTTTCGATTCACATTAGCTGGCGAGCCTTGTTAAAAAAACGAATGATAATGTAACATGCCACTGTTCATGAACAAAGTTATACTGAGATTTCCTAAGATACGCGATTAAAAAATAAATAAATAAAAATTTGAATCTCCTGCGGAGCACATTCCATAAGAATCAGTGGTTTTACAGTATATATCGCCTTTAAAGGTGGCTTCTCAAAACGCTTTACGGGATAAAAACAACCAGAACAGCAGCAACAACAATATTGTATTTCGTTGCACTTTGAAAACCAAGTAATAACTTAACTATACAGTACTGTACGTGCAAACGTTTCGTATGTTGCTGTCGTGAATGCCTGCGTACCCATAAGTATCTTATTTGCCTTGAGTCTGTCTACAGTATCTCTGTCCCACTACCCCCATCTCTCCCTCAATTCAATTCAAGGTGTTTTATTTGTTTGACAGATGGGTACAATTCTTGTTGGGAATGTATACTTTGATATTTACACCCGGCGCGGCACCGAGGGAGCGTCTGCATTTATAACTTGGTTTTTAAAATTAGTCACGCAATATGAAGCATCTTCTTTTACTTCTGAGTCCCTTAAATACATTGAACACAGCTTTCTCACCATCCTTACACAAAGCAGAAACTGTCCGATGACTCACAGTACAAGTGGAAAGATTACAGATTTTAATCGTCTTTAATTTTGTCTTTAATTTTGCCTGTGGAGTGTATCTTATTAAGCTCTAAATTGCATTTTGAGCGCGGTTTTTTACTTTTTTTTAATTGCATTTTGGGCGCGGACAGCACATACAAGGGTTAATGAACTGCGCCAAGAAATTTAAAATAGTATTCTTTAGGTGTGAGGGTAGGAGTGGACCGCAGCAGGCATAATCAGCAAACCAGGAAAACAAAGAACAGGACAGGTGAGATGTGTATCCAGAAAGCGAGTGATCAGAAAAAGGAAATGGAAAACGCAGAAAAAGAAAACGCTTTACAGGATAAAAACAATAACAACAGTAGTGGCTGGGCAAACGATTTTTTTTATCGAAATACAAATTGAGATACTGTACTGTATAATGATGTGCATGAACAAAGGTATACTGCAATTTTCCTTAGATACGCGATTAATGCTTCGTAGGAGGAGGCGGTCTTTTCCTCTTGTCTAACAGTTTGTCCACAAACAAAACATTCCTGTTAGACAAAAGGAATTGAAAAAAAACAATTTTGTCAATGAAAACCGGTGTGTGTGTCTCTCCCTGCTGGATGTTCCTCTCACAAACTGCTGAATGAATAAAATAATTTTATTGAAAATGCGTTTGCGATTGTCTGGTATTTAATCTGGTCCCTTTTAACTGTTTTTCGATCTACTGTATTGCTTTGAGATGCCACTTTTAAAGGCGATATGTAAAATAAAGTTTTTTTTATTATTGTTATAGAGAAACATGATCAGATTTTCCCTGGTTCAGAAAAAAGATCTAAAGTGCTACACATAACTTTCTTAATTCGATGTATTTAAAGCAGTGAACTACTGTAGGTGTCACATAACATTCAGAAATACAATCACGTATTTGACAAATAAAAACGATTATAATCTAATCCTTCCACGTTTGATCCCAAAATCCCAAGAAATATAAATCTTGACGGGTAGAAAGCTATGCTGAAAGTTTATTAAGATGCTTAGAAGACAAAGATACTGTATCAATTTATGTTGCATTAGCCTGATTATGATTAAAAAACACATATAATTAAACACGCGTTTGCGATTTAAATCAGAACACGATTTAAATCAATATCGATTCCATATTATATTAGCAGAAAAGCTTAAAACTACCACTTTTTCACACGCTATTTCACATGCTAGTTAAATACTTCGATGCTTAAAATCGTTAGGGAGAAATGGAATACCGGTGTGTATTTTTCCTTTAAAGTGCCGAATCCTGGAATCTGACTGGCTGACACCCCTCTGAAGTGGTTCCATAAAATCTGGTATACGGAAAAGAAAGCGTTGATAAATACAAGTGTCTTTTAATACACTCTTTGCTGTGCTCTTGAGGATCCTTGTGATATTTTAAGCTCTAGTTGAATGATAAGTGTCGCATTTTAAATCATTTTCGTAGTTAGAAATTATGAAACGCCCTGTTAAAAGCAAGGAAGTTTTTATGCCCGTTGAAGTAAAACAAAATGCCTGACAAAGTATGGCTTGGACAGATTCCAAGTGCTTGTACAAATGTGCTAAAGAAATTATACTTTGAGTATACAGCTTGTCTAAAGTCATCCATTATTAATACTATTAGTAATATCTTCAGTAAAGGCTTTGATGCATAAATATTTATGATAAAGGTAGGCTGTGTACTTTTGTCCAACTGAGCAATCTTGCTTTCATAAAATATACCAACATTTTAATGACTGATGATTAACATGCTGTAATACACAGTTCAAAATTAAAGGCTCAAATGCTGTACATGAGAGGTTAAGCTCCCCCTGGCGGTTTTACAAGGCGACGCCGGATAGTTAACCACGTGACACCACGTTAACTGCGTCATACCGCGTGATACTGTGACACGCCCACCGGGGTATGCCGCGAAATACCTCACGCATTTTGAATGGCTGCATCTGTACACTGTGATTCCAAGGGCTGAGAAAACGCGTTTATTTCGGGCTGAAAAACACGTTTTGAAAAGTGGCTTGTTTCTGCCCTATAAGTTACATGGGGGTGACCAAAGTTGCCAAAACGTGTTTATTTGTGCTGAAAAACACGTTTTGACAACTTCTGCACACTGGGGATAAGGGCTGACAAACTGGGCTCTTCTGAGCCAGGCACTTACACTGCGATTCCAAGGGCTGAGAAAACGCGTTTATTTCGGGCTGAAAAACACGTTTTGAAAAGTGGCCTGTTTCTGCCCTATAAGTTACATGGGAGTGACCAAAGTTGCCAAAACGTGTTTATTTGTGCTGAAAAACACGTTTTGACAACTTCTGCACACTGGGGTTAAGGGCTGACAAACTGGGCTCTTCTGAGCCAGGCAGTTACACTGTGATTCCAAGGGCTGAGAAAACGCGTTTATTTCGGGCTGAAAAACACGTTTTGAAAAGTGGCTTGTTTCTGCCCTATAAGTTACATGGGAGTGACCAAAGTTGCCAAAACGTGTTTATTTGTGCTGAAAAACACGTTTTGACAACTTCTGCACACTGGGGTTAAGGGCTGACAAACTGGGCTCTTCTGAGCCAGGCAGTTACACTGTGATTCCAAGGGCTGAGAAAACGCGTTTATTTCGGGCTGAAAAACACGTTTTGAAAAGTGGCTTGTTTCTGCCCTATAAGTTACATGGGGGTGACCAAAGTTGCCAAAACGTGTTTATTTGTGCTGAAAAACACGTTTTGACAACTTCTGCACACTGGGGATAAGGGCTGACAAACTGGGCTCTTCTGAGCCAGGCACTTACACTGCGATTCCAAGGGCTGAGAAAACGCGTTTATTTCGGGCTGAAAAACACGTTTTGAAAAGTGGCCTGTTTCTGCCCTATAAGTTACATGGGAGTGACCAAAGTTGCCAAAACGTGTTTATTTGTGCTGAAAAACACGTTTTGACAACTTCTGCACACTGGGGTTAAGGGCTGACAAACTGGGCTCTTCTGAGCCAGGCAGTTACACTGTGATTCCAAGGGCTGAGAAAACGCGTTTATTTCGGGCTGAAAAACACGTTTTGAAAAGTGGCTTGTTTCTGCCCTATAAGTTACATGGGAGTGACCAAAGTTGCCAAAACGTGTTTATTTGTGCTGAAAAACACGTTTTGACAACTTCTGCACACTGGGGTTAAGGGCTGACAAACTGGGCTCTTCTGAGCCAGGCAGTTACACTGTGATTCCAAGGGCTGAGAAAACGCGTTTATTTCGGGCTGAAAAACACGTTTTGAAAAGTGGCTTGTTTCTGCCCTATAAGTTACATGGGAGTGACCAAAGTTGCCAAAACGTGTTTATTTGTGCTGAAAAACACGTTTTGACAACTTCTGCACACTGGGGTTAAGGGCTGACAAACTGGGCTCTTCTGAGCCAGGCAGTTACACTGTGATTCCAAGGGCTGAGAAAACGCGTTTATTTCGGGCTGAAAAACACGTTTTGAAAAGAGGCTTGTTTCTACCCTATAAGTTGCATGGGAGTGACCAAAGTTGCCAAAACGTGTTTATTTCAGCTGAAAAACACGTTTTGACAACTTCTGCACACTGGGGTTAAGGGCTGACAAACTGGGCTCTTCTGAGCCAGGCAGTTACACTGCGATTCCAAGGGCTGAGAAAACGCGTTTATTTCGGGCTGAAAAACACGTTTTGAAAAGTGGCCTGTTTCTGCCCTATAAGTTACATGGGGGTGACCAAAGTTGCCAAAACGTGTTTATTTCAGCTGAAAAACACATTTTGACAACTTCTGCACACTGGGGTTAAGGGCTGACAAACTGGGCTCTTCTGAGCCAGGCAGTTACACTGTGATTCCAAGGGCTGAGAAAACGCGTTTATTTCGGGCTGAAAAACACGTTTTGAAAAGTGGCCTGTTTCTGCCCTATAAGTTACATGGGGGTGACCAAAGTTGCCAAAACGTGTTTATTTCAGCTGAAAAACACATTTTGACAACTTCTGCACACTGGGGTTAAGGGCTGACAAACTGGGCTCTTCTGAGCCAGGCAGTTACACTGCGATTCCAAGGGCTGAGAAAACGCGTTTATTTCGGGCTGAAAAACACGTTTTGAAAAGTGGCCTGTTTCTGCCCTATAAGTTACATGGGGGTGACCAAAGTTGCCAAAACGTGTTTATTTCAGCTGAAAAACACATTTTGACAACTTCTGCACACTGGGGTTAAGGGCTGACAAACTGGGCTCTTCTGAGCCAGGCACTTACACTGCGATTCCAAGGGCTGAGAAAACGCGTTTATTTCGGGCTGAAAAACACGTTTTGAAAAGTGGCTTGTTTCTGCCCTATAAGTTACATGGGAGTGACCAAAGTTGCCAAAACGTGTTTATTTGTGCTGAAAAACACGTTTTGACAACTTCTGCACACTGGGGTTAAGGGCTGACAAACTGGGCGCTTCTGAGCCAGGCAGTTACACTGTGATTCCAAGGGCTGAGAAAACGCGTTTATTTCGGGCTGAAAAACACGTTTTGAAAAGTGGCCTGTTTCTGCCCTATAAGTTACATGGGAGTGACCAAAGTTGCCAAAACGTGTTTATTTGTGCTGAAAAACACGTTTTGACAACTTCTGCACACTGGGGATAAGGGCTGACAAACTGGGCTCTTCTGAGCCAGGCACTTACACTGCGATTCCAAGGGCTGAGAAAACGCGTTTATTTCGGGCTGAAAAACACGTTTTGAAAAGTGGCCTGTTTCTGCCCTATAAGTTACATGGGAGTGACCAAAGTTGCCAAAACGTGTTTATTTGTGCTGAAAAACACGTTTTGACAACTTCTGCACACTGGGGTTAAGGGCTGACAAACTGGGCTCTTCTGAGCCAGGCAGTTACACTGTGATTCCAAGGGCTGAGAAAACGCGTTTATTTCGGGCTGAAAAACACGTTTTGAAAAGTGGCTTGTTTCTGCCCTATAAGTTACATGGGAGTGACCAAAGTTGCCAAAACGTGTTTATTTGTGCTGAAAAAAACGTTTTGACAACTTCTGCACACTGGGGTTAAGGGCTGACAAACTGGGCTCTTCTGAGCCAGGCAGTTACACTGTGATTCCAAGGGCTGAGAAAACGCGTTTATTTCGGGCTGAAAAACACGTTTTGAAAAGTGGCCTGTTTCTGCCCTATAAGTTACATGGGAGTGACCAAAGTTGCCAAAACGTGTTTATTTGTGCTGAAAAACACGTTTTGACAACTTCTGCACACTGGGGTTAAGGGCTGACAAACTGGGCTCTTCTGAGCCAGGCAGTTACACTCTGATTCCAAGGGCTGAGAAAACGCGTTTATTTCGGGCTGAAAAACACGTTTTGAAAAGTGGCTTGTTTCTGCCCTATAAGTTGCATGGGAGTGACCAAAGTTGCCAAAACGTGTTTATTTCAGCTGAAAAACACGTTTTGACAACTTCTGCACACTGGGGTTAAGGGCTGACAAACTGGGCTCTTCTGAGCCAGGCAGTTACACTGTGATTCCAAGGGCTGAGAAAACGCGTTTATTTCGGGCTGAAAAACACGTTTTGAAAAGTGGCCTGTTTCTGCCCTATAAGTTACATGGGGGTGACCAAAGTTGCCAAAACGTGTTTATTTCAGCTGAAAAACACGTTTTGACAACTTCTGCACACTGGGGTTAAGGGCTGACAAACTGGGCTCTTCTGAGCCAGGCACTTACACTGCGATTCCAAGGGCTGAGAAAACGCGTTTATTTCGGGCTGAAAAACACGTTTTGAAAAGTGGCTTGTTTCTGCCCTATACGTTACATGGGGGTGACCAAAGTTGCCAAAACGTGTTTATTTGTGCTGAAAAACACGTTTTGACAACTTCTGCACACTGGGGTTAAGGGCTGACAAACTGGGCTCTTCTGAGCCAGGCAGTTACACTGTGATTCCAAGGGCTGAGAAAACGCGTTTATTTCGGGCTGAAAAACACGTTTTGAAAAGTGGCTTGTTTCTGCCCTATACGTTACATGGGGGTGACCAAAGTTGCCAAAACGTGTTTATTTGTTCTGAAAAACACGTTTTGACAACTTCTGCACACTGGGGTTAACGGCTGACAAACTGGGCTCTTCTGAGCCAGGCAGTTACACTGTGATTCCAAGGGCTGAGAAAACGCGTTTATTTCGGGCTGAAAAACACGTTTTGAAAAGTGGCTTGTTTCTGCTCTATAACTTACATGGGAGTGACCAAAGTTGCCAAAACGTGTTTATTTGTGCTGAAAAACACGTTTTGACAACTTCTGCACACTGGGGTTAAGGGCTGACAAACTGGGCTCTTCTGAGCCAGGCAGTTACACTGTGATTCCAAGGGCTGAGAAAACGCGTTTATTTCGGGCTGAAAAACACGTTTTGAAAAGTGGCTTGTTTCTGCCCTATAAGTTACATGGGAGTGACCAAAGTTGCCAAAACGTGTTTATTTGTGCTGAAAAACACGTTTTGACAACTTCTGCACACTGGGGATAAGGGCTGACAAACTGGGCTCTTCTGAGCCAGGCAGTTACACTGTGATTCCAAGGGCTGAGAAAACGCGTTTATTTCGGGCTGAAAAACACGTTTTGAAAAGTGGCTTGTTTCTGCCCTATAAGTTACATGGGAGTGACAAAAGTTGCCAAAACGTGTTTATTTGTGCTGAAAAACACGTTTTGACAACTTCTGCACACTGGGGTTAAGGGCTGACAAACTGGGCGCTTCTGAGCCAGGCAGTTACACTGTGATTCCAAGGGCTGAGAAAACGCGTTTATTTCGGGCTGAAAAACACGTTTTGAAAAGTGGCCTGTTTCTGCCCTATAAGTTACATGGGAGTGACCAAAGTTGCCAAAACGTGTTTATTTGTGCTGAAAAACACGTTTTGACAACTTCTGCACACTGGGGTTAAGGGCTGACAAACTGGGCTCTTCTGAGCCAGGCAGTTACACTGTGATTCCAAGGGCTGAGAAAACGCGTTTATTTCGGGCTGAAAAACACGTTTTGAAAAGTGGCTTGTTTCTGCCCTATAAGTTACATGGGAGTGACCAAAGTTGCCAAAACGTGTTTATTTGTGCTGAAAAACACGTTTTGACAACTTCTGCACACTGGGGTTAAGGGCTGACAAACTGGGCTCTTCTGAGCCAGGCAGTTACACTGTGATTCCAAGGGCTGAGAAAACGCGTTTATTTCGGGCTGAAAAACACGTTTTGAAAAGTGGCTTGTTTCTGCCCTATAAGTTACATGGGAGTGACCAAAGTTGCCAAAACGTGTTTATTTGTGCTGAAAAACACGTTTTGACAACTTCTGCACACTGGGGATAAGGGCTGACAAACTGGGCTCTTCTGAGCCAGGCAGTTACACTGTGATTCCAAGGGCTGAGAAAACGCGTTTATTTCGGGCTGAAAAACACGTTTTGAAAAGTGGCCTGTTTCTGCCCTATAAGTTACATGGGAGTGACCAAAGTTGCCAAAACGTGTTTATTTGTGCTGAAAAACACGTTTTGACAACTTCTGCACACTGGGGTTAAGGGCTGACAAACTGGGCTCTTCTGAGCCAGGCAGTTACACTGTGATTCCAAGGGCTGAGAAAACGCGTTTATTTCGGGCTGAAAAACACGTTTTGAAAAGTGGCTTGTTTCTGCCCTATAAGTTACATGGGAGTGACCAAAGTTGCCAAAACGTGTTTATTTGTGCTGAAAAACACGTTTTGACAACTTCTGCACACTGGGGTTAAGGGCTGACAAACTGGGCTCTTCTGAGCCAGGCAGTTACACTGTGATTCCAAGGGCTGAGAAAACGCGTTTATTTCGGGCTGAAAAACACGTTTTGAAAAGTGGCTTGTTTCTGCCCTATAAGTTACATGGGAGTGACCAAAGTTGCCAAAACGTGTTTATTTGTGCTGAAAAACACGTTTTGACAACTTCTGCACACTGGGGTTAAGGGCTGACAAACTGGGCTCTTCTGAGCCAGGCAGTTACACTGTGATTCCAAGGGCTGAGAAAACGCGTTTATTTCGGGCTGAAAAACACGTTTTGAAAAGTGGCTTGTTTCTGCCCTATAAGTTACATGGGGGTGACCAAAGTTGCCAAAACGTGTTTATTTGTGCTGAAAAACACGTTTTGACAACTTCTGCACACTGGGGATAAGGGCTGACAAACTGGGCTCTTCTGAGCCAGGCACTTACACTGCGATTCCAAGGGCTGAGAAAACGCGTTTATTTCGGGCTGAAAAACACGTTTTGAAAAGTGGCCTGTTTCTGCCCTATAAGTTACATGGGAGTGACCAAAGTTGCCAAAACGTGTTTATTTGTGCTGAAAAACACGTTTTGACAACTTCTGCACACTGGGGTTAAGGGCTGACAAACTGGGCTCTTCTGAGCCAGGCAGTTACACTGTGATTCCAAGGGCTGAGAAAACGCGTTTATTTCGGGCTGAAAAACACGTTTTGAAAAGTGGCTTGTTTCTGCCCTATAAGTTACATGGGAGTGACCAAAGTTGCCAAAACGTGTTTATTTGTGCTGAAAAACACGTTTTGACAACTTCTGCACACTGGGGTTAAGGGCTGACAAACTGGGCTCTTCTGAGCCAGGCAGTTACACTGTGATTCCAAGGGCTGAGAAAACGCGTTTATTTCGGGCTGAAAAACACGTTTTGAAAAGTGGCTTGTTTCTGCCCTATAAGTTGCATGGGAGTGACCAAAGTTGCCAAAACGTGTTTATTTGTGCTGAAAAACACGTTTTGACAACTTCTGCACACTGGGGTTAAGGGCTGACAAACTGGGCTCTTCTGAGCCAGGCAGTTACACTGTGATTCCAAGGGCTGAGAAAACGCGTTTATTTCGGGCTGAAAAACACGTTTTGAAAAGAGGCTTGTTTCTGCCCTATAAGTTGCATGGGAGTGACCAAAGTTGCCAAAACGTGTTTATTTCAGCTGAAAAACACGTTTTGACAACTTCTGCACACTGGGGTTAAGGGCTGACAAACTGGGCTCTTCTGAGCCAGGCAGTTACACTGCGATTCCAAGGGCTGAGAAAACGCGTTTATTTCGGGCTGAAAAACACGTTTTGAAAAGTGGCCTGTTTCTGCCCTATAAGTTACATGGGGGTGACCAAAGTTGCCAAAACGTGTTTATTTCAGCTGAAAAACACGTTTTGACAACTTCTGCACACTGGGGTTAAGGGCTGACAAACTGGGCTCTTCTGAGCCAGGCACTTACACTGCGATTCCAAGGGCTGAGAAAACGCGTTTATTTCGGGCTGAAAAACACGTTTTGAAAAGTGGCTTGTTTCTGCCCTATAAGTTACATGGGAGTGACCAAAGTTGCCAAAACGTGTTTATTTGTGCTGAAAAACACGTTTTGACAACTTCTGCACACTGGGGTTAAGGGCTGACAAACTGGGCTCTTCTGAGCCAGGCAGTTACACTGTGATTCCAAGGGCTGAGAAAACGCGTTTATTTCGGGCTGAAAAACACGTTTTGAAAAGTGGCTTGTTTCTGCCCTATAAGTTACATGGGAGTGACCAAAGTTGCCAAAACGTGTTTATTTGTGCTGAAAAACACGTTTTGACAACTTCTGCACACTGGGGTTAAGGGCTGACAAACTGGGCTCTTCTGAGCCAGGCAGTTACACTGTGATTCCAAGGGCTGAGAAAACGCGTTTATTTCGGGCTGAAAAACACGTTTTGAAAAGTGGCTTGTTTCTGCCCTATAAGTTACATGGGAGTGACCAAAGTTGCCAAAACGTGTTTATTTGTGCTGAAAAACACGTTTTGACAACTTCTGCACACTGGGGTTAAGGGCTGACAAACTGGGCGCTTCTGAGCCAGGCAGTTACACTGTGATTCCAAGGGCTGAGAAAACGCGTTTATTTCGGGCTGAAAAACACGTTTTGAAAAGTGGCCTGTTTCTGCCCTATAAGTTACATGGGAGTGACCAAAGTTGCCAAAACGTGTTTATTTGTGCTGAAAAATACGTTTTGACAACTTCTGCACACTGGGGTTAAGGGCTGACAAACTGGGCTCTTCTGAGCCAGGCAGTTACACTGTGATTCCAAGGGCTGAGAAAACGCGTTTATTTCGGGCTGAAAAACACGTTTTGAAAAGTGGCTTGTTTCTGCCCTATAAGTTACATGGCAGTGACCAAAGTTGCCAAAACGTGTTTATTTGTGCTGAAAAACACGTTTTGACAACTTCTGCACACTGGGGATAAGGGCTGACAAACTGGGCTCTTCTGAGCCAGGCACTTACACTGCGATTCCAAGGGCTGAGAAAACGCGTTTATTTCGGGCTGAAAAACACGTTTTGAAAAGTGGCCTGTTTCTGCCCTATAAGTTACATGGGAGTGACCAAAGTTGCCAAAACGTGTTTATTTGTGCTGAAAAACACGTTTTGACAACTTCTGCACACTGGGGTTAAGGGCTGAAAAACAGGGCTCTTCTGAGCCAGGCAGTTACACTCTGATTCCAAGGGCTGAGAAAACGCGTTTATTTCGGGCTGAAAAACACGTTTTGAAAAGTGGCCTGTTTCTGCCCTATACGTTACATGGGGGTGACCAAAGTTGCCAAAACGTGTTTATTTGTGCTGAAAAACACGTTTTGACAACTTCTGCACACTGGGGTTAAGGGCTGACAAACTGGGCTCTTCTGAGCCAGGCAGTTACACTGTGATTCCAAGGGCTGAGAAAACGCGTTTATTTCGGGCTGAAAAACACGTTTTGAAAAGTGGCTTGTTTCTGCTCTATAACTTACATGGGAGTGACCAAAGTTGCCAAAACGTGTTTATTTGTGCTGAAAAACACGTTTTGACAACTTCTGCACACTGGGGTTAAGGGCTGACAAACTGGACTCTTCTGAGCCAGGCAGTTACACTGTGATTCCAAGGGCTGAGAAAACGCGTTTATTTCGGGCTGAAAAACACGTTTTGAAAAGTGGCTTGTTTCTGCCCTATACGTTACATGGGGGTGACCAAAGTTGCCAAAACGTGTTTATTTGTTCTGAAAAACACGTTTTGACAACTTCTGCACACTGGGGTTAACGGCTGACAAACTGGGCTCTTCTGAGCCAGGCAGTTACACTGTGATTCCAAGGGCTGAGAAAACGCGTTTATTTCGGGCTGAAAAACACGTTTTGAAAAGTGGCTTGTTTCTGCTCTATAACTTACATGGGAGTGACCAAAGTTGCCAAAACGTGTTTATTTGTGCTGAAAAACACGTTTTGACAACTTCTGCACACTGGGGTTAAGGGCTGACAAACTGGGCTCTTCTGAGCCAGGCAGTTACACTCTGATTCCAAGGGCTGAGAAAACGCGTTTATTTCGGGCTGAAAAACACGTTTTGAAAAGTGGCTTGTTTCTGCCCTATAAGTTGCATGGGAGTGACCAAAGTTCCCAAAACGTGTTTATTTCAGCTGAAAAACACGTTTTGACAACTTCTGCACACTGGGGTTAAGGGCTGACAAACTGGGCTCTTCTGAGCCAGGCAGTTACACTGTGATTCCAAGGGCTGAGAAAACGCGTTTATTTCGGGCTGAAAAACACGTTTTGAAAAGTGGCCTGTTTCTGCCCTATACGTTACATGGGGGTGACCAAAGTTGCCAAAACGTGTTTATTTGTGCTGAAAAACACGTTTTGACAACTTCTGCACACTGGGGTTAAGGGCTGACAAACTGGGCTCTTCTGAGCCAGGCAGTTACACTGTGATTCCAAGGGCTGAGAAAACGCGTTTATTTCGGGCTGAAAAACACGTTTTGAAAAGTGGCTTGTTTCTGCTCTATAACTTACATGGGAGTGACCAAAGTTGCCAAAACGTGTTTATTTGTGCTGAAAAACACGTTTTGACAACTTCTGCACACTGGGGTTAAGGGCTGACAAACTGGGCTCTTCTGAGCCAGGCAGTTACACTGTGATTCCAAGGGCTGAGAAAACGCGTTTATTTCGGGCTGAAAAACACGTTTTGAAAAGTGGCTTGTTTCTGCCCTATAAGTTACATGGGAGTGACCAAAGTTCCCAAAACGTGTTTATTTGTGCTGAAAAACACGTTTTGACAACTTCTGCACACTGGGGTTAAGGGCTGACAAACTGGGCTCTTCTGAGCCAGGCAGTTACACTGTGATTCCAAGGGCTGAGAAAACGCGTTTATTTCGGGCTGAAAAACACGTTTTGAAAAGTGGCTTGTTTCTGCCCTATAAGTTACATGGGAGTGACCAAAGTTGCCAAAACGTGTTTATTTGTGCTGAAAAACACGTTTTGACAACTTCTGCACACTGGGGATAAGGGCTGACAAACTGGGCTCTTCTGAGCCAGGCAGTTACACTGTGATTCCAAGGGCTGAGAAAACGCGTTTATTTCGGGCTGAAAAACACGTTTTGAAAAGTGGCTTGTTTCTGCCCTATAAGTTACATGGGAGTGACCAAAGTTGCCAAAACGTGTTTATTTGTGCTGAAAAACAAGTTTTGACAACTTCTGCACACTGGGGTTAAGGGCTGACAAACTGGGCTCTTCTGAGCCAGGCAGTTACACTGTGATTCCAAGGGCTGAGAAAACGCGTTTATTTCGGGCTGAAAAACACGTTTTGAAAAGTGGCTTGTTTCTGCCCTATACGTTACATGGGGGTGACCAAAGTTGCCAAAACGTGTTTATTTGTGCTGAAAAACACGTTTTGACAACTTCTGCACACTGGGGATAAGGGCTGACAAACTGGGCTCTTCTGAGCCAGGCACTTACACTGCGATTCCAAGGGCTGAGAAAACGCGTTTATTTCGGGCTGAAAAACACGTTTTGAAAAGTGGCCTGTTTCTGCCCTATAAGTTACATGGGAGTGACCAAAGTTGCCAAAACGTGTTTATTTGTGCTGAAAAACACGTTTTGACAACTTCTGCACACTGGGGTTAAGGGCTGACAAACTGGGCTCTTCTGAGCCAGGCAGTTACACTGTGATTCCAAGGGCTGAGAAAACGCGTTTATTTCGGGCTGAAAAACACGTTTTGAAAAGTGGCTTGTTTCTGCCCTATAAGTTACATGGGAGTGACCAAAGTTGCCAAAACGTGTTTATTTGTGCTGAAAAACACGTTTTGACAACTTCTGCACACTGGGGTTAAGGGCTGACAAACTGGGCTCTTCTGAGCCAGGCAGTTACACTGTGATTCCAAGGGCTGAGAAAACGCGTTTATTTCGGGCTGAAAAACACGTTTTGGAAAGTGGCCTGTTTCTGCCCTATAAGTTACATGGGAGTGACCAAAGTTGCCAAAACGTGTTTATTTGTGCTGAAAAACACGTTTTGACAACTTCTGCACACTGGGGTTAAGGGCTGACAAACTGGGCTCTTCTGAGCCAGGCAGTTACACTCTGATTCCAAGGGCTGAGAAAACGCGTTTATTTCGGGCTGAAAAACACGTTTTGAAAAGTGGCTTGTTTCTGCCCTATAAGTTGCATGGGAGTGACCAAAGTTGCCAAAACGTGTTTATTTCAGCTGAAAAACACGTTTTGACAACTTCTGCACACTGGGGTTAAGGGCTGACAAACTGGGCTCTTCTGAGCCAGGCAGTTACACTGTGATTCCAAGGGCTGAGAAAACGCGTTTATTTCGGGCTGAAAAACACGTTTTGAAAAGTGGCCTGTTTCTGCCCTATAAGTTACATGGGGGTGACCAAAGTTGCCAAAACGTGTTTATTTCAGCTGAAAAACACGTTTTGACAACTTCTGCACACTGGGGTTAAGGGCTGACAAACTGGGCTCTTCTGAGCCAGGCACTTACACTGCGATTCCAAGGGCTGAGAAAACGCGTTTATTTCGGGCTGAAAAACACGTTTTGAAAAGTGGCTTGTTTCTGCCCTATACGTTACATGGGGGTGACCAAAGTTGCCAAAACGTGTTTATTTGTGCTGAAAAACACGTTTTGACAACTTCTGCACACTGGGGTTAAGGGCTGACAAACTGGGCTCTTCTGAGCCAGGCAGTTACACTGTGATTCCAAGGGCTGAGAAAACGCGTTTATTTCGGGCTGAAAAACACGTTTTGAAAAGTGGCTTGTTTCTGCCCTATACGTTACATGGGGGTGACCAAAGTTGCCAAAACGTGTTTATTTGTTCTGAAAAACACGTTTTGACAACTTCTGCACACTGGGGTTAACGGCTGACAAACTGGGCTCTTCTGAGCCAGGCAGTTACACTGTGATTCCAAGGGCTGAGAAAACGCGTTTATTTCGGGCTGAAAAACACGTTTTGAAAAGTGGCTTGTTTCTGCTCTATAACTTACATGGGAGTGACCAAAGTTGCCAAAACGTGTTTATTTGTGCTGAAAAACACGTTTTGACAACTTCTGCACACTGGGGTTAAGGGCTGACAAACTGGGCTCTTCTGAGCCAGGCAGTTACACTGTGATTCCAAGGGCTGAGAAAACGCGTTTATTTCGGGCTGAAAAACACGTTTTGAAAAGTGGCTTGTTTCTGCCCTATAAGTTACATGGGAGTGACCAAAGTTGCCAAAACGTGTTTATTTGTGCTGAAAAACACGTTTTGACAACTTCTGCACACTGGGGTTAAGGGCTGACAAACTGGGCTCTTCTGAGCCAGGCAGTTACACTGTGATTCCAAGGGCTGAGAAAACGCGTTTATTTCGGGCTGAAAAACACGTTTTGAAAAGTGGCTTGTTTCTGCCCTATAAGTTACATGGGAGTGACCAAAGTTGCCAAAACGTGTTTATTTGTGCTGAAAAACACGTTTTGACAACTTCTGCACACTGGGGATAAGGGCTGACAAACTGGGCTCTTCTGAGCCAGGCAGTTACACTGTGATTCCAAGGGCTGAGAAAACGCGTTTATTTCGGGCTGAAAAACACGTTTTGAAAAGTGGCTTGTTTCTGCCCTATAAGTTACATGGGAGTGACAAAAGTTGCCAAAACGTGTTTATTTGTGCTGAAAAACACGTTTTGACAACTTCTGCACACTGGGGTTAAGGGCTGACAAACTGGGCGCTTCTGAGCCAGGCAGTTACACTGTGATTCCAAGGGCTGAGAAAACGCGTTAATTTCGGGCTGAAAAACACGTTTTGAAAAGTGGCCTGTTTCTGCCCTATAAGTTACATGGGAGTGACCAAAGTTGCCAAAACGTGTTTATTTGTGCTGAAAAATACGTTTTGACAACTTCTGCACACTGGGGTTAAGGGCTGACAAACTGGGCTCTTCTGAGCCAGGCAGTTACACTGTGATTCCAAGGGCTGAGAAAACGCGTTTATTTCGGGCTGAAAAACACGTTTTGAAAAGTGGCTTGTTTCTGCCCTATACGTTACATGGGGGTGACCAAAGTTGCCAAAACGTGTTTATTTGTTCTGAAAAACACGTTTTGACAACTTCTGCACACTGGGGTTAACGGCTGACAAACTGGGCTCTTCTGAGCCAGGCAGTTACACTGTGATTCCAAGGGCTGAGAAAACGCGTTTATTTCGGGCTGAAAAACACGTTTTGAAAAGTGGCTTGTTTCTGCTCTATAACTTACATGGGAGTGACCAAAGTTGCCAAAACGTGTTTATTTGTGCTGAAAAACACGTTTTGACAACTTCTGCACACTGGGGTTAAGGGCTGACAAACTGGGCTCTTCTGAGCCAGGCAGTTACACTGTGATTCCAAGGGCTGAGAAAACGCGTTTATTTCGGGCTGAAAAACACGTTTTGAAAAGTGGCTTGTTTCTGCCCTATAAGTTACATGGGAGTGACCAAAGTTGCCAAAACGTGTTTATTTGTGCTGAAAAACACGTTTTGACAACTTCTGCACACTGGGGTTAAGGGCTGACAAACTGGGCTCTTCTGAGCCAGGCAGTTACACTGTGATTCCAAGGGCTGAGAAAACGCGTTTATTTCGGGCTGAAAAACACGTTTTGAAAAGTGGCTTGTTTTGCCCTATAAGTTACATGGGAGTGACCAAAGTTGCCAAAACGTGTTTATTTGTGCTGAAAAACACGTTTTGACAACTTCTGCACACTGGGGATAAGGGCTGACAAACTGGGCTCTTCTGAGCCAGGCAGTTACACTGTGATTCCAAGGGCTGAGAAAACGCGTTTATTTCGGGCTGAAAAACACGTTTTGAAAAGTGGCCTGTTTCTGCCCTATAAGTTACATGGGAGTGACCAAAGTTGCCAAAACGTGTTTATTTGTGCTGAAAAACACGTTTTGACAACTTCTGCACACTGGGGTTAAGGGCTGACAAACTGGGCTCTTCTGAGCCAGGCAGTTACACTGTGATTCCAAGGGCTGAGAAAACGCGTTTATTTCGGGCTGAAAAACACGTTTTGAAAAGTGGCTTGTTTCTGCCCTATAAGTTACATGGGAGTGACCAAAGTTGCCAAAACGTGTTTATTTGTGCTGAAAAACAAGTTTTGACAACTTCTGCACACTGGGGTTAAGGGCTGACAAACTGGGCTCTTCTGGGCCAGGCAGTTACACTGTGATTCCAAGGGCTGAGAAAACGCGTTTATTTCGGGCTGAAAAACACGTTTTGAAAAGTGGCTTGTTTCTGCCCTATAAGTTACATGGGAGAGACCAAAGTTGCCAAAACGTGTTTATTTGTGCTGAAAAACACGTTTTGACAACTTCTGCACACTGGGGTTAAGGGCTGACAAACTGGGCTCTTCTGAGCCAGGCAGTTACACTGTGATTCCAAGGGCTGAGAAAACGCGTTTATTTCGGGCTGAAAAACACGTTTTGAAAAGTGGCTTGTTTCTGCCCTATAAGTTACATGGGAGTGACCAAAGTTGCCAAAACGTGTTTATTTGTGCTGAAAAACACGTTTTGACAACTTCTGCACACTGGGGTTAAGGGCTGACAAACTGGGCTCTTCTGAGCCAGGCAGTTACACTGTGATTCCAAGGGCTGAGAAAACGCGTTTATTTCGGGCTGAAAAACACGTTTTGAAAAGTGGCTTGTTTCTGCCCTATAAGTTGCATGGGAGTGACCAAAGTTGCCAAAACGTGTTTATTTGTGCTGAAAAACACGTTTTGACAACTTCTGCACACTGGGGTTAAGGGCTGACAAACTGGGCTCTTCTGAGCCAGGCAGTTACACTGTGATTCCAAGGGCTGAGAAAACGCGTTTATTTCGGGCTGAAAAACACGTTTTGAAAAGAGGCTTGTTTCTGCCCTATAAGTTGCATGGGAGTGACCAAAGTTGCCAAAACGTGTTTATTTCAGCTGAAAAACACGTTTTGACAACTTCTGCACACTGGGGTTAAGGGCTGACAAACTGGGCTCTTCTGAGCCAGGCAGTTACACTGCGATTCCAAGGGCTGAGAAAACGCGTTTATTTCGGGCTGAAAAACACGTTTTGAAAAGTGGCCTGTTTCTGCCCTATAAGTTACATGGGGGTGACCAAAGTTGCCAAAACGTGTTTATTTCAGCTGAAAAACACGTTTTGACAACTTCTGCACACTGGGGTTAAGGGCTGACAAACTGGGCTCTTCTGAGCCAGGCACTTACACTGCGATTCCAAGGGCTGAGAAAACGCGTTTATTTCGGGCTGAAAAACACGTTTTGAAAAGTGGCTTGTTTCTGCCCTATAAGTTACATGGGAGTGACCAAAGTTGCCAAAACGTGTTTATTTGTGCTGAAAAACACGTTTTGACAACTTCTGCACACTGGGGTTAAGGGCTGACAAACTGGGCTCTTCTGAGCCAGGCAGTTACACTGTGATTCCAAGGGCTGAGAAAACGCGTTTATTTCGGGCTGAAAAACACGTTTTGAAAAGTGGCTTGTTTCTGCCCTATAAGTTACATGGGAGTGACCAAAGTTGCCAAAACGTGTTTATTTGTGCTGAAAAACACGTTTTGACAACTTCTGCACACTGGGGTTAAGGGCTGACAAACTGGGCTCTTCTGAGCCAGGCAGTTACACTGTGATTCCAAGGGCTGAGAAAACGCGTTTATTTCGGGCTGAAAAACACGTTTTGAAAAGTGGCTTGTTTCTGCCCTATAAGTTACATGGGAGTGACCAAAGTTGCCAAAACGTGTTTATTTGTGCTGAAAAACACGTTTTGACAACTTCTGCACACTGGGGTTAAGGGCTGACAAACTGGGCGCTTCTGAGCCAGGCAGTTACACTGTGATTCCAAGGGCTGAGAAAACGCGTTTATTTCGGGCTGAAAAACACGTTTTGAAAAGTGGCTTGTTTCTGCCCTATACGTTACATGGGGGTGACCAAAGTTGCCAAAACGTGTTTATTTGTTCTGAAAAACACGTTTTGACAACTTCTGCACACTGGGGTTAACGGCTGACAAACTGGGCTCTTCTGAGCCAGGCAGTTACACTGTGATTCCAAGGGCTGAGAAAACGCGTTTATTTCGGGCTGAAAAACACGTTTTGAAAAGTGGCTTGTTTCTGCTCTATAACTTACATGGGAGTGACCAAAGTTGCCAAAACGTGTTTATTTGTGCTGAAAAACACGTTTTGACAACTTCTGCACACTGGGGTTAAGGGCTGACAAACTGGGCTCTTCTGAGCCAGGCAGTTACACTGTGATTCCAAGGGCTGAGAAAACGCGTTTATTTCGGGCTGAAAAACACGTTTTGAAAAGTGGCTTGTTTCTGCCCTATAAGTTACATGGGAGTGACCAAAGTTGCCAAAACGTGTTTATTTGTGCTGAAAAACACGTTTTGACAACTTCTGCACACTGGGGTTAAGGGCTGACAAACTGGGCTCTTCTGAGCCAGGCAGTTACACTGTGATTCCAAGGGCTGAGAAAACGCGTTTATTTCGGGCTGAAAAACACGTTTTGAAAAGTGGCTTGTTTCTGCCCTATAAGTTACATGGGAGTGACCAAAGTTGCCAAAACGTGTTTATTTGTGCTGAAAAACACGTTTTGACAACTTCTGCACACTGGGGATAAGGGCTGACAAACTGGGCTCTTCTGAGCCAGGCAGTTACACTGTGATTCCAAGGGCTGAGAAAACGCGTTTATTTCGGGCTGAAAAACACGTTTTGAAAAGTGGCTTGTTTCTGCCCTATAAGTTACATGGGAGTGACAAAAGTTGCCAAAACGTGTTTATTTGTGCTGAAAAACACGTTTTGACAACTTCTGCACACTGGGGTTAAGGGCTGACAAACTGGGCGCTTCTGAGCCAGGCAGTTACACTGTGATTCCAAGGGCTGAGAAAACGCGTTAATTTCGGGCTGAAAAACACGTTTTGAAAAGTGGCCTGTTTCTGCCCTATAAGTTACATGGGAGTGACCAAAGTTGCCAAAACGTGTTTATTTGTGCTGAAAAATACGTTTTGACAACTTCTGCACACTGGGGTTAAGGGCTGACAAACTGGGCTCTTCTGAGCCAGGCAGTTACACTGTGATTCCAAGGGCTGAGAAAACGCGTTTATTTCGGGCTGAAAAACACGTTTTGAAAAGTGGCTTGTTTCTGCCCTATACGTTACATGGGGGTGACCAAAGTTGCCAAAACGTGTTTATTTGTTCTGAAAAACACGTTTTGACAACTTCTGCACACTGGGGTTAACGGCTGACAAACTGGGCTCTTCTGAGCCAGGCAGTTACACTGTGATTCCAAGGGCTGAGAAAACGCGTTTATTTCGGGCTGAAAAACACGTTTTGAAAAGTGGCTTGTTTCTGCTCTATAACTTACATGGGAGTGACCAAAGTTGCCAAAACGTGTTTATTTGTGCTGAAAAACACGTTTTGACAACTTCTGCACACTGGGGTTAAGGGCTGACAAACTGGGCTCTTCTGAGCCAGGCAGTTACACTGTGATTCCAAGGGCTGAGAAAACGCGTTTATTTCGGGCTGAAAAACACGTTTTGAAAAGTGGCTTGTTTCTGCCCTATAAGTTACATGGGAGTGACCAAAGTTGCCAAAACGTGTTTATTTGTGCTGAAAAACACGTTTTGACAACTTCTGCACACTGGGGTTAAGGGCTGACAAACTGGGCTCTTCTGAGCCAGGCAGTTACACTGTGATTCCAAGGGCTGAGAAAACGCGTTTATTTCGGGCTGAAAAACACGTTTTGAAAAGTGGCTTGTTTTGCCCTATAAGTTACATGGGAGTGACCAAAGTTGCCAAAACGTGTTTATTTGTGCTGAAAAACACGTTTTGACAACTTCTGCACACTGGGGATAAGGGCTGACAAACTGGGCTCTTCTGAGCCAGGCAGTTACACTGTGATTCCAAGGGCTGAGAAAACGCGTTTATTTCGGGCTGAAAAACACGTTTTGAAAAGTGGCCTGTTTCTGCCCTATAAGTTACATGGGAGTGACCAAAGTTGCCAAAACGTGTTTATTTGTGCTGAAAAACACGTTTTGACAACTTCTGCACACTGGGGTTAAGGGCTGACAAACTGGGCTCTTCTGAGCCAGGCAGTTACACTGTGATTCCAAGGGCTGAGAAAACGCGTTTATTTCGGGCTGAAAAACACGTTTTGAAAAGTGGCTTGTTTCTGCCCTATAAGTTACATGGGAGTGACCAAAGTTGCCAAAACGTGTTTATTTGTGCTGAAAAACAAGTTTTGACAACTTCTGCACACTGGGGTTAAGGGCTGACAAACTGGGCTCTTCTGGGCCAGGCAGTTACACTGTGATTCCAAGGGCTGAGAAAACGCGTTTATTTCGGGCTGAAAAACACGTTTTGAAAAGTGGCTTGTTTCTGCCCTATAAGTTACATGGGAGAGACCAAAGTTGCCAAAACGTGTTTATTTGTGCTGAAAAACACGTTTTGACAACTTCTGCACACTGGGGTTAAGGGCTGACAAACTGGGCTCTTCTGAGCCAGGCAGTTACACTGTGATTCCAAGGGCTGAGAAAACGCGTTTATTTCGGGCTGAAAAACACGTTTTGAAAAGTGGCTTGTTTCTGCCCTATAAGTTACATGGGAGTGACCAAAGTTGCCAAAACGTGTTTATTTGTGCTGAAAAACACGTTTTGACAACTTCTGCACACTGGGGTTAAGGGCTGACAAACTGGGCTCTTCTGAGCCAGGCAGTTACACTGTGATTCCAAGGGCTGAGAAAACGCGTTTATTTCGGGCTGAAAAACACGTTTTGAAAAGTGGCTTGTTTCTGCCCTATAAGTTGCATGGGAGTGACCAAAGTTGCCAAAACGTGTTTATTTGTGCTGAAAAACACGTTTTGACAACTTCTGCACACTGGGGTTAAGGGCTGACAAACTGGGCTCTTCTGAGCCAGGCAGTTACACTGTGATTCCAAGGGCTGAGAAAACGCGTTTATTTCGGGCTGAAAAACACGTTTTGAAAAGAGGCTTGTTTCTGCCCTATAAGTTGCATGGGAGTGACCAAAGTTGCCAAAACGTGTTTATTTCAGCTGAAAAACACGTTTTGACAACTTCTGCACACTGGGGTTAAGGGCTGACAAACTGGGCTCTTCTGAGCCAGGCAGTTACACTGCGATTCCAAGGGCTGAGAAAACGCGTTTATTTCGGGCTGAAAAACACGTTTTGAAAAGTGGCCTGTTTCTGCCCTATAAGTTACATGGGGGTGACCAAAGTTGCCAAAACGTGTTTATTTCAGCTGAAAAACACGTTTTGACAACTTCTGCACACTGGGGTTAAGGGCTGACAAACTGGGCTCTTCTGAGCCAGGCACTTACACTGCGATTCCAAGGGCTGAGAAAACGCGTTTATTTCGGGCTGAAAAACACGTTTTGAAAAGTGGCTTGTTTCTGCCCTATAAGTTACATGGGAGTGACCAAAGTTGCCAAAACGTGTTTATTTGTGCTGAAAAACACGTTTTGACAACTTCTGCACACTGGGGTTAAGGGCTGACAAACTGGGCTCTTCTGAGCCAGGCAGTTACACTGTGATTCCAAGGGCTGAGAAAACGCGTTTATTTCGGGCTGAAAAACACGTTTTGAAAAGTGGCTTGTTTCTGCCCTATAAGTTACATGGGAGTGACCAAAGTTGCCAAAACGTGTTTATTTGTGCTGAAAAACACGTTTTGACAACTTCTGCACACTGGGGTTAAGGGCTGACAAACTGGGCTCTTCTGAGCCAGGCAGTTACACTGTGATTCCAAGGGCTGAGAAAACGCGTTTATTTCGGGCTGAAAAACACGTTTTGAAAAGTGGCTTGTTTCTGCCCTATAAGTTACATGGGAGTGACCAAAGTTGCCAAAACGTGTTTATTTGTGCTGAAAAACACGTTTTGACAACTTCTGCACACTGGGGTTAAGGGCTGACAAACTGGGCGCTTCTGAGCCAGGCAGTTACACTGTGATTCCAAGGGCTGAGAAAACGCGTTTATTTCGGGCTGAAAAACACGTTTTGAAAAGTGGCCTGTTTCTGCCCTATAAGTTACATGGGAGTGACCAAAGTTGCCAAAACGTGTTTATTTGTGCTGAAAAATACGTTTTGACAACTTCTGCACACTGGGGTTAAGGGCTGACAAACTGGGCTCTTCTGAGCCAGGCAGTTACACTGTGATTCCAAGGGCTGAGAAAACGCGTTTATTTCGGGCTGAAAAACACGTTTTGAAAAGTGGCTTGTTTCTGCCCTATAAGTTACATGGCAGTGACCAAAGTTGCCAAAACGTGTTTATTTGTGCTGAAAAACACGTTTTGACAACTTCTGCACACTGGGGATAAGGGCTGACAAACTGGGCTCTTCTGAGCCAGGCACTTACACTGCGATTCCAAGGGCTGAGAAAACGCGTTTATTTCGGGCTGAAAAACACGTTTTGAAAAGTGGCCTGTTTCTGCCCTATAAGTTACATGGGAGTGACCAAAGTTGCCAAAACGTGTTTATTTGTGCTGAAAAACACGTTTTGACAACTTCTGCACACTGGGGTTAAGGGCTGACAAACAGGGCTCTTCTGAGCCAGGCAGTTACACTCTGATTCCAAGGGCTGAGAAAACGCGTTTATTTCGGGCTGAAAAACACGTTTTGAAAAGTGGCCTGTTTCTGCCCTATACGTTACATGGGGGTGACCAAAGTTGCCAAAACGTGTTTATTTGTGCTGAAAAACACGTTTTGACAACTTCTGCACACTGGGGTTAAGGGCTGACAAACTGGGCTCTTCTGAGCCAGGCAGTTACACTGTGATTCCAAGGGCTGAGAAAACGCGTTTATTTCGGGCTGAAAAACACGTTTTGAAAAGTGGCTTGTTTCTGCTCTATAACTTACATGGGAGTGACCAAAGTTGCCAAAACGTGTTTATTTGTGCTGAAAAACACGTTTTGACAACTTCTGCACACTGGGGTTAAGGGCTGACAAACTGGACTCTTCTGAGCCAGGCAGTTACACTGTGATTCCAAGGGCCGAGAAAACGCGTTTATTTCGGGCTGAAAAACACGTTTTGAAAAGTGGCTTGTTTCTGCCCTATACGTTACATGGGGGTGACCAAAGTTGCCAAAACGTGTTTATTTGTTCTGAAAAACACGTTTTGACAACTTCTGCACACTGGGGTTAACGGCTGACAAACTGGGCTCTTCTGAGCCAGGCAGTTACACTGTGATTCCAAGGGCTGAGAAAACGCGTTTATTTCGGGCTGAAAAACACGTTTTGAAAAGTGGCTTGTTTCTGCTCTATAACTTACATGGGAGTGACCAAAGTTGCCAAAACGTGTTTATTTGTGCTGAAAAACACGTTTTGACAACTTCTGCACACTGGGGTTAAGGGCTGACAAACTGGGCTCTTCTGAGCCAGGCAGTTACACTCTGATTCCAAGGGCTGAGAAAACGCGTTTATTTCGGGCTGAAAAACACGTTTTGAAAAGTGGCTTGTTTCTGCCCTATAAGTTGCATGGGAGTGACCAAAGTTCCCAAAACGTGTTTATTTCAGCTGAAAAACACGTTTTGACAACTTCTGCACACTGGGGTTAAGGGCTGACAAACTGGGCTCTTCTGAGCCAGGCAGTTACACTGTGATTCCAAGGGCTGAGAAAACGCGTTTATTTCGGGCTGAAAAACACGTTTTGAAAAGTGGCCTGTTTCTGCCCTATAAGTTACATGGGGGTGACCAAAGTTGCCAAAACGTGTTTATTTCAGCTGAAAAACACGTTTTGACAACTTCTGCACACTGGGGTTAAGGGCTGACAAACTGGGCTCTTCTGAGCCAGGCACTTACACTGCGATTCCAAGGGCTGAGAAAACGCGTTTATTTCGGGCTGAAAAACACGTTTTGAAAAGTGGCTTGTTTCTGCCCTATACGTTACATGGGGGTGACCAAAGTTGCCAAAACGTGTTTATTTGTGCTGAAAAACACGTTTTGACAACTTCTGCACACTGGGGTTAAGGGCTGACAAACTGGGCTCTTCTGAGCCAGGCAGTTACACTGTGATTCCAAGGGCTGAGAAAACGCGTTTATTTCGGGCTGAAAAACACGTTTTGAAAAGTGGCTTGTTTCTGCTCTATAACTTACATGGGAGTGACCAAAGTTGCCAAAACGTGTTTATTTGTGCTGAAAAACACGTTTTGACAACTTCTGCACACTGGGGTTAAGGGCTGACAAACTGGGCTCTTCTGAGCCAGGCAGTTACACTGTGATTCCAAGGGCTGAGAAAACGCGTTTATTTCGGGCTGAAAAACACGTTTTGAAAAGTGGCTTGTTTCTGCCCTATAAGTTACATGGGAGTGACCAAAGTTGCCAAAACGTGTTTATTTGTGCTGAAAAACACGTTTTGACAACTTCTGCACACTGGGGTTAAGGGCTGACAAACTGGGCTCTTCTGAGCCAGGCAGTTACACTGTGATTCCAAGGGCTGAGAAAACGCGTTTATTTCGGGCTGAAAAACACGTTTTGAAAAGTGGCTTGTTTCTGCCCTATAAGTTACATGGGAGTGACCAAAGTTGCCAAAACGTGTTTATTTGTGCTGAAAAACACGTTTTGACAACTTCTGAACACTGGGGATAAGGGCTGACAAACTGGGCTCTTCTGAGCCAGGCACTTACACTGCGATTCCAAGGGCTGAGAAAACGCGATTATTTCGGGCTGAAAAACACGTTTTGAAAAGTGGCCTGTTTCTGCCCTATAAGTTACATGGTAGTGACCAAAGTTGCCAAAACGTGTTTATTTGTGCTGAAAAACACGTTTTGACAACTTCTGCACACTGGGGTTAAGGGCTGACAAACTGGGCTCTTCTGAGCCAGGCAGTTACACTGTGATTCCAAGGGCTGAGAAAACGCGTTTATTTCGGGCTGAAAAACACGTTTTGAAAAGTGGCTTGTTTCTGCCCTATAAGTTACATGGGAGTGACCAAAGTTGCCAAAACGTGTTTATTTGTGCTGAAAAACACGTTTTGACAACTTCTGCACACTGGGGTTAAGGGCTGACAAACAGGGCTCTTCTGAGCCAGGCAGTTACACTCTGATTCCAAGGGCTGAGAAAACGCGTTTATTTCGGGCTGAAAAACACGTTTTGAAAAGTGGCCTGTTTCTGCCCTATACGTTACATGGGGGTGACCAAAGTTGCCAAAACGTGTTTATTTGTGCTGAAAAACACGTTTTGACAACTTCTGCACACTGGGGTTAAGGGCTGACAAACTGGGCTCTTCTGAGCCAGGCAGTTACACTGTGATTCCAAGGGCTGAGAAAACGCGTTTATTTCGGGCTGAAAAACACGTTTTGAAAAGTGGCTTGTTTCTGCTCTATAACTTACATGGGAGTGACCAAAGTTGCCAAAACGTGTTTATTTGTGCTGAAAAACACGTTTTGACAACTTCTGCACACTGGGGTTAAGGGCTGACAAACTGGGCTCTTCTGAGCCAGGCAGTTACACTGTGATTCCAAGGGCTGAGAAAACGCGTTTATTTCGGGCTGAAAAACACGTTTTGAAAAGTGGCTTGTTTCTGCCCTATACGTTACATGGGGGTGACCAAAGTTGCCAAAACGTGTTTATTTGTTCTGAAAAACACGTTTTGACAACTTCTGCACACTGGGGTTAACGGCTGACAAACTGGGCTCTTCTGAGCCAGGCAGTTACACTGTGATTCCAAGGGCTGAGAAAACGCGTTTATTTCGGGCTGAAAAACACGTTTTGAAAAGTGGCTTGTTTCTGCTCTATAACTTACATGGGAGTGACCAAAGTTGCCAAAACGTGTTTATTTGTGCTGAAAAACACGTTTTGACAACTTCTGCACACTGGGGTTAAGGGCTGACAAACTGGGCTCTTCTGAGCCAGGCAGTTACACTGTGATTCCAAGGGCTGAGAAAACGCGTTTATTTCGGGCTGAAAAACACGTTTTGAAAAGTGGCTTGTTTCTGCCCTATAAGTTACATGGGAGTGACCAAAGTTCCCAAAACGTGTTTATTTGTGCTGAAAAACACGTTTTGACAACTTCTGCACACTGGGGTTAAGGGCTGACAAACTGGGCTCTTCTGAGCCAGGCAGTTACACTGTGATTCCAAGGGCTGAGAAAACGCGTTTATTTCGGGCTGAAAAACACGTTTTGAAAAGTGGCTTGTTTCTGCCCTATAAGTTACATGGGAGTGACCAAAGTTGCCAAAACGTGTTTATTTGTGCTGAAAAACACGTTTTGACAACTTCTGCACACTGGGGATAAGGGCTGACAAACTGGGCTCTTCTGAGCCAGGCAGTTACACTGTGATTCCAAGGGCTGAGAAAACGCGTTTATTTCGGGCTGAAAAACACGTTTTGAAAAGTGGCTTGTTTCTGCCCTATAAGTTACATGGGAGTGACCAAAGTTGCCAAAACGTGTTTATTTGTGCTGAAAAACAAGTTTTGACAACTTCTGCACACTGGGGTTAAGGGCTGACAAACTGGGCTCTTCTGAGCCAGGCAGTTACACTGTGATTCCAAGGGCTGAGAAAACGCGTTTATTTCGGGCTGAAAAACACGTTTTGAAAAGTGGCTTGTTTCTGCCCTATACGTTACATGGGGGTGACCAAAGTTGCCAAAACGTGTTTATTTGTGCTGAAAAACACGTTTTGACAACTTCTGCACACTGGGGATAAGGGCTGACAAACTGGGCTCTTCTGAGCCAGGCACTTACACTGCGATTCCAAGGGCTGAGAAAACGCGTTTATTTCGGGCTGAAAAACACGTTTTGAAAAGTGGCCTGTTTCTGCCCTATAAGTTACATGGGAGTGACCAAAGTTGCCAAAACGTGTTTATTTGTGCTGAAAAACACGTTTTGACAACTTCTGCACACTGGGGTTAAGGGCTGACAAACTGGGCTCTTCTGAGCCAGGCAGTTACACTGTGATTCCAAGGGCTGAGAAAACGCGTTTATTTCGGGCTGAAAAACACGTTTTGAAAAGTGGCTTGTTTCTGCCCTATAAGTTACATGGGAGTGACCAAAGTTGCCAAAACGTGTTTATTTGTGCTGAAAAACACGTTTTGACAACTTCTGCACACTGGGGTTAAGGGCTGACAAACTGGGCTCTTCTGAGCCAGGCAGTTACACTGTGATTCCAAGGGCTGAGAAAACGCGTTTATTTCGGGCTGAAAAACACGTTTTGAAAAGTGGCCTGTTTCTGCCCTATAAGTTACATGGGAGTGACCAAAGTTGCCAAAACGTGTTTATTTGTGCTGAAAAACACGTTTTGACAACTTCTGCACACTGGGGTTAAGGGCTGACAAACTGGGCTCTTCTGAGCCAGGCAGTTACACTCTGATTCCAAGGGCTGAGAAAACGCGTTTATTTCGGGCTGAAAAACACGTTTTGAAAAGTGGCTTGTTTCTGCCCTATAAGTTGCATGGGAGTGACCAAAGTTGCCAAAACGTGTTTATTTCAGCTGAAAAACACGTTTTGACAACTTCTGCACACTGGGGTTAAGGGCTGACAAACTGGGCTCTTCTGAGCCAGGCAGTTACACTGTGATTCCAAGGGCTGAGAAAACGCGTTTATTTCGGGCTGAAAAACACGTTTTGAAAAGTGGCCTGTTTCTGCCCTATAAGTTACATGGGGGTGACCAAAGTTGCCAAAACGTGTTTATTTCAGCTGAAAAACACGTTTTGACAACTTCTGCACACTGGGGTTAAGGGCTGACAAACTGGGCTCTTCTGAGCCAGGCACTTACACTGCGATTCCAAGGGCTGAGAAAACGCGTTTATTTCGGGCTGAAAAACACGTTTTGAAAAGTGGCTTGTTTCTGCCCTATACGTTACATGGGGGTGACCAAAGTTGCCAAAACGTGTTTATTTGTGCTGAAAAATACGTTTTGACAACTTCTGCACACTGGGGTTAAGGGCTGACAAACTGGGCTCTTCTGAGCCAGGCAGTTACACTGTGATTCCAAGGGCTGAGAAAACGCGTTTATTTCGGGCTGAAAAACACGTTTTGAAAAGTGGCTTGTTTCTGCTCTATAACTTACATGGGAGTGACCAAAGTTGCCAAAACGTGTTTATTTGTGCTGAAAAACACGTTTTGACAACTTCTGCACACTGGGGTTAAGGGCTGACAAACTGGGCTCTTCTGAGCCAGGCAGTTACACTGTGATTCCAAGGGCTGAGAAAACGCGTTTATTTCGGGCTGAAAAACACGTTTTGAAAAGTGGCTTGTTTCTGCCCTATAAGTTACATGGGAGTGACCAAAGTTGCCAAAACGTGTTTATTTGTGCTGAAAAACACGTTTTGACAACTTCTGCACACTGGGGTTAAGGGCTGACAAACTGGGCTCTTCTGAGCCAGGCAGTTACACTGTGATTCCAAGGGCTGAGAAAACGCGTTTATTTCGGGCTGAAAAACACGTTTTGAAAAGTGGCTTGTTTCTGCCCTATAAGTTACATGGGAGTGACCAAAGTTGCCAAAACGTGTTTATTTGTGCTGAAAAACACGTTTTGACAACTTCTGAACACTGGGGATAAGGGCTGACAAACTGGGCTCTTCTGAGCCAGGCACTTACACTGCGATTCCAAGGGCTGAGAAAACGCGATTATTTCGGGCTGAAAAACACGTTTTGAAAAGTGGCCTGTTTCTGCCCTATAAGTTACATGGTAGTGACCAAAGTTGCCAAAACGTGTTTATTTGTGCTGAAAAACACGTTTTGACAACTTCTGCACACTGGGGTTAAGGGCTGACAAACTGGGCTCTTCTGAGCCAGGCAGTTACACTGTGATTCCAAGGGCTGAGAAAACGCGTTTATTTCGGGCTGAAAAACACGTTTTGAAAAGTGGCTTGTTTCTGCCCTATAAGTTACATGGGAGTGACCAAAGTTGCCAAAACGTGTTTATTTGTGCTGAAAAACACGTTTTGACAACTTCTGCAGACTGGGGTTAAGGGCTGACAAACTGGGCTCTTCTGAGCCAGGCAGTTACACTGTGATTCCAAGGGCTGAGAAAACGCGTTTATTTCGGGCTGAAAAACACGTTTTGAAAAGTGGCTTGTTTCTGCCCTATAAGTTACATGGGAGTGACCAAAGTTGCCAAAACGTGTTTATTTGTGCTGAAAAACACGTTTTGACAACTTCTGCACACTGGGGTTAAGGGCTGACAAACTGGGCTCTTCTGAGCCAGGCAGTTACACTGTGATTCCAAGGGCTGAGAAAACGCGTTTATTTCGGGCTGAAAAACACGTTTTGAAAAGTGGCCTGTTTCTGCCCTATAAGTTACATGGGAGTGACCAAAGTTGCCAAAACGTGTTTATTTGTGCTGAAAAACACGTTTTGACAACTTCTGCACACTGGGGTTAAGGGCTGACAAACTGGGCTCTTCTGAGCCAGGCAGTTACACTCTGATTCCAAGGGCTGAGAAAACGCGTTTATTTCGGGCTGAAAAACACGTTTTGAAAAGTGGCTTGTTTCTGCCCTATAAGTTACATGGGAGTGACCAAAGTTGCCAAAACGTGTTTATTTGTGCTGAAAAACACGTTTTGACAACTTCTGCACACTGGGGTTAAGGGCTGACAAACTGGGCTCTTCTGAGCCAGGCAGTTACACTGTGATTCCAAGGGCTGAGAAAACGCGTTTATTTCGGGCTGAAAAACACGTTTTGAAAAGTGGCTTGTTTCTGCCCTATAAGTTGCATGGGAGTGACCAAAGTTGCCAAAACGTGTTTATTTCAGCTGAAAAACACGTTTTGACAACTTCTGCACACTGGGGTTAAGGGCTGACAAACTGGGCTCTTCTGAGCCAGGCAGTTACACTGTGATTCCAAGGGCTGAGAAAACGCGTTTATTTCGGGCTGAAAAACACGTTTTGAAAAGTGGCCTGTTTCTGCCCTATAAGTTACATGGGGGTGACCAAAGTTGCCAAAACGTGTTTATTTCAGCTGAAAAACACGTTTTGAAAACTTCTGCACACTGGGGTTAAGGGCTGACAAACTGGGCTCTTCTGTGCCAGGCACTTACACTGCGATTCCAAGGGCTGAGAAAACGCGTTTATTTCGGGCTGAAAAACACGTTTTGAAAAGTGGCTTGTTTCTGCCCTATAAGTTACATGGGAGTGACCAAAGTTGCCAAAACGTGTTTATTTGTGCTGAAAAACACGTTTTGACAACTTCTGCACACTGGGGTTAAGGGCTGACAAACTGGGCTCTTCTGAGCCAGGCAGTTATACTGTGATTCCAAGGGCTGAGAAAACGCGTTTATTTCGGGCTGAAAAACACGTTTTGAAAAGTGGCCTGTTTCTGCCCTATAAGTTACATGGGAGTGACCAAAGTTGCCAAAACGTGTTTATTTGTGCTGAAAAACACGTTTTGACAACTTCTGCACACTGGGGTTAAGGGCTGACAAACTGGGCTCTTCTGAGCCAGGCAGTTACACTGTGATTCCAAGGGCTGAGAAAACGCGTTTATTTCGGGCTGAAAAACACGTTTTGAAAAGTGGCCTGTTTCTGCCCTATAAGTTACATGGGAGTGACCAAAGTTGCCAAAACGTGTTTATTTGTGCTGAAAAACACGTTTTGACAACTTCTGCACACTGGGGTTAAGGGCTGACAAACTGGGCTCTTCTGAGCCAGGCAGTTACACTCTGATTCCAAGGGCTGAGAAAACGCGTTTATTTCGGGCTGAAAAACACGTTTTGAAAAGTGGCTTGTTTCTGCCCTATACGTTACATGGGAGTGACCAAAGTTGCCAAAACGTGTTTATTTGTGATGAAAAACACGTTTTGACAACTTCTGCACACTGGGGTTAAGGGCTGACAAACTGGGCTCTTCTGAGCCAGGCAGTTACACTGTGATTCCAAGGGCTGAGAAAACGCGTTTATTTCGGGCTGAAAAACACGTTTTGAAAAGTGGCTTGTTTCTGCTCTATAACTTACATGGGAGTGACCAAAGTTGCCAAAACGTGTTTATTTGTGCTGAAAAACACGTTTTGACAACTTCTGCACACTGGGGTTAAGGGCTGACAAACTGGGCTCTTCTGAGCCAGGCAGTTACACTGTGATTCCAAGGGCTGAGAAAACGCGTTTATTTCGGGCTGAAAAACACGTTTTGAAAAGTGGCTTGTTTCTGCCCTATAAGTTAAATGGGAGTGACCAAAGTTGCCAAAACGTGTTAATTTGTGCTGAAAAACACGTTTTGACAACTTCTACACACTGGGGTTAAGGGCTGACAAACTGGGCTCTTCTGAGCCAGGCAGTTACACTGTGATTCCAAGGGCTGAGAAAACGCGTTTATTTCGGGCTGAAAAAAACGTTTTGAAAAGTGACTTGTTTCTGCCCTATAAGTTACATGGGAGTGACCAAAGTTGCCAAAACGTGTTTATTTGTGCTGAAAAACACGTTTTGACAACTTCTGCACACTGGGGATAAGGGCTGACAAACTGGGCTCTTCTGAGCCAGGCACTTACACTGCGATTCCAAGGGCTGAGAAAACGCGTTTATTTCGGGCTGAAAAACACGTTTTGAAAAGTGGCCTGTTTCTGCCCTATAAGTTACATGGGAGTGACCAAAGTTGCCAAAACGTGTTTATTTGTGCTGAAAAACACGTTTTGACAACTTCTGCACACTGGGGTTAAGGGCTGACAAACTGGGCTCTTCTGAGCCAGGCAGTTACACTGTGATTCCAAGGGCTGAGAAAACGCGTTTATTTCGGGCTGAAAAACACGTTTTGAAAAGTGGCTTGTTTCTGCCCTATAAGTTACATGGGAGTGACCAAAGTTGCCAAAACGTGTTTATTTGTGCTGAAAAACACGTTTTGACAACTTCCGCAGACTGGGGTTCAGGGCTGTCAAACTGGGCTCTTCTGAGCCAGGCAGTTACACTGTGATTCCAAGGGCTGAGAAAACGCGTTTATTTCGGGCTGAAAAACACGTTTTGAAAAGTGGCTTGTTTCTGCCCTATAAGTTACATGGGAGTGACCAAAGTTGCCAAAACGTGTTTATTTGTGCTGAAAAACACGTTTTGACAACTTCTGCACACTGGGGTTAAGGGCTGACAAACTGGGCTCTTCTGAGCCAGGCAGTTACACTGTGATTCCAAGGGCTGAGAAAACGCGTTTATTTCGGGCTGAAAAACACGTTTTGAAAAGTGGCCTGTTTCTGCCCTATAAGTTACATGGGAGTGACCAAAGTTGCCAAAACGTGTTTATTTGTGCTGAAAAACACGTTTTGACAACTTCTGCACACTGGGGTTAAGGGCTGACAAACTGGGCTCTTCTGAGCCAGGCAGTTACACTGTGATTCCAAGGGCTGAGAAAACGCGTTTATTTCGGGCTGAAAAACACGTTTTGAAAAGTGGCCTGTTTCTGCCCTATAAGTTACATGGGAGTGACCAAAGTTGCCAAAACGTGTTTATTTGTGCTGAAAAACACGTTTTGACAACTTCTGCACACTGGGGTTAAGGGCTGACAAACTGGGCTCTTCTGAGCCAGGCAGTTACACTGTGATTCCAAGGGCTGAGAAAACGCGTTTATTTCGGGCTGAAAAACACGTTTTGAAAAGTGGCTTGTTTCTGCCCTATACGTTACATGGGGGTGACCAAAGTTGCCAAAACGTGTTTATTTGTGCTGAAAAACACGTTTTGACAACTTCTGCACACTGGGGTTAAGGGCTGACAAACTGGGCTCTTCTGAGCCAGGCAGTTACACTGTGATTCCAAGGGCTGAGAAAACGCGTTTATTTCGGGCTGAAAAACACGTTTTGAAAAGTGGCTTGTTTCTGCTCTATAACTTACATGGGAGTGACCAAAGTTGCCAAAACGTGTTTATTTGTGCTGAAAAACACGTTTTGACAACTTCTGCACACTGGGGTTAAGGGCTGACAAACTGGGCTCTTCTGAGCCAGGCAGTTACACTGTGATTCCAAGGGCTGAGAAAACGCGTTTATTTCGGGCTGAAAAACACGTTTTGAAAAGTGGCTTGTTTCTGCCCTATAAGTTAAATGGGGGTGACCAAAGTTGCCAAAACGTGTTTATTTGTGCTGAAAAACACGTTTTGACAACTTCTGCACACTGGGGTTAAGGGCTGACAAACTGGGCTCTTCTGAGCCAGGCAGTTACACTGTGATTCCAAGGGCTGAGAAAACGCGTTTATTTCGGGCTGAAAAACACGTTTTGAAAAGTGGCTTGTTTCTGCCCTATAAGTTACATGGGGGTGACCAAACTTGCCAAAACGTGTTTATTTGTGCTGAAAAACACGTTTTGACAACTTCTGCACACTGGGGATAAGGGCTGACAAACTGGGCTCTTCTGAGCCAGGCACTTACACTGCGATTCCAAGGGCTGAGAAAACGCGTTTATTTCGGGCTGAAAAACACGTTTTGAAAAGTGGCCTGTTTCTGCCCTATAAGTTACATGGGAGTGACCAAAGTTGCCAAAACGTGTTTATTTGTGCTGAAAAACACGTTTTGACAACTTCTGCACACTGGGGTTAAGGGCTGACAAACTGGGCTCTTCTGAGCCAGGCAGTTACACTGTGATTCCAAGGGCTGAGAAAACGCGTTTATTTCGGGCTGAAAAACACGTTTTGAAAAGTGGCTTGTTTCTGCCCTATAAGTTACATGGGAGAGACCAAAGTTGCCAAAACGTGTTTATTTGTGCTGAAAAACACGTTTTGACAACTTCTGCACACTGGGGTTAAGGGCTGACAAACTGGGCTCTTCTGAGCCAGGCAGTTACACTGTGATTCCAAGGGCTGAGAAAACGCGTTTATTTCGGGCTGAAAAACACGTTTTGAAAAGTGGCTTGTTTCTGCCCTATAAGTTACATGGGAGTGACCAAAGTTGCCAAAACGTGTTTATTTGTGCTGAAAAACACGTTTTGACAACTTCTGCACACTGGGGTTAAGGGCTGACAAACTGGGCTCTTCTGAGCCAGGCAGTTACACTGTGATTCCAAGGGCTGAGAAAACGCGTTTATTTCGGGCTGAAAAACACGTTTTGAAAAGTGGCTTGTTTCTGCCCTATAAGTTACATGGGAGTGACCAAAGTTGCCAAAACGTGTTTATTTGTGCTGAAAAACACGTTTTGACAACTTCTGCACACTGGGGATAAGGGCTGACAAACTGGGCTCTTCTGAGCCAGGCACTTACACTGCGATTCCAAGGGCTGAGAAAACGCGTTTATTTCGGGCTGAAAAACACGTTTTGAAAAGTGGCCTGTTTCTGCCCTATAAGTTACATGGGAGTGACCAAAGTTGCCAAAACGTGTTTATTTGTGCTGAAAAACACGTTTTGACAACTTCTGCACACTGGGGTTAAGGGCTGACAAACTGGGCTCTTCTGAGCCAGGCAGTTACACTGTGATTCCAAGGGCTGAGAAAACGCGTTTATTTCGGGCTGAAAAACACGTTTTGAAAAGTGGCTTGTTTCTGCCCTATAAGTTACATGGGAGTGACCAAAGTTGCCAAAACGTGTTTATTTGTGCTGAAAAACACGTTTTGACAACTTCTGCACACTGGGGATAAGGGCTGACAAACTGGGCTCTTCTGAGCCAGGCACTTACCCTGCGATTCCAAGGGCTGAGAAAACGCGTTTATTTCGGGCTGAAAAACACGTTTTGAAAAGTGGCCTGTTTCTGCCCTATAAGTTACATGGGAGTGACCAAAGTTGCCAAAACGTGTTTATTTGTGCTGAAAAACACGTTTTGACAACTTCTGCACACTGGGGTTAAGGGCTGACAAACTGGGCTCTTCTGAGCCAGGCAGTTACACTGTGATTCCAAGGGCTGAGAAAACGCGTTTATTTCGGGCTGAAAAACACGTTTTGAAATGTGGCTTGTTTCTGCCCTATAAGTTACATGGGAGTGACCAAAGTTGCCAAAACGTGTTTATTTGTGCTGAAAAACACGTTCTGACAACTTCTGCACACTGGGGTTAAGGGCTGACAAACTGGGCTCTTCTGAGCCAGGCAGTTACACTGTGATTCCAAGGGCTGAGAAAACGCGTTTATTTCGGGCTGAAAAACACGTTTTGAAAAGTGGCCTGTTTCTGCCCTATAAGTTACATGGGAGTGACCAAAGTTGCCAAAACGTGTTTATTTGTGCTGAAAAACACGTTTTGACAACTTCTGCACACTGGGGTTAAGGGCTGACAAACTGGGCTCTTCTGAGCCAGGCAGTTACACTGTGATTCCAAGAGCTGAGAAAACGCGTTTATTTCGGGCTGAAAAACACGTTTTGAAAAGTGGCCTGTTTTTGCCCTATAAGTTACATGGGAGTGACCAAAGTTGCCAAAACGTGTTTATTTGTGCTGAAAAACACGTTTTGACAACTTCTGCACACTGGGGTTAAGGGCTGACAAACAGGTCTCTTCTGAGCCAGGCAGTTACACTCTGATTCCAAGGGCTGAGAAAACGCATTTATTTCGGGCTGAAAAACACGTTTTGAAAAGTGGCTTGTATCTGCCCTATACGTTACATGGGGGTGACCAAAGTTGCCAAAACGTGTTTATTTGTGCTGAAAAACACGTTTTGACAACTTCTGCACACTGGGGTTAAGGGCTGACAAACTGGGCTCTTCTGAGCCAGGCAGTTACACTGTGATTCCAAGGGCTGAGAAAACGCGTTTATTTCGGGCTGAAAAACACGTTTTGAAAAGTGGCTTGTTTCTGCTCTATAACTTACATGGGAGTGACCAAAGTTGCCAAAACGTGTTTATTTGTGCTGAAAAACACGTTTTGACAACTTCTGCACACTGGGGTTAAGGGCTGACAAACTGGGCTCTTCTGAGCCAGGCAGTTACACTGTGATTCCAAGGGCTGAGAAAACGCGTTTATTTCGGGCTGAAAAACACGTTTTGAAAAGTGGCTTGTTTCTGCCCTATAAGTTACATGGGAGTGACCAAAGTTGCCAAAACGTGTTTATTTGTGCTGAAAAACACGTTTTGACAACTTCTGCACACTGGGGTTAAGGGCTGACAAACTGGGCTCTTCTGAGCCAGGCAGTTACACTGTGATTCCAAGGGCTGAGAAAACGCGTTTATTTCGGGCTGAAAAACACGTTTTGAAAAGTGGCTTGTTTCTGCCCTATAAGTTGCATGGGAGTGACCAAAGTTGCCAAAACGTGTTTATTTCAGCTGAAAAACACGTTTTGACAACTTCTGCACACTGGGGTTAAGGGCTGACAAACTGGGCTCTTCTGAGCCAGGCAGTTACACTGTGATTCCAAGGGCTGAGAAAACGCGTTTATTTCGGGCTGAAAAACACGTTTTGAAAAGTGGCCTGTTTCTGCCCTATAAGTTACATGGGGGTGACCAAAGTTGCCAAAACGTGTTTATTTCAGCTGAAAAACACGTTTTGAAAACTTCTGCACACTGGGGTTAAGGGCTGACAAACTGGGCTCTTCTGTGCCAGGCACTTACACTGCGATTCCAAGGGCTGAGAAAACGCGTTTATTTCGGGCTGAAAAACACGTTTTGAAAAGTGGCTTGTTTCTGCCCTATAAGTTACATGGGAGTGACCAAAGTTGCCAAAACGTGTTTATTTGTGCTGAAAAACACGTTTTGACAACTTCTGCACACTGGGGTTAAGGGCTGACAAACTGGGCTCTTCTGAGCCAGGCAGTTACACTGTGATTCCAAGGGCTGAGAAAACGCGTTTATTTCGGGCTGAAAAACACGTTTTGAAAAGTGGCCTGTTTCTGCCCTATAAGTTACATGGGAGTGACCAAAGTTGCCAAAACGTGTTTATTTGTGCTGAAAAACACGTTTTGACAACTTCTGCACACTGGGGTTAAGGGCTGACAAACTGGGCTCTTCTGAGCCAGGCAGTTACACTGTGATTCCAAGGGCTGAGAAAACGCGTTTATTTCGGGCTGAAAAACACGTTTTGAAAAGTGGCCTGTTTCTGCCCTATAAGTTACATGGGAGTGACCAAAGTTGCCAAAACGTGTTTATTTGTGCTGAAAAACACGTTTTGACAACTTCTGCACACTGGGGTTAAGGGCTGACAAACTGGGCTCTTCTGAGCCAGGCAGTTACACTCTGATTCCAAGGGCTGAGAAAACGCGTTTATTTCGGGCTGAAAAACACGTTTTGAAAAGTGGCTTGTTTCTGCCCTATACGTTACATGGGAGTGACCAAAGTTGCCAAAACGTGTTTATTTGTGATGAAAAACACGTTTTGACAACTTCTGCACACTGGGGTTAAGGGCTGACAAACTGGGCTCTTCTGAGCCAGGCAGTTACACTGTGATTCCAAGGGCTGAGAAAACGCGTTTATTTCGGGCTGAAAAACACGTTTTGAAAAGTGGCTTGTTTCTGCTCTATAACTTACATGGGAGTGACCAAAGTTGCCAAAACGTGTTTATTTGTGCTGAAAAACACGTTTTGACAACTTCTGCACACTGGGGTTAAGGGCTGACAAACTGGGCTCTTCTGAGCCAGGCAGTTACACTGTGATTCCAAGGGCTGAGAAAACGCGTTTATTTCGGGCTGAAAAACACGTTTTGAAAAGTGGCTTGTTTCTGCCCTATAAGTTACATGGGAGTGACCAAAGTTGCCAAAACGTGTTTATTTGTGCTGAAAAACACGTTTTGACAACTTCTGCACACTGGGGTTAAGGGCTGACAAACTGGGCTCTTCTGAGCCAGGCAGTTACACTGTGATTCCAAGGGCTGAGAAAACGCGTTTATTTCGGGCTGAAAAACACGTTTTGAAAAGTGGCTTGTTTCTGCCCTATAAGTTACATGGGAGTGACCAAAGTTGCCAAAACGTGTTTATTTGTGCTGAAAAACACGTTTTGACAACTTCTGCACACTGGGGATAAGGGCTGACAAACTGGGCTCTTCTGAGCCAGGCACTTACACTGCGATTCCAAGGGCTGAGAAAACGCGTTTATTTCGGGCTGAAAAACACGTTTTGAAAAGTGGCCTGTTTCTGCCCTATAAGTTACATGGGAGTGACCAAAGTTGCCAAAACGTGTTTATTTGTGCTGAAAAACACGTTTTGACAACTTCTGCACACTGGGGTTAAGGGCTGACAAACTGGGCTCTTCTGAGCCAGGCAGTTACACTGTGATTCCAAGGGCTGAGAAAACGCGTTTATTTCGGGCTGAAAAACACGTTTTGAAAAGTGGCTTGTTTCTGCCCTATAAGTTACATGGGAGTGACCAAAGTTGCCAAAACGTGTTTATTTGTGCTGAAAAACACGTTTTGACAACTTCCGCAGACTGGGGTTAAGGGCTGACAAACTGGGCTCTTCTGAGCCAGGCAGTTACACTGTGATTCCAAGGGCTGAGAAAACGCGTTTATTTCGGGCTGAAAAACACGTTTTGAAAAGTGGCTTGTTTCTGCCCTATAAGTTACATGGGAGTGACCAAAGTTGCCAAAACGTGTTTATTTGTGCTGAAAAACACGTTTTGACAACTTCTGCACACTGGGGTTAAGGGCTGACAAACTGGGCTCTTCTGAGCCAGGCAGTTACACTGTGATTCCAAGGGCTGAGAAAACGCGTTTATTTCGGGCTGAAAAACACGTTTTGAAAAGTGGCCTGTTTCTGCCCTATAAGTTACATGGGAGTGACCAAAGTTGCCAAAACGTGTTTATTTGTGCTGAAAAACACGTTTTGACAACTTCTGCACACTGGGGTTAAGGGCTGACAAACTGGGCTCTTCTGAGCCAGGCAGTTACACTGTGATTCCAAGGGCTGAGAAAACGCGTTTATTTCGGGCTGAAAAACACGTTTTGAAAAGTGGCCTGTTTCTGCCCTATAAGTTACATGGGAGTGACCAAAGTTGCCAAAACGTGTTTATTTGTGCTGAAAAACACGTTTTGACAACTTCTGCACACTGGGGTTAAGGGCTGACAAACTGGGCTCTTCTGAGCCAGGCAGTTACACTGTGATTCCAAGGGCTGAGAAAACGCGTTTATTTCGGGCTGAAAAACACGTTTTGAAAAGTGGCTTGTTTCTGCCCTATACGTTACATGGGGGTGACCAAAGTTGCCAAAACGTGTTTATTTGTGCTGAAAAACACGTTTTGACAACTTCTGCACACTGGGGTTAAGGGCTGACAAACTGGGCTCTTCTGAGCCAGGCAGTTACACTGTGATTCCAAGGGCTGAGAAAACGCGTTTATTTCGGGCTGAAAAACACGTTTTGAAAAGTGGCTTGTTTCTGCTCTATAACTTACATGGGAGTGACCAAAGTTGCCAAAACGTGTTTATTTGTGCTGAAAAACACGTTTTGACAACTTCTGCACACTGGGGTTAAGGGCTGACAAACTGGGCTCTTCTGAGCCAGGCAGTTACACTGTGATTCCAAGGGCTGAGAAAACGCGTTTATTTCGGGCTGAAAAACACGTTTTGAAAAGTGGCTTGTTTCTGCCCTATAAGTTACATGGGGGTGACCAAAGTTGCCAAAACGTGTTTATTTGTGCTGAAAAACACGTTTTGACAACTTCTGCACACTGGGGTTAAGGGCTGACAAACTGGGCTCTTCTGAGCCAGGCAGTTACACTGTGATTCCAAGGGCTGAGAAAACGCGTTTATTTCGGGCTGAAAAACACGTTTTGAAAAGTGGCTTGTTTCTGCCCTATAAGTTACATGGGGGTGACCAAACTTGCCAAAACGTGTTTATTTGTGCTGAAAAACACGTTTTGACAACTTCTGCACACTGGGGATAAGGGCTGACAAACTGGGCTCTTCTGAGCCAGGCACTTACACTGCGATTCCAAGGGCTGAGAAAACGCGTTTATTTCGGGCTGAAAAACACGTTTTGAAAAGTGGCCTGTTTCTGCCCTATAAGTTACATGGGAGTGACCAAAGTTGCCAAAACGTGTTTATTTGTGCTGAAAAACACGTTTTGACAACTTCTGCACACTGGGGTTAAGGGCTGACAAACTGGGCTCTTCTGAGCCAGGCAGTTACACTGTGATTCCAAGGGCTGAGAAAACGCGTTTATTTCGGGCTGAAAAACACGTTTTGAAAAGTGGCTTGTTTCTGCCCTATAAGTTACATGGGAGAGACCAAAGTTGCCAAAACGTGTTTATTTGTGCTGAAAAACACGTTTTGACAACTTCTGCACACTGGGGTTAAGGGCTGACAAACTGGGCTCTTCTGAGCCAGGCAGTTACACTGTGATTCCAAGGGCTGAGAAAACGCGTTTATTTCGGGCTGAAAAACACGTTTTGAAAAGTGGCTTGTTTCTGCCCTATAAGTTACATGGGAGTGACCAAAGTTGCCAAAACGTGTTTATTTGTGCTGAAAAACACGTTTTGACAACTTCTGCACACTGGGGTTAAGGGCTGACAAACTGGGCTCTTCTGAGCCAGGCAGTTACACTGTGATTCCAAGGGCTGAGAAAACGCGTTTATTTCGGGCTGAAAAACACGTTTTGAAAAGTGGCTTGTTTCTGCCCTATAAGTTACATGGGAGTGACCAAAGTTGCCAAAACGTGTTTATTTGTGCTGAAAAACACGTTTTGACAACTTCTGCACACTGGGGATAAGGGCTGACAAACTGGGCTCTTCTGAGCCAGGCACTTACACTGCGATTCCAAGGGCTGAGAAAACGCGTTTATTTCGGGCTGAAAAACACGTTTTGAAAAGTGGCTTGTTTCTGCCCTATAAGTTACATGGGAGTGACCAAAGTTGCCAAAACGTGTTTATTTGTGCTGAAAAACACGTTTTGACAACTTCTGCACACTGGGGTTAAGGGCTGACAAACTGGGCTCTTCTGAGCCAGGCAGTTACACTGTGATTCCAAGGGCTGAGAAAACGCGTTTATTTCGGGCTGAAAAACACGTTTTGAAAAGTGGCTTGTTTCTGCCCTATAAGTTACATGGGAGTGACCAAAGTTGCCAAAACGTGTTTATTTGTGCTGAAAAACACGTTTTGACAACTTCTGCACACTGGGGATAAGGGCTGACAAACTGGGCTCTTCTGAGCCAGGCACTTACCCTGCGATTCCAAGGGCTGAGAAAACGCGTTTATTTCGGGCTGAAAAACACGTTTTGAAAAGTGGCCTGTTTCTGCCCTATAAGTTACATGGGAGTGACCAAAGTTGCCAAAACGTGTTTATTTGTGCTGAAAAACACGTTTTGACAACTTCTGCACACTGGGGTTAAGGGCTGACAAACTGGGCTCTTCTGAGCCAGGCAGTTACACTGTGATTCCAAGGGCTGAGAAAACGCGTTTATTTCGGGCTGAAAAACACGTTTTGAAATGTGGCTTGTTTCTGCCCTATAAGTTACATGGGAGTGACCAAAGTTGCCAAAACGTGTTTATTTGTGCTGAAAAACACGTTCTGACAACTTCTGCACACTGGGGTTAAGGGCTGACAAACTGGGCTCTTCTGAGCCAGGCAGTTACACTGTGATTCCAAGGGCTGAGAAAACGCGTTTATTTCGGGCTGAAAAACACGTTTTGAAAAGTGGCCTGTTTCTGCCCTATAAGTTACATGGGAGTGACCAAAGTTGCCAAAACGTGTTTATTTGTGCTGAAAAACACGTTTTGACAACTTCTGCACACTGGGGTTAAGGGCTGACAAACTGGGCTCTTCTGAGCCAGGCAGTTACACTGTGATTCCAAGAGCTGAGAAAACGCGTTTATTTCGGGCTGAAAAACACGTTTTGAAAAGTGGCCTGTTTTTGCCCTATAAGTTACATGGGAGTGACCAAAGTTGCCAAAACGTGTTTATTTGTGCTGAAAAACACGTTTTGACAACTTCTGCACACTGGGGTTAAGGGCTGACAAACAGGGCTCTTCTGAGCCAGGCAGTTACACTCTGATTCCAAGGGCTGAGAAAACGCATTTATTTCGGGCTGAAAAACACGTTTTGAAAAGTGGCTTGTATCTGCCCTATACGTTACATGGGGGTGACCAAAGTTGCCAAAACGTGTTTATTTGTGCTGAAAAACACGTTTTGACAACTTCTGCACACTGGGGTTAAGGGCTGACAAACTGGGCTCTTCTGAGCCAGGCAGTTACACTGTGATTCCAAGGGCTGAGAAAACGCGTTTATTTCGGGCTGAAAAACACGTTTTGAAAAGTGGCTTGTTTCTGCTCTATAACTTACATGGGAGTGACCAAAGTTGCCAAAACGTGTTTATTTGTGCTGAAAAACACGTTTTGACAACTTCTGCACACTGGGGTTAAGGGCTGACAAACTGGGCTCTTCTGAGCCAGGCAGTTACACTGTGATTCCAAGGGCTGAGAAAACGCGTTTATTTCGGGCTGAAAAACACGTTTTGAAAAGTGGCTTGTTTCTGCCCTATACGTTACATGGGGGTGACCAAAGTTGCCAAAACGTGTTTATTTGTGCTGAAAAACACGTTTTGACAACTTCTGCACACTGGGGTTAAGGGCTGACAAACTGGGCTCTTCTGAGCCAGGCAGTTACACTGTGATTCCAAGGGCTGAGAAAACGCGTTTATTTCGGGCTGAAAAACACGTTTTGAAAAGTGGCTTGTTTCTGCTCTATAACTTACATGGGAGTGACCAAAGTTGCCAAAACGTGTTTATTTGTGCTGAAAAACATGTTTTGACAACTTCTGCACACTGGGGTTAAGGGCTGACAAACTGGGCTCTTCTGAGCCAGGCAGTTACACTGTGATTCCAAGGGCTGAGAAAACGCGTTTATTTCGGGCTGAAAAACACGTTTTCAAAAGTGGCTTGTTTCTGCCCTATAAGTTACATGGGAGTGACCAAAGTTGCCAAAACGTGTTTATTTGTGCTGAAAAACACGTTTTGACAACTTCTGCACACTGGGGATAAGGGCTGACAAACTGGGCTCTTCTGAGCCAGGCACTTACACTGCGATTCCAAGGGCTGAGAAAACGCGTTTATTTCGGGCTGAAAAACACGTTTTGAAAAGTGGCCTGTTTCTGCCCTATAAGTTACATGGGAGTGACCAAAGTTGCCAAAACGTGTTTATTTGTGCTGAAAAACACGTTTTGACAACTTCTGCACACTGGGGTTAAGGGCTGACAAACTGGGCTCTTCTGAGCCAGGCAGTTACACTGTGATTCCAAGGGCTGAGAAAACGCGTTTATTTCGGGCTGAAAAACACGTTTTGAAAAGTGGCTTGTTTCTGCCCTATACGTTACATGGGGGTGACCAAAGTTGCCAAAACGTGTTTATTTGTGCTGAAAAACACGTTTTGACAACTTCTGCACACTGGGGTTAAGGGCTGACAAACTGGGCTCTTCTGAGCCAGGCAGTTACACTGTGATTCCAAGGGCTGAGAAAACGCGTTTATTTCGGGCTGAAAAACACGTTTTGAAAAGTGGCTTGTTTCTGCTCTATAACTTACATGGGAGTGACCAAAGTTGCCAAAACGTGTTTATTTGTGCTGAAAAACACGTTTTGGCAACTTCTGCACACTGGGGTTAAGGGCTGACAAACTGGGCTCTTCTGAGCCAGGCAGTTACACTGTGATTCCAAGGGCTGAGAAAACGCGTTTATTTCGGGCTGAAAAACACGTTTTGAAAAGTGGCTTGTTTCTGCCCTATACGTTACATGGGGGTGACCAAAGTTGCCAAAACGTGTTTATTTGTGCTGAAAAACACGTTTTGACAACTTCTGCACACTGGGGTTAAGGGCTGACAAACTGGGCTCTTCTGAGCCAGGCAGTTACACTGTGATTCCAAGGGCTGAGAAAACGCGTTTATTTCGGGCTGAAAAACACGTTTTGAAAAGTGGCTTGTTTCTGCTCTATAACTTACATGGGAGTGACCAAAGTTGCCAAAACGTGTTTATTTGTGCTGAAAAACACGTTTTGACAACTTCTGCACACTGGGGTTAAGGGCTGACAAACTGGGCTCTTCTGAGCCAGGCAGTTACACTGTGATTCCAAGGGCTGAGAAAACGCGTTTATTTCGGGCTGAAAAACACGTTTTGAAAAGTGGCTTGTTTCTGCCCTATAAGTTACATGGGAGTGACCAAAGTTGCCAAAACGTGTTTATTTGTGCTGAAAAACACGTTTTGACAACTTCTGCACACTGGGGTTAAGGGCTGACAAACTGGGCTCTTCTGAGCCAGGCAGTTACACTGTGATTCCAAGGGCTGAGAAAACGCGTTTATTTCGGGCTGAAAAACACGTTTTGAAAAGTGGCTTGTTTCTGCCCTATAAGTTACATGGGAGTGACCAAAGTTGCCAAAACGTCTTTATTTGTGCTGAAAAACACGTTTTGACAACTTCTGCACACTGGGGTTAAGGGCTGACAAACTGGGCTCTTCTGAGCCAGGCAGTTACACTGTGATTCCAAGGGCTGAGAAAACGCGTTTATTTCGGGCTGAAAAACACGTTTTGAAAAGTGGCCTGTTTCTGCCCTATAAGTTACATGGGAGTGACCAAAGTTGCCAAAACGTGTTTATTTGTGCTGAAAAACACGTTTTGACAACTTCTGCACACTGGGGTTAAGGGCTGACAAACTGGGCTCTTCTGAGCCAGGCAGTTACACTGTGATTCCAAGGGCTGAGAAAACGCGTTTATTTCGGGCTGAAAAACACGTTTTGAAAAGTGGCCTGTTTCTGCCCTATAAGTTACATGGGAGTGACCAAAGTTGCCAAAACGTGTTCATTTCTGCTGAAAAACACGTTTTGACAACTTCTGCACACTGGGGTTAAGGGCTGACAAACTGGGCTCTTCTGAGCCAGGCAGTTACACTGTGATTCCAAGGGCTTAGAAAACGCGTTTATTTCGGGCTGAAAAACACGTTTTGAAAAGTGGCTTGTTTCTGCCCTATACGTTACATGGGGGTGACCAAAGTTGCCGAAACGTGTTTATTTGTGCTGAAAAACACGTTTTGACAACTTCTGCACACTGGGGTTAAGGGCTGACAAACTGGGCTCTTCTGAGCCAGGCAGTTACACTGTGATTCCAAGGGCTGAGAAAACGCGTTTATTTCGGGCTGAAAAACACGTTTTGAAAAGTGGCTTGTTTCTGCCCTATAAGTTACATGGGAGTGACCAAAGTTGCCAAAACGTGTTTATTTGTGCTGAAAAACACGTTTTGACAACTTCTGCACACTGGGGTTAAGGGCTGACAAACTGGGCTCTTCTGAGCCAGGCAGTTACACTGTGATTCCAAGGGCTGAGAAAACGCGTTTATTTCGGGCTGAAAAACACGTTTTGAAAAGTGGCTTGTTTCTGCCCTATAAGTTACATGGGAGTGACCAAAGTTGCCAAAACGTGTTTATTTGTGCTGAAAAACACGTTTTGACAACTTCTGCACACTGGGGTTAAGGGCTGACAAACTGGGCTCTTCTGAGCCAGGCAGTTACACTGTGATTCCAAGGGCTGAGAAAACGCGTTTATTTCGGGCTGAAAAACACGTTTTGAAAAGAGGCTTGTTTCTGCCCTATAAGTTGCATGGGAGTGACCAAAGTTGCCAAAACGTGTTTATTTCAGCTGAAAAACACGTTTTGACAACTTCTGCACACTGGGGTTAAGGGCTGACAAACTGGGCTCTTCTGAGCCAGGCAGTTACACTGCGATTCCAAGGGCTGAGAAAACGCGTTTATTTCGGGCTGAAAAACACGTTTTGAAAAGTGGCCTGTTTCTGCCCTATAAGTTACATGGGGGTGACCAAAGTTGCCAAAACGTGTTTATTTCAGCTGAAAAACACGTTTTGACAACTTCTGCACACTGGGGTTAAGGGCTGACAAACTGGGCTCTTCTGAGCCAGGCAGTTACACTGTGATTCCAAGGGCTGAGAAAACGCGTTTATTTCGGGCTGAAAAACACGTTTTGAAAAGTGGCTTGTTTCTGCTCTATAACTTACATGGGAGTGACCAAAGTTGCCAAAACGTGTTTATTTGTGCTGAAAAACACGTTTTGACAACTTCTGCACACTGGGGTTAAGGGCTGACAAACTGGGCTCTTCTGAGCCAGGCAGTTACACTGTGATTCCAAGGGCTGAGAAAACGCGTTTATTTCGGGCTGAAAAACACGTTTTGAAAAGTGGCTTGTTTCTGCCCTATAAGTTACATGGGAGTGACCAAAGTTGCCAAAACGTGTTTATTTGTGCTGAAAAACACGTTTTGACAACTTCTGCACACTGGGGTTAAGGGCTGACAAACTGGGCTCTTCTGAGCCAGGCAGTTACACTGTGATTCCAAGGGCTGAGAAAACGCGTTTATTTCGGGCTGAAAAACACGTTTTGAAAAGTGGCTTGTTTCTGCCCTATAAGTTACATGGGGGTGACCAAAGTTGCCAAAACGTGTTTATTTGTGCTGAAAAACACGTTTTGACAACTTCTGCACACTGGGGATAAGGGCTGACAAACTGGGCTCTTCTGAGCCAGGCACTTACACTGCGATTCCAAGGGCTGAGAAAACGCGTTTATTTCGGGCTGAAAAACACGTTTTGAAAAGTGGCCTGTTTCTGCCCTATAAGTTACATGGGAGTGACCAAAGTTGCCAAAACGTGTTTATTTGTGCTGAAAAACACGTTTTGACAACTTCTGCACACTGGGGTTAAGGGCTGACAAACTGGGCTCTTCTGAGCCAGGCAGTTACACTGTGATTCCAAGGGCTGAGAAAACGCGTTTATTTCGGGCTGAAAAACACGTTTTGAAAAGTGGCTTGTTTCTGCCCTATAAGTTACATGGGAGTGACCAAAGTTGCCAAAACGTGTTTATTTGTGCTGAAAAACACGTTTTGACAACTTCTGCACACTGGGGTTAAGGGCTGACAAACTGGGCTCTTCTGAGCCAGGCAGTTACACTGTGATTCCAAGGGCTGAGAAAACGCGTTTATTTCGGGCTGAAAAACACGTTTTGAAAAGTGGCTTGTTTCTGCCCTATAAGTTACATGGGAGTGACCAAAGTTGCCAAAACGTGTTTATTTGTGCTGAAAAACACGTTTTGACAACTTCTGCACACTGGGGTTAAGGGCTGACAAACTGGGCTCTTCTGAGCCAGGCAGTTACACTGTGATTCCAAGGGCTGAGAAAACGCGTTTATTTCGGGCTGAAAAACACGTTTTGAAAAGTGGCCTGTTTCTGCCCTATAAGTTACATGGGAGTGACCAAAGTTGCCAAAACGTGTTTATTTGTGCTGAAAAACACGTTTTGACAACTTCTGCACACTGGGGTTAAGGGCTGACAAACTGGGCTCTTCTGAGCCAGGCAGTTACACTGTGATTCCAAGGGCTGAGAAAACGCGTTTATTTCGGGCTGAAAAACACGTTTTGAAAAGTGGCCTGTTTCTGCCCTATAAGTTACATGGGAGTGACCAAAGTTGCCAAAACGTGTTCATTTCTGCTGAAAAACACGTTTTGACAACTTCTGCACACTGGGGTTAAGGGCTGACAAACTGGGCTCTTCTGAGCCAGGCAGTTACACTGTGATTCCAAGGGCTTAGAAAACGCGTTTATTTCGGGCTGAAAAACACGTTTTGAAAAGTGGCTTGTTTCTGCCCTATACGTTACATGGGGGTGACCAAAGTTGCCGAAACGTGTTTATTTGTGCTGAAAAACACGTTTTGACAACTTCTGCACACTGGGGTTAAGGGCTGACAAACTGGGCTCTTCTGAGCCAGGCAGTTACACTGTGATTCCAAGGGCTGAGAAAACGCGTTTATTTCGGGCTGAAAAACACGTTTTGAAAAGTGGCTTGTTTCTGCCCTATAAGTTACATGGGAGTGACCAAAGTTGCCAAAACGTGTTTATTTGTGCTGAAAAACACGTTTTGACAACTTCTGCACACTGGGGTTAAGGGCTGACAAACTGGGCTCTTCTGAGCCAGGCAGTTACACTGTGATTCCAAGGGCTGAGAAAACGCGTTTATTTCGGGCTGAAAAACACGTTTTGAAAAGTGGCTTGTTTCTGCCCTATAAGTTACATGGGAGTGACCAAAGTTGCCAAAACGTGTTTATTTGTGCTGAAAAACACGTTTTGACAACTTCTGCACACTGGGGTTAAGGGCTGACAAACTGGGCTCTTCTGAGCCAGGCAGTTACACTGTGATTCCAAGGGCTGAGAAAACGCGTTTATTTCGGGCTGAAAAACACGTTTTGAAAAGAGGCTTGTTTCTGCCCTATAAGTTGCATGGGAGTGACCAAAGTTGCCAAAACGTGTTTATTTCAGCTGAAAAACACGTTTTGACAACTTCTGCACACTGGGGTTAAGGGCTGACAAACTGGGCTCTTCTGAGCCAGGCAGTTACACTGCGATTCCAAGGGCTGAGAAAACGCGTTTATTTCGGGCTGAAAAACACGTTTTGAAAAGTGGCCTGTTTCTGCCCTATAAGTTACATGGGGGTGACCAAAGTTGCCAAAACGTGTTTATTTCAGCTGAAAAACACGTTTTGACAACTTCTGCACACTGGGGTTAAGGGCTGACAAACTGGGCTCTTCTGAGCCAGGCACTTACACTGCGATTCCAAGGGCTGAGAAAACGCGTTTATTTCGGGCTGAAAAACACGTTTTGAAAAGTGGCTTGTTTCTGCCCTATAAGTTACATGGGAGTGACCAAAGTTGCCAAAACGTGTTTATTTGTGCTGAAAAACACGTTTTGACAACTTCTGCACACTGGGGTTAAGGGCTGACAAACTGGGCTCTTCTGAGCCAGGCAGTTACACTGTGATTCCAAGGGCTGAGAAAACGCGTTTATTTCGGGCTGAAAAACACGTTTTGAAAAGTGGCTTGTTTCTGCCCTATAAGTTACATGGGAGTGACCAAAGTTGCCAAAACGTGTTTATTTGTGCTGAAAAACACGTTTTGACAACTTCTGCACACTGGGGTTAAGGGCTGACAAACTGGGCTCTTCTGAGCCAGGCAGTTACACTGTGATTCCAAGGGCTGAGAAAACGCGTTTATTTCGGGCTGAAAAACACGTTTTGAAAAGTGGCTTGTTTCTGCCCTATAAGTTACATGGGAGTGACCAAAGTTGCCAAAACGTGTTTATTTGTGCTGAAAAACACGTTTTGACAACTTCTGCACACTGGGGTTAAGGGCTGAGAAACTGGGCTCTTCTGAGCCAGGCAGTTACACTGTGATTCCAAGGGCTGAGAAAACGCGTTTATTTCGGGCTGAAAAACACGTTTTGAAAAGTGGCTTATTTCTGCTCTATAACTTACATGGGAGTGACCAAAGTTGCCAAAACGTGTTTATTTGTGCTGAAAAACACGTTTTGACAACTTCTGCACACTGGGGTTAAGGGCTGACAAACAGGGGTCTTCTGAGCCAGGCAGTTACACTCTGATTCCAAGGGCTGAGAAAACGCATTTATTTCGGGCTGAAAAACACGTTTTGAAAAGTGGCTTGTATCTGCCCTATACGTTACATGGGGGTGACCAAAGTTGCCAAAACGTGTTTATTTGTGCTGAAAAACACGTTTTGACAACTTCTGCACACTGGGGTTAAGGGCTGACAAACTGGGCTCTTCTGAGCCAGGCAGTTACACTGTGATTCCAAGGGCTGAGAAAACGCGTTTATTTCGGGCTGAAAAACACGTTTTGAAAAGTGGCTTGTTTCTGCTCTATAACTTACATGGGAGTGACCAATGTTGCCAAAACGTGTTTATTTGTGCTGAAAAACACGTTTTGACAACTTCTGCACACTGGGGTTAAGGGCTGACAAACTGGGCTCTTCTGAGCCAGGCAGTTACACTGTGATTCCAAGGGCTGAGAAAACGCGTTTATTTCGGGCTGAAAAACACGTTTTGAAAAGTGGCTTGTTTCTGCCCTATACGTTACATGGGGGTGACCAAAGTTGCCAAAACGTGTTTATTTGTGCTGAAAAACACGTTTTGACAACTTCTGCACACTGGGGTTAAGGGCTGACAAACTGGGCTCTTCTGAGCCAGGCAGTTACACTGTGATTCCAAGGGCTGAGAAAACGCGTTTATTTCGGGCTGAAAAACACGTTTTGAAAAGAGGCTTGTTTCTGCCCTATAAGTTGCATGGGAGTGACCAAAGTTGCCAAAACGTGTTTATTTCAGCTGAAAAACACGTTTTGACAACTTCTGCACACTGGGGTTAAGGGCTGACAAACTGGGCTCTTCTGAGCCAGGCAGTTACACTGCGATTCCAAGGGCTGAGAAAACGCGTTTATTTCGGGCTGAAAAACACGTTTTGAAAAGTGGCCTGTTTCTGCCCTATAAGTTACATGGGGGTGACCAAAGTTGCCAAAACGTGTTTATTTCAGCTGAAAAACACGTTTTGACAACTTCTGCACACTGGGGTTAAGGGCTGACAAACTGGGCTCTTCTGAGCCAGGCACTTACACTGCGATTCCAAGGGCTGAGAAAACGCGTTTATTTCGGGCTGAAAAACACGTTTTGAAAAGTGGCTTGTTTCTGCCCTATAAGTTACATGGGAGTGACCAAAGTTGCCAAAACGTGTTTATTTGTGCTGAAAAACACGTTTTGACAACTTCTGCACACTGGGGTTAAGGGCTGACAAACAGGGGTCTTCTGAGCCAGGCAGTTACACTCTGATTCCAAGGGCTGAGAAAACGCATTTATTTCGGGCTGAAAAACACGTTTTGAAAAGTGGCTTGTATCTGCCCTATACGTTACATGGGGGTGACCAAAGTTGCCAAAACGTGTTTATTTGTGCTGAAAAACACGTTTTGACAACTTCTGCACACTGGGGTTAAGGGCTGACAAACTGGGCTCTTCTGAGCCAGGCAGTTACACTGTGATTCCAAGGGCTGAGAAAACGCGTTTATTTCGGGCTGAAAAACACGTTTTGAAAAGTGGCTTGTTTCTGCTCTATAACTTACATGGGAGTGACCAATGTTGCCAAAACGTGTTTATTTGTGCTGAAAAACACGTTTTGACAACTTCTGCACACTGGGGTTAAGGGCTGACAAACTGGGCTCTTCTGAGCCAGGCAGTTACACTGTGATTCCAAGGGCTGAGAAAACGCGTTTATTTCGGGCTGAAAAACACGTTTTGAAAAGTGGCTTGTTTCTGCCCTATACGTTACATGGGGGTGACCAAAGTTGCCAAAACGTGTTTATTTGTGCTGAAAAACACGTTTTGACAACTTCTGCACACTGGGGTTAAGGGCTGACAAACTGGGCTCTTCTGAGCCAGGCAGTTACACTGTGATTCCAAGGGCTGAGAAAACGCGTTTATTTCGGGCTGAAAAACACGTTTTGAAAAGAGGCTTGTTTCTGCCCTATAAGTTGCATGGGAGTGACCAAAGTTGCCAAAACGTGTTTATTTCAGCTGAAAAACACGTTTTGACAACTTCTGCACACTGGGGTTAAGGGCTGACAAACTGGGCTCTTCTGAGCCAGGCAGTTACACTGCGATTCCAAGGGCTGAGAAAACGCGTTTATTTCGGGCTGAAAAACACGTTTTGAAAAGTGGCCTGTTTCTGCCCTATAAGTTACATGGGGGTGACCAAAGTTGCCAAAACGTGTTTATTTCAGCTGAAAAACACGTTTTGACAACTTCTGCACACTGGGGTTAAGGGCTGACAAACTGGGCTCTTCTGAGCCAGGCACTTACACTGCGATTCCAAGGGCTGAGAAAACGCGTTTATTTCGGGCTGAAAAACACGTTTTGAAAAGTGGCTTGTTTCTGCCCTATAAGTTACATGGGAGTGACCAAAGTTGCCAAAACGTGTTTATTTGTGCTGAAAAACACGTTTTGACAACTTCTGCACACTGGGGTTAAGGGCTGACAAACTGGGCTCTTCTGAGCCAGGCAGTTACACTGTGATTCCAAGGGCTGAGAAAACGCGTTTATTTCGGGCTGAAAAACACGTTTTGAAAAGTGGCTTGTTTCTGCCCTATAAGTTACATGGGAGTGACCAAAGTTGCCAAAACGTGTTTATTTGTGCTGAAAAACACGTTTTGACAACTTCTGCACACTGGGGTTAAGGGCTGACAAACTGGGCTCTTCTGAGCCAGGCAGTTACACTGTGATTCCAAGGGCTGAGAAAACGCGTTTATTTCGGGCTGAAAAACACGTTTTGAAAAGTGGCTTGTTTCTGCCCTATAAGTTACATGGGAGTGACCAAAGTTGCCAAAACGTGTTTATTTGTGCTGAAAAACACGTTTTGACAACTTCTGCACACTGGGGTTAAGGGCTGAGAAACTGGGCTCTTCTGAGCCAGGCAGTTACACTGTGATTCCAAGGGCTGAGAAAACGCGTTTATTTCGGGCTGAAAAACACGTTTTGAAAAGTGGCCTGTTTCTGCCCTATAAGTTACATGGGAGTGACCAAAGTTGCCAAAACGTGTTTATTTGTGCTGAAAAACACGTTTTGACAACTTCTGCACACTGGGGTTAAGGGCTGACAAACTGGGCTCTTCTGAGCCAGGCAGTTACACTGTGATTCCAAGGGCTGAGAAAACGCGTTTATTTCGGGCTGAAAAACACGTTTTGAAAAGTGGCTTGTTTCTGCCCTATAAGTTACATGGGAGTGACCAAAGTTGCCAAAACGTGTTTATTTGTGCTGAAAAACACGTTCTGACAACTTCTGCACACTGGGGTTAAGGGCTGACAAACTGGGCTCTTCTGAGCCAGGCAGTTACACTGTGATTCCAAGGGCTGAGAAAACGCGTTTATTTCGGGCTGAAAAACACGTTTTGAAAAGTGGCCTGTTTCTGCCCTATAAGTTACATGGGAGTGACCAAAGTTGCCAAAACGTGTTTATTTGTGCTGAAAAACACGTTTTGACAACTTCTGCACACTGGGGTTAAGGGCTGACAAACTGGGCTCTTCTGAGCCAGGCAGTTACACTGTGATTCCAAGGGCTGAGAAAACGCGTTTATTTCGGGCTGAAAAACACGTTTTGAAAAGTGGCCTGTTTCTGCCCTATAAGTTACATGGGAGTGACCAAAGTTGCCAAAACGTGTTTATTTGTGCTGAAAAACACGTTTTGACAACTTCTGCACACTGGGGTTAAGGGCTGACAAACAGGGGTCTTCTGAGCCAGGCAGTTACACTCTGATTCCAAGGGCTGAGAAAACGCATTTATTTCGGGCTGAAAAACACGTTTTGAAAAGTGGCTTGTATCTGCCCTATACGTTACATGGGGGTGACCAAAGTTGCCAAAACGTGTTTATTTGTGCTGAAAAACACGTTTTGACAACTTCTGCACACTGGGGTTAAGGGCTGACAAACTGGGCTCTTCTGAGCCAGGCAGTTACACTGTGATTCCAAGGGCTGAGAAAACGCGTTTATTTCGGGCTGAAAAACACGTTTTGAAAAGTGGCTTGTTTCTGCTCTATAACTTACATGGGAGTGACCAATGTTGCCAAAACGTGTTTATTTGTGCTGAAAAACACGTTTTGACAACTTCTGCACACTGGGGTTAAGGGCTGACAAACTGGGCTCTTCTGAGCCAGGCAGTTACACTGTGATTCCAAGGGCTGAGAAAACGCGTTTATTTCGGGCTGAAAAACACGTTTTGAAAAGTGGCTTGTTTCTGCCCTATACGTTACATGGGGGTGACCAAAGTTGCCAAAACGTGTTTATTTGTGCTGAAAAACACGTTTTGACAACTTCTGCACACTGGGGTTAAGGGCTGACAAACTGGGCTCTTCTGAGCCAGGCAGTTACACTGTGATTCCAAGGGCTGAGAAAACGCGTTTATTTCGGGCTGAAAAACACGTTTTGAAAAGTGGCTTATTTCTGCTCTATAACTTACATGGGAGTGACCAAAGTTGCCAAAACGTGTTTATTTGTGCTGAAAAACACGTTTTGACAACTTCTGCACACTGGGGTTAAGGGCTGACAAACAGGGGTCTTCTGAGCCAGGCAGTTACACTCTGATTCCAAGGGCTGAGAAAACGCATTTATTTCGGGCTGAAAAACACGTTTTGAAAAGTGGCTTGTATCTGCCCTATACGTTACATGGGGGTGACCAAAGTTGCCAAAACGTGTTTATTTGTGCTGAAAAACACGTTTTGACAACTTCTGCACACTGGGGTTAAGGGCTGACAAACTGGGCTCTTCTGAGCCAGGCAGTTACACTGTGATTCCAAGGGCTGAGAAAACGCGTTTATTTCGGGCTGAAAAACACGTTTTGAAAAGTGGCTTGTTTCTGCTCTATAACTTACATGGGAGTGACCAATGTTGCCAAAACGTGTTTATTTGTGCTGAAAAACACGTTTTGACAACTTCTGCACACTGGGGTTAAGGGCTGACAAACTGGGCTCTTCTGAGCCAGGCAGTTACACTGTGATTCCAAGGGCTGAGAAAACGCGTTTATTTCGGGCTGAAAAACACGTTTTGAAAAGTGGCTTGTTTCTGCCCTATACGTTACATGGGGGTGACCAAAGTTGCCAAAACGTGTTTATTTGTGCTGAAAAACACGTTTTGACAACTTCTGCACACTGGGGTTAAGGGCTGACAAACTGGGCTCTTCTGAGCCAGGCAGTTACACTGTGATTCCAAGGGCTGAGAAAACGCGTTTATTTCGGGCTGAAAAACACGTTTTGAAAAGTGGCTTGTTTCTGCTCTATAACTTACATGGGAGTGACCAAAGTTGCCAAAACGTGTTTATTTGTGCTGAAAAACACGTTTTGACAACTTCTGCACACTGGGGTTAAGGGCTGACAAACTGGGCTCTTCTGAGCCAGGCAGTTACACTGTGATTCCAAGGGCTGTGAAAACGCGTTTATTTCGGGCTGAAAAACACGTTTTGAAAAGTGGCTTGTTTCTGCCCTATAAGTTACATGGGAGTGACCAAAGTTGCCAAAACGTGTTTATTTGTGCTGAAAAACACGTTTTGACAACTTCTGCACACTGGGGATAAGGGCTGACACACTGGGCTCTTCTGAGCCAGGCACTTACACTGCGATTCCAAGGGCTGAGAAAACGCGTTTATTTCGGGCTGAAAAACACGTTTTGAAAAGTGGCCTGTTTCTGCCCTATAAGTTACATGGGAGTGACCAAAGTTGCCAAAACGTGTTTATTTGTGCTGAAAAACACGTTTTGACAACTTCTACACACTGGGGTTAAGGGCTGACAAACAGGGCTCTTCTGAGCCAGGCAGTTACACTCTGATTCCAAGGGCTGAGAAAACGCGTTTATTTCGGGCTGAAAAACACGTTTTGAAAAGTGGCTTGTTTCTGCCCTATACGTTACATGGGGGTGACCAAAGTTGCCAAAACGTGTTTATTTGTGCTGAAAAACACGTTTTGACAACTTCTGCACACTGGGGTTAAGGGCTGACAAACTGGGCTCTTCTGAGCCAGGCAGTTACACTGTGATTCCAAGGGCTGAGAAAACGCGTTTATTTCGGGCTGAAAAACACGTTTTGAAAAGTGGCTTGTTTCTGCTCTATAACTTACATGGGAGTGACCAAAGTTGCCAAAACGTGTTTATTTGTGCTGAAAAACACGTTTTGGCAACTTCTGCACACTGGGGTTAAGGGCTGACAAACTGGGCTCTTCTGAGCCAGGCAGTTACACTGTGATTCCAAGGGCTGAGAAAACGCGTTTATTTCGGGCTGAAAAACACGTTTTGAAAAGTGGCTTGTTTCTGCCCTATACGTTACATGGGGGTGACCAAAGTTGCCAAAACGTGTTTATTTGTGCTGAAAAACACGTTTTGACAACTTCTGCACACTGGGGTTAAGGGCTGACAAACTGGGCTCTTCTGAGCCAGGCAGTTACACTGTGATTCCAAGGGCTGAGAAAACGCGTTTATTTCGGGCTGAAAAACACGTTTTGAAAAGTGGCTTGTTTCTGCCCTATAAGTTACATGGGAGTGACCAAAGTTGCCAAAACGTGTTTATTTGTGCTGAAAAACACGTTTTGACAACTTCTGCACACTGGGGTTAAGGGCTGACAACCTGCGCTCTTCTGAGCCAGGCAGTTACACTGTGATTCCAAGGGCTGAGAAAACGCGTTTATTTCGGGCTGAAAAACACGTTTTGAAAAGTGGCTTGTTTCTGCCCTATAAGTTACATGGGAGTGACCAAAGTTGCCAAAACGTGTTTATTTGTGCTGAAAAACACGTTTTGACAACTTCTGCACACTGGGGTTAAGGGCTGACAAACTGGGCTCTTCTGAGCCAGGCAGTTACACTGTGATTCCAAGGGCTGAGAAAACGCGTTTATTTCGGGCTGAAAAACACGTTTTGAAAAGTGGCCTGTTTCTGCCCTATAAGTTACATGGGAGTGACCAAAGTTGCCAAAACGTGTTTATTTGTGCTGAAAAACACGTTTTGACAACTTCTGCACACTGGGGTTAAGGGCTGACAAACTGGGCTCTTCTGAGCCAGGCAGTTACACTGTGATTCCAAGGGCTGAGAAAACGCGTTTATTTCGGGCTGAAAAACACGTTTTGAAAAGTGGCCTGTTTCTGCCCTATAAGTTACATGGGAGTGACCAAAGTTGCCAAAACGTGTTCATTTGTGCTGAAAAACACGTTTTGACAACTTCTGCACACTGGGGTTAAGGGCTGACAAACTGGGCTCTTCTGAGCCAGGCAGTTACACTGTGATTCCAAGGGCTGAGAAAACGCGTTTATTTCGGGCTGAAAAACACGTTTTGAAAAGTGGCTTGTTTCTGCCCTATACGTTACATGGGGGTGACCAAAGATGCCGAAACGTGTTTATTTGTGCTGAAAAACACGTTTTGACAACTTCTGCACACTGGGGTTAAGGGCTGACAAACTGGGCTCTTCTGAGCCAGGCAGTTACACTGTGATTCCAAGGGCTGAGAAAACGCGTTTATTTCGGGCTGAAAAACACGTTTTGAAAAGAGGCTTGTTTCTGCCCTATAAGTTGCATGGGAGTGACCAAAGTTGCCAAAACGTGTTTATTTCAGCTGAAAAACACGTTTTGACAACTTCTGCACACTGGGGTTAAGGGCTGACAAACTGGGCTCTTCTGAGCCAGGCAGTTACACTCCGATTCCAAGGGCTGAGAAAACGCGTTTATTTCGGGCTGAAAAACACGTTTTGAAAAGTGGCCTGTTTCTGCCCTATAAGTTACATGGGGGTGACCAAAGTTGCCAAAACGTGTTTATTTCAGCTGAAAAACACGTTTTGACAACTTCTGCACACTGGGGTTAAGGGCTGACAAACTGGGCTCTTCTGAGCCAGGCACTTACACTGCGATTCCAAGGGCTGAGAAAACGCGTTTATTTCGGGCTGAAAAACACGTTTTGAAAAGTGGCTTGTTTCTGCCCTATAAGTTACATGGGAGTGACCAAAGTTGCCAAAACGTGTTTATTTGTGCTGAAAAACACGTTTTGACAACTTCTGCACACTGGGGTTAAGGGCTGACAAACTGGGCTCTTCTGAGCCAGGCAGTTACACTGTGATTCCAAGGGCTGAGAAAACGCGTTTATTTCGGGCTGAAAAACACGTTTTGAAAAGTGGCTTGTTTCTGCCCTATAAGTTACATGGGAGTGACCAAAGTTGCCAAAACGTGTTTATTTGTGCTGAAAAACACGTTTTGACAACTTCTGCACACTGGGGTTAAGGGCTGACAAACTGGGCTCTTCTGAGCCAGGCAGTTACACTGTGATTCCAAGGGCTGAGAAAACGCGTTTATTTCGGGCTGAAAAACACGTTTTGAAAAGTGGCTTGTTTCTGCCCTATAAGTTACATGGGAGTGACCAAAGTTGCCAAAACGTGTTTATTTGTGATGAAAAACACGTTTTGACAACTTCTGCACACTGGGGTTAAGGGCTGACAAACTGGGCTCTTCTGAGCCAGGCAGTTACACTGTGATTCCAAGCGCTGAGAAAACGCGTTTATTTCGGGCTGAAAAACACGTTTTGAAAAGTGGCCTGTTTCTGCCCTATAAGTTACATGGGAGTGACCAAAGTTGCCAAAACGTGTTTATTTGTGCTGAAAAATACGTTTTGACAACTTCTGCACACTGGGGTTAAGGGCTGACAAACTGGGCTCTTCTGAGCCAGGCAGTTACACTGTGATTCCAAGGGCTGAGAAAACGCGTTTATTTCGGGCTGAAAAACACGTTTTGAAAAGTGGCTTGTTTCTGCCCTATAAGTTACATGGGAGTGACCAAAGTTGCCAAAACGTGTTTATTTGTGCTGAAAAACACGTTTTGACAACTTCTGCACACTGGGGATAAGGGCTGACAAACTGGGCTCTTCTGAGCCAGGCACTTACACTGCGATTCCAAGGGCTGAGAAAACGCGTTTATTTCGGGCTGAAAAACACGTTTTGAAAAGTGGCCTGTTTCTGCCCTATAAGTTACATGGGAGTGACCAAAGTTGCCAAAACGTGTTTATTTGTGCTGAAAAACACGTTTTGACAACTTCTGCACACTGGGGTTAAGGGCTGACAAACAGGGCTCTTCTGAGCCAGGCAGTTACACTCTGATTCCAAGGGCTGAGAAAACGCGTTTATTTCGGGCTGAAAAACACGTTTTGAAAAGTGGCTTGTTTCTGCCCTATACGTTACATGGGGGTGACCAAAGTTGCCAAAACGTGTTTATTTGTGCTGAAAAACACGTTTTGACAACTTCTGCACACTGGGGTTAAGGGCTGACAAACTGGGCTCTTCTGAGCCAGGCAGTTACACTGTGATTCCAAGGGCTGAGAAAACGCGTTTATTTCGGGCTGAAAAACACGTTTTGAAAAGTGGCTTGTTTCTGCTCTATAACTTACATGGGAGTGACCAAAGTTGCCAAAACGTGTTTATTTGTGCTGAAAAACACGTTTTGACAACTTCTGCACACTGGGGTTAAGGGCTGACAAACTGGGCTCTTCTGAGCCAGGCAGTTACACTGTGATTCCAAGGGCTGAGAAAACGCGTTTATTTCGGGCTGAAAAACACGTTTTGAAAAGTGGCTTGTTTCTGCCCTATACGTTACATGGGGGTGACCAAAGTTGCCAAAACGTGTTTATTTGTTCTGAAAAACACGTTTTGACAACTTCTGCACACTGGGGTTAACGGCTGACAAACTGGGCTCTTCTGAGCCAGGCAGTTACACTGTGATTCCAAGGGCTGAGAAAACGCGTTTATTTCGGGCTGAAAAACACGTTTTGAAAAGTGGCTTGTTTCTGCTCTATAACTTACATGGGAGTGACCAAAGTTGCCAAAACGTGTTTATTTGTGCTGAAAAACACGTTTTGACAACTTCTGCATACTGGGGTTAAGGGCTGACAAACTGGGCTCTTCTGAGCCAGGCAGTTACACTGTGATTCCAAGGGCTGAGAAAACGCGTTTATTTCGGGCTGAAAAACACGTTTTGAAAAGTGGCTTGTTTCTGCCCTATAAGTTACATGGGAGTGACCAAAGTTGCCAAAACGTGTTTATTTGTGCTGAAAAACACGTTTTGACAACTTCTGCACACTGGGGTTAAGGGCTGACAAACTGGGCTCTTCTGAGCCAGGCAGTTACACTGTGATTCCAAGGGCTGAGAAAACGCGTTTATTTCGGGCTGAAAAACACGTTTTGAAAAGTGGCTTGTTTCTGCCCTATAAGTTACATGGGAGTGACCAAAGTTGCCTAAACGTGTTTATTTGTGCTGAAAAACACGTTTTGACAACTTCTGCACACTGGGGATAAGGGCTGACAAACTGGGCTCTTCTGAGCCAGGCAGTTACACTGTGATTCCAAGGGCTGAGAAAACGCGTTTATTTCGGGCTGAAAAACACGTTTTGAAAAGTGGCCTGTTTCTGCCCTATAAGTTACATGGGAATGACCAAAGTTGCCAAAACGTGTTTATTTGTGCTGAAAAACACGTTTTGACAACTTCTGCACACTGGGGTTAAGGGCTGACAAACTGGGCTCTTCTGAGCCAGGCAGTTACACTGTGATTCCAAGGGCTGAGAAAACGCGTTTATTTCGGGCTGAAAAACACGTTTTGAAAAGTGGCTTGTTTCTGCCCTATAAGTTACATGGGAGTGACCAAAGTTGCCAAAACGTGTTTATTTGTGCTGAAAAACAAGTTTTGACAACTTCTGCACACTGGGGTTAAGGGCTGACAAACTGGGCTCTTCTGAGCCAGGCAGTTACACTGTGATTCCAAGGGCTGAGAAAACGCGTTTATTTCGGGCTGAAAAACACGTTTTGAAAAGTGGCCTGTTTCTGCCCTATAAGTTACATGGGAGTGACCAAAGTTGCCAAAACGTGTTTATTTGTGCTGAAAAACACGTTTTGACAACTTCTGCACACTGGGGTTAAGGGCTGACAAACTGGGCTCTTCTGAGCCAGGCAGTTACACTGTGATTCCAAGGGCTGAGAAAACGCGTTTATTTCGGGCTGAAAAACACGTTTTGAAAAGTGGCCTGTTTCTGCCCTATAAGTTACATGGGAGTGACCAAAGTTGCCAAAACGTGTTTATTTGTGCTGAAAAACACGTTTTGACAACTTCTGCACACTGGGGTTAAGGGCTGACAAACTGGGCTCTTCTGAGCCAGGCAGTTACACTGTGATTCCAAGGGCTGAGAAAACGCGTTTATTTCGGGCTGAAAAACACGTTTTGAAAAGTGGCTTGTTTCTGCCCTATACGTTACATGGGAGTGACCAAAGTTGCCAAAACGTGTTTATTTGTGATGAAAAACACGTTTTGACAACTTCTGCACACTGGGGTTAAGGGCTGACAAACTGGGCTCTTCTGAGCCAGGCAGTTACACTGTGATTCCAAGGGCTGAGAAAACGCGTTTATTTCGGGCTGAAAAACACGTTTTGAAAAGTGGCTTGTTTCTGCTCTATAACTTACATGGGAGTGACCAAAGTTGCCAAAACGTGTTTATTTGTGCTGAAAAACACGTTTTGACAACTTCTGCACACTGGGGTTAAGGGCTGACAAACTGGGCTCTTCTGAGCCAGGCAGTTACACTGTGATTCCAAGGGCTGAGAAAACGCGTTTATTTCGGGCTGAAAAACACGTTTTGAAAAGTGGCTTGTTTCTGCCCTATAAGTTACATGGGAGTGACCAAAGTTGCCAAAACGTGTTTATTTGTGCTGAAAAACACGTTTTGACAACTTCTGCACACTGGGGTTAAGGGCTGACAAACTGGGCTCTTCTGAGCCAGGCAGTTACACTGTGATTCCAAGGGCTGAGAAAACGCGTTTATTTCGGGCTGAAAAACACGTTTTGAAAAGTGGCTTGTTTCTGCCCTATAAGTTACATGGGAGTGACCAAAGTTGCCAAAACGTGTTTATTTGTGCTGAAAAACACGTTTTGACAACTTCTGCACACTGGGGATAAGGGCTGACAAACTGGGCTCTTCTGAGCCAGGCACTTACACTGCGATTCCAAGGGCTGAGAAAACGCGTTTATTTCGGGCTGAAAAACACGTTTTGAAAAGTGGCCTGTTTCTGCCCTATAAGTTACATGGGAGTGACCAAAGTTGCCAAAACGTGTTTATTTGTGCTGAAAAACACGTTTTGACAACTTCTGCACACTGGGGTTAAGGGCTGACAAACTGGGCTCTTCTGAGCCAGGCAGTTACACTGTGATTCCAAGGGCTGAGAAAACGCGTTTATTTCGGGCTGAAAAACACGTTTTGAAAAGTGGCTTGTTTCTGCCCTATAAGTTACATGGGAGTGACCAAAGTTGCCAAAACGTGTTTATTTGTGCTGAAAAACACGTTTTGACAACTTCCGCAGACTGGGGTTAAGGGCTGACAAACTGGGCTCTTCTGAGCCAGGCAGTTACACTGTGATTCCAAGGGCTGAGAAAACGCGTTTATTTCGGGCTGAAAAACACGTTTTGAAAAGTGGCTTGTTTCTGCCCTATAAGTTACATGGGAGTGACCAAAGTTGCCAAAACGTGTTTATTTGTGCTGAAAAACACGTTTTGACAACTTCTGCACACTGGGGTTAAGGGCTGACAAACTGGGCTCTTCTGAGCCAGGCAGTTACACTGTGATTCCAAGGGCTGAGAAAACGCGTTTATTTCGGGCTGAAAAACACGTTTTGAAAAGTGGCCTGTTTCTGCCCTATAAGTTACATGGGAGTGACCAAAGTTGCCAAAACGTGTTTATTTGTGCTGAAAAACACGTTTTGACAACTTCTGCACACTGGGGTTAAGGGCTGACAAACTGGGCTCTTCTGAGCCAGGCAGTTACACTGTGATTCCAAGGGCTGAGAAAACGCGTTTATTTCGGGCTGAAAAACACGTTTTGAAAAGTGGCCTGTTTCTGCCCTATAAGTTACATGGGAGTGACCAAAGTTGCCAAAACGTGTTTATTTGTGCTGAAAAACACGTTTTGACAACTTCTGCACACTGGGGTTAAGGGCTGACAAACTGGGCTCTTCTGAGCCAGGCAGTTACACTGTGATTCCAAGGGCTGAGAAAACGCGTTTATTTCGGGCTGAAAAACACGTTTTGAAAAGTGGCTTGTTTCTGCCCTATACGTTACATGGGGGTGACCAAAGTTGCCAAAACGTGTTTATTTGTGCTGAAAAACACGTTTTGACAACTTCTGCACACTGGGGTTAAGGGCTGACAAACTGGGCTCTTCTGAGCCAGGCAGTTACACTGTGATTCCAAGGGCTGAGAAAACGCGTTTATTTCGGGCTGAAAAACACGTTTTGAAAAGTGGCTTGTTTCTGCTCTATAACTTACATGGGAGTGACCAAAGTTGCCAAAACGTGTTTATTTGTGCTGAAAAACACGTTTTGACAACTTCTGCACACTGGGGTTAAGGGCTGACAAACTGGGCTCTTCTGAGCCAGGCAGTTACACTGTGATTCCAAGGGCTGAGAAAACGCGTTTATTTCGGGCTGAAAAACACGTTTTGAAAAGTGGCTTGTTTCTGCCCTATAAGTTACATGGGGGTGACCAAAGTTGCCAAAACGTGTTTATTTGTGCTGAAAAACACGTTTTGACAACTTCTGCACACTGGGGTTAAGGGCTGACAAACTGGGCTCTTCTGAGCCAGGCAGTTACACTGTGATTCCAAGGGCTGAGAAAACGCGTTTATTTCGGGCTGAAAAACACGTTTTGAAAAGTGGCTTGTTTCTGCCCTATAAGTTACATGGGGGTGACCAAACTTGCCAAAACGTGTTTATTTGTGCTGAAAAACACGTTTTGACAACTTCTGCACACTGGGGATAAGGGCTGACAAACTGGGCTCTTCTGAGCCAGGCACTTACACTGCGATTCCAAGGGCTGAGAAAACGCGTTTATTTCGGGCTGAAAAACACGTTTTGAAAAGTGGCCTGTTTCTGCCCTATAAGTTACATGGGAGTGACCAAAGTTGCCAAAACGTGTTTATTTGTGCTGAAAAACACGTTTTGACAACTTCTGCACACTGGGGTTAAGGGCTGACAAACTGGGCTCTTCTGAGCCAGGCAGTTACACTGTGATTCCAAGGGCTGAGAAAACGCGTTTATTTCGGGCTGAAAAACACGTTTTGAAAAGTGGCTTGTTTCTGCCCTATAAGTTACATGGGAGAGACCAAAGTTGCCAAAACGTGTTTATTTGTGCTGAAAAACACGTTTTGACAACTTCTGCACACTGGGGTTAAGGGCTGACAAACTGGGCTCTTCTGAGCCAGGCAGTTACACTGTGATTCCAAGGGCTGAGAAAACGCGTTTATTTCGGGCTGAAAAACACGTTTTGAAAAGTGGCTTGTTTCTGCCCTATAAGTTACATGGGAGTGACCAAAGTTGCCAAAACGTGTTTATTTGTGCTGAAAAACACGTTTTGACAACTTCTGCACACTGGGGTTAAGGGCTGACAAACTGGGCTCTTCTGAGCCAGGCAGTTACACTGTGATTCCAAGGGCTGAGAAAACGCGTTTATTTCGGGCTGAAAAACACGTTTTGAAAAGTGGCTTGTTTCTGCCCTATAAGTTACATGGGAGTGACCAAAGTTGCCAAAACGTGTTTATTTGTGCTGAAAAACACGTTTTGACAACTTCTGCACACTGGGGATAAGGGCTGACAAACTGGGCTCTTCTGAGCCAGGCACTTACACTGCGATTCCAAGGGCTGAGAAAACGCGTTTATTTCGGGCTGAAAAACACGTTTTGAAAAGTGGCCTGTTTCTGCCCTATAAGTTACATGGGAGTGACCAAAGTTGCCAAAACGTGTTTATTTGTGCTGAAAAACACGTTTTGACAACTTCTGCACACTGGGGTTAAGGGCTGACAAACTGGGCTCTTCTGAGCCAGGCAGTTACACTGTGATTCCAAGGGCTGAGAATACGCGTTTATTTCGGGCTGAAAAACACGTTTTGAAAAGTGGCTTGTTTCTGCCCTATAAGTTACATGGGAGTGACCAAAGTTGCCAAAACGTGTTTATTTGTGCTGAAAAACACGTTTTGACAACTTCTGCACACTGGGGATAAGGGCTGACAAACTGGGCTCTTCTGAGCCAGGCACTTACACTGCGATTCCAAGGGCTGAGAAAACGCGTTTATTTCGGGCTGAAAAACACGTTTTGAAAAGTGGCCTGTTTCTGCCCTATAAGTTACATGGGAGTGACCAAAGTTGCCAAAACGTGTTTATTTGTGCTGAAAAACACGTTTTGACAACTTCTGCACACTGGGGTTAAGGGCTGACAAACTGGGCTCTTCTGAGCCAGGCAGTTACACTGTGATTCCAAGGGCTGAGAAAACGCGTTTATTTCGGGCTGAAAAACACGTTTTGAAAAGTGGCTTGTTTCTGCCCTATAAGTTACATGGGAGTGACCAAAGTTGCCAAAACGTGTTTATTTGTGCTGAAAAACACGTTTTGACAACTTCTGCACACTGGGGTTAAGGGCTGAGAAACTGGGCTCTTCTGAGCCAGGCAGTTACACTGTGATTCCAAGGGCTGAGAAAACGCGTTTATTTCGGGCTGAAAAACACGTTTTGAAAAGTGGCCTGTTTCTGCCCTATAAGTTACATGGGAGTGACCAAAGTTGCCAAAACGTGTTTATTTGTGCTGAAAAACACGTTTTGACAACTTCTGCACACTGGGGTTAAGGGCTGACAAACTGGGCTCTTCTGAGCCAGGCAGTTACACTGTGATTCCAAGGGCTGAGAAAACGCGTTTATTTCGGGCTGAAAAACACGTTTTGAAAAGTGGCTTGTTTCTGCCCTATAAGTTACATGGGAGTGACCAAAGTTGCCAAAACGTGTTTATTTGTGCTGAAAAACACGTTTTGACAACTTCTGCACACTGGGGATAAGGGCTGACAAACTGGGCTCTTCTGAGCCAGGCACTTACACTGCGATTCCAAGGGCTGAGAAAACGCGTTTATTTCGGGCTGAAAAACACGTTTTGAAAAGTGGCCTGTTTCTGCCCTATAAGTTACATGGGAGTGACCAAAGTTGCCAAAACGTGTTTATTTGTGCTGAAAAACACGTTTTGACAACTTCTGCACACTGGGGTTAAGGGCTGACAAACTGGGCTCTTCTGAGCCAGGCAGTTACACTGTGATTCCAAGGGCTGAGAAAACGCGTTTATTTCGGGCTGAAAAACACGTTTTGAAAAGTGGCTTGTTTCTGCCCTATAAGTTACATGGGAGTGACCAAAGTTGCCAAAACGTGTTTATTTGTGCTGAAAAACACGTTCTGACAACTTCTGCACACTGGGGTTAAGGGCTGACAAACTGGGCTCTTCTGAGCCAGGCAGTTACACTGTGATTCCAAGGGCTGAGAAAACGCGTTTATTTCGGGCTGAAAAACACGTTTTGAAAAGTGGCCTGTTTCTGCCCTATAAGTTACATGGGAGTGACCAAAGTTGCCAAAACGTGTTTATTTGTGCTGAAAAACACGTTTTGACAACTTCTGCACACTGGGGTTAAGGGCTGACAAACTGGGCTCTTCTGAGCCAGGCAGTTACACTGTGATTCCAAGGGCTGAGAAAACGCGTTTATTTCGGGCTGAAAAACACGTTTTGAAAAGTGGCCTGTTTCTGCCCTATAAGTTACATGGGAGTGACCAAAGTTGCCAAAACGTGTTTATTTGTGCTGAAAAACACGTTTTGACAACTTCTGCACACTGGGGTTAAGGGCTGACAAACAGGGGTCTTCTGAGCCAGGCAGTTACACTCTGATTCCAAGGGCTGAGAAAACGCATTTATTTCGGGCTGAAAAACACGTTTTGAAAAGTGGCTTGTATCTGCCCTATACGTTACATGGGGGTGACCAAAGTTGCCAAAACGTGTTTATTTGTGCTGAAAAACACGTTTTGACAACTTCTGCACACTGGGGTTAAGGGCTGACAAACTGGGCTCTTCTGAGCCAGGCAGTTACACTGTGATTCCAAGGGCTGAGAAAACGCGTTTATTTCGGGCTGAAAAACACGTTTTGAAAAGTGGCTTGTTTCTGCCCTATACGTTACATGGGGGTGACCAAAGTTGCCAAAACGTGTTTATTTGTGCTGAAAAACACGTTTTGACAACTTCTGCACACTGGGGTTAAGGGCTGACAAACTGGGCTCTTCTGAGCCAGGCAGTTACACTGTGATTCCAAGGGCTGAGAAAACGCGTTTATTTCGGGCTGAAAAACACGTTTTGAAAAGTGGCTTGTTTCTGCTCTATAACTTACATGGGAGTGACCAAAGTTGCCAAAACGTGTTTATTTGTGCTGAAAAACACGTTTTGACAACTTCTGCACACTGGGGTTAAGGGCTGACAAACTGGGCTCTTCTGAGCCAGGCAGTTACACTGTGATTCCAAGGGCTGTGAAAACGCGTTTATTTCGGGCTGAAAAACACGTTTTGAAAAGTGGCTTGTTTCTGCCCTATAAGTTACATGGGAGTGACCAAAGTTGCCAAAACGTGTTTATTTGTGCTGAAAAACACGTTTTGACAACTTCTGCACACTGGGGATAAGGGCTGACACACTGGGCTCTTCTGAGCCAGGCACTTACACTGCGATTCCAAGGGCTGAGAAAACGCGTTTATTTCGGGCTGAAAAACACGTTTTGAAAAGTGGCCTGTTTCTGCCCTATAAGTTACATGGGAGTGACCAAAGTTGCCAAAACGTGTTTATTTGTGCTGAAAAACACGTTTTGACAACTTCTACACACTGGGGTTAAGGGCTGACAAACAGGGCTCTTCTGAGCCAGGCAGTTACACTCTGATTCCAAGGGCTGAGAAAACGCGTTTATTTCGGGCTGAAAAACACGTTTTGAAAAGTGGCTTGTTTCTGCCCTATACGTTACATGGGGGTGACCAAAGTTGCCAAAACGTGTTTATTTGTGCTGAAAAACACGTTTTGACAACTTCTGCACACTGGGGTTAAGGGCTGACAAACTGGGCTCTTCTGAGCCAGGCAGTTACACTGTGATTCCAAGGGCTGAGAAAACGCGTTTATTTCGGGCTGAAAAACACGTTTTGAAAAGTGGCTTGTTTCTGCTCTATAACTTACATGGGAGTGACCAAAGTTGCCAAAACGTGTTTATTTGTGCTGAAAAACACGTTTTGGCAACTTCTGCACACTGGGGTTAAGGGCTGACAAACTGGGCTCTTCTGAGCCAGGCAGTTACACTGTGATTCCAAGGGCTGAGAAAACGCGTTTATTTCGGGCTGAAAAACACGTTTTGAAAAGTGGCTTGTTTCTGCCCTATACGTTACATGGGGGTGACCAAAGTTGCCAAAACGTGTTTATTTGTGCTGAAAAACACGTTTTGACAACTTCTGCACACTGGGGTTAAGGGCTGACAAACTGGGCTCTTCTGAGCCAGGCAGTTACACTGTGATTCCAAGGGCTGAGAAAACGCGTTTATTTCGGGCTGAAAAACACGTTTTGAAAAGTGGCTTGTTTCTGCCCTATAAGTTACATGGGAGTGACCAAAGTTGCCAAAACGTGTTTATTTGTGCTGAAAAACACGTTTTGACAACTTCTGCACACTGGGGTTAAGGGCTGACAACCTGCGCTCTTCTGAGCCAGGCAGTTACACTGTGATTCCAAGGGCTGAGAAAACGCGTTTATTTCGGGCTGAAAAACACGTTTTGAAAAGTGGCTTGTTTCTGCCCTATAAGTTACATGGGAGTGACCAAAGTTGCCAAAACGTGTTTATTTGTGCTGAAAAACACGTTTTGACAACTTCTGCACACTGGGGTTAAGGGCTGACAAACTGGGCTCTTCTGAGCCAGGCAGTTACACTGTGATTCCAAGGGCTGAGAAAACGCGTTTATTTCGGGCTGAAAAACACGTTTTGAAAAGTGGCCTGTTTCTGCCCTATAAGTTACATGGGAGTGACCAAAGTTGCCAAAACGTGTTTATTTGTGCTGAAAAACACGTTTTGACAACTTCTGCACACTGGGGTTAAGGGCTGACAAACTGGGCTCTTCTGAGCCAGGCAGTTACACTGTGATTCCAAGGGCTGAGAAAACGCGTTTATTTCGGGCTGAAAAACACGTTTTGAAAAGTGGCCTGTTTCTGCCCTATAAGTTACATGGGAGTGACCAAAGTTTGCCAAAACGTGTTCATTTGTGCTGAAAAACACGTTTTGACAACTTCTGCACACTGGGGTTAAGGGCTGACAAACTGGGCTCTTCTGAGCCAGGCAGTTACACTGTGATTCCAAGGGCTGAGAAAACGCGTTTATTTCGGGCTGAAAAACACGTTTTGAAAAGTGGCTTGTTTCTGCCCTATACGTTACATGGGGGTGACCAAAGATGCCGAAACGTGTTTATTTGTGCTGAAAAACACGTTTTGACAACTTCTGCACACTGGGGTTAAGGGCTGACAAACTGGGCTCTTCTGAGCCAGGCAGTTACACTGTGATTCCAAGGGCTGAGAAAACGCGTTTATTTCGGGCTGAAAAACACGTTTTGAAAAGAGGCTTGTTTCTGCCCTATAAGTTGCATGGGAGTGACCACAGTTGCCAAAATGTGTTTATTTCAGCTGAAAAACACGTTTTGACAACTTCTGCACACTGGGGTTAAGGGCTGACAAACTGGGCTCTTCTGAGCCAGGCAGTTACACTGCGATTCCAAGGGCTGAGAAAACGCGTTTATTTCGGGCTGAAAAACACGTTTTGAAAAGTGGCCTGTTTCTGCCCTATAAGTTACATGGGGGTGACCAAAGTTGCCAAAACGTGTTTATTTCAGCTGAAAAACACGTTTTGACAACTTCTGCACACTGGGGTTAAGGGCTGACAAACTGGGCTCTTCTGAGCCAGGCACTTACACTGCGATTCCAAGGGCTGAGAAAACGCGTTTATTTCGGGCTGAAAAACACGTTTTGAAAAGTGGCTTGTTTCTGCCCTATAAGTTACATGGGAGTGACCAAAGTTGCCAAAACGTGTTTATTTGTGCTGAAAAACACGTTTTGACAACTTCTGCACACTGGGGTTAAGGGCTGACAAACTGGGCTCTTCTGAGCCAGGCAGTTACACTGTGATTCCAAGGGCTGAGAAAACGCGTTTATTTCGGGCTGAAAAACACGTTTTGAAAAGTGGCTTGTTTCTGCCCTATAAGTTACATGGGAGTGACCAAAGTTGCCAAAACGTGTTTATTTGTGCTGAAAAACACGTTTTGACAACTTCTGCACACTGGGGTTAAGGGCTGACAAACTGGGCTCTTCTGAGCCAGGCAGTTACACTGTGATTCCAAGGGCTGAGAAAACGCGTTTATTTCGGGCTGAAAAACACGTTTTGAAAAGTGGCTTGTTTCTGCCCTATAAGTTACATGGGAGTGACCAAAGTTGCCAAAACGTGTTTATTTGTGCTGAAAAACACGTTTTGACAACTTCTGCACACTGGGGTTAAGGGCTGACAAACTGGGCTCTTCTGAGCCAGGCAGTTACACTGTGATTCCAAGCGCTGAGAAAACGCGTTTATTTCGGGCTGAAAAACACGTTTTGAAAAGTGGCCTGTTTCTGCCCTATAAGTTACATGGGAGTGACCAAAGTTGCCAAAACGTGATTATTTGTGCTGAAAAATACGTTTTGACAACTTCTGCACACTGGGGTTAAGGGCTGACAAACTGGGCTCTTCTGAGCCAGGCAGTTACACTGTGATTCCAAGGGCTGAGAAAACGCGTTTATTTCGGGCTGAAAAACACGTTTTGAAAAGTGGCTTGTTTCTGCCCTATAAGTTACATGGGAGTGACCAAAGTTGCCAAAACGTGTTTATTTGTGCTGAAAAACACGTTTTGACAACTTCTGCACACTGGGGATAAGGGCTGACAAACTGGGCTCTTCTGAGCCAGGCACTTACACTGCGATTCCAAGGGCTGAGAAAACGCGTTTATTTCGGGCTGAAAAACACGTTTTGAAAAGTGGCCTGTTTCTGCCCTATAAGTTACATGGGAGTGACCAAAGTTGCCAAAACGTGTTTATTTGTGCTGAAAAACACGTTTTGACAACTTCTGCACACTGGGGTTAAGGGCTGACAAACAGGGCTCTTCTGAGCCAGGCAGTTACACTCTGATTCCAAGGGCTGAGAAAACGCGTTTATTTCGGGCTGAAAAACACGTTTTGAAAAGTGGCTTGTTTCTGCCCTATACGTTACATGGGGGTGACCAAAGTTGCCAAAACGTGTTTATTTGTGCTGAAAAACACGTTTTGACAACTTCTGCACACTGGGGTTAAGGGCTGACAAACTGGGCTCTTCTGAGCCAGGCAGTTACACTGTGATTCCAAGGGCTGAGAAAACGCGTTTATTTCGGGCTGAAAAACACGTTTTGAAAAGTGGCTTGTTTCTGCTCTATAACTTACATGGGAGTGACCAAAGTTGCCAAAACGTGTTTATTTGTGCTGAAAAACACGTTTTGACAACTTCTGCACACTGGGGTTAAGGGCTGACAAACTGGGCTCTTCTGAGCCAGGCAGTTACACTGTGATTCCAAGGGCTGAGAAAACGCGTTTATTTCGGGCTGAAAAACACGTTTTGAAAAGTGGCTTGTTTCTGCCCTATACGTTACATGGGGGTGACCAAAGTTGCCAAAACGTGTTTATTTGTTCTGAAAAACACGTTTTGACAACTTCTGCACACTGGGGTTAACGGCTGACAAACTGGGCTCTTCTGAGCCAGGCAGTTACACTGTGATTCCAAGGGCTGAGAAAACGCGTTTATTTCGGGCTGAAAAACACGTTTTGAAAAGTGGCTTGTTTCTGCTCTATAACTTACATGGGAGTGACCAAAGTTGCCAAAACGTGTTTATTTGTGCTGAAAAACACGTTTTGACAACTTCTGCATACTGGGGTTAAGGGCTGACAAACTGGGCTCTTCTGAGCCAGGCAGTTACACTGTGATTCCAAGGGCTGAGAAAACGCGTTTATTTCGGGCTGAAAAACACGTTTTGAAAAGTGGCTTGTTTCTGCCCTATAAGTTACATGGGAGTGACCAAAGTTGCCAAAACGTGTTTATTTGTGCTGAAAAACACGTTTTGACAACTTCTGCACACTGGGGTTAAGGGCTGACAAACTGGGCTCTTCTGAGCCAGGCAGTTACACTGTGATTCCAAGGGCTGAGAAAACGCGTTTATTTCGGGCTGAAAAACACGTTTTGAAAAGTGGCTTGTTTCTGCCTTATAAGTTACATGGGAGTGACCAAAGTTGCCTAAACGTGTTTATTTGTGCTGAAAAACACGTTTTGACAACTTCTGCACACTGGGGATAAGGGCTGACAAACTGGGCTCTTCTGAGCCAGGCAGTTACACTGTGATTCCAAGGGCTGAGAAAACGCGTTTATTTCGGGCTGAAAAACACGTTTTGAAAAGTGGCCTGTTTCTGCCCTGTAAGTTACATGGGAATGACCAAAGTTGCCAAAACGTGTTTATTTGTGCTGAAAAACACGTTTTGACAACTTCTGCACACTGGGGTTAAGGGCTGACAAACTGGGCTCTTCTGAGCCAGGCAGTTACACTGTGATTCCAAGGGCTGAGAAAACGCGTTTATTTCGGGCTGAAAAACACGTTTTGAAAAGTGGCTTGTTTCTGCCCTATAAGTTACATGGGAGTGACCAAAGTTGCCAAAACGTGTTTATTTGTGCTGAAAAACAAGTTTTGACAACTTCTGCACACTGGGGTTAAGGGCTGACAAACTGGGCTCTTCTGAGCCAGGCAGTTACACTGTGATTCCAAGGGCTGAGAAAACGCGTTTATTTCGGGCTGAAAAACACGTTTTGAAAAGTGGCCTGTTTCTGCCCTATAAGTTACATGGGAGTGACCAAAGTTGCCAAAACGTGTTTATTTGTGCTGAAAAACACGTTTTGACAACTTCTGCACACTGGGGTTAAGGGCTGACAAACTGGGCTCTTCTGAGCCAGGCAGTTACACTGTGATTCCAAGGGCTGAGAAAACGCGTTTATTTCGGGCTGAAAAACACGTTTTGAAAAGTGGCCTGTTTCTGCCCTATAAGTTACATGGGGGTGACCAAAGTTGCCAAAACGTGTTTATTTCAGCTGAAAAACACGTTTTGACAACTTCTGCACACTGGGGTTAAGGGCTGACAAACTGGGCTCTTCTGAGCCAGGCACTTACACTGCGATTCCAAGGGCTGAGAAAACGCGTTTATTTCGGGCTGAAAAACACGTTTTGAAAAGTGGCTTGTTTCTGCCCTATAAGTTACATGGGAGTGACCAAAGTTGCCAAAACGTGTTTATTTGTGCTGAAAAACACGTTTTGACAACTTCTGCACACTGGGGTTAAGGGCTGACAAACTGGGCTCTTCTGAGCCAGGCAGTTACACTGTGATTCCAAGGGCTGAGAAAACGCGTTTATTTCGGGCTGAAAAACACGTTTTGAAAAGTGGCTTGTTTCTGCCCTATAAGTTACATGGGAGTGACCAAAGTTGCCAAAACGTGTTTATTTGTGCTGAAAAACACGTTTTGACAACTTCTGCACACTGGGGTTAAGGGCTGACAAACTGGGCTCTTCTGAGCCAGGCAGTTACACTGTGATTCCAAGGGCTGAGAAAACGCGTTTATTTCGGGCTGAAAAACACGTTTTGAAAAGTGGCTTGTTTCTGCCCTATAAGTTACATGGGAGTGACCAAAGTTGCCAAAACGTGTTTATTTGTGCTGAAAAACACGTTTTGACAACTTCTGCACACTGGGGTTAAGGGCTGACAAACTGGGCTCTTCTGAGCCAGGCAGTTACACTGTGATTCCAAGCGCTGAGAAAACGCGTTTATTTCGGGCTGAAAAACACGTTTTGAAAAGTGGCCTGTTTCTGCCCTATAAGTTACATGGGAGTGACCAAAGTTGCCAAAACGTGATTATTTGTGCTGAAAAATACGTTTTGACAACTTCTGCACACTGGGGTTAAGGGCTGACAAACTGGGCTCTTCTGAGCCAGGCAGTTACACTGTGATTCCAAGGGCTGAGAAAACGCGTTTATTTCGGGCTGAAAAACACGTTTTGAAAAGTGGCTTGTTTCTGCCCTATAAGTTACATGGGAGTGACCAAAGTTGCCAAAACGTGTTTATTTGTGCTGAAAAACACGTTTTGACAACTTCTGCACACTGGGGATAAGGGCTGACAAACTGGGCTCTTCTGAGCCAGGCACTTACACTGCGATTCCAAGGGCTGAGAAAACGCGTTTATTTCGGGCTGAAAAACACGTTTTGAAAAGTGGCCTGTTTCTGCCCTATAAGTTACATGGGAGTGACCAAAGTTGCCAAAACGTGTTTATTTGTGCTGAAAAACACGTTTTGACAACTTCTGCACACTGGGGTTAAGGGCTGACAAACAGGGCTCTTCTGAGCCAGGCAGTTACACTCTGATTCCAAGGGCTGAGAAAACGCGTTTATTTCGGGCTGAAAAACACGTTTTGAAAAGTGGCTTGTTTCTGCCCTATACGTTACATGGGGGTGACCAAAGTTGCCAAAACGTGTTTATTTGTGCTGAAAAACACGTTTTGACAACTTCTGCACACTGGGGTTAAGGGCTGACAAACTGGGCTCTTCTGAGCCAGGCAGTTACACTGTGATTCCAAGGGCTGAGAAAACGCGTTTATTTCGGGCTGAAAAACACGTTTTGAAAAGTGGCTTGTTTCTGCTCTATAACTTACATGGGAGTGACCAAAGTTGCCAAAACGTGTTTATTTGTGCTGAAAAACACGTTTTGACAACTTCTGCACACTGGGGTTAAGGGCTGACAAACTGGGCTCTTCTGAGCCAGGCAGTTACACTGTGATTCCAAGGGCTGAGAAAACGCGTTTATTTCGGGCTGAAAAACACGTTTTGAAAAGTGGCTTGTTTCTGCCCTATACGTTACATGGGGGTGACCAAAGTTGCCAAAACGTGTTTATTTGTTCTGAAAAACACGTTTTGACAACTTCTGCACACTGGGGTTAACGGCTGACAAACTGGGCTCTTCTGAGCCAGGCAGTTACACTGTGATTCCAAGGGCTGAGAAAACGCGTTTATTTCGGGCTGAAAAACACGTTTTGAAAAGTGGCTTGTTTCTGCCCTATAAGTTACATGGGAGTGACCAAAGTTGCCAAAACGTGTTTATTTGTGCTGAAAAACACGTTTTGACAACTTCTGCACACTGGGGTTAAGGGCTGACAAACTGGGCTCTTCTGAGCCAGGCAGTTACACTGTGATTCCAAGGGCTGAGAAAACGCGTTTATTTCGGGCTGAAAAACACGTTTTGAAAAGTGGCTTGTTTCTGCCCTATAAGTTACATGGGAGTGACCAAAGTTGCCTAAACGTGTTTATTTGTGCTGAAAAACACGTTTTGACAACTTCTGCACACTGGGGATAAGGGCTGACAAACTGGGCTCTTCTGAGCCAGGCAGTTACACTGTGATTCCAAGGGCTGAGAAAACGCGTTTATTTCGGGCTGAAAAACACGTTTTGAAAAGTGGCCTGTTTCTGCCCTGTAAGTTACATGGGAATGACCAAAGTTGCCAAAACGTGTTTATTTGTGCTGAAAAACACGTTTTGACAACTTCTGCACACTGGGGTTAAGGGCTGACAAACTGGGCTCTTCTGAGCCAGGCAGTTACACTGTGATTCCAAGGGCTGAGAAAACGCGTTTATTTCGGGCTGAAAAACACGTTTTGAAAAGTGGCTTGTTTCTGCCCTATAAGTTACATGGGAGTGACCAAAGTTGCCAAAACGTGTTTATTTGTGCTGAAAAACAAGTTTTGACAACTTCTGCACACTGGGGTTAAGGGCTGACAAACTGGGCTCTTCTGAGCCAGGCAGTTACACTGTGATTCCAAGGGCTGAGAAAACGCGTTTATTTCGGGCTGAAAAACACGTTTTGAAAAGTGGCCTGTTTCTGCCCTATAAGTTACATGGGAGTGACCAAAGTTGCCAAAACGTGTTTATTTGTGCTGAAAAACACGTTTTGACAACTTCTGCACACTGGGGTTAAGGGCTGACAAACTGGGCTCTTCTGAGCCAGGCAGTTACACTGTGATTCCAAGGGCTGAGAAAACGCGTTTATTTCGGGCTGAAAAACACGTTTTGAAAAGTGGCCTGTTTCTGCCCTATAAGTTACATGGGAGTGACCAAAGTTGCCAAAACGTGTTTATTTGTGCTGAAAAACACGTTTTGACAACTTCTGCACACTGGGGTTAAGGGCTGACAAACTGGGCTCTTCTGAGCCAGGCAGTTACACTGTGATTCCAAGGGCTGAGAAAACGCGTTTATTTCGGGCTGAAAAACACGTTTTGAAAAGTGGCTTGTTTCTGCCCTATAAGTTACATGGGAGTGACCAAAGTTGCCAAAACGTGTTTATTTGTGCTGAAAAACACGTTTTGACAACTTCTGCACACTGGGGTTAAGGGCTGACAAACTGGGCTCTTCTGAGCCAGGCAGTTACACTGTGATTCCAAGGGCTGAGAAAACGCGTTTATTTCGGGCTGAAAAACACGTTTTGAAAAGTGGCTTGTTTCTGCCCTATAAGTTACATGGGAGTGACCAAAGTTGCCAAAACGTGTTTATTTGTGCTGAAAAACACGTTTTGACAACTTCTGCACACTGGGGATAAGGGCTGACAAACTGGGCTCTTCTGAGCCAGGCACTTACACTGCGATTCCAAGGGCTGAGAAAACGCGTTTATTTCGGGCTGAAAAACACGTTTTGAAAAGTGGCCTGTTTCTGCCCTATAAGTTACATGGGAGTGACCAAAGTTGCCAAAACGTGTTTATTTGTGCTGAAAAACACGTTTTGACAACTTCTGCACACTGGGGTTAAGGGCTGACAAACTGGGCTCTTCTGAGCCAGGCAGTTACACTGTGATTCCAAGGGCTGAGAAAACGCGTTTATTTCGGGCTGAAAAACACGTTTTGAAAAGTGGCTTGTTTCTGCCCTATAAGTTACATGGGAGTGACCAAAGTTGCCAAAACGTGTTTATTTGTGCTGAAAAACACGTTTTGACAACTTCCGCAGACTGGGGTTAAGGGCTGACAAACTGGGCTCTTCTGAGCCAGGCAGTTACACTGTGATTCCAAGGGCTGAGAAAACGCGTTTATTTCGGGCTGAAAAACACGTTTTGAAAAGTGGCTTGTTTCTGCCCTATAAGTTACATGGGAGTGACCAAAGTTGCCAAAACGTGTTTATTTGTGCTGAAAAACACGTTTTGACAACTTCTGCACACTGGGGTTAAGGGCTGACAAACTGGGCTCTTCTGAGCCAGGCAGTTACACTGTGATTCCAAGGGCTGAGAAAACGCGTTTATTTCGGGCTGAAAAACACGTTTTGAAAAGTGGCCTGTTTCTGCCCTATAAGTTACATGGGAGTGACCAAAGTTGCCAAAACGTGTTTATTTGTGCTGAAAAACACGTTTTGACAACTTCTGCACACTGGGGTTAAGGGCTGACAAACTGGGCTCTTCTTAGCCAGGCAGTTACACTGTGATTCCAAGGGCTGAGAAAACGCGTTTATTTCGGGCTGAAAAACACGTTTTGAAAAGTGGCCTGTTTCTGCCCTATAAGTTACATGGGAGTGACCAAAGTTGCCAAAACGTGTTTATTTGTGCTGAAAAACACGTTTTGACAACTTCTGCACACTGGGGTTAAGGGCTGACAAACTGGGCTCTTCTGAGCCAGGCAGTTACACTGTGATTCCAAGGGCTGAGAAAACGCGTTTATTTCGGGCTGAAAAACACGTTTTGAAAAGTGGCTTGTTTCTGCCCTATACGTTACATGGGGGTGACCAAAGTTGCCAAAACGTGTTTATTTGTGCTGAAAAACACGTTTTGACAACTTCTGCACACTGGGGTTAAGGGCTGACAAACTGGGCTCTTCTGAGCCAGGCAGTTACACTGTGATTCCAAGGGCTGAGAAAACGCGTTTATTTCGGGCTGAAAAACACGTTTTGAAAAGTGGCTTGTTTCTGCTCTATAACTTACATGGGAGTGACCAAAGTTGCCAAAACGTGTTTATTTGTGCTGAAAAACACGTTTTGACAACTTCTGCACACTGGGGTTAAGGGCTGACAAACTGGGCTCTTCTGAGCCAGGCAGTTACACTGTGATTCCAAGGGCTGAGAAAACGCGTTTATTTCGGGCTGAAAAACACGTTTTGAAAAGTGGCTTGTTTCTGCCCTATAAGTTACATGGGAGTGACCAAAGTTGCCAAAACGTGTTTATTTGTGCTGAAAAACACGTTTTGACAACTTCTGCACACTGGGGTTAAGGGCTGACAAACAGGGCTCTTCTGAGCCAGGCAGTTACACTGTGATTCCAAGGGCTGAGAAAACGCGTTTATTTCGGGCTGAAAAACACGTTTTGAAAAGTGGCTTGTTTCTGCCCTATAAGTTACATGGGGGTGACCAAAGTTGCCAAAACGTGTTTATTTGTGCTGAAAAACACGTTTTGACAACTTCTGCACACTGGGGATAAGGGCTGACAAACTGGGCTCTTCTGAGCCAGGCACTTACACTGCGATTCCAAGGGCTGAGAAAACGCGTTTATTTCGGGCTGAAAAACACGTTTTGAAAAGTGGCCTGTTTCTGCCCTATAAGTTACATGGGAGTGACCAAAGTTGCCAAAACGTGTTTATTTGTGCTGAAAAACACGTTTTGACAACTTCTGCACACTGGGGTTAAGGGCTGACAAACTGGGCTCTTCTGAGCCAGGCAGTTACACTGTGATTCCAAGGGCTGAGAAAACGCGTTTATTTCGGGCTGAAAAACACGTTTTGAAAAGTGGCTTGTTTCTGCCCTATAAGTTACATGGGAGTGACCAAAGTTGCCAAAACGTGTTTATTTGTGCTGAAAAACACGTTTTGACAACTTCTGCACACTGGGGTTAAGGGCTGACAAACTGGGCTCTTCTGAGCCAGGCAGTTACACTGTGATTCCAAGGGCTGAGAAAACGCGTTTATTTCGGGCTGAAAAACACGTTTTGAAAAGTGGCTTGTTTCTGCCCTATAAGTTACATGGGAGTGACCAAAGTTGCCAAAACGTGTTTATTTGTGCTGAAAAACACGTTTTGACAACTTCTGCACACTGGGGTTAAGGGCTGACAAACTGGGCTCTTCTGAGCCAGGCAGTTACACTGTGATTCCAAGGGCTGAGAAAACGCGTTTATTTCGGGCTGAAAAACACGTTTTGAAAAGTGGCCTGTTTCTGCCCTATAAGTTACATGGGAGTGACCAAAGTTGCCAAAACGTGTTTATTTGTGCTGAAAAACACGTTTTGACAACTTCTGCACACTGGGGTTAAGGGCTGACAAACTGGGCTCTTCTGAGCCAGGCAGTTACACTGTGATTCCAAGGGCTGAGAAAACGCGTTTATTTCGGGCTGAAAAACACGTTTTGAAAAGTGGCCTGTTTCTGCCCTATAAGTTACATGGGAGTGACCAAAGTTGCCAAAACGTGTTTATTTGTGCTGAAAAACACGTTTTGACAACTTCTGCACACTGGGGTTAAGGGCTGACAAACAGGGCTCTTCTGAGCCAGGCAGTTACACTCTGATTCCAAGGGCTGAGAAAACGCATTTATTTCGGGCTGAAAAACACGTTTTGAAAAGTGGCTTGTATCTGCCCTATACGTTACATGGGGGTGACCAAAGTTGCCAAAACGTGTTTATTTGTGCTGAAAAACACGTTTTGACAACTTCTGCACACTGGGGTTAAGGGCTGACAAACTGGGCTCTTCTGAGCCAGGCAGTTACACTGTGATTCCAAGGGCTGAGAAAACGCGTTTATTTCGGGCTGAAAAACACGTTTTGAAAAGTGGCTTGTTTCTGCTCTATAACTTACATGGGAGTGACCAAAGTTGCCAAAACGTGTTTATTTGTGCTGAAAAACACGTTTTGACAACTTCTGCACACTGGGGTTAAGGGCTGACAAACTGGGCTCTTCTGAGCCAGGCAGTTACACTGTGATTCCAAGGGCTGAGAAAACGCGTTTATTTCGGGCTGAAAAACACGTTTTGAAAAGTGGCTTGTTTCTGCTCTATAACTTACATGGGAGTGACCAAAGTTGCCAAAACGTGTTTATTTGTGCTGAAAAACACGTTTTGGCAACTTCTGCACACTGGGGTTAAGGGCTGACAAACTGGGCTCTTCTGAGCCAGGCAGTTACACTGTGATTCCAAGGGCTGAGAAAACGCGTTTATTTCGGGCTGAAAAACACGTTTTGAAAAGTGGCTTGTTTCTGCCCTATACGTTACATGGGGGTGACCAAAGTTGCCAAAACGTGTTTATTTGTGCTGAAAAACACGTTTTGACAACTTCTGCACACTGGGGTTAAGGGCTGACAAACTGGGCTCTTCTGAGCCAGGCAGTTACACTGTGATTCCAAGGGCTGAGAAAACGCGTTTATTTCGGGCTGAAAAACACGTTTTGAAAAGTGGCTTGTTTCTGCCCTATAAGTTACATGGGAGTGACCAAAGTTGCCAAAACGTGTTTATTTGTGCTGAAAAACACGTTTTGACAACTTCTGCACACTGGGGTTAAGGGCTGACAAACTGGGCTCTTCTGAGCCAGGCAGTTACACTGTGATTCCAAGGGCTGAGAAAACGCGTTTATTTCGGGTTGAAAAACACGTTTTGAAAAGTGGCTTGTTTCTGCCCTATAAGTTACATGGGAGTGACCAAAGTTGCCAAAACGTGTTTATTTGTGCTGAAAAACACGTTTTGACAACTTCTGCACACTGGGGTTAAGGGCTGACAAACTGGGCTCTTCTGAGCCAGGCAGTTACACTGTGATTCCAAGGGTTGAGAAAACGCGTTTATTTCGGGCTGAAAAACACGTTTTGAAAAGTGGCTTGTTTCTGCCCTATAAGTTACATGGGAGTGACCAAAGTTGCCAAAACGTGTTTATTTGTGCTGAAAAACACGTTTTGACAACTTCTGCACACTAGGGTTAAGGGCTGACAAACTGGGCTCTTCTGAGCCAGGCAGTTACACTGTGATTCCAAGGGCTGAGATAACGCGTTTATTTCGGGCTGAAAAACACGTTTTGAAAAGTGGCCTGTTTCTGCCCTATAAGTTACATGGGAGTGACCAAAGTTGCCAAAACGTGTTTATTTGTGCTGAAAAACACGTTTTGACAACTTCTGCACACTGGGGTTAAGGGCTGACAAACTGGGCTCTTCTGAGCCAGGCAGTTACACTGTGATTCCAAGGGCTGAGAAAACGCGTTTATTTCGGGCTAAAAAACACGTTTTGAAAAGTGGCCTGTTTCTGCCCTATAAGTTACATGGGAGTGACCAAAGTTGCCAAAACGTGTTCATTTGTGCTGAAAAACACGTTTTGACAACTTCTGCACACTGGGGTTAAGGGCTGACAAACTGGGCTCTTCTGAGCCAGGCAGTTACACTGTGATTCCAAGGGCTGAGAAAACGCGTTTATTTCGGGCTGAAAAACACGTTTTGAAAAGTGGCTTGTTTCTGCCCTATACGTTACATGGGGGTGACCAAAGTTGCCGAAACGTGTTTATTTGTGCTGAAAAACACGTTTTGACAACTTCTGCACACTGGGGTTAAGGGCTGACAAACTGGGCTCTTCTGAGCCAGGCAGTTACACTGTGATTCCAAGGGCTGAGAAAACGCGTTTATTTCGGGCTGAAAAACACGTTTTGAAATGTGGCTTGTTTCTGCTCTATAACTTACATGGGAGTGACCAAAGTTGCCAAAACGTGTTTATTTGTGCTGAAAAACACGTTTTGACAACTTCTGCACACTGGGGTTAAGGGCTGACAAACTGGGCTCTTCTGAGCCAGGCAGTTACACTGTGATTCCAAGGGCTGAGAAATCGCGTTTATTTCGGGCTGAAAAACACGTTTTGAAAAGTGGCTTGTTTCTGCCCTATAAGTTACATGGGAGTGACCAAAGTTGCCAAAACGTCTTTATTTGTGCTGAAAAACACGTTTTGACAACTTCTGCACACTGGGGTTAAGGGCTGACAAACTGGGCTCTTCTGAGCCAGGCAGTTACACTGTGATTCCAAGGGCTGAGAAAACGCGTTTATTTCGGGCTGAAAAACACGTTTTGAAAAGTGGCTTGTTTCTGCCCTATAAGTTACATGGGGGTGACCAAAGTTGCCAAAACGTGTTTATTTGTGCTGAAAAACACGTTTTGACAACTTCTGCACACTGGGGTTAAGGGCTGACAAACTGGGCTCTTCTGAGCCAGGCAGTTACACTGTGATTCCAAGGGCTGAGAAAACGCGTTTATTTCGGGCTGAAAAACACGTTTTGAAAAGAGGCTTGTTTCTGCCCTATAAGTTGCATGGGAGTGACCAAAGTTGCCAAAACGTGTTTATTTCAGCTGAAAAACACGTTTTGACAACTTCTGCACACTGGGGTTAAGGGCTGACAAACTGGGCTCTTCTGAGCCAGGCACTTACACTGCGATTCCAAGGGCTGAGAAAACGCGTTTATTTCGGGCTGAAAAACACGTTTTGAAAAGTGGCTTGTTTCTGCCCTATAAGTTACATGGGAGTGACCAAAGTTGCCAAAACGTGTTTATTTGTGCTGAAAAACACGTTTTGACAACTTCTGCACACTGGGGTTAAGGGCTGACAAACTGGGCTCTTCTGAGCCAGGCAGTTACACTGTGATTCCAAGGGCTGAGAAAACGCGTTTATTTCGGGCTGAAAAACACGTTTTGAAAAGTGGCTTGTTTCTGCTCTATAACTTACATGGGAGTGACCAAAGTTGCCAAAACGTGTTTATTTGTGCTGAAAAACACGTTTTGACAACTTCTGCACACTGGGGTTAAGGGCTGACAAACTGGGCTCTTCTGAGCCAGGCAGTTACACTGTGATTCCAAGGGCTGAGAAAACGCGTTTATTTCGGGCTGAAAAACACGTTTTGAAAAGTGGCTTGTTTCTGCCCTATAAGTTACATGGGAGTGACCAAAGTTGCCAAAACGTGTTTATTTGTGCTGAAAAACACGTTTTGACAACTTCTGCACACTGGGGTTAAGGGCTGACAAACTGGGCTCTTCTGAGCCAGGCAGTTACACTGTGATTCCAAGGGCTGAGAAAACGCGTTTATTTCGGGTTGAAAAACACGTTTTGAAAAGTGGCTTGTTTCTGCCCTATAAGTTACATGGGAGTGACCAAAGTTGCCAAAACGTGTTTATTTGTGCTGAAAAACACGTTTTGACAACTTCTGCACACTGGGGTTAAGGGCTGACAAACTGGGCTCTTCTGAGCCAGGCAGTTACACTGTGATTCCAAGGGTTGAGAAAACGCGTTTATTTCGGGCTGAAAAACACGTTTTGAAAAGTGGCTTGTTTCTGCCCTATAAGTTACATGGGAGTGACCAAAGTTGCCAAAACGTGTTTATTTGTGCTGAAAAACACGTTTTGACAACTTCTGCACACTAGGGTTAAGGGCTGACAAACTGGGCTCTTCTGAGCCAGACAGTTACACTGTGATTCCAAGGGCTGAGAAAACGCGTTTATTTCGGGCTGAAAAACACGTTTTGAAAAGTGGCCTGTTTCTGCCCTATAAGTTACATGGGAGTGACCAAAGTTGCCAAAACGTGTTTATTTGTGCTGAAAAACACGTTTTGACAACTTCTGCACACTGGGGTTAAGGGCTGACAAACTGGGCTCTTCTGAGCCAGGCAGTTACACTGTGATTCCAAGGGCTGAGAAAACGCGTTTATTTCGGGCTGAAAAACACGTTTTGAAAAGTGGCCTGTTTCTGCCCTATAAGTTACATGGGAGTGACCAAAGTTGCCAAAACGTGTTCATTTGTGCTGAAAAACACGTTTTGACAACTTCTGCACACTGGGGTTAAGGGCTGACAAACTGGGCTCTTCTGAGCCAGGCAGTTACACTGTGATTCCAAGGGCTGAGAAAACGCGTTTATTTCGGGCTGAAAAACACGTTTTGAAAAGTGGCTTGTTTCTGCCCTATACGTTACATGGGGGTGACCAAAGTTGCCGAAACGTGTTTATTTGTGCTGAAAAACACGTTTTGACAACTTCTGCACACTGGGGTTAAGGGCTGACAAACTGGGCTCTTCTGAGCCAGGCAGTTACACTGTGATTCCAAGGGCTGAGAAAACGCGTTTATTTCGGGCTGAAAAACACGTTTTGAAATGTGGCTTGTTTCTGCTCTATAACTTACATGGGAGTGACCAAAGTTGCCAAAACGTGTTTATTTGTGCTGAAAAACACGTTTTGACAACTTCTGCACACTGGGGTTAAGGGCTGACAAACTGGGCTCTTCTGAGCCAGGCACTTACACTGTGATTCCAAGGGCTGAGAAATCGCGTTTATTTCGGGCTGAAAAACACGTTTTGAAAAGTGGCTTGTTTCTGCCCTATAAGTTACATGGGAGTGACCAAAGTTGCCAAAACGTCTTTATTTGTGCTGAAAAACACGTTTTGACAACTTCTGCACACTGGGGTTAAGGGCTGACAAACTGGGCTCTTCTGAGCCAGGCAGTTACACTGTGATTCCAAGGGCTGAGAAAACGCGTTTATTTCGGGCTGAAAAACACGTTTTGAAAAGTGGCTTGTTTCTGCCCTATAAGTTACATGGGGGTGACCAAAGTTGCCAAAACGTGTTTATTTGTGCTGAAAAACACGTTTTGACAACTTCTGCACACTGGGGTTAAGGGCTGACAAACTGGGCTCTTCTGAGCCAGGCAGTTACACTGTGATTCCAAGGGCTGAGAAAACGCGTTTATTTCGGGCTGAAAAACACGTTTTGAAAAGTGGCTTGTTTCTGCCCTATAAGTTGCATGGGAGTGACCAAAGTTGCCAAAACGTGTTTATTTCAGCTGAAAAACACGTTTTGACAACTTCTGCACACTGGGGTTAAGGGCTGACAAACTGGGCTCTTCTGAGCCAGGCACTTACACTGCGATTCCAAGGGCTGAGAAAACGCGTTTATTTCGGGCTGAAAAACACGTTTTGAAAAGTGGCTTGTTTCTGCCCTATAAGTTACATGGGAGTGACCAAAGTTGCCAAAACGTGTTTATTTGTGCTGAAAAACACGTTTTGACAACTTCTGCACACTGGGGTTAAGGGCTGACAAACTGGGCTCTTCTGAGCCAGGCAGTTACACTGTGATTCCAAGGGCTGAGAAAACGCGTTTATTTCGGGCTGAAAAACACGTTTTGAAAAGTGGCCTGTTTCTGCCCTATAAGTTACATGGGAGTGACCAAAGTTGCCAAAACGTGTTTATTTGTGCTGAAAAACACGTTTTGACAACTTCTGCACACTGGGGTTAAGGGCTGACAAACAGGGCTCTTCTGAGCCAGGCAGTTACACTCTGATTCCAAGGGCTGAGAAAACGCATTTATTTCGGGCTGAAAAACACGTTTTGAAAAGTGGCTTGTATCTGCCCTATACGTTACATGGGGGTGACCAAAGTTGCCAAAACGTGTTTATTTGTGCTGAAAAACACGTTTTGACAACTTCTGCACACTGGGGTTAAGGGCTGACAAACTGGGCTCTTCTGAGCCAGGCAGTTACACTGTGATTCCAAAGGCTGAGAAAACGCGTTTATTTCGGGCTGAAAAACACGTTTTGAAAAGTGGCTTGTTTCTGCTCTATAACTTACATGGGAGTGACCAAAGTTGCCAAAACGTGTTTATTTGTGCTGAAAAACACGTTTTGACAACTTCTGCACACTGGGTTTAAGGGCTGACAAACTGGGCTCTTCTGAGCCAGGCAGTTACACTGTGATTCCAAGGGCTGAGAAAACGCGTTTATTTCGGGCTGAAAAACACGTTTTGAAAAGTGGCTTGTTTCTGCCCTATACGTTACATGGGGGTGACCAAAGTTGCCAAAACGTGTTTATTTGTGCTGAAAAACACGTTTTGACAACTTCTGCACACTGGGGATAAGGGCTGACACACTGGGCTCTTCTGAGCCAGGCACTTACACTGCGATTCCAAGGGCTGAGAAAACGCGTTTATTTCGGGCTGAAAAACACGTTTTGAAAAGTGGCCTGTTTCTGCCCTATAAGTTACATGGGAGTGACCAAAGTTGCCAAAACGTGTTTATTTGTGCTGAAAAACACGTTTTGACAACTTCTACACACTGGGGTTAAGGGCTGACAAACAGGGCTCTTCTGAGCCAGGCAGTTACACTCTGATTCCAAGGGCTGAGAAAACGCGTTTATTTCGGGCTGAAAAACACGTTTTGAAAAGTGGCTTGTTTCTGCCCTATACGTTACATGGGGGTGACCAAAGTTGCCAAAACGTGTTTATTTGTGCTGAAAAACACGTTTTGACAACTTCTGCACACTGGGGTTAAGGGCTGACAAACTGGGCTCTTCTGAGCCAGGCAGTTACACTGTGATTCCAAGGGCTGAGAAAACGCGTTTATTTCGGGCTGAAAAACACGTTTTGAAAAGTGGCTTGTTTCTGCTCTATAACTTACATGGGAGTGACCAAAGTTGCCAAAACGTGTTTATTTGTGCTGAAAAACACGTTTTGGCAACTTCTGCACACTGGGGTTAAGGGCTGACAAACTGGGCTCTTCTGAGCCAGGCAGTTACACTGTGATTCCAAGGGCTGAGAAAACGCGTTTATTTCGGGCTGAAAAACACGTTTTGAAAAGTGGCTTGTTTCTGCCCTATACGTTACATGGGGGTGACCAAAGTTGCCAAAACGTGTTTATTTGTGCTGAAAAACACGTTTTGACAACTTCTGCACACGGGGGTTAAGGGCTGACAAACTGGGCTCTTCTGAGCCAGGCAGTTACACTGTGATTCCAAGGGCTGAGAAAACGCGTTTATTTCGGGCTGAAAAACACGTTTTGAAAAGTGGCTTGTTTCTGCCCTATAAGTTACATGGGAGTGACCAAAGTTGCCAAAACGTGTTTATTTGTGCTGAAAAACACGTTTTGACAACTTCTGCACACTGGGGTTAAGGGCTGACAACCTGCGCTCTTCTGAGCCAGGCAGTTACACTGTGATTCCAAGGGCTGAGAAAACGCGTTTATTTCGGGCTGAAAAACACGTTTTGAAAAGTGGCTTGTTTCTGCCCTATAAGTTACATGGGAGTGACCAAAGTTGCCAAAACGTGTTTATTTGTGCTGAAAAACACGTTTTGACAACTTCTGCACACTGGGGTTAAGGGCTGACAAACTGGGCTCTTCTGAGCCAGGCAGTTACACTGTGATTCCAAAGGGCTGAGAAAACGCGTTTATTTCGGGCTGAAAAACACGTTTTGAAAAGTGGCCTGTTTCTGCCCTATAAGTTACATGGGAGTGACCAAAGTTGCCAAAACGTGTTTATTTGTGCTGAAAAACACGTTTTGACAACTTCTGCACACTGGGGTTAAGGGCTGACAAACTGGGCTCTTCTGAGCCAGGCAGTTACACTGTGATTCCAAGGGCTGAGAAAACGCGTTTATTTCGGGCTGAAAAACACGTTTTGAAAAGTGGCCTGTTTCTGCCCTATAAGTTACATGGGAGTGACCAAAGTTGCCAAAACGTGTTCATTTGTGCTGAAAAACACGTTTTGACAACTTCTGCACACTGGGGTTAAGGGCTGACAAACTGGGCTCTTCTGAGCCAGGCAGTTACACTGTGATTCCAAGGGCTGAGAAAACGCGTTTATTTCGGGCTGAAAAACACGTTTTGAAAAGTGGCTTGTTTCTGCCCTATACGTTACATGGGGGTGACCAAAGATGCCGAAACGTGTTTATTTGTGCTGAAAAACACGTTTTGACAACTTCTGCACACTGGGGTTAAGGGCTGACAAACTGGGCTCTTCTGAGCCAGGCAGTTACACTGTGATTCCAAGGGCTGAGAAAACGCGTTTATTTCGGGCTGAAAAACACGTTTTGAAAAGAGGCTTGTTTCTGCCCTATAAGTTGCATGGGAGTGACCAAAGTTGCCAAAACGTGTTTATTTCAGCTGAAAAACACGTTTTGACAACTTCTGCACACTGGGGTTAAGGGCTGACAAACTGGGCTCTTCTGAGCCAGGCAGTTACACTGCGATTCCAAGGGCTGAGAAAACGCGTTTATTTCGGGCTGAAAAACACGTTTTGAAAAGTGGCCTGTTTCTGCCCTATAAGTTACATGGGGGTGACCAAAGTTGCCAAAACGTGTTTATTTCAGCTGAAAAACACGTTTTGACAACTTCTGCACACTGGGGTTAAGGGCTGACAAACTGGGCTCTTCTGAGCCAGGCACTTACACTGCGATTCCAAGGGCTGAGAAAACGCGTTTATTTCGGGCTGAAAAACACGTTTTGAAAAGTGGCTTGTTTCTGCCCTATAAGTTACATGGGAGTGACCAAAGTTGCCAAAACGTGTTTATTTGTGCTGAAAAACACGTTTTGACAACTTCTGCACACTGGGGTTAAGGGCTGACAAACTGGGCTCTTCTGAGCCAGGCAGTTACACTGTGATTCCAAGGGCTGAGAAAACGCGTTTATTTCGGGCTGAAAAACACGTTTTGAAAAGTGGCTTGTTTCTGCCCTATAAGTTACATGGGAGTGACCAAAGTTGCCAAAACGTGTTTATTTGTGCTGAAAAACACGTTTTGACAACTTCTGCACACTGGGGTTAAGGGCTGACAAACTGGGCTCTTCTGAGCCAGGCAGTTACACTGTGATTCCAAGGGCTGAGAAAACGCGTTTATTTCGGGCTGAAAAACACGTTTTGAAAAGTGGCTTGTTTCTGCCCTATAAGTTACATGGGAGTGACCAAAGTTGCCAAAACGTGTTTATTTGTGCTGAAAAACACGTTTTGACAACTTCTGCACACTGGGGTTAAGGGCTGACAAACTGGGCTCTTCTGAGCCAGGCAGTTACACTGTGATTCCAAGCGCTGAGAAAACGCGTTTATTTCGGGCTGAAAAACACGTTTTGAAAAGTGGCCTGTTTCTGCCCTATAAGTTACATGGGAGTGACCAAAGTTGCCAAAACGTGTTTATTTGTGCTGAAAAATACGTTTTGACAACTTCTGCACACTGGGGTTAAGGGCTGACAAACTGGGCTCTTCTGAGCCAGGCAGTTACACTGTGATTCCAAGGGCTGAGAAAACGCGTTTATTTCGGGCTGAAAAACACGTTTTGAAAAGTGGCTTGTTTCTGCCCTATAAGTTACATGGGAGTGACCAAAGTTGCCAAAACGTGTTTATTTGTGCTGAAAAACACGTTTTGACAACTTCTGCACACTGGGGATAAGGGCTGACAAACTGGGCTCTTCTGAGCCAGGCACTTACACTGCGATTCCAAGGGCTGAGAAAACGCGTTTATTTCGGGCTGAAAAACACGTTTTGAAAAGTGGCCTGTTTCTGCCCTATAAGTTACATGGGAGTGACCAAAGTTGCCAAAACGTGTTTATTTGTGCTGAAAAACACGTTTTGACAACTTCTGCACACTGGGGTTAAGGGCTGACAAACAGGGCTCTTCTGAGCCAGGCAGTTACACTCTGATTCCAAGGGCTGAGAAAACGCGTTTATTTCGGGCTGAAAAACACGTTTTGAAAAGTGGCTTGTTTCTGCCCTATACGTTACATGGGGGTGACCAAAGTTGCCAAAACGTGTTTATTTGTGCTGAAAAACACGTTTTGACAACTTCTGCACACTGGGGTTAAGGGCTGACAAACTGGGCTCTTCTGAGCCAGGCAGTTACACTGTGATTCCAAGGGCTGAGAAAACGCGTTTATTTCGGGCTGAAAAACACGTTTTGAAAAGTGGCTTGTTTCTGCTCTATAACTTACATGGGAGTGACCAAAGTTGCCAAAACGTGTTTATTTGTGCTGAAAAACACGTTTTGACAACTTCTGCACACTGGGGTTAAGGGCTGACAAACTGGGCTCTTCTGAGCCAGGCAGTTACACTGTGATTCCAAGGGCTGAGAAAACGCGTTTATTTCGGGCTGAAAAACACGTTTTGAAAAGTGGCTTGTTTCTGCCCTATACGTTACATGGGGGTGACCAAAGTTGCCAAAACGTGTTTATTTGTTCTGAAAAACACGTTTTGACAACTTCTGCACACTGGGGTTAACGGCTGACAAACTGGGCTCTTCTGAGCCAGGCAGTTACACTGTGATTCCAAGGGCTGAGAAAACGCGTTTATTTCGGGCTGAAAAACACGTTTTGAAAAGTGGCTTGTTTCTGCTCTATAACTTACATGGGAGTGACCAAAGTTGCCAAAACGTGTTTATTTGTGCTGAAAAACACGTTTTGACAACTTCTGCATACTGGGGTTAAGGGCTGACAAACTGGGCTCTTCTGAGCCAGGCAGTTACACTGTGATTCCAAGGGCTGAGAAAACGCGTTTATTTCGGGCTGAAAAACACGTTTTGAAAAGTGGCTTGTTTCTGCCCTATACGTTACATGGGGGTGACCAAAGTTGCCAAAACGTGTTTATTTGTGCTGAAAAACACGTTTTGACAACTTCTGCACACTGGGGTTAAGGGCTGACAAACTGGGCTCTTCTGAGCCAGGCAGTTACACTGTGATTCCAAGGGCTGAGAAAACGCGTTTATTTCGGGCTGAAAAACACGTTTTGAAAAGTGGCTTGTTTCTGCTCTATAACTTACATGGGAGTGACCAAAGTTGCCAAAACGTGTTTATTTGTGCTGAAAAACACGTTTTGACAACTTCTGCACACTGGGGTTAAGGGCTGACAAACTGGGCTCTTCTGAGCCAGGCAGTTACACTGTGATTCCAAGGGCTGAGAAAACGCGTTTATTTCGGGCTGAAAAACACGTTTTGAAAAGTGGCTTGTTTCTGCCCTATACGTTACATGGGGGTGACCAAAGTTGCCAAAACGTGTTTATTTGTTCTGAAAAACACGTTTTGACAACTTCTGCACACTGGGGTTAACGGCTGACAAACTGGGCTCTTCTGAGCCAGGCAGTTACACTGTGATTCCAAGGGCTGAGAAAACGCGTTTATTTCGGGCTGAAAAACACGTTTTGAAAAGTGGCTTGTTTCTGCTCTATAACTTACATGGGAGTGACCAAAGTTGCCAAAACGTGTTTATTTGTGCTGAAAAACACGTTTTGACAACTTCTGCATACTGGGGTTAAGGGCTGACAAACTGGGCTCTTCTGAGCCAGGCAGTTACACTGTGATTCCAAGGGCTGAGAAAACGCGTTTATTTCGGGCTGAAAAACACGTTTTGAAAAGTGGCTTGTTTCTGCCCTATAAGTTACATGGGAGTGACCAAAGTTGCCAAAACGTGTTTATTTGTGCTGAAAAACACGTTTTGACAACTTCTGCACACTGGGGTTAAGGGCTGACAAACTGGGCTCTTCTGAGCCAGGCAGTTACACTGTGATTCCAAGGGCTGAGAAAACGCGTTTATTTCGGGCTGAAAAACACGTTTTGAAAAGTGGCTTGTTTCTGCCCTATAAGTTACATGGGAGTGACCAAAGTTGCCTAAACGTGTTTATTTGTGCTGAAAAACACGTTTTGACAACTTCAGCACACTGGGGATAAGGGCTGACAAACTGGGCTCTTCTGAGCCAGGCAGTTACACTGTGATTCCAAGGGCTGAGAAAACGCGTTTATTTCGGGCTGAAAAACACGTTTTGAAAAGTGGCCTGTTTCTGCCCTATAAGTTACATGGGAATGACCAAAGTTGCCAAAACGTGTTTATTTGTGCTGAAAAACACGTTTTGACAACTTCTGCACACTGGGGTTAAGGGCTGACAAACTGGGCTCTTCTGAGCCAGGCAGTTACACTGTGATTCCAAGGGCTGAGAAAACGCGTTTATTTCGGGCTGAAAAACACGTTTTGAAAAGTGGCTTGTTTCTGCCCTATAAGTTACATGGGAGTGACCAAAGTTGCCAAAACGTGTTTATTTGTGCTGAAAAACAATTTTTGACAACTTCTGCACACTGGGGTTAAGGGCTGACAAACTGGGCTCTTCTGAGCCAGGCAGTTACACTGTGATTCCAAGGGCTGAGAAAACGCGTTTATTTCGGGCTGAAAAACACGTTTTGAAAAGTGGCCTGTTTCTGCCCTATAAGTTACATGGGAGTGACCAAAGTTGCCAAAACGTGTTTATTTGTGCTGAAAAACACGTTTTGACAACTTCTGCACACTGGGGTTAAGGGCTGACAAACTGGGCTCTTCTGAGCCAGGCAGTTACACTGTGATTCCAAGGGCTGAGAAAACGCGTTTATTTCGGGCTGAAAAACACGTTTTGAAAAGTGGCCTGTTTCTGCCCTATAAGTTACATGGGAGTGACCAAAGTTGCCAAAACGTGTTTATTTGTGCTGAAAAACACGTTTTGACAACTTCTGCACACTGGGGTTAAGGGCTGACAAACTGGGCTCTTCTGAGCCAGGCAGTTACACTGTGATTCCAAGGGCTGAGAAAACGCGTTTATTTCGGGCTGAAAAACACGTTTTGAAAAGTGGCTTGTTTCTGCCCTATAAGTTACATGGGAGTGACCAAAGTTGCCAAAACGTGTTTATTTGTGCTGAAAAACACGTTTTGACAACTTCTGCACACTGGGGTTAAGGGCTGACAAACTGGGCTCTTCTGAGCCAGGCAGTTACACTGTGATTCCAAGGGCTGAGAAAACGCGTTTATTTCGGGCTGAAAAACACGTTTTGAAAAGTGGCTTGTTTCTGCCCTATAAGTTACATGGGAGTGACCAAAGTTGCCAAAACGTGTTTATTTGTGCTGAAAAACACGTTTTGACAACTTCTGCACACTGGGGATAAGGGCTGACAAACTGGGCTCTTCTGAGCCAGGCACTTACACTGCGATTCCAAGGGCTGAGAAAACGCGTTTATTTCGGGCTGAAAAACACGTTTTGAAAAGTGGCCTGTTTCTGCCCTATAAGTTACATGGGAGTGACCAAAGTTGCCAAAACGTGTTTATTTGTGCTGAAAAACACGTTTTGACAACTTCTGCACACTGGGGTTAAGGGCTGACAAACTGGGCTCTTCTGAGCCAGGCAGTTACACTGTGATTCCAAGGGCTGAGAAAACGCGTTTATTTCGGGCTGAAAAACACGTTTTGAAAAGTGGCTTGTTTCTGCCCTATAAGTTACATGGGAGTGACCAAAGTTGCCAAAACGTGTTTATTTGTGCTGAAAAACACGTTTTGACAACTTCCGCAGACTGGGGTTAAGGGCTGACAAACTGGGCTCTTCTGAGCCAGGCAGTTACACTGTGATTCCAAGGGCTGAGAAAACGCGTTTATTTCGGGCTGAAAAACACGTTTTGAAAAGTGGCTTGTTTCTGCCCTATAAGTTACATGGGAGTGACCAAAGTTGCCAAAACGTGTTTATTTGTGCTGAAAAACACGTTTTGACAACTTCTGCACACTGGGGTTAAGGGCTGACAAACTGGGCTCTTCTGAGCCAGGCAGTTACACTGTGATTCCAAGGGCTGAGAAAACGCGTTTATTTCGGGCTGAAAAACACGTTTTGAAAAGTGGCCTGTTTCTGCCCTATAAGTTACATGGGAGTGACCAAAGTTGCCAAAACGTGTTTATTTGTGCTGAAAAACACGTTTTGACAACTTCTGCACACTGGGGTTAAGGGCTGACAAACTGGGCTCTTCTTAGCCAGGCAGTTACACTGTGATTCCAAGGGCTGAGAAAACGCGTTTATTTCGGGCTGAAAAACACGTTTTGAAAAGTGGCCTGTTTCTGCCCTATAAGTTACATGGGAGTGACCAAAGTTGCCAAAACGTGTTTATTTGTGCTGAAAAACACGTTTTGACAACTTCTGCACACTGGGGTTAAGGGCTGACAAACTGGGCTCTTCTGAGCCAGGCAGTTACACTGTGATTCCAAGGGCTGAGAAAACGCGTTTATTTCGGGCTGAAAAACACGTTTTGAAAAGTGGCTTGTTTCTGCCCTATACGTTACATGGGGGTGACCAAAGTTGCCAAAACGTGTTTATTTGTGCTGAAAAACACGTTTTGACAACTTCTGCACACTGGGGTTAAGGGCTGACAAACTGGGCTCTTCTGAGCCAGGCAGTTACACTGTGATTCCAAGGGCTGAGAAAACGCGTTTATTTCGGGCTGAAAAACACGTTTTGAAAAGTGGCTTGTTTCTGCTCTATAACTTACATGGGAGTGACCAAAGTTGCCAAAACGTGTTTATTTGTGCTGAAAAACACGTTTTGACAACTTCTGCACACTGGGGTTAAGGGCTGACAAACTGGGCTCTTCTGAGCCAGGCAGTTACACTGTGATTCCAAGGGCTGAGAAAACGCGTTTATTTCGGGCTGAAAAACACGTTTTGAAAAGTGGCTTGTTTCTGCCCTATAAGTTACATGGGAGTGACCAAAGTTGCCAAAACGTGTTTATTTGTGCTGAAAAACACGTTTTGACAACTTCTGCACACTGGGGTTAAGGGCTGACAAACAGGGCTCTTCTGAGCCAGGCAGTTACACTGTGATTCCAAGGGCTGAGAAAACGCGTTTATTTCGGGCTGAAAAACACGTTTTGAAAAGTGGCTTGTTTCTGCCCTATAAGTTACATGGGGGTGACCAAAGTTGCCAAAACGTGTTTATTTGTGCTGAAAAACACGTTTTGACAACTTCTGCACACTGGGGATAAGGGCTGACAAACTGGGCTCTTCTGAGCCAGGCACTTACACTGCGATTCCAAGGGCTGAGAAAACGCGTTTATTTCGGGCTGAAAAACACGTTTTGAAAAGTGGCCTGTTTCTGCCCTATAAGTTACATGGGAGTGACCAAAGTTGCCAAAACGTGTTTATTTGTGCTGAAAAACACGTTTTGACAACTTCTGCACACTGGGGTTAAGGGCTGACAAACTGGGCTCTTCTGAGCCAGGCAGTTACACTGTGATTCCAAGGGCTGAGAAAACGCGTTTATTTCGGGCTGAAAAACACGTTTTGAAAAGTGGCTTGTTTCTGCCCTATAAGTTACATGGGAGTGACCAAAGTTGCCAAAACGTGTTTATTTGTGCTGAAAAACACGTTTTGACAACTTCTGCACACTGGGGTTAAGGGCTGACAAACTGGGCTCTTCTGAGCCAGGCAGTTACACTGTGATTCCAAGGGCTGAGAAAACGCGTTTATTTCGGGCTGAAAAACACGTTTTGAAAAGTGGCTTGTTTCTGCCCTATAAGTTACATGGGAGTGACCAAAGTTGCCAAAACGTGTTTATTTGTGCTGAAAAACACGTTTTGACAACTTCTGCACACTGGGGTTAAGGGCTGACAAACTGGGCTCTTCTGAGCCAGGCAGTTACACTGTGATTCCAAGGGCTGAGAAAACGCGTTTATTTCGGGCTGAAAAACACGTTTTGAAAAGTGGCTTGTTTCTGCCCTATAAGTTACATGGGAGTGACCAAAGTTGCCAAAACGTGTTTATTTGTGCTGAAAAACACGTTTTGACAACTTCTGCACACTGGGGATAAGGGCTGACAAACTGGGCTCTTCTGAGCCAGGCACTTACACTGCGATTCCAAGGTCTGAGAAAACGCGTTTATTTCGGGCTGAAAAACACGTTTTGAAAAGTGGCTTGTTTCTGCCCTATAAGTTACATGGGAGTGACCAAAGTTGCCAAAACGTGTTTATTTGTGCTGAAAAACACGTTTTGACAACTTCTGCACACTGGGGTTAAGGGCTGACAAACTGGGCTCTTCTGAGCCAGGCAGTTACACTGTGATTCCAAGCGCTGAGAAAACGCGTTTATTTCGGGCTGAAAAACACGTTTTGAAAAGTGGCCTGTTTCTGCCCTATAAGTTACATGGGAGTGACCAAAGTTGCCAAAACGTGATTATTTGTGCTGAAAAATACGTTTTGACAACTTCTGCACACTGGGGTTAAGGGCTGACAAACTGGGCTCTTCTGAGCCAGGCAGTTACACTGTGATTCCAAGGGCTGAGAAAACGCGTTTATTTCGGGCTGAAAAACACGTTTTGAAAAGTGGCTTGTTTCTGCCCTATAAGTTACATGGGAGTGACCAAAGTTGCCAAAACGTGTTTATTTGTGCTGAAAAACACGTTTTGACAACTTCTGCACACTGGGGATAAGGGCTGACAAACTGGGCTCTTCTGAGCCAGGCACTTACACTGCGATTCCAAGGGCTGAGAAAACGCGTTTATTTCGGGCTGAAAAACACGTTTTGAAAAGTGGCCTGTTTCTGCCCTATAAGTTACATGGGAGTGACCAAAGTTGCCAAAACGTGTTTATTTGTGCTGAAAAACACGTTTTGACAACTTCTGCACACTGGGGTTAAGGGCTGACAAACAGGGCTCTTCTGAGCCAGGCAGTTACACTCTGATTCCAAGGGCTGAGAAAACGCGTTTATTTCGGGCTGAAAAACACGTTTTGAAAAGTGGCTTGTTTCTGCCCTATACGTTACATGGGGGTGACCAAAGTTGCCAAAACGTGTTTATTTGTGCTGAAAAACACGTTTTGACAACTTCTGCACACTGGGGTTAAGGGCTGACAAACTGGGCTCTTCTGAGCCAGGCAGTTACACTGTGATTCCAAGGGCTGAGAAAACGCGTTTATTTCGGGCTGAAAAACACGTTTTGAAAAGTGGCTTGTTTCTGCTCTATAACTTACATGGGAGTGACCAAAGTTGCCAAAACGTGTTTATTTGTGCTGAAAAACACGTTTTGACAACTTCTGCACACTGGGGTTAAGGGCTGACAAACTGGGCTCTTCTGAGCCAGGCAGTTACACTGTGATTCCAAGGGCTGAGAAAACGCGTTTATTTCGGGCTGAAAAACACGTTTTGAAAAGTGGCTTGTTTCTGCCCTATACGTTACATGGGGGTGACCAAAGTTGCCAAAACGTGTTTATTTGTTCTGAAAAACACGTTTTGACAACTTCTGCACACTGGGGTTAACGGCTGACAAACTGGGCTCTTCTGAGCCAGGCAGTTACACTGTGATTCCAAGGGCTGAGAAAACGCGTTTATTTCGGGCTGAAAAACACGTTTTGAAAAGTGGCTTGTTTCTGCTCTATAACTTACATGGGAGTGACCAAAGTTGCCAAAACGTGTTTATTTGTGCTGAAAAACACGTTTTGACAACTTCTGCATACTGGGGTTAAGGGCTGACAAACTGGGCTCTTCTGAGCCAGGCAGTTACACTGTGATTCCAAGGGCTGAGAAAACGCGTTTATTTCGGGCTGAAAAACACGTTTTGAAAAGTGGCTTGTTTCTGCCCTATAAGTTACATGGGAGTGACCAAAGTTGCCAAAACGTGTTTATTTGTGCTGAAAAACACGTTTTGACAACTTCTGCACACTGGGGTTAAGGGCTGACAAACTGGGCTCTTCTGAGCCAGGCAGTTACACTGTGATTCCAAGGGCTGAGAAAACGCGTTTATTTCGGGCTGAAAAACACGTTTTGAAAAGTGGCTTGTTTCTGCCCTATAAGTTACATGGGAGTGACCAAAGTTGCCTAAACGTGTTTATTTGTGCTGAAAAACACGTTTTGACAACTTCTGCACACTGGGGATAAGGGCTGACAAACTGGGCTCTTCTGAGCCAGGCAGTTACACTGTGATTCCAAGGGCTGAGAAAACGCGTTTATTTCGGGCTGAAAAACACGTTTTGAAAAGTGGCCTGTTTCTGCCCTGTAAGTTACATGGGAATGACCAAAGTTGCCAAAACGTGTTTATTTGTGCTGAAAAACACGTTTTGACAACTTCTGCACACTGGGGTTAAGGGCTGACAAACTGGGCTCTTCTGAGCCAGGCAGTTACACTGTGATTCCAAGGGCTGAGAAAACGCGTTTATTTCGGGCTGAAAAACACGTTTTGAAAAGTGGCTTGTTTCTGCCCTATAAGTTACATGGGAGTGACCAAAGTTGCCAAAACGTGTTTATTTGTGCTGAAAAACAAGTTTTGACAACTTCTGCACACTGGGGTTAAGGGCTGACAAACTGGGCTCTTCTGAGCCAGGCAGTTACACTGTGATTCCAAGGGCTGAGAAAACGCGTTTATTTCGGGCTGAAAAACACGTTTTGAAAAGTGGCCTGTTTCTGCCCTATAAGTTACATGGGAGTGACCAAAGTTGCCAAAACGTGTTTATTTGTGCTGAAAAACACGTTTTGACAACTTCTGCACACTGGGGTTAAGGGCTGACAAACTGGGCTCTTCTGAGCCAGGCAGTTACACTGTGATTCCAAGGGCTGAGAAAACGCGTTTATTTCGGGCTGAAAAACACGTTTTGAAAAGTGGCCTGTTTCTGCCCTATAAGTTACATGGGAGTGACCAAAGTTGCCAAAACGTGTTTATTTGTGCTGAAAAACACGTTTTGACAACTTCTGCACACTGGGGTTAAGGGCTGACAAACTGGGCTCTTCTGAGCCAGGCAGTTACACTGTGATTCCAAGGGCTGAGAAAACGCGTTTATTTCGGGCTGAAAAACACGTTTTGAAAAGTGGCTTGTTTCTGCCCTATAAGTTACATGGGAGTGACCAAAGTTGCCAAAACGTGTTTATTTGTGCTGAAAAACACGTTTTGACAACTTCTGCACACTGGGGTTAAGGGCTGACAAACTGGGCTCTTCTGAGCCAGGCAGTTACACTGTGATTCCAAGGGCTGAGAAAACGCGTTTATTTCGGGCTGAAAAACACGTTTTGAAAAGTGGCTTGTTTCTGCCCTATAAGTTACATGGGAGTGACCAAAGTTGCCAAAACGTGTTTATTTGTGCTGAAAAACACGTTTTGACAACTTCTGCACACTGGGGATAAGGGCTGACAAACTGGGCTCTTCTGAGCCAGGCACTTACACTGCGATTCCAAGGGCTGAGAAAACGCGTTTATTTCGGGCTGAAAAACACGTTTTGAAAAGTGGCCTGTTTCTGCCCTATAAGTTACATGGGAGTGACCAAAGTTGCCAAAACGTGTTTATTTGTGCTGAAAAACACGTTTTGACAACTTCTGCACACTGGGGTTAAGGGCTGACAAACTGGGCTCTTCTGAGCCAGGCAGTTACACTGTGATTCCAAGGGCTGAGAAAACGCGTTTATTTCGGGCTGAAAAACACGTTTTGAAAAGTGGCTTGTTTCTGCCCTATAAGTTACATGGGAGTGACCAAAGTTGCCAAAACGTGTTTATTTGTGCTGAAAAACACGTTTTGACAACTTCCGCAGACTGGGGTTAAGGGCTGACAAACTGGGCTCTTCTGAGCCAGGCAGTTACACTGTGATTCCAAGGGCTGAGAAAACGCGTTTATTTCGGGCTGAAAAACACGTTTTGAAAAGTGGCTTGTTTCTGCCCTATAAGTTACATGGGAGTGACCAAAGTTGCCAAAACGTGTTTATTTGTGCTGAAAAACACGTTTTGACAACTTCTGCACACTGGGGTTAAGGGCTGACAAACTGGGCTCTTCTGAGCCAGGCAGTTACACTGTGATTCCAAGGGCTGAGAAAACGCGTTTATTTCGGGCTGAAAAACACGTTTTGAAAAGTGGCCTGTTTCTGCCCTATAAGTTACATGGGAGTGACCAAAGTTGCCAAAACGTGTTTATTTGTGCTGAAAAACACGTTTTGACAACTTCTGCACACTGGGGTTAAGGGCTGACAAACTGGGCTCTTCTTAGCCAGGCAGTTACACTGTGATTCCAAGGGCTGAGAAAACGCGTTTATTTCGGGCTGAAAAACACGTTTTGAAAAGTGGCCTGTTTCTGCCCTATAAGTTACATGGGAGTGACCAAAGTTGCCAAAACGTGTTTATTTGTGCTGAAAAACACGTTTTGACAACTTCTGCACACTGGGGTTAAGGGCTGACAAACTGGGCTCTTCTGAGCCAGGCAGTTACACTGTGATTCCAAGGGCTGAGAAAACGCGTTTATTTCGGGCTGAAAAACACGTTTTGAAAAGTGGCTTGTTTCTGCCCTATACGTTACATGGGGGTGACCAAAGTTGCCAAAACGTGTTTATTTGTGCTGAAAAACACGTTTTGACAACTTCTGCACACTGGGGTTAAGGGCTGACAAACTGGGCTCTTCTGAGCCAGGCAGTTACACTGTGATTCCAAGGGCTGAGAAAACGCGTTTATTTCGGGCTGAAAAACACGTTTTGAAAAGTGGCTTGTTTCTGCTCTATAACTTACATGGGAGTGACCAAAGTTGCCAAAACGTGTTTATTTGTGCTGAAAAACACGTTTTGACAACTTCTGCACACTGGGGTTAAGGGCTGACAAACTGGGCTCTTCTGAGCCAGGCAGTTACACTGTGATTCCAAGGGCTGAGAAAACGCGTTTATTTCGGGCTGAAAAACACGTTTTGAAAAGTGGCTTGTTTCTGCCCTATAAGTTACATGGGAGTGACCAAAGTTGCCAAAACGTGTTTATTTGTGCTGAAAAACACGTTTTGACAACTTCTGCACACTGGGGTTAAGGGCTGACAAACAGGGCTCTTCTGAGCCAGGCAGTTACACTGTGATTCCAAGGGCTGAGAAAACGCGTTTATTTCGGGCTGAAAAACACGTTTTGAAAAGTGGCTTGTTTCTGCCCTATAAGTTACATGGGGGTGACCAAAGTTGCCAAAACGTGTTTATTTGTGCTGAAAAACACGTTTTGACAACTTCTGCACACTGGGGATAAGGGCTGACAAACTGGGCTCTTCTGAGCCAGGCACTTACACTGCGATTCCAAGGGCTGAGAAAACGCGTTTATTTCGGGCTGAAAAACACGTTTTGAAAAGTGGCCTGTTTCTGCCCTATAAGTTACATGGGAGTGACCAAAGTTGCCAAAACGTGTTTATTTGTGCTGAAAAACACGTTTTGACAACTTCTGCACACTGGGGTTAAGGGCTGACAAACTGGGCTCTTCTGAGCCAGGCAGTTACACTGTGATTCCAAGGGCTGAGAAAACGCGTTTATTTCGGGCTGAAAAACACGTTTTGAAAAGTGGCTTGTTTCTGCCCTATAAGTTACATGGGAGTGACCAAAGTTGCCAAAACGTGTTTATTTGTGCTGAAAAACACGTTTTGACAACTTCTGCACACTGGGGTTAAGGGCTGACAAACTGGGCTCTTCTGAGCCAGGCAGTTACACTGTGATTCCAAGGGCTGAGAAAACGCGTTTATTTCGGGCTGAAAAACACGTTTTGAAAAGTGGCTTGTTTCTGCCCTATAAGTTACATGGGAGTGACCAAAGTTGCCAAAACGTGTTTATTTGTGCTGAAAAACACGTTTTGACAACTTCTGCACACTGGGGTTAAGGGCTGACAAACTGGGCTCTTCTGAGCCAGGCAGTTACACTGTGATTCCAAGGGCTGAGAAAACGCGTTTATTTCGGGCTGAAAAACACGTTTTGAAAAGTGGCCTGTTTCTGCCCTATAAGTTACATGGGAGTGACCAAAGTTGCCAAAACGTGTTTATTTGTGCTGAAAAACACGTTTTGACAACTTCTGCACACTGGGGTTAAGGGCTGACAAACTGGGCTCTTCTGAGCCAGGCAGTTACACTGTGATTCCAAGGGCTGAGAAAACGCGTTTATTTCGGGCTGAAAAACACGTTTTGAAAAGTGGCCTGTTTCTGCCCTATAAGTTACATGGGAGTGACCAAAGTTGCCAAAACGTGTTTATTTGTGCTGAAAAACACGTTTTGACAACTTCTGCACACTGGGGTTAAGGGCTGACAAACAGGGCTCTTCTGAGCCAGGCAGTTACACTCTGATTCCAAGGGCTGAGAAAACGCATTTATTTCGGGCTGAAAAACACGTTTTGAAAAGTGGCTTGTATCTGCCCTATACGTTACATGGGGGTGACCAAAGTTGCCAAAACGTGTTTATTTGTGCTGAAAAACACGTTTTGACAACTTCTGCACACTGGGGTTAAGGGCTGACAAACTGGGCTCTTCTGAGCCAGGCAGTTACACTGTGATTCCAAGGGCTGAGAAAACGCGTTTATTTCGGGCTGAAAAACACGTTTTGAAAAGTGGCTTGTTTCTGCTCTATAACTTACATGGGAGTGACCAAAGTTGCCAAAACGTGTTTATTTGTGCTGAAAAACACGTTTTGACAACTTCTGCACACTGGGGTTAAGGGCTGACAAACTGGGCTCTTCTGAGCCAGGCAGTTACACTGTGATTCCAAGGGCTGAGAAAACGCGTTTATTTCGGGCTGAAAAACACGTTTTGAAAAGTGGCTTGTTTCTGCTCTATAACTTACATGGGAGTGACCAAAGTTGCCAAAACGTGTTTATTTGTGCTGAAAAACACGTTTTGGCAACTTCTGCACACTGGGGTTAAGGGCTGACAAACTGGGCTCTTCTGAGCCAGGCAGTTACACTGTGATTCCAAGGGCTGAGAAAACGCGTTTATTTCGGGCTGAAAAACACGTTTTGAAAAGTGGCTTGTTTCTGCCCTATACGTTACATGGGGGTGACCAAAGTTGCCAAAACGTGTTTATTTGTGCTGAAAAACACGTTTTGACAACTTCTGCACACTGGGGTTAAGGGCTGACAAACTGGGCTCTTCTGAGCCAGGCAGTTACACTGTGATTCCAAGGGCTGAGAAAACGCGTTTATTTCGGGCTGAAAAACACGTTTTGAAAAGTGGCTTGTTTCTGCCCTATAAGTTACATGGGAGTGACCAAAGTTGCCAAAACGTGTTTATTTGTGCTGAAAAACACGTTTTGACAACTTCTGCACACTGGGGTTAAGGGCTGACAAACTGGGCTCTTCTGAGCCAGGCAGTTACACTGTGATTCCAAGGGCTGAGAAAACGCGTTTATTTCGGGTTGAAAAACACGTTTTGAAAAGTGGCTTGTTTCTGCCCTATAAGTTACATGGGAGTGACCAAAGTTGCCAAAACGTGTTTATTTGTGCTGAAAAACACGTTTTGACAACTTCTGCACACTGGGGTTAAGGGCTGACAAACTGGGCTCTTCTGAGCCAGGCAGTTACACTGTGATTCCAAGGGTTGAGAAAACGCGTTTATTTCGGGCTGAAAAACACGTTTTGAAAAGTGGCTTGTTTCTGCCCTATAAGTTACATGGGAGTGACCAAAGTTGCCAAAACGTGTTTATTTGTGCTGAAAAACACGTTTTGACAACTTCTGCACACTAGGGTTAAGGGCTGACAAACTGGGCTCTTCTGAGCCAGGCAGTTACACTGTGATTCCAAGGGCTGAGAAAACGCGTTTATTTCGGGCTAAAAAACACGTTTTGAAAAGTGGCCTGTTTCTGCCCTATAAGTTACATGGGAGTGACCAAAGTTGCCAAAACGTGTTCATTTGTGCTGAAAAACACGTTTTGACAACTTCTGCACACTGGGGTTAAGGGCTGACAAACTGGGCTCTTCTGAGCCAGGCAGTTACACTGTGATTCCAAGGGCTGAGAAAACGCGTTTATTTCGGGCTGAAAAACACGTTTTGAAAAGTGGCTTGTTTCTGCCCTATACGTTACATGGGGGTGACCAAAGTTGCCGAAACGTGTTTATTTGTGCTGAAAAACACGTTTTGACAACTTCTGCACACTGGGGTTAAGGGCTGACAAACTGGGCTCTTCTGAGCCAGGCAGTTACACTGTGATTCCAAGGGCTGAGAAAACGCGTTTATTTCGGGCTGAAAAACACGTTTTGAAATGTGGCTTGTTTCTGCTCTATAACTTACATGGGAGTGACCAAAGTTGCCAAAACGTGTTTATTTGTGCTGAAAAACACGTTTTGACAACTTCTGCACACTGGGGTTAAGGGCTGACAAACTGGGCTCTTCTGAGCCAGGCAGTTACACTGTGATTCCAAGGGCTGAGAAATCGCGTTTATTTCGGGCTGAAAAACACGTTTTGAAAAGTGGCTTGTTTCTGCCCTATAAGTTACATGGGAGTGACCAAAGTTGCCAAAACGTCTTTATTTGTGCTGAAAAACACGTTTTGACAACTTCTGCACACTGGGGTTAAGGGCTGACAAACTGGGCTCTTCTGAGCCAGGCAGTTACACTGTGATTCCAAGGGCTGAGAAAACGCGTTTATTTCGGGCTGAAAAACACGTTTTGAAAAGTGGCTTGTTTCTGCCCTATAAGTTACATGGGGGTGACCAAAGTTGCCAAAACGTGTTTATTTGTGCTGAAAAACACGTTTTGACAACTTCTGCACACTGGGGTTAAGGGCTGACAAACTGGGCTCTTCTGAGCCAGGCAGTTACACTGTGATTCCAAGGGCTGAGAAAACGCGTTTATTTCGGGCTGAAAAACACGTTTTGAAAAGAGGCTTGTTTCTGCCCTATAAGTTGCATGGGAGTGACCAAAGTTGCCAAAACGTGTTTATTTCAGCTGAAAAACACGTTTTGACAACTTCTGCACACTGGGGTTAAGGGCTGACAAACTGGGCTCTTCTGAGCCAGGCACTTACACTGCGATTCCAAGGGCTGAGAAAACGCGTTTATTTCGGGCTGAAAAACACGTTTTGAAAAGTGGCTTGTTTCTGCCCTATAAGTTACATGGGAGTGACCAAAGTTGCCAAAACGTGTTTATTTGTGCTGAAAAACACGTTTTGACAACTTCTGCACACTGGGGTTAAGGGCTGACAAACTGGGCTCTTCTGAGCCAGGCAGTTACACTGTGATTCCAAGGGCTGAGAAAACGCGTTTATTTCGGGCTGAAAAACACGTTTTGAAAAGTGGCTTGTTTCTGCTCTATAACTTACATGGGAGTGACCAAAGTTGCCAAAACGTGTTTATTTGTGCTGAAAAACACGTTTTGACAACTTCTGCACACTGGGGTTAAGGGCTGACAAACTGGGCTCTTCTGAGCCAGGCAGTTACACTGTGATTCCAAGGGCTGAGAAAACGCGTTTATTTCGGGCTGAAAAACACGTTTTGAAAAGTGGCTTGTTTCTGCCCTATAAGTTACATGGGAGTGACCAAAGTTGCCAAAACGTGTTTATTTGTGCTGAAAAACACGTTTTGACAACTTCTGCACACTGGGGTTAAGGGCTGACAAACTGGGCTCTTCTGAGCCAGGCAGTTACACTGTGATTCCAAGGGCTGAGAAAACGCGTTTATTTCGGGTTGAAAAACACGTTTTGAAAAGTGGCTTGTTTCTGCCCTATAAGTTACATGGGAGTGACCAAAGTTGCCAAAACGTGTTTATTTGTGCTGAAAAACACGTTTTGACAACTTCTGCACACTGGGGTTAAGGGCTGACAAACTGGGCTCTTCTGAGCCAGGCAGTTACACTGTGATTCCAAGGGTTGAGAAAACGCGTTTATTTCGGGCTGAAAAACACGTTTTGAAAAGTGGCTTGTTTCTGCCCTATAAGTTACATGGGAGTGACCAAAGTTGCCAAAACGTGTTTATTTGTGCTGAAAAACACGTTTTGACAACTTCTGCACACTAGGGTTAAGGGCTGACAAACTGGGCTCTTCTGAGCCAGACAGTTACACTGTGATTCCAAGGGCTGAGAAAACGCGTTTATTTCGGGCTGAAAAACACGTTTTGAAAAGTGGCCTGTTTCTGCCCTATAAGTTACATGGGAGTGACCAAAGTTGCCAAAACGTGTTTATTTGTGCTGAAAAACACGTTTTGACAACTTCTGCACACTGGGGTTAAGGGCTGACAAACTGGGCTCTTCTGAGCCAGGCAGTTACACTGTGATTCCAAGGGCTGAGAAAACGCGTTTATTTCGGGCTGAAAAACACGTTTTGAAAAGTGGCCTGTTTCTGCCCTATAAGTTACATGGGAGTGACCAAAGTTGCCAAAACGTGTTCATTTGTGCTGAAAAACACGTTTTGACAACTTCTGCACACTGGGGTTAAGGGCTGACAAACTGGGCTCTTCTGAGCCAGGCAGTTACACTGTGATTCCAAGGGCTGAGAAAACGCGTTTATTTCGGGCTGAAAAACACGTTTTGAAAAGTGGCTTGTTTCTGCCCTATACGTTACATGGGGGTGACCAAAGTTGCCGAAACGTGTTTATTTGTGCTGAAAAACACGTTTTGACAACTTCTGCACACTGGGGTTAAGGGCTGACAAACTGGGCTCTTCTGAGCCAGGCAGTTACACTGTGATTCCAAGGGCTGAGAAAACGCGTTTATTTCGGGCTGAAAAACACGTTTTGAAATGTGGCTTGTTTCTGCTCTATAACTTACATGGGAGTGACCAAAGTTGCCAAAACGTGTTTATTTGTGCTGAAAAACACGTTTTGACAACTTCTGCACACTGGGGTTAAGGGCTGACAAACTGGGCTCTTCTGAGCCAGGCACTTACACTGTGATTCCAAGGGCTGAGAAATCGCGTTTATTTCGGGCTGAAAAACACGTTTTGAAAAGTGGCTTGTTTCTGCCCTATAAGTTACATGGGAGTGACCAAAGTTGCCAAAACGTCTTTATTTGTGCTGAAAAACACGTTTTGACAACTTCTGCACACTGGGGTTAAGGGCTGACAAACTGGGCTCTTCTGAGCCAGGCAGTTACACTGTGATTCCAAGGGCTGAGAAAACGCGTTTATTTCGGGCTGAAAAACACGTTTTGAAAAGTGGCTTGTTTCTGCCCTATAAGTTACATGGGGGTGACCAAAGTTGCCAAAACGTGTTTATTTGTGCTGAAAAACACGTTTTGACAACTTCTGCACACTGGGGTTAAGGGCTGACAAACTGGGCTCTTCTGAGCCAGGCAGTTACACTGTGATTCCAAGGGCTGAGAAAACGCGTTTATTTCGGGCTGAAAAACACGTTTTGAAAAGAGGCTTGTTTCTGCCCTATAAGTTGCATGGGAGTGACCAAAGTTGCCAAAACGTGTTTATTTCAGCTGAAAAACACGTTTTGACAACTTCTGCACACTGGGGTTAAGGGCTGACAAACTGGGCTCTTCTGAGCCAGGCACTTACACTGCGATTCCAAGGGCTGAGAAAACGCGTTTATTTCGGGCTGAAAAACACGTTTTGAAAAGTGGCTTGTTTCTGCCCTATAAGTTACATGGGAGTGACCAAAGTTGCCAAAACGTGTTTATTTGTGCTGAAAAACACGTTTTGACAACTTCTGCACACTGGGGTTAAGGGCTGACAAACTGGGCTCTTCTGAGCCAGGCAGTTACACTGTGATTCCAAGGGCTGAGAAAACGCGTTTATTTCGGGCTGAAAAACACGTTTTGAAAAGTGGCCTGTTTCTGCCCTATAAGTTACATGGGAGTGACCAAAGTTGCCAAAACGTGTTTATTTGTGCTGAAAAACACGTTTTGACAACTTCTGCACACTGGGGTTAAGGGCTGACAAACAGGGCTCTTCTGAGCCAGGCAGTTACACTCTGATTCCAAGGGCTGAGAAAACGCATTTATTTCGGGCTGAAAAACACGTTTTGAAAAGTGGCTTGTATCTGCCCTATACGTTACATGGGGGTGACCAAAGTTGCCAAAACGTGTTTATTTGTGCTGAAAAACACGTTTTGACAACTTCTGCACACTGGGGTTAAGGGCTGACAAACTGGGCTCTTCTGAGCCAGGCAGTTACACTGTGATTCCAAAGGCTGAGAAAACGCGTTTATTTCGGGCTGAAAAACACGTTTTGAAAAGTGGCTTGTTTCTGCTCTATAACTTACATGGGAGTGACCAAAGTTGCCAAAACGTGTTTATTTGTGCTGAAAAACACGTTTTGACAACTTCTGCACACTGGGTTTAAGGGCTGACAAACTGGGCTCTTCTGAGCCAGGCAGTTACACTGTGATTCCAAGGGCTGAGAAAACGCGTTTATTTCGGGCTGAAAAACACGTTTTGAAAAGTGGCTTGTTTCTGCCCTATACGTTACATGGGGGTGACCAAAGTTGCCAAAACGTGTTTATTTGTGCTGAAAAACACGTTTTGACAACTTCTGCACACTGGGGATAAGGGCTGACACACTGGGCTCTTCTGAGCCAGGCACTTACACTGCGATTCCAAGGGCTGAGAAAACGCGTTTATTTCGGGCTGAAAAACACGTTTTGAAAAGTGGCCTGTTTCTGCCCTATAAGTTACATGGGAGTGACCAAAGTTGCCAAAACGTGTTTATTTGTGCTGAAAAACACGTTTTGACAACTTCTACACACTGGGGTTAAGGGCTGACAAACAGGGCTCTTCTGAGCCAGGCAGTTACACTCTGATTCCAAGGGCTGAGAAAACGCGTTTATTTCGGGCTGAAAAACACGTTTTGAAAAGTGGCTTGTTTCTGCCCTATACGTTACATGGGGGTGACCAAAGTTGCCAAAACGTGTTTATTTGTGCTGAAAAACACGTTTTGACAACTTCTGCACACTGGGGTTAAGGGCTGACAAACTGGGCTCTTCTGAGCCAGGCAGTTACACTGTGATTCCAAGGGCTGAGAAAACGCGTTTATTTCGGGCTGAAAAACACGTTTTGAAAAGTGGCTTGTTTCTGCTCTATAACTTACATGGGAGTGACCAAAGTTGCCAAAACGTGTTTATTTGTGCTGAAAAACACGTTTTGGCAACTTCTGCACACTGGGGTTAAGGGCTGACAAACTGGGCTCTTCTGAGCCAGGCAGTTACACTGTGATTCCAAGGGCTGAGAAAACGCGTTTATTTCGGGCTGAAAAACACGTTTTGAAAAGTGGCTTGTTTCTGCCCTATACGTTACATGGGGGTGACCAAAGTTGCCAAAACGTGTTTATTTGTGCTGAAAAACACGTTTTGACAACTTCTGCACACGGGGGTTAAGGGCTGACAAACTGGGCTCTTCTGAGCCAGGCAGTTACACTGTGATTCCAAGGGCTGAGAAAACGCGTTTATTTCGGGCTGAAAAACACGTTTTGAAAAGTGGCTTGTTTCTGCCCTATAAGTTACATGGGAGTGACCAAAGTTGCCAAAACGTGTTTATTTGTGCTGAAAAACACGTTTTGACAACTTCTGCACACTGGGGTTAAGGGCTGACAACCTGCGCTCTTCTGAGCCAGGCAGTTACACTGTGATTCCAAGGGCTGAGAAAACGCGTTTATTTCGGGCTGAAAAACACGTTTTGAAAAGTGGCTTGTTTCTGCCCTATAAGTTACATGGGAGTGACCAAAGTTGCCAAAACGTGTTTATTTGTGCTGAAAAACACGTTTTGACAACTTCTGCACACTGGGGTTAAGGGCTGACAAACTGGGCTCTTCTGAGCCAGGCAGTTACACTGTGATTCCAAAGGGCTGAGAAAACGCGTTTATTTCGGGCTGAAAAACACGTTTTGAAAAGTGGCCTGTTTCTGCCCTATAAGTTACATGGGAGTGACCAAAGTTGCCAAAACGTGTTTATTTGTGCTGAAAAACACGTTTTGACAACTTCTGCACACTGGGGTTAAGGGCTGACAAACTGGGCTCTTCTGAGCCAGGCAGTTACACTGTGATTCCAAGGGCTGAGAAAACGCGTTTATTTCGGGCTGAAAAACACGTTTTGAAAAGTGGCCTGTTTCTGCCCTATAAGTTACATGGGAGTGACCAAAGTTGCCAAAACGTGTTCATTTGTGCTGAAAAACACGTTTTGACAACTTCTGCACACTGGGGTTAAGGGCTGACAAACTGGGCTCTTCTGAGCCAGGCAGTTACACTGTGATTCCAAGGGCTGAGAAAACGCGTTTATTTCGGGCTGAAAAACACGTTTTGAAAAGTGGCTTGTTTCTGCCCTATACGTTACATGGGGGTGACCAAAGATGCCGAAACGTGTTTATTTGTGCTGAAAAACACGTTTTGACAACTTCTGCACACTGGGGTTAAGGGCTGACAAACTGGGCTCTTCTGAGCCAGGCAGTTACACTGTGATTCCAAGGGCTGAGAAAACGCGTTTATTTCGGGCTGAAAAACACGTTTTGAAAAGAGGCTTGTTTCTGCCCTATAAGTTGCATGGGAGTGACCAAAGTTGCCAAAACGTGTTTATTTCAGCTGAAAAACACGTTTTGACAACTTCTGCACACTGGGGTTAAGGGCTGACAAACTGGGCTCTTCTGAGCCAGGCAGTTACACTGCGATTCCAAGGGCTGAGAAAACGCGTTTATTTCGGGCTGAAAAACACGTTTTGAAAAGTGGCCTGTTTCTGCCCTATAAGTTACATGGGGGTGACCAAAGTTGCCAAAACGTGTTTATTTCAGCTGAAAAACACGTTTTGACAACTTCTGCACACTGGGGTTAAGGGCTGACAAACTGGGCTCTTCTGAGCCAGGCACTTACACTGCGATTCCAAGGGCTGAGAAAACGCGTTTATTTCGGGCTGAAAAACACGTTTTGAAAAGTGGCTTGTTTCTGCCCTATAAGTTACATGGGAGTGACCAAAGTTGCCAAAACGTGTTTATTTGTGCTGAAAAACACGTTTTGACAACTTCTGCACACTGGGGTTAAGGGCTGACAAACTGGGCTCTTCTGAGCCAGGCAGTTACACTGTGATTCCAAGGGCTGAGAAAACGCGTTTATTTCGGGCTGAAAAACACGTTTTGAAAAGTGGCTTGTTTCTGCCCTATAAGTTACATGGGAGTGACCAAAGTTGCCAAAACGTGTTTATTTGTGCTGAAAAACACGTTTTGACAACTTCTGCACACTGGGGTTAAGGGCTGACAAACTGGGCTCTTCTGAGCCAGGCAGTTACACTGTGATTCCAAGGGCTGAGAAAACGCGTTTATTTCGGGCTGAAAAACACGTTTTGAAAAGTGGCTTGTTTCTGCCCTATAAGTTACATGGGAGTGACCAAAGTTGCCAAAACGTGTTTATTTGTGCTGAAAAACACGTTTTGACAACTTCTGCACACTGGGGTTAAGGGCTGACAAACTGGGCTCTTCTGAGCCAGGCAGTTACACTGTGATTCCAAGCGCTGAGAAAACGCGTTTATTTCGGGCTGAAAAACACGTTTTGAAAAGTGGCCTGTTTCTGCCCTATAAGTTACATGGGAGTGACCAAAGTTGCCAAAACGTGTTTATTTGTGCTGAAAAATACGTTTTGACAACTTCTGCACACTGGGGTTAAGGGCTGACAAACTGGGCTCTTCTGAGCCAGGCAGTTACACTGTGATTCCAAGGGCTGAGAAAACGCGTTTATTTCGGGCTGAAAAACACGTTTTGAAAAGTGGCTTGTTTCTGCCCTATAAGTTACATGGGAGTGACCAAAGTTGCCAAAACGTGTTTATTTGTGCTGAAAAACACGTTTTGACAACTTCTGCACACTGGGGATAAGGGCTGACAAACTGGGCTCTTCTGAGCCAGGCACTTACACTGCGATTCCAAGGGCTGAGAAAACGCGTTTATTTCGGGCTGAAAAACACGTTTTGAAAAGTGGCCTGTTTCTGCCCTATAAGTTACATGGGAGTGACCAAAGTTGCCAAAACGTGTTTATTTGTGCTGAAAAACACGTTTTGACAACTTCTGCACACTGGGGTTAAGGGCTGACAAACAGGGCTCTTCTGAGCCAGGCAGTTACACTCTGATTCCAAGGGCTGAGAAAACGCGTTTATTTCGGGCTGAAAAACACGTTTTGAAAAGTGGCTTGTTTCTGCCCTATACGTTACATGGGGGTGACCAAAGTTGCCAAAACGTGTTTATTTGTGCTGAAAAACACGTTTTGACAACTTCTGCACACTGGGGTTAAGGGCTGACAAACTGGGCTCTTCTGAGCCAGGCAGTTACACTGTGATTCCAAGGGCTGAGAAAACGCGTTTATTTCGGGCTGAAAAACACGTTTTGAAAAGTGGCTTGTTTCTGCTCTATAACTTACATGGGAGTGACCAAAGTTGCCAAAACGTGTTTATTTGTGCTGAAAAACACGTTTTGACAACTTCTGCACACTGGGGTTAAGGGCTGACAAACTGGGCTCTTCTGAGCCAGGCAGTTACACTGTGATTCCAAGGGCTGAGAAAACGCGTTTATTTCGGGCTGAAAAACACGTTTTGAAAAGTGGCTTGTTTCTGCCCTATACGTTACATGGGGGTGACCAAAGTTGCCAAAACGTGTTTATTTGTTCTGAAAAACACGTTTTGACAACTTCTGCACACTGGGGTTAACGGCTGACAAACTGGGCTCTTCTGAGCCAGGCAGTTACACTGTGATTCCAAGGGCTGAGAAAACGCGTTTATTTCGGGCTGAAAAACACGTTTTGAAAAGTGGCTTGTTTCTGCTCTATAACTTACATGGGAGTGACCAAAGTTGCCAAAACGTGTTTATTTGTGCTGAAAAACACGTTTTGACAACTTCTGCATACTGGGGTTAAGGGCTGACAAACTGGGCTCTTCTGAGCCAGGCAGTTACACTGTGATTCCAAGGGCTGAGAAAACGCGTTTATTTCGGGCTGAAAAACACGTTTTGAAAAGTGGCTTGTTTCTGCCCTATACGTTACATGGGGGTGACCAAAGTTGCCAAAACGTGTTTATTTGTGCTGAAAAACACGTTTTGACAACTTCTGCACACTGGGGTTAAGGGCTGACAAACTGGGCTCTTCTGAGCCAGGCAGTTACACTGTGATTCCAAGGGCTGAGAAAACGCGTTTATTTCGGGCTGAAAAACACGTTTTGAAAAGTGGCTTGTTTCTGCTCTATAACTTACATGGGAGTGACCAAAGTTGCCAAAACGTGTTTATTTGTGCTGAAAAACACGTTTTGACAACTTCTGCACACTGGGGTTAAGGGCTGACAAACTGGGCTCTTCTGAGCCAGGCAGTTACACTGTGATTCCAAGGGCTGAGAAAACGCGTTTATTTCGGGCTGAAAAACACGTTTTGAAAAGTGGCTTGTTTCTGCCCTATACGTTACATGGGGGTGACCAAAGTTGCCAAAACGTGTTTATTTGTTCTGAAAAACACGTTTTGACAACTTCTGCACACTGGGGTTAACGGCTGACAAACTGGGCTCTTCTGAGCCAGGCAGTTACACTGTGATTCCAAGGGCTGAGAAAACGCGTTTATTTCGGGCTGAAAAACACGTTTTGAAAAGTGGCTTGTTTCTGCTCTATAACTTACATGGGAGTGACCAAAGTTGCCAAAACGTGTTTATTTGTGCTGAAAAACACGTTTTGACAACTTCTGCATACTGGGGTTAAGGGCTGACAAACTGGGCTCTTCTGAGCCAGGCAGTTACACTGTGATTCCAAGGGCTGAGAAAACGCGTTTATTTCGGGCTGAAAAACACGTTTTGAAAAGTGGCTTGTTTCTGCCCTATAAGTTACATGGGAGTGACCAAAGTTGCCAAAACGTGTTTATTTGTGCTGAAAAACACGTTTTGACAACTTCTGCACACTGGGGTTAAGGGCTGACAAACTGGGCTCTTCTGAGCCAGGCAGTTACACTGTGATTCCAAGGGCTGAGAAAACGCGTTTATTTCGGGCTGAAAAACACGTTTTGAAAAGTGGCTTGTTTCTGCCCTATAAGTTACATGGGAGTGACCAAAGTTGCCTAAACGTGTTTATTTGTGCTGAAAAACACGTTTTGACAACTTCAGCACACTGGGGATAAGGGCTGACAAACTGGGCTCTTCTGAGCCAGGCAGTTACACTGTGATTCCAAGGGCTGAGAAAACGCGTTTATTTCGGGCTGAAAAACACGTTTTGAAAAGTGGCCTGTTTCTGCCCTATAAGTTACATGGGAGTGACCAAAGTTGCCAAAACGTGTTTATTTGTGCTGAAAAACACGTTTTGACAACTTCTGCACACTGGGGTTAAGGGCTGACAAACTGGGCTCTTCTGAGCCAGGCAGTTACACTGTGATTCCAAGGGCTGAGAAAACGCGTTTATTTCGGGCTGAAAAACACGTTTTGAAAAGTGGCCTGTTTCTGCCCTATAAGTTACATGGGAGTGACCAAAGTTGCCAAAACGTGTTCATTTGTGCTGAAAAACACGTTTTGACAACTTCTGCACACTGGGGTTAAGGGCTGACAAACTGGGCTCTTCTGAGCCAGGCAGTTACACTGTGATTCCAAGGGCTGAGAAAACGCGTTTATTTCGGGCTGAAAAACACGTTTTGAAAAGTGGCTTGTTTCTGCCCTATACGTTACATGGGGGTGACCAAAGTTGCCGAAACGTGTTTATTTGTGCTGAAAAACACGTTTTGACAACTTCTGCACACTGGGGTTAAGGGCTGACAAACTGGGCTCTTCTGAGCCAGGCAGTTACACTGTGATTCCAAGGGCTGAGAAAACGCGTTTATTTCGGGCTGAAAAACACGTTTTGAAATGTGGCTTGTTTCTGCTCTATAACTTACATGGGAGTGACCAAAGTTGCCAAAACGTGTTTATTTGTGCTGAAAAACACGTTTTGACAACTTCTGCACACTGGGGTTAAGGGCTGACAAACTGGGCTCTTCTGAGCCAGGCACTTACACTGTGATTCCAAGGGCTGAGAAATCGCGTTTATTTCGGGCTGAAAAACACGTTTTGAAAAGTGGCTTGTTTCTGCCCTATAAGTTACATGGGAGTGACCAAAGTTGCCAAAACGTCTTTATTTGTGCTGAAAAACACGTTTTGACAACTTCTGCACACTGGGGTTAAGGGCTGACAAACTGGGCTCTTCTGAGCCAGGCAGTTACACTGTGATTCCAAGGGCTGAGAAAACGCGTTTATTTCGGGCTGAAAAACACGTTTTGAAAAGTGGCTTGTTTCTGCCCTATAAGTTACATGGGGGTGACCAAAGTTGCCAAAACGTGTTTATTTGTGCTGAAAAACACGTTTTGACAACTTCTGCACACTGGGGTTAAGGGCTGACAAACTGGGCTCTTCTGAGCCAGGCAGTTACACTGTGATTCCAAGGGCTGAGAAAACGCGTTTATTTCGGGCTGAAAAACACGTTTTGAAAAGAGGCTTGTTTCTGCCCTATAAGTTGCATGGGAGTGACCAAAGTTGCCAAAACGTGTTTATTTCAGCTGAAAAACACGTTTTGACAACTTCTGCACACTGGGGTTAAGGGCTGACAAACTGGGCTCTTCTGAGCCAGGCACTTACACTGCGATTCCAAGGGCTGAGAAAACGCGTTTATTTCGGGCTGAAAAACACGTTTTGAAAAGTGGCTTGTTTCTGCCCTATAAGTTACATGGGAGTGACCAAAGTTGCCAAAACGTGTTTATTTGTGCTGAAAAACACGTTTTGACAACTTCTGCACACTGGGGTTAAGGGCTGACAAACTGGGCTCTTCTGAGCCAGGCAGTTACACTGTGATTCCAAGGGCTGAGAAAACGCGTTTATTTCGGGCTGAAAAACACGTTTTGAAAAGTGGCCTGTTTCTGCCCTATAAGTTACATGGGAGTGACCAAAGTTGCCAAAACGTGTTTATTTGTGCTGAAAAACACGTTTTGACAACTTCTGCACACTGGGGTTAAGGGCTGACAAACAGGGCTCTTCTGAGCCAGGCAGTTACACTCTGATTCCAAGGGCTGAGAAAACGCATTTATTTCGGGCTGAAAAACACGTTTTGAAAAGTGGCTTGTATCTGCCCTATACGTTACATGGGGGTGACCAAAGTTGCCAAAACGTGTTTATTTGTGCTGAAAAACACGTTTTGACAACTTCTGCACACTGGGGTTAAGGGCTGACAAACTGGGCTCTTCTGAGCCAGGCAGTTACACTGTGATTCCAAAGGCTGAGAAAACGCGTTTATTTCGGGCTGAAAAACACGTTTTGAAAAGTGGCTTGTTTCTGCTCTATAACTTACATGGGAGTGACCAAAGTTGCCAAAACGTGTTTATTTGTGCTGAAAAACACGTTTTGACAACTTCTGCACACTGGGTTTAAGGGCTGACAAACTGGGCTCTTCTGAGCCAGGCAGTTACACTGTGATTCCAAGGGCTGAGAAAACGCGTTTATTTCGGGCTGAAAAACACGTTTTGAAAAGTGGCTTGTTTCTGCCCTATACGTTACATGGGGGTGACCAAAGTTGCCAAAACGTGTTTATTTGTGCTGAAAAACACGTTTTGACAACTTCTGCACACTGGGGATAAGGGCTGACACACTGGGCTCTTCTGAGCCAGGCACTTACACTGCGATTCCAAGGGCTGAGAAAACGCGTTTATTTCGGGCTGAAAAACACGTTTTGAAAAGTGGCCTGTTTCTGCCCTATAAGTTACATGGGAGTGACCAAAGTTGCCAAAACGTGTTTATTTGTGCTGAAAAACACGTTTTGACAACTTCTACACACTGGGGTTAAGGGCTGACAAACAGGGCTCTTCTGAGCCAGGCAGTTACACTCTGATTCCAAGGGCTGAGAAAACGCGTTTATTTCGGGCTGAAAAACACGTTTTGAAAAGTGGCTTGTTTCTGCCCTATACGTTACATGGGGGTGACCAAAGTTGCCAAAACGTGTTTATTTGTGCTGAAAAACACGTTTTGACAACTTCTGCACACTGGGGTTAAGGGCTGACAAACTGGGCTCTTCTGAGCCAGGCAGTTACACTGTGATTCCAAGGGCTGAGAAAACGCGTTTATTTCGGGCTGAAAAACACGTTTTGAAAAGTGGCTTGTTTCTGCTCTATAACTTACATGGGAGTGACCAAATTGCCAAAACGTGTTTATTTGTGCTGAAAAACACGTTTTGGCAACTTCTGCACACTGGGGTTAAGGGCTGACAAACTGGGCTCTTCTGAGCCAGGCAGTTACACTGTGATTCCAAGGGCTGAGAAAACGCGTTTATTTCGGGCTGAAAAACACGTTTTGAAAAGTGGCTTGTTTCTGCCCTATACGTTACATGGGGGTGACCAAAGTTGCCAAAACGTGTTTATTTGTGCTGAAAAACACGTTTTGACAACTTCTGCACACGGGGGTTAAGGGCTGACAAACTGGGCTCTTCTGAGCCAGGCAGTTACACTGTGATTCCAAGGGCTGAGAAAACGCGTTTATTTCGGGCTGAAAAACACGTTTTGAAAAGTGGCTTGTTTCTGCCCTATAAGTTACATGGGAGTGACCAAAGTTGCCAAAACGTGTTTATTTGTGCTGAAAAACACGTTTTGACAACTTCTGCACACTGGGGTTAAGGGCTGACAACCTGCGCTCTTCTGAGCCAGGCAGTTACACTGTGATTCCAAGGGCTGAGAAAACGCGTTTATTTCGGGCTGAAAAACACGTTTTGAAAAGTGGCTTGTTTCTGCCCTATAAGTTACATGGGAGTGACCAAAGTTGCCAAAACGTGTTTATTTGTGCTGAAAAACACGTTTTGACAACTTCTGCACACTGGGGTTAAGGGCTGACAAACTGGGCTCTTCTGAGCCAGGCAGTTACACTGTGATTCCAAAGGGCTGAGAAAACGCGTTTATTTCGGGCTGAAAAACACGTTTTGAAAAGTGGCCTGTTTCTGCCCTATAAGTTACATGGGAGTGACCAAAGTTGCCAAAACGTGTTTATTTGTGCTGAAAAACACGTTTTGACAACTTCTGCACACTGGGGTTAAGGGCTGACAAACTGGGCTCTTCTGAGCCAGGCAGTTACACTGTGATTCCAAGGGCTGAGAAAACGCGTTTATTTCGGGCTGAAAAACACGTTTTGAAAAGTGGCCTGTTTCTGCCCTATAAGTTACATGGGAGTGACCAAAGTTGCCAAAACGTGTTCATTTGTGCTGAAAAACACGTTTTGACAACTTCTGCACACTGGGGTTAAGGGCTGACAAACTGGGCTCTTCTGAGCCAGGCAGTTACACTGTGATTCCAAGGGCTGAGAAAACGCGTTTATTTCGGGCTGAAAAACACGTTTTGAAAAGTGGCTTGTTTCTGCCCTATACGTTACATGGGGGTGACCAAAGATGCCGAAACGTGTTTATTTGTGCTGAAAAACACGTTTTGACAACTTCTGCACACTGGGGTTAAGGGCTGACAAACTGGGCTCTTCTGAGCCAGGCAGTTACACTGTGATTCCAAGGGCTGAGAAAACGCGTTTATTTCGGGCTGAAAAACACGTTTTGAAAAGAGGCTTGTTTCTGCCCTATAAGTTGCATGGGAGTGACCAAAGTTGCCAAAACGTGTTTATTTCAGCTGAAAAACACGTTTTGACAACTTCTGCACACTGGGGTTAAGGGCTGACAAACTGGGCTCTTCTGAGCCAGGCAGTTACACTGCGATTCCAAGGGCTGAGAAAACGCGTTTATTTCGGGCTGAAAAACACGTTTTGAAAAGTGGCCTGTTTCTGCCCTATAAGTTACATGGGGGTGACCAAAGTTGCCAAAACGTGTTTATTTCAGCTGAAAAACACGTTTTGACAACTTCTGCACACTGGGGTTAAGGGCTGACAAACTGGGCTCTTCTGAGCCAGGCACTTACACTGCGATTCCAAGGGCTGAGAAAACGCGTTTATTTCGGGCTGAAAAACACGTTTTGAAAAGTGGCTTGTTTCTGCCCTATAAGTTACATGGGAGTGACCAAAGTTGCCAAAACGTGTTTATTTGTGCTGAAAAACACGTTTTGACAACTTCTGCACACTGGGGTTAAGGGCTGACAAACTGGGCTCTTCTGAGCCAGGCAGTTACACTGTGATTCCAAGGGCTGAGAAAACGCGTTTATTTCGGGCTGAAAAACACGTTTTGAAAAGTGGCTTGTTTCTGCCCTATAAGTTACATGGGAGTGACCAAAGTTGCCAAAACGTGTTTATTTGTGCTGAAAAACACGTTTTGACAACTTCTGCACACTGGGGTTAAGGGCTGACAAACTGGGCTCTTCTGAGCCAGGCAGTTACACTGTGATTCCAAGGGCTGAGAAAACGCGTTTATTTCGGGCTGAAAAACACGTTTTGAAAAGTGGCTTGTTTCTGCCCTATAAGTTACATGGGAGTGACCAAAGTTGCCAAAACGTGTTTATTTGTGCTGAAAAACACGTTTTGACAACTTCTGCACACTGGGGTTAAGGGCTGACAAACTGGGCTCTTCTGAGCCAGGCAGTTACACTGTGATTCCAAGCGCTGAGAAAACGCGTTTATTTCGGGCTGAAAAACACGTTTTGAAAAGTGGCCTGTTTCTGCCCTATAAGTTACATGGGAGTGACCAAAGTTGCCAAAACGTGTTTATTTGTGCTGAAAAATACGTTTTGACAACTTCTGCACACTGGGGTTAAGGGCTGACAAACTGGGCTCTTCTGAGCCAGGCAGTTACACTGTGATTCCAAGGGCTGAGAAAACGCGTTTATTTCGGGCTGAAAAACACGTTTTGAAAAGTGGCTTGTTTCTGCCCTATAAGTTACATGGGAGTGACCAAAGTTGCCAAAACGTGTTTATTTGTGCTGAAAAACACGTTTTGACAACTTCTGCACACTGGGGATAAGGGCTGACAAACTGGGCTCTTCTGAGCCAGGCACTTACACTGCGATTCCAAGGGCTGAGAAAACGCGTTTATTTCGGGCTGAAAAACACGTTTTGAAAAGTGGCCTGTTTCTGCCCTATAAGTTACATGGGAGTGACCAAAGTTGCCAAAACGTGTTTATTTGTGCTGAAAAACACGTTTTGACAACTTCTGCACACTGGGGTTAAGGGCTGACAAACAGGGCTCTTCTGAGCCAGGCAGTTACACTCTGATTCCAAGGGCTGAGAAAACGCGTTTATTTCGGGCTGAAAAACACGTTTTGAAAAGTGGCTTGTTTCTGCCCTATACGTTACATGGGGGTGACCAAAGTTGCCAAAACGTGTTTATTTGTGCTGAAAAACACGTTTTGACAACTTCTGCACACTGGGGTTAAGGGCTGACAAACTGGGCTCTTCTGAGCCAGGCAGTTACACTGTGATTCCAAGGGCTGAGAAAACGCGTTTATTTCGGGCTGAAAAACACGTTTTGAAAAGTGGCTTGTTTCTGCTCTATAACTTACATGGGAGTGACCAAAGTTGCCAAAACGTGTTTATTTGTGCTGAAAAACACGTTTTGACAACTTCTGCACACTGGGGTTAAGGGCTGACAAACTGGGCTCTTCTGAGCCAGGCAGTTACACTGTGATTCCAAGGGCTGAGAAAACGCGTTTATTTCGGGCTGAAAAACACGTTTTGAAAAGTGGCTTGTTTCTGCCCTATACGTTACATGGGGGTGACCAAAGTTGCCAAAACGTGTTTATTTGTTCTGAAAAACACGTTTTGACAACTTCTGCACACTGGGGTTAACGGCTGACAAACTGGGCTCTTCTGAGCCAGGCAGTTACACTGCGATTCCAAGGGCTGAGAAAACGCGTTTATTTCGGGCTGAAAAACACGTTTTGAAAAGTGGCCTGTTTCTGCCCTATAAGTTACATGGGAGTGACCAAAGTTGCCAAAACGTGTTTATTTGTGCTGAAAAACACGTTTTGACAACTTCTGCACACTGGGGTTAAGGGCTGACAAACAGGGCTCTTCTGAGCCAGGCAGTTACACTCTGATTCCAAGGGCTGAGAAAACGCGTTTATTTCGGGCTGAAAAACACGTTTTGAAAAGTGGCTTGTTTCTGCCCTATACGTTACATGGGGGTGACCAAAGTTGCCAAAACGTGTTTATTTGTGCTGAAAAACACGTTTTGACAACTTCTGCACACTGGGGTTAAGGGCTGACAAACTGGGCTCTTCTGAGCCAGGCAGTTACACTGTGATTCCAAGGGCTGAGAAAACGCGTTTATTTCGGGCTGAAAAACACGTTTTGAAAAGTGGCTTGTTTCTGCTCTATAACTTACATGGGAGTGACCAAAGTTGCCAAAACGTGTTTATTTGTGCTGAAAAACACGTTTTGACAACTTCTGCACACTGGGGTTAAGGGCTGACAAACTGGGCTCTTCTGAGCCAGGCAGTTACACTGTGATTCCAAGGGCTGAGAAAACGCGTTTATTTCGGGCTGAAAAACACGTTTTGAAAAGTGGCTTGTTTCTGCCCTATACGTTACATGGGGGTGACCAAAGTTGCCAAAACGTGTTTATTTGTTCTGAAAAACACGTTTTGACAACTTCTGCACACTGGGGTTAACGGCTGACAAACTGGGCTCTTCTGAGCCAGGCAGTTACACTGTGATTCCAAGGGCTGAGAAAACGCGTTTATTTCGGGCTGAAAAACACGTTTTGAAAAGTGGCTTGTTTCTGCTCTATAACTTACATGGGAGTGACCAAAGTTGCCAAAACGTGTTTATTTGTGCTGAAAAACACGTTTTGACAACTTCTGCATACTGGGGTTAAGGGCTGACAAACTGGGCTCTTCTGAGCCAGGCAGTTACACTGTGATTCCAAGGGCTGAGAAAACGCGTTTATTTCGGGCTGAAAAACACGTTTTGAAAAGTGGCTTGTTTCTGCCCTATACGTTACATGGGGGTGACCAAAGTTGCCAAAACGTGTTTATTTGTGCTGAAAAACACGTTTTGACAACTTCTGCACACTGGGGTTAAGGGCTGACAAACTGGGCTCTTCTGAGCCAGGCAGTTACACTGTGATTCCAAGGGCTGAGAAAACGCGTTTATTTCGGGCTGAAAAACACGTTTTGAAAAGTGGCTTGTTTCTGCTCTATAACTTACATGGGAGTGACCAAAGTTGCCAAAACGTGTTTATTTGTGCTGAAAAACACGTTTTGACAACTTCTGCACACTGGGGTTAAGGGCTGACAAACTGGGCTCTTCTGAGCCAGGCAGTTACACTGTGATTCCAAGGGCTGAGAAAACGCGTTTATTTCGGGCTGAAAAACACGTTTTGAAAAGTGGCTTGTTTCTGCCCTATACGTTACATGGGGGTGACCAAAGTTGCCAAAACGTGTTTATTTGTTCTGAAAAACACGTTTTGACAACTTCTGCACACTGGGGTTAACGGCTGACAAACTGGGCTCTTCTGAGCCAGGCAGTTACACTGTGATTCCAAGGGCTGAGAAAACGCGTTTATTTCGGGCTGAAAAACACGTTTTGAAAAGTGGCTTGTTTCTGCTCTATAACTTACATGGGAGTGACCAAAGTTGCCAAAACGTGTTTATTTGTGCTGAAAAACACGTTTTGACAACTTCTGCATACTGGGGTTAAGGGCTGACAAACTGGGCTCTTCTGAGCCAGGCAGTTACACTGTGATTCCAAGGGCTGAGAAAACGCGTTTATTTCGGGCTGAAAAACACGTTTTGAAAAGTGGCTTGTTTCTGCCCTATAAGTTACATGGGAGTGACCAAAGTTGCCAAAACGTGTTTATTTGTGCTGAAAAACACGTTTTGACAACTTCTGCACACTGGGGTTAAGGGCTGACAAACTGGGCTCTTCTGAGCCAGGCAGTTACACTGTGATTCCAAGGGCTGAGAAAACGCGTTTATTTCGGGCTGAAAAACACGTTTTGAAAAGTGGCTTGTTTCTGCCCTATAAGTTACATGGGAGTGACCAAAGTTGCCTAAACGTGTTTATTTGTGCTGAAAAACACGTTTTGACAACTTCAGCACACTGGGGATAAGGGCTGACAAACTGGGCTCTTCTGAGCCAGGCAGTTACACTGTGATTCCAAGGGCTGAGAAAACGCGTTTATTTCGGGCTGAAAAACACGTTTTGAAAAGTGGCCTGTTTCTGCCCTATAAGTTACATGGGAATGACCAAAGTTGCCAAAACGTGTTTATTTGTGCTGAAAAACACGTTTTGACAACTTCTGCACACTGGGGTTAAGGGCTGACAAACTGGGCTCTTCTGAGCCAGGCAGTTACACTGTGATTCCAAGGGCTGAGAAAACGCGTTTATTTCGGGCTGAAAAACACGTTTTGAAAAGTGGCTTGTTTCTGCCCTATAAGTTACATGGGAGTGACCAAAGTTGCCAAAACGTGTTTATTTGTGCTGAAAAACAATTTTTGACAACTTCTGCACACTGGGGTTAAGGGCTGACAAACTGGGCTCTTCTGAGCCAGGCAGTTACACTGTGATTCCAAGGGCTGAGAAAACGCGTTTATTTCGGGCTGAAAAACACGTTTTGAAAAGTGGCCTGTTTCTGCCCTATAAGTTACATGGGAGTGACCAAAGTTGCCAAAACGTGTTTATTTGTGCTGAAAAACACGTTTTGACAACTTCTGCACACTGGGGTTAAGGGCTGACAAACTGGGCTCTTCTGAGCCAGGCAGTTACACTGTGATTCCAAGGGCTGAGAAAACGCGTTTATTTCGGGCTGAAAAACACGTTTTGAAAAGTGGCCTGTTTCTGCCCTATAAGTTACATGGGAGTGACCAAAGTTGCCAAAACGTGTTTATTTGTGCTGAAAAACACGTTTTGACAACTTCTGCACACTGGGGTTAAGGGCTGACAAACTGGGCTCTTCTGAGCCAGGCAGTTACACTGTGATTCCAAGGGCTGAGAAAACGCGTTTATTTCGGGCTGAAAAACACGTTTTGAAAAGTGGCTTGTTTCTGCCCTATAAGTTACATGGGAGTGACCAAAGTTGCCAAAACGTGTTTATTTGTGCTGAAAAACACGTTTTGACAACTTCTGCACACTGGGGTTAAGGGCTGACAAACTGGGCTCTTCTGAGCCAGGCAGTTACACTGTGATTCCAAGGGCTGAGAAAACGCGTTTATTTCGGGCTGAAAAACACGTTTTGAAAAGTGGCTTGTTTCTGCCCTATAAGTTACATGGGAGTGACCAAAGTTGCCAAAACGTGTTTATTTGTGCTGAAAAACACGTTTTGACAACTTCTGCACACTGGGGATAAGGGCTGACAAACTGGGCTCTTCTGAGCCAGGCACTTACACTGCGATTCCAAGGGCTGAGAAAACGCGTTTATTTCGGGCTGAAAAACACGTTTTGAAAAGTGGCCTGTTTCTGCCCTATAAGTTACATGGGAGTGACCAAAGTTGCCAAAACGTGTTTATTTGTGCTGAAAAACACGTTTTGACAACTTCTGCACACTGGGGTTAAGGGCTGACAAACTGGGCTCTTCTGAGCCAGGCAGTTACACTGTGATTCCAAGGGCTGAGAAAACGCGTTTATTTCGGGCTGAAAAACACGTTTTGAAAAGTGCCTTGTTTCTGCCCTATAAGTTACATGGGAGTGACCAAAGTTGCCAAAACGTGTTTATTTGTGCTGAAAAACACGTTTTGACAACTTCCGCAGACTGGGGTTAAGGGCTGACAAACTGGGCTCTTCTGAGCCAGGCAGTTACACTGTGATTCCAAGGGCTGAGAAAACGCGTTTATTTCGGGCTGAAAAACACGTTTTGAAAAGTGGCTTGTTTCTGCCCTATAAGATACATGGGAGTGACCAAAGTTGCCAAAACGTGTTTATTTGTGCTGAAAAACACGTTTTGACAACTTCTGCACACTGGGGTTAAGGGCTGACAAACTGGGCTCTTCTGAGCCAGGCAGTTACACTGTGATTCCAAGGGCTGAGAAAACGCGTTTATTTCGGGCTGAAAAACACGTTTTGAAAAGTGGCCTGTTTCTGCCCTATAAGTTACATGGGAGTGACCAAAGTTGCCAAAACGTGTTTATTTGTGCTGAAAAACACGTTTTGACAACTTCTGCACACTGGGGTTAAGGGCTGACAAACTGGGCTCTTCTTAGCCAGGCAGTTACACTGTGATTCCAAGGGCTGAGAAAACGCGTTTATTTCGGGCTGAAAAACACGTTTTGAAAAGTGGCCTGTTTCTGCCCTATAAGTTACATGGGAGTGACCAAAGTTGCCAAAACGTGTTTATTTGTGCTGAAAAACACGTTTTGACAACTTCTGCACACTGGGGTTAAGGGCTGACAAACTGGGCTCTTCTGAGCCAGGCAGTTACACTGTGATTCCAAGGGCTGAGAAAACGCGTTTATTTCGGGCTGAAAAACACGTTTTGAAAAGTGGCTTGTTTCTGCCCTATACGTTACATGGGGGTGACCAAAGTTGCCAAAACGTGTTTATTTGTGCTGAAAAACACGTTTTGACAACTTCTGCACACTGGGGTTAAGGGCTGACAAACTGGGCTCTTCTGAGCCAGGCAGTTACACTGTGATTCCAAGGGCTGAGAAAACGCGTTTATTTCGGGCTGAAAAACACGTTTTGAAAAGTGGCTTGTTTCTGCTCTATAACTTACATGGGAGTGACCAAAGTTGCCAAAACGTGTTTATTTGTGCTGAAAAACACGTTTTGACAACTTCTGCACACTGGGGTTAAGGGCTGACAAACTGGGCTCTTCTGAGCCAGGCAGTTACACTGTGATTCCAAGGGCTGAGAAAACGCGTTTATTTCGGGCTGAAAAACACGTTTTGAAAAGTGGCTTGTTTCTGCCCTATAAGTTACATGGGAGTGACCAAAGTTGCCAAAACGTGTTTATTTGTGCTGAAAAACACGTTTTGACAACTTCTGCACACTGGGGTTAAGGGCTGACAAACAGGGCTCTTCTGAGCCAGGCAGTTACACTGTGATTCCAAGGGCTGAGAAAACGCGTTTATTTCGGGCTGAAAAACACGTTTTGAAAAGTGGCTTGTTTCTGCCCTATAAGTTACATGGGGGTGACCAAAGTTGCCAAAACGTGTTTATTTGTGCTGAAAAACACGTTTTGACAACTTCTGCACACTGGGGATAAGGGCTGACAAACTGGGCTCTTCTGAGCCAGGCACTTACACTGCGATTCCAAGGGCTGAGAAAACGCGTTTATTTCGGGCTGAAAAACACGTTTTGAAAAGTGGCCTGTTTCTGCCCTATAAGTTACATGGGAGTGACCAAAGTTGCCAAAACGTGTTTATTTGTGCTGAAAAACACGTTTTGACAACTTCTGCACACTGGGGTTAAGGGCTGACAAACTGGGCTCTTCTGAGCCAGGCAGTTACACTGTGATTCCAAGGGCTGAGAAAACGCGTTTATTTCGGGCTGAAAAACACGTTTTGAAAAGTGGCTTGTTTCTGCCCTATAAGTTACATGGGAGTGACCAAAGTTGCCAAAACGTGTTTATTTGTGCTGAAAAACACGTTTTGACAACTTCTGCACACTGGGGTTAAGGGCTGACAAACTGGGCTCTTCTGAGCCAGGCAGTTACACTGTGATTCCAAGGGCTGAGAAAACGCGTTTATTTCGGGCTGAAAAACACGTTTTGAAAAGTGGCTTGTTTCTGCCCTATAAGTTACATGGGAGTGACCAAAGTTGCCAAAACGTGTTTATTTGTGCTGAAAAACACGTTTTGACAACTTCTGCACACTGGGGTTAAGGGCTGACAAACTGGGCTCTTCTGAGCCAGGCAGTTACACTGTGATTCCAAGGGCTGAGAAAACGCGTTTATTTCGGGCTGAAAAACACGTTTTGAAAAGTGGCTTGTTTCTGCCCTATAAGTTACATGGGAGTGACCAAAGTTGCCAAAACGTGTTTATTTGTGCTGAAAAACACGTTTTGACAACTTCTGCACACTGGGGATAAGGGCTGACAAACTGGGCTCTTCTGAGCCAGGCACTTACACTGCGATTCCAAGGTCTGAGAAAACGCGTTTATTTCGGGCTGAAAAACACGTTTTGAAAAGTGGCCTGTTTCTGCCCTATAAGTTACATGGGAGTGACCAAAGTTGCCAAAACGTGTTTATTTGTGCTGAAAAACACGTTTTGACAACTTCTGCACACTGGGGTTAAGGGCTGACAAACTGGGCTCTTCTGAGCCAGGCAGTTACACTGTGATTCCAAGGGCTGAGAAAACGCGTTTATTTCGGGCTGAAAAACACGTTTTGAAAAGTGGCCTGTTTCTGCCCTATAAGTTACATGGGAGTGACCAAAGTTGCCAAAACGTGTTTATTTGTGCTGAAAAACACGTTCTGACAACTTCTGCACACTGGGGTTAAGGGCTGACAAACTGGGCTCTTCTGAGCCAGGCAGTTACACTGTGATTCCAAGGGCTGAGAAAACGCGTTTATTTCGGGCTGAAAAACACGTTTTGAAAAGTGGCCTGTTTCTGCCCTATAAGTTACATGGGAGTGACCAAAGTTGCCAAAACGTGTTTATTTGTGCTGAAAAACACGTTTTGACAACTTCTGCACACTGGGGTTAAGGGCTGACAAACTGGGCTCTTCTGAGCCAGGCAGTTACACTGTGATTCCAAGGGCTGAGAAAACGCGTTTATTTCGGGCTGAAAAACACGTTTTGAAAAGTGGCCTGTTTCTGCCCTATAAGTTACATGGGAGTGACCAAAGTTGCCAAAACGTGTTTATTTGTGCTGAAAAACACGTTTTGACAACTTCTGCACACTGGGGTTAAGGGCTGACAAACAGGGCTCTTCTGAGCCAGGCAGTTACACTCTGATTCCAAGGGCTGAGAAAACGCATTTATTTCGGGCTGAAAAACACGTTTTGAAAAGTGGCTTGTATCTGCCCTATACGTTACATGGGGGTGACCAAAGTTGCCAAAACGTGTTTATTTGTGCTGAAAAACACGTTTTGACAACTTCTGCACACTGGGGTTAAGGGCTGACAAACTGGGCTCTTCTGAGCCAGGCAGTTACACTGTGATTCCAAGGGCTGAGAAAACGCGTTTATTTCGGGCTGAAAAACACGTTTTGAAAAGTGGCTTGTTTCTGCTCTATAACTTACATGGGAGTGACCAAAGTTGCCAAAACGTGTTTATTTGTGCTGAAAAACACGTTTTGACAACTTCTGCACACTGGGGTTAAGGGCTGACAAACTGGGCTCTTCTGAGCCAGGCAGTTACACTGTGATTCCAAGGGCTGAGAAAACGCGTTTATTTCGGGCTGAAAAACACGTTTTGAAAAGTGGCTTGTTTCTGCTCTATAACTTACATGGGAGTGACCAAAGTTGCCAAAACGTGTTTATTTGTGCTGAAAAACACGTTTTGGCAACTTCTGCACACTGGGGTTAAGGGCTGACAAACTGGGCTCTTCTGAGCCAGGCAGTTACACTGTGATTCCAAGGGCTGAGAAAACGCGTTTATTTCGGGCTGAAAAACACGTTTTGAAAAGTGGCTTGTTTCTGCCCTATACGTTACATGGGGGTGACCAAAGTTGCCAAAACGTGTTTATTTGTGCTGAAAAACACGTTTTGACAACTTCTGCACACTGGGGTTAAGGGCTGACAAACTGGGCTCTTCTGAGCCAGGCAGTTACACTGTGATTCCAAGGGCTGAGAAAACGCGTTTATTTCGGGCTGAAAAACACGTTTTGAAAAGTGGCTTGTTTCTGCCCTATAAGTTACATGGGAGTGACCAAAGTTGCCAAAACGTGTTTATTTGTGCTGAAAAACACGTTTTGACAACTTCTGCACACTGGGGTTAAGGGCTGACAAACTGGGCTCTTCTGAGCCAGGCAGTTACACTGTGATTCCAAGGGCTGAGAAAACGCGTTTATTTCGGGTTGAAAAACACGTTTTGAAAAGTGGCTTGTTTCTGCCCTATAAGTTACATGGGAGTGACCAAAGTTGCCAAAACGTGTTTATTTGTGCTGAAAAACACGTTTTGACAACTTCTGCACACTGGGGTTAAGGGCTGACAAACTGGGCTCTTCTGAGCCAGGCAGTTACACTGTGATTCCAAGGGTTGAGAAAACGCGTTTATTTCGGGCTGAAAAACACGTTTTGAAAAGTGGCTTGTTTCTGCCCTATAAGTTACATGGGAGTGACCAAAGTTGCCAAAACGTGTTTATTTGTGCTGAAAAACACGTTTTGACAACTTCTGCACACTGGGGTTAAGGGCTGACAAACTGGGCTCTTCTGAGCCAGGCAGTTACACTGTGATTCCAAGGGCTGAGAAAACGCGTTTATTTCGGGCTGAAAAACACGTTTTGAAAAGTGGCTTGTTTCTGCCCTATACGTTACATGGGGGTGACCAAAGTTGCCAAAACGTGTTTATTTGTGCTGAAAAACACGTTTTGACAACTTCTGCACACTGGGGTTAAGGGCTGACAAACTGGGCTCTTCTGAGCCAGGCAGTTACACTGTGATTCCAAGGGCTGAGAAAACGCGTTTATTTCGGGCTGAAAAACACGTTTTGAAAAGTGGCTTGTTTCTGCTCTATAACTTACATGGGAGTGACCAAAGTTGCCAAAACGTGTTTATTTGTGCTGAAAAACACGTTTTGACAACTTCTGCACACTGGGGTTAAGGGCTGACAAACTGGGCTCTTCTGAGCCAGGCAGTTACACTGTGATTCCAAGGGCTGAGAAAACGCGTTTATTTCGGGCTGAAAAACACGTTTTGAAAAGTGGCTTGTTTCTGCCCTATAAGTTACATGGGAGTGACCAAAGTTGCCAAAACGTGTTTATTTGTGCTGAAAAACACGTTTTGACAACTTCTGCACACTGGGGTTAAGGGCTGACAAACAGGGCTCTTCTGAGCCAGGCAGTTACACTGTGATTCCAAGGGCTGAGAAAACGCGTTTATTTCGGGCTGAAAAACACGTTTTGAAAAGTGGCTTGTTTCTGCCCTATAAGTTACATGGGGGTGACCAAAGTTGCCAAAACGTGTTTATTTGTGCTGAAAAACACGTTTTGACAACTTCTGCACACTGGGGATAAGGGCTGACAAACTGGGCTCTTCTGAGCCAGGCACTTACACTGCGATTCCAAGGGCTGAGAAAACGCGTTTATTTCGGGCTGAAAAACACGTTTTGAAAAGTGGCCTGTTTCTGCCCTATAAGTTACATGGGAGTGACCAAAGTTGCCAAAACGTGTTTATTTGTGCTGAAAAACACGTTTTGACAACTTCTGCACACTGGGGTTAAGGGCTGACAAACTGGGCTCTTCTGAGCCAGGCAGTTACACTGTGATTCCAAGGGCTGAGAAAACGCGTTTATTTCGGGCTGAAAAACACGTTTTGAAAAGTGGCTTGTTTCTGCCCTATAAGTTACATAGGAGTGACCAAAGTTGCCAAAACGTGTTTATTTGTGCTGAAAAACACGTTTTGACAACTTCTGCACACTGGGGTTAAGGGCTGACAAACTGGGCTCTTCTGAGCCAGGCAGTTACACTGTGATTCCAAGGGCTGAGAAAACGCGTTTATTTCGGGCTGAAAAACACGTTTTGAAAAGTGGCTTGTTTCTGCCCTATAAGTTACATGGGAGTGACCAAAGTTGCCAAAACGTGTTTATTTGTGCTGAAAAACACGTTTTGACAACTTCTGCACACTGGGGTTAAGGGCTGACAAACTGGGCTCTTCTGAGCCAGGCAGTTACACTGTGATTCCAAGGGCTGAGAAAACGCGTTTATTTCGGGCTGAAAAACACGTTTTGAAAAGTGGCTTGTTTCTGCCCTATAAGTTACATGGGAGTGACCAAAGTTGCCAAAACGTGTTTATTTGTGCTGAAAAACACGTTTTGACAACTTCTGCACACTGGGGATAAGGGCTGACAAACTGGGCTCTTCTGAGCCAGGCACTTACACTGCGATTCCAAGGTCTGAGAAAACGCGTTTATTTCGGGCTGAAAAACACGTTTTGAAAAGTGGCCTGTTTCTGCCCTATAAGTTACATGGGAGTGACCAAAGTTGCCAAAACGTGTTTATTTGTGCTGAAAAACACGTTTTGACAACTTCTGCACACTGGGGTTAAGGGCTGACAAACTGGGCTCTTCTGAGCCAGGCAGTTACACTGTGATTCCAAGGGCTGAGAAAACGCGTTTATTTCGGGCTGAAAAACACGTTTTGAAAAGTGGCCTGTTTCTGCCCTATAAGTTACATGGGAGTGACCAAAGTTGCCAAAACGTGTTTATTTGTGCTGAAAAACACGTTCTGACAACTTCTGCACACTGGGGTTAAGGGCTGACAAACTGGGCTCTTCTGAGCCAGGCAGTTACACTGTGATTCCAAGGGCTGAGAAAACGCGTTTATTTCGGGCTGAAAAACACGTTTTGAAAAGTGGCCTGTTTCTGCCCTATAAGTTACATGGGAGTGACCAAAGTTGCCAAAACGTGTTTATTTGTGCTGAAAAACACGTTTTGACAACTTCTGCACACTGGGGTTAAGGGCTGACAAACTGGGCTCTTCTGAGCCAGGCAGTTACACTGTGATTCCAAGGGCTGAGAAAACGCGTTTATTTCGGGCTGAAAAACACGTTTTGAAAAGTGGCCTGTTTCTGCCCTATAAGTTACATGGGAGTGACCAAAGTTGCCAAAACGTGTTTATTTGTGCTGAAAAACACGTTTTGACAACTTCTGCACACTGGGGTTAAGGGCTGACAAACAGGGCTCTTCTGAGCCAGGCAGTTACACTCTGATTCCAAGGGCTGAGAAAACGCATTTATTTCGGGCTGAAAAACACGTTTTGAAAAGTGGCTTGTATCTGCCCTATACGTTACATGGGGGTGACCAAAGTTGCCAAAACGTGTTTATTTGTGCTGAAAAACACGTTTTGACAACTTCTGCACACTGGGGTTAAGGGCTGACAAACTGGGCTCTTCTGAGCCAGGCAGTTACACTGTGATTCCAAGGGCTGAGAAAACGCGTTTATTTCGGGCTGAAAAACACGTTTTGAAAAGTGGCTTGTTTCTGCTCTATAACTTACATGGGAGTGACCAAAGTTGCCAAAACGTGTTTATTTGTGCTGAAAAACACGTTTTGACAACTTCTGCACACTGGGGTTAAGGGCTGACAAACTGGGCTCTTCTGAGCCAGGCAGTTACACTGTGATTCCAAGGGCTGAGAAAACGCGTTTATTTCGGGCTGAAAAACACGTTTTGAAAAGTGGCTTGTTTCTGCTCTATAACTTACATGGGAGTGACCAAAGTTGCCAAAACGTGTTTATTTGTGCTGAAAAACACGTTTTGGCAACTTCTGCACACTGGGGTTAAGGGCTGACAAACTGGGCTCTTCTGAGCCAGGCAGTTACACTGTGATTCCAAGGGCTGAGAAAACGCGTTTATTTCGGGCTGAAAAACACGTTTTGAAAAGTGGCTTGTTTCTGCCCTATACGTTACATGGGGGTGACCAAAGTTGCCAAAACGTGTTTATTTGTGCTGAAAAACACGTTTTGACAACTTCTGCACACTGGGGTTAAGGGCTGACAAACTGGGCTCTTCTGAGCCAGGCAGTTACACTGTGATTCCAAGGGCTGAGAAAACGCGTTTATTTCGGGCTGAAAAACACGTTTTGAAAAGTGGCTTGTTTCTGCCCTATAAGTTACATGGGAGTGACCAAAGTTGCCAAAACGTGTTTATTTGTGCTGAAAAACACGTTTTGACAACTTCTGCACACTGGGGTTAAGGGCTGACAAACTGGGCTCTTCTGAGCCAGGCAGTTACACTGTGATTCCAAGGGCTGAGAAAACGCGTTTATTTCGGGTTGAAAAACACGTTTTGAAAAGTGGCTTGTTTCTGCCCTATAAGTTACATGGGAGTGACCAAAGTTGCCAAAACGTGTTTATTTGTGCTGAAAAACACGTTTTGACAACTTCTGCACACTGGGGTTAAGGGCTGACAAACTGGGCTCTTCTGAGCCAGGCAGTTACACTGTGATTCCAAGGGTTGAGAAAACGCGTTTATTTCGGGCTGAAAAACACGTTTTGAAAAGTGGCTTGTTTCTGCCCTATAAGTTACATGGGAGTGACCAAAGTTGCCAAAACGTGTTTATTTGTGCTGAAAAACACGTTTTGACAACTTCTGCACACTAGGGTTAAGGGCTGACAAACTGGGCTCTTCTGAGCCAGGCAGTTACACTGTGATTCCAAGGGCTGAGAAAACGCGTTTATTTCGGGCTGAAAAACAAGTTTTGAAAAGTGGCCTGTTTCTGCCCTATAAGTTACATGGGAGTGACCAAAGTTGCCAAAACGTGTTTATTTGTGCTGAAAAACACGTTTTGACAACTTCTGCACACTGGGGTTAAGGGCTGACAAACTGGGCTCTTCTGAGCCAGGCAGTTACACTGTGATTCCAAGGGCTGAGAAAACGCGTTTATTTCGGGCTGAAAAACACGTTTTGAAAAGTGGCCTGTTTCTGCCCTATAAGTTACATGGGAGTGACCAAAGTTGCCAAAACGTGTTCATTTGTGCTGAAAAACACGTTTTGACAACTTCTGCACACTGGGGTTAAGGGCTGACAAACTGGGCTCTTCTGAGCCAGGCAGTTACACTGTGATTCCAAGGGCTGAGAAAACGCGTTTATTTCGGGCTGAAAAACACGTTTTGAAAAGTGGCTTGTTTCTGCCCTATACGTTACATGGGGGTGACCAAAGTTGCCGAAACGTGTTTATTTGTGCTGAAAAACACGTTTTGACAACTTCTGCACACTGGGGTTAAGGGCTGACAAACTGGGCTCTTCTGAGCCAGGCAGTTACACTGTGATTCCAAGGGCTGAGAAAACGCGTTTATTTCGGGCTGAAAAACACGTTTTGAAATGTGGCTTGTTTCTGCTCTATAACTTACATGGGAGTGACCAAAGTTGCCAAAACGTGTTTATTTGTGCTGAAAAACACGTTTTGACAACTTCTGCACACTGGGGTTAAGGGCTGACAAACTGGGCTCTTCTGAGCCAGGCAGTTACACTGTGATTCCAAGGGCTGAGAAATCGCGTTTATTTCGGGCTGAAAAACACGTTTTGAAAAGTGGCTTGTTTCTGCCCTATAAGTTACATGGGAGTGACCAAAGTTGCCAAAACGTCTTTATTTGTGCTGAAAAACACGTTTTGACAACTTCTGCACACTGGGGTTAAGGGCTGACAAACTGGGCTCTTCTGAGCCAGGCAGTTACACTGTGATTCCAAGGGCTGAGAAAACGCGTTTATTTCGGGCTGAAAAACACGTTTTGAAAAGTGGCTTGTTTCTGCCCTATAAGTTACATGGGGGTGACCAAAGTTGCCAAAACGTGTTTATTTGTGCTGAAAAACACGTTTTGACAACTTCTGCACACTGGGGTTAAGGGCTGACAAACTGGGCTCTTCTGAGCCAGGCAGTTACACTGTGATTCCAAGGGCTGAGAAAACGCGTTTATTTCGGGCTGAAAAACACGTTTTGAAAAGAGGCTTGTTTCTGCCCTATAAGTTGCATGGGAGTGACCAAAGTTGCCAAAACGTGTTTATTTCAGCTGAAAAACACGTTTTGACAACTTCTGCACACTGGGGTTAAGGGCTGACAAACTGGGCTCTTCTGAGCCAGGCACTTACACTGCGATTCCAAGGGCTGAGAAAACGCGTTTATTTCGGGCTGAAAAACACGTTTTGAAAAGTGGCTTGTTTCTGCCCTATAAGTTACATGGGAGTGACCAAAGTTGCCAAAACGTGTTTATTTGTGCTGAAAAACACGTTTTGACAACTTCTGCACACTGGGGTTAAGGGCTGACAAACTGGGCTCTTCTGAGCCAGGCAGTTACACTGTGATTCCAAGGGCTGAGAAAACGCGTTTATTTCGGGCTGAAAAACACGTTTTGAAAAGTGGCTTGTTTCTGCTCTATAACTTACATGGGAGTGACCAAAGTTGCCAAAACGTGTTTATTTGTGCTGAAAAACACGTTTTGACAACTTCTGCACACTGGGGTTAAGGGCTGACAAACTGGGCTCTTCTGAGCCAGGCAGTTACACTGTGATTCCAAGGGCTGAGAAAACGCGTTTATTTCGGGCTGAAAAACACGTTTTGAAAAGTGGCTTGTTTCTGCCCTATAAGTTACATGGGAGTGACCAAAGTTGCCAAAACGTGTTTATTTGTGCTGAAAAACACGTTTTGACAACTTCTGCACACTGGGGTTAAGGGCTGACAAACTGGGCTCTTCTGAGCCAGGCAGTTACACTGTGATTCCAAGGGCTGAGAAAACGCGTTTATTTCGGGTTGAAAAACACGTTTTGAAAAGTGGCTTGTTTCTGCCCTATAAGTTACATGGGAGTGACCAAAGTTGCCAAAACGTGTTTATTTGTGCTGAAAAACACGTTTTGACAACTTCTGCACACTGGGGTTAAGGGCTGACAAACTGGGCTCTTCTGAGCCAGGCAGTTACACTGTGATTCCAAGGGTTGAGAAAACGCGTTTATTTCGGGCTGAAAAACACGTTTTGAAAAGTGGCTTGTTTCTGCCCTATAAGTTACATGGGAGTGACCAAAGTTGCCAAAACGTGTTTATTTGTGCTGAAAAACACGTTTTGACAACTTCTGCACACTAGGGTTAAGGGCTGACAAACTGGGCTCTTCTGAGCCAGACAGTTACACTGTGATTCCAAGGGCTGAGAAAACGCGTTTATTTCGGGCTGAAAAACACGTTTTGAAAAGTGGCCTGTTTCTGCCCTATAAGTTACATGGGAGTGACCAAAGTTGCCAAAACGTGTTTATTTGTGCTGAAAAACACGTTTTGACAACTTCTGCACACTGGGGTTAAGGGCTGACAAACTGGGCTCTTCTGAGCCAGGCAGTTACATTGTGATTCCAAGGGCTGAGAAAACGCGTTTATTTCGGGCTGAAAAACACGTTTTGAAAAGTGGCCTGTTTCTGCCCTATAAGTTACATGGGAGTGACCAAAGTTGCCAAAACGTGTTCATTTGTGCTGAAAAACACGTTTTGACAACTTCTGCACACTGGGGTTAAGGGCTGACAAACTGGGCTCTTCTGAGCCAGGCAGTTACACTGTGATTCCAAGGGCTGAGAAAACGCGTTTATTTCGGGCTGAAAAACACGTTTTGAAAAGTGGCTTGTTTCTGCCCTATACGTTACATGGGGGTGACCAAAGTTGCCGAAACGTGTTTATTTGTGCTGAAAAACACGTTTTGACAACTTCTGCACACTGGGGTTAAGGGCTGACAAACTGGGCTCTTCTGAGCCAGGCAGTTACACTGTGATTCCAAGGGCTGAGAAATCGCGTTTATTTCGGGCTGAAAAACACGTTTTGAAAAGTGGCTTGTTTCTGCCCTATAAGTTACATGGGAGTGACCAAAGTTGCCAAAACGTCTTTATTTGTGCTGAAAAACACGTTTTGACAACTTCTGCACACTGGGGTTAAGGGCTGACAAACTGGGCTCTTCTGAGCCAGGCAGTTACACTGTGATTCCAAGGGCTGAGAAAACGCGTTTATTTCGGGCTGAAAAACACGTTTTGAAAAGTGGCTTGTTTCTGCCCTATAAGTTACATGGGGGTGACCAAAGTTGCCAAAACGTGTTTATTTGTGCTGAAAAACACGTTTTGACAACTTCTGCACACTGGGGTTAAGGGCTGACAAACTGGGCTCTTCTGAGCCAGGCAGTTACACTGTGATTCCAAGGGCTGAGAAAACGCGTTTATTTCGGGCTGAAAAACACGTTTTGAAAAGAGGCTTGTTTCTGCCCTATAAGTTGCATGGGAGTGACCAAAGTTGCCAAAACGTGTTTATTTCAGCTGAAAAACACGTTTTGACAACTTCTGCACACTGGGGTTAAGGGCTGACAAACTGGGCTCTTCTGAGCCAGGCACTTACACTGCGATTCCAAGGGCTGAGAAAACGCGTTTATTTCGGGCTGAAAAACACGTTTTGAAAAGTGGCTTGTTTCTGCCCTATAAGTTACATGGGAGTGACCAAAGTTGCCAAAACGTGTTTATTTGTGCTGAAAAACACGTTTTGACAACTTCTGCACACTGGGGTTAAGGGCTGACAAACTGGGCTCTTCTGAGCCAGGCAGTTACACTGTGATTCCAAGGGCTGAGAAAACGCGTTTATTTCGGGCTGAAAAACACGTTTTGAAAAGTGGCCTGTTTCTGCCCTATAAGTTACATGGGAGTGACCAAAGTTGCCAAAACGTGTTTATTTGTGCTGAAAAACACGTTTTGACAACTTCTGCACACTGGGGTTAAGGGCTGACAAACTGGGCTCTTCTGAGCCAGGCAGTTACACTGTGATTCCAAAGGCTGAGAAAACGCGTTTATTTCGGGCTGAAAAACACGTTTTGAAAAGTGGCTTGTTTCTGCTCTATAACTTACATGGGAGTGACCAAAGTTGCCAAAACGTGTTTATTTGTGCTGAAAAACACGTTTTGACAACTTCTGCACACTGGGTTTAAGGGCTGACAAACTGGGCTCTTCTGAGCCAGGCAGTTACACTGTGATTCCAAGGGCTGAGAAAACGCGTTTATTTCGGGCTGAAAAACACGTTTTGAAAAGTGGCTTGTTTCTGCCCTATACGTTACATGGGGGTGACCAAAGTTGCCAAAACGTGTTTATTTGTGCTGAAAAACACGTTTTGACAACTTCTGCACACTGGGGATAAGGGCTGACACACTGGGCTCTTCTGAGCCAGGCACTTACACTGCGATTCCAAGGGCTGAGAAAACGCGTTTATTTCGGGCTGAAAAACACGTTTTGAAAAGTGGCCTGTTTCTGCCCTATAAGTTACATGGGAGTGACCAAAGTTGCCAAAACGTGTTTATTTGTGCTGAAAAACACGTTTTGACAACTTCTACACACTGGGGTTAATTGCTGACAAACAGGGCTCTTCTGAGCCAGGCAGTTACACTCTGATTCCAAGGGCTGAGAAAACGCGTTTATTTCGGGCTGAAAAACACGTTTTGAAAAGTGGCTTGTTTCTGCCCTATACGTTACATGGGGGTGACCAAAGTTGCCAAAACGTGTTTATTTGTGCTGAAAAACACGTTTTGACAACTTCTGCACACTGGGGTTAAGGGCTGACAAACTGGGCTCTTCTGAGCCAGGCAGTTACACTGTGATTCCAAGGGCTGAGAAAACGCGTTTATTTCGGGCTGAAAAACACGTTTTGAAAAGTGGCTTGTTTCTGCTCTATAACTTACATGGGAGTGACCAAAGTTGCCAAAACGTGTTTATTTGTGCTGAAAAACACGTTTTGGCAACTTCTGCACACTGGGGTTAAGGGCTGACAAACTGGGCTCTTCTGAGCCAGGCAGTTACACTGTGATTCCAAGGGCTGAGAAAACGCGTTTATTTCGGGCTGAAAAACACGTTTTGAAAAGTGGCTTGTTTCTGCCCTATACGTTACATGGGGGTGACCAAAGTTGCCAAAACGTGTTTATTTGTGCTGAAAAACACGTTTTGACAACTTCTGCACACGGGGGTTAAGGGCTGACAAACTGGGCTCTTCTGAGCCAGGCAGTTACACTGTGATTCCAAGGGCTGAGAAAACGCGTTTATTTCGGGCTGAAAAACACGTTTTGAAAAGTGGCTTGTTTCTGCCCTATAAGTTACATGGGAGTGACCAAAGTTGCCAAAACGTGTTTATTTGTGCTGAAAAACACGTTTTGACAACTTCTGCACACTGGGGTTAAGGGCTGACAAACTGGGCTCTTCTGAGCCAGGCAGTTACACTGTGATTCCAAGGGCTGAGAAAACGCGTTTATTTCGGGCTGAAAAACACGTTTTGAAATGTGGCTTGTTTCTGCTCTATAACTTACATGGGAGTGACCAAAGTTGCCAAAACGTGTTTATTTGTGCTGAAAAACACGTTTTGACAACTTCTGCACACTGGGGTTAAGGGCTGACAAACTGGGCTCTTCTGAGCCAGGCAGTTACACTGTGATTCCAAGGGCTGAGAAATCGCGTTTATTTCGGGCTGAAAAACACGTTTTGAAAAGTGGCTTGTTTCTGCCCTATAAGTTACATGGGAGTGACCAAAGTTGCCAAAACGTCTTTATTTGTGCTGAAAAACACGTTTTGACAACTTCTGCACACTGGGGTTAAGGGCTGACAAACTGGGCTCTTCTGAGCCAGGCAGTTACACTGTGATTCCAAGGGCTGAGAAAACGCGTTTATTTCGGGCTGAAAAACACGTTTTGAAAAGTGGCTTGTTTCTGCCCTATAAGTTACATGGGGGTGACCAAAGTTGCCAAAACGTGTTTATTTGTGCTGAAAAACACGTTTTGACAACTTCTGCACACTGGGGTTAAGGGCTGACAAACTGGGCTCTTCTGAGCCAGGCAGTTACACTGTGATTCCAAGGGCTGAGAAAACGCGTTTATTTCGGGCTGAAAAACACGTTTTGAAAAGAGGCTTGTTTCTGCCCTATAAGTTGCATGGGAGTGACCAAAGTTGCCAAAACGTGTTTATTTCAGCTGAAAAACACGTTTTGACAACTTCTGCACACTGGGGTTAAGGGCTGACAAACTGGGCTCTTCTGAGCCAGGCACTTACACTGCGATTCCAAGGGCTGAGAAAACGCGTTTATTTCGGGCTGAAAAACACGTTTTGAAAAGTGGCTTGTTTCTGCCCTATAAGTTACATGGGAGTGACCAAAGTTGCCAAAACGTGTTTATTTGTGCTGAAAAACACGTTTTGACAACTTCTGCACACTGGGGTTAAGGGCTGACAAACTGGGCTCTTCTGAGCCAGGCAGTTACACTGTGATTCCAAGGGCTGAGAAAACGCGTTTATTTCGGGCTGAAAAACACGTTTTGAAAAGTGGCCTGTTTCTGCCCTATAAGTTACATGGGAGTGACCAAAGTTGCCAAAACGTGTTTATTTGTGCTGAAAAACACGTTTTGACAACTTCTGCACACTGGGGTTAAGGGCTGACAAACAGGGCTCTTCTGAGCCAGGCAGTTACACTCTGATTCCAAGGGCTGAGAAAACGCATTTATATCGGGCTGAAAAACACGTTTTGAAAAGTGGCTTGTATCTGCCCTATACGTTACATGGGGGTGACCAAAGTTGCCAAAACGTGTTTATTTGTGCTGAAAAACACGTTTTGACAACTTCTGCACACTGGGGTTAAGGGCTGACAAACTGGGCTCTTCTGAGCCAGGCAGTTACACTGTGATTCCAAAGGCTGAGAAAACGCGTTTATTTCGGGCTGAAAAACACGTTTTGAAAAGTGGCTTGTTTCTGCTCTATAACTTACATGGGAGTGACCAAAGTTGCCAAAACGTGTTTATTTGTGCTGAAAAACACGTTTTGACAACTTCTGCACACTGGGTTTAAGGGCTGACAAACTGGGCTCTTCTGAGCCAGGCAGTTACACTGTGATTCCAAGGGCTGAGAAAACGCGTTTATTTCGGGCTGAAAAACACGTTTTGAAAAGTGGCTTGTTTCTGCCCTATACGTTACATGGGGGTGACCAAAGTTGCCAAAACGTGTTTATTTGTGCTGAAAAACACGTTTTGACAACTTCTGCACACTGGGGATAAGGGCTGACACACTGGGCTCTTCTGAGCCAGGCACTTACACTGCGATTCCAAGGGCTGAGAAAACGCGTTTATTTCGGGCTGAAAAACACGTTTTGAAAAGTGGCCTGTTTCTGCCCTATAAGTTACATGGGAGTGACCAAAGTTGCCAAAACGTGTTTATTTGTGCTGAAAAACACGTTTTGACAACTTCTACACACTGGGGTTAAGGGCTGACAAACAGGGCTCTTCTGAGCCAGGCAGTTACACTCTGATTCCAAGGGCTGAGAAAACGCGTTTATTTCGGGCTGAAAAACACGTTTTGAAAAGTGGCTTGTTTCTGCCCTATACGTTACATGGGGGTGACCAAAGTTGCCAAAACGTGTTTATTTGTGCTGAAAAACACGTTTTGACAACTTCTGCACACTGGGGTTAAGGGCTGACAAACTGGGCTCTTCTGAGCCAGGCAGTTACACTGTGATTCCAAGGGCTGAGAAAACGCGTTTATTTCGGGCTGAAAAACACGTTTTGAAAAGTGGCTTGTTTCTGCTCTATAACTTACATGGGAGTGACCAAAGTTGCCAAAACGTGTTTATTTGTGCTGAAAAACACGTTTTGGCAACTTCTGCACACTGGGGTTAAGGGCTGACAAACTGGGCTCTTCTGAGCCAGGCAGTTACACTGTGATTCCAAGGGCTGAGAAAACGCGTTTATTTCGGGCTGAAAAACACGTTTTGAAAAGTGGCTTGTTTCTGCCCTATACGTTACATGGGGGTGACCAAAGTTGCCAAAACGTGTTTATTTGTGCTGAAAAACACGTTTTGACAACTTCTGCACACGGGGGTTAAGGGCTGACAAACTGGGCTCTTCTGAGCCAGGCAGTTACACTGTGATTCCAAGGGCTGAGAAAACGCGTTTATTTCGGGCTGAAAAACACGTTTTGAAAAGTGGCTTGTTTCTGCCCTATAAGTTACATGGGAGTGACCAAAGTTGCCAAAACGTGTTTATTTGTGCTGAAAAACACGTTTTGACAACTTCTGCACACTGGGGTTAAGGGCTGACAACCTGCGCTCTTCTGAGCCAGGCAGTTACACTGTGATTCCAAGGGCTGAGAAAACGCGTTTATTTCGGGCTGAAAAACACGTTTTGAAAAGTGGCTTGTTTCTGCCCTATAAGTTACATGGGAGTGACCAAAGTTGCCAAAACGTGTTTATTTGTGCTGAAAAACACGTTTTGACAACTTCTGCACACTGGGGTTAAGGGCTGACAAACTGGGCTCTTCTGAGCCAGGCAGTTACACTGTGATTCCAAGGGCTGAGAAAACGCGTTTATTTCGGGCTGAAAAACACGTTTTGAAAAGTGGCCTGTTTCTGCCCTATAAGTTACATGGGAGTGACCAAAGTTGCCAAAACGTGTTTATTTGTGCTGAAAAACACGTTTTGACAACTTCTGCACACTGGGGTTAAGGGCTGACAAACTGGGCTCTTCTGAGCCAGGCAGTTACACTGTGATTCCAAGGGCTGAGAAAACGCGTTTATTTCGGGCTGAAAAACACGTTTTGAAAAGTGGCCTGTTTCTGCCCTATAAGTTACATGGGAGTGACCAAAGTTGCCAAAACGTGTTCATTTGTGCTGAAAAACACGTTTTGACAACTTCTGCACACTGGGGTTAAGGGCTGACAAACTGGGCTCTTCTGAGCCAGGCAGTTACACTGTGATTCCAAGGGCTGAGAAAACGCGTTTATTTCGGGCTGAAAAACACGTTTTGAAAAGTGGCTTGTTTCTGCCCTATACGTTACATGGGGGTGACCAAAGATGCCGAAACGTGTTTATTTGTGCTGAAAAACACGTTTTGACAACTTCTGCACACTGGGGTTAAGGGCTGACAAACTGGGCTCTTCTGAGCCAGGCAGTTACACTGTGATTCCAAGGGCTGAGAAAACGCGTTTATTTCGGGCTGAAAAACACGTTTTGAAAAGAGGCTTGTTTCTGCCCTATAAGTTGCATGGGAGTGACCAAAGTTGCCAAAACGTGTTTATTTCAGCTGAAAAACACGTTTTGACAACTTCTGCACACTGGGGTTAAGGGCTGACAAACTGGGCTCTTCTGAGCCAGGCAGTTACACTGCGATTCCAAGGGCTGAGAAAACGCGTTTATTTCGGGCTGAAAAACACGTTTTGAAAAGTGGCCTGTTTCTGCCCTATAAGTTACATGGGGGTGACCAAAGTTGCCAAAACGTGTTTATTTCAGCTGAAAAACACGTTTTGACAACTTCTGCACACTGGGGTTAAGGGCTGACAAACTGGGCTCTTCTGAGCCAGGCAGTTACACTGTGATTCCAAGCGCTGAGAAAACGCGTTTATTTCGGGCTGAAAAACACGTTTTGAAAAGTGGCCTGTTTCTGCCCTATAAGTTACATGGGAGTGACCAAAGTTGCCAAAACGTGTTTATTTGTGCTGAAAAATACGTTTTGACAACTTCTGCACACTGGGGTTAAGGGCTGACAAACTGGGCTCTTCTGAGCCAGGCAGTTACACTGTGATTCCAAGGGCTGAGAAAACGCGTTTATTTCGGGCTGAAAAACACGTTTTGAAAAGTGGCTTGTTTCTGCCCTATAAGTTACATGGGAGTGACCAAAGTTGCCAAAACGTGTTTATTTGTGCTGAAAAACACGTTTTGACAACTTCTGCACACTGGGGATAAGGGCTGACAAACTGGGCTCTTCTGAGCCAGGCACTTACACTGCGATTCCAAGGGCTGAGAAAACGCGTTTATTTCGGGCTGAAAAACACGTTTTGAAAAGTGGCCTGTTTCTGCCCTATAAGTTACATGGGAGTGACCAAAGTTGCCAAAACGTGTTTATTTGTGCTGAAAAACACGTTTTGACAACTTCTGCACACTGGGGTTAAGGGCTGACAAACAGGGCTCTTCTGAGCCAGGCAGTTACACTCTGATTCCAAGGGCTGAGAAAACGCGTTTATTTCGGGCTGAAAAACACGTTTTGAAAAGTGGCTTGTTTCTGCCCTATACGTTACATGGGGGTGACCAAAGTTGCCAAAACGTGTTTATTTGTGCTGAAAAACACGTTTTGACAACTTCTGCACACTGGGGTTAAGGGCTGACAAACTGGGCTCTTCTGAGCCAGGCAGTTACACTGTGATTCCAAGGGCTGAGAAAACGCGTTTATTTCGGGCTGAAAAACACGTTTTGAAAAGTGGCTTGTTTCTGCTCTATAACTTACATGGGAGTGACCAAACTTGCCAAAACGTGTTTATTTGTGCTGAAAAACACGTTTTGACAACTTCTGCACACTGGGGTTAAGGGCTGACAAACTGGGCTCTTCTGAGCCAGGCAGTTACACTGTGATTCCAAGGGCTGAGAAAACGCGTTTATTTCGGGCTGAAAAACACGTTTTGAAAAGTGGCTTGTTTCTGCCCTATACGTTACATGGGGGTGACCAAAGTTGCCAAAACGTGTTTATTTGTTCTGAAAAACACGTTTTGACAACTTCTGCACACTGGGGTTAACGGCTGACAAACTGGGCTCTTCTGAGCCAGGCAGTTACACTGTGATTCCAAGGGCTGAGAAAACGCGTTTATTTCGGGCTGAAAAACACGTTTTGAAAAGTGGCTTGTTTCTGCTCTATAACTTACATGGGAGTGACCAAAGTTGCCAAAACGTGTTTATTTGTGCTGAAAAACACGTTTTGACAACTTCTGCATACTGGGGTTAAGGGCTGACAAACTGGGCTCTTCTGAGCCAGGCAGTTACACTGTGATTCCAAGGGCTGAGAAAACGCGTTTATTTCGGGCTGAAAAACACGTTTTGAAAAGTGGCTTGTTTCTGCCCTATAAGTTACATGGGAGTGACCAAAGTTGCCTAAACGTGTTTATTTGTGCTGAAAAACACGTTTTGACAACTTCTGCACACTGGGGTTAAGGGCTGACAAACTGGGCTCTTCTGAGCTAGGCAGTTACACTGTGATTCCAAGGGCTGAGAAAACGCGTTTATTTCGGGCTGAAAAACACGTTTTGAAAAGTGGCTTGTTTCTGCCCTATAAGTTACATGGGAGTGACCAAAGTTGCCTAAACGTGTTTATTTGTGCTGAAAAACACGTTTTGACAACTTCTGCACACTGGGGATAAGGGCTGACAAACTGGGCTCTTCTGAGCCAGGCAGTTACACTGTGATTCCAAGGGCTGAGAAAACGCGTTTATTTCGGGCTGAAAAACACGTTTTGAAAAGTGGCCTGTTTCTGCCCTATAAGTTACATGGGAATGACCAAAGTTGCCAAAACGTGTTTATTTGTGCTGAAAAACACGTTTTGACAACTTCTGCACACTGGGGTTAAGGGCTGACAAACTGGGCTCTTCTGAGCCAGGCAGTTACACTGTGATTCCAAGGGCTGAGAAAACGCGTTTATTTCGGGTTGAAAAACACGTTTTGAAAAGTGGCTTGTTTCTGCCCTATAAGTTACATGGGAGTGACCAAAGTTGCCAAAACGTGTTTATTTGTGCTGAAAAACACGTTTTGACAACTTCTGCACACTGGGGTTAAGGGCTGACAAACTGGGCTCTTCTGAGCCAGGCAGTTACACTGTGATTCCAAGGGCTGAGAAAACGCGTTTATTTCGGGCTGAAAAACACGTTTTGAAAAGTGGCCTGTTTCTGCCCTATAAGTTACATGGGAATGACCAAAGTTGCCAAAACGTGTTTATTTGTGCTGAAAAACACGTTTTGACAACTTCTGCACACTGGGGTTAAGGGCTGACAAACTGGGCTCTTCTGAGCCAGGCAGTTACACTGTGATTCCAAGGGCTGAGAAAACGCGTTTATTTCGGGCTGAAAAACACGTTTTGAAAAGTGGCTTGTTTCTGCCCTATAAGTTACATGGGAGTGACCAAAGTTGCCAAAACGTGTTTATTTGTGCTGAAAAACAAGTTTTGACAACTTCTGCACACTGGGGTTAAGGGCTGACAAACTGGGCTCTTCTGAGCCAGGCAGTTACACTGTGATTCCAAGGGCTGAGAAAACGCGTTTATTTCGGGCTGAAAAACACGTTTTGAAAAGTGGCCTGTTTCTGCCCTATAAGTTACATGGGAGTGACCAAAGTTGCCAAAACGTGTTTATTTGTGCTGAAAAACACGTTTTGACAACTTCTGCACACTGGGGTTAAGGGCTGACAAACTGGGCTCTTCTGAGCCAGGCAGTTACACTGTGATTCCAAGGGCTGAGAAAACGCGTTTATTTCGGGCTGAAAAACACGTTTTGAAAAGTGGCCTGTTTCTGCCCTATAAGTTACATGGGAGTGACCAAAGTTGCCAAAACGTGTTTATTTGTGCTGAAAAACACGTTTTGACAACTTCTGCACACTGGGGTTAAGGGCTGACAAACTGGGCTCTTCTGAGCCAGGCAGTTACACTGTGATTCCAAGGGCTGAGAAAACGCGTTTATTTCGGGCTGAAAAACACGTTTTGAAAAGTGGCTTGTTTCTGCCCTATAAGTTACATGGGAGTGACCAAAGTTGCCAAAACGTGTTTATTTGTGCTGAAAAACACGTTTTGACAACTTCTGCACACTGGGGTTAAGGGCTGACAAACTGGGCTCTTCTGAGCCAGGCAGTTACACTGTGATTCCAAGGGCTGAGAAAACGCGTTTATTTCGGGCTGAAAAACACGTTTTGAAAAGTGGCTTGTTTCTGCCCTATAAGTTACATGGGAGTGACCAAAGTTGCCAAAACGTGTTTATTTGTGCTGAAAAACACGTTTTGACAACTTCTGCACACTGGGGATAAGGGCTGACAAACTGGGCTCTTCTGAGCCAGGCACTTACACTGCGATTCCAAGGGCTGAGAAAACGCGTTTATTTCGGGCTGAAAAACACGTTTTGAAAAGTGGCCTGTTTCTGCCCTATAAGTTACATGGGAGTGACCAAAGTTGCCAAAACGTGTTTATTTGTGCTGAAAAACACGTTTTGACAACTTCTGCACACTGGGGTTAAGGGCTGACAAACTGGGCTCTTCTGAGCCAGGCAGTTACACTGTGATTCCAAGGGCTGAGAAAACGCGTTTATTTCGGGCTGAAAAACACGTTTTGAAAAGTGGCTTGTTTCTGCCCTATAAGTTACATGGGAGTGACCAAAGTTGCCAAAACGTGTTTATTTGTGCTGAAAAACACGTTTTGACAACTTCCGCAGACTAGGGTTAAGGGCTGACAAACTGGGCTCTTCTGAGCCAGGCAGTTACACTGTGATTCCAAGGGCTGAGAAAACGCGTTTATTTCGGGCTGAAAAACACGTTTTGAAAAGTGGCTTGTTTCTGCCCTATAAGTTACATGGGAGTGACCAAAGTTGCCAAAACGTGTTTATTTGTGCTGAAAAACACGTTTTTACAACTTCTGCACACTGGGGTTAAGGGCTGACAAACTGGGCTCTTCTGAGCCAGGCAGTTACACTGTGATTCCAAGGGCTGAGAAAACGCGTTTATTTCGGGCTGAAAAACACGTTTTGAAAAGTGGCCTGTTTCTGCCCTATAAGTTACATGGGAGTGACCAAAGTTGCCAAAACGTGTTTATTTGTGCTGAAAAACACGTTTTGACAACTTCTGCACACTGGGGTTAAGGGCTGACAAACTGGGCTCTTCTTAGCCAGGCAGTTACACTGTGATTCCAAGGGCTGAGAAAACGCGTTTATTTCGGGCTGAAAAACACGTTTTGAAAAGTGGCCTGTTTCTGCCCTATAAGTTACATGGGAGTGACCAAAGTTGCCAAAACGTGTTTATTTGTGCTGAAAAACACGTTTTGACAACTTCTGCACACTGGGGTTAAGGGCTGACAAACTGGGCTCTTCTGAGCCAGGCAGTTACACTGTGATTCCAAGGGCTGAGAAAACGCGTTTATTTCGGGCTGAAAAACACGTTTTGAAAAGTGGCTTGTTTCTGCCCTATACGTTACATGGGGGTGACCAAAGTTGCCAAAACGTGTTTATTTGTGCTGAAAAACACGTTTTGACAACTTCTGCACACTGGGGTTAAGGGCTGACAAACTGGGCTCTTCTGAGCCAGGCAGTTACACTGTGATTCCAAGGGCTGAGAAAACGCGTTTATTTCGGGCTGAAAAACACGTTTTGAAAAGTGGCTTGTTTCTGCTCTATAACTTACATGGGAGTGACCAAAGTTGCCAAAACGTGTTTATTTGTGCTGAAAAACACGTTTTGACAACTTCTGCACACTGGGGTTAAGGGCTGACAAACTGGGCTCTTCTGAGCCAGGCAGTTACACTGTGATTCCAAGGGCTGAGAAAACGCGTTTATTTCGGGCTGAAAAACACGTTTTGAAAAGTGGCTTGTTTCTGCCCTATAAGTTACATGGGAGTGACCAAAGTTGCCAAAACGTGTTTATTTGTGCTGAAAAACACGTTTTGACAACTTCTGCACACTGGGGTTAAGGGCTGACAAACAGGGCTCTTCTGAGCCAGGCAGTTACACTGTGATTCCAAGGGCTGAGAAAACGCGTTTATTTCGGGCTGAAAAACACGTTTTGAAAAGTGGCTTGTTTCTGCCCTATAAGTTACATGGGGGTGACCAAAGTTGCCAAAACGTGTTTATTTGTGCTGAAAAACACGTTTTGACAACTTCTGCACACTGGGGATAAGGGCTGACAAACTGGGCTCTTCTGAGCCAGGCACTTACACTGCGATTCCAAGGGCTGAGAAAACGCGTTTATTTCGGGCTGAAAAACACGTTTTGAAAAGTGGCCTGTTTCTGCCCTATAAGTTACATGGGAGTGACCAAAGTTGCCAAAACGTGTTTATTTGTGCTGAAAAACACGTTTTGACAACTTCTGCACACTGGGGTTAAGGGCTGACAAACTGGGCTCTTCTGAGCCAGGCAGTTACACTGTGATTCCAAGGGCTGAGAAAACGCGTTTATTTCGGGCTGAAAAACACGTTTTGAAAAGTGGCTTGTTTCTGCCCTATAAGTTACATGGGAGTGACCAAAGTTGCCAAAACGTGTTTATTTGTGCTGAAAAACACGTTTTGACAACTTCTGCACACTGGGGTTAAGGGCTGACAAACTGGGCTCTTCTGAGCCAGGCAGTTACACTGTGATTCCAAGGGCTGAGAAAACGCGTTTATTTCGGGCTGAAAAACACGTTTTGAAAAGTGGCTTGTTTCTGCCCTATAAGTTACATGGGAGTGACCAAAGTTGCCAAAACGTGTTTATTTGTGCTGAAAAACACGTTTTGACAACTTCTGCACACTGGGGTTAAGGGCTGACAAACTGGGCTCTTCTGAGCCAGGCAGTTACACTGTGATTCCAAGGGCTGAGAAAACGCGTTTATTTCGGGCTGAAAAACACGTTTTGAAAAGTGGCTTGTTTCTGCCCTATAAGTTACATGGGAGTGACCAAAGTTGCCAAAACGTGTTTATTTGTGCTGAAAAACACGTTTTGACAACTTCTGCACACTGGGGATAAGGGCTGACAAACTGGGCTCTTCTGAGCCAGGCACTTACACTGCGATTCCAAGGTCTGAGAAAACGCGTTTATTTCGGGCTGAAAAACACGTTTTGAAAAGTGGCCTGTTTCTGCCCTATAAGTTACATGGGAGTGACCAAAGTTGCCAAAACGTGTTTATTTGTGCTGAAAAACACGTTTTGACAACTTCTGCACACTGGGGTTAAGGGCTGACAAACTGGGCTCTTCTGAGCCAGGCAGTTACACTGTGATTCCAAGGGCTGAGAAAACGCGTTTATTTCTGGCTGAAAAACACGTTTTGAAAAGTGGCCTGTTTCTGCCCTATAAGTTACATGGGAGTGACCAAAGTTGCCAAAACGTGTTTATTTGTGCTGAAAAACACGTTCTGACAACTTCTGCACACTGGGGTTAAGGGCTGACAAACTGGGCTCTTCTGAGCCAGGCAGTTACACTGTGATTCCAAGGGCTGAGAAAACGCGTTTATTTCGGGCTGAAAAACACGTTTTGAAAAGTGGCCTGTTTCTGCCCTATAAGTTACATGGGAGTGACCAAAGTTGCCAAAACGTGTTTATTTGTGCTGAAAAACACGTTTTGACAACTTCTGCACACTGGGGTTAAGGGCTGACAAACTGGGCTCTTCTGAGCCAGGCAGTTACACTGTGATTCCAAGGGCTGAGAAAACGCGTTTATTTCGGGCTGAAAAACACGTTTTGAAAAGTGGCCTGTTTCTGCCCTATAAGTTACATGGGAGTGACCAAAGTTGCCAAAACGTGTTTATTTGTGCTGAAAAACACGTTTTGACAACTTCTGCACACTGGGGTTAAGGGCTGACAAACAGGGCTCTTCTGAGCCAGGCAGTTACACTCTGATTCCAAGGGCTGAGAAAACGCATTTATTTCGGGCTGAAAAACACGTTTTGAAAAGTGGCTTGTATCTGCCCTATACGTTACATGGGGGTGACCAAAGTTGCCAAAACGTGTTTATTTGTGCTGAAAAACACGTTTTGACAACTTCTGCACACTGGGGTTAAGGGCTGACAAACTGGGCTCTTCTAAGCCAGGCAGTTACACTGTGATTCCAAGGGCTGAGAAAACGCGTTTATTTCGGGCTGAAAAACACGTTTTGAAAAGTGGCTTGTTTCTGCTCTATAACTTACATGGGAGTGACCAAAGTTGCCAAAACGTGTTTATTTGTGCTGAAAAACACGTTTTGACAACTTCTGCACACTGGGGTTAAGGGCTGACAAACTGGGCTCTTCTGAGCCAGGCAGTTACACTGTGATTCCAAGGGCTGAGAAAACGCGTTTATTTCGGGCTGAAAAACACGTTTTGAAAAGTGGCTTGTTTCTGCTCTATAACTTACATGGGAGTGACCAAAGTTGCCAAAACGTGTTTATTTGTGCTGAAAAACACGTTTTGGCAACTTCTGCACACTGGGGTTAAGGGCTGACAAACTGGGCTCTTCTGAGCCAGGCAGTTACACTGTGATTCCAAGGGCTGAGAAAACGCGTTTATTTCGGGCTGAAAAACACGTTTTGAAAAGTGGCTTGTTTCTGCCCTATACGTTACATGGGGGTGACCAAAGTTGCCAAAACGTGTTTATTTGTGCTGAAAAACACGTTTTGACAACTTCTGCACACTGGGGTTAAGGGCTGACAAACTGGGCTCTTCTGAGCCAGGCAGTTACACTGTGATTCCAAGGGCTGAGAAAACGCGTTTATTTCGGGCTGAAAAACACGTTTTGAAAAGTGGCTTGTTTCTGCCCTATAAGTTACATGGGAGTGACCAAAGTTGCCAAAACGTGTTTATTTGTGCTGAAAAACACGTTTTGACAACTTCTGCACACTGGGGTTAAGGGCTGACAAACTGGGCTCTTCTGAGCCAGGCAGTTACACTGTGATTCCAAGGGCTGAGAAAACGCGTTTATTTCGGGTTGAAAAACACGTTTTGAAAAGTGGCTTGTTTCTGCCCTATAAGTTACATGGGAGTGACCAAAGTTGCCAAAACGTGTTTATTTGTGCTGAAAAACACGTTTTGACAACTTCTGCACACTGGGGTTAAGGGCTGACAAACTGGGCTCTTCTGAGCCAGGCAGTTACACTGTGATTCCAAGGGTTGAGAAAACGCGTTTATTTCGGGCTGAAAAACACGTTTTGAAAAGTGGCTTGTTTCTGCCCTATAAGTTACATGGGAGTGACCAAAGTTGCCAAAACGTGTTTATTTGTGCTGAAAAACACGTTTTGACAACTTCTGCACACTAGGGTTAAGGGCTGACAAACTGGGCTCTTCTGAGCCAGGCAGTTACACTGTGATTCCAAGGGCTGAGAAAACGCGTTTATTTCGGGCTGAAAAACACGTTTTGAAAAGTGGCCTGTTTCTGCCCTATAAGTTACATGGGAGTGACCAAAGTTGCCAAAACGTGTTTATTTGTGCTGAAAAACACGTTTTGACAACTTCTGCACACTGGGGTTAAGGGCTGACAAACTGGGCTCTTCTGAGCCAGGCAGTTACACTGTGATTCCAAGGGCTGAGAAAACGCGTTTATTTCGGGCTGAAAAACACGTTTTGAAAAGTGGCCTGTTTCTGCCCTATAAGTTACATGGGAGTGACCAAAGTTGCCAAAACGTGTTCATTTGTGCTGAAAAACACGTTTTGACAACTTCTGCACACTGGGGTTAAGGGCTGACAAACTGGGCTCTTCTGAGCCAGGCAGTTACACTGTGATTCCAAGGGCTGAGAAAACGCGTTTATTTCGGGCTGAAAAACACGTTTTGAAAAGTGGCTTGTTTCTGCCCTATACGTTACATGGGGGTGACCAAAGTTGCCGAAACGTGTTTATTTGTGCTGAAAAACACGTTTTGACAACTTCTGCACACTGGGGTTAAGGGCTGACAAACTGGGCTCTTCTGAGCCAGGCAGTTACACTGTGATTCCAAGGGCTGAGAAAACGCGTTTATTTCGGGCTGAAAAACACGTTTTGAAATGTGGCTTGTTTCTGCTCTATAACTTACATGGGAGTGACCAAAGTTGCCAAAACGTGTTTATTTGTGCTGAAAAACACGTTTTGACAACTTCTGCACACTGGGGTTAAGGGCTGACAAACTGGGCTCTTCTGAGCCAGGCAGTTACACTGTGATTCCAAGGGCTGAGAAATCGCGTTTATTTCGGGCTGAAAAACACGTTTTGAAAAGTGGCTTGTTTCTGCCCTATAAGTTACATGGGAGTGACCAAAGTTGCCAAAACGTCTTTATTTGTGCTGAAAAACACGTTTTGACAACTTCTGCACACTGGGGTTAAGGGCTGACAAACTGGGCTCTTCTGAGCCAGGCAGTTACACTGTGATTCCAAGGGCTGAGAAAACGCGTTTATTTCGGGCTGAAAAACACGTTTTGAAAAGTGGCTTGTTTCTGCCCTATAAGTTACATGGGGGTGACCAAAGTTGCCAAAACGTGTTTATTTGTGCTGAAAAACACGTTTTGACAACTTCTGCACACTGGGGTTAAGGGCTGACAAACTGGGCTCTTCTGAGCCTGGCAGTTACATTGTGATTCCAAGGGCTGAGAAAACGCGTTTATTTCGGGCTGAAAAACACGTTTTGAAAAGAGGCTTGTTTCTGCCCTATAAGTTGCATGGGAGTGACCAAAGTTGCCAAAACGTGTTTATTTCAGCTGAAAAACACGTTTTGACAACTTCTGCACACTGGGGTTAAGGGCTGACAAACTGGGCTCTTCTGAGCCAGGCACTTACACTGCGATTCCAAGGGCTGAGAAAACGCGTTTATTTCGGGCTGAAAAACACGTTTTGAAAAGTGGCTTGTTTCTGCCCTATAAGTTACATGGGAGTGACCAAAGTTGCCAAAACGTGTTTATTTGTGCTGAAAAACACGTTTTGACAACTTCTGCACACTGGGGTTAAGGGCTGACAAACTGGGCTCTTCTGAGCCAGGCAGTTACACTGTGATTCCAAGGGCTGAGAAAACGCGTTTATTTCGGGCTGAAAAACACGTTTTGAAAAGTGGCTTGTTTCTGCTCTATAACTTACATGGGAGTGACCAAAGTTGCCAAAACGTGTTTATTTGTGCTGAAAAACACGTTTTGACAACTTCTGCACACTGGGGTTAAGGGCTGACAAACTGGGCTCTTCTGAGCCAGGCAGTTACACTGTGATTCCAAGGGCTGAGAAAACGCGTTTATTTCGGGCTGAAAAACACGTTTTGAAAAGTGGCTTGTTTCTGCCCTATAAGTTACATGGGAGTGACCAAAGTTGCCAAAACGTGTTTATTTGTGCTGAAAAACACGTTTTGACAACTTCTGCACACTGGGGTTAAGGGCTGACAAACTGGGCTCTTCTGAGCCAGGCAGTTACACTGTGATTCCAAGGGCTGAGAAAACGCGTTTATTTCGGGTTGAAAAACACGTTTTGAAAAGTGGCTTGTTTCTGCCCTATAAGTTACATGGGAGTGACCAAAGTTGCCAAAACGTGTTTATTTGTGCTGAAAAACACGTTTTGACAACTTCTGCACACTGGGGTTAAGGGCTGACAAACTGGGCTCTTCTGAGCCAGGCAGTTACACTGTGATTCCAAGGGTTGAGAAAACGCGTTTATTTCGGGCTGAAAAACACGTTTTGAAAAGTGGCTTGTTTCTGCCCTATAAGTTACATGGGAGTGACCAAAGTTGCCAAAACGTGTTTATTTGTGCTGAAAAACACGTTTTGACAACTTCTGCACACTAGGGTTAAGGGCTGACAAACTGGGCTCTTCTGAGCCAGACAGTTACACTGTGATTCCAAGGGCTGAGAAAACGCGTTTATTTCGGGCTGAAAAACACGTTTTGAAAAGTGGCCTGTTTCTGCCCTATAAGTTACATGGGAGTGACCAAAGTTGCCAAAACGTGTTTATTTGTGCTGAAAAACACGTTTTGACAACTTCTGCACACTGGGGTTAAGGGCTGACAAACTGGGCTCTTCTGAGCCAGGCAGTTACACTGTGATTCCAAGGGCTGAGAAAACGCGTTTATTTCGGGCTGAAAAACACGTTTTGAAAAGTGGCCTGTTTCTGCCCTATAAGTTACATGGGAGTGACCAAAGTTGCCAAAACGTGTTCATTTGTGCTGAAAAACACGTTTTGACAACTTCTGCACACTGGGGTTAAGGGCTGACAAACTGGGCTCTTCTGAGCCAGGCAGTTACACTGTGATTCCAAGGGCTGAGAAAACGCGTTTATTTCGGGCTGAAAAACACGTTTTGAAAAGTGGCTTGTTTCTGCCCTATACGTTACATGGGGGTGACCAAAGTTGCCGAAACGTGTTTATTTGTGCTGAAAAACACGTTTTGACAACTTCTGCACACTGGGGTTAAGGGCTGACAAACTGGGCTCTTCTGAGCCAGGCAGTTACACTGTGATTCCAAGGGCTGAGAAAACGCGTTTATTTCGGGCTGAAAAACACGTTTTGAAATGTGGCTTGTTTCTGCTCTATAACTTACATGGGAGTGACCAAAGTTGCCAAAACGTGTTTATTTGTGCTGAAAAACACGTTTTGACAACTTCTGCACACTGGGGTTAAGGGCTGACAAACTGGGCTCTTCTGAGCCAGGCAGTTACACTGTGATTCCAAGGGCTGAGAAATCGCGTTTATTTCGGGCTGAAAAACACGTTTTGAAAAGTGGCTTGTTTCTGCCCTATAAGTTACATGGGGGTGACCAAAGTTGCCAAAACGTGTTTATTTGTGCTGAAAAACACGTTTTGACAACTTCTGCACACTGGGGTTAAGGGCTGACAAACTGGGCTCTTCTGAGCCAGGCAGTTACACTGTGATTCCAAGGGCTGAGAAAACGCGTTTATTTCGGGCTGAAAAACACGTTTTGAAAAGAGGCTTGTTTCTGCCCTATAAGTTGCATGGGAGTGACCAAAGTTGCCAAAACGTGTTTATTTCAGCTGAAAAACACGTTTTGACAACTTCTGCACACTGGGGTTAAGGGCTGACAAACTGGGCTCTTCTGAGCCAGGCACTTACACTGCGATTCCAAGGGCTGAGAAAACGCGTTTATTTCGGGCTGAAAAACACGTTTTGAAAAGTGGCTTGTTTCTGCCCTATAAGTTACATGGGAGTGACCAAAGTTGCCAAAACGTGTTTATTTGTGCTGAAAAACACGTTTTGACAACTTCTGCACACTGGGGTTAAGGGCTGACAAACTGGGCTCTTCTGAGCCAGGCAGTTACACTGTGATTCCAAGGGCTGAGAAAACGCGTTTATTTCGGGCTGAAAAACACGTTTTGAAAAGTGGCCTGTTTCTGCCCTATAAGTTACATGGGAGTGACCAAAGTTGCCAAAACGTGTTTATTTGTGCTGAAAAACACGTTTTGACAACTTCTGCACACTGGGGTTAAGGGCTGACAAACAGGGCTCTTCTGAGCCAGGCAGTTACACTCTGATTCCAAGGGCTGAGAAAACGCATTTATTTCGGGCTGAAAAACACGTTTTGAAAAGTGGCTTGTATCTGCCCTATACGTTACATGGGGGTGACCAAAGTTGCCAAAACGTGTTTATTTGTGCTGAAAAACACGTTTTGACAACTTCTGCACACTGGGGTTAAGGGCTGACAAACTGGGCTCTTCTGAGCCAGGCAGTTACACTGTGATTCCAAAGGCTGAGAAAACGCGTTTATTTCGGGCTGAAAAACACGTTTTGAAAAGTGGCTTGTTTCTGCTCTATAACTTACATGGGAGTGACCAAAGTTGCCAAAACGTGTTTATTTGTGCTGAAAAACACGTTTTGACAACTTCTGCACACTGGGTTTAAGGGCTGACAAACTGGGCTCTTCTGAGCCAGGCAGTTACACTGTGATTCCAAGGGCTGAGAAAACGCGTTTATTTCGGGCTGAAAAACACGTTTTGAAAAGTGGCTTGTTTCTGCCCTATACGTTACATGGGGGTGACCAAAGTTGCCAAAACGTGTTTATTTGTGCTGAAAAACACGTTTTGACAACTTCTGCACACTGGGGTTAAGGGCTGACAACCTGCGCTCTTCTGAGCCAGGCAGTTACACTGTGATTCCAAGGGCTGAGAAAACGCGTTTATTTCGGGCTGAAAAACACGTTTTGAAAAGTGGCCTGTTTCTGCCCTATAAGTTACATGGGAGTGACCAAAGTTGCCAAAACGTGTTCATTTGTGCTGAAAAACACGTTTTGACAACTTCTGCACACTGGGGTTAAGGGCTGACAAACTGGGCTCTTCTGAGCCAGGCAGTTACACTGTGATTCCAAGGGCTGAGAAAACGCGTTTATTTCGGGCTGAAAAACACGTTTTGAAAAGTGGCTTGTTTCTGCCCTATACGTTACATGGGGGTGACCAAAGATGCCGAAACGTGTTTATTTGTGCTGAAAAACACGTTTTGACAACTTCTGCACACTGGGGTTAAGGGCTGACAAACTGGGCTCTTCTGAGCCAGGCAGTTACACTGTGATTCCAAGGGCTGAGAAAACGCGTTTATTTCGGGCTGAAAAACACGTTTTGAAAAGAGGCTTGTTTCTGCCCTATAAGTTGCATGGGAGTGACCAAAGTTGCCAAAACGTGTTTATTTCAGCTGAAAAACACGTTTTGACAACTTCTGCACACTGGGGTTAAGGGCTGACAAACTGGGCTCTTCTGAGCCAGGCAGTTACACTGCGATTCCAAGGGCTGAGAAAACGCGTTTATTTCGGGCTGAAAAACACGTTTTGAAAAGTGGCCTGTTTCTGCCCTATAAGTTACATGGGGGTGACCAAAGTTGCCAAAACGTGTTTATTTCAGCTGAAAAACACGTTTTGACAACTTCTGCACACTGGGGTTAAGGGCTGACAAACTGGGCTCTTCTGAGCCAGGCACTTACACTGCGATTCCAAGGGCTGAGAAAACGCGTTTATTTCGGGCTGAAAAACACGTTTTGAAAAGTGGCTTGTTTCTGCCCTATAAGTTACATGGGAGTGACCAAAGTTGCCAAAACGTGTTTATTTGTGCTGAAAAACACGTTTTGACAACTTCTGCACACTGGGGTTAAGGGCTGACAAACTGGGCTCTTCTGAGCCAGGCAGTTACACTGTGATTCCAAGGGCTGAGAAAACGCGTTTATTTCGGGCTGAAAAACACGTTTTGAAAAGTGGCTTGTTTCTGCCCTATAAGTTACATGGGAGTGACCAAAGTTGCCAAAACGTGTTTATTTGTGCTGAAAAACACGTTTTGACAACTTCTGCACACTGGGGTTAAGGGCTGACAAACTGGGCTCTTCTGAGCCAGGCAGTTACACTGTGATTCCAAGGGCTGAGAAAACGCGTTTATTTCGGGCTGAAAAACACGTTTTGAAAAGTGGCTTGTTTCTGCCCTATAAGTTACATGGGAGTGACCAAAGTTGCCAAAACGTGTTTATTTGTGCTGAAAAACACGTTTTGACAACTTCTGCACACTGGGGTTAAGGGCTGACAAACTGGGCTCTTCTGAGCCAGGCAGTTACACTGTGATTCCAAGGGCTGAGAAAACGCGTTTATTTCGGGCTGAAAAACACGTTTTGAAAAGTGGCTTGTTTCTGCTCTATAACTTACATGGGAGTGACCAAAGTTGCCAAAACGTGTTTATTTGTGCTGAAAAACACGTTTTGACAACTTCTGCACACTGGGGTTAAGGGCTGACAAACTGGGCTCTTCTGAGCCAGGCAGTTACACTGTGATTCCAAGGGCTGAGAAAACGCGTTTATTTCGGGCTGAAAAACACGTTTTGAAAAGTGGCTTGTTTCTGCCCTATACGTTACATGGGGGTGACCAAAGTTGCCAAAACGTGTTTATTTGTGCTGAAAAACACGTTTTGACAACTTCTGCACACTGGGGTTAACGGCTGACAAACTGGGCTCTTCTGAGCCAGGCAGTTACACTGTGATTCCAAGGGCTGAGAAAACGCGTTTATTTCGGGCTGAAAAACACGTTTTGAAAAGTGGCTTGTTTCTGCTCTATAACTTACATGGGAGTGACCAAAGTTGCCAAAACGTGTTTATTTGTGCTGAAAAACACGTTTTGACAACTTCTGCATACTGGGGTTAAGGGCTGACAAACTGGGCTCTTCTGAGCCAGGCAGTTACACTGTGATTCCAAGGGCTGAGAAAACGCGTTTATTTCGGGCTGAAAAACACGTTTTGAAAAGTGGCTTGTTTCTGCCCTATAAGTTACATGGGAGTGACCAAAGTTGCCAAAACGTGTTTATTTGTGCTGAAAAACACGTTTTGACAACTTCTGCACACTGGGGTTAAGGGCTGACAAACTGGGCTCTTCTGAGCCAGGCAGTTACACTGTGATTCCAAGGGCTGAGAAAACGCGTTTATTTCGGGCTGAAAAACACGTTTTGAAAAGTGGCTTGTTTCTGCCCTATAAGTTACATGGGAGTGACCAAAGTTGCCAAAACGTGTTTATTTGTGCTGAAAAACACGTTTTGACAACTTCTGCACACTGGGGTTAAGGGCTGACAAACTGGGCTCTTCTGAGCCAGGCAGTTACACTGTGATTCCAAGGGCTGAGAAAACGCGTTTATTTCGGGCTGAAAAACACGTTTTGAAAAGTGGCTTGTTTCTGCCCTATAAGTTACATGGGAGTGACCAAAGTTGCCAAAACGTGTTTATTTGTGCTGAAAAACACGTTTTGACAACTTCTGCACACTGGGGTTAAGGGCTGACAAACTGGGCTCTTCTGAGCCAGGCAGTTACACTGTGATTCCAAGGGCTGAGAAAACGCGTTTATTTCGGGCTGAAAAACACGTTTTGAAAAGTGGCTTGTTTCTGCCCTATAAGTTACATGGGAGTGACCAAAGTTGCCAAAACGTGTTTATTTGTGCTGAAAAACACGTTTTGACAACTTCTGCACACTGGGGATAAGGGCTGACAAACTGGGCTCTTCTGAGCCAGGCACTTACACTGCGATTCCAAGGTCTGAGAAAACGCGTTTATTTCGGGCTGAAAAACACGTTTTGAAAAGTGGCCTGTTTCTGCCCTATAAGTTACATGGGAGTGACCAAAGTTGCCAAAACGTGTTTATTTGTGCTGAAAAACACGTTTTGACAACTTCTGCACACTGGGGTTAAGGGCTGACAAACTGGGCTCTTCTGAGCCAGGCAGTTACACTGTGATTCCAAGGGCTGAGAAAACGCGTTTATTTCTGGCTGAAAAACACGTTTTGAAAAGTGGCCTGTTTCTGCCCTATAAGTTACATGGGAGTGACCAAAGTTGCCAAAACGTGTTTATTTGTGCTGAAAAACACGTTCTGACAACTTCTGCACACTGGGGTTAAGGGCTGACAAACTGGGCTCTTCTGAGCCAGGCAGTTACACTGTGATTCCAAGGGCTGAGAAAACGCGTTTATTTCGGGCTGAAAAACACGTTTTGAAAAGTGGCCTGTTTCTGCCCTATAAGTTACATGGGAGTGACCAAAGTTGCCAAAACGTGTTTATTTGTGCTGAAAAACACGTTTTGACAACTTCTGCACACTGGGGTTAAGGGCTGACAAACTGGGCTCTTCTGAGCCAGGCAGTTACACTGTGATTCCAAGGGCTGAGAAAACGCGTTTATTTCGGGCTGAAAAACACGTTTTGAAAAGTGGCCTGTTTCTGCCCTATAAGTTACATGGGAGTGACCAAAGTTGCCAAAACGTGTTTATTTGTGCTGAAAAACACGTTTTGACAACTTCTGCACACTGGGGTTAAGGGCTGACAAACAGGGCTCTTCTGAGCCAGGCAGTTACACTCTGATTCCAAGGGCTGAGAAAACGCATTTATTTCGGGCTGAAAAACACGTTTTGAAAAGTGGCTTGTATCTGCCCTATACGTTACATGGGGGTGACCAAAGTTGCCAAAACGTGTTTATTTGTGCTGAAAAACACGTTTTGACAACTTCTGCACACTGGGGTTAAGGGCTGACAAACTGGGCTCTTCTAAGCCAGGCAGTTACACTGTGATTCCAAGGGCTGAGAAAACGCGTTTATTTCGGGCTGAAAAACACGTTTTGAAAAGTGGCTTGTTTCTGCTCTATAACTTACATGGGAGTGACCAAAGTTGCCAAAACGTGTTTATTTGTGCTGAAAAACACGTTTTGACAACTTCTGCACACTGGGGTTAAGGGCTGACAAACTGGGCTCTTCTGAGCCAGGCAGTTACACTGTGATTCCAAGGGCTGAGAAAACGCGTTTATTTCGGGCTGAAAAACACGTTTTGAAAAGTGGCTTGTTTCTGCTCTATAACTTACATGGGAGTGACCAAAGTTGCCAAAACGTGTTTATTTGTGCTGAAAAACACGTTTTGGCAACTTCTGCACACTGGGGTTAAGGGCTGACAAACTGGGCTCTTCTGAGCCAGGCAGTTACACTGTGATTCCAAGGGCTGAGAAAACGCGTTTATTTCGGGCTGAAAAACACGTTTTGAAAAGTGGCTTGTTTCTGCCCTATACGTTACATGGGGGTGACCAAAGTTGCCAAAACGTGTTTATTTGTGCTGAAAAACACGTTTTGACAACTTCTGCACACTGGGGTTAAGGGCTGACAAACTGGGCTCTTCTGAGCCAGGCAGTTACACTGTGATTCCAAGGGCTGAGAAAACGCGTTTATTTCGGGCTGAAAAACACGTTTTGAAAAGTGGCTTGTTTCTGCCCTATAAGTTACATGGGAGTGACCAAAGTTGCCAAAACGTGTTTATTTGTGCTGAAAAACACGTTTTGACAACTTCTGCACACTGGGGTTAAGGGCTGACAAACTGGGCTCTTCTGAGCCAGGCAGTTACACTGTGATTCCAAGGGCTGAGAAAACGCGTTTATTTCGGGTTGAAAAACACGTTTTGAAAAGTGGCTTGTTTCTGCCCTATAAGTTACATGGGAGTGACCAAAGTTGCCAAAACGTGTTTATTTGTGCTGAAAAACACGTTTTGACAACTTCTGCACACTGGGGTTAAGGGCTGACAAACTGGGCTCTTCTGAGCCAGGCAGTTACACTGTGATTCCAAGGGTTGAGAAAACGCGTTTATTTCGGGCTGAAAAACACGTTTTGAAAAGTGGCTTGTTTCTGCCCTATAAGTTACATGGGAGTGACCAAAGTTGCCAAAACGTGTTTATTTGTGCTGAAAAACACGTTTTGACAACTTCTGCACACTAGGGTTAAGGGCTGACAAACTGGGCTCTTCTGAGCCAGGCAGTTACACTGTGATTCCAAGGGCTGAGAAAACGCGTTTATTTCGGGCTGAAAAACACGTTTTGAAAAGTGGCCTGTTTCTGCCCTATAAGTTACATGGGAGTGACCAAAGTTGCCAAAACGTGTTTATTTGTGCTGAAAAACACGTTTTGACAACTTCTGCACACTGGGGTTAAGGGCTGACAAACTGGGCTCTTCTGAGCCAGGCAGTTACACTGTGATTCCAAGGGCTGAGAAAACGCGTTTATTTCGGGCTGAAAAACACGTTTTGAAATGTGGCTTGTTTCTGCTCTATAACTTACATGGGAGTGACCAAAGTTGCCAAAACGTGTTTATTTGTGCTGAAAAACACGTTTTGACAACTTCTGCACACTGGGGTTAAGGGCTGACAAACTGGGCTCTTCTGAGCCAGGCAGTTACACTGTGATTCCAAGGGCTGAGAAATCGCGTTTATTTCGGGCTGAAAAACACGTTTTGAAAAGTGGCTTGTTTCTGCCCTATAAGTTACATGGGAGTGACCAAAGTTGCCAAAACGTCTTTATTTGTGCTGAAAAACACGTTTTGACAACTTCTGCACACTGGGGTTAAGGGCTGACAAACTGGGCTCTTCTGAGCCAGGCAGTTACACTGTGATTCCAAGGGCTGAGAAAACGCGTTTATTTCGGGCTGAAAAACACGTTTTGAAAAGTGGCTTGTTTCTGCCCTATAAGTTACATGGGGGTGACCAAAGTTGCCAAAACGTGTTTATTTGTGCTGAAAAACACGTTTTGACAACTTCTGCACACTGGGGTTAAGGGCTGACAAACTGGGCTCTTCTGAGCCAGGCAGTTACATTGTGATTCCAAGGGCTGAGAAAACGCGTTTATTTCGGGCTGAAAAACACGTTTTGAAAAGAGGCTTGTTTCTGCCCTATAAGTTGCATGGGAGTGACCAAAGTTGCCAAAACGTGTTTATTTCAGCTGAAAAACACGTTTTGACAACTTCTGCACACTGGGGTTAAGGGCTGACAAACTGGGCTCTTCTGAGCCAGGCACTTACACTGCGATTCCAAGGGCTGAGAAAACGCGTTTATTTCGGGCTGAAAAACACGTTTTGAAAAGTGGCTTGTTTCTGCCCTATAAGTTACATGGGAGTGACCAAAGTTGCCAAAACGTGTTTATTTGTGCTGAAAAACACGTTTTGACAACTTCTGCACACTGGGGTTAAGGGCTGACAAACTGGGCTCTTCTGAGCCAGGCAGTTACACTGTGATTCCAAGGGCTGAGAAAACGCGTTTATTTCGGGCTGAAAAACACGTTTTGAAAAGTGGCTTGTTTCTGCTCTATAACTTACATGGGAGTGACCAAAGTTGCCAAAACGTGTTTATTTGTGCTGAAAAACACGTTTTGACAACTTCTGCATACTGGGGTTAAGGGCTGACAAACTGGGCTCTTCTGAGCCAGGCAGTTACACTGTGATTCCAAGGGCTGAGAAAACGCGTTTATTTCGGGCTGAAAAACACGTTTTGAAAAGTGGCTTGTTTCTGCCCTATAAGTTACATGGGAGTGACCAAAGTTGCCAAAACGTGTTTATTTGTGCTGAAAAACACGTTTTGACAACTTCTGCACACTGGGGTTAAGGGCTGACAAACTGGGCTCTTCTGAGCCAGGCAGTTACACTGTGATTCCAAGGGCTGAGAAAACGCGTTTATTTCGGGCTGAAAAACACGTTTTGAAAAGTGGCTTGTTTCTGCCCTATAAGTTACATGGGAGTGACCAAAGTTGCCAAAACGTGTTTATTTGTGCTGAAAAACACGTTTTGACAACTTCTGCACACTGGGGTTAAGGGCTGACAAACTGGGCTCTTCTGAGCCAGGCAGTTACACTGTGATTCCAAGGGCTGAGAAAACGCGTTTATTTCGGGCTGAAAAACACGTTTTGAAAAGTGGCTTGTTTCTGCCCTATAAGTTACATGGGAGTGACCAAAGTTGCCAAAACGTGTTTATTTGTGCTGAAAAACACGTTTTGACAACTTCTGCACACTGGGGTTAAGGGCTGACAAACTGGGCTCTTCTGAGCCAGGCAGTTACACTGTGATTCCAAGGGCTGAGAAAACGCGTTTATTTCGGGCTGAAAAACACGTTTTGAAAAGTGGCTTGTTTCTGCCCTATAAGTTACATGGGAGTGACCAAAGTTGCCAAAACGTGTTTATTTGTGCTGAAAAACACGTTTTGACAACTTCTGCACACTGGGGATAAGGGCTGACAAACTGGGCTCTTCTGAGCCAGGCACTTACACTGCGATTCCAAGGTCTGAGAAAACGCGTTTATTTCGGGCTGAAAAACACGTTTTGAAAAGTGGCCTGTTTCTGCCCTATAAGTTACATGGGAGTGACCAAAGTTGCCAAAACGTGTTTATTTGTGCTGAAAAACACGTTTTGACAACTTCTGCACACTGGGGTTAAGGGCTGACAAACTGGGCTCTTCTGAGCCAGGCAGTTACACTGTGATTCCAAGGGCTGAGAAAACGCGTTTATTTCTGGCTGAAAAACACGTTTTGAAAAGTGGCCTGTTTCTGCCCTATAAGTTACATGGGAGTGACCAAAGTTGCCAAAACGTGTTTATTTGTGCTGAAAAACACGTTCTGACAACTTCTGCACACTGGGGTTAAGGGCTGACAAACTGGGCTCTTCTGAGCCAGGCAGTTACACTGTGATTCCAAGGGCTGAGAAAACGCGTTTATTTCGGGCTGAAAAACACGTTTTGAAAAGTGGCCTGTTTCTGCCCTATAAGTTACATGGGAGTGACCAAAGTTGCCAAAACGTGTTTATTTGTGCTGAAAAACACGTTTTGACAACTTCTGCACACTGGGGTTAAGGGCTGACAAACTGGGCTCTTCTGAGCCAGGCAGTTACACTGTGATTCCAAGGGCTGAGAAAACGCGTTTATTTCGGGCTGAAAAACACGTTTTGAAAAGTGGCCTGTTTCTGCCCTATAAGTTACATGGGAGTGACCAAAGTTGCCAAAACGTGTTTATTTGTGCTGAAAAACACGTTTTGACAACTTCTGCACACTGGGGTTAAGGGCTGACAAACAGGGCTCTTCTGAGCCAGGCAGTTACACTCTGATTCCAAGGGCTGAGAAAACGCATTTATTTCGGGCTGAAAAACACGTTTTGAAAAGTGGCTTGTATCTGCCCTATACGTTACATGGGGGTGACCAAAGTTGCCAAAACGTGTTTATTTGTGCTGAAAAACACGTTTTGACAACTTCTGCACACTGGGGTTAAGGGCTGACAAACTGGGCTCTTCTAAGCCAGGCAGTTACACTGTGATTCCAAGGGCTGAGAAAACGCGTTTATTTCGGGCTGAAAAACACGTTTTGAAAAGTGGCTTGTTTCTGCTCTATAACTTACATGGGAGTGACCAAAGTTGCCAAAACGTGTTTATTTGTGCTGAAAAACACGTTTTGACAACTTCTGCACACTGGGGTTAAGGGCTGACAAACTGGGCTCTTCTGAGCCAGGCAGTTACACTGTGATTCCAAGGGCTGAGAAAACGCGTTTATTTCGGGCTGAAAAACACGTTTTGAAAAGTGGCTTGTTTCTGCTCTATAACTTACATGGGAGTGACCAAAGTTGCCAAAACGTGTTTATTTGTGCTGAAAAACACGTTTTGGCAACTTCTGCACACTGGGGTTAAGGGCTGACAAACTGGGCTCTTCTGAGCCAGGCAGTTACACTGTGATTCCAAGGGCTGAGAAAACGCGTTTATTTCGGGCTGAAAAACACGTTTTGAAAAGTGGCTTGTTTCTGCCCTATACGTTACATGGGGGTGACCAAAGTTGCCAAAACGTGTTTATTTGTGCTGAAAAACACGTTTTGACAACTTCTGCACACTGGGGTTAAGGGCTGACAAACTGGGCTCTTCTGAGCCAGGCAGTTACACTGTGATTCCAAGGGCTGAGAAAACGCGTTTATTTCGGGCTGAAAAACACGTTTTGAAAAGTGGCTTGTTTCTGCCCTATAAGTTACATGGGAGTGACCAAAGTTGCCAAAACGTGTTTATTTGTGCTGAAAAACACGTTTTGACAACTTCTGCACACTGGGGTTAAGGGCTGACAAACTGGGCTCTTCTGAGCCAGGCAGTTACACTGTGATTCCAAGGGCTGAGAAAACGCGTTTATTTCGGGTTGAAAAACACGTTTTGAAAAGTGGCTTGTTTCTGCCCTATAAGTTACATGGGAGTGACCAAAGTTGCCAAAACGTGTTTATTTGTGCTGAAAAACACGTTTTGACAACTTCTGCACACTGGGGTTAAGGGCTGACAAACTGGGCTCTTCTGAGCCAGGCAGTTACACTGTGATTCCAAGGGTTGAGAAAACGCGTTTATTTCGGGCTGAAAAACACGTTTTGAAAAGTGGCTTGTTTCTGCCCTATAAGTTACATGGGAGTGACCAAAGTTGCCAAAACGTGTTTATTTGTGCTGAAAAACACGTTTTGACAACTTCTGCACACTAGGGTTAAGGGCTGACAAACTGGGCTCTTCTGAGCCAGGCAGTTACACTGTGATTCCAAGGGCTGAGAAAACGCGTTTATTTCGGGCTGAAAAACACGTTTTGAAAAGTGGCCTGTTTCTGCCCTATAAGTTACATGGGAGTGACCAAAGTTGCCAAAACGTGTTTATTTGTGCTGAAAAACACGTTTTGACAACTTCTGCACACTGGGGTTAAGGGCTGACAAACTGGGCTCTTCTGAGCCAGGCAGTTACACTGTGATTCCAAGGGCTGAGAAAACGCGTTTATTTCGGGCTGAAAAACACGTTTTGAAATGTGGCTTGTTTCTGCTCTATAACTTACATGGGAGTGACCAAAGTTGCCAAAACGTGTTTATTTGTGCTGAAAAACACGTTTTGACAACTTCTGCACACTGGGGTTAAGGGCTGACAAACTGGGCTCTTCTGAGCCAGGCAGTTACACTGTGATTCCAAGGGCTGAGAAATCGCGTTTATTTCGGGCTGAAAAACACGTTTTGAAAAGTGGCTTGTTTCTGCCCTATAAGTTACATGGGAGTGACCAAAGTTGCCAAAACGTCTTTATTTGTGCTGAAAAACACGTTTTGACAACTTCTGCACACTGGGGTTAAGGGCTGACAAACTGGGCTCTTCTGAGCCAGGCAGTTACACTGTGATTCCAAGGGCTGAGAAAACGCGTTTATTTCGGGCTGAAAAACACGTTTTGAAAAGTGGCTTGTTTCTGCCCTATAAGTTACATGGGGGTGACCAAAGTTGCCAAAACGTGTTTATTTGTGCTGAAAAACACGTTTTGACAACTTCTGCACACTGGGGTTAAGGGCTGACAAACTGGGCTCTTCTGAGCCAGGCAGTTACATTGTGATTCCAAGGGCTGAGAAAACGCGTTTATTTCGGGCTGAAAAACACGTTTTGAAAAGAGGCTTGTTTCTGCCCTATAAGTTGCATGGGAGTGACCAAAGTTGCCAAAACGTGTTTATTTCAGCTGAAAAACACGTTTTGACAACTTCTGCACACTGGGGTTAAGGGCTGACAAACTGGGCTCTTCTGAGCCAGGCACTTACACTGCGATTCCAAGGGCTGAGAAAACGCGTTTATTTCGGGCTGAAAAACACGTTTTGAAAAGTGGCTTGTTTCTGCCCTATAAGTTACATGGGAGTGACCAAAGTTGCCAAAACGTGTTTATTTGTGCTGAAAAACACGTTTTGACAACTTCTGCACACTGGGGTTAAGGGCTGACAAACTGGGCTCTTCTGAGCCAGGCAGTTACACTGTGATTCCAAGGGCTGAGAAAACGCGTTTATTTCGGGCTGAAAAACACGTTTTGAAAAGTGGCTTGTTTCTGCTCTATAACTTACATGGGAGTGACCAAAGTTGCCAAAACGTGTTTATTTGTGCTGAAAAACACGTTTTGACAACTTCTGCACACTGGGGTTAAGGGCTGACAAACTGGGCTCTTCTGAGCCAGGCAGTTACACTGTGATTCCAAGGGCTGAGAAAACGCGTTTATTTCTGGCTGAAAAACACGTTTTGAAAAGTGGCCTGTTTCTGCCCTATAAGTTACATGGGAGTGACCAAAGTTGCCAAAACGTGTTTATTTGTGCTGAAAAACACGTTCTGACAACTTCTGCACACTGGGGTTAAGGGCTGACAAACTGGGCTCTTCTGAGCCAGGCAGTTACACTGTGATTCCAAGGGCTGAGAAAACGCGTTTATTTCGGGCTGAAAAACACGTTTTGAAAAGTGGCCTGTTTCTGCCCTATAAGTTACATGGGAGTGACCAAAGTTGCCAAAACGTGTTTATTTGTGCTGAAAAACACGTTTTGACAACTTCTGCACACTGGGGTTAAGGGCTGACAAACTGGGCTCTTCTGAGCCAGGCAGTTACACTGTGATTCCAAGGGCTGAGAAAACGCGTTTATTTCGGGCTGAAAAACACGTTTTGAAAAGTGGCCTGTTTCTGCCCTATAAGTTACATGGGAGTGACCAAAGTTGCCAAAACGTGTTTATTTGTGCTGAAAAACACGTTTTGACAACTTCTGCACACTGGGGTTAAGGGCTGACAAACAGGGCTCTTCTGAGCCAGGCAGTTACACTCTGATTCCAAGGGCTGAGAAAACGCATTTATTTCGGGCTGAAAAACACGTTTTGAAAAGTGGCTTGTATCTGCCCTATACGTTACATGGGGGTGACCAAAGTTGCCAAAACGTGTTTATTTGTGCTGAAAAACACGTTTTGACAACTTCTGCACACTGGGGTTAAGGGCTGACAAACTGGGCTCTTCTAAGCCAGGCAGTTACACTGTGATTCCAAGGGCTGAGAAAACGCGTTTATTTCGGGCTGAAAAACACGTTTTGAAAAGTGGCTTGTTTCTGCTCTATAACTTACATGGGAGTGACCAAAGTTGCCAAAACGTGTTTATTTGTGCTGAAAAACACGTTTTGACAACTTCTGCACACTGGGGTTAAGGGCTGACAAACTGGGCTCTTCTGAGCCAGGCAGTTACACTGTGATTCCAAGGGCTGAGAAAACGCGTTTATTTCGGGCTGAAAAACACGTTTTGAAAAGTGGCTTGTTTCTGCTCTATAACTTACATGGGAGTGACCAAAGTTGCCAAAACGTGTTTATTTGTGCTGAAAAACACGTTTTGGCAACTTCTGCACACTGGGGTTAAGGGCTGACAAACTGGGCTCTTCTGAGCCAGGCAGTTACACTGTGATTCCAAGGGCTGAGAAAACGCGTTTATTTCGGGCTGAAAAACACGTTTTGAAAAGTGGCTTGTTTCTGCCCTATACGTTACATGGGGGTGACCAAAGTTGCCAAAACGTGTTTATTTGTGCTGAAAAACACGTTTTGACAACTTCTGCACACTGGGGTTAAGGGCTGACAAACTGGGCTCTTCTGAGCCAGGCAGTTACACTGTGATTCCAAGGGCTGAGAAAACGCGTTTATTTCGGGCTGAAAAACACGTTTTGAAAAGTGGCTTGTTTCTGCCCTATAAGTTACATGGGAGTGACCAAAGTTGCCAAAACGTGTTTATTTGTGCTGAAAAACACGTTTTGACAACTTCTGCACACTGGGGTTAAGGGCTGACAAACTGGGCTCTTCTGAGCCAGGCAGTTACACTGTGATTCCAAGGGCTGAGAAAACGCGTTTATTTCGGGTTGAAAAACACGTTTTGAAAAGTGGCTTGTTTCTGCCCTATAAGTTACATGGGAGTGACCAAAGTTGCCAAAACGTGTTTATTTGTGCTGAAAAACACGTTTTGACAACTTCTGCACACTGGGGTTAAGGGCTGACAAACTGGGCTCTTCTGAGCCAGGCAGTTACACTGTGATTCCAAGGGTTGAGAAAACGCGTTTATTTCGGGCTGAAAAACACGTTTTGAAAAGTGGCTTGTTTCTGCCCTATAAGTTACATGGGAGTGACCAAAGTTGCCAAAACGTGTTTATTTGTGCTGAAAAACACGTTTTGACAACTTCTGCACACTAGGGTTAAGGGCTGACAAACTGGGCTCTTCTGAGCCAGGCAGTTACACTGTGATTCCAAGGGCTGAGAAAACGCGTTTATTTCGGGCTGAAAAACACGTTTTGAAAAGTGGCCTGTTTCTGCCCTATAAGTTACATGGGAGTGACCAAAGTTGCCAAAACGTGTTTATTTGTGCTGAAAAACACGTTTTGACAACTTCTGCACACTGGGGTTAAGGGCTGACAAACTGGGCTCTTCTGAGCCAGGCAGTTACACTGTGATTCCAAGGGCTGAGAAAACGCGTTTATTTCGGGCTGAAAAACACGTTTTGAAATGTGGCTTGTTTCTGCTCTATAACTTACATGGGAGTGACCAAAGTTGCCAAAACGTGTTTATTTGTGCTGAAAAACACGTTTTGACAACTTCTGCACACTGGGGTTAAGGGCTGACAAACTGGGCTCTTCTGAGCCAGGCAGTTACACTGTGATTCCAAGGGCTGAGAAATCGCGTTTATTTCGGGCTGAAAAACACGTTTTGAAAAGTGGCTTGTTTCTGCCCTATAAGTTACATGGGAGTGACCAAAGTTGCCAAAACGTCTTTATTTGTGCTGAAAAACACGTTTTGACAACTTCTGCACACTGGGGTTAAGGGCTGACAAACTGGGCTCTTCTGAGCCAGGCAGTTACACTGTGATTCCAAGGGCTGAGAAAACGCGTTTATTTCGGGCTGAAAAACACGTTTTGAAAAGTGGCTTGTTTCTGCCCTATAAGTTACATGGGGGTGACCAAAGTTGCCAAAACGTGTTTATTTGTGCTGAAAAACACGTTTTGACAACTTCTGCACACTGGGGTTAAGGGCTGACAAACTGGGCTCTTCTGAGCCAGGCAGTTACATTGTGATTCCAAGGGCTGAGAAAACGCGTTTATTTCGGGCTGAAAAACACGTTTTGAAAAGAGGCTTGTTTCTGCCCTATAAGTTGCATGGGAGTGACCAAAGTTGCCAAAACGTGTTTATTTCAGCTGAAAAACACGTTTTGACAACTTCTGCACACTGGGGTTAAGGGCTGACAAACTGGGCTCTTCTGAGCCAGGCACTTACACTGCGATTCCAAGGGCTGAGAAAACGCGTTTATTTCGGGCTGAAAAACACGTTTTGAAAAGTGGCTTGTTTCTGCCCTATAAGTTACATGGGAGTGACCAAAGTTGCCAAAACGTGTTTATTTGTGCTGAAAAACACGTTTTGACAACTTCTGCACACTGGGGTTAAGGGCTGACAAACTGGGCTCTTCTGAGCCAGGCAGTTACACTGTGATTCCAAGGGCTGAGAAAACGCGTTTATTTCGGGCTGAAAAACACGTTTTGAAAAGTGGCTTGTTTCTGCTCTATAACTTACATGGGAGTGACCAAAGTTGCCAAAACGTGTTTATTTGTGCTGAAAAACACGTTTTGACAACTTCTGCACACTGGGGTTAAGGGCTGACAAACTGGGCTCTTCTGAGCCAGGCAGTTACACTGTGATTCCAAGGGCTGAGAAAACGCGTTTATTTCGGGCTGAAAAACACGTTTTGAAAAGTGGCTTGTTTCTGCCCTATAAGTTACATGGGAGTGACCAAAGTTGCCAAAACGTGTTTATTTGTGCTGAAAAACACGTTTTGACAACTTCTGCACACTGGGGTTAAGGGCTGACAAACTGGGCTCTTCTGAGCCAGGCAGTTACACTGTGATTCCAAGGGCTGAGAAAACGCGTTTATTTCGGGTTGAAAAACACGTTTTGAAAAGTGGCTTGTTTCTGCCCTATAAGTTACATGGGAGTGACCAAAGTTGCCAAAACGTGTTTATTTGTGCTGAAAAACACGTTTTGACAACTTCTGCACACTGGGGTTAAGGGCTGACAAACTGGGCTCTTCTGAGCCAGGCAGTTACACTGTGATTCCAAGGGTTGAGAAAACGCGTTTATTTCGGGCTGAAAAACACGTTTTGAAAAGTGGCTTGTTTCTGCCCTATAAGTTACATGGGAGTGACCAAAGTTGCCAAAACGTGTTTATTTGTGCTGAAAAACACGTTTTGACAACTTCTGCACACTAGGGTTAAGGGCTGACAAACTGGGCTCTTCTGAGCCAGACAGTTACACTGTGATTCCAAGGGCTGAGAAAACGCGTTTATTTCGGGCTGAAAAACACGTTTTGAAAAGTGGCCTGTTTCTGCCCTATAAGTTACATGGGAGTGACCAAAGTTGCCAAAACGTGTTTATTTGTGCTGAAAAACACGTTTTGACAACTTCTGCACACTGGGGTTAAGGGCTGACAAACTGGGCTCTTCTGAGCCAGGCAGTTACACTGTGATTCCAAGGGCTGAGAAAACGCGTTTATTTCGGGCTGAAAAACACGTTTTGAAAAGTGGCCTGTTTCTGCCCTATAAGTTACATGGGAGTGACCAAAGTTGCCAAAACGTGTTCATTTGTGCTGAAAAACACGTTTTGACAACTTCTGCACACTGGGGTTAAGGGCTGACAAACTGGGCTCTTCTGAGCCAGGCAGTTACACTGTGATTCCAAGGGCTGAGAAAACGCGTTTATTTCGGGCTGAAAAACACGTTTTGAAAAGTGGCTTGTTTCTGCCCTATACGTTACATGGGGGTGACCAAAGTTGCCGAAACGTGTTTATTTGTGCTGAAAAACACGTTTTGACAACTTCTGCACACTGGGGTTAAGGGCTGACAAACTGGGCTCTTCTGAGCCAGGCAGTTACACTGTGATTCCAAGGGCTGAGAAAACGCGTTTATTTCGGGCTGAAAAACACGTTTTGAAATGTGGCTTGTTTCTGCTCTATAACTTACATGGGAGTGACCAAAGTTGCCAAAACGTGTTTATTTGTGCTGAAAAACACGTTTTGACAACTTCTGCACACTGGGGTTAAGGGCTGACAAACTGGGCTCTTCTGAGCCAGGCAGTTACACTGTGATTCCAAGGGCTGAGAAATCGCGTTTATTTCGGGCTGAAAAACACGTTTTGAAAAGTGGCTTGTTTCTGCCCTATAAGTTACATGGGGGTGACCAAAGTTGCCAAAACGTGTTTATTTGTGCTGAAAAACACGTTTTGACAACTTCTGCACACTGGGGTTAAGGGCTGACAAACTGGGCTCTTCTGAGCCAGGCAGTTACACTGTGATTCCAAGGGCTGAGAAAACGCGTTTATTTCGGGCTGAAAAACACGTTTTGAAAAGAGGCTTGTTTCTGCCCTATAAGTTGCATGGGAGTGACCAAAGTTGCCAAAACGTGTTTATTTCAGCTGAAAAACACGTTTTGACAACTTCTGCACACTGGGGTTAAGGGCTGACAAACTGGGCTCTTCTGAGCCAGGCACTTACACTGCGATTCCAAGGGCTGAGAAAACGCGTTTATTTCGGGCTGAAAAACACGTTTTGAAAAGTGGCTTGTTTCTGCCCTATAAGTTACATGGGAGTGACCAAAGTTGCCAAAACGTGTTTATTTGTGCTGAAAAACACGTTTTGACAACTTCTGCACACTGGGGTTAAGGGCTGACAAACTGGGCTCTTCTGAGCCAGGCAGTTACACTGTGATTCCAAGGGCTGAGAAAACGCGTTTATTTCGGGCTGAAAAACACGTTTTGAAAAGTGGCCTGTTTCTGCCCTATAAGTTACATGGGAGTGACCAAAGTTGCCAAAACGTGTTTATTTGTGCTGAAAAACACGTTTTGACAACTTCTGCACACTGGGGTTAAGGGCTGACAAACAGGGCTCTTCTGAGCCAGGCAGTTACACTCTGATTCCAAGGGCTGAGAAAACGCATTTATTTCGGGCTGAAAAACACGTTTTGAAAAGTGGCTTGTATCTGCCCTATACGTTACATGGGGGTGACCAAAGTTGCCAAAACGTGTTTATTTGTGCTGAAAAACACGTTTTGACAACTTCTGCACACTGGGGTTAAGGGCTGACAAACTGGGCTCTTCTGAGCCAGGCAGTTACACTGTGATTCCAAAGGCTGAGAAAACGCGTTTATTTCGGGCTGAAAAACACGTTTTGAAAAGTGGCTTGTTTCTGCTCTATAACTTACATGGGAGTGACCAAAGTTGCCAAAACGTGTTTATTTGTGCTGAAAAACACGTTTTGACAACTTCTGCACACTGGGTTTAAGGGCTGACAAACTGGGCTCTTCTGAGCCAGGCAGTTACACTGTGATTCCAAGGGCTGAGAAAACGCGTTTATTTCGGGCTGAAAAACACGTTTTGAAAAGTGGCTTGTTTCTGCCCTATACGTTACATGGGGGTGACCAAAGTTGCCAAAACGTGTTTATTTGTGCTGAAAAACACGTTTTGACAACTTCTGCACACTGGGGTTAAGGGCTGACAACCTGCGCTCTTCTGAGCCAGGCAGTTACACTGTGATTCCAAGGGCTGAGAAAACGCGTTTATTTCGGGCTGAAAAACACGTTTTGAAAAGTGGCCTGTTTCTGCCCTATAAGTTACATGGGAGTGACCAAAGTTGCCAAAACGTGTTCATTTGTGCTGAAAAACACGTTTTGACAACTTCTGCACACTGGGGTTAAGGGCTGACAAACTGGGCTCTTCTGAGCCAGGCAGTTACACTGTGATTCCAAGGGCTGAGAAAACGCGTTTATTTCGGGCTGAAAAACACGTTTTGAAAAGTGGCTTGTTTCTGCCCTATACGTTACATGGGGGTGACCAAAGATGCCGAAACGTGTTTATTTGTGCTGAAAAACACGTTTTGACAACTTCTGCACACTGGGGTTAAGGGCTGACAAACTGGGCTCTTCTGAGCCAGGCAGTTACACTGTGATTCCAAGGGCTGAGAAAACGCGTTTATTTCGGGCTGAAAAACACGTTTTGAAAAGAGGCTTGTTTCTGCCCTATAAGTTGCATGGGAGTGACCAAAGTTGCCAAAACGTGTTTATTTCAGCTGAAAAACACGTTTTGACAACTTCTGCACACTGGGGTTAAGGGCTGACAAACTGGGCTCTTCTGAGCCAGGCAGTTACACTGCGATTCCAAGGGCTGAGAAAACGCGTTTATTTCGGGCTGAAAAACACGTTTTGAAAAGTGGCCTGTTTCTGCCCTATAAGTTACATGGGGGTGACCAAAGTTGCCAAAACGTGTTTATTTCAGCTGAAAAACACGTTTTGACAACTTCTGCACACTGGGGTTAAGGGCTGACAAACTGGGCTCTTCTGAGCCAGGCACTTACACTGCGATTCCAAGGGCTGAGAAAACGCGTTTATTTCGGGCTGAAAAACACGTTTTGAAAAGTGGCTTGTTTCTGCCCTATAAGTTACATGGGAGTGACCAAAGTTGCCAAAACGTGTTTATTTGTGCTGAAAAACACGTTTTGACAACTTCTGCACACTGGGGTTAAGGGCTGACAAACTGGGCTCTTCTGAGCCAGGCAGTTACACTGTGATTCCAAGGGCTGAGAAAACGCGTTTATTTCGGGCTGAAAAACACGTTTTGAAAAGTGGCTTGTTTCTGCCCTATAAGTTACATGGGAGTGACCAAAGTTGCCAAAACGTGTTTATTTGTGCTGAAAAACACGTTTTGACAACTTCTGCACACTGGGGTTAAGGGCTGACAAACTGGGCTCTTCTGAGCCAGGCAGTTACACTGTGATTCCAAGGGCTGAGAAAACGCGTTTATTTCGGGCTGAAAAACACGTTTTGAAAAGTGGCTTGTTTCTGCCCTATAAGTTACATGGGAGTGACCAAAGTTGCCAAAACGTGTTTATTTGTGCTGAAAAACACGTTTTGACAACTTCTGCACACTGGGGTTAAGGGCTGACAAACTGGGCTCTTCTGAGCCAGGCAGTTACACTGTGATTCCAAGGGCTGAGAAAACGCGTTTATTTCGGGCTGAAAAACACGTTTTGAAAAGTGGCTTGTTTCTGCTCTATAACTTACATGGGAGTGACCAAAGTTGCCAAAACGTGTTTATTTGTGCTGAAAAACACGTTTTGACAACTTCTGCACACTGGGGTTAAGGGCTGACAAACTGGGCTCTTCTGAGCCAGGCAGTTACACTGTGATTCCAAGGGCTGAGAAAACGCGTTTATTTCGGGCTGAAAAACACGTTTTGAAAAGTGGCTTGTTTCTGCCCTATACGTTACATGGGGGTGACCAAAGTTGCCAAAACGTGTTTATTTGTGCTGAAAAACACGTTTTGACAACTTCTGCACACTGGGGTTAACGGCTGACAAACTGGGCTCTTCTGAGCCAGGCAGTTACACTGTGATTCCAAGGGCTGAGAAAACGCGTTTATTTCGGGCTGAAAAACACGTTTTGAAAAGTGGCTTGTTTCTGCTCTATAACTTACATGGGAGTGACCAAAGTTGCCAAAACGTGTTTATTTGTGCTGAAAAACACGTTTTGACAACTTCTGCATACTGGGGTTAAGGGCTGACAAACTGGGCTCTTCTGAGCCAGGCAGTTACACTGTGATTCCAAGGGCTGAGAAAACGCGTTTATTTCGGGCTGAAAAACACGTTTTGAAAAGTGGCTTGTTTCTGCCCTATAAGTTACATGGGAGTGACCAAAGTTGCCAAAACGTGTTTATTTGTGCTGAAAAACACGTTTTGACAACTTCTGCACACTGGGGTTAAGGGCTGACAAACTGGGCTCTTCTGAGCCAGGCAGTTACACTGTGATTCCAAGGGCTGAGAAAACGCGTTTATTTCGGGCTGAAAAACACGTTTTGAAAAGTGGCTTGTTTCTGCCCTATAAGTTACATGGGAGTGACCAAAGTTGCCTAAACGTGTTTATTTGTGCTGAAAAACACGTTTTGACAACTTCTGCACACTGGGGATAAGGGCTGACAAACTGGGCTCTTCTGAGCCAGGCAGTTACACTGTGATTCCAAGGGCTGAGAAAACGCGTTTATTTCGGGCTGAAAAACACGTTTTGAAAAGTGGCCTGTTTCTGCCCTATAAGTTACATGGGAATGACCAAAGTTGCCAAAACGTGTTTATTTGTGCTGAAAAACACGTTTTGACAACTTCTGCACACTGGGGTTAAGGGCTGACAAACTGGGCTCTTCTGAGCCAGGCAGTTACACTGTGATTCCAAGGGCTGAGAAAACGCGTTTATTTCGGGCTGAAAAACACGTTTTGAAAAGTGGCTTGTTTCTGCCCTATAAGTTACATGGGAGTGACCAAAGTTGCCAAAACGTGTTTATTTGTGCTGAAAAACACGTTTTGACAACTTCTGCACACTGGGGTTAAGGGCTGACAAACTGGGCTCTTCTGAGCCAGGCAGTTACACTGTGATTCCAAGGGCTGAGAAAACGCGTTTATTTCGGGCTGAAAAACACGTTTTGAAAAGTGGCTTGTTTCTGCCCTATACGTTACATGGGGGTGACCAAAGTTGCCAAAACGTGTTTATTTGTGCTGAAAAACACGTTTTGACAACTTCTGCACACTGGGGTTAAGGGCTGACAAACTGGGCTCTTCTGAGCCAGGCAGTTACACTGTGATTCCAAGGGCTGAGAAAACGCGTTTATTTCGGGCTGAAAAACACGTTTTGAAAAGTGGCTTGTTTCTGCTCTATAACTTACATGGGAGTGACCAAAGTTGCCAAAACGTGTTTATTTGTGCTGAAAAACACGTTTTGACAACTTCTGCACACTGGGGTTAAGGGCTGACAAACTGGGCTCTTCTGAGCCAGGCAGTTACACTGTGATTCCAAGGGCTGAGAAAACGCGTTTATTTCGGGCTGAAAAACACGTTTTGAAAAGTGGCTTGTTTCTGCCCTATAAGTTACATGGGAGTGACCAAAGTTGCCAAAACGTGTTTATTTGTGCTGAAAAACACGTTTTGACAACTTCTGCACACTGGGGTTAAGGGCTGACAAACAGGGCTCTTCTGAGCCAGGCAGTTACACTGTGATTCCAAGGGCTGAGAAAACGCGTTTATTTCGTGCTGAAAAACACGTTTTGAAAAGTGGCTTGTTTCTGCCCTATAAGTTACATGGGGGTGACCAAAGTTGCCAAAACGTGTTTATTTGTGCTGAAAAACACGTTTTGACAACTTCTGCACACTGGGGATAAGGGCTGACAAACTGGGCTCTTCTGAGCCAGGCACTTACACTGCGATTCCAAGGGCTGAGAAAACGCGTTTATTTCGGGCTGAAAAACACGTTTTGAAAAGTGGCCTGTTTCTGCCCTATAAGTTACATGGGAGTGACCAAAGTTGCCAAAACGTGTTTATTTGTGCTGAAAAACACGTTTTGACAACTTCTGCACACTGGGGTTAAGGGCTGACAAACTGGGCTCTTCTGAGCCAGGCAGTTACACTGTGATTCCAAGGGCTGAGAAAACGCGTTTATTTCGGGCTGAAAAACACGTTTTGAAAAGTGGCTTGTTTCTGCCCTATAAGTTACATGGGAGTGACCAAAGTTGCCAAAACCTGTTTATTTGTGCTGAAAAACACGTTTTGACAACTTCTGCACACTGGGGTTAAGGGCTGACAAACTGGGCTCTTCTGAGCCAGGCAGTTACACTGTGATTCCAAGGGCTGAGAAAACGCGTTTATTTCGGGCTGAAAAACACGTTTTGAAAAGTGGCTTGTTTCTGCCCTATAAGTTACATGGGAGTGACCAAAGTTGCCAAAACGTGTTTATTTGTGCTGAAAAACACGTTTTGACAACTTCTGCACACTGGGGTTAAGGGCTGACAAACTGGGCTCTTCTGAGCCAGGCAGTTACACTGTGATTCCAAGGGCTGAGAAAACGCGTTTATTTCGGGCTGAAAAACACGTTTTGAAAAGTGGCTTGTTTCTGCCCTATAAGTTACATGGGAGTGACCAAAGTTGCCAAAACGTGTTTATTTGTGCTGAAAAACACGTTTTGACAACTTCTGCACACTGGGGATAAGGGCTGACAAACTGGGCTCTTCTGAGCCAGGCACTTTCACTGCGATTCCAAGGTCTGAGAAAACGCGTTTATTTCGGGCTGAAAAACACGTTTTGAAAAGTGGCCTGTTTCTGCCCTATAAGTTACATGGGAGTGACCAAAGTTGCCAAAACGTGTTTATTTGTGCTGAAAAACACGTTTTGACAACTTCTGCACACTGGGGTTAAGGGCTGACAAACTGGGCTCTTCTGAGCCAGGCAGTTACACTGTGATTCCAAGGGCTGAGAAAACGCGTTTATTTCGGGCTGAAAAACACGTTTTGAAAAGTGGCCTGTTTCTGCCCTATAAGTTACATGGGAGTGACCAAAGTTGCCAAAACGTGTTTATTTGTGCTGAAAAACACGTTCTGACAACTTCTGCACACTGGGGTTAAGGGCTGACAAACTGGGCTCTTCTGAGCCAGGCAGTTACACTGTGATTCCAAGGGCTGAGAAAACGCGTTTATTTCGGGCTGAAAAACACGTTTTGAAAAGTGGCCTGTTTCTGCCCTATAAGTTACATGGGAGTGACCAAAGTTGCCAAAACGTGTTTATTTGTGCTGAAAAACACGTTTTGACAACTTCTGCACACTGGGGTTAAGGGCTGACAAACTGGGCTCTTCTGAGCCAGGCAGTTACACTGTGATTCCAAGGGCTGAGAAAACGCGTTTATTTCGGGCTGAAAAACACGTTTTGAAAAGTGGCCTGTTTCTGCCCTATAAGTTACATGGGAGTGACCAAAGTTGCCAAAACGTGTTTATTTGTGCTGAAAAACACGTTTTGACAACTTCTGCACACTGGGGTTAAGGGCTGACAAACAGGGCTCTTCTGAGCCAGGCAGTTACACTCTGATTCCAAGGGCTGAGAAAACGCATTTATTTCGGGCTGAAAAACACGTTTTGAAAAGTGGCTTGTATCTGCCCTATACGTTACATGGGGGTGACCAAAGTTGCCAAAACGTGTTTATTTGTGCTGAAAAACACGTTTTGACAACTTCTGCACACTGGGGTTAAGGGCTGACAAACTGGGCTCTTCTGAGCCAGGCAGTTACACTGTGATTCCAAGGGCTGAGAAAACGCGTTTATTTCGGGCTGAAAAACACGTTTTGAAAAGTGGCTTGTTTCTGCTCTATAACTTACATGGGAGTGACCAAAGTTGCCAAAACGTGTTTATTTGTGCTGAAAAACACGTTTTGACAACTTCTGCACACTGGGGTTAAGGGCTGACAAACTGGGCTCTTCTGAGCCAGGCAGTTACACTGTGATTCCAAGGGCTGAGAAAACGCGTTTATTTCGGGCTGAAAAACACGTTTTGAAAAGTGGCTTGTTTCTGCTCTATAACTTACATGGGAGTGACCAAAGTTGCCAAAACGTGTTTATTTGTGCTGAAAAACACGTTTTGGCAACTTCTGCACACTGGGGTTAAGGGCTGACAAACTGGGCTCTTCTGAGCCAGGCAGTTACACTGTGATTCCAAGGGCTGAGAAAACGCGTTTATTTCGGGCTGAAAAACACGTTTTGAAAAGTGGCTTGTTTCTGCCCTATACGTTACATGGGGGTGACCAAAGTTGCCAAAACGTGTTTATTTGTGCTGAAAAACACGTTTTGACAACTTCTGCACACTGGGGTTAAGGGCTGACAAACTGGGCTCTTCTGAGCCAGGCAGTTACACTGTGATTCCAAGGGCTGAGAAAACGCGTTTATTTTGGGCTGAAAAACACGTTTTGAAAAGTGGCTTGTTTCTGCCCTATAAGTTACATGGGAGTGACCAAAGTTGCCAAAACGTGTTTATTTGTGCTGAAAAACACGTTTTGACAACTTCTGCACACTGGGGTTAAGGGCTGACAAACTGGGCTCTTCTGAGCCAGGCAGTTACACTGTGATTCCAAGGGCTGAGAAAACGCGTTTATTTCGGGTTGAAAAACACGTTTTGAAAAGTGGCTTGTTTCTGCCCTATAAGTTACATGGGAGTGACCAAAGTTGCCAAAACGTGTTTATTTGTGCTGAAAAACACGTTTTGACAACTTCTGCACACTGGGGTTAAGGGCTGACAAACTGGGCTCTTCTGAGCCAGGCAGTTACACTGTGATTCCAAGGGTTGAGAAAACGCGTTTATTTCGGGCTGAAAAACACGTTTTGAAAAGTGGCTTGTTTCTGCCCTATAAGTTACATGGGAGTGACCAAAGTTGCCAAAACGTGTTTATTTGTGCTGAAAAACACGTTTTGACAACTTCTGCACACTGGGGTTAAGGGCTGACAAACTGGGCTCTTCTGAGCCAGGCAGTTACACTGTGATTCCAAGGGCTGAGAAAACGCGTTTATTTCGGGCTGAAAAACACGTTTTGAAAAGTGGCCTGTTTCTGCCCTATAAGTTACATGGGAGTGACCAAAGTTGCCAAAACGTGTTCATTTGTGCTGAAAAACACGTTTTGACAACTTCTGCACACTGGGGTTAAGGGCTGACAAACTGGGCTCTTCTGAGCCAGGCAGTTACACTGTGATTCCAAGGGCTGAGAAAACGCGTTTATTTCGGGCTGAAAAACACGTTTTGAAAAGTGGCTTGTTTCTGCCCTATACGTTACATGGGGGTGACCAAAGTTGCCGAAACGTGTTTATTTGTGCTGAAAAACACGTTTTGACAACTTCTGCACACTGGGGTTAAGGGCTGACAAACTGGGCTCTTCTGAGCCAGGCAGTTACACTGTGATTCCAAGGGCTGAGAAAACGCGTTTATTTCGGGCTGAAAAACACGTTTTGAAATGTGGCTTGTTTCTGCTCTATAACTTACATGGGAGTGACCAAAGTTGCCAAAACGTGTTTATTTGTGCTGAAAAACACGTTTTGACAACTTCTGCACACTGGGGTTAAGGGCTGACAAACTGGGCTCTTCTGAGCCAGGCAGTTACACTGTGATTCCAAGGGCTGAGAAATCGCGTTTATTTCGGGCTGAAAAACACGTTTTGAAAAGTGGCTTGTTTCTGCCCTATAAGTTACATGGGAGTGACCAAAGTTGCCAAAACGTCTTTATTTGTGCTGAAAAACACGTTTTGACAACTTCTGCACACTGGGGTTAAGGGCTGACAAACTGGGCTCTTCTGAGCCAGGCAGTTACACTGTGATTCCAAGGGCTGAGAAAACGCGTTTATTTCGGGCTGAAAAACACGTTTTGAAAAGTGGCTTGTTTCTGCCGTATAAGTTACATGGGGGTGACCAAAGTTGCCAAAACGTGTTTATTTGTGCTGAAAAACACGTTTTGACAACTTCTGCACACTGGGGTTAAGGGCTGACAAACTGGGCTCTTCTGAGCCAGGCAGTTACACTGTGATTCCAAGGGCTGAGAAAACGCGTTTATTTCGGGCTGAAAAACACGTTTTGAAAAGAGGCTTGTTTCTGCCCTATAAGTTGCATGGGAGTGACCAAAGTTGCCAAAACGTGTTTATTTCAGCTGAAAAACACGTTTTGACAACTTCTGCACACTGGGGTTAAGGGCTGACAAACTGGGCTCTTCTGAGCCAGGCACTTACACTGCGATTCCAAGGGCTGAGAAAACGCGTTTATTTCGGGCTGAAAAACACGTTTTGAAAAGTGGCTTGTTTCTGCCCTATAAGTTACATGGGAGTGACCAAAGTTGCCAAAACGTGTTTATTTGTGCTGAAAAACACGTTTCGACAACTTCTGCACACTGGGGTTAAGGGCTGACAAACTGGGCTCTTCTGAGCCAGGCAGTTACACTGTGATTCCAAGGGCTGAGAAAACGCGTTTATTTCGGGCTGAAAAACACGTTTTGAAAAGTGGCTTGTTTCTGCTCTATAACTTACATGGGAGTGACCAAAGTTGCCAAAACGTGTTTATTTGTGCTGAAAAACACGTTTTGACAACTTCTGCACACTGGGGTTAAGGGCTGACAAACTGGGCTCTTCTGAGCCAGGCAGTTACACTGTGATTCCAAGGGCTGAGAAAACGCGTTTATTTCGGGCTGAAAAACACGTTTTGAAAAGTGGCTTGTTTCTGCCCTATAAGTTACATGGGAGTGACCAAAGTTGCCAAAACGTGTTTATTTGTGCTGAAAAACACGTTTTGACAACTTCTGCACACTGGGGTTAAGGGCTGACAAACTGGGCTCTTCTGAGCCAGGCAGTTACACTGTGATTCCAAGGGCTGAGAAAACGCGTTTATTTCGGGTTGAAAAACACGTTTTGAAAAGTGGCTTGTTTCTGCCCTATAAGTTACATGGGAGTGACCAAAGTTGCCAAAACGTGTTTATTTGTGCTGAAAAACACGTTTTGACAACTTCTGCACACTGGGGTTAAGGGCTGACAAACTGGGCTCTTCTGAGCCAGGCAGTTACACTGTGATTCCAAGGGTTGAGAAAACGCGTTTATTTCGGGCTGAAAAACACGTTTTGAAAAGTGGCTTGTTTCTGCCCTATAAGTTACATGGGAGTGACCAAAGTTGCCAAAACGTGTTTATTTGTGCTGAAAAACACGTTTTGACAACTTCTGCACACTAGGGTTAAGGGCTGACAAACTGGGCTCTTCTGAGCCAGACAGTTACACTGTGATTCCAAGGGCTGAGAAAACGCGTTTATTTCGGGCTGAAAAACACGTTTTGAAAAGTGGCCTGTTTCTGCCCTATAAGTTACATGGGAGTGACCAAAGTTGCCAAAACGTGTTTATTTGTGCTGAAAAACACGTTTTGACAACTTCTGCACACTGGGGTTAAGGGCTGACAAACTGGGCTCTTCTGAGCCAGGCAGTTACACTGTGATTCCAAGGGCTGAGAAAACGCGTTTATTTCGGGCTGAAAAACACGTTTTGAAAAGTGGCCTGTTTCTGCCCTATAAGTTACATGGGAGTGACCAAAGTTGCCAAAACATGTTCATTTGTGCTGAAAAACACGTTTTGACAACTTCTGCACACTGGGGTTAAGGGCTGACAAACTGGGCTCTTCTGAGCCAGGCAGTTACACTGTGATTCCAAGGGCTGAGAAAACGCGTTTATTTCGGGCTGAAAAACACGTTTTGAAAAGTGGCTTGTTTCTGCCCTATACGTTACATGGGGGTGACCAAAGTTGCCGAAACGTGTTTATTTGTGCTGAAAAACACGTTTTGACAACTTCTGCACACTGGGGTTAAGGGCTGACAAACTGGGCTCTTCTGAGCCAGGCAGTTACACTGTGATTCCAAGGGCTGAGAAAACGCGTTTATTTCGGGCTGAAAAACACGTTTTGAAATGTGGCTTGTTTCTGCTCTATAACTTACATGGGAGTGACCAAAGTTGCCAAAACGTGTTTATTTGTGCTGAAAAACACGTTTTGACAACTTCTGCACACTGGGGTTAAGGGCTGACAAACTGGGCTCTTCTGAGCCAGGCAGTTACACTGTGATTCCAAGGGCTGAGAAATCGCGTTTATTTCGGGCTGAAAAACACGTTTTGAAAAGTGGCTTGTTTCTGCCCTATAAGTTACATGGGAGTGACCAAAGTTGCCAAAACGTCTTTATTTGTGCTGAAAAACACGTTTTGACAACTTCTGCACACTGGGGTTAAGGGCTGACAAACTGGGCTCTTCTGAGCCAGGCAGTTACACTGTGATTCCAAGGGCTGAGAAAACGCGTTTATTTCGGGCTGAAAAACACGTTTTGAAAAGTGGCTTGTTTCTGCCCTATAAGTTACATGGGGGTGACCAAAGTTGCCAAAACGTGTTTATTTGTGCTGAAAAACACGTTTTGACAACTTCTGCACACTGGGGTTAAGGGCTGACAAACTGGGCTCTTCTGAGCCAGGCAGTTACACTGTGATTCCAAGGGCTGAGAAAACGCGTTTATTTCGGGCTGAAAAACACGTTTTGAAAAGAGGCTTGTTTCTGCCCTATAAGTTGCATGGGAGTGACCAAAGTTGCCAAAACGTGTTTATTTCAGCTGAAAAACACGTTTTGACAACTTCTGCACACTGGGGTTAAGGGCTGACAAACTGGGCTCTTCTGAGCCAGGCACTTACACTGCGATTCCAAGGGCTGAGAAAACGCGTTTATTTCGGGCTGAAAAACACGTTTTGAAAAGTGGCTTGTTTCTGCCCTATAAGTTACATGGGAGTGACCAAAGTTGCCAAAACGTGTTTATTTGTGCTGAAAAACACGTTTTGACAACTTCTGCACACTGGGGTTAAGGGCTGACAAACTGGGCTCTTCTGAGCCAGGCAGTTACACTGTGATTCCAAGGGCTGAGAAAACGCGTTTATTTCGGGCTGAAAAACACGTTTTGAAAAGTGGCCTGTTTCTGCCCTATAAGTTACATGGGAGTGACCAAAGTTGCCAAAACGTGTTTATTTGTGCTGAAAAACACGTTTTGACAACTTCTGCACACTGGGGTTAAGGGCTGACAAACAGGGCTCTTCTGAGCCAGGCAGTTACACTCTGATTCCAAGGGCTGAGAAAACGCGTTTATTTCGGGCTGAAAAACACGTTTTGAAAAGTGGCTTGTTTCTGCCCTATACGTTACATGGGGGTGACCAAAGTTGCCAAAACGTGTTTATTTGTGCTGAAAAACACGTTTTGACAACTTCTGCACACTGGGGTTAAGGGCTGACAAACTGGGCTCTTCTGAGCCAGGCAGTTACACTGTGATTCCAAGGGCTGAGAAAACGCGTTTATTTCGGGCTGAAAAACACGTTTTGAAAAGTGGCTTGTTTCTGCTCTATAACTTACATGGGAGTGACCAAAGTTGCCAAAACGTGTTTATTTGTGCTGAAAAACACGTTTTGGCAACTTCTGCACACTGGGGTTAAGGGCTGACAAACTGGGCTCTTCTGAGCCAGGCAGTTACACTGTGATTCCAAGGGCTGAGAAAACGCGTTTATTTCGGGCTGAAAAACACGTTTTGAAAAGTGGCTTGTTTCTGCCCTATACGTTACATGGGGGTGACCAAAGTTGCCAAAACGTGTTTATTTGTGCTGAAAAACACGTTTTGACAACTTCTGCACACTGGGGTTAAGGGCTGACAAACTGGGCTCTTCTGAGCCAGGCAGTTACACTGTGATTCCAAGGGCTGAGAAAACGCGTTTATTTCGGGCTGAAAAACACGTTTTGAAAAGTGGCTTGTTTCTGCTCTATAACTTACATGGGAGTGACCAAAGTTGCCAAAACGTGTTTATTTGTGCTGAAAAACACGTTTTGACAACTTCTGCACACTGGGGTTAAGGGCTGACAAACTGGGCTCTTCTGAGCCAGGCAGTTACACTGTGATTCCAAGGGCTGAGAAAACGCGTTTATTTCGGGCTGAAAAACACGTTTTGAAAAGTGGCTTGTTTCTGCCCTATACGTTACATGGGGGTGACCAAAGTTGCCAAAACGTGTTTATTTGTGCTGAAAAACACGTTTTGACAACTTCTGCACACTGGGGTTAAGGGCTGACAAACTGGGCTCTTCTGAGCCAGGCAGTTACACTGTGATTCAAAGGGCTGAGAAAACGCGTTTATTTCGGGCTGAAAAACATGTTTTGAAAAGTGGCTTGTTTCTGCTCTATAACTTACATGGGAGTGACCAAAGTTGCCAAAACGTGTTTATTTGTGCTGAAAAACACGTTTTGGCAACTTCTGCACACTGGGGTTAAGGGCTGACAAACTGGGCTCTTCTGAGCCAGGCAGTTACACTGTGATTCCAAGGGCTGAGAAAACGCGTTTATTTCGGGCTGAAAAACACGTTTTGAAAAGTGGCTTGTTTCTGCCCTATACGTTACATGGGGGTGACCAAAGTTGCCAAAACGTGTTTATTTGTGCTGAAAAACACGTTTTGACAACTTCTGCACACTGGGGTTAAGGGCTGACAAACTGGGCTCTTCTGAGCCAGGCAGTTACACTGTGATTCCAAGGGCTGAGAAAACGCGTTTATTTCGGGCTGAAAAACACGTTTTGAAAAGTGGCTTGTTTCTGCTCTATAACTTACATGGGAGTGACCAAAGTTGCCAAAACGTGTTTATTTGTGCTGAAAAACACGTTTTGACAACTTCTGCACACTGGGGTTAAGGGCTGACAAACTGGGCTCTTCTGAGCCAGGCAGTTACACTGTGATTCCAAGGGCTGAGAAAACGCGTTTATTTCGGGCTGAAAAACACGTTTTGAAAAGTGGCTTGTTTCTGCCCTATAAGTTACATGGGAGTGACCAAAGTTGCCAAAACGTGTTTATTTGTGCTGAAAAACACGTTTTGACAACTTCTGCACACTGGGGTTAAGGGCTGACAAACTGGGCTCTTCTGAGCCAGGCAGTTACACTGTGATTCCAAGGGCTGAGAAAACGCGTTTATTTCGGGCTGAAAAACACGTTTTGAAAAGTGGCTTGTTTCTGCCCTATAAGTTACATGGGAGTGACCAAAGTTGCCAAAACGTGTTTATTTGTGCTGAAAAACACGTTTTGACAACTTCTGCAGACTGGGGTTAAGGGCTGACAAACTGGGCTCTTCTGAGCCAGGCAGTTACACTGTGATTCCAAGGGCTGAGAAAACGCGTTTATTTCGGGCTGAAAAACACGTTTTGAAAAGTGGCTTGTTTCTGCCCTATAAGTTACATGGGAGTGACCAAAGTTGCCAAAACGTGTTTATTTGTGCTGAAAAACACGTTTTGACAACTTCTGCACACTGGGGTTAAGGGCTGACAAACTGGGCTCTTCTGAGCCAGGCAGTTACACTGTGATTCCAAGGGCTGAGAAAACGCGTTTATTTCGGGCTGAAAAACACGTTTTGAAAAGTGGCCTGTTTCTGCCCTATAAGTTACATGGGAGTGACCAAAGTTGCCAAAACGTGTTTATTTGTGCTGAAAAACACGTTTTGACAACTTCTGCACACTGGGGTTAAGGGCTGACAAACTGGGCTCTTCTGAGCCAGGCAGTTACACTGTGATTCCAAGGGCTGAGAAAACGCGTTTATTTCGGGCTGAAAAACACGTTTTGAAAAGTGGCCTGTTTCTGCCCTATAAGTTACATGGGAGTGACCAAAGTTGCCAAAACGTGTTCATTTGTGCTGAAAAACACGTTTTGACAACTTCTGCACACTGGGGTTAAGGGCTGACAAACTGGGCTCTTCTGAGCCAGGCAGTTACACTGTGATTCCAAGGGCTGAGAAAACGCGTTTATTTCGGGCTGAAAAACACGTTTTGAAAAGTGGCTTGTTTCTGCCCTATACGTTACATGGGGGTGACCAAAGTTGCCAAAACGTGTTTATTTGTGCTGAAAAACACGTTTTGACAACTTCTGCACACTGGGGTTAAGGGCTGACAAACTGGGCTCTTCTGAGCCAGGCAGTTACACTGTGATTCCAAGGGCTGAGAAAACGCGTTTATTTCGGGCTGAAAAACACGTTTTGAAAAGTGGCTTGTTTCTGCTCTATAACTTACATGGGAGTGACCAAAGTTGCCAAAACGTGTTTATTTCTGCTGAAAAACACGTTTTGGCAACTTCTGCACACTGGGGTTAAGGGCTGACAAACTGGGCTCTTCTGAGCCAGGCAGTTACACTGTGATTCCAAGGGCTGAGAAAACGCGTTTATTTCGGGCTGAAAAACACGTTTTGAAAAGTGGCTTGTTTCTGCCCTATACGTTACATGGGGGTGACCAAAGTTGCCAAAACGTGTTTATTTGTGCTGAAAAACACGTTTTGACAACTTCTGCACACTGGGGTTAAGGGCTGACAAACTGGGCTCTTCTGAGCCAGGCAGTTACACTGTGATTCCAAGGGCTGAGAAAACGCGTTTATTTCGGGCTGAAAAACACGTTTTGAAAAGTGGCTTGTTTCTGCTCTATAACTTACATGGGAGTGACCAAAGTTGCCAAAACGTGTTTATTTGTGCTGAAAAACACGTTTTGACAACTTCTGCACACTGGGGTTAAGGGCTGACAAACTGGGCTCTTCTGAGCCAGGCAGTTACACTGTGATTCCAAGGGCTGAGAAAACGCGTTTATTTCGGGCTGAAAAACACGTTTTGAAAAGTGGCTTGTTTCTGCCCTATAAGTTACATGGGAGTGACCAAAGTTGCCAAAACGTGTTTATTTGTGCTGAAAAACACGTTTTGACAACTTCTGCACACTGGGGTTAAGGGCTGACAAACTGGGCTCTTCTGAGCCAGGCAGTTACACTGTGATTCCAAGGGCTGAGAAAACGCGTTTATTTCGGGTTGAAAAACACGTTTTGAAAAGTGGCTTGTTTCTGCCCTATAAGTTACATGGGAGTGACCAAAGTTGCCAAAACGTGTTTATTTGTGCTGAAAAACACGTTTTGACAACTTCTGCACACTGGGGATAAGGGCTGACAAACTGGGCTCTTCTGAGCCAGGCACTTACACTGCGATTCCAAGGGCTGAGAAAACGCGTTTATTTCGGGCTGAAAAACACGTTTTGAAAAGTGGCCTGTTTCTGCCCTATAAGTTACATGGGAGTGACCAAAGTTGCCAAAACGTGTTTATTTGTGCTGAAAAACACGTTTTGACAACTTCTGCACACTGGGGTTAAGGGCTGACAAACTGGGCTCTTCTGAGCCAGGCAGTTACACTGTGATTCCAAGGGCTGAGAAAACGCGTTTATTTCGGGCTGAAAAACACGTTTTGAAAAGTGGCTTGTTTCTGCCCTATAATTTACATGGGAGTGCCCAAAGTTGCCAAAACGTGTTTATTTGTGCTGAAAAACACGTTTTGACAACTTCTGCAGACTGGGGTTAAGGGCTGACAAACTGGGCTCTTCTGAGCCAGGCAGTTACACTGTGATTCCAAGGGCTGAGAAAACGCGTTTATTTCGGGCTGAAAAACACGTTTTGAAAAGTGGCCTGTTTCTGCCCTATAAGTTACATGGGAGTGACCAAAGTTGCCAAAACGTGTTTATTTGTGCTGAAAAACACGTTTTGACAACTTCTGCACACTGGGGTTAAGGGCTGACAAACTGGGCTCTTCTGAGCCAGGCAGTTACACTGTGATTCCAAGGGCTGAGAAAACGCGTTTATTTCGGGCTGAAAAACACGTTTTGAAAAGTGGCCTGTTTCTGCCCTATAAGTTACATGGGAGTGACCAAAGTTGCCAAAACGTGTTTATTTGTGCTGAAAAACACGTTTTGACAACTTCTGCACACTGGGGTTAAGGGCTGACAAACTGGGCTCTTCTGAGCCAGGCAGTTACACTGTGATTCCAAGGGCTGAGAAAACGCGTTTATTTCGGGCTGAAAAACACGTTTTGAAAAGAGGCTTGTTTCTGCCCTATAAGTTGCATGGGAGTGACCAAAGTTGCCAAAACGTGTTTATTTCAGCTGAAAAACACGTTTTGACAACTTCTGCACACTGGGGTTAAGGGCTGACAAACTGGGCTCTTCTGAGCCAGGCACTTACACTGCGATTCCAAGGGCTGAGAAAACGCGTTTATTTCGGGCTGAAAAACACGTTTTGAAAAGTGGCTTGTTTCTGCCCTATAAGTTACATGGGAGTGACCAAAGTTGCCAAAACGTGTTTATTTGTGCTGAAAAACACGTTTTGACAACTTCTGCACACTGGGGTTAAGGGCTGACAAACTGGGCTCTTCTGAGCCAGGCAGTTACACTGTGATTCCAAGGGCTGAGAAAACGCGTTTATTTCGGGCTGAAAAACACGTTTTGAAAAGTGGCTTGTTTCTGCTCTATAACTTACATGGGAGTGACCAAAGTTGCCAAAACGTGTTTATTTGTGCTGAAAAACACGTTTTGACAACTTCTGCACACTGGGGTTAAGGGCTGACAAACTGGGCTCTTCTGAGCCAGGCAGTTACACTGTGATTCCAAGGGCTGAGAAAACGCGTTTATTTCGGGCTGAAAAACACGTTTTGAAAAGTGGCTTGTTTCTGCCCTATAAGTTACATGGGAGTGACCAAAGTTGCCAAAACGTGTTTATTTGTGCTGAAAAACACGTTCTGACAACTTCTGCACACTGGGGTTAAGGGCTGACAAACTGGGCTCTTCTGAGCCAGGCAGTTACACTGTGATTCCAAGGGCTGAGAAAACGCGTTTATTTCGGGCTGAAAAACACGTTTTGAAAAGTGGCCTGTTTCTGCCCAATAAGTTACATGGTAGTGACCAAAGTTGCCAAAACGTGTTTATTTGTGCTGAAAAACACGTTTTGACAACTTCTGCACACTGGGGTTAAGGGCTGACAAACTGGGCTCTTCTGAGCCAGGCAGTTACACTGTGATTCCAAGGGCTGAGAAAACGCGTTTATTTCGGGCTGAAAAACACGTTTTGAAAAGTGGCCTGTTTCTGCCCTATAAGTTACATGGGAGTGACCAAAGTTGCCAAAACGTGTTTATTTGTGCTGAAAAACACGTTTTGACAACTTCTGCACACTGGGGTTAAGGGCTGACAAACAGGGCTCTTCTGAGCCAGGCAGTTACACTCTGATTCCAAGGGCTGAGAAAACGCATTTATTTCGGGCTGAAAAACACGTTTTGAAAAGTGGCTTGTATCTGCCCTATACGTTACATGGGGGTGACCAAAGTTGCCAAAACGTGTTTATTTGTGCTGAAAAACACGTTTTGACAACTTCTGCACACTGGGGTTAAGGGCTGACAAACTGGGCTCTTCTGAGCCAGGCAGTTACACTGTGATTCCAAAGGCTGAGAAAACGCGTTTATTTCGGGCTGAAAAACACGTTTTGAAAAGTGGCTTGTTTCTGCTCTATAACTTACATGGGAGTGACCAAAGTTGCCAAAACGTGTTTATTTGTGCTGAAAAACACGTTTTGACAACTTCTGCACACTGGGTTTAAGGGCTGACAAACTGGGCTCTTCTGAGCCAGGCAGTTACACTGTGATTCCAAGGGCTGAGAAAACGCGTTTATTTCGGGCTGAAAAACACGTTTTGAAAAGTGGCTTGTTTCTGCCCTATACGTTACATGGGGGTGACCAAAGTTGCCAAAACGTGTTTATTTGTGCTGAAAAACACGTTTTGACAACTTCTGCACACTGGGGTTAAGGGCTGACAAACTGGGCTCTTCTGAGCCAGGCAGTTACACTGTGATTCCAAGGGCTGAGAAAACGCGTTTATTTCGGGCTGAAAAACACGTTTTGAAAAGTGGCTTGTTTCTGCCCTATAAGTTACATGGGAGTGACCAAAGTTGCCAAAACGTGTTTATTTGTGCTGAAAAACACGTTTTGACAACTTCTGCACACTGGGGATAAGGGCTGACAAACTGGGCTCTTCTGAGCCAGGCACTAACACTGCGATTCCAAGGGCTGAGAAAACGCGTTTATTTCGGGCTGAAAAACACGTTTTGAAAAGTGGCCTGTTTCTGCCCTATAAGTTACATGGGAGTGACCAAAGTTGCCAAAACGTGTTTATTTGTGCTGAAAAACACGTTTTGACAACTTCTGCACACTGGGGTTAAGGGCTGACAAACAGGGCTCTTCTGAGCCAGGCAGTTACACTCTGATTCCAAGGGCTGAGAAAACGCGTTTATTTCGGGCTGAAAAACACGTTTTGAAAAGTGGCTTGTTTCTGCCCTATACGTTACATGGGGGTGACCAAAGTTGCCAAAACGTGTTTATTTGTGCTGAAAAACACGTTTTGACAACTTCTGCACACTGGGGTTAAGGGCTGACAAACTGGGCTCTTCTGAGCCAGGCAGTTACACTGTGATTCCAAGGGCTGAGAAAACGCGTTTATTTCGGGCTGAAAAACACGTTTTGAAAAGTGGCTTGTTTCTGCTCTATAACTTACATGGGAGTGACCAAAGTTGCCAAAACGTGTTTATTTGTGCTGAAAAACACGTTTTGGCAACTTCTGCACACTGGGGTTAAGGGCTGACAAACTGGGCTCTTCTGAGCCAGGCAGTTACACTGTGATTCCAAGGGCTGAGAAAACGCGTTTATTTCGGGCTGAAAAACACGTTTTGAAAAGTGGCTTGTTTCTGCCCTATACGTTACATGGGGGTGACCAAAGTTGCCAAAACGTGTTTATTTGTGCTGAAAAACACGTTTTGACAACTTCTGCACACTGGGGTTAAGGGCTGACAAACTGGGCTCTTCTGAGCCAGGCAGTTACACTGTGATTCAAAGGGCTGAGAAAACGCGTTTATTTCGGGCTGAAAAACATGTTTTGAAAAGTGGCTTGTTTCTGCTCTATAACTTACATGGGAGTGACCAAAGTTGCCAAAACGTGTTTATTTGTGCTGAAAAACACGTTTTGGCAACTTCTGCACACTGGGGTTAAGGGCTGACAAACTGGGCTCTTCTGAGCCAGGCAGTTACACTGTGATTCCAAGGGCTGAGAAAACGCGTTTATTTCGGGTTGAAAAACACGTTTTGAAAAGTGGCTTGTTTCTGCCCTATACGTTACATGGGGGTGACCAAAGTTGCCAAAACGTGTTTATTTGTGCTGAAAAACACGTTTTGACAACTTCTGCACACTGGGGTTAAGGGCTGACAAACTGGGCTCTTCTGAGCCAGGCAGTTACACTGTGATTCCAAGGGCTGAGAAAACGCGTTTATTTCGGGCTGAAAAACACGTTTTGAAAAGTGGCTTGTTTCTGCTCTATAACTTACATGGGAGTGACCAAAGTTGCCAAAACGTGTTTATTTGTGCTGAAAAACACGTTTTGACAACTTCTGCACACTGGGGTTAAGGGCTGACAAACTGGGCTCTTCTGAGCCAGGCAGTTACACTGTGATTCCAAGGGCTGAGAAAACGCGTTTATTTCGGGCTGAAAAACACGTTTTGAAAAGTGGCTTGTTTCTGCCCTATAAGTTACATGGGAGTGACCAAAGTTGCCAAAACGTGTTTATTTGTGCTGAAAAACACGTTTTGACAACTTCTGCACACTGGGGTTAAGGGCTGACAAACTGGGCTCTTCTGAGCCAGGCAGTTACACTGTGATTCCAAGGGCTGAGAAAACGCGTTTATTTCGGGCTGAAAAACACGTTTTGAAAAGTGGCTTGTTTCTGCCCTATAAGTTACATGGGAGTGACCAAAGTTGCCAAAACGTGTTTATTTGTGCTGAAAAACACGTTTTGACAACTTCTGCAGACTGGGGTTAAGGGCTGACAAACTGGGCTCTTCTGAGCCAGGCAGTTACACTGTGATTCCAAGGGCTGAGAAAACGCGTTTATTTCGGGCTGAAAAACACGTTTTGAAAAGTGGCTTGTTTCTGCCCTATAAGTTACATGGGAGTGACCAAAGTTGCCAAAACGTGTTTATTTGTGCTGAAAAACACGTTTTGACAACTTCTGCACACTGGGGTTAAGGGCTGACAAACTGGGCTCTTCTGAGCCAGGCAGTTACACTGTGATTCCAAGGGCTGAGAAAACGCGTTTATTTCGGGCTGAAAAACACGTTTTGAAAAGTGGCCTGTTTCTGCCCTATAAGTTACATGGGAGTGACCAAAGTTGCCAAAACGTGTTTATTTGTGCTGAAAAACACGTTTTGACAACTTCTGCACACTGGGGTTAAGGGCTGACAAACTGGGCTCTTCTGAGCCAGGCAGTTACACTGTGATTCCAAGGGCTGAGAAAACGCGTTTATTTCGGGCTGAAAAACACGTTTTGAAAAGTGGCCTGTTTCTGCCCTATAAGTTACATGGGAGTGACCAAAGTTGCCAAAACGTGTTCATTTGTGCTGAAAAACACGTTTTGACAACTTCTGCACACTGGGGTTAAGGGCTGACAAACTGGGCTCTTCTGAGCCAGGCAGTTACACTGTGATTCCAAGGGCTGAGAAAACGCGTTTATTTCGGGCTGAAAAACACGTTTTGAAAAGTGGCTTGTTTCTGCTCTATAACTTACATGGGAGTGACCAAAGTTGCCAAAACGTGTTTATTTGTGCTGAAAAACACGTTTTGACAACTTCTGCACACTGGGGTTAAGGGCTGACAAACTGGGCTCTTCTGAGCCAGGCAGTTACATTGTGATTCCAAGGGCTGAGAAAACGCGTTTATTTCGGGCTGAAAAACACGTTTTGAAAAGTGGCTTGTTTCTGCCCTATAAGTTACATGGGAGTGACCAAAGTTGCCAAAACGTGTTTATTTGTGCTGAAAAACACGTTTTGACAACTTCTGCACACTGGGGATAAGGGCTGACAAACTGGGCTCTTCTGAGCCAGGCACTTACACTGCGATTCCAAGGGCTGAGAAAACGCGTTTATTTCGGGCTGAAAAACACGTTTTGAAAAGTGGCCTGTTTCTGCCCTATAAGTTACATGGGAGTGACCAAAGTTGCCAAAACGTGTTTATTTGTGCTGAAAAACACGTTTTGACAACTTCTGCACACTGGGGTTAAGGGCTGACAAACAGGGCTCTTCTGAGCCAGGCAGTTACACTCTGATTCCAAGGGCTGAGAAAACGCGTTTATTTCGGGCTGAAAAACACGTTTTGAAAAGTGGCTTGTTTCTGCCCTATACGTTACATGGGGGTGACCAAAGTTGCCAAAACGTGTTTATTTGTGCTGAAAAACACGTTTTGACAACTTCTGCACACTGGGGTTAAGGGCTGACAAACTGGGCTCTTCTGAGCCAGGCAGTTACACTGTGATTCCAAGGGCTGAGAAAACGCGTTTATTTCGGGCTGAAAAACACGTTTTGAAAAGTGGCTTGTTTCTGCTCTATAACTTACATGGGAGTGACCAAAGTTGCCAAAACGTGTTTATTTGTGCTGAAAAACACGTTTTGGCAACTTCTGCACACTGGGGTTAAGGGCTGACAAACTGGGCTCTTCTGAGCCAGGCAGTTACACTGTGATTCCAAGGGCTGAGAAAACGCGTTTATTTCGGGCTGAAAAACACGTTTTGAAAAGTGGCTTGTTTCTGCCCTATACGTTACATGGGGGTGACCAAAGTTGCCAAAACGTGTTTATTTGTGCTGAAAAACACGTTTTGACAACTTCTGCACACTGGGGTTAAGGGCTGACAAACTGGGCTCTTCTGAGCCAGGCAGTTACACTGTGATTCCAAGGGCTGAGAAAACGCGTTTATTTCGGGCTGAAAAACACGTTTTGAAAAGTGGCTTGTTTCTGCTCTATAACTTACATGGGAGTGACCAAAGTTGCCAAAACGTGTTTATTTGTGCTGAAAAACACGTTTTGACAACTTCTGCACACTGGGGTTAAGGGCTGACAAACTGGGCTCTTCTGAGCCAGGCAGTTACACTGTGATTCCAAGGGCTGAGAAAACGCGTTTATTTCGGGCTGAAAAACACGTTTTGAAAAGTGGCTTGTTTCTGCCCTATAAGTTACATGGGAGTGACCAAAGTTGCCAAAACGTGTTTATTTGTGCTGAAAAACACGTTTTGACAACTTCTGCACACTGGGGTTAAGGGCTGACAAACTGGGCTCTTCTGAGCCAGGCAGTTACACTGTGATTCCAAGGGCTGAGAAAACGCGTTTATTTCGGGTTGAAAAACACGTTTTGAAAAGTGGCTTGTTTCTGCCCTATAAGTTACATGGGAGTGACCAAAGTTGCCAAAACGTGTTTATTTGTGCTGAAAAACACGTTTTGACAACTTCTGCACACTGGGGATAAGGGCTGACAAACTGGGCTCTTCTGAGCCAGGCACTTACACTGCGATTCCAAGGGCTGAGAAAACGCGTTTATTTCGGGCTGAAAAACACGTTTTGAAAAGTGGCCTGTTTCTGCCCTATAAGTTACATGGGAGTGACCAAAGTTGCCAAAACGTGTTTATTTGTGCTGAAAAACACGTTTTGACAACTTCTGCACACTGGGGTTAAGGGCTGACAAACTGGGCTCTTCTGAGCCAGGCAGTTACACTGTGATTCCAAGGGCTGAGAAAACGCGTTTATTTCGGGCTGAAAAACACGTTTTGAAAAGTGGCTTGTTTCTGCCCTATAAGTTACATGGGAGTGCCCAAAGTTGCCAAAACGTGTTTATTTGTGCTGAAAAACACGTTTTGACAACTTCTGCAGACTGGGGTTAAGGGCTGACAAACTGGGCTCTTCTGAGCCAGGCAGTTACACTGTGATTCCAAGGGCTGAGAAAACGCGTTTATTTCGGGCTGAAAAACACGTTTTGAAAAGTGGCCTGTTTCTGCCCTATAAGTTACATGGGAGTGACCAAAGTTGCCAAAACGTGTTTATTTGTGCTGAAAAACACGTTTTGACAACTTCTGCACACTGGGGTTAAGGGCTGACAAACTGGGCTCTTCTGAGCCAGGCAGTTACACTGTGATTCCAAGGGCTGAGAAAACGCGTTTATTTCGGGCTGAAAAACACGTTTTGAAAAGTGGCCTGTTTCTGCCCTATAAGTTACATGGGAGTGACCAAAGTTGCCAAAACGTGTTTATTTGTGCTGAAAAACACGTTTTGACAACTTCTGCACACTGGGGTTAAGGGCTGACAAACTGGGCTCTTCTGAGCCAGGCAGTTACACTGTGATTCCAAGGGCTGAGAAAACGCGTTTATTTCGGGCTGAAAAACACGTTTTGAAAAGAGGCTTGTTTCTGCCCTATAAGTTGCATGGGAGTGACCAAAGTTGCCAAAACGTGTTTATTTCAGCTGAAAAACACGTTTTGACAACTTCTGCACACTGGGGTTAAGGGCTGACAAACTGGGCTCTTCTGAGCCAGGCACTTACACTGCGATTCCAAGGGCTGAGAAAACGCGTTTATTTCGGGCTGAAAAACACGTTTTGAAAAGTGGCTTGTTTCTGCCCTATAAGTTACATGGGAGTGACCAAAGTTGCCAAAACGTGTTTATTTGTGCTGAAAAACACGTTTTGACAACTTCTGCACACTGGGGTTAAGGGCTGACAAACTGGGCTCTTCTGAGCCAGGCAGTTACACTGTGATTCCAAGGGCTGAGAAAACGCGTTTATTTCGGGCTGAAAAACACGTTTTGAAAAGTGGCTTGTTTCTGCTCTATAACTTACATGGGAGTGACCAAAGTTGCCAAAACGTGTTTATTTGTGCTGAAAAACACGTTTTGACAACTTCTGCACACTGGGGTTAAGGGCTGACAAACTGGGCTCTTCTGAGCCAGGCAGTTACACTGTGATTCCAAGGGCTGAGAAAACGCGTTTATTTCGGGCTGAAAAACACGTTTTGAAAAGTGGCTTGTTTCTGCCCTATAAGTTACATGGGAGTGACCAAAGTTGCCAAAACGTGTTTATTTGTGCTGAAAAACACGTTCTGACAACTTCTGCACACTGGGGTTAAGGGCTGACAAACTGGGCTCTTCTGAGCCAGGCAGTTACACTGTGATTCCAAGGGCTGAGAAAACGCGTTTATTTCGGGCTGAAAAACACGTTTTGAAAAGTGGCCTGTTTCTGCCCAATAAGTTACATGGTAGTGACCAAAGTTGCCAAAACGTGTTTATTTGTGCTGAAAAACACGTTTTGACAACTTCTGCACACTGGGGTTAAGGGCTGACAAACTGGGCTCTTCTGAGCCAGGCAGTTACACTGTGATTCCAAGGGCTGAGAAAACGCGTTTATTTCGGGCTGAAAAACACGTTTTGAAAAGTGGCCTGTTTCTGCCCTATAAGTTACATGGGAGTGACCAAAGTTGCCAAAACGTGTTTATTTGTGCTGAAAAACACGTTTTGACAACTTCTGCACACTGGGGTTAAGGGCTGACAAACAGGGCTCTTCTGAGCCAGGCAGTTACACTCTGATTCCAAGGGCTGAGAAAACGCATTTATTTCGGGCTGAAAAACACGTTTTGAAAAGTGGCTTGTATCTGCCCTATACGTTACATGGGGGTGACCAAAGTTGCCAAAACGTGTTTATTTGTGCTGAAAAACACGTTTTGACAACTTCTGCACACTGGGGTTAAGGGCTGACAAACTGGGCTCTTCTGAGCCAGGCAGTTACACTGTGATTCCAAAGGCTGAGAAAACGCGTTTATTTCGGGCTGAAAAACACGTTTTGAAAAGTGGCTTGTTTCTGCTCTATAACTTACATGGGAGTGACCAAAGTTGCCAAAACGTGTTTATTTGTGCTGAAAAACACGTTTTGACAACTTCTGCACACTGGGTTTAAGGGCTGACAAACTGGGCTCTTCTGAGCCAGGCAGTTACACTGTGATTCCAAGGGCTGAGAAAACGCGTTTATTTCGGGCTGAAAAACACGTTTTGAAAAGTGGCTTGTTTCTGCCCTATACGTTACATGGGGGTGACCAAAGTTGCCAAAACGTGTTTATTTGTGCTGAAAAACACGTTTTGACAACTTCTGCACACTGGGGTTAAGGGCTGACAAACTGGGCTCTTCTGAGCCAGGCAGTTACACTGTGATTCCAAGGGCTGAGAAAACGCGTTTATTTCGGGCTGAAAAACACGTTTTGAAAAGTGGCTTGTTTCTGCCCTATAAGTTACATGGGAGTGACCAAAGTTGCCAAAACGTGTTTATTTGTGCTGAAAAACACGTTTTGACAACTTCTGCACACTGGGGATAAGGGCTGACAAACTGGGCTCTTCTGAGCCAGGCACTAACACTGCGATTCCAAGGGCTGAGAAAACGCGTTTATTTCGGGCTGAAAAACACGTTTTGAAAAGTGGCCTGTTTCTGCCCTATAAGTTACATGGGAGTGACCAAAGTTGCCAAAACGTGTTTATTTGTGCTGAAAAACACGTTTTGACAACTTCTGCACACTGGGGTTAAGGGCTGACAAACAGGGCTCTTCTGAGCCAGGCAGTTACACTCTGATTCCAAGGGCTGAGAAAACGCGTTTATTTCGGGCTGAAAAACACGTTTTGAAAAGTGGCTTGTTTCTGCCCTATACGTTACATGGGGGTGACCAAAGTTGCCAAAACGTGTTTATTTGTGCTGAAAAACACGTTTTGACAACTTCTGCACACTGGGGTTAAGGGCTGACAAACTGGGCTCTTCTGAGCCAGGCAGTTACACTGTGATTCCAAGGGCTGAGAAAACGCGTTTATTTCGGGCTGAAAAACACGTTTTGAAAAGTGGCTTGTTTCTGCTCTATAACTTACATGGGAGTGACCAAAGTTGCCAAAACGTGTTTATTTGTGCTGAAAAACACGTTTTGGCAACTTCTGCACACTGGGGTTAAGGGCTGACAAACTGGGCTCTTCTGAGCCAGGCAGTTACACTGTGATTCCAAGGGCTGAGAAAACGCGTTTATTTCGGGCTGAAAAACACGTTTTGAAAAGTGGCTTGTTTCTGCCCTATACGTTACATGGGGGTGACCAAAGTTGCCAAAACGTGTTTATTTGTGCTGAAAAACACGTTTTGACAACTTCTGCACACTGGGGTTAAGGGCTGACAAACTGGGCTCTTCTGAGCCAGGCAGTTACACTGTGATTCCAAGGGCTGAGAAAACGCGTTTATTTCGGGCTGAAAAACACGTTTTGAAAAGTGGCTTGTTTCTGCTCTATAACTTACATGGGAGTGACCAAAGTTGCCAAAACGTGTTTATTTGTGCTGAAAAACACGTTTTGACAACTTCTGCACACTGGGGTTAAGGGCTGACAAACTGGGCTCTTCTGAGCCAGGCAGTTACACTGTGATTCCAAGGGCTGAGAAAACGCGTTTATTTCGGGCTGAAAAACACGTTTTGAAAAGTGGCTTGTTTCTGCCCTATACGTTACATGGGGGTGACCAAAGTTGCCAAAACGTGTTTATTTGTGCTGAAAAACACGTTTTGACAACTTCTGCACACTGGGGTTAAGGGCTGACAAACTGGGCTCTTCTGAGCCAGGCAGTTACACTGTGATTCAAAGGGCTGAGAAAACGCGTTTATTTCGGGCTGAAAAACATGTTTTGAAAAGTGGCTTGTTTCTGCTCTATAACTTACATGGGAGTGACCAAAGTTGCCAAAACGTGTTTATTTGTGCTGAAAAACACGTTTTGGCAACTTCTGCACACTGGGGTTAAGGGCTGACAAACTGGGCTCTTCTGAGCCAGGCAGTTACACTGTGATTCCAAGGGCTGAGAAAACGCGTTTATTTCGGGTTGAAAAACACGTTTTGAAAAGTGGCTTGTTTCTGCCCTATACGTTACATGGGGGTGACCAAAGTTGCCAAAACGTGTTTATTTGTGCTGAAAAACACGTTTTGACAACTTCTGCACACTGGGGTTAAGGGCTGACAAACTGGGCTCTTCTGAGCCAGGCAGTTACACTGTGATTCCAAGGGCTGAGAAAACGCGTTTATTTCGGGCTGAAAAACACGTTTTGAAAAGTGGCTTGTTTCTGCTCTATAACTTACATGGGAGTGACCAAAGTTGCCAAAACGTGTTTATTTGTGCTGAAAAACACGTTTTGACAACTTCTGCACACTGGGGTTAAGGGCTGACAAACTGGGCTCTTCTGAGCCAGGCAGTTACACTGTGATTCCAAGGGCTGAGAAAACGCGTTTATTTCGGGCTGAAAAACACGTTTTGAAAAGTGGCTTGTTTCTGCCCTATAAGTTACATGGGAGTGACCAAAGTTGCCAAAACGTGTTTATTTGTGCTGAAAAACACGTTTTGACAACTTCTGCACACTGGGGTTAAGGGCTGACAAACTGGGCTCTTCTGAGCCAGGCAGTTACACTGTGATTCCAAGGGCTGAGAAAACGCGTTTATTTCGGGCTGAAAAACACGTTTTGAAAAGTGGCTTGTTTCTGCCCTATAAGTTACATGGGAGTGACCAAAGTTGCCAAAACGTGTTTATTTGTGCTGAAAAACACGTTTTGACAACTTCTGCAGACTGGGGTTAAGGGCTGACAAACTGGGCTCTTCTGAGCCAGGCAGTTACACTGTGATTCCAAGGGCTGAGAAAACGTGTTTATTTCGGGCTGAAAAACACGTTTTGAAAAGTGGCTTGTTTCTGCCCTATAAGTTACATGGGAGTGACCAAAGTTGCCAAAACGTGTTTATTTGTGCTGAAAAACACGTTTTGACAACTTCTGCACACTGGGGTTAAGGGCTGACAAACTGGGCTCTTCTGAGCCAGGCAGTTACACTGTGATTCCAAGGGCTGAGAAAACGCGTTTATTTCGGGCTGAAAAACACGTTTTGAAAAGTGGCCTGTTTCTGCCCTATAAGTTACATGGGAGTGACCAAAGTTGCCAAAACGTGTTTATTTGTGCTGAAAAACACGTTTTGACAACTTCTGCACACTGGGGTTAAGGGCTGACAAACTGGGCTCTTCTGAGCCAGGCAGTTACACTGTGATTCCAAGGGCTGAGAAAACGCGTTTATTTCGGGCTGAAAAACACGTTTTGAAAAGTGGCCTGTTTCTGCCCTATAAGTTACATGGGAGTGACCAAAGTTGCCAAAACGTGTTCATTTGTGCTGAAAAACACGTTTTGACAACTTCTGCACACTGGGGTTAAGGGCTGACAAACTGGGCTCTTCTGAGCCAGGCAGTTACACTGTGATTCCAAGGGCTGAGAAAACGCGTTTATTTCGGGCTGAAAAACACGTTTTGAAAAGTGGCTTGTTTCTGCTCTATAACTTACATGGGAGTGACCAAAGTTGCCAAAACGTGTTTATTTGTGCTGAAAAACACGTTTTGACAACTTCTGCACACTGGGGTTAAGGGCTGACAAACTGGGCTCTTCTGAGCCAGGCAGTTACATTGTGATTCCAAGGGCTGAGAAAACGCGTTTATTTCGGGCTGAAAAACACGTTTTGAAAAGTGGCTTGTTTCTGCCCTATAAGTTACATGGGAGTGACCAAAGTTGCCAAAACGTGTTTATTTGTGCTGAAAAACACGTTTTGACAACTTCTGCACACTGGGGATAAGGGCTGACAAACTGGGCTCTTCTGAGCCAGGCACTTACACTGCGATTCCAAGGGCTGAGAAAACGCGTTTATTTCGGGCTGAAAAACAAGTTTTGAAAAGTGGCCTGTTTCTGCCCTATAAGTTACATGGGAGTGACCAAAGTTGCCAAAACGTGTTTATTTGTGCTGAAAAACACGTTTTGACAACTTCTGCACACTGGGGTTAAGGGCTGACAAACAGGGCTCTTCTGAGCCAGGCAGTTACACTCTGATTCCAAGGGCTGAGAAAACGCGTTTATTTCGGGCTGAAAAACACGTTTTGAAAAGTGGCTTGTTTCTGCCCTATACGTTACATGGGGGTGACCAAAGTTGCCAAAACGTGTTTATTTGTGCTGAAAAACACGTTTTGACAACTTCTGCACACTGGGGTTAAGGGCTGACAAACTGGGCTCTTCTGAGCCAGGCAGTTACACTGTGATTCCAAGGGCTGAGAAAACGCGTTTATTTCGGGCTGAAAAACACGTTTTGAAAAGTTGCTTGTTTCTGCTCTATAACTTACATGGGAGTGACCAAAGTTGCCAAAACGTGTTTATTTGTGCTGAAAAACACGTTTTGGCAACTTCTGCACACTGGGGTTAAGGGCTGACAAACTGGGCTCTTCTGAGCCAGGCAGTTACACTGTGATTCCAAGGGCTGAGAAAACGCGTTTATTTCGGGCTGAAAAACACGTTTTGAAAAGTGGCTTGTTTCTGCCCTATACGTTACATGGGGGTGACCAAAGTTGCCAAAACGTGTTTATTTGTGCTGAAAAACACGTTTTGACAACTTCTGCACACTGGGGTTAAGGGCTGACAAACTGGGCTCTTCTGAGCCAGGCAGTTACACTGTGATTCCAAGGGCTGAGAAAACGCGTTTATTTCGGGCTGAAAAACACGTTTTGAAAAGTGGCTTGTTTCTGCTCTATAACTTACATGGGAGTGACCAAAGTTGCCAAAACGTGTTTATTTGTGCTGAAAAACACGTTTTGACAACTTCTGCACACTGGGGTTAAGGGCTGACAAACTGGGCTCTTCTGAGCCAGGCAGTTACACTGTGATTCCAAGGGCTGAGAAAACGCGTTTATTTCGGGCTGAAAAACACGTTTTGAAAAGTGGCTTGTTTCTGCCCTATAAGTTACATGGGAGTGACCAAAGTTGCCAAAACGTGTTTATTTGTGCTGAAAAACACGTTTTGACAACTTCTGCACACTGGGGTTAAGGGCTGACAAACTGGGCTCTTCTGAGCCAGGCAGTTACACTGTGATTCCAAGGGCTGAGAAAACGCGTTTATTTCGGGTTGAAAAACACGTTTTGAAAAGTGGCTTGTTTCTGCCCTATAAGTTACATGGGAGTGACCAAAGTTGCCAAAACGTGTTTATTTGTGCTGAAAAACACGTTTTGACAACTTCTGCACACTGGGGATAAGGGCTGACAAACTGGGCTCTTCTGAGCCAGGCACTTACACTGCGATTCCAAGGGCTGAGAAAACGCGTTTATTTCGGGCTGAAAAACACGTTTTGAAAAGTGGCCTGTTTCTGCCCTATAAGTTACATGGGAGTGACCAAAGTTGCCAAAACGTGTTTATTTGTGCTGAAAAACACGTTTTGACAACTTCTGCACACTGGGGTTAAGGGCTGACAAACTGGGCTCTTCTGAGCCAGGCAGTTACACTGTGATTCCAAGGGCTGAGAAAACGCGTTTATTTCGGGCTGAAAAACACGTTTTGAAAAGTGGCTTGTTTCTGCCCTATAAGTTACATGGGAGTGCCCAAAGTTGCCAAAACGTGTTTATTTGTGCTGAAAAACACGTTTTGACAACTTCTGCAGACTGGGGTTAAGGGCTGACAAACTGGGCTCTTCTGAGCCAGGCAGTTACACTGTGATTCCAAGGGCTGAGAAAACGCGTTCATTTCGGGCTGAAAAACACGTTTTGAAAAGTGGCTTGTTTCTGCCCTATACGTTACATGGGGGTGACCAAAGTTGCCAAAACGTGTTTATTTGTGCTGAAAAACACGTTTTGACAACTTCAGCACACTGGGGTTAAGGGCTGACAAACTGGGCTCTTCTGAGCCAGGCAGTTACACTGTGATTCCAAGGGCTGAGAAAACGCGTTTATTTCGGGCTGAAAAACACGTTTTGAAAAGTGGCTTGTTTCTGCCCTATAAGTTACATGGGAGTGACCAAAGTTGCCAAAACGTGTTTATTTGTGCTGAAAAACACGTTTTGACAACTTCTGCACACTGGGGTTAAGGGCTGACAAACTGGGCTCTTCTGAGCCAGGCAGTTACACTGTGATTCCAAGGGCTGAGAAAACGCGTTTATTTCGGGTTGAAAAACACGTTTTGAAAAGTGGCTTGTTTCTGCCCTATAAGTTACATGGGAGTGACCAAAGTTGCCAAAACGTGTTTATTTGTGCTGAAAAACACGTTTTGACAACTTCTGCACACTGGGGTTAAGGGCTGACAAACTGGGCTCTTCTGAGCCAGGCAGTTACACTGTGATTCCAAGGGTTGAGAAAACGCGTTTATTTCGGGCTGAAAAACACGTTTTGAAAAGTGGCTTGTTTCTGCCCTATAAGTTACATGGGAGTGACCAAAGTTGCCAAAACGTGTTTATTTGTGCTGAAAAACACGTTTTGACAACTTCTGCACACTAGGGTTAAGGGCTGACAAACTGGGCTCTTCTGAGCCAGGCAGTTACACTGTGATTCCAAGGGCTGAGAAAACGCGTTTATTTCGGGCTGAAAAACACGTTTTGAAAAGTGGCCTGTTTCTGCCCTATAAGTTACATGGGAGTGACCAAAGTTGCCAAAACGTGTTTATTTGTGCTGAAAAACACGTTTTGACAACTTCTGCACACTGGGGTTAAGGGCTGACAAACTGGGCTCTTCTGAGCCAGGCAGTTACACTGTGATTCCAAGGGCTGAGAAAACGCGTTTATTTCGGGCTGAAAAACACGTTTTGAAAAGTGGCCTGTTTCTGCCCTATAAGTTACATGGGAGTGACCAAAGTTGCCAAAACGTGTTCATTTGTGCTGAAAAACACGTTTTGACAACTTCTGCACACTGGGGTTAAGGGCTGACAAACTGGGCTCTTCTGAGCCAGGCAGTTACACTGTGATTCCAAGGGCTGAGAAAACGCGTTTATTTCGGGCTGAAAAACACGTTTTGAAAAGTGGCTTGTTTCTGCCCTATACGTTACATGGGGGTGACCAAAGTTGCCGAAACGTGTTTATTTGTGCTGAAAAACACGTTTTGACAACTTCTGCACACTGGGGTTAAGGGCTGACAAACTGGGCTCTTCTGAGCCAGGCAGTTACACTGTGATTCCAAGGGCTGAGAAAACGCGTTTATTTCGGGCTGAAAAACACGTTTTGAAATGTGGCTTGTTTCTGCTCTATAACTTACATGGGAGTGACCAAAGTTGCCAAAACGTGTTTATTTGTGCTGAAAAACACGTTTTGACAACTTCTGCACACTGGGGTTAAGGGCTGACAAACTGGGCTCTTCTGAGCCAGGCAGTTACACTGTGATTCCAAGGGCTGAGAAATCGCGTTTATTTCGGGCTGAAAAACACGTTTTGAAAAGTGGCTTGTTTCTGCCCTATAAGTTACATGGGAGTGACCAAAGTTGCCAAAACGTCTTTATTTGTGCTGAAAAACACGTTTTGACAACTTCTGCACACTGGGGTTAAGGGCTGACAAACTGGGCTCTTCTGAGCCAGGCAGTTACACTGTGATTCCAAGGGCTGAGAAAACGCGTTTATTTAGGGCTGAAAAACACGTTTTGAAAAGAGGCTTGTTTCTGCCCTATAAGTTGCATGGGAGTGACCAAAGTTGCCAAAACGTGTTTATTTCAGCTGAAAAACACGTTTTGACAACTTCTGCACACTGGGGTTAAGGGCTGACAAACTGGGCTCTTCTGAGCCAGGCACTTACACTGCGATTCCAAGGGCTGAGAAAACGCGTTTATTTCGGGCTGAAAAACACGTTTTGAAAAGTGGCTTGTTTCTGCCCTATAAGTTACATGGGAGTGACCAAAGTTGCCAAAACGTGTTTATTTGTGCTGAAAAACACGTTTTGACAACTTCTGCACACTGGGGTTAAGGGCTGACAAACTGGGCTCTTCTGAGCCAGGCAGTTACACTGTGATTCCAAGGGCTGAGAAAACGCGTTTATTTCGGGCTGAAAAACACGTTTTGAAAAGTGGCTTGTTTCTGCTCTATAACTTACATGGGAGTGACCAAAGTTGCCAAAACGTGTTTATTTGTGCTGAAAAACACGTTTTGACAACTTCTGCACACTGGGGTTAAGGGCTGACAAACTGGGCTCTTCTGAGCCAGGCAGTTACACTGTGATTCCAAGGGCTGAGAAAACGCGTTTATTTCGGGCTGAAAAACACGTTTTGAAAAGTGGCTTGTTTCTGCCCTATAAGTTACATGGGAGTGACCAAAGTTGCCAAAACGTGTTTATTTGTGCTGAAAAACACGTTTTGACAACTTCTGCACACTGGGGTTAAGGGCTGACAAACTGGGCTCTTCTGAGCCAGGCAGTTACACTGTGATTCCAAGGGCTGAGAAAACGCGTTTATTTCGGGTTGAAAAACACGTTTTGAAAAGTGGCTTGTTTCTGCCCTATAAGTTACATGGGAGTGACCAAAGTTGCCAAAACGTGTTTATTTGTGCTGAAAAACACGTTTTGACAACTTCTGCACACTGGGGTTAAGGGCTGACTAACTGGGCTCTTCTGAGCCAGGCAGTTACACTGTGATTCCAAGGGTTGAGAAAACGCGTTTATTTCGGGCTGAAAAACACGTTTTGAAAAGTGGCTTGTTTCTGCCCTATAAGTTACATGGGAGTGACCAAAGTTGCCAAAACGTGTTTATTTGTGCTGAAAAACACGTTTTGACAACTTCTGCACACTAGGGTTAAGGGCTGACAAACTGGGCTCTTCTGAGCCAGGCAGTTACACTGTGATTCCAAGGGCTGAGAAAACGCGTTTATTTCGGGCTGAAAAACACGTTTTGAAAAGTGGCCTGTTTCTGCCCTATAAGTTACATGGGAGTGACCAAAGTTGCCAAAACGTGTTTATTTGTGCTGAAAAACACGTTTTGACAACTTCTGCACACTGGGGTTAAGGGCTGACAAACTGGGCTCTTCTGAGCCAGGCAGTTACACTGTGATTCCAAGGGCTGAGAAAACGCGTTTATTTCGGGCTGAAAAACACGTTTTGAAAAGTGGCCTGTTTCTGCCCTATAAGTTACATGGGAGTGACCAAAGTTGCCAAAACGTGTTCATTTGTGCTGAAAAACACGTTTTGACAACTTCTGCACACTGGGGTTAAGGGCTGACAAACTGGGCTCTTCTGAGCCAGGCAGTTACACTGTGATTCCAAGGGCTGAGAAAACGCGTTTATTTCGGGCTGAAAAACACGTTTTGAAAAGTGGCTTGTTTCTGCCCTATACGTTACATGGGGGTGACCAAAGTTGCCGAAACGTGTTTATTTGTGCTGAAAAACACGTTTTGACAACTTCTGCACACTGGGGTTAAGGGCTGACAAACTGGGCTCTTCTGAGCCAGGCAGTTACACTGTGATTCCAAGGGCTGAGAAAACGCGTTTATTTCGGGCTGAAAAACACGTTTTGAAATGTGGCTTGTTTCTGCTCTATAACTTACATGGGAGTGACCAAAGTTGCCAAAACGTGTTTATTTGTGCTGAAAAACACGTTTTGACAACTTCTGCACACTGGGGTTAAGGGCTGACAAACTGGGCTCTTCTGAGCCAGGCAGTTACACTGTGATTCCAAGGGCTGAGAAATCGCGTTTATTTCGGGCTGAAAAACACGTTTTGAAAAGTGGCTTGTTTCTGCCCTATAAGTTACATGGGAGTGACCAAAGTTGCCAAAACGTGTTTATTTGTGCTGAAAAACACGTTTTGACAACTTCTGCACACTGGGGTTAAGGGCTGACAAACTGGGCTCTTCTGAGCCAGGCAGTTACACTGTGATTCCAAGGGCTGAGAAAACGCGTTTATTTCGGGCTGAAAAACACGTTTTGAAAAGTGGCTTGTTTCTGCTCTATAACTTACATGGGAGTGACCAAAGTTGCCAAAACGTGTTTATTTGTGCTGAAAAACACGTTTTGGCAACTTCTGCACACTGGGGTTAAGGGCTGACAAACTGGGCTCTTCTGAGCCAGGCAGTTACACTGTGATTCCAAGGGCTGAGAAAACGCGTTTATTTCGGGCTGAAAAACACGTTTTGAAAAGTGGCTTGTTTCTGCCCTATACGTTACATGGGGGTGACCAAAGTTGCCAAAACGTGTTTATTTGTGCTGAAAAACACGTTTTGACAACTTCTGCACACTGGGGTTAAGGGCTGACAAACTGGGCTCTTCTGAGCCAGGCAGTTACACTGTGATTCCAAGGGCTGAGAAAACGCGTTTATTTCGGGCTGAAAAACACGTTTTGAAAAGTGGCTTGTTTCTGCTCTATAACTTACATGGGAGTGACCAAAGTTGCCAAAACGTGTTTATTTGTGCTGAAAAACACGTTTTGACAACTTCTGCACACTGGGGTTAAGGGCTGACAAACTGGGCTCTTCTGAGCCAGGCAGTTACACTGTGATTCCAAGGGCTGAGAAAACGCGTTTATTTCGGGCTGAAAAACACGTTTTGAAAAGTGGCTTGTTTCTGCCCTATACGTTACATGGGGGTGACCAAAGTTGCCAAAACGTGTTTATTTGTGCTGAAAAACACGTTTTGACAACTTCTGCACACTGGGGTTAAGGGCTGACAAACTGGGCTCTTCTGAGCCAGGCAGTTACACTGTGATTCAAAGGGCTGAGAAAACGCGTTTATTTCGGGCTGAAAAACATGTTTTGAAAAGTGGCTTGTTTCTGCTCTATAACTTACATGGGAGTGACCAAAGTTGCCAAAACGTGTTTATTTGTGCTGAAAAACACGTTTTGGCAACTTCTGCACACTGGGGTTAAGGGCTGACAAACTGGGCTCTTCTGAGCCAGGCAGTTACACTGTGATTCCAAGGGCTGAGAAAACGCGTTTATTTCGGGCTGAAAAACACGTTTTGAAAAGTGGCTTGTTTCTGCCCTATACGTTACATGGGGGTGACCAAAGTTGCCAAAACGTGTTTATTTGTGCTGAAAAACACGTTTTGACAACTTCTGCACACTGGGGTTAAGGGCTGACAAACTGGGCTCTTCTGAGCCAGGCAGTTACACTGTGATTCCAAGGGCTGAGAAAACGCGTTTATTTCGGGCTGAAAAACACGTTTTGAAAAGTGGCTTGTTTCTGCTCTATAACTTACATGGGAGTGACCAAAGTTGCCAAAACGTGTTTATTTGTGCTGAAAAACACGTTTTGACAACTTCTGCACACTGGGGTTAAGGGCTGACAAACTGGGCTCTTCTGAGCCAGGCAGTTACACTGTGATTCCAAGGGCTGAGAAAACGCGTTTATTTCGGGCTGAAAAACACGTTTTGAAAAGTGGCTTGTTTCTGCCCTATAAGTTACATGGGAGTGACCAAAGTTGCCAAAACGTGTTTATTTGTGCTGAAAAACACGTTTTGACAACTTCTGCACACTGGGGTTAAGGGCTGACAAACTGGGCTCTTCTGAGCCAGGCAGTTACACTGTGATTCCAAGGGCTGAGAAAACGCGTTCATTTCGGGCTGAAAAACACGTTTTGAAAAGTGGCTTGTTTCTGCCCTATAAGTTACATGGGAGTGACCAAAGTTGCCAAAACGTGTTTATTTGTGCTGAAAAACACGTTTTGACAACTTCTGCAGACTGGGGTTAAGGGCTGACAAACTGGGCTCTTCTGAGCCAGGCAGTTACACTGTGATTCCAAGGGCTGAGAAAACGCGTTTATTTCGGGCTGAAAAACACGTTTTGAAAAGTGGCTTGTTTCTGCCCTATAAGTTACATGGGAGTGACCAAAGTTGCCAAAACGTGTTTATTTGTGCTGAAAAACACGTTTTGACAACTTCTGCACACTGGGGTTAAGGGCTGACAAACTGGGCTCTTCTGAGCCAGGCAGTTACACTGTGATTCCAAGGGCTGAGAAAACGCGTTTATTTCGGGCTGAAAAACACGTTTTGAAAAGTGGCCTGTTTCTGCCCTATAAGTTACATGGGAGTGACCAAAGTTGCCAAAACGTGTTTATTTGTGCTGAAAAACACGTTTTGACAACTTCTGCACACTGGGGTTAAGGGCTGACAAACTGGGCTCTTCTGAGCCAGGCAGTTACACTATGATTCCAAGGGCTGAGAAAACGCGTTTATTTCGGGCTGAAAAACACGTTTTGAAAAGTGGCCTGTTTCTGCCCTATAAGTTACATGGGAGTGACCAAAGTTGCCAAAACGTGTTCATTTGTGCTGAAAAACACGTTTTGACAACTTCTGCACACTGGGGTTAAGGGCTGACAAACTGGGCTCTTCTGAGCCAGGCAGTTACACTGTGATTCCAAGGGCTGAGAAAACGCGTTTATTTCGGGCTGAAAAACACGTTTTGAAAAGTGGCTTGTTTCTGCTCTATAACTTACATGGGAGTGACCAAAGTTGCCAAAACGTGTTTATTTGTGCTGAAAAACACGTTTTGACAACTTCTGCACACTGGGGTTAAGGGCTGACAAACTGGGCTCTTCTGAGCCAGGCAGTTACATTGTGATTCCAAGGGCTGAGAAAACGCGTTTATTTCGGGCTGAAAAACACGTTTTGAAAAGTGGCTTGTTTCTGCCCTATAAGTTACATGGGAGTGACCAAAGTTGCCAAAACGTGTTTATTTGTGCTGAAAAACACGTTTTGACAACTTCTGCACACTGGGGATAAGGGCTGACAAACTGGGCTCTTCTGAGCCAGGCACTTACACTGCGATTCCAAGGGCTGAGAAAACGCGTTTATTTCGGGCTGAAAAACACGTTTTGAAAAGTGGCCTGTTTCTGCCCTATAAGTTACATGGGAGTGACCAAAGTTGCCAAAACGTGTTTATTTGTGCTGAAAAACACGTTTTGACAACTTCTGCACACTGGGGTTAAGGGCTGACAAACAGGGCTCTTCTGAGCCAGGCAGTTACACTCTGATTCCAAGGGCTGAGAAAACGCGTTTATTTCGGGCTGAAAAACACGTTTTGAAAAGTGGCTTGTTTCTGCCCTATACGTTACATGGGGGTGACCAAAGTTGCCAAAACGTGTTTATTTGTGCTGAAAAACACGTTTTGACAACTTCTGCACACTGGGGTTAAGGGCTGACAAACTGGGCTCTTCTGAGCCAGGCAGTTACACTGTGATTCCAAGGGCTGAGAAAACGCGTTTATTTCGGGCTGAAAAACACGTTTTGAAAAGTGGCTTGTTTCTGCTCTATAAATTACATGGGAGTGACCAAAGTTGCCAAAACGTGTTTATTTGTGCTGAAAAACACGTTTTGGCAACTTCTGCACACTGGGGTTAAGGGCTGACAAACTGGGCTCTTCTGAGCCAGGCAGTTACACTGTGATTCCAAGGGCTGAGAAAACGCGTTTATTTCGGGCTGAAAAACACGTTTTGAAAAGTGGCTTGTTTCTGCCCTATACGTTACATGGGGGTGACCAAAGTTGCCAAAACGTGTTTATTTGTGCTGAAAAACACGTTTTGACAACTTCTGCACACTGGGGTTAAGGGCTGACAAACTGGGCTCTTCTGAGCCAGGCAGTTACACTGTGATTCCAAGGGCTGAGAAAACGCGTTTATTTCGGGCTGAAAAACACGTTTTGAAAAGTGGCTTGTTTCTGCTCTATAACTTACATGGGAGTGACCAAAGTTGCCAAAACGTGTTTATTTGTGCTGAAAAACACGTTTTGACAACTTCTGCACACTGGGGTTAAGGGCTGACAAACTGGGCTCTTCTGAGCCAGGCAGTTACACTGTGATTCCAAGGGCTGAGAAAACGCGTTTATTTCGGGCTGAAAAACACGTTTTGAAAAGTGGCTTGTTTCTGCCCTATAAGTTACATGGGAGTGACCAAAGTTGCCAAAACGTGTTTATTTGTGCTGAAAAACACGTTTTGACAACTTCTGCACACTGGGGTTAAGGGCTGACAAACTGGGCTCTTCTGAGCCAGGCAGTTACACTGTGATTCCAAGGGCTGAGAAAACGCGTTTATTTCGGGTTGAAAAACACGTTTTGAAAAGTGGCTTGTTTCTGCCCTATAAGTTACATGGGAGTGACCAAAGTTGCCAAAACGTGTTAATTTGTGCTGAAAAACACGTTTTGACAACTTCTGCACACTGGGGATAAGGGCTGACAAACTGGGCTCTTCTGAGCCAGGCACTTACACTGCGATTCCAAGGGCTGAGAAAACGCGTTTATTTCGGGCTGAAAAACACGTTTTGAAAAGTGGCCTGTTTCTGCCCTATAAGTTACATGGGAGTGACCAAAGTTGCCAAAACGTGTTTATTTGTGCTGAAAAACACGTTTTGACAACTTCTGCACACTGGGGTTAAGGGCTGACAAACTGGGCTCTTCTGAGCCAGGCAGTTACACTGTGATTCCAAGGGCTGAGAAAACGCGTTTATTTCGGGCTGAAAAACACGTTTTGAAAAGTGGCTTGTTTCTGCCCTATAAGTTACATGGGAGTGCCCAAAGTTGCCAAAACGTGTTTATTTGTGCTGAAAAACACGTTTTGACAACTTCTGCAGACTGGGGTTAAGGGCTGACAAACTGGGCTCTTCTGAGCCAGGCAGTTACACTGTGATTCCAAGGGCTGAGAAAACGCGTTTATTTCGGGCTGAAAAACACGTTTTGAAAAGTGGCTTGTTTCTGCCCTATAAGTTACATGGGAGTGACCAAAGTTGCCAAAACGTGTTTATTTGTGCTGAAAAACACGTTTTGACAACTTCTGCACACTGGGGTTAAGGGCTGACAAACTGGGCTCTTCTGAGCCAGGCAGTTACACTGTGATTCCAAGGGCTGAGAAAACGCGTTTATTTCGGGCTGAAAAACACGTTTTGAAAAGTGGCCTGTTTCTGCCCTATAAGTTACATGGGAGTGACCAAAGTTGCCAAAACGTGTTTATTTGTGCTGAAAAACACGTTTTGACAACTTCTGCACACTGGGGTTAAGGGCTGACAAACTGGGCTCTTCTGAGCCAGGCAGTTACACTGTGATTCCAAGGGCTGAGAAAACGCGTTTATTTCGGGCTGAAAAACACGTTTTGAAAAGTGGCCTGTTTCTGCCCTATAAGTTACATGGGAGTGACCAAAGTTGCCAAAACGTGTTCATTTGTGCTGAAAAACACGTTTTGACAACTTCTGCACACTGGGGTTAAGGGCTGACAAACTGGGCTCTTCTGAGCCAGGCAGTTACACTGTGATTCCAAGGGCTGAGAAAACGCGTTTATTTCGGGCTGAAAAACACGTTTTGAAAAGTGGCTTGTTTCTGCTCTATAACTTACATGGGAGTGACCAAAGTTGCCAAAACGTGTTTATTTGTGCTGAAAAACACGTTTTGACAACTTCTGCACACTGGGGTTAAGGGCTGACAAACTGGGCTCTTCTGAGCCAGGCAGTTACATTGTGATTCCAAGGGCTGAGAAAACGCGTTTATTTCGGGCTGAAAAACACGTTTTGAAAAGTGGCTTGTTTCTGCCCTATAAGTTACATGGGAGTGACCAAAGTTGCCAAAACGTGTTTATTTGTGCTGAAAAACACGTTTTGACAACTTCTGCACACTGGGGATAAGGGCTGACAAACTGGGCTCTTCTGAGCCAGGCAGTTACACTGTGATTCCAAGGGCTGAGAAAACGCGTTTATTTCGGGCTGAAAAACACGTTTTGAAAAGTGGCTTGTTTCTGCTCTATAACTTACATGGGAGTGACCAAAGTTGCCAAAACGTGTTTATTTGTGCTGAAAAACACGTTTTGGCAACTTCTGCACACTGGGGTTAAGGGCTGACAAACTGGGCTCTTCTGAGCCAGGCAGTTACACTGTGATTCCAAGGGCTGAGAAAACGCGTTTATTTCGGGCTGAAAAACACGTTTTGAAAAGTGGCTTGTTTCTGCCCTATACGTTACATGGGGGTGACCAAAGTTGCCAAAACGTGTTTATTTGTGCTGAAAAACACGTTTTGACAACTTCTGCACACTGGGGTTAAGGGCTGACAAACTGGGCTCTTCTGAGCCAGGCAGTTACACTGTGATTCCAAGGGCTGAGAAAACGCGTTTATTTCGGGCTGAAAAACACGTTTTGAAAAGTGGCTTGTTTCTGCTCTATAACTTACATGGGAGTGACCAAAGTTGCCAAAACGTGTTTATTTGTGCTGAAAAACACGTTTTGACAACTTCTGCACACTGGGGTTAAGGGCTGACAAACTGGGCTCTTCTGAGCCAGGCAGTTACACTGTGATTCCAAGGGCTGAGAAAACGCGTTTATTTCGGGCTGAAAAACACGTTTTGAAAAGTGGCTTGTTTCTGCCCTATAAGTTACATGGGAGTGACCAAAGTTGCCAAAACGTGTTTATTTGTGCTGAAAAACACGTTTTGACAACTTCTGCACACTGGGGTTAAGGGCTGACAAACTGGGCTCTTCTGAGCCAGGCAGTTACACTGTGATTCCAAGGGCTGAGAAAACGCGTTTATTTCGGGTTGAAAAACACGTTTTGAAAAGTGGCTTGTTTCTGCCCTATAAGTTACATGGGAGTGACCAAAGTTGCCAAAACGTGTTTATTTGTGCTGAAAAACACGTTTTGACAACTTCTGCACACTGGGGATAAGGGCTGACAAACTGGGCTCTTCTGAGCCAGGCACTTACACTGCGATTCCAAGGGCTGAGAAAACGCGTTTATTTCGGGCTGAAAAACACGTTTTGAAAAGTGGCCTGTTTCTGCCCTATAAGTTACATGGGAGTGACCAAAGTTGCCAAAACGTGTTTATTTGTGCTGAAAAACACGTTTTGACAACTTCTGCACACTGGGGTTAAGGGCTGACAAACTGGGCTCTTCTGAGCCAGGCAGTTACACTGTGATTCCAAGGGCTGAGAAAACGCGTTTATTTCGGGCTGAAAAACACGTTTTGAAAAGTGGCTTGTTTCTGCCCTATAAGTTACATGGGAGTGCCCAAAGTTGCCAAAACGTGTTTATTTGTGCTGAAAAACACGTTTTGACAACTTCTGCAGACTGGGGTTAAGGGCTGACAAACTGGGCTCTTCTGAGCCAGGCAGTTACACTGTGATTCCAAGGGCTGAGAAAACGCGTTTATTTCGGGCTGAAAAACACGTTTTGAAAAGTGGCTTGTTTCTGCCCTATAAGTTACATGGGAGTGACCAAAGTTGCCAAAACGTGTTTATTTGTGCTGAAAAACACGTTTTGACAACTTCTGCACACTGGGGTTAAGGGCTGACAAACTGGGCTCTTCTGAGCCAGGCAGTTACACTGTGATTCCAAGGGCTGAGAAAACGCGTTTATTTCGGGCTGAAAAACACGTTTTGAAAAGTGGCCTGTTTCTGCCCTATAAGTTACATGGGAGTGACCAAAGTTGCCAAAACGTGTTTATTTGTGCTGAAAAACACGTTTTGACAACTTCTGCACACTGGGGTTAAGGGCTGACAAACTGGGCTCTTCTGAGCCAGGCAGTTACACTGTGATTCCAAGGGCTGAGAAAACGCGTTTATTTCGGGCTGAAAAACACGTTTTGAAAAGTGGCCTGTTTCTGCCCTATAAGTTACATGGGAGTGACCAAAGTTGCCAAAACGTGTTCATTTGTGCTGAAAAACACGTTTTGACAACTTCTGCACACTGGGGTTAAGGGCTGACAAACTGGGCTCTTCTGAGCCAGGCAGTTACACTGTGATTCCAAGGGCTGAGAAAACGCGTTTATTTCGGGCTGAAAAACACGTTTTGAAAAGTGGCTTGTTTCTGCCCTATACGTTACATGGGGGTGACCAAAGTTGCCGAAACGTGTTTATTTGTGCTGAAAAACACGTTTTGACAACTTCTGCACACTGGGGTTAAGGGCTGACAAACTGGGCTCTTCTGAGCCAGGCAGTTACACTGTGATTCCAAGGGCTGAGAAAACGCGTTTATTTCGGGCTGAAAAACACGTTTTGAAATGTGGCTTGTTTCTGCTCTATAACTTACATGGGAGTGACCAAAGTTGCCAAAACGTGTTTATTTGTGCTGAAAAACACGTTTTGACAACTTCTGCACACTGGGGTTAAGGGCTGACAAACTGGGCTCTTCTGAGCCAGACAGTTACACTGTGATTCCAAGGGCTGAGAAATCGCGTTTATTTCGGGCTGAAAAACACGTTTTGAAAAGTGGCTTGTTTCTGCCCTATAAGTTACATGGGAGTGACCAAAGTTGCCAAAACGTCTTTATTTGTGCTGAAAAACACGTTTTGACAACTTCTGCACACTGGGGTTAAGGGCTGACAAACTGGGCTCTTCTGAGCCAGGCAGTTACACTGTGATTCCAAGGGCTGAGAAAACGCGTTTATTTCGGGCTGAAAAACACGTTTTGAAAAGTGGCTTGTTTCTGCCCTATAAGTTACATGGGGGTGACCAAAGTTGCCAAAACGTGTTTATTTGTGCTGAAAAACACGTTTTGACAACTTCTGCACACTGGGGATAAGGGCTGACAAACTGGGCTCTTCTGAGCCAGGCACTTACACTGCGATTCCAAGGGCTGAGAAAACGCGTTTATTTCGGGCTGAAAAACACGTTTTGAAAAGTGGCCTGTTTCTGCCCTATAAGTTTCATGGGAGTGACCAAAGTTGCCAAAACGTGTTTATTTGTGCTGAAAAACACGTTTTGACAACTTCTGCACACTGGGGTTAAGGGCTGACAAACTGGGCTCTTCTGAGCCAGGCAGTTACACTGTGATTCCAAGGGCTGAGAAAACGCGTTTATTTCGGGCTGAAAAACACGTTTTGAAAAGTGGCTTGTTTCTGCCCTATAAGTTACATGGGAGTGACCAAAGTTGCCAAAACGTGTTTATTTGTGCTGAAAAACACGTTTTGACAACTTCTGCACACTGGGGTTAAGGGCTGACAAACTGGGCTCTTCTGAGCCAGGCAGTTACACTGTGATTCCAAGGGCTGAGAAAACGCGTTTATTTCGGGCTGAAAAACACGTTTTGAAAAGTGGCTTGTTTCTGCCCTATAAGTTACATGGGAGTGACCAAAGTTGCCAAAACGTGTTTATTTGTGCTGAAAAACACGTTTTGACAACTTCTGCACACTGGGGTTAAGGGCTGACAAACTGGGCTCTTCTGAGCCAGGCAGTTACACTGTGATTCCAAGGGCTGAGAAAACGCGTTTATTTCGGGCTGAAAAACACGTTTTGAAAAGAGGCTTGTTTCTGCCCTATAAGTTGCATGGGAGTGACCAAAGTTGCCAAAACGTGTTTATTTCAGCTGAAAAACACGTTTTGACAACTTCTGCACACTGGGGTTAAGGGCTGACAAACTGGGCTCTTCTGAGCCAGGCACTTACACTGCGATTCCAAGGGCTGAGAAAACGCGTTTATTTCGGGCTGAAAAACACGTTTTGAAAAGTGGCTTGTTTCTGCCCTATAAGTTACATGGGAGTGACCAAAGTTGCCAAAACGTGTTTATTTGTGCTGAAAAACACGTTTTGACAACTTCTGCAGACTGGGGTTAAGGGCTGACAAACTGGGCTCTTCTGAGCCAGGCAGTTACACTGTGATTCCAAGGGCTGAGAAAACGCGTTTATTTCGGGCTGAAAAACACGTTTTGAAAAGTGGCTTGTTTCTGCCCTATAAGTTACATGGGAGTGACCAAAGTTGCCAAAACGTGTTTATTTGTGCTGAAAAACACGTTTTGACAACTTCTGCACACTGGGGTTAAGGGCTGACAAACTGGGCTCTTCTGAGCCAGGCAGTTACACTGTGATTCCAAGGGCTGAGAAAACGCGTTTATTTCGGGCTGAAAAACACGTTTTGAAAAGTGGCTTGTTTCTGCCCTATAAGTTACATGGGAGTGACCAAAGTTGCCAAAACGTGTTTATTTGTGCTGAAAAACACGTTCTGACAACTTCTGCACACTGGGGTTAAGGGCTGACAAACTGGGCTCTTCTGAGCCAGGCAGTTACACTGTGATTCCAAGGGCTGAGAAAACGCGTTTATTTCGGGCTGAAAAACACGTTTTGAAAAGTGGCCTGTTTCTGCCCAATAAGTTACATGGGAGTGACCAAAGTTGCCAAAACGTGTTTATTTGTGCTGAAAAACACGTTTTGACAACTTCTGCACACTGGGGTTAAGGGCTGACAAACTGGGCTCTTCTGAGCCAGGCAGTTACACTGTGATTCCAAGGGCTGAGAAAACGCGTTTATTTCGGGCTGAAAAACACGTTTTGAAAAGTGGCCTGTTTCTGCCCTATAAGTTACATGGGAGTGACCAAAGTTGCCAAAACGTGTTTATTTGTGCTGAAAAACACGTTTTGACAACTTCTGCACACTGGGGTTAAGGGCTGACAAACAGGGCTCTTCTGAGCCAGGCAGTTACACTCTGATTCCAAGGGCTGAGAAAACGCATTTATTTCGGGCTGAAAAACACGTTTTGAAAAGTGGCTTGTATCTGCCCTATACGTTACATGGGGGTGACCAAAGTTGCCAAAACGTGTTTATTTGTGCTGAAAAACACGTTTTGACAACTTCTGCACACTGGGGTTAAGGGCTGACAAACTGGGCTCTTCTGAGCCAGGCAGTTACACTGTGATTCCAAAGGCTGAGAAAACGCGTTTATTTCGGGCTGAAAAACACGTTTTGAAAAGTGGCTTGTTTCTGCTCTATAACTTACATGGGAGTGACCAAAGTTGCCAAAACGTGTTTATTTGTGCTGAAAAACACGTTTTGACAACTTCTGCACACTGGGTTTAAGGGCTGACAAACTGGGCTCTTCTGAGCCAGGCAGTTACACTGTGATTCCAAGGGCTGAGAAAACGCGTTTATTTCGGGCTGAAAAACACGTTTTGAAAAGTGGCTTGTTTCTGCCCTATACGTTACATGGGGGTGACCAAAGTTGCCAAAACGTGTTTATTTGTGCTGAAAAACACGTTTTGACAACTTCTGCACACTGGGGTTAAGGGCTGACAAACTGGGCTCTTCTGAGCCAGGCAGTTACACTGTGATTCCAAGGGCTGAGAAAACGCGTTTATTTCGGGCTGAAAAACACGTTTTGAAAAGTGGCTTGTTTCTGCTCTATAACTTACATGGGAGTGACCAAAGTTGCCAAAACGTGTTTATTTGTGCTGAAAAACACGTTTTGACAACTTCTGCACACTGGGGTTAAGGGCTGACAAACTGGGCTCTTCTGAGCCAGGCAGTTACACTGTGATTCCAAGGGCTGAGAAAACGCGTTTATTTCGGGCTGAAAAACACGTTTTGAAAAGTGGCTTGTTTCTGCCCTATAAGTTACATGGGAGTGACCAAAGTTGCCAAAACGTGTTTATTTGTGCTGAAAAACACGTTTTGACAACTTCTGCACACTGGGGATAAGGGCTGACAAACTGGGCTCTTCTGAGCCAGGCACTAACACTGCGATTCCAAGGGCTGAGAAAACGCGTTTATTTCGGGCTGAAAAACACGTTTTGAAAAGTGGCCTGTTTCTGCCCTATAAGTTACATGGGAGTGACCAAAGTTGCCAAAACGTGTTTATTTGTGCTGAAAAACACGTTTTGACAACTTCTGCACACTGGGGTTAAGGGCTGACAAACAGGGCTCTTCTGAGCCAGGCAGTTACACTCTGATTCCAAGGGCTGAGAAAACGCGTTTATTTCGGGCTGAAAAACACGTTTTGAAAAGTGGCTTGTTTCTGCCCTATACGTTACATGGGGGTGACCAAAGTTGCCAAAACGTGTTTATTTGTGCTGAAAAACACGTTTTGACAACTTCTGCACACTGGGGTTAAGGGCTGACAAACTGGGCTCTTCTGAGCCAGGCAGTTACACTGTGATTCCAAGGGCTGAGAAAACGCGTTTATTTCGGGCTGAAAAACACGTTTTGAAAAGTGGCTTGTTTCTGCTCTATAACTTACATGGGAGTGACCAAAGTTGCCAAAACGTGTTTATTTGTGCTGAAAAACACGTTTTGGCAACTTCTGCACACTGGGGTTAAGGGCTGACAAACTGGGCTCTTCTGAGCCAGGCAGTTACACTGTGATTCCAAGGGCTGAGAAAACGCGTTTATTTCGGGCTGAAAAACACGTTTTGAAAAGTGGCTTGTTTCTGCCCTATACGTTACATGGGGGTGACCAAAGTTGCCAAAACGTGTTTATTTGTGCTGAAAAACACGTTTTGACAACTTCTGCACACTGGGGTTAAGGGCTGACAAACTGGGCTCTTCTGAGCCAGGCAGTTACACTGTGATTCCAAGGGCTGAGAAAACGCGTTTATTTCGGGCTGAAAAACACGTTTTGAAAAGTGGCTTGTTTCTGCTCTATAACTTACATGGGAGTGACCAAAGTTGCCAAAACGTGTTTATTTGTGCTGAAAAACACGTTTTGACAACTTCTGCACACTGGGGTTAAGGGCTGACAAACTGGGCTCTTCTGAGCCAGGCAGTTACACTGTGATTCCAAGGGCTGAGAAAACGCGTTTATTTCGGGCTGAAAAACACGTTTTGAAAAGTGGCTTGTTTCTGCCCTATACGTTACATGGGGGTGACCAAAGTTGCCAAAACGTGTTTATTTGTGCTGAAAAACACGTTTTGACAACTTCTGCACACTGGGGTTAAGGGCTGACAAACTGGGCTCTTCTGAGCCAGGCAGTTACACTGTGATTCAAAGGGCTGAGAAAACGCGTTTATTTCGGGCTGAAAAACATGTTTTGAAAAGTGGCTTGTTTCTGCTCTATAACTTACATGGGAGTGACCAAAGTTGCCAAAACGTGTTTATTTGTGCTGAAAAACACGTTTTGGCAACTTCTGCACACTGGGGTTAAGGGCTGACAAACTGGGCTCTTCTGAGCCAGGCAGTTACACTGTGATTCCAAGGGCTGAGAAAACGCGTTTATTTCGGGTTGAAAAACACGTTTTGAAAAGTGGCTTGTTTCTGCCCTATACGTTACATGGGGGTGACCAAAGTTGCCAAAACGTGTTTATTTGTGCTGAAAAACACGTTTTGACAACTTCTGCACACTGGGGTTAAGGGCTGACAAACTGGGCTCTTCTGAGCCAGGCAGTTACACTGTGATTCCAAGGGCTGAGAAAACGCGTTTATTTCGGGCTGAAAAACACGTTTTGAAAAGTGGCTTGTTTCTGCTCTATAACTTACATGGGAGTGACCAAAGTTGCCAAAACGTGTTTATTTGTGCTGAAAAACACGTTTTGACAACTTCTGCACACTGGGGTTAAGGGCTGACAAACTGGGCTCTTCTGAGCCAGGCAGTTACACTGTGATTCCAAGGGCTGAGAAAACGCGTTTATTTCGGGCTGAAAAACACGTTTTGAAAAGTGGCTTGTTTCTGCCCTATAAGTTACATGGGAGTGACCAAAGTTGCCAAAACGTGTTTATTTGTGCTGAAAAACACGTTTTGACAACTTCTGCACACTGGGGTTAAGGGCTGACAAACTGGGCTCTTCTGAGCCAGGCAGTTACACTGTGATTCCAAGGGCTGAGAAAACGCGTTTATTTCGGGCTGAAAAACACGTTTTGAAAAGTGGCTTGTTTCTGCCCTATAAGTTACATGGGAGTGACCAAAGTTGCCAAAACGTGTTTATTTGTGCTGAAAAACACGTTTTGACAACTTCTGCAGACTGGGGTTAAGGGCTGACAAACTGGGCTCTTCTGAGCCAGGCAGTTACACTGTGATTCCAAGGGCTGAGAAAACGCGTTTATTTCGGGCTGAAAAACACGTTTTGAAAAGTGGCTTGTTTCTGCCCTATAAGTTACATGGGAGTGACCAAAGTTGCCAAAACGTGTTTATTTGTGCTGAAAAACACGTTTTGACAACTTCTGCACACTGGGGTTAAGGGCTGACAAACTGGGCTCTTCTGAGCCAGGCAGTTACACTGTGATTCCAAGGGCTGAGAAAACGCGTTTATTTCGGGCTGAAAAACACGTTTTGAAAAGTGGCCTGTTTCTGCCCTATAAGTTACATGGGAGTGACCAAAGTTGCCAAAACGTGTTTATTTGTGCTGAAAAACACGTTTTGACAACTTCTGCACACTGGGGTTAAGGGCTGACAAACTGGGCTCTTCTGAGCCAGGCAGTTACACTGTGATTCCAAGGGCTGAGAAAACGCGTTTATTTCGGGCTGAAAAACACGTTTTGAAAAGTGGCCTGTTTCTGCCCTATAAGTTACATGGGAGTGACCAAAGTTGCCAAAACGTGTTCATTTGTGCTGAAAAACACGTTTTGACAACTTCTGCACACTGGGGTTAAGGGCTGACAAACTGGGCTCTTCTGAGCCAGGCAGTTACACTGTGATTCCAAGGGCTGAGAAAACGCGTTTATTTCGGGCTGAAAAACACGTTTTGAAAAGTGGCTTGTTTCTGCTCTATAACTTACATGGGAGTGACCAAAGTTGCCAAAACGTGTTTATTTGTGCTGAAAAACACGTTTTGACAACTTCTGCACACTGGGGTTAAGGGCTGACAAACTGGGCTCTTCTGAGCCAGGCAGTTACATTGTGATTCCAAGGGCTGAGAAAACGCGTTTATTTCGGGCTGAAAAACACGTTTTGAAAAGTGGCTTGTTTCTGCCCTATAAGTTACATGGGAGTGACCAAAGTTGCCAAAACGTGTTTATTTGTGCTGAAAAACACGTTTTGACAACTTCTGCACACTGGGGATAAGGGCTGACAAACTGGGCTCTTCTGAGCCAGGCACTTACACTGCGATTCCAAGGGCTGAGAAAACGCGTTTATTTCGGGCTGAAAAACACGTTTTGAAAAGTGGCCTGTTTCTGCCCTATAAGTTACATGGGAGTGACCAAAGTTGCCAAAACGTGTTTATTTGTGCTGAAAAACACGTTTTGACAACTTCTGCACACTGGGGTTAAGGGCTGACAAACAGGGCTCTTCTGAGCCAGGCAGTTACACTCTGATTCCAAGGGCTGAGAAAACGCGTTTATTTCGGGCTGAAAAACACGTTTTGAAAAGTGGCTTGTTTCTGCCCTATACGTTACATGGGGGTGACCAAAGTTGCCAAAACGTGTTTATTTGTGCTGAAAAACACGTTTTGACAACTTCTGCACACTGGGGTTAAGGGCTGACAAACTGGGCTCTTCTGAGCCAGGCAGTTACACTGTGATTCCAAGGGCTGAGAAAACGCGTTTATTTCGGGCTGAAAAACACGTTTTGAAAAGTGGCTTGTTTCTGCTCTATAACTTACATGGGAGTGACCAAAGTTGCCAAAACGTGTTTATTTGTGCTGAAAAACACGTTTTGGCAACTTCTGCACACTGGGGTTAAGGGCTGACAAACTGGGCTCTTCTGAGCCAGGCAGTTACACTGTGATTCCAAGGGCTGAGAAAACGCGTTTATTTCGGGCTGAAAAACACGTTTTGAAAAGTGGCTTGTTTCTGCCCTATACGTTACATGGGGGTGACCAAAGTTGCCAAAACGTGTTTATTTGTGCTGAAAAACACGTTTTGACAACTTCTGCACACTGGGGTTAAGGGCTGACAAACTGGGCTCTTCTGAGCCAGGCAGTTACACTGTGATTCCAAGGGCTGAGAAAACGCGTTTATTTCGGGCTGAAAAACACGTTTTGAAAAGTGGCTTGTTTCTGCTCTATAACTTACATGGGAGTGACCAAAGTTGCCAAAACGTGTTTATTTGTGCTGAAAAACACGTTTTGACAACTTCTGCACACTGGGGTTAAGGGCTGACAAACTGGGCTCTTTTGAGCCAGGCAGTTACACTGTGATTCCAAGGGCTGAGAAAACGCGTTTATTTCGGGCTGAAAAACACGTTTTGAAAAGTGGCTTGTTTCTGCCCTATAAGTTACATGGGAGTGACCAAAGTTGCCAAAACGTGTTTATTTGTGCTGAAAAACACGTTTTGACAACTTCTGCACACTGGGGTTAAGGGCTGACAAACTGGGCTCTTCTGAGCCAGGCAGTTACACTGTGATTCCAAGGGCTGAGAAAACGCGTTTATTTCGGGTTGAAAAACACGTTTTGAAAAGTGGCTTGTTTCTGCCCTATAAGTTACATGGGAGTGACCAAAGTTGCCAAAACGTGTTTATTTGTGCTGAAAAACACGTTTTGACAACTTCTGCACACTGGGGATAAGGGCTGACAAACTGGGCTCTTCTGAGCCAGGCACTTACACTGCGATTCCAAGGGCTGAGAAAACGCGTTTATTTCGGGCTGAAAAACACGTTTTGAAAAGTGGCCTGTTTCTGCCCTATAAGTTACATGGGAGTGACCAAAGTTGCCAAAACGTGTTTATTTGTGCTGAAAAACACGTTTTGACAACTTCTGCACACTGGGGTTAAGGGCTGACAAACTGGGCTCTTCTGAGCCAGGCAGTTACACTGTGATTCCAAGGGCTGAGAAAACGCGTTTATTTCGGGCTGAAAAACACGTTTTGAAAAGTGGCTTGTTTCTGCCCTATAAGTTACATGGGAGTGCCCAAAGTTGCCAAAACGTGTTTATTTGTGCTGAAAAACACGTTTTGACAACTTCTGCACACTGGGGTTAAGGGCTGACAAACTGGGCTCTTCTGAGCCAGGCAGTTACACTGTGATTCCAAGGGCTGAGAAAACGCGTTTATTTCGGGCTGAAAAACACGTTTTGAAAAGTGGCTTGTTTCTGCCCTATAAGTTACATGGGAGTGACCAAAGTTGCCAAAACGTGTTTATTTGTGCTGAAAAACACGTTTTGACAACTTCTGCACACTGGGGTTAAGGGCTGACAAACTGGGCTCTTCTGAGCCAGGCAGTTACACTGTGATTCCAAGGGCTGAGAAAACGCGTTTATTTCGGGCTGAAAAACACGTTTTGAAAAGTGGCCTGTTTCTGCCCTATAAGTTACATGGGAGTGACCAAAGTTGCCAAAACGTGTTTATTTGTGCTGAAAAACACGTTTTGACAACTTCTGCACACTGGGGTTAAGGGCTGACAAACTGGGCTCTTCTGAGCCAGGCAGTTACACTGTGATTCCAAGGGCTGAGAAAACGCGTTTATTTCGGGCTGAAAAACACGTTTTGAAAAGTGGCCTGTTTCTGCCCTATAAGTTACATGGGAGTGACCAAAGTTGCCAAAACGTGTTCATTTGTGCTGAAAAACACGTTTTGACAACTTCTGCACACTGGGGTTAAGGGCTGACAAACTGGGCTCTTCTGAGCCAGGCAGTTACACTGTGATTCCAAGGGCTGAGAAAACGCGTTTATTTCGGGCTGAAAAACACGTTTTGAAAAGTGGCTTGTTTCTGCCCTATACGTTACATGGGGGTGACCAAAGTTGCCGAAAGGTGTTTATTTGTGCTGAAAAACACGTTTTGACAACTTCTGCACACTGGGGTTAAGGGCTGACAAACTGGGCTCTTCTGAGCCAGGCAGTTACACTGTGATTCCAAGGGCTGAGAAAACGCGTTTATTTCGGGCTGAAAAACACGTTTTGAAATGTGGCTTGTTTCTGCTCTATAACTTACATGGGAGTGACCAAAGTTGCCAAAACGTGTTTATTTGTGCTGAAAAACACGTTTTGACAACTTCTGCACACTGGGGTTAAGGGCTGACAAACTGGGCTCTTCTGAGCCAGGCAGTTACACTGTGATTCCAAGGGCTGAGAAATCGCGTTTATTTCGGGCTGAAAAACACGTTTTGAAAAGTGGCTTGTTTCTGCCCTATAAGTTACATGGGAGTGACCAAAGTTGCCAAAACGTCTTTATTTGTGCTGAAAAACACGTTTTGACAACTTCTGCACACTGGGGATAAGGGCTGACAAACTGGGCTCTTCTGAGCCAGGCACTTACACTGCGATTCCAAGGGCTGAGAAAACGCGTTTATTTCGGGCTGAAAAACACGTTTTGAAAAGTGGCCTGTTTCTGCCCTATAAGTTACATGGGAGTGACCAAAGTTGCCAAAACGTGTTTATTTGTGCTGAAAAACACGTTTTGACAACTTCTGCACACTGGGGTTAAGGGCTGACAAACAGGGCTCTTCTGAGCCAGGCAGTTACACTCTGATTCCAAGGGCTGAGAAAACGCGTTTATTTCGGGCTGAAAAACACGTTTTGAAAAGTGGCTTGTTTCTGCCCTATACGTTACATGGGGGTGACCAAAGTTGCCAAAACGTGTTTATTTGTGCTGAAAAACACGTTTTGACAACTTCTGCACACTGGGGTTAAGGGCTGACAAACTGGGCTCTTCTGAGCCAGGCAGTTACACTGTGATTCCAAGGGCTGAGAAAACGCGTTTATTTCGGGCTGAAAAACACGTTTTGAAAAGTGGCTTGTTTCTGCTCTATAACTTACATGGGAGTGACCAAAGTTGCCAAAACGTGTTTATTTGTGCTGAAAAACACGTTTTGGCAACTTCTGCACACTGGGGTTAAGGGCTGACAAACTGGGCTCTTCTGAGCCAGGCAGTTACACTGTGATTCCAAGGGCTGAGAAAACGCGTTTATTTCGGGCTGAAAAACACGTTTTGAAAAGTGGCTTGTTTCTGCCCTATACGTTACATGGGGGTGACCAAAGTTGCCAAAACGTGTTTATTTGTGCTGAAAAACACGTTTTGACAACTTCTGCACACTGGGGTTAAGGGCTGACAAACTGGGCTCTTCTGAGCCAGGCAGTTACACTGTGATTCCAAGGGCTGAGAAAACGCGTTTATTTCGGGCTGAAAAACACGTTTTGAAAAGTGGCTTGTTTCTGCTCTATAACTTACATGGGAGTGACCAAAGTTGCCAAAACGTGTTTATTTGTGCTGAAAAACACGTTTTGACAACTTCTGCACACTGGGGTTAAGGGCTGACAAACTGGGCTCTTCTGAGCCAGGCAGTTACACTGTGATTCCAAGGGCTGAGAAAACGCGTTTATTTCGGGCTGAAAAACACGTTTTGAAAAGTGGCTTGTTTCTGCCCTATAAGTTACATGGGAGTGACCAAAGTTGCCAAAACGTGTTTATTTGTGCTGAAAAACACGTTTTGACAACTTCTGCACACTGGGGTTAAGGGCTGACAAACTGGGCTCTTCTGAGCCAGGCAGTTACACTGTGATTCCAAGGGCTGAGAAAACGCGTTTATTTCGGGTTGAAAAACACGTTTTGAAAAGTGGCTTGTTTCTGCCCTATAAGTTACATGGGAGTGACCAAAGTTGCCAAAACGTGTTTATTTGTGCTGAAAAACACGTTTTGACAACTTCTGCACACTGGGGATAAGGGCTGACAAACTGGGCTCTTCTGAGCCAGGCACTTACACTGCGATTCCAAGGGCTGAGAAAACGCGTTTATTTCGGGCTGAAAAACACGTTTTGAAAAGTGGCCTGTTTCTGCCCTATAAGTTACATGGGAGTGACCAAAGTTGCCAAAACGTGTTTATTTGTGCTGAAAAACACGTTTTGACAACTTCTGCACACTGGGGTTAAGGGCTGACAAACTGGGCTCTTCTGAGCCAGGCAGTTACACTGTGATTCCAAGGGCTGAGAAAACGCGTTTATTTCGGGCTGAAAAACACGTTTTGAAAAGTGGCTTGTTTCTGCCCTATAAGTTACATGGGAGTGCCCAAAGTTGCCAAAACGTGTTTATTTGTGCTGAAAAACACGTTTTGACAACTTCTGCACACTGGGGTTAAGGGCTGACAAACTGGGCTCTTCTGAGCCAGGCAGTTACACTGTGATTCCAAGGGCTGAGAAAACGCGTTTATTTCGGGCTGAAAAACACGTTTTGAAAAGTGGCTTGTTTCTGCCCTATAAGTTACATGGGAGTGACCAAAGTTGCCAAAACGTGTTTATTTGTGCTGAAAAACACGTTTTGACAACTTCTGCACACTGGGGTTAAGGGCTGACAAACTGGGCTCTTCTGAGCCAGGCAGTTACACTGTGATTCCAAGGGCTGAGAAAACGCGTTTATTTCGGGCTGAAAAACACGTTTTGAAAAGTGGCCTGTTTCTGCCCTATAAGTTACATGGGAGTGACCAAAGTTGCCAAAACGTGTTTATTTGTGCTGAAAAACACGTTTTGACAACTTCTGCACACTGGGGTTAAGGGCTGACAAACTGGGCTCTTCTGAGCCAGGCAGTTACACTGTGATTCCAAGGGCTGAGAAAACGCGTTTATTTCGGGCTGAAAAACACGTTTTGAAAAGTGGCCTGTTTCTGCCCTATAAGTTACATGGGAGTGACCAAAGTTGCCAAAACGTGTTCATTTGTGCTGAAAAACACGTTTTGACAACTTCTGCACACTGGGGTTAAGGGCTGACAAACTGGGCTCTTCTGAGCCAGGCAGTTACACTGTGATTCCAAGGGCTGAGAAAACGCGTTTATTTCGGGCTGAAAAACACGTTTTGAAAAGTGGCTTGTTTCTGCCCTATACGTTACATGGGGGTGACCAAAGTTGCCGAAAGGTGTTTATTTGTGCTGAAAAACACGTTTTGACAACTTCTGCACACTGGGGTTAAGGGCTGACAAACTGGGCTCTTCTGAGCCAGGCAGTTACACTGTGATTCCAAGGGCTGAGAAAACGCGTTTATTTCGGGCTGAAAAACACGTTTTGAAATGTGGCTTGTTTCTGCTCTATAACTTACATGGGAGTGACCAAAGTTGCCAAAACGTGTTTATTTGTGCTGAAAAACACGTTTTGACAACTTCTGCACACTGGGGTTAAGGGCTGACAAACTGGGCTCTTCTGAGCCAGGCAGTTACACTGTGATTCCAAGGGCTGAGAAATCGCGTTTATTTCGGGCTGAAAAACACGTTTTGAAAAGTGGCTTGTTTCTGCCCTATAAGTTACATGGGAGTGACCAAAGTTGCCAAAACGTCTTTATTTGTGCTGAAAAACACGTTTTGACAACTTCTGCACACTGGGGTTAAGGGCTGACAAACTGGGCTCTTCTGAGCCAGGCAGTTACACTGTGATTCCAAGGGCTGAGAAAACGCGTTTATTTCGGGCTGAAAAACACGTTTTGAAAAGTGGCTTGTTTCTGCCCTATAAGTTACATGGGGGTGACCAAAGTTGCCAAAACGTGTTTATTTGTGCTGAAAAACACGTTTTGACAACTTCTGCACACTGGGGATAAGGGCTGACAAACTGGGCTCTTCTGAGCCAGGCACTTACACTGCGATTCCAAGGGCTGAGAAAACGCGTTTATTTCGGGCTGAAAAACACGTTTTGAAAAGTGGCCTGTTTCTGCCCTATAAGTTACATGGGAGTGACCAAAGTTGCCAAAACGTGTTTATTTGTGCTGAAAAACACGTTTTGACAACTTCTGCACACTGGGGTTAAGGGCTGACAAACTGGGCTCTTCTGAGCCAGGCAGTTACACTGTGATTCCAAGGGCTGAGAAAACGCGTTTATTTAGGGCTGAAAAACACGTTTTGAAAAGAGGCTTGTTTCTGCCCTATAAGTTGCATGGGAGTGACCAAAGTTGCCAAAACGTGTTTATTTCAGCTGAAAAACACGTTTTGACAACTTCTGCACACTGGGGTTAAGGGCTGACAAACTGGGCTCTTCTGAGCCAGGCACTTACACTGCGATTCCAAGGGCTGAGAAAACGCGTTTATTTCGGGCTGAAAAACACGTTTTGAAAAGTGGCTTGTTTCTGCCCTATAAGTTACATGGGAGTGACCAAAGTTGCCAAAACGTGTTTATTTGTGCTGAAAAACACGTTTTGACAACTTCTGCACACTGGGGTTAAGGGCTGACAAACTGGGCTCTTCTGAGCCAGGCAGTTACACTGTGATTCCAAGGGCTGAGAAAACGCGTTTATTTCGGGCTGAAAAACACGTTTTGAAAAGTGGCTTGTTTCTGCTCTATAACTTACATGGGAGTGACCAAAGTTGCCAAAACGTGTTTATTTGTGCTGAAAAACACGTTTTGACAACTTCTGCACACTGGGGTTAAGGGCTGACAAACTGGGCTCTTCTGAGCCAGGCAGTTACACTGTGATTCCAAGGGCTGAGAAAACGCGTTTATTTCGGGCTGAAAAACACGTTTTGAAAAGTGGCTTGTTTCTGCCCTATAAGTTACATGGGAGTGACCAAAGTTGCCAAAACGTGTTTATTTGTGCTGAAAAACACGTTTTGACAACTTCTGCACACTGGGGTTAAGGGCTGACAAACTGGGCTCTTCTGAGCCAGGCAGTTACACTGTGATTCCAAGGGCTGAGAAAACGCGTTTATTTCGGGTTGAAAAACACGTTTTGAAAAGTGGCTTGTTTCTGCCCTATAAGTTACATGGGAGTGACCAAAGTTGCCAAAACGTGTTTATTTGTGCTGAAAAACACGTTTTGACAACTTCTGCACACTGGGGTTAAGGGCTGACTAACTGGGCTCTTCTGAGCCAGGCAGTTACACTGTGATTCCAAGGGTTGAGAAAACGCGTTTATTTCGGGCTGAAAAACACGTTTTGAAAAGTGGCTTGTTTCTGCCCTATAAGTTACATGGGAGTGACCAAAGTTGCCAAAACGTGTTTATTTGTGCTGAAAAACACGTTTTGACAACTTCTGCACACTAGGGTTAAGGGCTGACAAACTGGGCTCTTCTGAGCCAGGCAGTTACACTGTGATTCCAAGGGCTGAGAAAACGCGTTTATTTCGGGCTGAAAAACACGTTTTGAAAAGTGGCCTGTTTCTGCCCTATAAGTTACATGGGAGTGACCAAAGTTGCCAAAACGTGTTTATTTGTGCTGAAAAACACGTTTTGACAACTTCTGCACACTGGGGTTAAGGGCTGACAAACTGGGCTCTTCTGAGCCAGGCAGTTACACTGTGATTCCAAGGGCTGAGAAAACGCGTTTATTTCGGGCTGAAAAACACGTTTTGAAAAGTGGCCTGTTTCTGCCCTATAAGTTACATGGGAGTGACCAAAGTTGCCAAAACGTGTTCATTTGTGCTGAAAAACACGTTTTGACAACTTCTGCACACTGGGGTTAAGGGCTGACAAACTGGGCTCTTCTGAGCCAGGCAGTTACACTGTGATTCCAAGGGCTGAGAAAACGCGTTTATTTCGGGCTGAAAAACACGTTTTGAAAAGTGGCTTGTTTCTGCCCTATACGTTACATGGGGGTGACCAAAGTTGCCGAAACGTGTTTATTTGTGCTGAAAAACACGTTTTGACAACTTCTGCACACTGGGGTTAAGGGCTGACAAACTGGGCTCTTCTGAGCCAGGCAGTTACACTGTGATTCCAAGGGCTGAGAAAACGCGTTTATTTCGGGCTGAAAAACACGTTTTGAAATGTGGCTTGTTTCTGCTCTATAACTTACATGGGAGTGACCAAAGTTGCCAAAACGTGTTTATTTGTGCTGAAAAACACGTTTTGACAACTTCTGCACACTGGGGTTAAGGGCTGACAAACTGGGCTCTTCTGAGCCAGGCAGTTACACTGTGATTCCAAGGGCTGAGAAATCGCGTTTATTTCGGGCTGAAAAACACGTTTTGAAAAGTGGCTTGTTTCTGCCCTATAAGTTACATGGGAGTGACCAAAGTTGCCAAAACGTGTTTATTTGTGCTGAAAAACACGTTTTGACAACTTCTGCACACTGGGGTTAAGGGCTGACAAACTGGGCTCTTCTGAGCCAGGCAGTTACACTGTGATTCCAAGGGCTGAGAAAACGCGTTTATTTCGGGCTGAAAAACACGTTTTGAAAAGTGGCTTGTTTCTGCTCTATAACTTACATGGGAGTGACCAAAGTTGCCAAAACGTGTTTATTTGTGCTGAAAAACACGTTTTGGCAACTTCTGCACACTGGGGTTAAGGGCTGACAAACTGGGCTCTTCTGAGCCAGGCAGTTACACTGTGATTCCAAGGGCTGAGAAAACGCGTTTATTTCGGGCTGAAAAACACGTTTTGAAAAGTGGCTTGTTTCTGCCCTATACGTTACATGGGGGTGACCAAAGTTGCCAAAACGTGTTTATTTGTGCTGAAAAACACGTTTTGACAACTTCTGCACACTGGGGTTAAGGGCTGACAAACTGGGCTCTTCTGAGCCAGGCAGTTACACTGTGATTCCAAGGGCTGAGAAAACGCGTTTATTTCGGGCTGAAAAACACGTTTTGAAAAGTGGCTTGTTTCTGCTCTATAACTTACATGGGAGTGACCAAAGTTGCCAAAACGTGTTTATTTGTGCTGAAAAACACGTTTTGACAACTTCTGCACACTGGGGTTAAGGGCTGACAAACTGGGCTCTTCTGAGCCAGGCAGTTACACTGTGATTCCAAGGGCTGAGAAAACGCGTTTATTTCGGGCTGAAAAACACGTTTTGAAAAGTGGCTTGTTTCTGCCCTATACGTTACATGGGGGTGACCAAAGTTGCCAAAACGTGTTTATTTGTGCTGAAAAACACGTTTTGACAACTTCTGCACACTGGGGTTAAGGGCTGACAAACTGGGCTCTTCTGAGCCAGGCAGTTACACTGTGATTCAAAGGGCTGAGAAAACGCGTTTATTTCGGGCTGAAAAACATGTTTTGAAAAGTGGCTTGTTTCTGCTCTATAACTTACATGGGAGTGACCAAAGTTGCCAAAACGTGTTTATTTGTGCTGAAAAACACGTTTTGGCAACTTCTGCACACTGGGGTTAAGGGCTGACAAACTGGGCTCTTCTGAGCCAGGCAGTTACACTGTGATTCCAAGGGCTGAGAAAACGCGTTTATTTCGGGCTGAAAAACACGTTTTGAAAAGTGGCTTGTTTCTGCCCTATACGTTACATGGGGGTGACCAAAGTTGCCAAAACGTGTTTATTTGTGCTGAAAAACACGTTTTGACAACTTCTGCACACTGGGGTTAAGGGCTGACAAACTGGGCTCTTCTGAGCCAGGCAGTTACACTGTGATTCCAAGGGCTGAGAAAACGCGTTTATTTCGGGCTGAAAAACACGTTTTGAAAAGTGGCTTGTTTCTGCTCTATAACTTACATGGGAGTGACCAAAGTTGCCAAAACGTGTTTATTTGTGCTGAAAAACACGTTTTGACAACTTCTGCACACTGGGGTTAAGGGCTGACAAACTGGGCTCTTCTGAGCCAGGCAGTTACACTGTGATTCCAAGGGCTGAGAAAACGCGTTTATTTCGGGCTGAAAAACACGTTTTGAAAAGTGGCTTGTTTCTGCCCTATAAGTTACATGGGAGTGACCAAAGTTGCCAAAACGTGTTTATTTGTGCTGAAAAACACGTTTTGACAACTTCTGCACACTGGGGTTAAGGGCTGACAAACTGGGCTCTTCTGAGCCAGGCAGTTACACTGTGATTCCAAGGGCTGAGAAAACGCGTTCATTTCGGGCTGAAAAACACGTTTTGAAAAGTGGCTTGTTTCTGCCCTATAAGTTACATGGGAGTGACCAAAGTTGCCAAAACGTGTTTATTTGTGCTGAAAAACACGTTTTGACAACTTCTGCAGACTGGGGTTAAGGGCTGACAAACTGGGCTCTTCTGAGCCAGGCAGTTACACTGTGATTCCAAGGGCTGAGAAAACGCGTTTATTTCGGGCTGAAAAACACGTTTTGAAAAGTGGCTTGTTTCTGCCCTATAAGTTACATGGGAGTGACCAAAGTTGCCAAAACGTGTTTATTTGTGCTGAAAAACACGTTTTGACAACTTCTGCACACTGGGGTTAAGGGCTGACAAACTGGGCTCTTCTGAGCCAGGCAGTTACACTGTGATTCCAAGGGCTGAGAAAACGCGTTTATTTCGGGCTGAAAAACACGTTTTGAAAAGTGGCCTGTTTCTGCCCTATAAGTTACATGGGAGTGACCAAAGTTGCCAAAACGTGTTTATTTGTGCTGAAAAACACGTTTTGACAACTTCTGCACACTGGGGTTAAGGGCTGACAAACTGGGCTCTTCTGAGCCAGGCAGTTACACTATGATTCCAAGGGCTGAGAAAACGCGTTTATTTCGGGCTGAAAAACACGTTTTGAAAAGTGGCCTGTTTCTGCCCTATAAGTTACATGGGAGTGACCAAAGTTGCCAAAACGTGTTCATTTGTGCTGAAAAACACGTTTTGACAACTTCTGCACACTGGGGTTAAGGGCTGACAAACTGGGCTCTTCTGAGCCAGGCAGTTACACTGTGATTCCAAGGGCTGAGAAAACGCGTTTATTTCGGGCTGAAAAACACGTTTTGAAAAGTGGCTTGTTTCTGCTCTATAACTTACATGGGAGTGACCAAAGTTGCCAAAACGTGTTTATTTGTGCTGAAAAACACGTTTTGACAACTTCTGCACACTGGGGTTAAGGGCTGACAAACTGGGCTCTTCTGAGCCAGGCAGTTACATTGTGATTCCAAGGGCTGAGAAAACGCGTTTATTTCGGGCTGAAAAACACGTTTTGAAAAGTGGCTTGTTTCTGCCCTATAAGTTACATGGGAGTGACCAAAGTTGCCAAAACGTGTTTATTTGTGCTGAAAAACACGTTTTGACAACTTCTGCACACTGGGGATAAGGGCTGACAAACTGGGCTCTTCTGAGCCAGGCACTTACACTGCGATTCCAAGGGCTGAGAAAACGCGTTTATTTCGGGCTGAAAAACACGTTTTGAAAAGTGGCCTGTTTCTGCCCTATAAGTTACATGGGAGTGACCAAAGTTGCCAAAACGTGTTTATTTGTGCTGAAAAACACGTTTTGACAACTTCTGCACACTGGGGTTAAGGGCTGACAAACAGGGCTCTTCTGAGCCAGGCAGTTACACTCTGATTCCAAGGGCTGAGAAAACGCGTTTATTTCGGGCTGAAAAACACGTTTTGAAAAGTGGCTTGTTTCTGCCCTATACGTTACATGGGGGTGACCAAAGTTGCCAAAACGTGTTTATTTGTGCTGAAAAACACGTTTTGACAACTTCTGCACACTGGGGTTAAGGGCTGACAAACTGGGCTCTTCTGAGCCAGGCAGTTACACTGTGATTCCAAGGGCTGAGAAAACGCGTTTATTTCGGGCTGAAAAACACGTTTTGAAAAGTGGCTTGTTTCTGCTCTATAACTTACATGGGAGTGACCAAAGTTGCCAAAACGTGTTTATTTGTGCTGAAAAACACGTTTTGGCAACTTCTGCACACTGGGGTTAAGGGCTGACAAACTGGGCTCTTCTGAGCCAGGCAGTTACACTGTGATTCCAAGGGCTGAGAAAACGCGTTTATTTCGGGCTGAAAAACACGTTTTGAAAAGTGGCTTGTTTCTGCCCTATACGTTACATGGGGGTGACCAAAGTTGCCAAAACGTGTTTATTTGTGCTGAAAAACACGTTTTGACAACTTCTGCACACTGGGGTTAAGGGCTGACAAACTGGGCTCTTCTGAGCCAGGCAGTTACACTGTGATTCCAAGGGCTGAGAAAACGCGTTTATTTCGGGCTGAAAAACACGTTTTGAAAAGTGGCTTGTTTCTGCTCTATAACTTACATGGGAGTGACCAAAGTTGCCAAAACGTGTTTATTTGTGCTGAAAAACACGTTTTGACAACTTCTGCACACTGGGGTTAAGGGCTGACAAACTGGGCTCTTCTGAGCCAGGCAGTTACACTGTGATTCCAAGGGCTGAGAAAACGCGTTTATTTCGGGCTGAAAAACACGTTTTGAAAAGTGGCTTGTTTCTGCCCTATAAGTTACATGGGAGTGACCAAAGTTGCCAAAACGTGTTTATTTGTGCTGAAAAACACGTTTTGACAACTTCTGCACACTGGGGTTAAGGGCTGACAAACTGGGCTCTTCTGAGCCAGGCAGTTACACTGTGATTCCAAGGGCTGAGAAAACGCGTTTATTTCGGGTTGAAAAACACGTTTTGAAAAGTGGCTTGTTTCTGCCCTATAAGTTACATGGGAGTGACCAAAGTTGCCAAAACGTGTTTATTTGTGCTGAAAAACACGTTTTGACAACTTCTGCACACTGGGGATAAGGGCTGACAAACTGGGCTCTTCTGAGCCAGGCACTTACACTGCGATTCCAAGGGCTGAGAAAACGCGTTTATTTCGGGCTGAAAAACACGTTTTGAAAAGTGGCCTGTTTCTGCCCTATAAGTTACATGGGAGTGACCAAAGTTGCCAAAACGTGTTTATTTGTGCTGAAAAACACGTTTTGACAACTTCTGCACACTGGGGTTAAGGGCTGACAAACTGGGCTCTTCTGAGCCAGGCAGTTACACTGTGATTCCAAGGGCTGAGAAAACGCGTTTATTTCGGGCTGAAAAACACGTTTTGAAAAGTGGCTTGTTTCTGCCCTATAAGTTACATGGGAGTGCCCAAAGTTGCCAAAACGTGTTTATTTGTGCTGAAAAACACGTTTTGACAACTTCTGCAGACTGGGGTTAAGGGCTGACAAACTGGGCTCTTCTGAGCCAGGCAGTTACACTGTGATTCCAAGGGCTGAGAAAACGCGTTTATTTCGGGCTGAAAAACACGTTTTGAAAAGTGGCTTGTTTCTGCCCTATAAGTTACATGGGAGTGACCAAAGTTGCCAAAACGTGTTTATTTGTGCTGAAAAACACGTTTTGACAACTTCTGCACACTGGGGTTAAGGGCTGACAAACTGGGCTCTTCTGAGCCAGGCAGTTACACTGTGATTCCAAGGGCTGAGAAAACGCGTTTATTTCGGGCTGAAAAACACGTTTTGAAAAGTGGCCTGTTTCTGCCCTATAAGTTACATGGGAGTGACCAAAGTTGCCAAAACGTGTTTATTTGTGCTGAAAAACACGTTTTGACAACTTCTGCACACTGGGGTTAAGGGCTGACAAACTGGGCTCTTCTGAGCCAGGCAGTTACACTGTGATTCCAAGGGCTGAGAAAACGCGTTTATTTCGGGCTGAAAAACACGTTTTGAAAAGTGGCCTGTTTCTGCCCTATAAGTTACATGGGAGTGACCAAAGTTGCCAAAACGTGTTCATTTGTGCTGAAAAACACGTTTTGACAACTTCTGCACACTGGGGTTAAGGGCTGACAAACTGGGCTCTTCTGAGCCAGGCAGTTACACTGTGATTCCAAGGGCTGAGAAAACGCGTTTATTTCGGGCTGAAAAACACGTTTTGAAAAGTGGCTTGTTTCTGCCCTATACGTTACATGGGGGTGACCAAAGTTGCCGAAACGTGTTTATTTGTGCTGAAAAACACGTTTTGACAACTTCTGCACACTGGGGTTAAGGGCTGACAAACTGGGCTCTTCTGAGCCAGGCAGTTACACTGTGATTCCAAGGGCTGAGAAAACGCGTTTATTTCGGGCTGAAAAACACGTTTTGAAATGTGGCTTGTTTCTGCTCTATAACTTACATGGGAGTGACCAAAGTTGCCAAAACGTGTTTATTTGTGCTGAAAAACACGTTTTGACAACTTCTGCACACTGGGGTTAAGGGCTGACAAACTGGGCTCTTCTGAGCCAGACAGTTACACTGTGATTCCAAGGGCTGAGAAATCGCGTTTATTTCGGGCTGAAAAACACGTTTTGAAAAGTGGCTTGTTTCTGCCCTATAAGTTACATGGGAGTGACCAAAGTTGCCAAAACGTCTTTATTTGTGCTGAAAAACACGTTTTGACAACTTCTGCACACTGGGGTTAAGGGCTGACAAACTGGGCTCTTCTGAGCCAGGCAGTTACACTGTGATTCCAAGGGCTGAGAAAACGCGTTTATTTCGGGCTGAAAAACACGTTTTGAAAAGTGGCTTGTTTCTGCCCTATAAGTTACTAGGGGTGACCAAAGTTGCCAAAACGTGTTTATTTGTGCTGAAAAACACGTTTTGACAACTTCTGCACACTGGGGATAAGGGCTGACAAACTGGGCTCTTCTGAGCCAGGCACTTACACTGCGATTCCAAGGGCTGAGAAAACGCGTTTATTTCGGGCTGAAAAACACGTTTTGAAAAGTGGCCTGTTTCTGCCCTATAAGTTTCATGGGAGTGACCAAAGTTGCCAAAACGTGTTTATTTGTGCTGAAAAACACGTTTTGACAACTTCTGCACACTGGGGTTAAGGGCTGACAAACTGGGCTCTTCTGAGCCAGGCAGTTACACTGTGATTCCAAGGGCTGAGAAAACGCGTTTATTTCGGGCTGAAAAACACGTTTTGAAAAGTGGCTTGTTTCTGCCCTATAAGTTACATGGGAGTGACCAAAGTTGCCAAAACGTGTTTATTTGTGCTGAAAAACACGTTTTGACAACTTCTGCACACTGGGGTTAAGGGCTGACAAACTGGGCTCTTCTGAGCCAGGCAGTTACACTGTGATTCCAAGGGCTGAGAAAACGCGTTTATTTCGGGCTGAAAAACACGTTTTGAAAAGTGGCTTGTTTCTGCCCTATAAGTTACATGGGAGTGACCAAAGTTGCCAAAACGTGTTTATTTGTGCTGAAAAACACGTTTTGACAACTTCTGCACACTGGGGTTAAGGGCTGACAAACTGGGCTCTTCTGAGCCAGGCAGTTACACTGTGATTCCAAGGGCTGAGAAAACGCGTTTATTTCGGGCTGAAAAACACGTTTTGAAAAGAGGCTTGTTTCTGCCCTATAAGTTGCATGGGAGTGACCAAAGTTGCCAAAACGTGTTTATTTCAGCTGAAAAACACGTTTTGACAACTTCTGCACACTGGGGTTAAGGGCTGACAAACTGGGCTCTTCTGAGCCAGGCACTTACACTGCGATTCCAAGGGCTGAGAAAACGCGTTTATTTCGGGCTGAAAAACACGTTTTGAAAAGTGGCTTGTTTCTGCCCTATAAGTTACATGGGAGTGACCAAAGTTGCCAAAACGTGTTTATTTGTGCTGAAAAACACGTTTTGACAACTTCTGCACACTGGGGTTAAGGGCTGACAAACTGGGCTCTTCTGAGCCAGGCAGTTACACTGTGATTCCAAGGGCTGAGAAAACGCGTTTATTTCGGGCTGAAAAACACGTTTTGAAAAGTGGCTTGTTTCTGCCCTATAAGTTACATGGGAGTGACCAAAGTTGCCAAAACGTGTTTATTTGTGCTGAAAAACACGTTTTGACAACTTCTGCACACTGGGGTTAAGGGCTGACAAACTGGGCTCTTCTGAGCCAGGCAGTTACACTGTGATTCCAAGGGCTGAGAAAACGCGTTTATTTCGGGCTGAAAAACACGTTTTGAAAAGTGGCTTGTTTCTGCCCTATAAGTTACATGGGAGTGACCAAAGTTGCCAAAACGTGTTTATTTGTGCTGAAAAACACGTTCTGACAACTTCTGCACACTGGGGTTAAGGGCTGACAAACTGGGCTCTTCTGAGCCAGGCAGTTACACTGTGATTCCAAGGGCTGAGAAAACGCGTTTATTTCGGGCTGAAAAACACGTTTTGAAAAGTGGCCTGTTTCTGCCCTATAAGTTACATGGGAGTGACCAAAGTTGCCAAAACGTGTTTATTTGTGCTGAAAAACACGTTTTGACAACTTCTGCACACTGGGGTTAAGGGCTGACAAACTGGGCTCTTCTGAGCCAGGCAGTTACACTGTGATTCCAAGGGCTGAGAAAACGCGTTTATTTCGGGCTGAAAAACACGTTTTGAAAAGTGGCCTGTTTCTGCACTATAAGTTACATGGGAGTGACCAAAGTTGCCAAAACGTGTTTATTTGTGCTGAAAAACACGTTTTGACAACTTCTGCACACTGGGGTTAAGGGCTGACAAACTGGGCTCTTCTGAGCCAGGCAGTTACACTGTGATTCCAAGGGCTGAGAAAACGCGTTTATTTCGGGCTGAAAAACACGTTTTGAAAAGAGGCTTGTTTCTGCCCTATAAGTTGCATGGGAGTGACCAAAGTTGCCAAAACGTGTTTATTTCAGCTGAAAAACACGTTTTGACAACTTCTGCACACTGGGGTTAAGGGCTGACAAACTGGGCTCTTCTGAGCCAGGCACTTACACTGCGATTCCAAGGGCTGAGAAAACGCGTTTATTTCGGGCTGAAAAACACGTTTTGAAAAGTGGCTTGTTTCTGCCCTATAAGTTACATGGGAGTGACCAAAGTTGCCAAAACGTGTTTATTTGTGCTGAAAAACACGTTTTGACAACTTCTGCACACTGGGGTTAAGGGCTGACAAACTGGGCTCTTCTGAGCCAGGCAGTTACACTGTGATTCCAAGGGCTGAGAAAACGCGTTTATTTCGGGCTGAAAAACACGTTTTGAAAAGTGGCTTGTTTCTGCTCTATAACTTACATGGGAGTGACCAAAGTTGCCAAAACGTGTTTATTTGTGCTGAAAAACACGTTTTGACAACTTCTGCACACTGGGGTTAAGGGCTGACAAACTGGGCTCTTCTGAGCCAGGCAGTTACACTGTGATTCCAAGGGCTGAGAAAACGCGTTTATTTCGGGCTGAAAAACACGTTTTGAAAAGTGGCTTGTTTCTGCCCTATAAGTTACATGGGAGTGACCAAAGTTGCCAAAACGTGTTTATTTGTGCTGAAAAACACGTTTTGACAACTTCTGCACACTGGGGTTAAGGGCTGACAAACTGGGCTCTTCTGAGCCAGGCAGTTACACTGTGATTCCAAGGGCTGAGAAAACGCGTTTATTTCGGGCTGAAAAACACGTTTTGAAAAGTGGCTTGTTTCTGCCCTATAAGTTACATGGGAGTGACCAAAGTTGCCAAAACGTGTTTATTTGTGCTGAAAAACACGTTTTGACAACTTCTGCACACTGGGGTTAAGGGCTGACAAACTGGGCTCTTCTGAGCCAGGCAGTTACACTGTGATTCCAAGGGCTGAGAAAACGCGTTTATTTCGGGCTGAAAAACACGTTTTGAAAAGAGGCTTGTTTCTGCCCTATAAGTTGCATGGGAGTGACCAAAGTTGCCAAAACGTGTTTATTTCAGCTGAAAAACACGTTTTGACAACTTCTGCACACTGGGGTTAAGGGCTGACAAACTGGGCTCTTCTGAGCCAGGCACTTACACTGCGATTCCAAGGGCTGAGAAAACGCGTTTATTTCGGGCTGAAAAACACGTTTTGAAAAGTGGCTTGTTTCTGCCCTATAAGTTACATGGGGGTGACCAAAGTTGCCAAAACGTGTTTATTTGTGCTGAAAAACACGTTTTGACAACTTCTGCACACTGGGGTTAAGGGCTGACAAACTGGGCTCTTCTGAGCCAGGCAGTTACACTGTGATTCCAAGGGCTGAGAAAACGCGTTTATTTCGGGCTGAAAAACACGTTTTGAAAAGTGGCTTGTTTCTGCCCTATAAGTTACATGGGAGTGACCAAAGTTGCCAAAACGTGTTTATTTGTGCTGAAAAACACGTTTTGACAACTTCTGCACACTGGGGTTAAGGGCTGACAAACTGGGCTCTTCTGAGCCAGGCAGTTACACTGTGATTCCAAGGGCTGAGAAAACGCGTTTATTTCGGGCTGAAAAACACGTTTTGAAAAGTGGCTTGTTTCTGCCCTATAAGTTACATGGGAGTGACCAAAGTTGCCAAAACGTGTTTATTTGTGCTGAAAAACACGTTCTGACAACTTCTGCACACTGGGGTTAAGGGCTGACAAACTGGGCTCTTCTGAGCCAGGCAGTTACACTGTGATTCCAAGGGCTGAGAAAACGCGTTTATTTCGGGCTGAAAAACACGTTTTGAAAAGTGGCCTGTTTCTGCCCTATAAGTTACATGGGAGTGACCAAAGTTGCCAAAACGTGTTTATTTGTGCTGAAAAACACGTTTTGACAACTTCTGCACACTGGGGTTAAGGGCTGACAAACTGGGCTCTTCTGAGCCAGGCAGTTACACTGTGATTCCAAGGGCTGAGAAAACGCGTTTATTTCGGGCTGAAAAACACGTTTTGAAAAGTGGCCTGTTTCTGCACTATAAGTTACATGGGAGTGACCAAAGTTGCCAAAACGTGTTTATTTGTGCTGAAAAACACGTTTTGACAACTTCTGCACACTGGGGTTAAGGGCTGACAAACTGGGCTCTTCTGAGCCAGGCAGTTACACTGTGATTCCAAGGGCTGAGAAAACGCGTTTATTTCGGGCTGAAAAACACGTTTTGAAAAGAGGCTTGTTTCTGCCCTATAAGTTGCATGGGAGTGACCAAAGTTGCCAAAACGTGTTTATTTCAGCTGAAAAACACGTTTTGACAACTTCTGCACACTGGGGTTAAGGGCTGACAAACTGGGCTCTTCTGAGCCAGGCACTTACACTGCGATTCCAAGGGCTGAGAAAACGCGTTTATTTCGGGCTGAAAAACACGTTTTGAAAAGTGGCTTGTTTCTGCCCTATAAGTTACATGGGAGTGACCAAAGTTGCCAAAACGTGTTTATTTGTGCTGAAAAACACGTTTTGACAACTTCTGCACACTGGGGTTAAGGGCTGACAAACTGGGCTCTTCTGAGCCAGGCAGTTACACTGTGATTCCAAGGGCTGAGAAAACGCGTTTATTTCGGGCTGAAAAACACGTTTTGAAAAGTGGCTTGTTTCTGCTCTATAACTTACATGGGAGTGACCAAAGTTGCCAAAACGTGTTTATTTGTGCTGAAAAACACGTTTTGACAACTTCTGCACACTGGGGTTAAGGGCTGACAAACTGGGCTCTTCTGAGCCAGGCAGTTACACTGTGATTCCAAGGGCTGAGAAAACGCGTTTATTTCGGGCTGAAAAACACGTTTTGAAAAGTGGCTTGTTTCTGCCCTATACGTTACATGGGAGTGACCAAAGTTGCCAAAACGTGTTTATTTGTGCTGAAAAACACGTTCTGACAACTTCTGCACACTGGGGTTAAGGGCTGACAAACTGGGCTCTTCTGAGCCAGGCAGTTACACTGTGATTCCAAGGGCTGAGAAAACGCGTTTATTTCGGGCTGAAAAACACGTTTTGAAAAGTGGCCTGTTTCTGCCCAATAAGTTACATGGGAGTGACCAAAGTTGCCAAAACGTGTTTATTTGTGCTGAAAAACACGTTTTGACAACTTCTGCACACTGGGGTTAAGGGCTGACAAACTGGGCTCTTCTGAGCCAGGCAGTTACACTGTGATTCCAAGGGCTGAGAAAACGCGTTTATTTCGGGCTGAAAAACATGTTTTGAAAAGTGGCTTGTTTCTGCTCTATAACTTACATGGGAGTGACCAAAGTTGCCAAAACGTGTTTATTTGTGCTGAAAAACACGTTTTGGCAACTTCTGCACACTGGGGTTAAGGGCTGACAAACTGGGCTCTTCTGAGCCAGGCAGTTACACTGTGATTCCAAGGGCTGAGAAAACGCGTTTATTTCGGGTTGAAAAACACGTTTTGAAAAGTGGCTTGTTTCTGCCCTATACGTTACATGGGGGTGACCAAAGTTGCCAAAACGTGTTTATTTGTGCTGAAAAACACGTTTTGACAACTTCTGCACACTGGGTTTAAGGGCTGACAAACTGGGCTCTTCTGAGCCAGGCAGTTACACTGTGATTCCAAGGGCTGAGAAAACGCGTTTATTTCGGGCTGAAAAACACGTTTTGAAAAGTGGCTTGTTTCTGCCCTATACGTTACATGGGGGTGACCAAAGTTGCCAAAACGTGTTTATTTGTGCTGAAAAACACGTTTTGACAACTTCTGCACACTGGGGTTAAGGGCTGACAAACTGGGCTCTTCTGAGCCAGGCAGTTACACTGTGATTCCAAGGGCTGAGAAAACGCGTTTATTTCGGGCTGAAAAACACGTTTTGAAAAGTGGCTTGTTTCTGCTCTATAACTTACATGGGAGTGACCAAAGTTGCCAAAACGTGTTTATTTGTGCTGAAAAACACGTTTTGACAACTTCTGCACACTGGGGTTAAGGGCTGACAAACTGGGCTCTTCTGAGCCAGGCAGTTACACTGTGATTCCAAGGGCTGAGAAAACGCGTTTATTTCGGGCTGAAAAACACGTTTTGAAAAGTGGCTTGTTTCTGCCCTATAAGTTACATGGGAGTGACCAAAGTTGCCAAAACGTGTTTATTTGTGCTGAAAAACACGTTTTGACAACTTCTGCACACTGGGGATAAGGGCTGACAAACTGGGCTCTTCTGAGCCAGGCACTAACACTGCGATTCCAAGGGCTGAGAAAACGCGTTTATTTCGGGCTGAAAAACACGTTTTGAAAAGTGGCCTGTTTCTGCCCTATAAGTTACATGGGAGTGACCAAAGTTGCCAAAACGTGTTTATTTGTGCTGAAAAACACGTTTTGACAACTTCTGCACACTGGGGTTAAGGGCTGACAAACAGGGCTCTTCTGAGCCAGGCAGTTACACTCTGATTCCAAGGGCTGAGAAAACGCGTTTATTTCGGGCTGAAAAACACGTTTTGAAAAGTGGCTTGTTTCTGCCCTATACGTTACATGGGGGTGACCAAAGTTGCCAAAACGTGTTTATTTGTGCTGAAAAACACGTTTTGACAACTTCTGCACACTGGGGTTAAGGGCTGACAAACTGGGCTCTTCTGAGCCAGGCAGTTACACTGTGATTCCAAGGGCTGAGAAAACGCGTTTATTTCGGGCTGAAAAACACGTTTTGAAAAGTGGCTTGTTTCTGCTCTATAACTTACATGGGAGTGACCAAAGTTGCCAAAACGTGTTTATTTGTGCTGAAAAACACGTTTTGGCAACTTCTGCACACTGGGGTTAAGGGCTGACAAACTGGGCTCTTCTGAGCCAGGCAGTTACACTGTGATTCCAAGGGCTGAGAAAACGCGTTTATTTCGGGCTGAAAAACACGTTTTGAAAAGTGGCTTGTTTCTGCCCTATACGTTACATGGGGGTGACCAAAGTTGCCAAAACGTGTTTATTTGTGCTGAAAAACACGTTTTGACAACTTCTGCACACTGGGGTTAAGGGCTGACAAACTGGGCTCTTCTGAGCCAGGCAGTTACACTGTGATTCCAAGGGCTGAGAAAACGCGTTTATTTCGGGCTGAAAAACACGTTTTGAAAAGTGGCTTGTTTCTGCTCTATAACTTACATGGGAGTGACCAAAGTTGCCAAAACGTGTTTATTTGTGCTGAAAAACACGTTTTGACAACTTCTGCACACTGGGGTTAAGGGCTGACAAACTGGGCTCTTCTGAGCCAGGCAGTTACACTGTGATTCCAAGGGCTGAGAAAACGCGTTTATTTCGGGCTGAAAAACACGTTTTGAAAAGTGGCTTGTTTCTGCCCTATACGTTACATGGGGGTGACCAAAGTTGCCAAAACGTGTTTATTTGTGCTGAAAAACACGTTTTGACAACTTCTGCACACTGGGGTTAAGGGCTGACAAACTGGGCTCTTCTGAGCCAGGCAGTTACACTGTGATTCAAAGGGCTGAGAAAACGCGTTTATTTCGGGCTGAAAAACATGTTTTGAAAAGTGGCTTGTTTCTGCTCTATAACTTACATGGGAGTGACCAAAGTTGCCAAAACGTGTTTATTTGTGCTGAAAAACACGTTTTGGCAACTTCTGCACACTGGGGTTAAGGGCTGACAAACTGGGCTCTTCTGAGCCAGGCAGTTACACTGTGATTCCAAGGGCTGAGAAAACGCGTTTATTTCGGGTTGAAAAACACGTTTTGAAAAGTGGCTTGTTTCTGCCCTATACGTTACATGGGGGTGACCAAAGTTGCCAAAACGTGTTTATTTGTGCTGAAAAACACGTTTTGACAACTTCTGCACACTGGGGTTAAGGGCTGACAAACTGGGCTCTTCTGAGCCAGGCAGTTACACTGTGATTCCAAGGGCTGAGAAAACGCGTTTATTTCGGGCTGAAAAACACGTTTTGAAAAGTGGCTTGTTTCTGCTCTATAACTTACATGGGAGTGACCAAAGTTGCCAAAACGTGTTTATTTGTGCTGAAAAACACGTTTTGACAACTTCTGCACACTGGGGTTAAGGGCTGACAAACTGGGCTCTTCTGAGCCAGGCAGTTACACTGTGATTCCAAGGGCTGAGAAAACGCGTTTATTTCGGGCTGAAAAACACGTTTTGAAAAGTGGCTTGTTTCTGCCCTATAAGTTACATGGGAGTGACCAAAGTTGCCAAAACGTGTTTATTTGTGCTGAAAAACACGTTTTGACAACTTCTGCACACTGGGGTTAAGGGCTGACAAACTGGGCTCTTCTGAGCCAGGCAGTTACACTGTGATTCCAAGGGCTGAGAAAACGCGTTTATTTCGGGCTGAAAAACACGTTTTGAAAAGTGGCTTGTTTCTGCCCTATAAGTTACATGGGAGTGACCAAAGTTGCCAAAACGTGTTTATTTGTGCTGAAAAACACGTTTTGACAACTTCTGCAGACTGGGGTTAAGGGCTGACAAACTGGGCTCTTCTGAGCCAGGCAGTTACACTGTGATTCCAAGGGCTGAGAAAACGCGTTTATTTCGGGCTGAAAAACACGTTTTGAAAAGTGGCTTGTTTCTGCCCTATAAGTTACATGGGAGTGACCAAAGTTGCCAAAACGTGTTTATTTGTGCTGAAAAACACGTTTTGACAACTTCTGCACACTGGGGTTAAGGGCTGACAAACTGGGCTCTTCTGAGCCAGGCAGTTACACTGTGATTCCAAGGGCTGAGAAAACGCGTTTATTTCGGGCTGAAAAACACGTTTTGAAAAGTGGCCTGTTTCTGCCCTATAAGTTACATGGGAGTGACCAAAGTTGCCAAAACGTGTTTATTTGTGCTGAAAAACACGTTTTGACAACTTCTGCACACTGGGGTTAAGGGCTGACAAACTGGGCTCTTCTGAGCCAGGCAGTTACACTGTGATTCCAAGGGCTGAGAAAACGCGTTTATTTCGGGCTGAAAAACACGTTTTGAAAAGTGGCCTGTTTCTGCCCTATAAGTTACATGGGAGTGACCAAAGTTGCCAAAACGTGTTCATTTGTGCTGAAAAACACGTTTTGACAACTTCTGCACACTGGGGTTAAGGGCTGACAAACTGGGCTCTTCTGAGCCAGGCAGTTACACTGTGATTCCAAGGGCTGAGAAAACGCGTTTATTTCGGGCTGAAAAACACGTTTTGAAAAGTGGCTTGTTTCTGCTCTATAACTTACATGGGAGTGACCAAAGTTGCCAAAACGTGTTTATTTGTGCTGAAAAACACGTTTTGACAACTTCTGCACACTGGGGTTAAGGGCTGACAAACTGGGCTCTTCTGAGCCAGGCAGTTACATTGTGATTCCAAGGGCTGAGAAAACGCGTTTATTTCGGGCTGAAAAACACGTTTTGAAAAGTGGCTTGTTTCTGCCCTATAAGTTACATGGGAGTGACCAAAGTTGCCAAAACGTGTTTATTTGTGCTGAAAAACACGTTTTGACAACTTCTGCACACTGGGGATAAGGGCTGACAAACTGGGCTCTTCTGAGCCAGGCAGTTACACTGTGATTCCAAGGGCTGAGAAAACGCGTTTATTTCGGGCTGAAAAACACGTTTTGAAAAGTGGCTTGTTTCTGCTCTATAACTTACATGGGAGTGACCAAAGTTGCCAAAACGTGTTTATTTGTGCTGAAAAACACGTTTTGGCAACTTCTGCACACTGGGGTTAAGGGCTGACAAACTGGGCTCTTCTGAGCCAGGCAGTTACACTGTGATTCCAAGGGCTGAGAAAACGCGTTTATTTCGGGCTGAAAAACACGTTTTGAAAAGTGGCTTGTTTCTGCCCTATACGTTACATGGGGGTGACCAAAGTTGCCAAAACGTGTTTATTTGTGCTGAAAAACACGTTTTGACAACTTCTGCACACTGGGGTTAAGGGCTGACAAACTGGGCTCTTCTGAGCCAGGCAGTTACACTGTGATTCCAAGGGCTGAGAAAACGCGTTTATTTCGGGCTGAAAAACACGTTTTGAAAAGTGGCTTGTTTCTGCTCTATAACTTACATGGGAGTGACCAAAGTTGCCAAAACGTGTTTATTTGTGCTGAAAAACACGTTTTGACAACTTCTGCACACTGGGGTTAAGGGCTGACAAACTGGGCTCTTCTGAGCCAGGCAGTTACACTGTGATTCCAAGGGCTGAGAAAACGCGTTTATTTCGGGCTGAAAAACACGTTTTGAAAAGTGGCTTTTTTCTGCCCTATAAGTTACATGGGAGTGACCAAAGTTGCCAAAACGTGTTTATTTGTGCTGAAAAACACGTTTTGACAACTTCTGCACACTGGGGTTAAGGGCTGACAAACTGGGCTCTTCTGAGCCAGGCAGTTACACTGTGATTCCAAGGGCTGAGAAAACGCGTTTATTTCGGGTTGAAAAACACGTTTTGAAAAGTGGCTTGTTTCTGCCCTATAAGTTACATGGGAGTGACCAAAGTTGCCAAAACGTGTTTATTTGTGCTGAAAAACACGTTTTGACAACTTCTGCACACTGGGGATAAGGGCTGACAAACTGGGCTCTTCTGAGCCAGGCACTTACACTGCGATTCCAAGGGCTGAGAAAACGCGTTTATTTCGGGCTGAAAAACACGTTTTGAAAAGTGGCCTGTTTCTGCCCTATAAGTTACATGGGAGTGACCAAAGTTGCCAAAACGTGTTTATTTGTGCTGAAAAACACGTTTTGACAACTTCTGCACACTGGGGTTAAGGGCTGACAAACTGGGCTCTTCTGAGCCAGGCAGTTACACTGTGATTCCAAGGGCTGAGAAAACGCGTTTATTTCGGGCTGAAAAACACGTTTTGAAAAGTGGCTTGTTTCTGCCCTATAAGTTACATGGGAGTGCCCAAAGTTGCCAAAACGTGTTTATTTGTGCTGAAAAACACGTTTTGACAACTTCTGCAGACTGGGGTTAAGGGCTGACAAACTGGGCTCTTCTGAGCCAGGCAGTTACACTGTGATTCCAAGGGCTGAGAAAACGCGTTTATTTCGGGCTGAAAAACACGTTTTGAAAAGTGGCTTGTTTCTGCCCTATAAGTTACATGGGAGTGACCAAAGTTGCCAAAACGTGTTTATTTGTGCTGAAAAACACGTTTTGACAACTTCTGCACACTGGGGTTAAGGGCTGACAAACTGGGCTCTTCTGAGCCAGGCAGTTACACTGTGATTCCAAGGGCTGAGAAAACGCGTTTATTTCGGGCTGAAAAACACGTTTTGAAAAGTGGCCTGTTTCTGCCCTATAAGTTACATGGGAGTGACCAAAGTTGCCAAAACGTGTTTATTTGTGCTGAAAAACACGTTTTGACAACTTCTGCACACTGGGGTTAAGGGCTGACAAACTGGGCTCTTCTGAGCCAGGCAGTTACACTGTGATTCCAAGGGCTGAGAAAACGCGTTTATTTCGGGCTGAAAAACACGTTTTGAAAAGTGGCCTGTTTCTGCCCTATAAGTTACATGGGAGTGACCAAAGTTGCCAAAACGTGTTCATTTGTGCTGAAAAACACGTTTTGACAACTTCTGCACACTGGGGTTAAGGGCTGACAAACTGGGCTCTTCTGAGCCAGGCAGTTACACTGTGATTCCAAGGGCTGAGAAAACGCGTTTATTTCGGGCTGAAAAACACGTTTTGAAAAGTGGCTTGTTTCTGCCCTATACGTTACATGGGGGTGACCAAAGTTGCCGAAACGTGTTTATTTGTGCTGAAAAACACGTTTTGACAACTTCTGCACACTGGGGTTAAGGGCTGACAAACTGGGCTCTTCTGAGCCAGGCAGTTACACTGTGATTCCAAGGGCTGAGAAAACGCGTTTATTTCGGGCTGAAAAACACGTTTTGAAATGTGGCTTGTTTCTGCTCTATAACTTACATGGGAGTGACCAAAGTTGCCAAAACGTGTTTATTTGTGCTGAAAAACACGTTTTGACAACTTCTGCACACTGGGGTTAAGGGCTGACAAACTGGGCTCTTCTGAGCCAGACAGTTACACTGTGATTCCAAGGGCTGAGAAATCGCGTTTATTTCGGGCTGAAAAACACGTTTTGAAAAGTGGCTTGTTTCTGCCCTATAAGTTACATGGGAGTGACCAAAGTTGCCAAAACGTCTTTATTTGTGCTGAAAAACACGTTTTGACAACTTCTGCACACTGGGGTTAAGGGCTGACAAACTGGGCTCTTCTGAGCCAGGCAGTTACACTGTGATTCCAAGGGCTGAGAAAACGCGTTTATTTCGGGCTGAAAAACACGTTTTGAAAAGTGGCTTGTTTCTGCCCTATAAGTTACATGGGGGTGACCAAAGTTGCCAAAACGTGTTTATTTGTGCTGAAAAACACGTTTTGACAACTTCTGCACACTGGGGATAAGGGCTGACAAACTGGGCTCTTCTGAGCCAGGCACTTACACTGCGATTCCAAGGGCTGAGAAAACGCGTTTATTTCGGGCTGAAAAACACGTTTTGAAAAGTGGCCTGTTTCTGCCCTATAAGTTTCATGGGAGTGACCAAAGTTGCCAAAACGTGTTTATTTGTGCTGAAAAACACGTTTTGACAACTTCTGCACACTGGGGTTAAGGGCTGACAAACTGGGCTCTTCTGAGCCAGGCAGTTACACTGTGATTCCAAGGGCTGAGAAAACGCGTTTATTTCGGGCTGAAAAACACGTTTTGAAAAGTGGCTTGTTTCTGCCCTATAAGTTACATGGGAGTGACCAAAGTTGCCAAAACGTGTTTATTTGTGCTGAAAAACACGTTTTGACAACTTCTGCACACTGGGGTTAAGGGCTGACAAACTGGGCTCTTCTGAGCCAGGCAGTTACACTGTGATTCCAAGGGCTGAGAAAACGCGTTTATTTCGGGCTGAAAAACACGTTTTGAAAAGTGGCTTGTTTCTGCCCTATAAGTTACATGGGAGTGACCAAAGTTGCCAAAACGTGTTTATTTGTGCTGAAAAACACGTTTTGACAACTTCTGCACACTGGGGTTAAGGGCTGACAAACTGGGCTCTTCTGAGCCAGGCAGTTACACTGTGATTCCAAGGGCTGAGAAAACGCGTTTATTTCGGGCTGAAAAACACGTTTTGAAAAGAGGCTTGTTTCTGCCCTATAAGTTGCATGGGAGTGACCAAAGTTGCCAAAACGTGTTTATTTCAGCTGAAAAACACGTTTTGACAACTTCTGCACACTGGGGTTAAGGGCTGACAAACTGGGCTCTTCTGAGCCAGGCACTTACACTGCGATTCCAAGGGCTGAGAAAACGCGTTTATTTCGGGCTGAAAAACACGTTTTGAAAAGTGGCTTGTTTCTGCCCTATAAGTTACATGGGAGTGACCAAAGTTGCCAAAACGTGTTTATTTGTGCTGAAAAACACGTTTTGACAACTTCTGCACACTGGGGTTAAGGGCTGACAAACTGGGCTCTTCTGAGCCAGGCAGTTACACTGTGATTCCAAGGGCTGAGAAAACGCGTTTATTTCGGGCTGAAAAACACGTTTTGAAAAGTGGCTTGTTTCTGCCCTATAAGTTACATGGGAGTGACCAAAGTTGCCAAAACGTGTTTATTTGTGCTGAAAAACACGTTTTGACAACTTCTGCACACTGGGGTTAAGGGCTGACAAACTGGGCTCTTCTGAGCCAGGCAGTTACACTGTGATTCCAAGGGCTGAGAAAACGCGTTTATTTCGGGCTGAAAAACACGTTTTGAAAAGTGGCTTGTTTCTGCCCTATAAGTTACATGGGAGTGACCAAAGTTGCCAAAACGTGTTTATTTGTGCTGAAAAACACGTTCTGACAACTTCTGCACACTGGGGTTAAGGGCTGACAAACTGGGCTCTTCTGAGCCAGGCAGTTACACTGTGATTCCAAGGGCTGAGAAAACGCGTTTATTTCGGGCTGAAAAACACGTTTTGAAAAGTGGCCTGTTTCTGCCCTATAAGTTACATGGGAGTGACCAAAGTTGCCAAAACGTGTTTATTTGTGCTGAAAAACACGTTTTGACAACTTCTGCACACTGGGGTTAAGGGCTGACAAACTGGGCTCTTCTGAGCCAGGCAGTTACACTGTGATTCCAAGGGCTGAGAAAACGCGTTTATTTCGGGCTGAAAAACACGTTTTGAAAAGTGGCCTGTTTCTGCACTATAAGTTACATGGGAGTGACCAAAGTTGCCAAAACGTGTTTATTTGTGCTGAAAAACACGTTTTGACAACTTCTGCACACTGGGGTTAAGGGCTGACAAACTGGGCTCTTCTGAGCCAGGCAGTTACACTGTGATTCCAAGGGCTGAGAAAACGCGTTTATTTCGGGCTGAAAAACACGTTTTGAAAAGAGGCTTGTTTCTGCCCTATAAGTTGCATGGGAGTGACCAAAGTTGCCAAAACGTGTTTATTTCAGCTGAAAAACACGTTTTGACAACTTCTGCACACTGGGGTTAAGGGCTGACAAACTGGGCTCTTCTGAGCCAGGCACTTACACTGCGATTCCAAGGGCTGAGAAAACGCGTTTATTTCGGGCTGAAAAACACGTTTTGAAAAGTGGCTTGTTTCTGCCCTATAAGTTACATGGGAGTGACCAAAGTTGCCAAAACGTGTTTATTTGTGCTGAAAAACACGTTTTGACAACTTCTGCACACTGGGGTTAAGGGCTGACAAACTGGGCTCTTCTGAGCCAGGCAGTTACACTGTGATTCCAAGGGCTGAGAAAACGCGTTTATTTCGGGCTGAAAAACACGTTTTGAAAAGTGGCTTGTTTCTGCTCTATAACTTACATGGGAGTGACCAAAGTTGCCAAAACGTGTTTATTTGTGCTGAAAAACACGTTTTGACAACTTCTGCACACTGGGGTTAAGGGCTGACAAACTGGGCTCTTCTGAGCCAGGCAGTTACACTGTGATTCCAAGGGCTGAGAAAACGCGTTTATTTCGGGCTGAAAAACACGTTTTGAAAAGTGGCTTGTTTCTGCCCTATAAGTTACATGGGAGTGACCAAAGTTGCCAAAACGTGTTTATTTGTGCTGAAAAACACGTTCTGACAACTTCTGCACACTGGGGTTAAGGGCTGACAAACTGGGCTCTTCTGAGCCAGGCAGTTACACTGTGATTCCAAGGGCTGAGAAAACGCGTTTATTTCGGGCTGAAAAACACGTTTTGAAAAGTGGCCTGTTTCTGCCCAATAAGTTACATGGGAGTGACCAAAGTTGCCAAAACGTGTTTATTTGTGCTGAAAAACACGTTTTGACAACTTCTGCACACTGGGGTTAAGGGCTGACAAACTGGGCTCTTCTGAGCCAGGCAGTTACACTGTGATTCCAAGGGCTGAGAAAACGCGTTTATTTCGGGCTGAAAAACACGTTTTGAAAAGTGGCCTGTTTCTGCCCTATAAGTTACATGGGAGTGACCAAAGTTGCCAAAACGTGTTTATTTGTGCTGAAAAACACGTTTTGACAACTTCTGCACACTGGGGTTAAGGGCTGACAAACAGGGCTCTTCTGAGCCAGGCAGTTACACTCTGATTCCAAGGGCTGAGAAAACGCATTTATTTCGGGCTGAAAAACACGTTTTGAAAAGTGGCTTGTATCTGCCCTATACGTTACATGGGGGTGACCAAAGTTGCCAAAACGTGTTTATTTGTGCTGAAAAACACGTTTTGACAACTTCTGCACACTGGGGTTAAGGGCTGACAAACTGGGCTCTTCTGAGCCAGGCAGTTACACTGTGATTCCAAAGGCTGAGAAAACGCGTTTATTTCGGGCTGAAAAACACGTTTTGAAAAGTGGCTTGTTTCTGCTCTATAACTTACATGGGAGTGACCAAAGTTGCCAAAACGTGTTTATTTGTGCTGAAAAACACGTTTTGACAACTTCTGCACACTGGGTTTAAGGGCTGACAAACTGGGCTCTTCTGAGCCAGGCAGTTACACTGTGATTCCAAGGGCTGAGAAAACGCGTTTATTTCGGGCTGAAAAACACGTTTTGAAAAGTGGCTTGTTTCTGCCCTATACGTTACATGGGGGTGACCAAAGTTGCCAAAACGTGTTTATTTGTGCTGAAAAACACGTTTTGACAACTTCTGCACACTGGGGTTAAGGGCTGACAAACTGGGCTCTTCTGAGCCAGGCAGTTACACTGTGATTCCAAGGGCTGAGAAAACGCGTTTATTTCGGGCTGAAAAACACGTTTTGAAAAGTGGCTTGTTTCTGCTCTATAACTTACATGGGAGTGACCAAAGTTGCCAAAACGTGTTTATTTGTGCTGAAAAACACGTTTTGACAACTTCTGCACACTGGGGTTAAGGGCTGACAAACTGGGCTCTTCTGAGCCAGGCAGTTACACTGTGATTCCAAGGGCTGAGAAAACGCGTTTATTTCGGGCTGAAAAACACGTTTTGAAAAGTGGCTTGTTTCTGCCCTATAAGTTACATGGGAGTGACCAAAGTTGCCAAAACGTGTTTATTTGTGCTGAAAAACACGTTTTGACAACTTCTGCACACTGGGGATAAGGGCTGACAAACTGGGCTCTTCTGAGCCAGGCACTAACACTGCGATTCCAAGGGCTGAGAAAACGCGTTTATTTCGGGCTGAAAAACACGTTTTGAAAAGTGGCCTGTTTCTGCCCTATAAGTTACATGGGAGTGACCAAAGTTGCCAAAACGTGTTTATTTGTGCTGAAAAACACGTTTTGACAACTTCTGCACACTGGGGTTAAGGGCTGACAAACAGGGCTCTTCTGAGCCAGGCAGTTACACTCTGATTCCAAGGGCTGAGAAAACGCGTTTATTTCGGGCTGAAAAACACGTTTTGAAAAGTGGCTTGTTTCTGCCCTATACGTTACATGGGGGTGACCAAAGTTGCCAAAACGTGTTTATTTGTGCTGAAAAACACGTTTTGACAACTTCTGCACACTGGGGTTAAGGGCTGACAAACTGGGCTCTTCTGAGCCAGGCAGTTACACTGTGATTCCAAGGGCTGAGAAAACGCGTTTATTTCGGGCTGAAAAACACGTTTTGAAAAGTGGCTTGTTTCTGCTCTATAACTTACATGGGAGTGACCAAAGTTGCCAAAACGTGTTTATTTGTGCTGAAAAACACGTTTTGGCAACTTCTGCACACTGGGGTTAAGGGCTGACAAACTGGGCTCTTCTGAGCCAGGCAGTTACACTGTGATTCCAAGGGCTGAGAAAACGCGTTTATTTCGGGCTGAAAAACACGTTTTGAAAAGTGGCTTGTTTCTGCCCTATACGTTACATGGGGGTGACCAAAGTTGCCAAAACGTGTTTATTTGTGCTGAAAAACACGTTTTGACAACTTCTGCACACTGGGGTTAAGGGCTGACAAACTGGGCTCTTCTGAGCCAGGCAGTTACACTGTGATTCCAAGGGCTGAGAAAACGCGTTTATTTCGGGCTGAAAAACACGTTTTGAAAAGTGGCTTGTTTCTGCTCTATAACTTACATGGGAGTGACCAAAGTTGCCAAAACGTGTTTATTTGTGCTGAAAAACACGTTTTGACAACTTCTGCACACTGGGGTTAAGGGCTGACAAACTGGGCTCTTCTGAGCCAGGCAGTTACACTGTGATTCCAAGGGCTGAGAAAACGCGTTTATTTCGGGCTGAAAAACACGTTTTGAAAAGTGGCTTGTTTCTGCCCTATACGTTACATGGGGGTGACCAAAGTTGCCAAAACGTGTTTATTTGTGCTGAAAAACACGTTTTGACAACTTCTGCACACTGGGGTTAAGGGCTGACAAACTGGGCTCTTCTGAGCCAGGCAGTTACACTGTGATTCAAAGGGCTGAGAAAACGCGTTTATTTCGGGCTGAAAAACATGTTTTGAAAAGTGGCTTGTTTCTGCTCTATAACTTACATGGGAGTGACCAAAGTTGCCAAAACGTGTTTATTTGTGCTGAAAAACACGTTTTGGCAACTTCTGCACACTGGGGTTAAGGGCTGACAAACTGGGCTCTTCTGAGCCAGGCAGTTACACTGTGATTCCAAGGGCTGAGAAAACGCGTTTATTTCGGGTTGAAAAACACGTTTTGAAAAGTGGCTTGTTTCTGCCCTATACGTTACATGGGGGTGACCAAAGTTGCCAAAACGTGTTTATTTGTGCTGAAAAACACGTTTTGACAACTTCTGCACACTGGGGTTAAGGGCTGACAAACTGGGCTCTTCTGAGCCAGGCAGTTACACTGTGATTCCAAGGGCTGAGAAAACGCGTTTATTTCGGGCTGAAAAACACGTTTTGAAAAGTGGCTTGTTTCTGCTCTATAACTTACATGGGAGTGACCAAAGTTGCCAAAACGTGTTTATTTGTGCTGAAAAACACGTTTTGACAACTTCTGCACACTGGGGTTAAGGGCTGACAAACTGGGCTCTTCTGAGCCAGGCAGTTACACTGTGATTCCAAGGGCTGAGAAAACGCGTTTATTTCGGGCTGAAAAACACGTTTTGAAAAGTGGCTTGTTTCTGCCCTATAAGTTACATGGGAGTGACCAAAGTTGCCAAAACGTGTTTATTTGTGCTGAAAAACACGTTTTGACAACTTCTGCACACTGGGGTTAAGGGCTGACAAACTGGGCTCTTCTGAGCCAGGCAGTTACACTGTGATTCCAAGGGCTGAGAAAACGCGTTTATTTCGGGCTGAAAAACACGTTTTGAAAAGTGGCTTGTTTCTGCCCTATAAGTTACATGGGAGTGACCAAAGTTGCCAAAACGTGTTTATTTGTGCTGAAAAACACGTTTTGACAACTTCTGCAGACTGGGGTTAAGGGCTGACAAACTGGGCTCTTCTGAGCCAGGCAGTTACACTGTGATTCCAAGGGCTGAGAAAACGCGTTTATTTCGGGCTGAAAAACACGTTTTGAAAAGTGGCTTGTTTCTGCCCTATAAGTTACATGGGAGTGACCAAAGTTGCCAAAACGTGTTTATTTGTGCTGAAAAACACGTTTTGACAACTTCTGCACACTGGGGTTAAGGGCTGACAAACTGGGCTCTTCTGAGCCAGGCAGTTACACTGTGATTCCAAGGGCTGAGAAAACGCGTTTATTTCGGGCTGAAAAACACGTTTTGAAAAGTGGCCTGTTTCTGCCCTATAAGTTACATGGGAGTGACCAAAGTTGCCAAAACGTGTTTATTTGTGCTGAAAAACACGTTTTGACAACTTCTGCACACTGGGGTTAAGGGCTGACAAACTGGGCTCTTCTGAGCCAGGCAGTTACACTGTGATTCCAAGGGCTGAGAAAACGCGTTTATTTCGGGCTGAAAAACACGTTTTGAAAAGTGGCCTGTTTCTGCCCTATAAGTTACATGGGAGTGACCAAAGTTGCCAAAACGTGTTCATTTGTGCTGAAAAACACGTTTTGACAACTTCTGCACACTGGGGTTAAGGGCTGACAAACTGGGCTCTTCTGAGCCAGGCAGTTACACTGTGATTCCAAGGGCTGAGAAAACGCGTTTATTTCGGGCTGAAAAACACGTTTTGAAAAGTGGCTTGTTTCTGCTCTATAACTTACATGGGAGTGACCAAAGTTGCCAAAACGTGTTTATTTGTGCTGAAAAACACGTTTTGACAACTTCTGCACACTGGGGTTAAGGGCTGACAAACTGGGCTCTTCTGAGCCAGGCAGTTACATTGTGATTCCAAGGGCTGAGAAAACGCGTTTATTTCGGGCTGAAAAACACGTTTTGAAAAGTGGCTTGTTTCTGCCCTATAAGTTACATGGGAGTGACCAAAGTTGCCAAAACGTGTTTATTTGTGCTGAAAAACACGTTTTGACAACTTCTGCACACTGGGGATAAGGGCTGACAAACTGGGCTCTTCTGAGCCAGGCACTTACACTGCGATTCCAAGGGCTGAGAAAACGCGTTTATTTCGGGCTGAAAAACACGTTTTGAAAAGTGGCCTGTTTCTGCCCTATAAGTTACATGGGAGTGACCAAAGTTGCCAAAACGTGTTTATTTGTGCTGAAAAACACGTTTTGACAACTTCTGCACACTGGGGTTAAGGGCTGACAAACAGGGCTCTTCTGAGCCAGGCAGTTACACTCTGATTCCAAGGGCTGAGAAAACGCGTTTATTTCGGGCTGAAAAACACGTTTTGAAAAGTGGCTTGTTTCTGCCCTATACGTTACATGGGGGTGACCAAAGTTGCCAAAACGTGTTTATTTGTGCTGAAAAACACGTTTTGACAACTTCTGCACACTGGGGTTAAGGGCTGACAAACTGGGCTCTTCTGAGCCAGGCAGTTACACTGTGATTCCAAGGGCTGAGAAAACGCGTTTATTTCGGGCTGAAAAACACGTTTTGAAAAGTGGCTTGTTTCTGCTCTATAACTTACATGGGAGTGACCAAAGTTGCCAAAACGTGTTTATTTGTGCTGAAAAACACGTTTTGGCAACTTCTGCACACTGGGGTTAAGGGCTGACAAACTGGGCTCTTCTGAGCCAGGCAGTTACACTGTGATTCCAAGGGCTGAGAAAACGCGTTTATTTCGGGCTGAAAAACACGTTTTGAAAAGTGGCTTGTTTCTGCCCTATACGTTACATGGGGGTGACCAAAGTTGCCAAAACGTGTTTATTTGTGCTGAAAAACACGTTTTGACAACTTCTGCACACTGGGGTTAAGGGCTGACAAACTGGGCTCTTCTGAGCCAGGCAGTTACACTGTGATTCCAAGGGCTGAGAAAACGCGTTTATTTCGGGCTGAAAAACACGTTTTGAAAAGTGGCTTGTTTCTGCTCTATAACTTACATGGGAGTGACCAAAGTTGCCAAAACGTGTTTATTTGTGCTGAAAAACACGTTTTGACAACTTCTGCACACTGGGGTTAAGGGCTGACAAACTGGGCTCTTCTGAGCCAGGCAGTTACACTGTGATTCCAAGGGCTGAGAAAACGCGTTTATTTCGGGCTGAAAAACACGTTTTGAAAAGTGGCTTGTTTCTGCCCTATAAGTTACATGGGAGTGACCAAAGTTGCCAAAACGTGTTTATTTGTGCTGAAAAACACGTTTTGACAACTTCTGCACACTGGGGTTAAGGGCTGACAAACTGGGCTCTTCTGAGCCAGGCAGTTACACTGTGATTCCAAGGGCTGAGAAAACGCGTTTATTTCGGGTTGAAAAACACGTTTTGAAAAGTGGCTTGTTTCTGCCCTATAAGTTACATGGGAGTGACCAAAGTTGCCAAAACGTGTTTATTTGTGCTGAAAAACACGTTTTGACAACTTCTGCACACTGGGGATAAGGGCTGACAAACTGGGCTCTTCTGAGCCAGGCACTTACACTGCGATTCCAAGGGCTGAGAAAACGCGTTTATTTCGGGCTGAAAAACACGTTTTGAAAAGTGGCCTGTTTCTGCCCTATAAGTTACATGGGAGTGACCAAAGTTGCCAAAACGTGTTTATTTGTGCTGAAAAACACGTTTTGACAACTTCTGCACACTGGGGTTAAGGGCTGACAAACTGGGCTCTTCTGAGCCAGGCAGTTACACTGTGATTCCAAGGGCTGAGAAAACGCGTTTATTTCGGGCTGAAAAACACGTTTTGAAAAGTGGCTTGTTTCTGCCCTATAAGTTACATGGGAGTGCCCAAAGTTGCCAAAACGTGTTTATTTGTGCTGAAAAACACGTTTTGACAACTTCTGCACACTGGGGTTAAGGGCTGACAAACTGGGCTCTTCTGAGCCAGGCAGTTACACTGTGATTCCAAGGGCTGAGAAAACGCGTTTATTTCGGGCTGAAAAACACGTTTTGAAAAGTGGCTTGTTTCTGCCCTATAAGTTACATGGGAGTGACCAAAGTTGCCAAAACGTGTTTATTTGTGCTGAAAAACACGTTTTGACAACTTCTGCACACTGGGGTTAAGGGCTGACAAACTGGGCTCTTCTGAGCCAGGCAGTTACACTGTGATTCCAAGGGCTGAGAAAACGCGTTTATTTCGGGCTGAAAAACACGTTTTGAAAAGTGGCCTGTTTCTGCCCTATAAGTTACATGGGAGTGACCAAAGTTGCCAAAACGTGTTTATTTGTGCTGAAAAACACGTTTTGACAACTTCTGCACACTGGGGTTAAGGGCTGACAAACTGGGCTCTTCTGAGCCAGGCAGTTACACTGTGATTCCAAGGGCTGAGAAAACGCGTTTATTTCGGGCTGAAAAACACGTTTTGAAAAGTGGCCTGTTTCTGCCCTATAAGTTACATGGGAGTGACCAAAGTTGCCAAAACGTGTTCATTTGTGCTGAAAAACACGTTTTGACAACTTCTGCACACTGGGGTTAAGGGCTGACAAACTGGGCTCTTCTGAGCCAGGCAGTTACACTGTGATTCCAAGGGCTGAGAAAACGCGTTTATTTCGGGCTGAAAAACACGTTTTGAAAAGTGGCTTGTTTCTGCCCTATACGTTACATGGGGGTGACCAAAGTTGCCGAAAGGTGTTTATTTGTGCTGAAAAACACGTTTTGACAACTTCTGCACACTGGGGTTAAGGGCTGACAAACTGGGCTCTTCTGAGCCAGGCAGTTACACTGTGATTCCAAGGGCTGAGAAAACGCGTTTATTTCGGGCTGAAAAACACGTTTTGAAATGTGGCTTGTTTCTGCTCTATAACTTACATGGGAGTGACCAAAGTTGCCAAAACGTGTTTATTTGTGCTGAAAAACACGTTTTGACAACTTCTGCACACTGGGGTTAAGGGCTGACAAACTGGGCTCTTCTGAGCCAGGCAGTTACACTGTGATTCCAAGGGCTGAGAAATCGCGTTTATTTCGGGCTGAAAAACACGTTTTGAAAAGTGGCTTGTTTCTGCCCTATAAGTTACATGGGAGTGACCAAAGTTGCCAAAACGTCTTTATTTGTGCTGAAAAACACGTTTTGACAACTTCTGCACACTGGGGTTAAGGGCTGACAAACTGGGCTCTTCTGAGCCAGGCAGTTACACTGTGATTCCAAGGGCTGAGAAAACGCGTTTATTTCGGGCTGAAAAACACGTTTTGAAAAGTGGCCTGTTTCTGCCCTATAAGTTACATGGGAGTGACCAAAGTTGCCAAAACGTGTTCATTTGTGCTGAAAAACACGTTTTGACAACTTCTGCACACTGGGGTTAAGGGCTGACAAACTGGGCTCTTCTGAGCCAGGCAGTTACACTGTGATTCCAAGGGCTGAGAAAACGCGTTTATTTCGGGCTGAAAAACACGTTTTGAAAAGTGGCTTGTTTCTGCCCTATACGTTACATGGGGGTGACCAAAGTTGCCGAAAGGTGTTTATTTGTGCTGAAAAACACGTTTTGACAACTTCTGCACACTGGGGTTAAGGGCTGACAAACTGGGCTCTTCTGAGCCAGGCAGTTACACTGTGATTCCAAGGGCTGAGAAAACGCGTTTATTTCGGGCTGAAAAACACGTTTTGAAATGTGGCTTGTTTCTGCTCTATAACTTACATGGGAGTGACCAAAGTTGCCAAAACGTGTTTATTTGTGCTGAAAAACACGTTTTGACAACTTCTGCACACTGGGGTTAAGGGCTGACAAACTGGGCTCTTCTGAGCCAGGCAGTTACACTGTGATTCCAAGGGCTGAGAAATCGCGTTTATTTCGGGCTGAAAAACACGTTTTGAAAAGTGGCTTGTTTCTGCCCTATAAGTTACATGGGAGTGACCAAAGTTGCCAAAACGTCTTTATTTGTGCTGAAAAACACGTTTTGACAACTTCTGCACACTGGGGTTAAGGGCTGACAAACTGGGCTCTTCTGAGCCAGGCAGTTACACTGTGATTCCAAGGGCTGAGAAAACGCGTTTATTTCGGGCTGAAAAACACGTTTTGAAAAGTGGCTTGTTTCTGCCCTATAAGTTACATGGGGGTGACCAAAGTTGCCAAAACGTGTTTATTTGTGCTGAAAAACACGTTTTGACAACTTCTGCACACTGGGGATAAGGGCTGACAAACTGGGCTCTTCTGAGCCAGGCACTTACACTGCGATTCCAAGGGCTGAGAAAACGCGTTTATTTCGGGCTGAAAAACACGTTTTGAAAAGTGGCCTGTTTCTGCCCTATAAGTTACATGGGAGTGACCAAAGTTGCCAAAACGTGTTTATTTGTGCTGAAAAACACGTTTTGACAACTTCTGCACACTGGGGTTAAGGGCTGACAAACTGGGCTCTTCTGAGCCAGGCAGTTACACTGTGATTCCAAGGGCTGAGAAAACGCGTTTATTTCGGGCTGAAAAACACGTTTTGAAAAGTGGCTTGTTTCTGCCCTATAAGTTACATGGGAGTGACCAAAGTTGCCAAAACGTGTTTATTTGTGCTGAAAAACACGTTTTGACAACTTCTGCACACTGGGGTTAAGGGCTGACAAACTGGGCTCTTCTGAGCCAGGCAGTTACACTGTGATTCCAAGGGCTGAGAAAACGCGTTTATTTCGGGCTGAAAAACACGTTTTGAAAAGTGGCTTGTTTCTGCCCTATAAGTTACATGGGAGTGACCAAAGTTGCCAAAACGTGTTTATTTGTGCTGAAAAACACGTTTTGACAACTTCTGCACACTGGGGATAAGGGCTGACAAACTGGGCTCTTCTGAGCCAGGCAGTTACACTGTGATTCCAAGGGCTGAGAAAACGCGTTTATTTCGGGCTGAAAAACACGTTTTGAAAAGAGGCTTGTTTCTGCCCTATAAGTTGCATGGGAGTGACCAAAGTTGCCAAAACGTGTTTATTTCAGCTGAAAAACACGTTTTGACAACTTCTGCACACTGGGGTTAAGGGCTGACAAACTGGGCTCTTCTGAGCCAGGCAGTTACACTGTGATTCCAAGGGCTGAGAAAACGCGTTTATTTCGGGCTGAAAAACACGTTTTGAAAAGTGGCTTGTTTCTGCCCTATAAGTTACATGGGAGTGACCAAAGTTGCCAAAACGTGTTTATTTGTGCTGAAAAACACGTTTTGACAACTTCTGCACACTGGGGTTAAGGGCTGACAAACTGGGCTCTTCTGAGCCAGGCAGTTACACTGTGATTCCAAGGGCTGAGAAAACGCGTTTATTTCGGGTTGAAAAACACGTTTTGAAAAGTGGCTTGTTTCTGCCCTATAAGTTACATGGGAGTGACCAAAGTTGCCAAAACGTGTTTATTTGTGCTGAAAAACACGTTTTGACAACTTCTGCACACTGGGGATAAGGGCTGACAAACTGGGCTCTTCTGAGCCAGGCACTTACACTGCGATTCCAAGGGCTGAGAAAACGCGTTTATTTCGGGCTGAAAAACACGTTTTGAAAAGTGGCCTGTTTCTGCCCTATAAGTTACATGGGAGTGACCAAAGTTGCCAAAACGTGTTTATTTGTGCTGAAAAACACGTTTTGACAACTTCTGCACACTGGGGTTAAGGGCTGACAAACTGGGCTCTTCTGAGCCAGGCAGTTACACTGTGATTCCAAGGGCTGAGAAAACGCGTTTATTTCGGGCTGAAAAACACGTTTTGAAAAGTGGCTTGTTTCTGCCCTATAAGTTACATGGGAGTGCCCAAAGTTGCCAAAACGTGTTTATTTGTGCTGAAAAACACGTTTTGACAACTTCTGCAGACTGGGGTTAAGGGCTGACAAACTGGGCTCTTCTGAGCCAGGCAGTTACACTGTGATTCCAAGGGCTGAGAAAACGCGTTTATTTCGGGCTGAAAAACACGTTTTGAAAAGTGGCTTGTTTCTGCCCTATAAGTTACATGGGAGTGACCAAAGTTGCCAAAACGTGTTTATTTGTGCTGAAAAACACGTTTTGACAACTTCTGCACACTGGGGTTAAGGGCTGACAAACTGGGCTCTTCTGAGCCAGGCAGTTACACTGTGATTCCAAGGGCTGAGAAAACGCGTTTATTTCGGGCTGAAAAACACGTTTTGAAAAGTGGCCTGTTTCTGCCCTATAAGTTACATGGGAGTGACCAAAGTTGCCAAAACGTGTTTATTTGTGCTGAAAAACACGTTTTGACAACTTCTGCACACTGGGGTTAAGGGCTGACAAACTGGGCTCTTCTGAGCCAGGCAGTTACACTGTGATTCCAAGGGCTGAGAAAACGCGTTTATTTCGGGCTGAAAAACACGTTTTGAAAAGTGGCCTGTTTCTGCCCTATAAGTTACATGGGAGTGACCAAAGTTGCCAAAACGTGTTCATTTGTGCTGAAAAACACGTTTTGACAACTTCTGCACACTGGGGTTAAGGGCTGACAAACTGGGCTCTTCTGAGCCAGGCAGTTACACTGTGATTCCAAGGGCTGAGAAAACGCGTTTATTTCGGGCTGAAAAACACGTTTTGAAAAGTGGCTTGTTTCTGCCCTATACGTTACATGGGGGTGACCAAAGTTGCCGAAACGTGTTTATTTGTGCTGAAAAACACGTTTTGACAACTTCTGCACACTGGGGTTAAGGGCTGACAAACTGGGCTCTTCTGAGCCAGGCAGTTACACTGTGATTCCAAGGGCTGAGAAAACGCGTTTATTTCGGGCTGAAAAACACGTTTTGAAATGTGGCTTGTTTCTGCTCTATAACTTACATGGGAGTGACCAAAGTTGCCAAAACGTGTTTATTTGTGCTGAAAAACACGTTTTGACAACTTCTGCACACTGGGGTTAAGGGCTGACAAACTGGGCTCTTCTGAGCCAGACAGTTACACTGTGATTCCAAGGGCTGAGAAATCGCGTTTATTTCGGGCTGAAAAACACGTTTTGAAAAGTGGCTTGTTTCTGCCCTATAAGTTACATGGGAGTGACCAAAGTTGCCAAAACGTCTTTATTTGTGCTGAAAAACACGTTTTGACAACTTCTGCACACTGGGGTTAAGGGCTGACAAACTGGGCTCTTCTGAGCCAGGCAGTTACACTGTGATTCCAAGGGCTGAGAAAACGCGTTTATTTCGGGCTGAAAAACACGTTTTGAAAAGTGGCTTGTTTCTGCCCTATAAGTTACATGGGGGTGACCAAAGTTGCCAAAACGTGTTTATTTGTGCTGAAAAACACGTTTTGACAACTTCTGCACACTGGGGATAAGGGCTGACAAACTGGGCTCTTCTGAGCCAGGCACTTACACTGCGATTCCAAGGGCTGAGAAAACGCGTTTATTTCGGGCTGAAAAACACGTTTTGAAAAGTGGCCTGTTTCTGCCCTATAAGTTTCATGGGAGTGACCAAAGTTGCCAAAACGTGTTTATTTGTGCTGAAAAACACGTTTTGACAACTTCTGCACACTGGGGTTAAGGGCTGACAAACTGGGCTCTTCTGAGCCAGGCAGTTACACTGTGATTCCAAGGGCTGAGAAAACGCGTTTATTTCGGGCTGAAAAACACGTTTTGAAAAGTGGCTTGTTTCTGCCCTATAAGTTACATGGGAGTGACCAAAGTTGCCAAAACGTGTTTATTTGTGCTGAAAAACACGTTTTGACAACTTCTGCACACTGGGGTTAAGGGCTGACAAACTGGGCTCTTCTGAGCCAGGCAGTTACACTGTGATTCCAAGGGCTGAGAAAACGCGTTTATTTCGGGCTGAAAAACACGTTTTGAAAAGTGGCTTGTTTCTGCCCTATAAGTTACATGGGAGTGACCAAAGTTGCCAAAACGTGTTTATTTGTGCTGAAAAACACGTTTTGACAACTTCTGCACACTGGGGTTAAGGGCTGACAAACTGGGCTCTTCTGAGCCAGGCAGTTACACTGTGATTCCAAGGGCTGAGAAAACGCGTTTATTTCGGGCTGAAAAACACGTTTTGAAAAGAGGCTTGTTTCTGCCCTATAAGTTGCATGGGAGTGACCAAAGTTGCCAAAACGTGTTTATTTCAGCTGAAAAACACGTTTTGACAACTTCTGCACACTGGGGTTAAGGGCTGACAAACTGGGCTCTTCTGAGCCAGGCACTTACACTGCGATTCCAAGGGCTGAGAAAACGCGTTTATTTCGGGCTGAAAAACACGTTTTGAAAAGTGGCTTGTTTCTGCCCTATAAGTTACATGGGAGTGACCAAAGTTGCCAAAACGTGTTTATTTGTGCTGAAAAACACGTTTTGACAACTTCTGCACACTGGGGTTAAGGGCTGACAAACTGGGCTCTTCTGAGCCAGGCAGTTACACTGTGATTCCAAGGGCTGAGAAAACGCGTTTATTTCGGGCTGAAAAACACGTTTTGAAAAGTGGCTTGTTTCTGCCCTATAAGTTACATGGGAGTGACCAAAGTTGCCAAAACGTGTTTATTTGTGCTGAAAAACACGTTTTGACAACTTCTGCACACTGGGGTTAAGGGCTGACAAACTGGGCTCTTCTGAGCCAGGCAGTTACACTGTGATTCCAAGGGCTGAGAAAACGCGTTTATTTCGGGCTGAAAAACACGTTTTGAAAAGTGGCTTGTTTCTGCCCTATAAGTTACATGGGAGTGACCAAAGTTGCCAAAACGTGTTTATTTGTGCTGAAAAACACGTTCTGACAACTTCTGCACACTGGGGTTAAGGGCTGACAAACTGGGCTCTTCTGAGCCAGGCAGTTACACTGTGATTCCAAGGGCTGAGAAAACGCGTTTATTTCGGGCTGAAAAACACGTTTTGAAAAGTGGCCTGTTTCTGCCCTATAAGTTACATGGGAGTGACCAAAGTTGCCAAAACGTGTTTATTTGTGCTGAAAAACACGTTTTGACAACTTCTGCACACTGGGGTTAAGGGCTGACAAACTGGGCTCTTCTGAGCCAGGCAGTTACACTGTGATTCCAAGGGCTGAGAAAACGCGTTTATTTCGGGCTGAAAAACACGTTTTGAAAAGTGGCCTGTTTCTGCACTATAAGTTACATGGGAGTGACCAAAGTTGCCAAAACGTGTTTATTTGTGCTGAAAAACACGTTTTGACAACTTCTGCACACTGGGGTTAAGGGCTGACAAACTGGGCTCTTCTGAGCCAGGCAGTTACACTGTGATTCCAAGGGCTGAGAAAACGCGTTTATTTCGGGCTGAAAAACACGTTTTGAAAAGAGGCTTGTTTCTGCCCTATAAGTTGCATGGGAGTGACCAAAGTTGCCAAAACGTGTTTATTTCAGCTGAAAAACACGTTTTGACAACTTCTGCACACTGGGGTTAAGGGCTGACAAACTGGGCTCTTCTGAGCCAGGCACTTACACTGCGATTCCAAGGGCTGAGAAAACGCGTTTATTTCGGGCTGAAAAACACGTTTTGAAAAGTGGCTTGTTTCTGCCCTATAAGTTACATGGGAGTGACCAAAGTTGCCAAAACGTGTTTATTTGTGCTGAAAAACACGTTTTGACAACTTCTGCACACTGGGGTTAAGGGCTGACAAACTGGGCTCTTCTGAGCCAGGCAGTTACACTGTGATTCCAAGGGCTGAGAAAACGCGTTTATTTCGGGCTGAAAAACACGTTTTGAAAAGTGGCTTGTTTCTGCTCTATAACTTACATGGGAGTGACCAAAGTTGCCAAAACGTGTTTATTTGTGCTGAAAAACACGTTTTGACAACTTCTGCACACTGGGGTTAAGGGCTGACAAACTGGGCTCTTCTGAGCCAGGCAGTTACACTGTGATTCCAAGGGCTGAGAAAACGCGTTTATTTCGGGCTGAAAAACACGTTTTGAAAAGTGGCTTGTTTCTGCCCTATAAGTTACATGGGAGTGACCAAAGTTGCCAAAACGTGTTTATTTGTGCTGAAAAACACGTTCTGACAACTTCTGCACACTGGGGTTAAGGGCTGACAAACTGGGCTCTTCTGAGCCAGGCAGTTACACTGTGATTCCAAGGGCTGAGAAAACGCGTTTATTTCGGGCTGAAAAACACGTTTTGAAAAGTGGCCTGTTTCTGCCCAATAAGTTACATGGGAGTGACCAAAGTTGCCAAAACGTGTTTATTTGTGCTGAAAAACACGTTTTGACAACTTCTGCACACTGGGGTTAAGGGCTGACAAACTGGGCTCTTCTGAGCCAGGCAGTTACACTGTGATTCCAAGGGCTGAGAAAACGCGTTTATTTCGGGCTGAAAAACACGTTTTGAAAAGTGGCCTGTTTCTGCCCTATAAGTTACATGGGAGTGACCAAAGTTGCCAAAACGTGTTTATTTGTGCTGAAAAACACGTTTTGACAACTTCTGCACACTGGGGTTAAGGGCTGACAAACAGGGCTCTTCTGAGCCAGGCAGTTACACTCTGATTCCAAGGGCTGAGAAAACGCATTTATTTCGGGCTGAAAAACACGTTTTGAAAAGTGGCTTGTATCTGCCCTATACGTTACATGGGGGTGACCAAAGTTGCCAAAACGTGTTTATTTGTGCTGAAAAACACGTTTTGACAACTTCTGCACACTGGGGTTAAGGGCTGACAAACTGGGCTCTTCTGAGCCAGGCAGTTACACTGTGATTCCAAAGGCTGAGAAAACGCGTTTATTTCGGGCTGAAAAACACGTTTTGAAAAGTGGCTTGTTTCTGCTCTATAACTTACATGGGAGTGACCAAAGTTGCCAAAACGTGTTTATTTGTGCTGAAAAACACGTTTTGACAACTTCTGCACACTGGGTTTAAGGGCTGACAAACTGGGCTCTTCTGAGCCAGGCAGTTACACTGTGATTCCAAGGGCTGAGAAAACGCGTTTATTTCGGGCTGAAAAACACGTTTTGAAAAGTGGCTTGTTTCTGCCCTATACGTTACATGGGGGTGACCAAAGTTGCCAAAACGTGTTTATTTGTGCTGAAAAACACGTTTTGACAACTTCTGCACACTGGGGTTAAGGGCTGACAAACTGGGCTCTTCTGAGCCAGGCAGTTACACTGTGATTCCAAGGGCTGAGAAAACGCGTTTATTTCGGGCTGAAAAACACGTTTTGAAAAGTGGCTTGTTTCTGCTCTATAACTTACATGGGAGTGACCAAAGTTGCCAAAACGTGTTTATTTGTGCTGAAAAACACGTTTTGACAACTTCTGCACACTGGGGTTAAGGGCTGACAAACTGGGCTCTTCTGAGCCAGGCAGTTACACTGTGATTCCAAGGGCTGAGAAAACGCGTTTATTTCGGGCTGAAAAACACGTTTTGAAAAGTGGCTTGTTTCTGCCCTATAAGTTACATGGGAGTGACCAAAGTTGCCAAAACGTGTTTATTTGTGCTGAAAAACACGTTTTGACAACTTCTGCACACTGGGGATAAGGGCTGACAAACTGGGCTCTTCTGAGCCAGGCACTAACACTGCGATTCCAAGGGCTGAGAAAACGCGTTTATTTCGGGCTGAAAAACACGTTTTGAAAAGTGGCCTGTTTCTGCCCTATAAGTTACATGGGAGTGACCAAAGTTGCCAAAACGTGTTTATTTGTGCTGAAAAACACGTTTTGACAACTTCTGCACACTGGGGTTAAGGGCTGACAAACAGGGCTCTTCTGAGCCAGGCAGTTACACTCTGATTCCAAGGGCTGAGAAAACGCGTTTATTTCGGGCTGAAAAACACGTTTTGAAAAGTGGCTTGTTTCTGCCCTATACGTTACATGGGGGTGACCAAAGTTGCCAAAACGTGTTTATTTGTGCTGAAAAACACGTTTTGACAACTTCTGCACACTGGGGTTAAGGGCTGACAAACTGGGCTCTTCTGAGCCAGGCAGTTACACTGTGATTCCAAGGGCTGAGAAAACGCGTTTATTTCGGGCTGAAAAACACGTTTTGAAAAGTGGCTTGTTTCTGCTCTATAACTTACATGGGAGTGACCAAAGTTGCCAAAACGTGTTTATTTGTGCTGAAAAACACGTTTTGGCAACTTCTGCACACTGGGGTTAAGGGCTGACAAACTGGGCTCTTCTGAGCCAGGCAGTTACACTGTGATTCCAAGGGCTGAGAAAACGCGTTTATTTCGGGCTGAAAAACACGTTTTGAAAAGTGGCTTGTTTCTGCCCTATACGTTACATGGGGGTGACCAAAGTTGCCAAAACGTGTTTATTTGTGCTGAAAAACACGTTTTGACAACTTCTGCACACTGGGGTTAAGGGCTGACAAACTGGGCTCTTCTGAGCCAGGCAGTTACACTGTGATTCCAAGGGCTGAGAAAACGCGTTTATTTCGGGCTGAAAAACACGTTTTGAAAAGTGGCTTGTTTCTGCTCTATAACTTACATGGGAGTGACCAAAGTTGCCAAAACGTGTTTATTTGTGCTGAAAAACACGTTTTGACAACTTCTGCACACTGGGGTTAAGGGCTGACAAACTGGGCTCTTCTGAGCCAGGCAGTTACACTGTGATTCCAAGGGCTGAGAAAACGCGTTTATTTCGGGCTGAAAAACACGTTTTGAAAAGTGGCTTGTTTCTGCCCTATACGTTACATGGGGGTGACCAAAGTTGCCAAAACGTGTTTATTTGTGCTGAAAAACACGTTTTGACAACTTCTGCACACTGGGGTTAAGGGCTGACAAACTGGGCTCTTCTGAGCCAGGCAGTTACACTGTGATTCAAAGGGCTGAGAAAACGCGTTTATTTCGGGCTGAAAAACATGTTTTGAAAAGTGGCTTGTTTCTGCTCTATAACTTACATGGGAGTGACCAAAGTTGCCAAAACGTGTTTATTTGTGCTGAAAAACACGTTTTGGCAACTTCTGCACACTGGGGTTAAGGGCTGACAAACTGGGCTCTTCTGAGCCAGGCAGTTACACTGTGATTCCAAGGGCTGAGAAAACGCGTTTATTTCGGGTTGAAAAACACGTTTTGAAAAGTGGCTTGTTTCTGCCCTATACGTTACATGGGGGTGACCAAAGTTGCCAAAACGTGTTTATTTGTGCTGAAAAACACGTTTTGACAACTTCTGCACACTGGGGTTAAGGGCTGACAAACTGGGCTCTTCTGAGCCAGGCAGTTACACTGTGATTCCAAGGGCTGAGAAAACGCGTTTATTTCGGGCTGAAAAACACGTTTTGAAAAGTGGCTTGTTTCTGCTCTATAACTTACATGGGAGTGACCAAAGTTGCCAAAACGTGTTTATTTGTGCTGAAAAACACGTTTTGACAACTTCTGCACACTGGGGTTAAGGGCTGACAAACTGGGCTCTTCTGAGCCAGGCAGTTACACTGTGATTCCAAGGGCTGAGAAAACGCGTTTATTTCGGGCTGAAAAACACGTTTTGAAAAGTGGCTTGTTTCTGCCCTATAAGTTACATGGGAGTGACCAAAGTTGCCAAAACGTGTTTATTTGTGCTGAAAAACACGTTTTGACAACTTCTGCACACTGGGGTTAAGGGCTGACAAACTGGGCTCTTCTGAGCCAGGCAGTTACACTGTGATTCCAAGGGCTGAGAAAACGCGTTTATTTCGGGCTGAAAAACACGTTTTGAAAAGTGGCTTGTTTCTGCCCTATAAGTTACATGGGAGTGACCAAAGTTGCCAAAACGTGTTTATTTGTGCTGAAAAACACGTTTTGACAACTTCTGCAGACTGGGGTTAAGGGCTGACAAACTGGGCTCTTCTGAGCCAGGCAGTTACACTGTGATTCCAAGGGCTGAGAAAACGCGTTTATTTCGGGCTGAAAAACACGTTTTGAAAAGTGGCTTGTTTCTGCCCTATAAGTTACATGGGAGTGACCAAAGTTGCCAAAACGTGTTTATTTGTGCTGAAAAACACGTTTTGACAACTTCTGCACACTGGGGTTAAGGGCTGACAAACTGGGCTCTTCTGAGCCAGGCAGTTACACTGTGATTCCAAGGGCTGAGAAAACGCGTTTATTTCGGGCTGAAAAACACGTTTTGAAAAGTGGCCTGTTTCTGCCCTATAAGTTACATGGGAGTGACCAAAGTTGCCAAAACGTGTTTATTTGTGCTGAAAAACACGTTTTGACAACTTCTGCACACTGGGGTTAAGGGCTGACAAACTGGGCTCTTCTGAGCCAGGCAGTTACACTGTGATTCCAAGGGCTGAGAAAACGCGTTTATTTCGGGCTGAAAAACACGTTTTGAAAAGTGGCCTGTTTCTGCCCTATAAGTTACATGGGAGTGACCAAAGTTGCCAAAACGTGTTCATTTGTGCTGAAAAACACGTTTTGACAACTTCTGCACACTGGGGTTAAGGGCTGACAAACTGGGCTCTTCTGAGCCAGGCAGTTACACTGTGATTCCAAGGGCTGAGAAAACGCGTTTATTTCGGGCTGAAAAACACGTTTTGAAAAGTGGCTTGTTTCTGCTCTATAACTTACATGGGAGTGACCAAAGTTGCCAAAACGTGTTTATTTGTGCTGAAAAACACGTTTTGACAACTTCTGCACACTGGGGTTAAGGGCTGACAAACTGGGCTCTTCTGAGCCAGGCAGTTACATTGTGATTCCAAGGGCTGAGAAAACGCGTTTATTTCGGGCTGAAAAACACGTTTTGAAAAGTGGCTTGTTTCTGCCCTATAAGTTACATGGGAGTGACCAAAGTTGCCAAAACGTGTTTATTTGTGCTGAAAAACACGTTTTGACAACTTCTGCACACTGGGGATAAGGGCTGACAAACTGGGCTCTTCTGAGCCAGGCACTTACACTGCGATTCCAAGGGCTGAGAAAACGCGTTTATTTCGGGCTGAAAAACACGTTTTGAAAAGTGGCCTGTTTCTGCCCTATAAGTTACATGGGAGTGACCAAAGTTGCCAAAACGTGTTTATTTGTGCTGAAAAACACGTTTTGACAACTTCTGCACACTGGGGTTAAGGGCTGACAAACAGGGCTCTTCTGAGCCAGGCAGTTACACTCTGATTCCAAGGGCTGAGAAAACGCGTTTATTTCGGGCTGAAAAACACGTTTTGAAAAGTGGCTTGTTTCTGCCCTATACGTTACATGGGGGTGACCAAAGTTGCCAAAACGTGTTTATTTGTGCTGAAAAACACGTTTTGACAACTTCTGCACACTGGGGTTAAGGGCTGACAAACTGGGCTCTTCTGAGCCAGGCAGTTACACTGTGATTCCAAGGGCTGAGAAAACGCGTTTATTTCGGGCTGAAAAACACGTTTTGAAAAGTGGCTTGTTTCTGCTCTATAACTTACATGGGAGTGACCAAAGTTGCCAAAACGTGTTTATTTGTGCTGAAAAACACGTTTTGGCAACTTCTGCACACTGGGGTTAAGGGCTGACAAACTGGGCTCTTCTGAGCCAGGCAGTTACACTGTGATTCCAAGGGCTGAGAAAACGCGTTTATTTCGGGCTGAAAAACACGTTTTGAAAAGTGGCTTGTTTCTGCCCTATACGTTACATGGGGGTGACCAAAGTTGCCAAAACGTGTTTATTTGTGCTGAAAAACACGTTTTGACAACTTCTGCACACTGGGGTTAAGGGCTGACAAACTGGGCTCTTCTGAGCCAGGCAGTTACACTGTGATTCCAAGGGCTGAGAAAACGCGTTTATTTCGGGCTGAAAAACACGTTTTGAAAAGTGGCTTGTTTCTGCTCTATAACTTACATGGGAGTGACCAAAGTTGCCAAAACGTGTTTATTTGTGCTGAAAAACACGTTTTGACAACTTCTGCACACTGGGGTTAAGGGCTGACAAACTGGGCTCTTCTGAGCCAGGCAGTTACACTGTGATTCCAAGGGCTGAGAAAACGCGTTTATTTCGGGCTGAAAAACACGTTTTGAAAAGTGGCTTGTTTCTGCCCTATAAGTTACATGGGAGTGACCAAAGTTGCCAAAACGTGTTTATTTGTGCTGAAAAACACGTTTTGACAACTTCTGCACACTGGGGTTAAGGGCTGACAAACTGGGCTCTTCTGAGCCAGGCAGTTACACTGTGATTCCAAGGGCTGAGAAAACGCGTTTATTTCGGGTTGAAAAACACGTTTTGAAAAGTGGCTTGTTTCTGCCCTATAAGTTACATGGGAGTGACCAAAGTTGCCAAAACGTGTTTATTTGTGCTGAAAAACACGTTTTGACAACTTCTGCACACTGGGGATAAGGGCTGACAAACTGGGCTCTTCTGAGCCAGGCACTTACACTGCGATTCCAAGGGCTGAGAAAACGCGTTTATTTCGGGCTGAAAAACACGTTTTGAAAAGTGGCCTGTTTCTGCCCTATAAGTTACATGGGAGTGACCAAAGTTGCCAAAACGTGTTTATTTGTGCTGAAAAACACGTTTTGACAACTTCTGCACACTGGGGTTAAGGGCTGACAAACTGGGCTCTTCTGAGCCAGGCAGTTACACTGTGATTCCAAGGGCTGAGAAAACGCGTTTATTTCGGGCTGAAAAACACGTTTTGAAAAGTGGCTTGTTTCTGCCCTATAAGTTACATGGGAGTGCCCAAAGTTGCCAAAACGTGTTTATTTGTGCTGAAAAACACGTTTTGACAACTTCTGCACACTGGGGTTAAGGGCTGACAAACTGGGCTCTTCTGAGCCAGGCAGTTACACTGTGATTCCAAGGGCTGAGAAAACGCGTTTATTTCGGGCTGAAAAACACGTTTTGAAAAGTGGCTTGTTTCTGCCCTATAAGTTACATGGGAGTGACCAAAGTTGCCAAAACGTGTTTATTTGTGCTGAAAAACACGTTTTGACAACTTCTGCACACTGGGGTTAAGGGCTGACAAACTGGGCTCTTCTGAGCCAGGCAGTTACACTGTGATTCCAAGGGCTGAGAAAACGCGTTTATTTCGGGCTGAAAAACACGTTTTGAAAAGTGGCCTGTTTCTGCCCTATAAGTTACATGGGAGTGACCAAAGTTGCCAAAACGTGTTTATTTGTGCTGAAAAACACGTTTTGACAACTTCTGCACACTGGGGTTAAGGGCTGACAAACTGGGCTCTTCTGAGCCAGGCAGTTACACTGTGATTCCAAGGGCTGAGAAAACGCGTTTATTTCGGGCTGAAAAACACGTTTTGAAAAGTGGCCTGTTTCTGCCCTATAAGTTACATGGGAGTGACCAAAGTTGCCAAAACGTGTTCATTTGTGCTGAAAAACACGTTTTGACAACTTCTGCACACTGGGGTTAAGGGCTGACAAACTGGGCTCTTCTGAGCCAGGCAGTTACACTGTGATTCCAAGGGCTGAGAAAACGCGTTTATTTCGGGCTGAAAAACACGTTTTGAAAAGTGGCTTGTTTCTGCCCTATACGTTACATGGGGGTGACCAAAGTTGCCGAAAGGTGTTTATTTGTGCTGAAAAACACGTTTTGACAACTTCTGCACACTGGGGTTAAGGGCTGACAAACTGGGCTCTTCTGAGCCAGGCAGTTACACTGTGATTCCAAGGGCTGAGAAAACGCGTTTATTTCGGGCTGAAAAACACGTTTTGAAATGTGGCTTGTTTCTGCTCTATAACTTACATGGGAGTGACCAAAGTTGCCAAAACGTGTTTATTTGTGCTGAAAAACACGTTTTGACAACTTCTGCACACTGGGGTTAAGGGCTGACAAACTGGGCTCTTCTGAGCCAGGCAGTTACACTGTGATTCCAAGGGCTGAGAAATCGCGTTTATTTCGGGCTGAAAAACACGTTTTGAAAAGTGGCTTGTTTCTGCCCTATAAGTTACATGGGAGTGACCAAAGTTGCCAAAACGTCTTTATTTGTGCTGAAAAACACGTTTTGACAACTTCTGCACACTGGGGTTAAGGGCTGACAAACTGGGCTCTTCTGAGCCAGGCAGTTACACTGTGATTCCAAGGGCTGAGAAAACGCGTTTATTTCGGGCTGAAAAACACGTTTTGAAAAGTGGCCTGTTTCTGCCCTATAAGTTACATGGGAGTGACCAAAGTTGCCAAAACGTGTTCATTTGTGCTGAAAAACACGTTTTGACAACTTCTGCACACTGGGGTTAAGGGCTGACAAACTGGGCTCTTCTGAGCCAGGCAGTTACACTGTGATTCCAAGGGCTGAGAAAACGCGTTTATTTCGGGCTGAAAAACACGTTTTGAAAAGTGGCTTGTTTCTGCCCTATACGTTACATGGGGGTGACCAAAGTTGCCGAAAGGTGTTTATTTGTGCTGAAAAACACGTTTTGACAACTTCTGCACACTGGGGTTAAGGGCTGACAAACTGGGCTCTTCTGAGCCAGGCAGTTACACTGTGATTCCAAGGGCTGAGAAAACGCGTTTATTTCGGGCTGAAAAACACGTTTTGAAATGTGGCTTGTTTCTGCTCTATAACTTACATGGGAGTGACCAAAGTTGCCAAAACGTGTTTATTTGTGCTGAAAAACACGTTTTGACAACTTCTGCACACTGGGGTTAAGGGCTGACAAACTGGGCTCTTCTGAGCCAGGCAGTTACACTGTGATTCCAAGGGCTGAGAAATCGCGTTTATTTCGGGCTGAAAAACACGTTTTGAAAAGTGGCTTGTTTCTGCCCTATAAGTTACATGGGAGTGACCAAAGTTGCCAAAACGTCTTTATTTGTGCTGAAAAACACGTTTTGACAACTTCTGCACACTGGGGTTAAGGGCTGACAAACTGGGCTCTTCTGAGCCAGGCAGTTACACTGTGATTCCAAGGGCTGAGAAAACGCGTTTATTTCGGGCTGAAAAACACGTTTTGAAAAGTGGCTTGTTTCTGCCCTATAAGTTACATGGGGGTGACCAAAGTTGCCAAAACGTGTTTATTTGTGCTGAAAAACACGTTTTGACAACTTCTGCACACTGGGGATAAGGGCTGACAAACTGGGCTCTTCTGAGCCAGGCACTTACACTGCGATTCCAAGGGCTGAGAAAACGCGTTTATTTCGGGCTGAAAAACACGTTTTGAAAAGTGGCCTGTTTCTGCCCTATAAGTTACATGGGAGTGACCAAAGTTGCCAAAACGTGTTTATTTGTGCTGAAAAACACGTTTTGACAACTTCTGCACACTGGGGTTAAGGGCTGACAAACTGGGCTCTTCTGAGCCAGGCAGTTACACTGTGATTCCAAGGGCTGAGAAAACGCGTTTATTTCGGGCTGAAAAACACGTTTTGAAAAGTGGCTTGTTTCTGCCCTATAAGTTACATGGGAGTGACCAAAGTTGCCAAAACGTGTTTATTTGTGCTGAAAAACACGTTTTGACAACTTCTGCACACTGGGGTTAAGGGCTGACAAACTGGGCTCTTCTGAGCCAGGCAGTTACACTGTGATTCCAAGGGCTGAGAAAACGCGTTTATTTCGGGCTGAAAAACACGTTTTGAAAAGTGGCTTGTTTCTGCCCTATAAGTTACATGGGAGTGACCAAAGTTGCCAAAACGTGTTTATTTGTGCTGAAAAACACGTTTTGACAACTTCTGCACACTGGGGATAAGGGCTGACAAACTGGGCTCTTCTGAGCCAGGCAGTTACACTGTGATTCCAAGGGCTGAGAAAACGCGTTTATTTCGGGCTGAAAAACACGTTTTGAAAAGAGGCTTGTTTCTGCCCTATAAGTTGCATGGGAGTGACCAAAGTTGCCAAAACGTGTTTATTTCAGCTGAAAAACACGTTTTGACAACTTCTGCACACTGGGGTTAAGGGCTGACAAACTGGGCTCTTCTGAGCCAGGCACTTACACTGCGATTCCAAGGGCTGAGAAAACGCGTTTATTTCGGGCTGAAAAACACGTTTTGAAAAGTGGCTTGTTTCTGCCCTATAAGTTACATGGGAGTGACCAAAGTTGCCAAAACGTGTTTATTTGTGCTGAAAAACACGTTTTGACAACTTCTGCACACTGGGGTTAAGGGCTGACAAACTGGGCTCTTCTGAGCCAGGCAGTTACACTGTGATTCCAAGGGCTGAGAAAACGCGTTTATTTCGGGCTGAAAAACACGTTTTGAAAAGTGGCTTGTTTCTGCCCTATAAGTTACATGGGAGTGACCAAAGTTGCCAAAACGTGTTTATTTGTGCTGAAAAACACGTTCTGACAACTTCTGCACACTGGGGTTAAGGGCTGACAAACTGGGCTCTTCTGAGCCAGGCAGTTACACTGTGATTCCAAGGGCTGAGAAAACGCGTTTATTTCGGGCTGAAAAACACGTTTTGAAAAGTGGCTTGTTTCTGCCCTATAAGTTACATGGGAGTGACCAAAGTTGCCAAAACGTGTTTATTTGTGCTGAAAAACACGTTCTGACAACTTCTGCACACTGGGGTTAAGGGCTGACAAACTGGGCTCTTCTGAGCCAGGCAGTTACACTGTGATTCCAAGGGCTGAGAAAACGCGTTTATTTCGGGCTGAAAAACACGTTTTGAAAAGTGGCCTGTTTCTGCCCTATAAGTTACATGGGAGTGACCAAAGTTGCCAAAACGTGTTTATTTGTGCTGAAAAACACGTTTTGACAACTTCTGCACACTGGGGTTAAGGGCTGACAAACAGGGCTCTTCTGAGCCAGGCAGTTACACTCTGATTCCAAGGGCTGAGAAAACGCATTTATTTCGGGCTGAAAAACACGTTTTGAAAAGTGGCTTGTATCTGCCCTATACGTTACATGGGAGTGACCAAAGTTGCCAAAACGTGTTTATTTGTGCTGAAAAACACGTTTTGACAACTTCTGCACACTGGGGTTAAGGGCTGACAAACAGGGCTCTTCTGAGCCAGGCAGTTACACTCTGATTCCAAGGGCTGAGAAAACGCATTTATTTCGGGCTGAAAAACACGTTTTGAAAAGTGGCTTGTATCTGCCCTATACGTTACATGGGAGTGACCAAAGTTGCCAAAACGTGTTTATTTGTGCTGAAAAACACGTTTTGACAACTTCTGCACACTGGGGTTAAGGGCTGACAAACAGGGCTCTTCTGAGCCAGGCAGTTACACTCTGATTCCAAGGGCTGAGAAAACGCATTTATTTCGGGCTGAAAAACACGTTTTGAAAAGTGGCTTGTATCTGCCCTATACGTTACATGGGAGTGACCAAAGTTGCCAAAACGTGTTTATTTGTGCTGAAAAACACGTTTTGACAACTTCTGCACACTGGGGTTAAGGGCTGACAAACTGGGCTCTTCTGAGCCAGGCAGTTACACTGTGATTCCAAAGGCTGAGAAAACGCGTTTATTTCGGGCTGAAAAACACGTTTTGAAAAGTGGCTTGTTTCTGCTCTATAACTTACATGGGAGTGACCAAAGTTGCCAAAACGTGTTTATTTGTGCTGAAAAACACGTTTTGACAACTTCTGCACACTGGGTTTAAGGGCTGACAAACTGGGCTCTTCTGAGCCAGGCAGTTACACTGTGATTCCAAGGGCTGAGAAAACGCGTTTATTTCGGGCTGAAAAACACGTTTTGAAAAGTGGCTTGTTTCTGCCCTATACGTTACATGGGGGTGACCAAAGTTGCCAAAACGTGTTTATTTGTGCTGAAAAACACGTTTTGACAACTTCTGCACACTGGGGTTAAGGGCTGACAAACTGGGCTCTTCTGAGCCAGGCAGTTACACTGTGATTCCAAGGGCTGAGAAAACGCGTTTATTTCGGGCTGAAAAACACGTTTTGAAAAGTGGCTTGTTTCTGCTCTATAACTTACATGGGAGTGACCAAAGTTGCCAAAACGTGTTTATTTGTGCTGAAAAACACGTTTTGACAACTTCTGCACACTGGGGTTAAGGGCTGACAAACTGGGCTCTTCTGAGCCAGGCAGTTACACTGTGATTCCAAGGGCTGAGAAAACGCGTTTATTTCGGGCTGAAAAACACGTTTTGAAAAGTGGCTTGTTTCTGCCCTATAAGTTACATGGGAGTGACCAAAGTTGCCAAAACGTGTTTATTTGTGCTGAAAAACACGTTTTGACAACTTCTGCACACTGGGGATAAGGGCTGACAAACTGGGCTCTTCTGAGCCAGGCACTAACACTGCGATTCCAAGGGCTGAGAAAACGCGTTTATTTCGGGCTGAAAAACACGTTTTGAAAAGTGGCCTGTTTCTGCCCTATAAGTTACATGGGAGTGACCAAAGTTGCCAAAACGTGTTTATTTGTGCTGAAAAACACGTTTTGACAACTTCTGCACACTGGGGTTAAGGGCTGACAAACAGGGCTCTTCTGAGCCAGGCAGTTACACTCTGATTCCAAGGGCTGAGAAAACGCGTTTATTTCGGGCTGAAAAACACGTTTTGAAAAGTGGCTTGTTTCTGCCCTATACGTTACATGGGGGTGACCAAAGTTGCCAAAACGTGTTTATTTGTGCTGAAAAACACGTTTTGACAACTTCTGCACACTGGGGTTAAGGGCTGACAAACTGGGCTATTCTGAGCCAGGCAGTTACACTGTGATTCCAAGGGCTGAGAAAACGCGTTTATTTCGGGCTGAAAAACACGTTTTGAAAAGTGGCTTGTTTCTGCTCTATAACTTACATGGGAGTGACCAAAGTTGCCAAAACGTGTTTATTTGTGCTGAAAAACACGTTTTGGCAACTTCTGCACACTGGGGTTAAGGGCTGACAAACTGGGCTCTTCTGAGCCAGGCAGTTACACTGTGATTCCAAGGGCTGAGAAAACGCGTTTATTTCGGGCTGAAAAACACGTTTTGAAAAGTGGCTTGTTTCTGCCCTATACGTTACATGGGGGTGACCAAAGTTGCCAAAACGTGTTTATTTGTGCTGAAAAACACGTTTTGACAACTTCTGCACACTGGGGTTAAGGGCTGACAAACTGGGCTCTTCTGAGCCAGGCAGTTACACTGTGATTCCAAGGGCTGAGAAAACGCGTTTATTTCGGGCTGAAAAACACGTTTTGAAAAGTGGCTTGTTTCTGCTCTATAACTTACATGGGAGTGACCAAAGTTGCCAAAACGTGTTTATTTGTGCTGAAAAACACGTTTTGACAACTTCTGCACACTGGGGTTAAGGGCTGACAAACTGGGCTCTTCTGAGCCAGGCAGTTACACTGTGATTCCAAGGGCTGAGAAAACGCGTTTATTTCGGGCTGAAAAACACGTTTTGAAAAGTGGCTTGTTTCTGCCCTATAAGTTACATGGGAGTGACCAAAGTTGCCAAAACGTGTTTATTTGTGCTGAAAAACACGTTTTGACAACTTCTGCACACTGGGGATAAGGGCTGACAAACTGGGCTCTTCTGAGCCAGGCACTAACACTGCGATTCCAAGGGCTGAGAAAACGCGTTTATTTCGGGCTGAAAAACACGTTTTGAAAAGTGGCCTGTTTCTGCCCTATAAGTTACATGGGAGTGACCAAAGTTGCCAAAACGTGTTTATTTGTGCTGAAAAACACGTTTTGACAACTTCTGCACACTGGGGTTAAGGGCTGACAAACAGGGCTCTTCTGAGCCAGGCAGTTACACTCTGATTCCAAGGGCTGAGAAAACGCGTTTATTTCGGGCTGAAAAACAAGTTTTGAAAAGTGGCTTGTTTCTGCCCTATACGTTACATGGGGGTGACCAAAGTTGCCAAAACGTGTTTATTTGTGCTGAAAAACACGTTTTGACAACTTCTGCACACTGGGGTTAAGGGCTGACAAACTGGGCTCTTCTGAGCCAGGCAGTTACACTGTGATTCCAAGGGCTGAGAAAACGCGTTTATTTCGGGCTGAAAAACACGTTTTGAAAAGTGGCTTGTTTCTGCTCTATAACTTACATGGGAGTGACCAAAGTTGCCAAAACGTGTTTATTTGTGCTGAAAAACACGTTTTGGCAACTTCTGCACACTGGGGTTAAGGGCTGACAAACTGGGCTCTTCTGAGCCAGGCAGTTACACTGTGATTCCAAGGGCTGAGAAAACGCGTTTATTTCGGGCTGAAAAACACGTTTTGAAAAGTGGCTTGTTTCTGCCCTATACGTTACATGGGGGTGACCAAAGTTGCCAAAACGTGTTTATTTGTGCTGAAAAACACGTTTTGACAACTTCTGCACACTGGGGTTAAGGGCTGACAAACTGGGCTCTTCTGAGCCAGGCAGTTACACTGTGATTCCAAGGGCTGAGAAAACGCGTTTATTTCGGGCTGAAAAACACGTTTTGAAAAGTGGCTTGTTTCTGCTCTATAACTTACATGGGAGTGACCAAAGTTGCCAAAACGTGTTTATTTGTGCTGAAAAACACGTTTTGACAACTTCTGCACACTGGGGTTAAGGGCTGACAAACTGGGCTCTTCTGAGCCAGGCAGTTACACTGTGATTCCAAGGGCTGAGAAAACGCGTTTATTTCGGGCTGAAAAACACGTTTTGAAAAGTGGCTTGTTTCTGCCCTATAAGTTACATGGGAGTGACCAAAGTTGCCAAAACGTGTTTATTTGTGCTGAAAAACACGTTTTGACAACTTCTGCACACTGGGGTTAAGGGCTGACAAACTGGGCTCTTCTGAGCCAGGCAGTTACACTGTGATTCCAAGGGCTGAGAAAACGCGTTTATTTCGGGCTGAAAAACACGTTTTGAAAAGTGGCTTGTTTCTGCCCTATAAGTTACATGGGAGTGACCAAAGTTGCCAAAACGTGTTTATTTGTGCTGAAAAACACGTTTTGACAACTTCTGCACACTGGGGATAAGGGCTGACAAACTGGGCTCTTCTGAGCCAGGCAGTTACACTGTGATTCCAAGGGCTGAGAAAACGCGTTTATTTCGGGCTGAAAAACACGTTTTGAAAAGAGGCTTGTTTCTGCCCTATAAGTTGCATGGGAGTGACCAAAGTTGCCAAAACGTGTTTATTTCAGCTGAAAAACACGTTTTGACAACTTCTGCACACTGGGGTTAAGGGCTGACAAACTGGGCTCTTCTGAGCCAGGCACTTACACTGCGATTCCAAGGGCTGAGAAAACGCGTTTATTTCGGGCTGAAAAACACGTTTTGAAAAGTGGCTTGTTTCTGCCCTATAAGTTACATGGGAGTGACCAAAGTTGCCAAAACGTGTTTATTTGTGCTGAAAAACACGTTTTGACAACTTCTGCACACTGGGGTTAAGGGCTGACAAACTGGGCTCTTCTGAGCCAGGCAGTTACACTGTGATTCCAAGGGCTGAGAAAACGCGTTTATTTCGGGCTGAAAAACACGTTTTGAAAAGTGGCTTGTTTCTGCCCTATAAGTTACATGGGAGTGACCAAAGTTGCCAAAACGTGTTTATTTGTGCTGAAAAACACGTTCTGACAACTTCTGCACACTGGGGTTAAGGGCTGACAAACTGGGCTCTTCTGAGCCAGGCAGTTACACTGTGATTCCAAGGGCTGAGAAAACGCGTTTATTTCGGGCTGAAAAACACGTTTTGAAAAGTGGCTTGTTTCTGCCCTATAAGTTACATGGGAGTGACCAAAGTTGCCAAAACGTGTTTATTTGTGCTGAAAAACACGTTCTGACAACTTCTGCACACTGGGGTTAAGGGCTGACAAACTGGGCTCTTCTGAGCCAGGCAGTTACACTGTGATTCCAAGGGCTGAGAAAACGCGTTTATTTCGGGCTGAAAAACACGTTTTGAAAAGTGGCCTGTTTCTGCCCTATAAGTTACATGGGAGTGACCAAAGTTGCCAAAACGTGTTTATTTGTGCTGAAAAACACGTTTTGACAACTTCTGCACACTGGGGTTAAGGGCTGACAAACAGGGCTCTTCTGAGCCAGGCAGTTACACTCTGATTCCAAGGGCTGAGAAAACGCATTTATTTCGGGCTGAAAAACACGTTTTGAAAAGTGGCTTGTATCTGCCCTATACGTTACATGGGAGTGACCAAAGTTGCCAAAACGTGTTTATTTGTGCTGAAAAACACGTTTTGACAACTTCTGCACACTGGGGTTAAGGGCTGACAAACAGGGCTCTTCTGAGCCAGGCAGTTACACTCTGATTCCAAGGGCTGAGAAAACGCATTTATTTCGGGCTGAAAAACACGTTTTGAAAAGTGGCTTGTATCTGCCCTATACGTTACATGGGAGTGACCAAAGTTGCCAAAACGTGTTTATTTGTGCTGAAAAACACGTTTTGACAACTTCTGCACACTGGGGTTAAGGGCTGACAAACAGGGCTCTTCTGAGCCAGGCAGTTACACTCTGATTCCAAGGGCTGAGAAAACGCATTTATTTCGGGCTGAAAAACACGTTTTGAAAAGTGGCTTGTATCTGCCCTATACGTTACATGGGAGTGACCAAAGTTGCCAAAACGTGTTTATTTGTGCTGAAAAACACGTTTTGACAACTTCTGCACACTGGGGTTAAGGGCTGACAAACTGGGCTCTTCTGAGCCAGGCAGTTACACTGTGATTCCAAAGGCTGAGAAAACGCGTTTATTTCGGGCTGAAAAACACGTTTTGAAAAGTGGCTTGTTTCTGCTCTATAACTTACATGGGAGTGACCAAAGTTGCCAAAACGTGTTTATTTGTGCTGAAAAACACGTTTTGACAACTTCTGCACACTGGGTTTAAGGGCTGACAAACTGGGCTCTTCTGAGCCAGGCAGTTACACTGTGATTCCAAGGGCTGAGAAAACGCGTTTATTTCGGGCTGAAAAACACGTTTTGAAAAGTGGCTTGTTTCTGCCCTATACGTTACATGGGGGTGACCAAAGTTGCCAAAACGTGTTTATTTGTGCTGAAAAACACGTTTTGACAACTTCTGCACACTGGGGTTAAGGGCTGACAAACTGGGCTCTTCTGAGCCAGGCAGTTACACTGTGATTCCAAGGGCTGAGAAAACGCGTTTATTTCGGGCTGAAAAACACGTTTTGAAAAGTGGCTTGTTTCTGCTCTATAACTTACATGGGAGTGACCAAAGTTGCCAAAACGTGTTTATTTGTGCTGAAAAACACGTTTTGACAACTTCTGCACACTGGGGTTAAGGGCTGACAAACTGGGCTCTTCTGAGCCAGGCAGTTACACTGTGATTCCAAGGGCTGAGAAAACGCGTTTATTTCGGGCTGAAAAACACGTTTTGAAAAGTGGCTTGTTTCTGCCCTATAAGTTACATGGGAGTGACCAAAGTTGCCAAAACGTGTTTATTTGTGCTGAAAAACACGTTTTGACAACTTCTGCACACTGGGGATAAGGGCTGACAAACTGGGCTCTTCTGAGCCAGGCACTAACACTGCGATTCCAAGGGCTGAGAAAACGCGTTTATTTCGGGCTGAAAAACACGTTTTGAAAAGTGGCCTGTTTCTGCCCTATAAGTTACATGGGAGTGACCAAAGTTGCCAAAACGTGTTTATTTGTGCTGAAAAACACGTTTTGACAACTTCTGCACACTGGGGTTAAGGGCTGACAAACAGGGCTCTTCTGAGCCAGGCAGTTACACTCTGATTCCAAGGGCTGAGAAAACGCGTTTATTTCGGGCTGAAAAACACGTTTTGAAAAGTGGCTTGTTTCTGCCCTATACGTTACATGGGGGTGACCAAAGTTGCCAAAACGTGTTTATTTGTGCTGAAAAACACGTTTTGACAACTTCTGCACACTGGGGTTAAGGGCTGACAAACTGGGCTATTCTGAGCCAGGCAGTTACACTGTGATTCCAAGGGCTGAGAAAACGCGTTTATTTCGGGCTGAAAAACACGTTTTGAAAAGTGGCTTGTTTCTGCTCTATAACTTACATGGGAGTGACCAAAGTTGCCAAAACGTGTTTATTTGTGCTGAAAAACACGTTTTGGCAACTTCTGCACACTGGGGTTAAGGGCTGACAAACTGGGCTCTTCTGAGCCAGGCAGTTACACTGTGATTCCAAGGGCTGAGAAAACGCGTTTATTTCGGGCTGAAAAACACGTTTTGAAAAGTGGCTTGTTTCTGCCCTATACGTTACATGGGGGTGACCAAAGTTGCCAAAACGTGTTTATTTGTGCTGAAAAACACGTTTTGACAACTTCTGCACACTGGGGTTAAGGGCTGACAAACTGGGCTCTTCTGAGCCAGGCAGTTACACTGTGATTCCAAGGGCTGAGAAAACGCGTTTATTTCGGGCTGAAAAACACGTTTTGAAAAGTGGCTTGTTTCTGCTCTATAACTTACATGGGAGTGACCAAAGTTGCCAAAACGTGTTTATTTGTGCTGAAAAACACGTTTTGACAACTTCTGCACACTGGGGTTAAGGGCTGACAAACTGGGCTCTTCTGAGCCAGGCAGTTACACTGTGATTCCAAGGGCTGAGAAAACGCGTTTATTTCGGGCTGAAAAACACGTTTTGAAAAGTGGCTTGTTTCTGCCCTATAAGTTACATGGGAGTGACCAAAGTTGCCAAAACGTGTTTATTTGTGCTGAAAAACACGTTTTGACAACTTCTGCACACTGGGGATAAGGGCTGACAAACTGGGCTCTTCTGAGCCAGGCACTAACACTGCGATTCCAAGGGCTGAGAAAACGCGTTTATTTCGGGCTGAAAAACACGTTTTGAAAAGTGGCCTGTTTCTGCCCTATAAGTTACATGGGAGTGACCAAAGTTGCCAAAACGTGTTTATTTGTGCTGAAAAACACGTTTTGACAACTTCTGCACACTGGGGTTAAGGGCTGACAAACAGGGCTCTTCTGAGCCAGGCAGTTACACTCTGATTCCAAGGGCTGAGAAAACGCGTTTATTTCGGGCTGAAAAACAAGTTTTGAAAAGTGGCTTGTTTCTGCCCTATACGTTACATGGGGGTGACCAAAGTTGCCAAAACGTGTTTATTTGTGCTGAAAAACACGTTTTGACAACTTCTGCACACTGGGGTTAAGGGCTGACAAACTGGGCTCTTCTGAGCCAGGCAGTTACACTGTGATTCCAAGGGCTGAGAAAACGCGTTTATTTCGGGCTGAAAAACACGTTTTGAAAAGTGGCTTGTTTCTGCTCTATAACTTACATGGGAGTGACCAAAGTTGCCAAAACGTGTTTATTTGTGCTGAAAAACACGTTTTGGCAACTTCTGCACACTGGGGTTAAGGGCTGACAAACTGGGCTCTTCTGAGCCAGGCAGTTACACTGTGATTCCAAGGGCTGAGAAAACGCGTTTATTTCGGGCTGAAAAACACGTTTTGAAAAGTGGCTTGTTTCTGCCCTATACGTTACATGGGGGTGACCAAAGTTGCCAAAACGTGTTTATTTGTGCTGAAAAACACGTTTTGACAACTTCTGCACACTGGGGTTAAGGGCTGACAAACTGGGCTCTTCTGAGCCAGGCAGTTACACTGTGATTCCAAGGGCTGAGAAAACGCGTTTATTTCGGGCTGAAAAACACGTTTTGAAAAGTGGCTTGTTTCTGCTCTATAACTTACATGGGAGTGACCAAAGTTGCCAAAACGTGTTTATTTGTGCTGAAAAACACGTTTTGACAACTTCTGCACACTGGGGTTAAGGGCTGACAAACTGGGCTCTTCTGAGCCAGGCAGTTACACTGTGATTCCAAGGGATGAGAAAACGCGTTTATTTCGGGCTGAAAAACACGTTTTGAAAAGTGGCTTGTTTCTGCCCTATAAGTTACATGGGAGTGACCAAAGTTGCCAAAACGTGTTTATTTGTGCTGAAAAACACGTTTTGACAACTTCTGCACACTGGGGTTAAGGGCTGACAAACTGGGGTCTTCTGAGCCAGGCAGTTACACTGTGATTCCAAGGGCTGAGAAAACGCGTTTATTTCGGGCTGAAAAACAAGTTTTGAAAAGTGGCTTGTTTCTGCCCTATAAGTTACATGGGAGTGACCAAAGTTGCCAAAACGTGTTTATTTGTGCTGAAAAACACGTTTTGACAACTTCTGCACACTGGGGATAAGGGCTGACAAACTGGGCTCTTCTGAGCCAGGCACTTACACTGCGATTCCAAGGGCTGAGAAAACGCGTTTATTTCGGGCTGAAAAACACGTTTTGAAAAGTGGCCTGTTTCTGCCCTATAAGTTACATGGGAGTGACCAAAGTTGCCAAAACGTGTTTATTTGTGCTGAAAAACACGTTTTGACAACTTCTGCACACTGGGGTTAAGGGCTGACAAACTGGGCTCTTCTGAGCCAGGCAGTTACACTGTGATTCCAAGGGATGAGAAAACGCGTTTATTTCGGGCTGAAAAACACGTTTTGAAAAGTGGCTTGTTTCTGCCCTATAAGTTACATGGGAGTGACCAAAGTTGCCAAAACGTGTTTATTTGTGCTGAAAAACACGTTTTGACAATTTCTGCAGACTGGGGTTAAGGGCTGACAAACTGGGCTCTTCTGAGCCAGGCAGTTACACTGTGATTCCAAGGGCTGAGAAAACGCGTTTATTTCGGGCTGAAAAACACGTTTTGAAAAGTGGCTTGTTTCTGCCCTATAAGTTACATGGGAGTGACCAAAGTTGCCAAAACGTGTTTATTTGTGCTGAAAAACACGTTTTGACAACTTCTGCACACTGGGGTTAAGGGCTGACAAACTGGGCTCTTCTGAGCCAGGCAGTTACACTGTGATTCCAAGGGCTGAGAAAACGCGTTTATTTCGGGCTGAAAAACACGTTTTGAAAAGTGGCCTGTTTCTGCCCTATAAGTTACATGGGAGTGACCAAAGTTGCCAAAACGTGTTTATTTGTGCTGAAAAACACGTTTTGACAACTTCTGCACACTGGGGTTAAGGGCTGACAAACTGGGCTCTTCTGAGCCAGGCAGTTACACTGTGATTCCAAGGGCTGAGAAAACGCGTTTATTTCGGGCTGAAAAACACGTTTTGAAAAGTGGCTTGTTTCTGCCCCATACGTTACATGGGGGTGACCAAAGTTGCCGAAACGTGTTTATTTGTGCTGAAAAACACGTTTTGACAACTTCTGCACACTGGGGTTAAGGGCTGACAAACTGGGCTCTTCTGAGCCAGGCAGTTACACTGTGATTCCAAGGGCTGAGAAAACGCGTTTATTTCGGGCTGAAAAACACGTTTTGAAATGTGGCTTGTTTCTGCTCTATAACTTACATGGGAGTGACCAAAGTTGCCAAAACGTGTTTATTTGTGCTGAAAAACACGTTTTGACAACTTCTGCACACTGGGGTTAAGGGCTGACAAACTGGGCTCTTCTGAGCCAGGCAGTTACACTGTGATTCCAAGGGCTGAGAAAACGCGTTTATTTCGGGCTGAAAAACACGTTTTGAAAAGTGGCTTGTTTCTGCCCTATAAGTTACATGGGAGTGACCAAAGTTGCCAAAACGTCTTTATTTGTGCTGAAAAACACGTTTTGACAACTTCTGCACACTGGGGTTAAGGGCTGACAAACTGGGCTCTTCTGAGCCAGGCAGTTACACTGTGATTCCAAGGGCTGAGAAAACGCGTTTATTTCGGGCTGAAAAACACGTTTTGAAAAGTGGCTTGTTTCTGCCCTATAAGTTACATGGGGGTGACCAAAGTTGCCAAAACGTGTTTATTTGTGCTGAAAAACACGTTTTGACAACTTCTGCACACTGGGGATAAGGGCTGACAAACTGGGCTCTTCTGAGCCAGGCACTTACACTGCGATTCCAAGGGCTGAGAAAACGCGTTTATTTCGGGCTGAAAAACACGTTTTGAAAAGTGGCCTGTTTCTGCCCTATAAGTTACATGGGAGTGACCAAAGTTGCCAAAACGTGTTTATTTGTGCTGAAAAACACGTTTTGACAACTTCTGCACACTGGGGTTAAGGGCTGACAAACTGGGCTCTTCTGAGCCAGGCAGTTACACTGTGATTCCAAGGGCTGAGAAAACGCGTTTATTTCGGGCTGAAAAACACGTTTTGAAAAGTGGCTTGTTTCTGCCCTATACGTTACATGGGGGTGACCAAAGTTGCCAAAACGTGTTTATTTGTGCTGAAAAACACGTTTTGACAACTTCTGCAGACTGGGGTTAAGGGCTGACAAACTGGGCTCTTCTGAGCCAGGCAGTTACACTGTGATTCCAAGGGCTGAGAAAACGCGTTTATTTCGGGCTGAAAAACACGTTTTGAAAAGTGGCTTGTTTCTGCCCTATAAGTTACATGGGAGTGACCAAAGTTGCCAAAACGTGTTTATTTGTGCTGAAAAACACGTTTTGACAACTTCTGCACACTGGGGTTAAGGGCTGACAAACTGGGCTCTTCTGAGCCAGGCAGTTACACTGTGATTCCAAGGGCTGAGAAAACGCGTTTATTTCGGGCTGAAAAACACGTTTTGAAAAGTGGCCTGTTTCTGCCCTATAAGTTACATGGGAGTGACCAAAGTTGCCAAAACGTGTTTATTTGTGCTGAAAAACACGTTTTGACAACTTCTGCACACTGGGGTTAAGGGCTGACAAACTGGGCTCTTCTGAGCCAGGCAGTTACACTGTGATTCCAAGGGCTGAGAAAACGCGTTTATTTCGGGCTGAAAAACACGTTTTGAAAAGTGGCTTGTTTCTGCCCCATACGTTACATGGGGGTGACCAAAGTTGCCGAAACGTGTTTATTTGTGCTGAAAAACACGTTTTGACAACTTCTGCACACTGGGGTTAAGGGCTGACAAACTGGGCTCTTCTGAGCCAGGCAGTTACACTGTGATTCCAAGGGCTGAGAAAACGCGTTTATTTCGGGCTGAAAAACACGTTTTGAAATGTGGCTTGTTTCTGCTCTATAACTTACATGGGAGTGACCAAAGTTGCCAAAACGTGTTTATTTGTGCTGAAAAACACGTTTTGACAACTTCTGCACACTGGGGTTAAGGGCTGACAAACTGGGCTCTTCTGAGCCAGGCAGTTACACTGTGATTCCAAGGGCTGAGAAAACGCGTTTATTTCGGGCTGAAAAACACGTTTTGAAAAGTGGCTTGTTTCTGCCCTATAAGTTACATGGGAGTGACCAAAGTTGCCAAAACGTCTTTATTTGTGCTGAAAAACACGTTTTGACAACTTCTGCACACTGGGGTTAAGGGCTGACAAACTGGGCTCTTCTGAGCCAGGCAGTTACACTGTGATTCCAAGGGCTGAGAAAACGCGTTTATTTCGGGCTGAAAAACACGTTTTGAAAAGTGGCTTGTTTCTGCCCTATAAGTTACATGGGGGTGACCAAAGTTGCCAAAACGTGTTTATTTGTGCTGAAAAACACGTTTTGACAACTTCTGCACACTGGGGATAAGGGCTGACAAACTGGGCTCTTCTGAGCCAGGCACTTACACTGCGATTCCAAGGGCTGAGAAAACGCGTTTATTTCGGGCTGAAAAACACGTTTTGAAAAGTGGCCTGTTTCTGCCCTATAAGTTACATGGGAGTGACCAAAGTTGCCAAAACGTGTTTATTTGTGCTGAAAAACACGTTTTGACAACTTCTGCACACTGGGGTTAAGGGCTGACAAACTGGGCTCTTCTGAGCCAGGCAGTTACACTGTGATTCCAAGGGCTGAGAAAACGCGTTTATTTCGGGCTGAAAAACACGTTTTGAAAAGTGGCTTGTTTCTGCCCTATAAGTTACATGGGAGTGACCAAAGTTGCCAAAACGTGTTTATTTGTGCTGAAAAACACGTTTTGACAACTTCTGCACACTGGGGTTAAGGGCTGACAAACTGGGCTCTTCTGAGCCAGGCAGTTACACTGTGATTCCAAGGGCTGAGAAAACGTGTTTATTTCGGGCTGAAAAACACGTTTTGAAAAGTGGCTTGTTTCTGCCCTATAAGTTACATGGGAGTGACCAAAGTTGCCAAAACGTGTTTATTTGTGCTGAAAAACACGTTTTGACAACTTCTGCACACTGGGGTTAAGGGCTGACAAACTGGGCTCTTCTGAGCCAGGCACTTACACTGCGATTCCAAGGGCTGAGAAAACGCGTTTATTTCGGGCTGAAAAACACGTTTTGAAAAGTGGCTTGTTTCTGCCCTATAAGTTACATGGGAGTGACCAAAGTTGCCAAAACGTGTTTATTTGTGCTGAAAAACACGTTTTGACAACTTCTGCACACTGGGGTTAAGGGCTGACAAACTGGGCTCTTCTGAGCCAGGCAGTTACACTGTGATTCCAAGGGCTGAGAAAACGCGTTTATTTCGGGCTGAAAAACACGTTTTGAAAAGTGGCCTGTTTCTGCCCTATAAGTTACATGGGAGTGACCAAAGTTGCCAAAACGTGTTTATTTGTGCTGAAAAACACGTTTTGACAACTTCTGCACACTGGGGTTAAGGGCTGACAAACTGGGCTCTTCTGAGCCAGGCAGTTACACTGTGATTCCAAGGGCTGAGAAAACGCGTTTATTTCGGGCTGAAAAACACGTTTTGAAAAGAGGCTTGTTTCTGCCCTATAAGTTGCATGGGAGTGACCAAAGTTGCCAAAACGTGTTTATTTCAGCTGAAAAACACGTTTTGACAACTTCTGCACACTGGGGTTAAGGGCTGACAAACTGGGCTCTTCTGAGCCAGGCACTTACACTGCGATTCCAAGGGCTGAGAAAACGCGTTTATTTCGGGCTGAAAAACACGTTTTGAAAAGTGGCTTGTTTCTGCCCTATAAGTTACATGGGAGTGACCAAAGTTGCCAAAACGTGTTTATTTGTGCTGAAAAACACGTTTTGACAACTTCTGCACACTGGGGTTAAGGGCTGACAAACTGGGCTCTTCTGAGCCAGGCAGTTACACTGTGATTCCAAGGGCTGAGAAAACGCGTTTATTTCGGGCTGAAAAACACGTTTTGAAAAGTGGCCTGTTTCTGCCCTATAAGTTACATGGGAGTGACCAAAGTTGCCAAAACGTGTGTATTTGTGCTGAAAAACACGTTTTGACAACTTCTGCACACTGGGGTTAAGGGCTGACAAACTGGGCTCTTCTGAGCCAGGCAGTTACACTGTGATTCCAAGGGCTGAGAAAACGCGTTTATTTCGGGCTGAAAAACACGTTTTGAAAAGTGGCCTGTTTCTGCCCTATAAGTTACATGGGAGTGACCAAAGTTGCCAAAACGTGTTTATTTGTGCTGAAAAACACGTTTTGACAACTTCTGCACACTGGGGTTAAGGGCTGACAAACTGGGCTCTTCTGAGCCAGGCAGTTACACTGTGATTCCAAGGGCTGAGAAAACGCGTTTATTTCGGGCTGAAAAACACGTTTTGAAAAGTGGCTTGTTTCTGCCCTATAAGTTACATGGGAGTGACCAAAGTTGCCAAAACGTGTTTATTTGTGCTGAAAAACACGTTTTGACAACTTCTGCACACTGGGGTTAAGGGCTGACAAACTGGGCTCTTCTGAGCCAGGCAGTTACACTGTGATTCCAAGGGCTGAGAAAACGCGTTTATTTCGGGCTGAAAAACACGTTTTGAAAAGTGGCTTGTTTCTGCCCTATAAGTTACATGGGAGTGACCAAAGTTGCCAAAACGTGTTTATTTGTGCTGAAAAACACGTTTTGACAACTTCTGCACACTGAGGTTAAGGGCTGACAAACTGGGCTCTTCTGAGCCAGGCAGTTACACTGTGATTCCAAGGGCTGAGAAAACGCGTTTATTTCGGGCTGAAAAACACGTTTTGAAAAGTGGCCTGTTTCTGCCCTATAAGTTACATGGGAGTGACCAAAGTTGCCAAAACGTGTTTATTTGTGCTGAAAAATACGTTTTGACAACTTCTGCACACTGGGGTTAAGGGCTGACAAACTGGGCTCTTCTGAGCCAGGCAGTTACACTGTGATTCCAAGGGCTGAGAAAACGCGTTTATTTCGGGCTGAAAAACACGTTTTGAAAAGTGGCTTGTTTCTGCCCTATAAGTTACATGGGAGTGACCAAAGTTGCCAAAACGTGTTTATTTGTGCTGAAAAACACGTTTTGACAACTTCTGCACACTGGGGATAAGGGCTGACAAACTGGGCTCTTCTGAGCCAGGCACTTACACTGCGATTCCAAGGGCTGAGAAAACGCGTTTATTTCGGGCTGAAAAACACGTTTTGAAAAGTGGCCTGTTTCTGCCCTATAAGTTACATGGGAGTGACCAAAGTTGCCAAAACGTGTTTATTTGTGCTGAAAAACACGTTTTGACAACTTCTGCACACTGGGGTTAAGGGCTGACAAACAGGGCTCTTCTGAGCCAGGCAGTTACACTCTGATTCCAAGGGCTGAGAAAACGCGTTTATTTCGGGCTGAAAAACACGTTTTGAAAAGTGGCTTGTTTCTGCCCTATACGTTACATGGGGGTGACCAAAGTTGCCAAAACGTGTTTATTTGTGCTGAAAAACACGTTTTGACAACTTCTGCACACTGGGGTTAAGGGCTGACAAACTGGGCTCTTCTGAGCCAGGCAGTTACACTGTGATTCCAAGGGCTGAGAAAACGCGTTTATTTCGGGCTGAAAAACACGTTTTGAAAAGTGGCTTGTTTCTGCTCTATAACTTACATGGGAGTGACCAAAGTTGCCAAAACGTGTTTATTTGTGCTGAAAAACACGTTTTGACAACTTCTGCACACTGGGGTTAAGGGCTGACAAACTGGGCTCTTCTGAGCCAGGCAGTTACACTGTGATTCCAAGGGCTGAGAAAACGCGTTTATTTCGGGCTGAAAAACACGTTTTGAAAAGTGGCTTGTTTCTGCCCTATACGTTACATGGGGGTGACCAAAGTTGCCAAAACGTGTTTATTTGTTCTGAAAAACACGTTTTGACAACTTCTGCACACTGGGGTTAACGGCTGACAAACTGGGCTCTTCTGAGCCAGGCAGTTACACTGTGATTCCAAGGGCTGAGAAAACGCGTTTATTTCGGGCTGAAAAACACGTTTTGAAAAGTGGCTTGTTTCTGCTCTATAACTTACATGGGAGTGACCAAAGTTGCCAAAACGTGTTTATTTGTGCTGAAAAACACGTTTTGACAACTTCTGCACACTGGGGTTAAGGGCTGACAAACTGGGCTCTTCTGAGCCAGGCAGTTACACTGTGATTCCAAGGGCTGAGAAAACGCGTTTATTTCGGGCTGAAAAACACGTTTTGAAAAGTGGCTTGTTTCTGCCCTATAAGTTACATGGGAGTGACCAAAGTTGCCAAAACGTGTTTATTTGTGCTGAAAAACACGTTTTGACAACTTCTGCACACTGGGGTTAAGGGCTGACAAACTGGGCTCTTCTGAGCCAGGCAGTTACACTGTGATTCCAAGGGCTGAGAAAACGCGTTTATTTCGGGCTGAAAAACACGTTTTGAAAAGTGGCTTGTTTCTGCCCTATAAGTTACATGGGAGTGACCAAAGTTGCCAAAACGTGTTTATTTGTGCTGAAAAACACGTTTTGACAACTTCTGCACACTGGGGTTAAGGGCTGACAAACTGGGCTCTTCTGAGCCAGGCAGTTACACTGTGATTCCAAGGGCTGAGAAAACGCGTTTATTTCGGGCTGAAAAACACGTTTTGAAAAGTGGCCTGTTTCTGCCCTATAAGTTACATGGGAGTGACCAAAGTTGCCAAAACGTGTTTATTTGTGCTGAAAAACACGTTTTGACAACTTCTGCACACTGGGGTTAAGGGCTGACAAACTGGGCTCTTCTGAGCCAGGCAGTTACACTGTGATTCCAAGGGCTGAGAAAACGCGTTTATTTCGGGCTGAAAAACACGTTTTGAAAAGTGGCTTGTTTCTGCCCTATAAGTTACATGGGGGTGACCAAAGTTGCCAAAACGTGTTTATTTGTGCTGAAAAACACGTTTTGACAACTTCTGCACACTGGGGATAAGGGCTGACAAACTGGGCTCTTCTGAGCCAGGCAGTTACACTCTGATTCCAAGGGCTGAGAAAACGCGTTTATTTCGGGCTGAAAAACACGTTTTGAAAAGTGGCCTGTTTCTGCCCTATAAGTTACATGGGAGTGACCAAAGTTGCCAAAACGTGTTTATTTGTGCTGAAAAACACGTTTTGACAACTTCTGCACACTGGGGTTAAGGGCTGACAAACTGGGCTCTTCTGAGCCAGGCAGTTACACTGTGATTCCAAGGGCTGAGAAAACGCGTTTATTTCGGGCTGAAAAACACGTTTTGAAAAGTGGCCTGTTTCTGCCCTATAAGTTACATGGGAGTGACCAAAGTTGCCAAAACGTGTTTATTTGTGCTGAAAAACACGTTTTGACAACTTCTGCACACTGGTGTTAAGGGCTGACAAACTGGGCTCTTCTGAGCCAGGCAGTTACACTGTGATTCCAAGGGCTGAGAAAACGCGTTTATTTCGGGCTGAAAAACACGTTTTGAAAAGTGGCTTGTTTCTGCCCTATAAGTTACATGGGAGTGACCAAAGTTGCCAAAACGTGTTTATTTGTGCTGAAAAACAAGTTTTGACAACTTCTGCACACTGGGGTTAAGGGCTGACAAACTGGGCTCTTCTGAGCCAGGCAGTTACACTGTGATTCCAAGGGCTGAGAAAACGCGTTTATTTCGGGCTGAAAAACACGTTTTGAAAAGTGGCTTGTTTCTGCCCTATAAGTTACATGGGGGTGACCAAAGTTGCCAAAACGTGTTTATTTGTGCTGAAAAACACGTTTTGACAACTTCTGCACACTGGGGATAAGGGCTGACAAACTGGGCTCTTCTGAGCCAGGCACTTACACTGCGATTCCAAGGGCTGAGAAAACGCGTTTATTTCGGGCTGAAAAACACGTTTTGAAAAGTGGCCTGTTTCTGCCCTATAAGTTACATGGGAGTGACCAAAGTTGCCAAAACGTGTTTATTTGTGCTGAAAAACACGTTTTGACAACTTCTGCACACTGGGGTTAAGGGCTGACAAACTGGGCTCTTCTGAGCCAGGCAGTTACACTGTGATTCCAAGGGCTGAGAAAACGCGTTTATTTCGGGCTGAAAAACACGTTTTGAAAAGTGGCTTGTTTCTGCCCTATAAGTTACATGGGAGTGACCAAAGTTGCCAAAACGTGTTTATTTGTGCTGAAAAACACGTTTTGACAACTTCTGCACACTGGGGTTAAGGGCTGACAAACTGGGCTCTTCTGAGCCAGGCAGTTACACTGTGATTCCAAGGGCTGAGAAAACGCGTTTATTTCGGGCTGAAAAACACGTTTTGAAAAGTGGCTTGTTTCTGCCCTATAAGTTACATGGGAGTGACCAAAGTTGCCAAAACGTGTTTATTTGTGCTGAAAAACACGTTTTGACAACTTCTGCACACTGGGGTTAAGGGCTGACAAACAGGGCTCTTCTGAGCCAGGCAGTTACACTGTGATTCCAAGGGCTGAGAAAACGCGTTTATTTCGGGCTGAAAAACACGTTTTGAAAAGTGGCTTGTTTCTGCCCTATAAGTTACATGGGAGTGACCAAAGTTGCCAAAACGTGTTTATTTGTGCTGAAAAACACGTTTTGACAACTTCTGCACACTGGGGTTAAGGGCTGACAAACTGGGCTCTTCTGAGCCAGGCAGTTACACTGTGATTCCAAGGGCTGAGAAAACGCGTTTATTTCGGGCTGAAAAACACGTTTTGAAAAGTGGCTTGTTTCTGCCCTATAAGTTACATGGGAGTGACCAAAGTTGCCAAAACGTGTTTATTTCTGCTGAAAAACACGTTTTGACAACTTCTGCACACTGGGGATAAGGGCTGACAAACTGGGCTCTTCTGAGCCAGGCACTTACACTGCGATTCCAAGGGCTGAGAAAACGCGTTTATTTCGGGCTGAAAAACACGTTTTGAAAAGTGGCCTGTTTCTGCCCTATAAGTTACATGGGAGTGACCAAAGTTGCCAAAACGTGTTTATTTGTGCTGAAAAACACGTTTTGACAACTTCTGCACACTGGGGTTAAGGGCTGACAAACTGGGCTCTTCTGAGCCAGGCAGTTACACTGTGATTCCAAGGGCTGAGAAAACGCGTTTATTTCGGGCTGAAAAACACGTTTTGAAAAGTGGCTTGTTTCTGCCCTATAAGTTACATGGGAGTGACCAAAGTTGCCAAAACGTGTTTATTTGTGCTGAAAAACACGTTCTGACAACTTCTGCACACTGGGGTTAAGGGCTGACAAACTGGGCTCTTCTGAGCCAGGCAGTTACACTGTGATTCCAAGGGCTGAGAAAACGCGTTTATTTCGGGCTGAAAAACACGTTTTGAAAAGTGGCCTGTTTCTGCCCTATAAGTTACATGGGAGTGACCAAAGTTGCCAAAACGTGTTTATTTGTGCTGAAAAACACGTTTTGACAACTTCTGCACACTGGGGTTAAGGGCTGACAAACTGGGCTCTTCTGAGCCAGGCAGTTACACTGTGATTCCAAGGGCTGAGAAAACGCGTTTATTTCGGGCTGAAAAACACGTTTTGAAAAGTGGCCTGTTTCTGCCCTATAAGTTACATGGGAGTGACCAAAGTTGCCAAAACGTGTTTATTTGTGCTGAAAAACACGTTTTGACAACTTCTGCACACTGGGGTTAAGGGCTGACAAACTGGGCTCTTCTGAGCCAGGCAGTTACACTGTGATTCCAAGGGCTGAGAAAACGCGTTTATTTCGGGCTGAAAAACACGTTTTGAAAAGTGGCTTGTTTCTGCTCTATAACTTACATGGGAGTGACCAAAGTTGCCAAAACGTGTTTATTTGTGCTGAAAAACACGTTTTGACAACTTCTGCACACTGGGGTTAAGGGCTGACAAACTGGGCTCTTCTGAGCCAGGCAGTTACACTGTGATTCCAAGGGCTGAGAAAACGCGTTTATTTCGGGCTGAAAAACACGTTTTGAAAAGTGGCTTGTTTCTGCCCTATACGTTACATGGGGGTGACCAAAGTTGCCAAAACGTGTTTATTTGTGCTGAAAAACACGTTTTGACAACTTCTGCACACTGGGGTTAAGGGCTGACAAACTGGGCTCTTCTGAGCCAGGCAGTTACACTGTGATTCCAAGGGCTGAGAAAACGCGTTTATTTCGGGCTGAAAAACACGTTTTGAAAAGTGGCTTGTTTCTGCTCTATAACTTACATGGGAGTGACCAAAGTTGCCAAAACGTGTTTATTTGTGCTGAAAAACACGTTTTGACAACTTCTGCACACTGGGGTTAAGGGCTGACAAACTGGGCTCTTCTGAGCCAGGCAGTTACATTGTAATTCCAAGGGCTGAGAAAACGCGTTTATTTCGGGCTGAAAAACACGTTTTGAAAAGTGGCTTGTTTCTGCCCTATAAGTTACATGGGAGTGACCAAAGTTGCCAAAACGTGTTTATTTGTGCTGAAAAACACGTTTTGACAACTTCTGCACACTGGGGATAAGGGCTGACAAACTGGGCTCTTCTGAGCCAGGCACTTACACTGTGATTCCAAGGGCTGAGAAAACGCGTTTATTTCGGGCTGAAAAACACGTTTTGAAAAGTGGCTTGTTTCTGCCCTATACGTTACATGGGGGTGACCAAAGTTGCCAAAACGTGTTTATTTGTGCTGAAAAACACGTTTTGACAACTTCTGCACACTGGGGATAAGGGCTGACAAACTGGGCTCTTCTGAGCCAGGCAGTTACACTGTGATTCCAAGGGCTGAGAAAACGCGTTTATTTCGGGCTGAAAAACACGTTTTGAAAAGTGGCCTGTTTCTGCCCTATAAGTTACATGGGAGTGACCAAAGTTGCCAAAACGTGTTTATTTGTGCTGAAAAACACGTTTTGACAACTTCTGCACACTGGGGTTAAGGGCTGACAAACTGGGCTCTTCTGAGCCAGGCAGTTACACTGTGATTCCAAGGGCTGAGAAAACGCGTTTATTTCGGGCTGAAAAACACGTTTTGAAAAGTGGCTTGTTTCTGCCCTATAAGTTACATGGGAGTGACCAAAGTTGCCAAAACGTGTTTATTTGTGCTGAAAAACACGTTTTGACAACTTCTGCACACTGGGGTTAAGGGCTGACAAACTGGGCTCTTCTGAGCCAGGCAGTTACACTGTGATTCCAAGGGCTGAGAAAACGCGTTTATTTCGGGCTGAAAAACACGTTTTGAAAAGAGGCTTGTTTCTGCCCTATAAGTTGCATGGGAGTGACCAAAGTTGCCAAAACGTGTTTATTTCAGCTGAAAAACACGTTTTGACAACTTCTGCACACTGGGGTTAAGGGCTGACAAACTGGGCTCTTCTGAGCCAGGCACTTACACTGCGATTCCAAGGGCTGAGAAAACGCGTTTATTTCGGGCTGAAAAACACGTTTTGAAAAGTGGCTTGTTTCTGCCCTATAAGTTACATGGGAGTGACCAAAGTTGCCAAAACGTGTTTATTTGTGCTGAAAAACACGTTTTGACAACTTCTGCACACTGGGGTTAAGGGCTGACAAACTGGGCTCTTCTGAGCCAGGCAGTTACACTGTGATTCCAAGGGCTGAGAAAACGCGTTTATTTCGGGCTGAAAAACACGTTTTGAAAAGTGGCCTGTTTCTGCCCTATAAGTTACATGGGAGTGACCAAAGTTGCCAAAACGTGTTTATTTGTGCTGAAAAACACGTTTTGACAACTTCTGCACACTGGGGTTAAGGGCTGACAAACTGGGCTCTTCTGAGCCAGGCAGTTACACTGTGATTCCAAGGGCTGAGAAAACGCGTTTATTTCGGGCTGAAAAACACGTTTTGAAAAGTGGCTTGTTTCTGCCCTATAAGTTACATGGGAGTGACCAAAGTTGCCAAAACGTGTTTATTTGTGCTGAAAAACACGTTTTGACAACTTCTGCACACTGGGGTTAAGGGCTGACAAACTGGGCTCTTCTGAGCCAGGCAGTTACACTGTGATTCCAAGGGCTGAGAAAACGCGTTTATTTCGGGCTGAAAAACACGTTTTGAAAAGTGGCTTGTTTCTGCCCTATAAGTTACATGGGAGTGACCAAAGTTGCCAAAACGTGTTTATTTGTGCTGAAAAACACGTTTTGACAACTTCTGCACACTGGGGTTAAGGGCTGACAAACTGGGCTCTTCTGAGCCAGGCAGTTACACTGTGATTCCAAGGGCTGAGAAAACGCGTATATTTCGGGCTGAAAAACACGTTTTGAAAAGTGAATTGTTTCTGCCCTATAAGTTACATGGGAGTGACCAAAGTTGCCAAAACGTGTTTATTTGTGCTGAAAAACACGTTCTGACAACTTCTGCACACTGGGGTTAAGGGCTGACAAACTGGGCTCTTCTGAGCCAGGCAGTTACACTGTGATTCCAAGGGCTGAGAAAACGCGTTTATTTCGGGCTGAAAAACACGTTTTGAAAAGTGGCCTGTTTCTGCCCTATAAGTTACATGGGAGTGACCAAAGTTGCCAAAACGTGTGTATTTGTGCTGAAAAACACGTTTTGACAACTTCTGCACACTGGGGTTAAGGGCTGACAAACTGGGCTCTTCTGAGCCAGGCAGTTACACTGTGATTCCAAGGGCTGAGAAAACGCGTTTATTTCGGGCTGAAAAACACGTTTTGAAAAGTGGCCTGTTTCTGCCCTATAAGTTACATGGGAGTGACCAAAGTTGCCAAAACGTGTTTATTTGTGCTGAAAAACACGTTTTGACAACTTCTGCACACTGGGGTTAAGGGCTGACAAACTGGGCTCTTCTGAGCCAGGCAGTTACACTGTGATTCCAAGGGCTGAGAAAACGCGTTTATTTCGGGCTGAAAAACACGTTTTGAAAAGTGGCTTGTTTCTGCCCTATAAGTTACATGGGAGTGACCAAAGTTGCCAAAACGTGTTTATTTGTGCTGAAAAACACGTTTTGACAACTTCTGCACACTGGGGTTAAGGGCTGACAAACTGGGCTCTTCTGAGCCAGGCAGTTACACTGTGATTCCAAGGGCTGAGAAAACGCGTTTATTTCGGGCTGAAAAACACGTTTTGAAAAGTGGCTTGTTTCTGCCCTATAAGTTACATGGGAGTGACCAAAGTTGCCAAAACGTGTTTATTTGTGCTGAAAAACACGTTTTGACAAATTCTGCACACTGAGGTTAAGGGCTGACAAACTGGGCTCTTCTGAGCCAGGCAGTTACACTGTGATTCCAAGGGCTGAGAAAACGCGTTTATTTCGGGCTGAAAAACACGTTTTGAAAAGTGGCCTGTTTCTGCCCTATAAGTTACATGGGAGTGACCAAAGTTGCCAAAACGTGTTTATTTGTGCTGAAAAATACGTTTTGACAACTTCTGCACACTGGGGTTAAGGGCTGACAAACTGGGCTCTTCTGAGCCAGGCAGTTACACTGTGATTCCAAGGGCTGAGAAAACGCGTTTATTTCGGGCTGAAAAACACGTTTTGAAAAGTGGCTTGTTTCTGCCCTATAAGTTACATGGGAGTGACCAAAGTTGCCAAAACGTGTTTATTTGTGCTGAAAAACACGTTTTGACAACTTCTGCACACTGGGGATAAGGGCTGACAAACTGGGCTCTTCTGAGCCAGGCACTTACACTGCGATTCCAAGGGCTGAGAAAACGCGTTTATTTCGGGCTGAAAAACACGTTTTGAAAAGTGGCCTGTTTCTGCCCTATAAGTTACATGGGAGTGACCAAAGTTGCCAAAACGTGTTTATTTGTGCTGAAAAACACGTTTTGACAACTTCTGCACACTGGGGTTAAGGGCTGACAAACAGGGCTCTTCTGAGCCAGGCAGTTACACTCTGATTCCAAGGGCTGAGAAAACGCGTTTATTTCGGGCTGAAAAACACGTTTTGAAAAGTGGCTTGTTTCTGCCCTATACGTTACATGGGGGTGACCAAAGTTGCCAAAACGTGTTTATTTGTGCTGAAAAACACGTTTTGACAACTTCTGCACACTGGGGTTAAGGGCTGACAAACTGGGCTCTTCTGAGCCAGGCAGTTACACTGTGATTCCAAGGGCTGAGAAAACGCGTTTATTTCGGGCTGAAAAACACGTTTTGAAAAGTGGCTTGTTTCTGCTCTATAACTTACATGGGAGTGACCAAAGTTGCCAAAACGTGTTTATTTGTGCTGAAAAACACGTTTTGACAACTTCTGCACACTGGGGTTAAGGGCTGACAAACTGGGCTCTTCTGAGCCAGGCAGTTACACTGTGATTCCAAGGGCTGAGAAAACGCGTTTATTTCGGGCTGAAAAACACGTTTTGAAAAGTGGCTTGTTTCTGCCCTATAAGTTACATGGGAGTGACCAAAGTTGCCAAAACGTGTTTATTTGTGCTGAAAAACACGTTTTGACAACTTCTGCACACTGGGGTTAAGGGCTGACAAACTGGGCTCTTCTGAGCCAGGCAGTTACACTGTGATTCCAAGGGCTGAGAAAACGCGTTTATTTCGGGCTGAAAAACACGTTTTGAAAAGTGGCCTGTTTCTGCCCTATAAGTTACATGGGAGTGACCAAAGTTGCCAAAACGTGTTTATTTGTGCTGAAAAACACGTTTTGACAACTTCTGCACACTGGGGTTAAGGGCTGACAAACTGGGCTCTTCTGAGCCAGGCAGTTACACTGTGATTCCAAGGGCTGAGAAAACGCGTTTATTTCGGGCTGAAAAACACGTTTTGAAAAGTGGCTTGTTTCTGCCCTATAAGTTACATGGGGGTGACCAAAGTTGCCAAAACGTGTTTATTTGTGCTGAAAAACACGTTTTGACAACTTCTGCACATTGGGGATAAGGGCTGACAAACTGGGCTCTTCTGAGCCAGGCAGTTACACTCTGATTCCAAGGGCTGAGAAAACGCGTTTATTTCGGGCTGAAAAACACGTTTTGAAAAGTGGCCTGTTTCTGCCCTATAAGTTACATGGGAGTGACCAAAGTTGCCAAAACGTGTTTATTTGTGCTGAAAAACACGTTTTGACAACTTCTGCACACTGGGGTTAAGGGCTGACAAACTGGGCTCTTCTGAGCCAGGCAGTTACACTGTGATTCCAAGGGCTGAGAAAACGCGTTTATTTCGGGCTGAAAAACACGTTTTGAAAAGTGGCCTGTTTCTGCCCTATAAGTTACATGGGAGTGACCAAAGTTGCCAAAACGTGTTTATTTGTGCTGAAAAACACGTTTTGACAACTTCTGCACACTGGTGTTAAGGGCTGACAAACTGGGCTCTTCTGAGCCAGGCAGTTACACTGTGATTCCAAGGGCTGAGAAAACGCGTTTATTTCGGGCTGAAAAACACGTTTTGAAAAGTGGCTTGTTTCTGCCCTATAAGTTACATGGGAGTGACCAAAGTTGCCAAAACGTGTTTATTTGTGCTGAAAAACAAGTTTTGACAACTTCTGCACACTGGGGTTAAGGGCTGACAAACTGGGCTCTTCTGAGCCAGGCAGTTACACTGTGATTCCAAGGGCTGAGAAAACGCGTTTATTTCGGGCTGAAAAACACGTTTTGAAAAGTGGCTTGTTTCTGCCCTATAAGTTACATGGGGGTGACCAAAGTTGCCAAAACGTGTTTATTTGTGCTGAAAAACACGTTTTGACAACTTCTGCACACTGGGGATAAGGGCTGACAAACTGGGCTCTTCTGAGCCAGGCACTTACACTGCGATTCCAAGGGCTGAGAAAACGCGTTTATTTCGGGCTGAAAAACACGTTTTGAAAAGTGGCCTGTTTCTGCCCTATAAGTTACATGGGAGTGACCAAAGTTGCCAAAACGTGTTTATTTGTGCTGAAAAACACGTTTTGACAACTTCTGCACACTGGGGTTAAGGGCTGACAAACTGGGCTCTTCTGAGCCAGGCAGTTACACTGTGATTCCAAGGGCTGAGAAAACGCGTTTATTTCGGGCTGAAAAACACGTTTTGAAAAGTGGCTTGTTTCTGCCCTATAAGTTACATGGGAGTGACCAAAGTTGCCAAAACGTGTTTATTTGTGCTGAAAAACACGTTTTGACAACTTCTGCACACTGGGGTTAAGGGCTGACAAACTGGGCTCTTCTGAGCCAGGCAGTTACACTGTGATTCCAAGGGCTGAGAAAACGCGTTTATTTCGGGCTGAAAAACACGTTTTGAAAAGTGGCCTGTTTCTGCCCTATAAGTTACATGGGAGTGACCAAAGTTGCCAAAACGTGTTTATTTGTGCTGAAAAACACGTTTTGACAACTTCTGCACACTGGGGTTAAGGGCTGACAAACTGGGCTCTTCTGAGCCAGGCAGTTACACTGTGATTCCAAGGGCTGAGAAAACGCGTTTATTTCGGGCTGAAAAACACGTTTTGAAAAGTGGCTTGTTTCTGCCCTATACGTTACATGGGGGTGACCAAAGTTGCCAAAACGTGTTTATTTGTGCTGAAAAACACGTTTTGACAACTTCTGCACACTGGGGTTAAGGGCTGACAAACTGGGCTCTTCTGAGCCAGGCAGTTACACTGTGATTCCAAGGGCTGAGAAAACGCGTTTATTTCGGGCTGAAAAACACGTTTTGAAAAGTGGCCTGTTTCTGCCCTATAAGTTACATGGGAGTGACCAAAGTTGCCAAAACGTGTTTATTTGTGCTGAAAAACACGTTTTGACAACTTCTGCACACTGGGGTTAAGGGCTGACAAACTGGGCTCTTCTGAGCCAGGCAGTTACACTGTGATTCCAAGGGCTGAGAAAACGCGTTTATTTCGGGCTGAAAAACACGTTTTGAAAAGTGGCTTGTTTCTGCCCTATAAGTTACATGGGAGTGACCAAAGTTGCCAAAACGTGTTTATTTGTGCTGAAAAACACGTTCTGACAACTTCTGCACACTGGGGTTAAGGGCTGACAAACTGGGCTCTTCTGAGCCAGGCAGTTACACTGTGATTCCAAGGGCTGAGAAAACGCGTTTATTTCGGGCTGAAAAACACGTTTTGAAAAGTGGCCTGTTTCTGCCCTATAAGTTACATGGGAGTGACCAAAGTTGCCAAAACGTGTTTATTTGTGCTGAAAAACACGTTTTGACAACTTCTGCACACTGGGGTTAAGGGCTGACAAACTGGGCTCTTCTGAGCCAGGCAGTTACACTGTGATTCCAAGGGCTGAGAAAACGCGTTTATTTCGGGCTGAAAAACACGTTTTGAAAAGTGGCCTGTTTCTGCCCTATAAGTTACATGGGAGTGACCAAAGTTGCCAAAACGTGTTTATTTGTGCTGAAAAACACGTTTTGACAACTTCTGCACACTGGGGTTAAGGGCTGACAAACTGGGCTCTTCTGAGCCAGGCAGTTACACTGTGATTCCAAGGGCTGAGAAAACGCGTTTATTTCGGGCTGAAAAACACGTTTTGAAAAGTGGCTTGTTTCTGCTCTATAACTTACATGGGAGTGACCAAAGTTGCCAAAACGTGTTTATTTGTGCTGAAAAACACGTTTTGACAACTTCTGCACACTGGGGTTAAGGGCTGACAAACTGGGCTCTTCTGAGCCAGGCAGTTACACTGTGATTCCAAGGGCTGAGAAAACGCGTTTATTTCGGGCTGAAAAACACGTTTTGAAAAGTGGCTTGTTTCTGCCCTATACGTTACATGGGGGTGACCAAAGTTGCCAAAACGTGTTTATTTGTGCTGAAAAACACGTTTTGACAACTTCTGCACACTGGGGTTAAGGGCTGACAAACTGGGCTCTTCTGAGCCAGGCAGTTACACTGTGATTCCAAGGGCTGAGAAAACGCGTTTATTTCGGGCTGAAAAACACGTTTTGAAAAGTGGCTTGTTTCTGCTCTATAACTTACATGGGAGTGACCAAAGTTGCCAAAACGTGTTTATTTGTGCTGAAAAACACGTTTTGACAACTTCTGCACACTGGGGTTAAGGGCTGACAAACTGGGCTCTTCTGAGCCAGGCAGTTACATTGTGATTCCAAGGGCTGAGAAAACGCGTTTATTTCGGGCTGAAAAACACGTTTTGAAAAGTGGCTTGTTTCTGCCCTATAAGTTACATGGGAGTGACCAAAGTTGCCAAAACGTGTTTATTTGTGCTGAAAAACACGTTTTGACAACTTCTGCACACTGGGGATAAGGGCTGACAAACTGGGCTCTTCTGAGCCAGGCACTTACACTGTGATTCCAAGGGCTGAGAAAACGCGTTTATTTCGGGCTGAAAAACACGTTTTGAAAAGTGGCTTGTTTCTGCCCTATACGTTACATGGGGGTGACCAAAGTTGCCAAAACGTGTTTATTTGTGCTGAAAAACACGTTTTGACAACTTCTGCACACTGGGGATAAGGGCTGACAAACTGGGCTCTTCTGAGCCAGGCAGTTACACTGTGATTCCAAGGGCTGAGAAAACGCGTTTATTTCGGGCTGAAAAACACGTTTTGAAAAGTGGCCTGTTTCTGCCCTATAAGTTACATGGGAGTGACCAAAGTTGCCAAAACGTGTTTATTTGTGCTGAAAAACACGTTTTGACAACTTCTGCACACTGGGGTTAAGGGCTGACAAACTGGGCTCTTCTGAGCCAGGCAGTTACACTGTGATTCCAAGGGCTGAGAAAACGCGTTTATTTCGGGCTGAAAAACACGTTTTGAAAAGTGGCTTGTTTCTGCCCTATAAGTTACATGGGAGTGACCAAAGTTGCCAAAACGTGTTTATTTGTGCTGAAAAACAAGTTTTGACAACTTCTGCACACTGGGGTTAAGGGCTGACAAACTGGGCTCTTCTGAGCCAGGCAGTTACACTGTGATTCCAAGGGCTGAGAAAACGCGTTTATTTCGGGCTGAAAAACACGTTTTGAAAAGTGGCTTGTTTCTGCCCTATAAGTTACATGGGGGTGACCAAAGTTGCCAAAACGTGTTTATTTGTGCTGAAAAACACGTTTTGACAACTTCTGCACACTGGGGATAAGGGCTGACAAACTGGGCTCTTCTGAGCCAGGCACTTACACTGCGATTCCAAGGGCTGAGAAAACGCGTTTATTTCGGGTTGAAAAACACGTTTTGAAAAGTGGCCTGTTTCTGCCCTATAAGTTACATGGGAGTGACCAAAGTTGCCAAAACGTGTTTATTTGTGCTGAAAAACACGTTTTGACAACTTCTGCACACTGGGGTTAAGGGCTGACAAACTGGGCTCTTCTGAGCCAGGCAGTTACACTGTGATTCCAAGGGCTGAGAAAACGCGTTTATTTCGGGCTGAAAAACACGTTTTGAAAAGTGGCTTGTTTCTGCCCTATAAGTTGCATGGGAGTGACCAAAGTTGCCAAAACGTGTTTATTTCAGCTGAAAAACACGTTTTGACAACTTCTGCACACTGGGGTTAAGGGCTGACAAACTGGGCTCTTCTGAGCCAGGCAGTTACACTGTGATTCCAAGGGCTGAGAAAACGCGTTTATTTCGGGCTGAAAAACACGTTTTGAAAAGTGGCTTGTTTCTGCCCTATAAGTTACATGGGAGTGACCAAAGTTGCCAAAACGTCTTTATTTGTGCTGAAAAACACGTTTTGACAACTTCTGCACACTGGGGTTAAGGGCTGACAAACTGGGCTCTTCTGAGCCAGGCAGTTACACTGTGATTCCAAGGGCTGAGAAAACGCGTTTATTTCGGGCTGAAAAACACGTTTTGAAAAGTGGCTTGTTTCTGCCCTATAAGTTACATGGGGGTGACCAAAGTTGCCAAAACGTGTTTATTTGTGCTGAAAAACACGTTTTGACAACTTCTGCACACTGGGGATAAGGGCTGACAAACTGGGCTCTTCTGAGCCAGGCACTTACACTGCGATTCCAAGGGCTGAGAAAACGCGTTTATTTCGGGCTGAAAAACACGTTTTGAAAAGTGGCCTGTTTCTGCCCTATAAGTTACATGGGAGTGACCAAAGTTGCCAAAACGTGTTTATTTGTGCTGAAAAACACGTTTTGACAACTTCTGCACACTGGGGTTAAGGGCTGACAAACTGGGCTCTTCTGAGCCAGGCAGTTACACTGTGATTCCAAGGGCTGAGAAAACGCGTTTATTTCGGGCTGAAAAACACGTTTTGAAAAGTGGCTTGTTTCTGCCCTATAAGTTACATGGGAGTGACCAAAGTTGCCAAAACGTGTTTATTTGTGCTGAAAAACACGTTTTGACAACTTCTGCACACTGGGGTTAAGGGCTGACAAACTGGGCTCTTCTGAGCCAGGCAGTTACACTGTGATTCCAAGGGCTGAGAAAACGCGTTTATTTCGGGTTGAAAAACACGTTTTGAAAAGTGGCTTGTTTCTGCCCTATAAGTTACATGGGAGTGACCAAAGTTGCCAAAACGTGTTTATTTGTGCTGAAAAACACGTTTTGACAACTTCTGCACACTGAGGTTAAGGGCTGACAAACTGGGCTCTTCTGAGCCAGGCAGTTACACTGTGATTCCAAGGGCTGAGAAAACGCGTTTATTTCGGGCTGAAAAACACGTTTTGAAAAGTGGCCTGTTTCTGCCCTATAAGTTACATGGGATTGACCAAAGTTGCCAAAACGTGTTTATTTGTGCTGAAAAATACGTTTTGACAACTTCTGCACACTGGGGTTAAGGGCTGACAAACTGGGCTCTTCTGAGCCAGGCAGTTACACTGTGATTCCAAGGGCTGAGAAAACGCGTTTATTTCGGGCTGAAAAACACGTTTTGAAAAGTGGCTTGTTTCTGCCCTATAAGTTACATGGGAGTGACCAAAGTTGCCAAAACGTGTTTATTTGTGCTGAAAAACACGTTTTGACAACTTCTGCACACTGGGGATAAGGGCTGACAAACTGGGCTCTTCTGAGCCAGGCACTTACACTGCGATTCCAAGGGCTGAGAAAACGCGTTTATTTCGGGCTGAAAAACACGTTTTGAAAAGTGGCCTGTTTCTGCCCTATAAGTTACATGGGAGTGACCAAAGTTGCCAAAACGTGTTTATTTGTGCTGAAAAACACGTTTTGACAACTTCTGCACACTGGGGTTAAGGGCTGACAAACAGGGCTCTACTGAGCCAGGCAGTTACACTCTGATTCCAAGGGCTGAGAAAACGCGTTTATTTCGGGCTGAAAAACACGTTTTGAAAAGTGGCTTGTTTCTGCCCTATACGTTACATGGGGGTGACCAAAGTTGCCAAAACGTGTTTATTTGTGCTGAAAAACACGTTTTGACAACTTCTGCACACTGGGGTTAAGGGCTGACAAACTGGGCTCTTCTGAGCCAGGCAGTTACACTGTGATTCCAAGGGCTGAGAAAACGCGTTTATTTCGGGCTGAAAAACACGTTTTGAAAAGTGGCTTGTTTCTGCTCTATAACTTACATGGGAGTGACCAAAGTTGCCAAAACGTGTTTATTTGTGCTGAAAAACACGTTTTGACAACTTCTGCACACTGGGGTTAAGGGCTGACAAACTGGGCTCTTCTGAGCCAGGCAGTTACACTGTGATTCCAAGGGCTGAGAAAACGCGTTTATTTCGGGCTGAAAAACACGTTTTGAAAAGTGGCTTGTTTCTGCCCTATACGTTACATGGGGGTGACCAAAGTTGCCAAAACGTGTTTATTTGTTCTGAAAAACACGTTTTGACAACTTCTGCACACTGGGGTTAACGGCTGACAAACTGGGCTCTTCTGAGCCAGGCAGTTACACTGTGATTCCAAGGGCTGAGAAAACGCGTTTATTTCGGGCTGAAAAACACGTTTTGAAAAGTGGCTTGTTTCTGCTCTATAACTTACATGGGAGTGACCAAAGTTGCCAAAACGTGTTTATTTGTGCTGAAAAACACGTTTTGACAACTTCTGCACACTGGGGTTAAGGGCTGACAAACTGGGCTCTTCTGAGCCAGGCAGTTACACTGTGATTCCAAGGGCTGAGAAAACGCGTTTATTTCGGGCTGAAAAACACGTTTTGAAAAGTGGCTTGTTTCTGCCCTATAAGTTACATGGGAGTGACCAAAGTTGCCAAAACGTGTTTATTTGTGCTGAAAAACACGTTTTGACAACTTCTGCACACTGGGGTTTAGGGCTGACAAACTGGGCTCTTCTGAGCCAGGCAGTTACACTGTGATTCCAAGGGCTGAGAAAACGCGTTTATTTCGGGCTGAAAAAAACGTTTTGAAAAGTGGCTTGTTTCTGCCCTATAAGTTACATGGGAGTGACCAAAGTTGCCAAAACGTGTTTATTTGTGCTGAAAAACACGTTTTGACAACTTCTGCACACTGGGGTTAAGGGCTGACAAACTGGGCTCTTCTGAGCCAGGCAGTTACACTGTGATTCCAAGGGCTGAGAAAACGCGTTTATTTCGGGCTGAAAAACACGTTTTGAAAAGTGGCCTGTTTCTGCCCTATAAGTTACATGGGAGTGACCAAAGTTGCCAAAACGTGTTTATTTGTGCTGAAAAACACGTTTTGACAACTTCTGCACACTGGGGTTAAGGGCTGACAAACTGGGCTCTTCTGAGCCAGGCAGTTACACTGTGATTCCAAGGGCTGAGAAAACGCGTTTATTTCGGGCTGAAAAACACGTTTTGAAAAGTGGCTTGTTTCTGCCCTATAAGTTACATGGGGGTGACCAAAGTTGCCAAAACGTGTTTATTTGTGCTGAAAAACACGTTTTGACAACTTCTGCACACTGGGGATAAGGGCTGACAAACTGGGCTCTTCTGAGCCAGGCACTTACACTGCGATTCCAAGGGCTGAGAAAACGCGTTTATTTCGGGCTGAAAAACACGTTTTGAAAAGTGGCCTGTTTCTGCCCTATAAGTTACATGGGAGTGACCAAAGTTGCCAAAACGTGTTTATTTGTGCTGAAAAACACGTTTTGACAACTTCTGCACACTGGGGTTAAGGGCTGACAAACTGGGCTCTTCTGAGCCAGGCAGTTACACTGTGATTCCAAGGGCTGAGAAAACGCGTTTATTTCGGGCTGAAAAACACGTTTTGAAAAGTGGCTTGTTTCTGCCCTATAAGTTACATGGGAGTGACCAAAGTTGCCAAAACGTGTTTATTTGTGCTGAAAAACACGTTTTGACAACTTCTGCACACTGGGGTTTAGGGCTGACAAACTGGGCTCTTCTGAGCCAGGCAGTTACACTGTGATTCCAAGGGCTGAGAAAACGCGTTTATTTCGGGCTGAAAAAAACGTTTTGAAAAGTGGCTTGTTTCTGCCCTATAAGTTACATGGGAGTGACCAAAGTTGCCAAAACGTGTTTATTTGTGCTGAAAAACACGTTTTGACAACTTCTGCACACTGGGGTTAAGGGCTGACAAACTGGGCTCTTCTGAGCCAGGCAGTTACACTGTGATTCCAAGGGCTGAGAAAACGCGTTTATTTCGGGCTGAAAAACACGTTTTGAAAAGTGGCCTGTTTCTGCCCTATAAGTTACATGGGAGTGACCAAAGTTGCCAAAACGTGTTTATTTGTGCTGAAAAACACGTTTTGACAACTTCTGCACACTGGGGTTAAGGGCTGACAAACTGGGCTCTTCTGAGCCAGGCAGTTACACTGTGATTCCAAGGGCTGAGAAAACGCGTTTATTTCGGGCTGAAAAACACGTTTTGAAAAGTGGCTTGTTTCTGCCCTATAAGTTACATGGGGGTGACCAAAGTTGCCAAAACGTGTTTATTTGTGCTGAAAAACACGTTTTGACAACTTCTGCACACTGGGGATAAGGGCTGACAAACTGGGCTCTTCTGAGCCAGGCACTTACACTGCGATTCCAAGGGCTGAGAAAACGCGTTTATTTCGGGCTGAAAAACACGTTTTGAAAAGTGGCCTGTTTCTGCCCTATAAGTTACATGGGAGTGACCAAAGTTGCCAAAACGTGTTTATTTGTGCTGAAAAACACGTTTTGACAACTTCTGCACACTGGGGTTAAGGGCTGACAAACTGGGCTCTTCTGAGCCAGGCAGTTACACTGTGATTCCAAGGGCTGAGAAAACGCGTTTATTTCGGGCTGAAAAACACGTTTTGAAAAGTGGCTTGTTTCTGCCCTATAAGTTACATGGGAGTGACCAAAGTTGCCAAAACGTGTTTATTTGTGCTGAAAAACACGTTTTGACAACTTCTGCACACTGGGGTTAAGGGCTGACAAACTGGGCTCTTCTGAGCCAGGCAGTTACACTGTGATTCCAAGGGCTGAGAAAACGCGTTTATTTCGGGCTGAAAAACACGTTTTGAAAAGTGGCCTGTTTCTGCCCTATAAGTTACATGGGAGTGACCAAAGTTGCCAAAACGTGTTTATTTGTGCTGAAAAACACGTTTTGACAACTTCTGCACACTGGGGTTAAGGGCTGACAAACTGGGCTCTTCTTAGCCAGGCAGTTACACTGTGATTCCAAGGGCTGAGAAAACGCGTTTATTTCGGGCTGAAAAACACGTTTTGAAAAGTGGCCTGTTTCTGCCCTATAAGTTACATGGGAGTGACCAAAGTTGCCAAAACGTGTTTATTTGTGCTGAAAAACACGTTTTGACAACTTCTGCACACTGGGGTTAAGGGCTGACAAACTGGGCTCTTCTGAGCCAGGCAGTTACACTGTGATTCCAAGGGCTGAGAAAACGCGTTTATTTCGGGCTGAAAAACACGTTTTGAAAAGTGGCTTGTTTCTGCCCTATACGTTACATGGGGGTGACCAAAGTTGCCAAAACGTGTTTATTTGTGCTGAAAAACACGTTTTGACAACTTCTGCACACTGGGGTTAAGGGCTGACAAACTGGGCTCTTCTGAGCCAGGCAGTTACACTGTGATTCCAAGGGCTGAGAAAACGCGTTTATTTCGGGCTGAAAAACACGTTTTGAAAAGTGGCTTGTTTCTGCTCTATAACTTACATGGGAGTGACCAAAGTTGCCAAAACGTGTTTATTTGTGCTGAAAAACACGTTTTGACAACTTCTGCACACTGGGGTTAAGGGCTGACAAACTGGGCTCTTCTGAGCCAGGCAGTTACACTGTGATTCCAAGGGCTGAGAAAACGCGTTTATTTCGGGCTGAAAAACACGTTTTGAAAAGTGGCTTGTTTCTGCCCTATAAGTTACATGGGAGTGACCAAAGTTGCCAAAACGTGTTTATTTGTGCTGAAAAACACGTTTTGACAACTTCTGCACACTGGGGTTAAGGGCTGACAAACAGGGCTCTTCTGAGCCAGGCAGTTACACTGTGATTCCAAGGGCTGAGAAAACGCGTTTATTTCGGGCTGAAAAACACGTTTTGAAAAGTGGCTTGTTTCTGCCCTATAAGTTACATGGGGGTGACCAAAGTTGCCAAAACGTGTTTATTTGTGCTGAAAAACACGTTTTGACAACTTCTGCACACTGGGGATAAGGGCTGACAAACTGGGCTCTTCTGAGCCAGGCACTTACACTGCGATTCCAAGGGCTGAGAAAACGCGTTTATTTCGGGCTGAAAAACACGTTTTGAAAAGTGGCCTGTTTCTGCCCTATAAGTTACATGGGAGTGACCAAAGTTGCCAAAACGTGTTTATTTGTGCTGAAAAACACGTTTTGACAACTTCTGCACACTGGGGTTAAGGGCTGACAAACTGGGCTCTTCTGAGCCAGGCAGTTACACTGTGATTCCAAGGGCTGAGAAAACGCGTTTATTTCGGGCTGAAAAACACGTTTTGAAAAGTGGCTTGTTTCTGCCCTATAAGTTACATGGGAGTGACCAAAGTTGCCAAAACGTGTTTATTTGTGCTGAAAAACACGTTTTGACAACTTCTGCACACTGGGGTTAAGGGCTGACAAACTGGGCTCTTCTGAGCCAGGCAGTTACACTGTGATTCCAAGGGCTGAGAAAACGCGTTTATTTCGGGCTGAAAAACACGTTTTGAAAAGTGGCTTGTTTCTGCCCTATAAGTTACATGGGAGTGACCAAAGTTGCCAAAACGTGTTTATTTGTGCTGAAAAACACGTTTTGACAACTTCTGCACACTGGGGTTAAGGGCTGACAAACTGGGCTCTTCTGAGCCAGGCAGTTACACTGTGATTCCAAGGGCTGAGAAAACGCGTTTATTTCGGGCTGAAAAACACGTTTTGAAAAGTGGCTTGTTTCTGCCCTATAAGTTACATGGGAGTGACCAAAGTTGCCAAAACGTGTTTATTTGTGCTGAAAAACACGTTTTGACAACTTCTGCACACTGGGGATAAGGGCTGACAAACTGGGCTCTTCTGAGCCAGGCACTTACACTGCGATTCCAAGGGCTGAGAAAACGCGTTTATTTCGGGCTGAAAAACACGTTTTGAAAAGTGGCCTGTTTCTGCCCTATAAGTTACATGGGAGTGACCAAAGTTGCCAAAACGTGTTTATTTGTGCTGAAAAACACGTTTTGACAACTTCTGCACACTGGGGTTAAGGGCTGACAAACTGGGCTCTTCTGAGCCAGGCAGTTACACTGTGATTCCAAGGGCTGAGAAAACGCGTTTATTTCGGGCTGAAAAACACGTTTTGAAAAGTGGCTTGTTTCTGCCCTATAAGTTACATGGGAGTGACCAAAGTTGCCAAAACGTGTTTATTTGTGCTGAAAAACACGTTCTGACAACTTCTGCACACTGGGGTTAAGGGCTGACAAACTGGGCTCTTCTGAGCCAGGCAGTTACACTGTGATTCCAAGGGCTGAGAAAACGCGTTTATTTCGGGCTGAAAAACACGTTTTGAAAAGTGGCCTGTTTCTGCCCTATAAGTTACATGGGAGTGACCAAAGTTGCCAAAACGTGTTTATTTGTGCTGAAAAACACGTTTTGACAACTTCTGCACACTGGGGTTAAGGGCTGACAAACTGGGCTCTTCTGAGCCAGGCAGTTACACTGTGATTCCAAGGGCTGAGAAAACGCGTTTATTTCGGGCTGAAAAACACGTTTTGAAAAGTGGCCTGTTTCTGCCCTATAAGTTACATGGGAGTGACCAAAGTTGCCAAAACGTGTTTATTTGTGCTGAAAAACACGTTTTGACAACTTCTGCACACTGGGGTTAAGGGCTGACAAACTGGGCTCTTCTGAGCCAGGCAGTTACACTGTGATTCCAAGGGCTGAGAAAACGCGTTTATTTCGGGCTGAAAAACACGTTTTGAAAAGTGGCTTGTTTCTGCTCTATAACTTACATGGGAGTGACCAAAGTTGCCAAAACGTGTTTATTTGTGCTGAAAAACACGTTTTGACAACTTCTGCACACTGGGGTTAAGGGCTGACAAACTGGGCTCTTCTGAGCCAGGCAGTTACACTGTGATTCCAAGGGCTGAGAAAACGCGTTTATTTCGGGCTGAAAAACACGTTTTGAAAAGTGGCTTGTTTCTGCCCTATACGTTACATGGGGGTGACCAAAGTTGCCAAAACGTGTTTATTTGTGCTGAAAAACACGTTTTGACAACTTCTGCACACTGGGGTTAAGGGCTGACAAACTGGGCTCTTCTGAGCCAGGCAGTTACACTGTGATTCCAAGGGCTGAGAAAACGCGTTTATTTCGGGCTGAAAAACACGTTTTGAAAAGTGGCTTGTTTCTGCTCTATAACTTACATGGGAGTGACCAAAGTTGCCAAAACGTGTTTATTTGTGCTGAAAAACACGTTTTGACAACTTCTGCACACTGGGGTTAAGGGCTGACAAACTGGGCTCTTCTGAGCCAGGCAGTTACATTGTGATTCCAAGGGCTGAGAAAACGCGTTTATTTCGGGCTGAAAAACACGTTTTGAAAAGTGGCTTGTTTCTGCCCTATAAGTTACATGGGAGTGACCAAAGTTGCCAAAACGTGTTTATTTGAGCTGAAAAACACGTTTTGACAACTTCTGCACACTGGGGATAAGGGCTGACAAACTGGGCTCTTCTGAGCCAGGCACTTACACTGCGATTCCAAGGGCTGAGAAAACGCGTTTATTTCGGGCTGAAAAACACGTTTTGAAAAGTGGCCTGTTTCTGCCCTATAAGTTACATGGGAGTGACCAAAGTTGCCAAAACGTGTTTATTTGTGCTGAAAAACACGTTTTGACAACTTCTGCACACTGGGGTTAAGGGCTGACAAACAGGGCTCTTCTGAGCCAGGCAGTTACACTCTGATTCCAAGGGCTGAGAAAACGCGTTTATTTCGGGCTGAAAAACACGTTTTGAAAAGTGGCTTGTTTCTGCCCTATACGTTACATGGGGGTGACCAAAGTTGCCAAAACGTGTTTATTTGTGCTGAAAAACACGTTTTGACAACTTCTGCACACTGGGGTTAAGGGCTGACAAACTGGGCTCTTCTGAGCCAGGCAGTTACACTGTGATTCCAAGGGCTGAGAAAACGCGTTTATTTCGGGCTGAAAAACACGTTTTGAAAAGTGGCTTGTTTCTGCTCTATAACTTACATGGGAGTGACCAAAGTTGCCAAAACGTGTTTATTTGTGCTGAAAAACACGTTTTGGCAACTTCTGCACACTGGGGTTAAGGGCTGACAAACTGGGCTCTTCTGAGCCAGGCAGTTACACTGTGATTCCAAGGGCTGAGAAAACGCGTTTATTTCGGGCTGAAAAACACGTTTTGAAAAGTGGCTTGTTTCTGCCCTATACGTTACATGGGGGTGACCAAAGTTGCCAAAACGTGTTTATTTGTGCTGAAAAACACGTTTTGACAACTTCTGCACACTGGGGTTAAGGGCTGACAAACTGGGCTCTTCTGAGCCAGGCAGTTACACTGTGATTCCAAGGGCTTAGAAAACGCGTTTATTTCGGGCTGAAAAACACGTTTTGAAAAGTGGCTTGTTTCTGCTCTATAACTTACATGGGAGTGACCAAAGTTGCCAAAACGTGTTTATTTGTGCTGAAAAACACGTTTTGACAACTTCTGCACACTGGGGTTAAGGGCTGACAAACTGGGCTCTTCTGAGCCAGGCAGTTACACTGTGATTCCAAGGGCTGAGAAAACGCGTTTATTTCGGGCTGAAAAACACGTTTTGAAAAGTGGCTTGTTTCTGCCCTATAAGTTACATGGGAGTGACCAAAGTTGCCAAAACGTGTTTATTTGTGCTGAAAAACACGTTTTGACAACTTCTGCACACTGGGGTTAAGGGCTGACAAACTGGGCTCTTCTGAGCCAGGCAGTTACACTGTGATTCCAAGGGCTGAGAAAACGCGTTTATTTCGGGTTGAAAAACACGTTTTGAAAAGTGGCTTGTTTCTGCCCTATAAGTTACATGGGAGTGACCAAAGTTGCCAAAACGTGTTTATTTGTGCTGAAAAACACGTTTTGACAACTTCTGCACACTGGGGTTAAGGGCTGACAAACTGGGCTCTTCTGAGCCAGGCAGTTACACTGTGATTCCAAGGGTTGAGAAAACGCGTTTATTTCGGGCTGAAAAACACGTTTTGAAAAGTGGCTTGTTTCTGCCCTATAAGTTACATGGGAGTGACCAAAGTTGCCAAAACGTGTTTATTTGTGCTGAAAAACACGTTTTGACAACTTCTGCACACTGGGGTTAAGGGCTGACAAACTGGGCTCTTCTGAGCCAGGCAGTTACACTGTGATTCCAAGGGCTGAGAAAACGCGTTTATTTCGGGCTGAAAAACACGTTTTGAAAAGTGGCCTGTTTCTGCCCTATAAGTTACATGGGAGTGACCAAAGTTGCCAAAACGTGTTTATTTGTGCTGAAAAACACGTTTTGACAACTTCTGCACACTGGGGTTAAGGGCTGACAAACTGGGCTCTTCTGAGCCAGGCAGTTACACTGTGATTCCAAGGGCTGAGAAAACGCGTTTATTTCGGGCTGAAAAACACGTTTTGAAAAGTGGCCTGTTTCTGCCCTATAAGTTACATGGGAGTGACCAAAGTTGCCAAAACGTGTTCATTTGTGCTGAAAAACACGTTTTGACAACTTCTGCACACTGGGGTTAAGGGCTGACAAACTGGGCTCTTCTGAGCCAGGCAGTTACACTGTGATTCCAAGGGCTGAGAAAACGCGTTTATTTCGGGCTGAAAAACACGTTTTGAAAAGTGGCTTGTTTCTGCCCTATACGTTACATGGGGGTGACCAAAGTTGCCGAAACGTGTTTATTTGTGCTGAAAAACACGTTTTGACAACTTCTGCACACTGGGGTTAAGGGCTGACAAACTGGGCTCTTCTGAGCCAGGCAGTTACACTGTGATTCCAAGGGCTGAGAAAACGCGTTTATTTCGGGCTGAAAAACACGTTTTGAAATGTGGCTTGTTTCTGCTCTATAACTTACATGGGAGTGACCAAAGTTGCCAAAACGTGTTTATTTGTGCTGAAAAACACGTTTTGACAACTTCTGCACACTGGGGTTAAGGGCTGACAAACTGGGCACTTCTGAGCCAGGCAGTTACACTGTGATTCCAAGGGCTGAGAAATCGCGTTTATTTCGGGCTGAAAAACACGTTTTGAAAAGTGGCTTGTTTCTGCCCTATAAGTTACATGGGAGTGACCAAAGTTGCCAAAACGTCTTTATTTGTGCTGAAAAACACGTTTTGACAACTTCTGCACACTGGGGTTAAGGGCTGACAAACTGGGCTCTTCTGAGCCAGGCAGTTACACTGTGATTCCAAGGGCTGAGAAAACGCGTTTATTTCGGGCTGAAAAACACGTTTTGAAAAGTGGCTTGTTTCTGCCCTATAAGTTACATGGGGGTGACCAAAGTTGCCAAAACGTGTTTATTTGTGCTGAAAAACACGTTTTGACAACTTCTGCACACTGGGGATAAGGGCTGACAAACTGGGCTCTTCTGAGCCAGGCACTTACACTGCGATTCCAAGGGCTGAGAAAACGCGTTTATTTCGGGCTGAAAAACACGTTTTGAAAAGTGGCCTGTTTCTGCCCTATAAGTTACATGGGAGTGACCAAAGTTGCCAAAACGTGTTTATTTGTGCTGAAAAACACGTTTTGACAACTTCTGCACACTGGGGTTAAGGGCTGACAAACTGGGCTCTTCTGAGCCAGGCAGTTACACTGTGATTCCAAGGGCTGAGAAAACGCGTTTATTTCGGGCTGAAAAACACGTTTTGAAAAGTGGCTTGTTTCTGCCCTATAAGTTACATGGGAGTGACCAAAGTTGCCAAAACGTGTTTATTTGTGCTGAAAAACACGTTTTGACAACTTCTGCACACTGGGGTTAAGGGCTGACAAACTGGGCTCTTCTGAGCCAGGCAGTTACACTGTGATTCCAAGGGCTGAGAAAACGCGTTTATTTCGGGCTGAAAAACACGTTTTGAAAAGTGGCTTGTTTCTGCCCTATAAGTTACATGGGAGTGACCAAAGTTGCCAAAACGTGTTTATTTGTGCTGAAAAACACGTTTTGACAACTTCTGCACACTGGGGTTAAGGGCTGACAAACTGGGCTCTTCTGAGCCAGGCAGTTACACTGTGATTCCAAGGGCTGAGAAAACGCGTTTATTTCGGGCTGAAAAACACGTTTTGAAAAGAGGCTTGTTTCTGCCCTATAAGTTGCATGGGAGTGACCAAAGTTGCCAAAACGTGTTTATTTCAGCTGAAAAACACGTTTTGACAACTTCTGCACACTGGGGTTAAGGGCTGACAAACTGGGCTCTTCTGAGCCAGGCACTTACACTGCGATTCCAAGGGCTGAGAAAACGCGTTTATTTCGGGCTGAAAAACACGTTTTGAAAAGAGGCTTGTTTCTGCCCTATAAGTTACATGGGAGTGACCAAAGTTGCCAAAACGTGTTTATTTGTGCTGAAAAACACGTTTTGACAACTTCTGCACACTGGGGTTAAGGGCTGACAAACTGGGCTCTTCTGAGCCAGGCAGTTACACTGTGATTCCAAGGGCTGAGAAAACGCGTTTATTTCGGGCTGAAAAACACGTTTTGAAAAGTGGCTTGTTTCTGCCCTATAAGTTACATGGGAGTGACCAAAGTTGCCAAAACGTGTTTATTTGTGCTGAAAAACACGTTCTGACAACTTCTGCACACTGGGGTTAAGGGCTGACAAACTGGGCTCTTCTGAGCCAGGCAGTTACACTGTGATTCCAAGGGCTGAGAAAACGCGTTTATTTCGGGCTGAAAAACACGTTTTGAAAAGTGGCCTGTTTCTGCCCTATAAGTTACATGGGAGTGACCAAAGTTGCCAAAACGTGTTTATTTGTGCTGAAAAACACGTTTTGACAACTTCTGCACACTGGGGTTAAGGGCTGACAAACTGGGCTCTTCTGAGCCAGGCAGTTACACTGTGATTCCAAGGGCTGAGAAAACGCGTTTATTTCGGGCTGAAAAACACGTTTTGAAAAGTGGCCTGTTTCTGCCCTATAAGTTACATGGGAGTGACCAAAGTTGCCAAAACGTGTTTATTTGTGCTGAAAAACACGTTTTGACAACTTCTGCACACTGGGGTTAAGGGCTGACAAACAGGGCTCTTCTGAGCCAGGCAGTTACACTCTGATTCCAAGGGCGGAGAAAACACATTTATTTCGGGCTGAAAAACACGTTTTGAAAAGTGGCTTGTATCTGCCCTATACGTTACATGGGGGTGACCAAAGTTGCCAAAACGTGTTTATTTGTGCTGAAAAACACGTTTTGACAACTTCTGCACACTGGGGTTAAGGGCTGACAAACTGGGCTCTTCTGAGCCAGGCAGTTACACTGTGATTCCAAAGGCTGAGAAAACGCGTTTATTTCGGGCTGAAAAACACGTTTTGAAAAGTGGCTTGTTTCTGCTCTATAACTTACATGGGAGTGACCAAAGTTGCCAAAACGTGTTTATTTGTGCTGAAAAACACGTTTTGACAACTTCTGCACACTGGGTTTAAGGGCTGACAAACTGGGCTCTTCTGAGCCAGGCAGTTACACTGTGATTCCAAGGGCTGAGAAAACGCGTTTATTTCGGGCTGAAAAACACGTTTTGAAAAGTGGCTTGTTTCTGCCCTATACGTTACATGGGGGTGACCAAAGTTGCCAAAACGTGTTTATTTGTGCTGAAAAACACGTTTTGACAACTTCTGCACACTGGGGTTAAGGGCTGACAAACTGGGCTCTTCTGAGCCAGGCAGTTACACTGTGATTCCAAGGGCTGAGAAAACGCGTTTATTTCGGGCTGAAAAACACGTTTTGAAAAGTGGCTTGTTTCTGCTCTATAAGTTACATGGGAGTGACCAAAGTTGCCAAAACGTGTTTATTTGTGCTGAAAAACACGTTTTGACAACTTCTGCACACTGGGGATAAGGGCTGACAAACTGGGCTCTTCTGAGCCAGGCACTTACATTGCGATTCCAAGGGCTGAGAAAACGCGTTTATTTCGGGCTGAAAAACACGTTTTGAAAAGTGGCCTGTTTCTGCCCTATAAGTTACATGGGAGTGACCAAAGTTGCCAAAACGTGTTTATTTGTGCTGAAAAACACGTTTTGACAACTTCTGCACACTGGGGTTAAGGGCTGACAAACAGGGCTCTTCTGAGCCAGGCAGTTTCACTCTGATTCCAAGGGCTGAGAAAACGCGTTTATTTCGGGCTGAAAAACACGTTTTGAAAAGTGGCTTGTTTCTGCCCTATACGTTACATGGGGGTGACCAAAGTTGCCAAAACGTGTTTATTTGTGCTGAAAAACACGTTTTGACAACTTCTGCACACTGGGGTTAAGGGCTGACAAACTGGGCTCTTCTGAGCCAGGCAGTTACACTGTGATTCCAAGGGCTTAGAAAACGCGTTTATTTCGGGCTGAAAAACACGTTTTGAAAAGTGGCTTGTTTCTGCTCTATAACTTACATGGGAGTGACCAAAGTTGCCAAAACGTGTTTATTTGTGCTGAAAAACACGTTTTGGCAACTTCTGCACACTGGGGTTAAGGGCTGACAAACTGGGCTCTTCTGAGCCAGGCAGTTTCACTGTGATTCCAAGGGCTGAGAAAACGCGTTTATTTCGGGCTGAAAAACACGTTTTGAAAAGTGGCTTGTTTCTGCCCTATACGTTACATGGGGGTGACCAAAGTTGCCAAAACGTGTTTATTTGTGCTGAAAAACACGTTTTGACAACTTCTGCACACTGGGGTTAAGGGCTGACAAACTGGGCTCTTCTGAGCCAGGCAGTTACACTGTGATTCCAAGGGCTTAGAAAACGCGTTTATTTCGGGCTGAAAAACACGTTTTGAAAAGTGGCTTGTTTCTGCTCTATAACTTACATGGGAGTGACCAAAGTTGCCAAAACGTGTTTATTTGTGCTGAAAAACACGTTTTGACAACTTCTGCACACTGGGGTTAAGGGCTGACAAACTGGGCTCTTCTGAGCCAGGCAGTTACACTGTGATTCCAAGGGCTGAGAAAACGCGTTTATTTCGGGCTGAAAAACACGTTTTGAAAAGTGGCTTGTTTCTGCCCTATAAGTTACATGGGAGTGACCAAAGTTGCCAAAACGTGTTTATTTGTGCTGAAAAACACGTTTTGACAACTTCTGCACACTGGGGTTAAGGGCTGACAAACTGGGCTCTTCTGAGCCAGGCAGTTACACTGTGATTCCAAGGGCTGAGAAAACGCGTTTATTTCGGGTTGAAAAACACGTTTTGAAAAGTGGCTTGTTTCTGCCCTATAAGTTACATGGGAGTGACCAAAGTTGCCAAAACGTGTTTATTTGTGCTGAAAAACACGTTTTGACAACTTCTGCACACTGGGGTTAAGGGCTGACAAACTGGGCTCTTCTGAGCCAGGCAGTTACACTGTGATTCCAAGGGTTGAGAAAACGCGTTTATTTCGGGCTGAAAAACACGTTTTGAAAAGTGGCTTGTTTCTGCCCTATAAGTTACATGGGAGTGACCAAAGTTGCCAAAACGTGTTTATTTGTGCTGAAAAACACGTTTTGACAACTTCTGCACACTGGGGTTAAGGGCTGACAAACTGGGCTCTTCTGAGCCAGGCAGTTACACTGTGATTCCAAGGGCTGAGAAAACGCGTTTATTTCGGGCTGAAAAACACGTTTTGAAAAGTGGCCTGTTTCTGCCCTATAAGTTACATGGGAGTGACCAAAGTTGCCAAAACGTGTTTATTTGTGCTGAAAAACACGTTTTGACAACTTCTGCACACTGGGGTTAAGGGCTGACAAACTGGGCTCTTCTGAGCCAGGCAGTTACACTGCGATTCCAAGGGCAGAGAAAACGCGTTTATTTCGGGCTGAAAAACACGTTTTGAAAAGTGGCCTGTTTCTGCCCTATAAGTTACATGGGAGTGACCAAAGTTGCCAAAACGTGTTCATTTGTGCTGAAAAACACGTTTTGACAACTTCTGCACACTGGGGTTAAGGGCTGACAAACTGGGCTCTTCTGAGCCAGGCAGTTACACTGTGATTCCAAGGGCTGAGAAAACGCGTTTATTTCGGGCTGAAAAACACGTTTTGAAAAGTGGCTTGTTTCTGCCCTATACGTTACATGGGGGTGACCAAAGTTGCCGAAACGTGTTTATTTGTGCTGAAAAACACGTTTTGACAACTTCTGCACACTGGGGTTAAGGGCTGACAAACTGGGCTCTTCTGAGCCAGGCAGTTACACTGTGATTCCAAGGGCTGAGAAAACGCGTTTATTTCGGGCTGAAAAACACGTTTTGAAATGTGGCTTGTTTCTGCTCTATAACTTACATGGGAGTGACCAAAGTTGCCAAAACGTGTTTATTTGTGCTGAAAAACACGTTTTGACAACTTCTGCACACTGGGGTTAAGGGCTGACAAACTGGGCTCTTCTGAGCCAGGCAGTTACACTGTGATTCCAAGGGCTGAGAAATCGCGTTTATTTCGGGCTGAAAAACACGTTTTGAAAAGTGGCTTGTTTCTGCCCTATAAGTTACATGGGAGTGACCAAAGTTGCCAAAACGTCTTTATTTGTGCTGAAAAACACGTTTTGACAACTTCTGCACACTGGGGTTAAGGGCTGACAAACTGGGCTCTTCTGAGCCAGGCAGTTACACTGTGATTCCAAGGGCTGAGAAAACGCGTTTATTTCGGGCTGAAAAACACGTTTTGAAAAGTGGCTTGTTTCTGCCCTATAAGTTACATGGGGGTGACCAAAGTTGCCAAAACGTGTTTATTTGTGCTGAAAAACACGTTTTGACAACTTCTGCACACTGGGGATAAGGGCTGACAAACTGGGCTCTTCTGAGCCAGGCACTTACACTGCGATTCCAAGGGCTGAGAAAACGCGTTTATTTCGGGCTGAAAAACACGTTTTGAAAAGTGGCCTGTTTCTGCCCTATAAGTTACATGGGAGTGACCAAAGTTGCCAAAACGTGTTTATTTGTGCTGAAAAACACGTTTTGACAACTTCTGCACACTGGGGTTAAGGGCTGACAAACTGGGCTCTTCTGAGCCAGGCAGTTACACTGTGATTCCAAGGGCTGAGAAAACGCGTTTATTTCGGGCTGAAAAACACGTTTTGAAAAGTGGCTTGTTTCTGCCCTATAAGTTACATGGGAGTGACCAAAGTTGCCAAAACGTGTTTATTTGTGCTGAAAAACACGTTTTGACAACTTCTGCACACTGGGGTTAAGGGCTGACAAACTGGGCTCTTCTGAGCCAGGCAGTTACACTGTGATTCCAAGGGCTGAGAAAACGCGTTTATTTCGGGCTGAAAAACACGTTTTGAAAAGTGGCTTGTTTCTGCCCTATAAGTTACATGGGAGTGACCAAAGTTGCCAAAACGTGTTTATTTGTGCTGAAAAACACGTTTTGACAACTTCTGCACACTGGGGTTAAGGGCTGACAAACTGGGCTCTTCTGAGCCAGGCAGTTACACTGTGATTCCAAGGGCTGAGAAAACGCGTTTATTTCGGGCTGAAAAACACGTTTTGAAAAGAGGCTTGTTTCTGCCCTATAAGTTGCATGGGAGTGACCAAAGTTGCCAAAACGTGTTTATTTCAGCTGAAAAACACGTTTTGACAACTTCTGCACACTGGGGTTAAGGGCTGACAAACTGGGCTCTTCTGAGCCAGGCACTTACACTGCGATTCCAAGGGCTGAGAAAACGCGTTTATTTCGGGCTGAAAAACACGTTTTGAAAAGTGGCTTGTTTCTGCCCTATAAGTTACATGGGAGTGACCAAAGTTGCCAAAACGTGTTTATTTGTGCTGAAAAACACGTTTTGACAACTTCTGCACACTGGGGTTAAGGGCTGACAAACTGGGCTCTTCTGAGCCAGGCAGTTACACTGTGATTCCAAGGGCTGAGAAAACGCGTTTATTTCGGGCTGAAAAACACGTTTTGAAAAGTGGCTTGTTTCTGCCCTATAAGTTACATGGGAGTGACCAAAGTTGCCAAAACGTGTTTATTTGTGCTGAAAAACACGTTCTGACAACTTCTGCACACTGGGGTTAAGGGCTGACAAACTGGGCTCTTCTGAGCCAGGCAGTTACACTGTGATTCCAAGGGCTGAGAAAACGCGTTTATTTCGGGCTGAAAAACACGTTTTGAAAAGTGGCCTGTTTCTGCCCTATAAGTTACATGGGAGTGACCAAAGTTGCCAAAACGTGTTTATTTGTGCTGAAAAACACGTTTTGACAACTTCTGCACACTGGGGTTAAGGGCTGACAAACTGGGCTCTTCTGAGCCAGGCAGTTACACTGTGATTCCAAGGGCTGAGAAAACGCGTTTATTTCGGGCTGAAAAACACGTTTTGAAAAGTGGCCTGTTTCTGCCCTATAAGTTACATGGGAGTGACCAAAGTTGCCAAAACGTGTTTATTTGTGCTGAAAAACACGTTTTGACAACTTCTGCACACTGGGGTTAAGGGCTGACAAACAGGGCTCTTCTGAGCCAGGCAGTTACACTCTGATTCCAAGGGCGGAGAAAACGCATTTATTTCGGGCTGAAAAACACGTTTTGAAAAGTGGCTTGTATCTGCCCTATACGTTACATGGGGGTGACCAAAGTTGCCAAAACGTGTTTATTTGTGCTGAAAAACACGTTTTGACAACTTCTGCACACTGGGGTTAAGGGCTGACAAACTGGGCTCTTCTGAGCCAGGCAGTTACACTGTGATTCCAAGGGCTGAGAAAACGCGTTTATTTCGGGCTGAAAAACACGTTTTGAAAAGTGGCTTGTTTCTGCCCTATAAGTTACATGGGAGTGACCAAAGTTGCCAAAACGTGTTTATTTGTGCTGAAAAACACGTTCTGACAACTTCTGCACACTGGGGTTAAGGGCTGACAAACTGGGCTCTTCTGAGCCAGGCAGTTACACTGTGATTCCAAGGGCTGAGAAAACGCGTTTATTTCGGGCTGAAAAACACGTTTTGAAAAGTGGCCTGTTTCTGCCCTATAAGTTACATGGGAGTGACCAAAGTTGCCAAAACGTGTTTATTTGTGCTGAAAAACACGTTTTGACAACTTCTGCACACTGGGGTTAAGGGCTGACAAACTGGGCTCTTCTGAGCCAGGCAGTTACACTGTGATTCCAAGGGCTGAGAAAACGCGTTTATTTCGGGCTGAAAAACACGTTTTGAAAAGTGGCCTGTTTCTGCCCTATAAGTTACATGGGAGTGACCAAAGTTGCCAAAACGTGTTTATTTGTGCTGAAAAACACGTTTTGACAACTTCTGCACACTGGGGTTAAGGGCTGACAAACAGGGCTCTTCTGAGCCAGGCAGTTACACTCTGATTCCAAGGGCGGAGAAAACGCATTTATTTCGGGCTGAAAAACACGTTTTGAAAAGTGGCTTGTATCTGCCCTATACGTTACATGGGGGTGACCAAAGTTGCCAAAACGTGTTTATTTGTGCTGAAAAACACGTTTTGACAACTTCTGCACACTGGGGTTAAGGGCTGACAAACTGGGCTCTTCTGAGCCAGGCAGTTACACTGTGATTCCAAAGGCTGAGAAAACGCGTTTATTTCGGGCTGAAAAACACGTTTTGAAAAGTGGCTTGTTTCTGCTCTATAACTTACATGGGAGTGACCAAAGTTGCCAAAACGTGTTTATTTGTGCTGAAAAACACGTTTTGACAACTTCTGCACACTGGGTTTAAGGGCTGACAAACTGGGCTCTTCTGAGCCAGGCAGTTACACTGTGATTCCAAGGGCTGAGAAAACGCGTTTATTTCGGGCTGAAAAACACGTTTTGAAAAGTGGCTTGTTTCTGCCCTATACGTTACATGGGGGTGACCAAAGTTGCCAAAACGTGTTTATTTGTGCTGAAAAACACGTTTTGACAACTTCTGCACACTGGGGTTAAGGGCTGACAAACTGGGCTCTTCTGAGCCAGGCAGTTACACTGTGATTCCAAGGGCTGAGAAAACGCGTTTATTTCGGGCTGAAAAACACGTTTTGAAAAGTGGCTTGTTTCTGCTCTATAAGTTACATGGGAGTGACCAAAGTTGCCAAAACGTGTTTATTTGTGCTGAAAAACACGTTTTGACAACTTCTGCACACTGGGGATAAGGGCTGACAAACTGGGCTCTTCTGAGCCAGGCACTTACACTGCGATTCCAAGGGCTGAGAAAACGCGTTTATTTCGGGCTGAAAAACACGTTTTGAAAAGTGGCCTGTTTCTGCCCTATAAGTTACATGGGAGTGACCAAAGTTGCCAAAACGTGTTTATTTGTGCTGAAAAACACGTTTTGACAACTTCTGCACACTGGGGTTAAGGGCTGACAAACAGGGCTCTTCTGAGCCAGGCAGTTACACTCTGATTCCAAGGGCTGAGAAAACGCGTTTATTTCGGGCTGAAAAACACGTTTTGAAAAGTGGCTTGTTTCTGCCCTATACGTTACATGGGGGTGACCAAAGTTGCCAAAACGTGTTTATTTGTGCTGAAAAACACGTTTTGACAACTTCTGCACACTGGGGTTAAGGGCTGACAAACTGGGCTCTTCTGAGCCAGGCAGTTACACTGTGATTCCAAGGGCTGAGAAAACGCGTTTATTTCGGGCTGAAAAACACGTTTTGAAAAGTGGCTTGTTTCTGCTCTATAACTTACATGGGAGTGACCAAAGTTGCCAAAACGTGTTTATTTGTGCTGAAAAACACGTTTTGGCAACTTCTGCACACTGGGGTTAAGGGCTGACAAACTGGGCTCTTCTGAGCCAGGCAGTTACACTGTGATTCCAAGGGCTGAGAAAACGCGTTTATTTCGGGCTGAAAAACACGTTTTGAAAAGTGGCTTGTTTCTGCCCTATACGTTACATGGGGGTGACCAAAGTTGCCAAAACGTGTTTATTTGTGCTGAAAAACACGTTTTGACAACTTCTGCACACTGGGGTTAAGGGCTGACAAACTGGGCTCTTCTGAGCCAGGCAGTTACACTGTGATTCCAAGGGCTTAGAAAACGCGTTTATTTCGGGCTGAAAAACACGTTTTGAAAAGTGGCTTGTTTCTGCTCTATAACTTACATGGGAGTGACCAAAGTTGCCAAAACGTGTTTATTTGTGCTGAAAAACACGTTTTGACAACTTCTGCACACTGGGGTTAAGGGCTGACAAACTGGGCTCTTCTGAGCCAGGCAGTTACACTGTGATTCCAAGGGCTGAGAAAACGCGTTTATTTCGGGCTGAAAAACACGTTTTGAAAAGTGGCTTGTTTCTGCCCTATAAGTTACATGGGAGTGACCAAAGTTGCCAAAACGTGTTTATTTGTGCTGAAAAACACGTTTTGACAACTTCTGCACACTGGGGTTAAGGGCTGACAAACTGGGCTCTTCTGAGCCAGGCAGTTACACTGTGATTCCAAGGGCTGAGAAAACGCGTTTATTTCGGGTTGAAAAACACGTTTTGAAAAGTGGCTTGTTTCTGCCCTATAAGTTACATGGGAGTGACCAAAGTTGCCAAAACGTGTTTATTTGTGCTGAAAAACACGTTTTGACAACTTCTGCACACTGGGGTTAAGGGCTGACAAACTGGGCTCTTCTGAGCCAGGCAGTTACACTGTGATTCCAAGGGTTGAGAAAACGCGTTTATTTCGGGCTGAAAAACACGTTTTGAAAAGTGGCTTGTTTCTGCCCTATAAGTTACATGGGAGTGACCAAAGTTGCCAAAACGTGTTTATTTGTGCTGAAAAACACGTTTTGACAACTTCTGCACACTGGGGTTAAGGGCTGACAAACTGGGCTCTTCTGAGCCAGGCAGTTACACTGTGATTCCAAGGGCTGAGAAAACGCGTTTATTTCGGGCTGAAAAACACGTTTTGAAAAGTGGCCTGTTTCTGCCCTATAAGTTACATGGGAGTGACCAAAGTTGCCAAAACGTGTTTATTTGTGCTGAAAAACACGTTTTGACAACTTCTGCACACTGGGGTTAAGGGCTGACAAACTGGGCTCTTCTGAGCCAGGCAGTTACACTGCGATTCCAAGGGCAGAGAAAACGCGTTTATTTCGGGCTGAAAAACACGTTTTGAAAAGTGGCCTGTTTCTGCCCTATAAGTTACATGGGAGTGACCAAAGTTGCCAAAACGTGTTCATTTGTGCTGAAAAACACGTTTTGACAACTTCTGCACACTGGGGTTAAGGGCTGACAAACTGGGCTCTTCTGAGCCAGGCAGTTACACTGTGATTCCAAGGGCTGAGAAAACGCGTTTATTTCGGGCTGAAAAACACGTTTTGAAAAGTGGCTTGTTTCTGCCCTATACGTTACATGGGGGTGACCAAAGTTGCCGAAACGTGTTTATTTGTGCTGAAAAACACGTTTTGACAACTTCTGCACACTGGGGTTAAGGGCTGACAAACTGGGCTCTTCTGAGCCAGGCAGTTACACTGTGATTCCAAGGGCTGAGAAAACGCGTTTATTTCGGGCTGAAAAACACGTTTTGAAATGTGGCTTGTTTCTGCTCTATAACTTACATGGGAGTGACCAAAGTTGCCAAAACGTGTTTATTTGTGCTGAAAAACACGTTTTGACAACTTCTGCACACTGGGGTTAAGGGCTGACAAACTGGGCTCTTCTGAGCCAGGCAGTTACACTGTGATTCCAAGGGCTGAGAAATCGCGTTTATTTCGGGCTGAAAAACACGTTTTGAAAAGTGGCTTGTTTCTGCCCTATAAGTTACATGGGAGTGACCAAAGTTGCCAAAACGTCTTTATTTGTGCTGAAAAACACGTTTTGACAACTTCTGCACACTGGGGTTAAGGGCTGACAAACTGGGCTCTTCTGAGCCAGGCAGTTACACTGTGATTCCAAGGGCTGAGAAAACGCGTTTATTTCGGGCTGAAAAACACGTTTTGAAAAGTGGCTTGTTTCTGCCCTATAAGTTACATGGGGGTGACCAAAGTTGCCAAAACGTGTTTATTTGTGCTGAAAAACACGTTTTGACAACTTCTGCACACTGGGGATAAGGGCTGACAAACTGGGCTCTTCTGAGCCAGGCACTTACACTGCGATTCCAAGGGCTGAGAAAACGCGTTTATTTCGGGCTGAAAAACACGTTTTGAAAAGTGGCCTGTTTCTGCCCTATAAGTTACATGGGAGTGACCAAAGTTGCCAAAACGTGTTTATTTGTGCTGAAAAACACGTTTTGACAACTTCTGCACACTGGGGTTAAGGGCTGACAAACTGGGCTCTTCTGAGCCAGGCAGTTACACTGTGATTCCAAGGGCTGAGAAAACGCGTTTATTTCGGGCTGAAAAACACGTTTTGAAAAGTGGCTTGTTTCTGCCCTATAAGTTACATGGGAGTGACCAAAGTTGCCAAAACGTGTTTATTTGTGCTGAAAAACACGTTTTGACAACTTCTGCACACTGGGGTTAAGGGCTGACAAACTGGGCTCTTCTGAGCCAGGCAGTTACACTGTGATTCCAAGGGCTGAGAAAACGCGTTTATTTCGGGCTGAAAAACACGTTTTGAAAAGTGGCTTGTTTCTGCCCTATAAGTTACATGGGAGTGACCAAAGTTGCCAAAACGTGTTTATTTGTGCTGAAAAACACGTTTTGACAACTTCTGCACACTGGGGTTAAGGGCTGACAAACTGGGCTCTTCTGAGCCAGGCAGTTACGCTGTGATTCCAAGGGCTGAGAAAACGCGTTTATTTCGGGCTGAAAAACACGTTTTGAAAAGAGGCTTGTTTCTGCCCTATAAGTTGCATGGGAGTGACCAAAGTTGCCAAAACGTGTTTATTTCAGCTGAAAAACACGTTTTGACAACTTCTGCACACTGGGGTTAAGGGCTGACAAACTGGGCTCTTCTGAGCCAGGCACTTACACTGCGATTCCAAGGGCTGAGAAAACGCGTTTATTTCGGGCTGAAAAACACGTTTTGAAAAGTGGCTTGTTTCTGCCCTATAAGTTACATGGGAGTGACCAAAGTTGCCAAAACGTGTTTATTTGTGCTGAAAAACACGTTTTGACAACTTCTGCACACTGGGGTTAAGGGCTGACAAACTGGGCTCTTCTGAGCCAGGCAGTTACACTGTGATTCCAAGGGCTGAGAAAACGCGTTTATTTCGGGTTGAAAAACACGTTTTGAAAAGTGACTTGTTTCTGCCCTATAAGTTACATGGGAGTGACCAAAGTTGCCAAAACGTGTTTATTTGTGCTGAAAAACACGTTTTGACAACTTCTGCACACTGGGGTTAAGGGCTGACAAACTGGGCTCTTCTGAGCCAGGCAGTTACACTGTGATTCCAAGGGTTGAGAAAACGCGTTTATTTCGGGCTGAAAAACACGTTTTGAAAAGTGGCTTGTTTCTGCCCTATAAGTTACATGGGAGTGACCAAAGTTGCCAAAACGTGTTTATTTGTGCTGAAAAACACGTTTTGACAACTTCTGCACACTGGGGTTAAGGGCTGACAAACTGGGCTCTTCTGAGCCAGGCAGTTACACTGTGATTCCAAGGGCTGAGAAAACGCGTTTATTTCGGGCTGAAAAACACGTTTTGAAAAGTGGCCTGTTTCTGCCCTATAAGTTACATGGGAGTGACCAAAGTTGCCAAAACGTGTTTATTTGTGCTGAAAAACACGTTTTGACAACTTCTGCACACTGGGGTTAAGGGCTGACAAACTGGGCTCTTCTGAGCCAGGCAGTTACACTGCGATTCCAAGGGCTGAGAAAACGCGTTTATTTCGGGCTGAAAAACACGTTTTGAAAAGTGGCTTGTTTCTGCCCTATAAGTTACATGGGGGTGACCAAAGTTGCCAAAACGTGTTTATTTGTGCTGAAAAACACGTTTTGACAACTTCTGCACACTGGGGATAAGGGCTGACAAACTGGGCTCTTCTGAGCCAGGCACTTACACTGCGATTCCAAGGGCTGAGAAAACGCGTTTATTTCGGGCTGAAAAACACGTTTTGAAAAGTGGCCTGTTTCTGCCCTATAAGTTACATGGGAGTGACCAAAGTTGCCAAAACGTGTTTATTTGTGCTGAAAAACACGTTTTGACAACTTCTGCACACTGGGGTTAAGGGCTGACAAACTGGGCTCTTCTGAGCCAGGCAGTTACACTGTGATTCCAAGGGCTGAGAAAACGCGTTTATTTCGGGCTGAAAAACACGTTTTGAAAAGTGGCTTGTTTCTGCCCTATAAGTTACATGGGAGTGACCAAAGTTGCCAAAACGTGTTTATTTGTGCTGAAAAACACGTTTTGACAACTTCTGCACACTGGGGTTAAGGGCTGACAAACTGGGCTCTTCTGAGCCAGGCAGTTACACTGTGATTCCAAGGGCTGAGAAAACGCGTTTATTTCGGGCTGAAAAACACGTTTTGAAAAGTGGCTTGTTTCTGCCCTATAAGTTACATGGGAGTGACCAAAGTTGCCAAAACGTGTTTATTTGTGCTGAAAAACACGTTTTGACAACTTCTGCACACTGGGGTTAAGGGCTGACAAACTGGGCTCTTCTGAGCCAGGTAGTTACACTGTGATTCCAAGGGCTGAGAAAACGCGTTTATTTCGGGCTGAAAAACACGTTTTGAAAAGAGGCTTGTTTCTGCCCTATAAGTTGCATGGGAGTGACCAAAGTTGCCAAAACGTGTTTATTTCAGCTGAAAAACACGTTTTGACAACTTCTGCACACTGGGGTTAAGGGCTGACAAACTGGGCTCTTCTGAGCCAGGCACTTACACTGCGATTCCAAGGGCTGAGAAAACGCGTTTATTTCGGGCTGAAAAACACGTTTTGAAAAGTGGCTTGTTTCTGCCCTATAAGTTACATGGGAGTGACCAAAGTTGCCAAAACGTGTTTATTTGTGCTGAAAAACACGTTTTGACAACTTCTGCACACTGGGGTTAAGGGCTGACAAACTGGGCTCTTCTGAGCCAGGCAGTTACACTGTGATTCCAAGGGCTGAGAAAACGCGTTTATTTCGGGCTGAAAAACACGTTTTGAAAAGTGGCTTGTTTCTGCCCTATAAGTTACATGGGAGTGACCAAAGTTGCCAAAACGTGTTTATTTGTGCTGAAAAACACGTTTTGACAACTTCTGCACACTGGGGTTAAGGGCTGACAAACTGGGCTCTTCTGAGCCAGGCAGTTACACTGTGATTCCAAGGGCTGAGAAAACGCGTTTATTTCGGGCTGAAAAACACGTTTTGAAAAGTGGCTTGTTTCTGCCCTATAAGTTACATGGGAGTGACCAAAGTTGCCAAAACGTGTTTATTTGTGCTGAAAAACACGTTCTGACAACTTCTGCACACTGGGGTTAAGGGCTGACAAACTGGGCTCTTCTGAGCCAGGCAGTTACACTGTGATTCCAAGGGCTGAGAAAACGCGTTTATTTCGGGCTGAAAAACACGTTTTGAAAAGTGGCCTGTTTCTGCCCTATAAGTTACATGGGAGTGACCAAAGTTGCCAAAACGTGTTTATTTGTGCTGAAAAACACGTTTTGACAACTTCTGCACACTGGGGTTAAGGGCTGACAAACTGGGCTCTTCTGAGCCAGGCAGTTACACTGTGATTCCAAGGGCTGAGAAAACGCGTTTATTTCGGGCTGAAAAACACGTTTTGAAAAGTGGCCTGTTTCTGCCCTATAAGTTACATGGGAGTGACCAAAGTTGCCAAAACGTGTTTATTTGTGCTGAAAAACACGTTTTGACAACTTCTGCACACTGGGGTTAAGGGCTGACAAACAGGGCTCTTCTGAGCCAGGCAGTTACACTCTGATTCCAAGGGCTGAGAAAACGCATTTATTTCGGGCTGAAAAACACGTTTTGAAAAGTGGCTTGTATCTGCCCTATACGTTACAAGGGGGTGACCAAAGTTGCCAAAACGTGTTTATTTGTGCTGAAAAACACGTTTTGACAACTTCTGCACACTGGGGTTAAGGGCTGACAAACTGGGCTCTTCTGAGCCAGGCAGTTACACTGTGATTCCAAAGGCTGAGAAAACGCGTTTATTTCGGGCTGAAAAACACGTTTTGAAAAGTGGCTTGTTTCTGCTCTATAACTTACATGGGAGTGACCAAAGTTGCCAAAACGTGTTTATTTGTGCTGAAAAACACGTTTTGACAACTTCTGCACACTGGGTTTAAGGGCTGACAAACTGGGCTCTTCTGAGCCAGGCAGTTACACTGTGATTCCAAGGGCTGAGAAAACGCGTTTATTTCGGGCTGAAAAACACGTTTTGAAAAGTGGCTTGTTTCTGCCCTATACGTTATATGGGGGTGACCAAAGTTGCCAAAACGTGTTTATTTGTGCTGAAAAACACGTTTTGACAACTTCTGCACACTGGGGTTAAGGGCTGACAAACTGGGCTCTTCTGAGCCAGGCAGTTACACTGTGATTCCAAGGGCTGAGAAAACGCGTTTATTTCGGGCTGAAAAACACGTTTTGAAAAGTGGCTTGTTTCTGCTCTATAACTTACATGGGAGTGACCAAAGTTGCCAAAACGTGTTTATTTGTGCTGAAAAACACGTTTTGACAACTTCTGCACACTGGGGTTAAGGGCTGACAAACTGGGCTCTTCTGAGCCAGGCAGTTACACTGTGATTCCAAGGGCTGAGAAAACGCGTTTATTTCGGGCTGAAAAACACGTTTTGAAAAGTGGCTTGTTTCTGCCCTATAAGTTACATGGGAGTGACCAAAGTTGCCAAAACGTGTTTATTTGTGCTGAAAAACACGTTTTGACAACTTCTGCACACTGGGGTTAAGGGCTGACAAACTGGGCTCTTCTGAGCCAGGCAGTTACACTGTGATTCCAAGGGCTGAGAAAACGCGTTTATTTCGGGCTGAAAAACACGTTTTGAAAAGTGGCTTGTTTCTGCCCTATAAGTTACATGGGAGTGACCAAAGTTGCCAAAACGTGTTTATTTGTGCTGAAAAACACGTTTTGACAACTTCTGCACACTGGGGTTAAGGGCTGACAAACTGGGCTCTTCTGAGCCAGGCAGTTACACTGTGATTCCAAGGGTTGAGAAAACGCGTTTATTTCGGGCTGAAAAACACGTTTTGAAAAGTGGCTTGTTTCTGCCCTATAAGTTACATGGGAGTGACCAAAGTTGCCAAAACGTGTTTATTTGTGCTGAAAAACACGTTTTGACAACTTCTGCACACTGGGGTTAAGGGCTGACAAACTGGGCTCTTCTGAGCCAGGCAGTTACACTGTGATTCCAAGGGCTGAGAAAACGCGTTTATTTCGGGCTGAAAAACACGTTTTGAAAAGTGGCCTGTTTCTGCCCTATAAGTTACATGGGAGTGACCAAAGTTGCCAAAACGTGTTTATTTGTGCTGAAAAACACGTTTTGACAACTTCTGCACACTGGGGTTAAGGGCTGACAAACTGGGCTCTTCTGAGCCAGGCAGTTACACTGCGATTCCAAGGGCAGAGAAAACGCGTTTATTTCGGGCTGAAAAACACGTTTTGAAAAGTGGCCTGTTTCTGCCCTATAAGTTACATGGGAGTGACCAAAGTTGCCAAAACGTGTTCATTTGTGCTGAAAAACACGTTTTGACAACTTCTGCACACTGGGGTTAAGGGCTGACAAACTGGGCTCTTCTGAGCCAGGCAGTTACACTGTGATTCCAAGGGCTGAGAAAACGCGTTTATTTCGGGCTGAAAAACACGTTTTGAAAAGTGGCTTGTTTCTGCCCTATACGTTACATGGGGGTGACCAAAGTTGCCGAAACGTGTTTATTTGTGCTGAAAAACACGTTTTGACAACTTCTGCACACTGGGGTTAAGGGCTGACAAACTGGGCTCTTCTGAGCCAGGCAGTTACACTGTGATTCCAAGGGCTGAGAAAACGCGTTTATTTCGGGCTGAAAAACACGTTTTGAAATGTGGCTTGTTTCTGCTCTATAACTTACATGGGAGTGACCAAAGTTGCCAAAACGTGTTTATTTGTGCTGAAAAACACGTTTTGACAACTTCTGCACACTGGGGTTAAGGGCTGACAAACTGGGCTCTTCTGAGCCAGGCAGTTACACTGTGATTCCAAGGGCTGAGAAATCGCGTTTATTTCGGGCTGAAAAACACGTTTTGAAAAGTGGCTTGTTTCTGCCCTATAAGTTACATGGGAGTGACCAAAGTTGCCAAAACGTCTTTATTTGTGCTGAAAAACACGTTTTGACAACTTCTGCACACTGGGGTTAAGGGCTGACAAACTGGGCTCTTCTGAGCCAGGCAGTTACACTGTGATTCCAAGGGCTGAGAAAACGCGTTTATTTCGGGCTGAAAAACACGTTTTGAAAAGTGGCTTGTTTCTGCCCTATAAGTTACATGGGGGTGACCAAAGTTGCCAAAACGTGTTTATTTGTGCTGAAAAACACGTTTTGACAACTTCTGCACACTGGGGATAAGGGCTGACAAACTGGGCTCTTCTGAGCCAGGCACTTACACTGCGATTCCAAGGGCTGAGAAAACGCGTTTATTTCGGGCTGAAAAACACGTTTTGAAAAGTGGCCTGTTTCTGCCCTATAAGTTACATGGGAGTGACCAAAGTTGCCAAAACGTGTTTATTTGTGCTGAAAAACACGTTTTGACAACTTCTGCACACTGGGGTTAAGGGCTGACAAACTGGGCTCTTCTGAGCCAGGCAGTTACACTGTGATTCCAAGGGCTGAGAAAACGCGTTTATTTCGGGCTGAAAAACACGTTTTGAAAAGTGGCTTGTTTCTGCCCTATAAGTTACATGGGAGTGACCAAAGTTGCCAAAACGTGTTTATTTGTGCTGAAAAACACGTTTTGACAACTTCTGCACACTGGGGTTAAGGGCTGACAAACTGGGCTCTTCTGAGCCAGGCAGTTACACTGTGATTCCAAGGGCTGAGAAAACGCGTTTATTTCGGGCTGAAAAACACGTTTTGAAAAGTGGCTTGTTTCTGCCCTATAAGTTACATGGGAGTGACCAAAGTTGCCAAAACGTGTTTATTTGTGCTGAAAAACACGTTTTGACAACTTCTGCACACTGGGGTTAAGGGCTGACAAACTGGGCTCTTCTGAGCCAGGCAGTTACGCTGTGATTCCAAGGGCTGAGAAAACGCGTTTATTTCGGGCTGAAAAACACGTTTTGAAAAGAGGCTTGTTTCTGCCCTATAAGTTGCATGGGAGTGACCAAAGTTGCCAAAACGTGTTTATTTCAGCTGAAAAACACGTTTTGACAACTTCTGCACACTGGGGTTAAGGGCTGACAAACTGGGCTCTTCTGAGCCAGGCACTTACACTGCGATTCCAAGGGCTGAGAAAACGCGTTTATTTCGGGCTGAAAAACACGTTTTGAAAAGTGGCTTGTTTCTGCCCTATAAGTTACATGGGAGTGACCAAAGTTGCCAAAACGTGTTTATTTGTGCTGAAAAACACGTTTTGACAACTTCTGCACACTGGGGTTAAGGGCTGACAAACTGGGCTCTTCTGAGCCAGGCAGTTACACTGTGATTCCAAGGGCTGAGAAAACGCGTTTATTTCGGGCTGAAAAACACGTTTTGAAAAGTGGCTTGTTTCTGCCCTATAAGTTACATGGGAGTGACCAAAGTTGCCAAAACGTGTTTATTTGTGCTGAAAAACACGTTTTGACAACTTCTGCACACTGGGGTTAAGGGCTGACAAACTGGGCTCTTCTGAGCCAGGCAGTTACACTGTGATTCCAAGGGCTGAGAAAACGCGTTTATTTCGGGCTGAAAAACACGTTTTGAAAAGTGGCTTGTTTCTGCCCTATAAGTTACATGGGAGTGACCAAAGTTGCCAAAACGTGTTTATTTGTGCTGAAAAACACGTTCTGACAACTTCTGCACACTGGGGTTAAGGGCTGACAAACTGGGCTCTTCTGAGCCAGGCAGTTACACTGTGATTCCAAGGGCTGAGAAAACGCGTTTATTTCGGGCTGAAAAACACGTTTTGAAAAGTGGCTTGTTTCTGCCCTATAAGTTACATGGGAGTGACCAAAGTTGCCAAAACGTGTTTATTTGTGCTGAAAAACACGTTTTGACAACTTCTGCACACTGGGGTTAAGGGCTGACAAACTGGGCTCTTCTGAGCCAGGCAGTTACACTGTGATTCCAAGGGCTGAGAAAACGCGTTTATTTCGGGTTGAAAAACACGTTTTGAAAAGTGACTTGTTTCTGCCCTATAAGTTACATGGGAGTGACCAAAGTTGCCAAAACGTGTTTATTTGTGCTGAAAAACACGTTTTGACAACTTCTGCACACTGGGGTTAAGGGCTGACAAACTGGGCTCTTCTGAGCCAGGCAGTTACACTGTGATTCCAAGGGTTGAGAAAACGCGTTTATTTCGGGCTGAAAAACACGTTTTGAAAAGTGGCTTGTTTCTGCCCTATAAGTTACATGGGAGTGACCAAAGTTGCCAAAACGTGTTTATTTGTGCTGAAAAACACGTTTTGACAACTTCTGCACACTGGGGTTAAGGGCTGACAAACTGGGCTCTTCTGAGCCAGGCAGTTACACTGTGATTCCAAGGGCTGAGAAAACGCGTTTATTTCGGGCTGAAAAACACGTTTTGAAAAGTGGCCTGTTTCTGCCCTATAAGTTACATGGGAGTGACCAAAGTTGCCAAAACGTGTTTATTTGTGCTGAAAAACACGTTTTGACAACTTCTGCACACTGGGGTTAAGGGCTGACAAACTGGGCTCTTCTGAGCCAGGCAGTTACACTGCGATTCCAAGGGCTGAGAAAACGCGTTTATTTCGGGCTGAAAAACACGTTTTGAAAAGTGGCTTGTTTCTGCCCTATAAGTTACATGGGGGTGACCAAAGTTGCCAAAACGTGTTTATTTGTGCTGAAAAACACGTTTTGACAACTTCTGCACACTGGGGATAAGGGCTGACAAACTGGGCTCTTCTGAGCCAGGCACTTACACTGCGATTCCAAGGGCTGAGAAAACGCGTTTATTTCGGGCTGAAAAACACGTTTTGAAAAGTGGCCTGTTTCTGCCCTATAAGTTACATGGGAGTGACCAAAGTTGCCAAAACGTGTTTATTTGTGCTGAAAAACACGTTTTGACAACTTCTGCACACTGGGGTTAAGGGCTGACAAACTGGGCTCTTCTGAGCCAGGCAGTTACACTGTGATTCCAAGGGCTGAGAAAACGCGTTTATTTCGGGCTGAAAAACACGTTTTGAAAAGTGGCTTGTTTCTGCCCTATAAGTTACATGGGAGTGACCAAAGTTGCCAAAACGTGTTTATTTGTGCTGAAAAACACGTTTTGACAACTTCTGCACACTGGGGTTAAGGGCTGACAAACTGGGCTCTTCTGAGCCAGGCAGTTACACTGTGATTCCAAGGGCTGAGAAAACGCGTTTATTTCGGGCTGAAAAACACGTTTTGAAAAGTGGCTTGTTTCTGCCCTATAAGTTACATGGGAGTGACCAAAGTTGCCAAAACGTGTTTATTTGTGCTGAAAAACACGTTTTGACAACTTCTGCACACTGGGGTTAAGGGCTGACAAACTGGGCTCTTCTGAGCCAGGCAGTTACACTGTGATTCCAAGGGCTGAGAAAACGCGTTTATTTCGGGCTGAAAAACACGTTTTGAAAAGAGGCTTGTTTCTGCCCTATAAGTTGCATGGGAGTGACCAAAGTTGCCAAAACGTGTTTATTTCAGCTGAAAAACACGTTTTGACAACTTCTGCACACTGGGGTTAAGGGCTGACAAACTGGGCTCTTCTGAGCCAGGCACTTACACTGCGATTCCAAGGGCTGAGAAAACGCGTTTATTTCGGGCTGAAAAACACGTTTTGAAAAGTGGCTTGTTTCTGCCCTATAAGTTACATGGGAGTGACCAAAGTTGCCAAAACGTGTTTATTTGTGCTGAAAAACACGTTTTGACAACTTCTGCACACTGGGGTTAAGGGCTGACAAACTGGGCTCTTCTGAGCCAGGCAGTTACACTGTGATTCCAAGGGCTGAGAAAACGCGTTTATTTCGGGCTGAAAAACACGTTTTGAAAAGTGGCTTGTTTCTGCCCTATAAGTTACATGGGAGTGACCAAAGTTGCCAAAACGTGTTTATTTGTGCTGAAAAACACGTTTTGACAACTTCTGCACACTGGGGTTAAGGGCTGACAAACTGGGCTCTTCTGAGCCAGGCAGTTACACTGTGATTCCAAGGGCTGAGAAAACGCGTTTATTTCGGGCTGAAAAACACGTTTTGAAAAGTGGCTTGTTTCTGCCCTATAAGTTACATGGGAGTGACCAAAGTTGCCAAAACGTGTTTATTTGTGCTGAAAAACACGTTCTGACAACTTCTGCACACTGGGGTTAAGGGCTGACAAACTGGGCTCTTCTGAGCCAGGCAGTTACACTGTGATTCCAAGGGCTGAGAAAACGCGTTTATTTCGGGCTGAAAAACACGTTTTGAAAAGTGGCCTGTTTCTGCCCTATAAGTTACATGGGAGTGACCAAAGTTGCCAAAACGTGTTTATTTGTGCTGAAAAACACGTTTTGACAACTTCTGCACACTGGGGTTAAGGGCTGACAAACTGGGCTCTTCTGAGCCAGGCAGTTACACTGTGATTCCAAGGGCTGAGAAAACGCGTTTATTTCGGGCTGAAAAACACGTTTTGAAAAGTGGCCTGTTTCTGCCCTATAAGTTACATGGGAGTGACCAAAGTTGCCAAAACGTGTTTATTTGTGCTGAAAAACACGTTTTGACAACTTCTGCACACTGGGGTTAAGGGCTGACAAACAGGGCTCTTCTGAGCCAGGCAGTTACACTCTGATTCCAAGGGCTGAGAAAACGCATTTATTTCGGGCTGAAAAACACGTTTTGAAAAGTGGCTTGTATCTGCCCTATACGTTACAAGGGGGTGACCAAAGTTGCCAAAACGTGTTTATTTGTGCTGAAAAACACGTTTTGACAACTTCTGCACACTGGGGTTAAGGGCTGACAAACTGGGCTCTTCTGAGCCAGGCAGTTACACTGTGATTCCAAAGGCTGAGAAAACGCGTTTATTTCGGGCTGAAAAACACGTTTTGAAAAGTGGCTTGTTTCTGCTCTATAACTTACATGGGAGTGACCAAAGTTGCCAAAACGTGTTTATTTGTGCTGAAAAACACGTTTTGACAACTTCTGCACACTGGGTTTAAGGGCTGACAAACTGGGCTCTTCTGAGCCAGGCAGTTACACTGTGATTCCAAGGGCTGAGAAAACGCGTTTATTTCGGGCTGAAAAACACGTTTTGAAAAGTGGCTTGTTTCTGCCCTATACGTTATATGGGGGTGACCAAAGTTGCCAAAACGTGTTTATTTGTGCTGAAAAACACGTTTTGACAACTTCTGCACACTGGGGTTAAGGGCTGACAAACTGGGCTCTTCTGAGCCAGGCAGTTACACTGTGATTCCAAGGGCTGAGAAAACGCGTTTATTTCGGGCTGAAAAACACGTTTTGAAAAGTGGCTTGTTTCTGCTCTATAACTTACATGGGAGTGACCAAAGTTGCCAAAACGTGTTTATTTGTGCTGAAAAACACGTTTTGACAACTTCTGCACACTGGGGTTAAGGGCTGACAAACTGGGCTCTTCTGAGCCAGGCAGTTACACTGTGATTCCAAGGGCTGAGAAAACGCGTTTATTTCGGGCTGAAAAACACGTTTTGAAAAGTGGCTTGTTTCTGCCCTATAAGTTACATGGGAGTGACCAAAGTTGCCAAAACGTGTTTATTTGTGCTGAAAAACACGTTTTGACAACTTCTGCACACTGGGGTTAAGGGCTGACAAACTGGGCTCTTCTGAGCCAGGCAGTTACACTGTGATTCCAAGGGCTGAGAAAACGCGTTTATTTCGGGTTGAAAAACACGTTTTGAAAAGTGGCTTGTTTCTGCCCTATAAGTTACATGGGAGTGACCAAAGTTGCCAAAACGTGTTTATTTGTGCTGAAAAACACGTTTTGACAACTTCTGCACACTGGGGTTAAGGGCTGACAAACTGGGCTCTTCTGAGCCAGGCAGTTACACTGTGATTCCAAGGGTTGAGAAAACGCGTTTATTTCGGGCTGAAAAACACGTTTTGAAAAGTGGCTTGTTTCTGCCCTATAAGTTACATGGGAGTGACCAAAGTTGCCAAAACGTGTTTATTTGTGCTGAAAAACACGTTTTGACAACTTCTGCACACTGGGGTTAAGGGCTGACAAACTGGGCTCTTCTGAGCCAGGCAGTTACACTGTGATTCCAAGGGCTGAGAAAACGCGTTTATTTCGGGCTGAAAAACACGTTTTGAAAAGTGGCCTGTTTCTGCCCTATAAGTTACATGGGAGTGACCAAAGTTGCCAAAACGTGTTTATTTGTGCTGAAAAACACGTTTTGACAACTTCTGCACACTGGGGTTAAGGGCTGACAAACTGGGCTCTTCTGAGCCAGGCAGTTACACTGTGATTCCAAGGGCTGAGAAAACGCGTTTATTTCGGGCTGAAAAACACGTTTTGAAAAGTGGCCTGTTTCTGCCCTATAAGTTACATGGGAGTGACCAAAGTTGCCAAAACGTGTTCATTTGTGCTGAAAAACACGTTTTGACAACTTCTGCACACTGGGGTTAAGGGCTGACAAACTGGGCTCTTCTGAGCCAGGCAGTTACACTGTGATTCCAAGGGCTGAGAAAACGCGTTTATTTCGGGCTGAAAAACACGTTTTGAAAAGTGGCTTGTTTCTGCCCTATACGTTACATGGGGGTGACCAAAGTTGCCGAAACGTGTTTATTTGTGCTGAAAAACACGTTTTGACAACTTCTGCACACTGGGGTTAAGGGCTGACAAACTGGGCTCTTCTGAGCCAGGCAGTTACACTGTGATTCCAAGGGCTGAGAAAACGCGTTTATTTCGGGCTGAAAAACACGTTTTGAAATGTGGCTTGTTTCTGCTCTATAACTTACATGGGAGTGACCAAAGTTGCCAAAACGTGTTTATTTGTGCTGAAAAACACGTTTTGACAACTTCTGCACACTGGGGTTAAGGGCTGACAAACTGGGCTCTTCTGAGCCAGGCAGTTACACTGTGATTCCAAGGGCTGAGAAATCGCGTTTATTTCGGGCTGAAAAACACGTTTTGAAAAGTGGCTTGTTTCTGCCCTATAAGTTACATGGGAGTGACCAAAGTTGCCAAAACGTGTTTATTTGTGCTGAAAAATACTTTTTGACAACTTCTGCACACTGGGGTTAAGGGCTGACAAACTGGGCTCTTCTGAGCCAGGCAGTTACACTGTGATTCCAAGGGCTGAGAAAACGCGTTTATTTCGGGCTGAAAAACACGTTTTGAAAAGTGGCTTGTTTCTGCCCTATAAGTTACATGGGAGTGACCAAAGTTGCCAAAACGTGTTTATTTGTGCTGAAAAACACGTTTTGACAACTTCTGCACACTGGGGTTAAGGGCTGACAAACTGGGCTCTTCTGAGCCAGGCAGTTACACTGTGATTCCAAGGGCTGAGAAAACGCGTTTATTTCGGGCTGAAAAACACGTTTTGAAAAGTGGCTTGTTTCTGCCCTATAAGTTACATGGGAGTGACCAAAGTTGCCAAAACGTGTTTATTTGTGCTGAAAAATACGTTTTGACAACTTCTGCACACTGGGGTTAAGGGCTGACAAACTGGGCTCTTCTGAGCCAGGCAGTTACACTGTGATTCCAAGGGCTGAGAAAACGCGTTTATTTCGGGCTGAAAAACACGTTTTGAAAAGAGGCTTGTTTCTGCCCTATAAGTTGCATGGGAGTGACCAAAGTTGCCAAAACGTGTTTATTTCAGCTGAAAAACACGTTTTGACAACTTCTGCACACTGGGGTTAAGGGCTGACAAACTGGGCTCTTCTGAGCCAGGCACTTACACTGCGATTCCAAGGGCTGAGAAAACGCGTTTATTTCGGGCTGAAAAACACGTTTTGAAAAGTGGCTTGTTTCTGCCCTATAAGTTACATGGGAGTGACCAAAGTTGCCAAAACGTGTTTATTTGTGCTGAAAAACACGTTTTGACAACTTCTGCACACTGGGGTTAAGGGCTGACAAACTGGGCTCTTCTGAGCCAGGCAGTTACACTGTGATTCCAAGGGCTGAGAAAACGCGTTTATTTCGGGCTGAAAAACACGTTTTGAAAAGTGGCTTGTTTCTGCCCTATAAGTTACATGGGAGTGACCAAAGTTGCCAAAACGTGTTTATTTGTGCTGAAAAACACGTTCTGACAACTTCTGCACACTGGGGTTAAGGGCTGACAAACTGGGCTCTTCTGAGCCAGGCAGTTACACTGTGATTCCAAGGGCTGAGAAAACGCGTTTATTTCGGGCTGAAAAACACGTTTTGAAAAGTGGCCTGTTTCTGCCCTATAAGTTACATGGGAGTGACCAAAGTTGCCAAAACGTGTTTATTTGTGCTGAAAAACACGTTTTGACAACTTCTGCACACTGGGGTTAAGGGCTGACAAACTGGGCTCTTCTGAGCCAGGCAGTTACACTGTGATTCCAAGGGCTGAGAAAACGCGTTTATTTCGGGCTGAAAAACACGTTTTGAAAAGTGGCCTGTTTCTGCCCTATACGTTACATGGGGGTGACCAAAGTTGCCAAAACGTGTTTATTTGTGCTGAAAAACACGTTTTGACAACTTCTGCACACTGGGGTTAAGGGCTGACAAACTGGGCTCTTCTGAGCCAGGCAGTTACACTGTGATTCCAAAGGCTGAGAAAACGCGTTTATTTCGGGCTGAAAAACACGTTTTGAAAAGTGGCTTGTTTCTGCTCTATAACTTACATGGGAGTGACCAAAGTTGCCAAAACGTGTTTATTTGTGCTGAAAAACACGTTTTGACAACTTCTGCACACTGGGTTTAAGGGCTGACAAACTGGGCTCTTCTGAGCCAGGCAGTTACACTGTGATTCCAAGGGCTGAGAAAACGCGTTTATTTCGGGCTGAAAAACACGTTTTGAAAAGTGGCTTGTTTCTGCCCTATACGTTACATGGGGGTGACCAAAGTTGCCAAAACGTGTTTATTTGTGCTGAAAAACACGTTTTGACAACTTCTGCACACTGGGGTTAAGGGCTGACAAACTGGGCTCTTCTGAGCCAGGCAGTTACACTGTGATTCCAAGGGCTGAGAAAACGCGTTTATTTCGGGCTGAAAAACACGTTTTGAAAAGTGGCTTGTTTCTGCTCTATAAGTTACATGGGAGTGACCAAAGTTGCCAAAACGTGTTTATTTGTGCTGAAAAACACGTTTTGACAACTTCTGCACACTGGGGATAAGGGCTGACAAACTGGGCTCTTCTGAGCCAGGCACTTACACTGCGATTCCAAGGGCTGAGAAAACGCGTTTATTTCGGGCTGAAAAACACGTTTTGAAAAGTGGCCTGTTTCTGCCCTATAAGTTACATGGGAGTGACCAAAGTTGCCAAAACGTGTTTATTTGTGCTGAAAAACACGTTTTGACAACTTCTGCACACTGGGGTTAAGGGCTGACAAACTGGGCTCTTCTGAGCCAGGCAGTTACACTCTGATTCCAAGGGCTGAGAAAACGCGTTTATTTCGGGCTGAAAAACACGTTTTGAAAAGTGGCTTGTTTCTGCTCTATAACTTACATGGGAGTGACCAAAGTTGCCAAAACGTGTTTATTTGTGCTGAAAAACACGTTTTGACAACTTCTGCACACTGGGGTTAAGGGCTGACAAACTGGGCTCTTCTGAGCCAGGCAGTTACACTGTGATTCCAAGGGCTGAGAAAACGCGTTTATTTCGGGCTGAAAAACACGTTTTGAAAAGTGGCCTGTTTCTGCCCTATAAGTTACATGGGAGTGACCAAAGTTGCCAAAACGTGTTTATTTGTGCTGAAAAACACGTTTTGACAACTTCTGCACACTGGGGTTAAGGGCTGACAAACAGGGCTCTTCTGAGCCAGGCAGTTACACTCTGATTCCAAGGGCTGAGAAAACGCATTTATTTCGGGCTGAAAAACACGTTTTGAAAAGTGGCTTGTATCTGCCCTATACGTTACATGGGGGTGACCAAAGTTGCCAAAACGTGTTTATTTGTGCTGAAAAACACGTTTTGACAACTTCTGCACACTGGGGTTAAGGGCTGACAAACTGGGCTCTTCTGAGCCAGGCAGTTACACTGTGATTCCAAAGGCTGAGAAAACGCGTTTATTTCGGGCTGAAAACCACGTTTTGAAAAGTGGCTTGTTTCTGCTCTATAACTTACATGGGAGTGACCAAAGTTGCCAAAACGTGTTTATTTGTGCTGAAAAACACGTTTTGACAACTTCTGCACACTGGGTTTAAGGGCTGACAAACTGGGCTCTTCTGAGCCAGGCAGTTACACTGTGATTCCAAGGGCTGAGAAAACGCGTTTATTTCGGGCTGAAAAACACGTTTTGAAAAGTGGCTTGTTTCTGCCCTATACGTTATATGGGGGTGACCAAAGTTGCCAAAACGTGTTTATTTGTGCTGAAAAACACGTTTTGACAACTTCTGCACACTGGGGTTAAGGGCTGACAAACTGGGCTCTTCTGAGCCAGGCAGTTACACTGTGATTCCAAGGGCTGAGAAAACGCGTTTATTTCGGGCTGAAAAACACGTTTTGAAAAGTGGCTTGTTTCTGCTCTATAACTTACATGGGAGTGACCAAAGTTGCCAAAACGTGTTTATTTGTGCTGAAAAACACGTTTTGACAACTTCTGCACACTGGGGTTAAGGGCTGACAAACTGGGCTCTTCTGAGCCAGGCAGTTACACTGTGATTCCAAGGGCTGAGAAAACGCGTTTATTTCGGGCTGAAAAACACGTTTTGAAAAGTGGCTTGTTTCTGCCCTATAAGTTACATGGGAGTGACCAAAGTTGCCAAAACGTGTTTATTTGTGCTGAAAAACACGTTTTGACAACTTCTGCACACTGGGGTTAAGGGCTGACAAACTGGGCTCTTCTGAGCCAGGCAGTTACACTGTGATTCCAAGGGCTGAGAAAACGCGTTTATTTCGGGTTGAAAAACACGTTTTGAAAAGTGGCTTGTTTCTGCCCTATAAGTTACATGGGAGTGACCAAAGTTGCCAAAACGTGTTTATTTGTGCTGAAAAACACGTTTTGACAACTTCTGCACACTGGGGTTAAGGGCTGACAAACTGGGCTCTTCTGAGCCAGGCAGTTACACTGTGATTCCAAGGGTTGAGAAAACGCGTTTATTTCGGGCTGAAAAACACGTTTTGAAAAGTGGCTTGTTTCTGCCCTATAAGTTACATGGGAGTGACCAAAGTTGCCAAAACGTGTTTATTTGTGCTGAAAAACACGTTTTGACAACTTCTGCACACTGGGGTTAAGGGCTGACAAACTGGGCTCTTCTGAGCCAGGCAGTTACACTGTGATTCCAAGGGCTGAGAAAACGCGTTTATTTCGGGCTGAAAAACACGTTTTGAAAAGTGGCCTGTTTCTGCCCTATAAGTTACATGGGAGTGACCAAAGTTGCCAAAACGTGTTTATTTGTGCTGAAAAACACGTTTTGACAACTTCTGCACACTGGGGTTAAGGGCTGACAAACTGGGCTCTTCTGAGCCAGGCAGTTACACTGTGATTCCAAGGGCTGAGAAAACGCGTTTATTTCGGGCTGAAAAACACGTTTTGAAAAGTGGCCTGTTTCTGCCCTATAAGTTACATGGGAGTGACCAAAGTTGCCAAAACGTGTTCATTTGTGCTGAAAAACACGTTTTGACAACTTCTGCACACTGGGGTTAAGGGCTGACAAACTGGGCTCTTCTGAGCCAGGCAGTTACACTGTGATTCCAAGGGCTGAGAAAACGCGTTTATTTCGGGCTGAAAAACACGTTTTGAAAAGTGGCTTGTTTCTGCCCTATACGTTACATGGGGGTGACCAAAGTTGCCGAAACGTGTTTATTTGTGCTGAAAAACACGTTTTGACAACTTCTGCACACTGGGGTTAAGGGCTGACAAACTGGGCTCTTCTGAGCCAGGCAGTTACACTGTGATTCCAAGGGTTGAGAAAACGCGTTTATTTCGGGCTGAAAAACACGTTTTGAAAAGTGGCTTGTTTCTGCCCTATACGTTACATGGGGGTGACCAAAGTTGCCAAAACGTGTTTATTTGTGCTGAAAAACACGTTTTGACAACTTCTGCACACTGGGGTTAAGGGCTGACAAACTGGGCTCTTCTGAGCCAGGCAGTTACACTGTGATTCCAAGGGCTGAGAAAACGCGTTTATTTCGGGCTGAAAAACACGTTTTGAAAAGTGGCTTGTTTCTGCTCTATAAGTTACATGGGAGTGACCAAAGTTGCCAAAACGTGTTTATTTGTGCTGAAAAACACGTTTTGACAACTTCTGCACACTGGGGATAAGGGCTGACAAACTGGGCTCTTCTGAGCCAGGCACTTACACTGCGATTCCAAGGGCTGAGAAAACGCGTTTATTTCGGGCTGAAAAACACGTTTTGAAAAGTGGCTTGTTTCTGCCCTATAAGTTACATGGGAGTGACCAAAGTTGCCAAAACGTGTTTATTTGTGCTGAAAAACACGTTTTGACAACTTCTGCACACTGGGGTTAAGGGCTGACAAACTGGGCTCTTCTGAGCCAGGCAGTTACACTGTGATTCCAAGGGTTGAGAAAACGCGTTTATTTCGGGCTGAAAAACACGTTTTGAAAAGTGGCTTGTTTCTGCCCTAAAAGTTACATGGGGGTGACCAAAGTTGCCAAAACGTGTTTATTTGTGCTGAAAAACACGTTTTGACAACTTCTGCACACTGGGGTTAAGGGCTGACAAACTGGGCTCTTCTGAGCCAGGCAGTTACACTGTGATTACAAGGACTGAGAAAACGCGTTTATTTCGGGCTGAAAAACACGTTTTGAAAAGTGGCCTGTTTCTGCCCTATAAGTTACATGGGAGTGACCAAAGTTGCCAAAACGTGTTTATTTGTGCTGAAAAACACGTTTTGACAACTTCTGCACACTGGGGTTAAGGGCTGACAAACTGGGCTCTTCTGAGCCAGGCAGTTACATTGTGATTCCAAGGGCTGAGAAAACGCGTTTATTTCGGGCTGAAAAACACGTTTTGAAAAGTGGCTTGTTTCTGCCCTATAAGTTACATGGGAGTGACCAAAGTTGCCAAAACGTGTTTATTTGTGCTGAAAAACACGTTTTGACAACTTCTGCACACTGGGGATAAGGGCTGACAAACTGGGCTCTTCTGAGCCAGGCACTTACACTGCGATTCCAAGGGCTGAGAAAACGCGTTTATTTCGGGCTGAAAAACACGTTTTGAAAAGTGGCTTGTTTCTGCCCTATACGTTACATGGGAGTGACCAAAGTTGCCAAAACGTGTTTATTTGTGCTGAAAAACACGTTTTGACAACTTCTGCACACTGGGGTTAAGGGCTGACAAACAGGGCTCTTCTGAGCCAGGCAGTTACACTCTGATTCCAAGGGCTGAGAAAACGCGTTTATTTCGGGCTGAAAAACACGTTTTGAAAAGTGGCTTGTTTCTGCCCTATACGTTACATGGGGGTGACCAAATTTGCCAAAACGTGTTTATTTGTGCTGAAAAACACGTTTTGACAACTTCTGCACACTGGGGTTAAGGGCTGACAAACTGGGCTCTTCTGAGCCAGGCAGTTACACTGTGATTCCAAGGGCTGAGAAAACGCGTTTATTTCGGGCTGAAAAACACGTTTTGAAAAGTGGCTTGTTTCTGCTCTATAACTTACATGGGAGTGACCAAAGTTGCCAAAACGTGTTTATTTGTGCTGAAAAACACGTTTTGGCAACTTCTGCACACTGGGGTTAAGGGCTGACAAACTGGGCTCTTCTGAGCCAGGCAGTTACACTGTGATTCCAAGGGCTGAGAAAACGCGTTTATTTCGGGCTGAAAAACACGTTTTGAAAAGTGGCTTGTTTCTGCCCTATACGTTACATGGGGGTGACCAAAGTTGCCAAAACGTGTTTATTTGTGCTGAAAAACACGTTTTGACAACTTCTGCACACTGGGGTTAAGGGCTGACAAACTGGGCTCTTCTGAGCCAGGCAGTTACACTGTGATTCCAAGGGCTGAGAAAACGCGTTTATTTCGGGCTGAAAAACACGTTTTGAAAAGTGGCTTGTTTCTGCCCTATAAGTTACATGGGAGTGACCAAAGTTGCCAAAACGTGTTTATTTGTGCTGAAAAACACGTTTTGACAACTTCTGCACACTGGGGTTAAGGGCTGACAAACTGGGCTCTTCTGAGCCAGGCAGTTACACTGTGATTCCAAGGGCTGAGAAAACGCGTTTATTTCGGGCTGAAAAACACGTTTTGAAAAGTGGCTTGTTTCTGCCCTATAAGTTACATGGGAGTGACCAAAGTTGCCAAAACGTGTTTATTTGTGCTGAAAAACACGTTTTGACAACTTCTGCACACTGGGGTTAAGGGCTGACAAACAGGGCTCTTCTGAGCCAGGCAGTTACACTCTGATTCCAAGGGCTGAGAAAACGCATTTATTTCGGGCTGAAAAACACGTTTTGAAAAGTGGCTTGTATCTGCCCTATACGTTACATGGGGGTGACCAAAGTTGCCAAAACGTGTTTATTTGTGCTGAAAAACACGTTTTGACAACTTCTGCACACTGGGGTTAAGGGCTGACAAACTGGGCTCTTCTGAGCCAGGCAGTTACACTGTGATTCCAAAGGCTGAGAAAACGCGTTTATTTCGGGCTGAAAAACACGTTTTGAAAAGTGGCTTGTTTCTGCTCTATAACTTACATGGGAGTGACCAAAGTTGCCAAAACGTGTTTATTTGTGCTGAAAAACACGTTTTGACAACTTCTGCACACTGGGTTTAAGGGCTGACAAACTGGGCTCTTCTGAGCCAGGCAGTTACACTGTGATTCCAAGGGCTGAGAAAACGCGTTTATTTCGGGCTGAAAAACACGTTTTGAAAAGTGGCTTGTTTCTGCCCTATACGTTACATGGGGGTGACCAAAGTTGCCAAAACGTGTTTATTTGTGCTGAAAAACACGTTTTGACAACTTCTGCACACTGGGGTTAAGGGCTGACAAACTGGGCTCTTCTGAGCCAGGCAGTTACACTGTGATTCCAAGGGCTGAGAAAACGCGTTTATTTCGGGCTGAAAAACACGTTTTGAAAAGTGGCTTGTTTCTGCTCTATAAGTTACATGGGAGTGACCAAAGTTGCCAAAACGTGTTTATTTGTGCTGAAAAACACGTTTTGACAACTTCTGCACACTGGGGATAAGGGCTGACAAACTGGGCTCTTCTGAGCCAGGCACTTACACTGCGATTCCAAGGGCTGAGAAAACGCGTTTATTTCGGGCTGAAAAACACGTTTTGAAAAGTGGCCTGTTTCTGCCCTATAAGTTACATGGGAGTGACCAAAGTTGCCAAAACGTGTTTATTTGTGCTGAAAAACACGTTTTGACAACTTCTGCACACTGGGGTTAAGGGCTGACAAACAGGGCTCTTCTGAGCCAGGCAGTTACACTCTGATTCCAAGGGCTGAGAAAACGCGTTTATTTCGGGCTGAAAAACACGTTTTGAAAAGTGGCTTGTTTCTGCCCTATACGTTACATGGGGGTGACCAAAGTTGCCAAAACGTGTTTATTTGTGCTGAAAAACACGTTTTGACAACTTCTGCACACTGGGGTTAAGGGCTGACAAACTGGGCTCTTCTGAGCCAGGCAGTTACACTGTGATTCCAAGGGCTGAGAAAACGCGTTTATTTCGGGCTGAAAAACACGTTTTGAAAAGTGGCTTGTTTCTGCTCTATAACTTACATGGGAGTGACCAAAGTTGCCAAAACGTGTTTATTTGTGCTGAAAAACACGTTTTGACAACTTCTGCACACTGGGGTTAAGGGCTGACAAACTGGGCTCTTCTGAGCCAGGCAGTTACACTGTGATTCCAAGGGCTGAGAAAACGCGTTTATTTCGGGCTGAAAAACACGTTTTGAAAAGTGGCTTGTTTCTGCCCTATAAGTTACATGGGAGTGACCAAAGTTGCCAAAACGTGTTTATTTGTGCTGAAAAACACGTTTTGACAACTTCTGCACACTGGGGTTAAGGGCTGACAAACTGGGCTCTTCTGAGCCAGGCAGTTACACTGTGATTCCAAGGGCTGAGAAAACGCGTTTATTTCGGGTTGAAAAACACGTTTTGAAAAGTGGCTTGTTTCTGCCCTATAAGTTACATGGGAGTGACCAAAGTTGCCAAAACGTGTTTATTTGTGCTGAAAAACACGTTTTGACAACTTCTGCACACTGGGGTTAAGGGCTGACAAACTGGGCTCTTCTGAGCCAGGCAGTTACACTGTGATTCCAAGGGTTGAGAAAACGCGTTTATTTCGGGCTGAAAAACACGTTTTGAAAAGTGGCTTGTTTCTGCCCTATAAGTTACATGGGAGTGACCAAAGTTGCCAAAACGTATTTATTTGTGCTGAAAAACACGTTTTGACAACTTCTGCACACTGGGGTTAAGGGCTGACAAACTGGGCTCTTCTGAGCCAGGCAGTTACACTGTGATTCCAAGGGCTGAGAAAACGCGTTTATTTCGGGCTGAAAAACACGTTTTGAAAAGTGGCCTGTTTCTGCCCTATAAGTTACATGGGAGTGACCAAAGTTGCCAAAACGTGTTTATTTGTGCTGAAAAACACGTTTTGACAACTTCTGCACACTGGGGTTAAGGGCTGACAAACTGGGCTCTTCTGAGCCAGGCAGTTACACTGTGATTCCAAGGGCTGAGAAAACGCGTTTATTTCGGGCTGAAAAACACGTTTTGAAAAGTGGCCTGTTTCTGCCCTATAAGTTACATGGGAGTGACCAAAGTTGCCAAAACGTGTTCATTTGTGCTGAAAAACACGTTTTGACAACTTCTGCACACTGGGGTTAAGGGCTGACAAACTGGGCTCTTCTGAGCCAGGCAGTTACACTGTGATTCCAAGGGCTGAGAAAACGCGTTTATTTCGGGCTGAAAAACACGTTTTGAAAAGTGGCTTGTTTCTGCCCTATACGTTACATGGGGGTGACCAAAGTTGCCGAAACGTGTTTATTTGTGCTGAAAAACACGTTTTGACAACTTCTGCACACTGGGGTTAAGGGCTGACAAACTGGGCTCTTCTGAGCCAGGCAGTTACACTGTGATTCCAAGGGCTGAGAAAACGCGTTTATTTCGGGCTGAAAAACACGTTTTGAAATGTGGCTTGTTTCTGCTCTATAACTTACATGGGAGTGACCAAAGTTGCCAAAACGTGTTTATTTGTGCTGAAAAACACGTTTTGACAACTTCTGCACACTGGGGTTAAGGGCTGACAAACTGGGCTCTTCTGAGCCAGGCAGTTACACTGTGATTCCAAGGGCTGAGAAATCGCGTTTATTTCGGGCTGAAAAACACGTTTTGAAAAGTGGCTTGTTTCTGCCCTATAAGTTACATGGGAGTGACCAAAGTTGCCAAAACGTGTTTATTTGTGCTGAAAAATACTTTTTGACAACTTCTGCACACTGGGGTTAAGGGCTGACAAACTGGGCTCTTCTGAGCCAGGCAGTTACACTGTGATTCCAAGGGCTGAGAAAACGCGTTTATTTCGGGCTGAAAAACACGTTTTGAAAAGTGGCTTGTTTCTGCCCTATAAGTTACATGGGAGTGACCAAAGTTGCCAAAACGTGTTTATTTGTGCTGAAAAACACGTTTTGACAACTTCTGCACACTGGGGTTAAGGGCTGACAAACTGGGCTCTTCTGAGCCAGGCAGTTACACTGTGATTCCAAGGGCTGAGAAAACGCGTTTATTTCGGGCTGAAAAACACGTTTTGAAAAGAGGCTTGTTTCTGCCCTATAAGTTGCATGGGAGTGACCAAAGTTGCCAAAACGTGTTTATTTCAGCTGAAAAACACGTTTTGACAACTTCTGCACACTGGGGTTAAGGGCTGACAAACTGGGCTCTTCTGAGCCAGGCACTTACACTGCGATTCCAAGGGCTGAGAAAACGCGTTTATTTCGGGCTGAAAAACACGTTTTGAAAAGTGGCTTGTTTCTGCCCTATAAGTTACATGGGAGTGACCAAAGTTGCCAAAACGTGTTTATTTGTGCTGAAAAACACGTTTTGACAACTTCTGCACACTGGGGTTAAGGGCTGACAAACTGGGCTCTTCTGAGCCAGGCAGTTACACTGTGATTCCAAGGGCTGAGAAAACGCGTTTATTTCGGGCTGAAAAACACGTTTTGAAAAGTGGCTTGTTTCTGCCCTATAAGTTACATGGGAGTGACCAAAGTTGCCAAAACGTGTTTATTTGTGCTGAAAAACACGTTCTGACAACTTCTGCACACTGGGGTTAAGGGCTGACAAACTGGGCTCTTCTGAGCCAGGCAGTTACACTGTGATTCCAAGGGCTGAGAAAACGCGTTTATTTCGGGCTGAAAAACACGTTTTGAAAAGTGGCCTGTTTCTGCCCTATAAGTTACATGGGAGTGACCAAAGTTGCCAAAACGTGTTTATTTGTGCTGAAAAACACGTTTTGACAACTTCTGCACACTGGGGTTAAGGGCTGACAAACTGGGCTCTTCTGAGCCAGGCAGTTACACTGTGATTCCAAGGGCTGAGAAAACGCGTTTATTTCGGGCTGAAAAACACGTTTTGAAAAGTGGCCTGTTTCTGCCCTATAAGTTACATGGGAGTGACCAAAGTTGCCAAAACGTGTTTATTTGTGCTGAAAAACACGTTTTGACAACTTCTGCACACTGGGGTTAAGGACTGACAAACAGGGCTCTTCTGAGCCAGGCAGTTACACTCTGATTCCAAGGGCTGAGAAAACGCATTTATTTCGGGCTGAAAAACACGTTTTGAAAAGTGGCTTGTATCTGCCCTATACGTTACATGGGGGTGACCAAAGTTGCCAAAACGTGTTTATTTGTGCTGAAAAACACGTTTTGACAACTTCTGCACACTGGGGTTAAGGGCTGACAAACTGGGCTCTTCTGAGCCAGGCAGTTACACTGTGATTCCAAAGGCTGAGAAAACGCGTTTATTTCGGGCTGAAAAACACGTTTTGAAAAGTGGCTTGTTTCTGCTCTATAACTTACATGGGAGTGACCAAAGTTGCCAAAACGTGTTTATTTGTGCTGAAAAACACGTTTTGACAACTTCTGCACACTGGGTTTAAGGGCTGACAAACTGGGCTCTTCTGAGCCAGGCAGTTACACTGTGATTCCAAGGGCTGAGAAAACGCGTTTATTTCGGGCTGAAAAACACGTTTTGAAAAGTGGCTTGTTTCTGCCCTATACGTTACATGGGGGTGACCAAAGTTGCCAAAACGTGTTTATTTGTGCTGAAAAACACGTTTTGACAACTTCTGCACACTGGGGTTAAGGGCTGACAAACTGGGCTCTTCTGAGCCAGGCAGTTACACTGTGATTCCAAGGGCTGAGAAAACGCGTTTATTTCGGGCTGAAAAACACGTTTTGAAAAGTGGCTTGTTTCTGCTCTATAAGTTACATGGGAGTGACCAAAGTTGCCAAAACGTGTTTATTTGTGCTGAAAAACACGTTTTGACAACTTCTGCACACTGGGGATAAGGGCTGACAAACTGGGCTCTTCTGAGCCAGGCACTTACACTGCGATTCCAAGGGCTGAGAAAACGCGTTTATTTCGGGCTGAAAAACACGTTTTGAAAAGTGGCCTGTTTCTGCCCTATAAGTTACATGGGAGTGACCAAAGTTGCCAAAACGTGTTTATTTGTGCTGAAAAACACGTTTTGACAACTTCTGCACACTGGGGTTAAGGGCTGACAAACTGGGCTCTTCTGAGCCAGGCAGTTACACTCTGATTCCAAGGGCTGAGAAAACGCGTTTATTTCGGGCTGAAAAACACGTTTTGAAAAGTGGCTTGTTTCTGCTCTATAACTTACATGGGAGTGACCAAAGTTGCCAAAACGTGTTTATTTGTGCTGAAAAACACGTTTTGACAACTTCTGCACACTGGGGTTAAGGGCTGACAAACTGGGCTCTTCTGAGCCAGGCAGTTACACTGTGATTCCAAGGGCTGAGAAAACGCGTTTATTTCGGGCTGAAAAACACGTTTTGAAAAGTGGCTTGTTTCTGCCCTATACGTTACATGGGGGTGACCAAAGTTGCCAAAACGTGTTTATTTGTGCTGAAAAACACGTTTTGACAACTTCTGCACACTGGGGTTAAGGGCTGACAAACTGGGCTCTTCTGAGCCAGGCAGTTACATTGTGATTCCAAGGGCTGAGAAAACGCGTTTATTTCGGGCTGAAAAACACGTTTTGAAAAGTGGCTTGTTTCTGCCCTATACGTTACATGGGAGTGACCAAAGTTGCCAAAACGTGTTTATTTGTGCTGAAAAACACGTTTTGACAACTTCTGCACACTGGGGTTAAGGGCTGACAAACAGGGCTCTTCTGAGCCAGGCAGTTACACTCTGATTCCAAGGGCTGAGAAAACGCGTTTATTTCGGGCTGAAAAACACGTTTTGAAAAGTGGCTTGTTTCTGCCCTATACGTTACATGGGGGTGACCAAAGTTGCCAAAACGTGTTTATTTGTGCTGAAAAACACGTTTTGACAACTTCTGCACACTGGGGTTAAGGGCTGACAAACTGGGCTCTTCTGAGCCAGGCAGTTACACTGTGATTCCAAGGGCTGAGAAAACGCGTTTATTTCGGGCTGAAAAACACGTTTTGAAAAGTGGCTTGTTTCTGCTCTATAACTTACATGGGAGTGACCAAAGTTGCCAAAACGTGTTTATTTGTGCTGAAAAACACGTTTTGGCAACTTCTGCACACTGGGGTTAAGGGCTGACAAACTGGGCTCTTCTGAGCCAGGCAGTTACACTGTGATTCCAAGGGCTGAGAAAACGCGTTTATTTCGGGCTGAAAAACACGTTTTGAAAAGTGGCTTGTTTCTGCCCTATACGTTACATGGGGGTGACCAAAGTTGCCAAAACGTGTTTATTTGTGCTGAAAAACACGTTTTGACAACTTCTGCACACTGGGGTTAAGGGCTGACAAACTGGGCTCTTCTGAGCCAGGCAGTTACACTGTGATTCCAAGGGCTGAGAAAACGCGTTTATTTCGGGCTGAAAAACACGTTTTGAAAAGTGGCTTGTTTCTGCCCTATAAGTTACATGGGAGTGACCAAAGTTGCCAAAACGTGTTTATTTGTGCTGAAAAACACGTTTTGACAACTTCTGCACACTGGGGTTAAGGGCTGACAAACTGGGCTCTTCTGAGCCAGGCAGTTACACTGTGATTCCAAGGGCTGAGAAAACGCGTTTATTTCGGGCTGAAAAACACGTTTTGAAAAGTGGCTTGTTTCTGCCCTATAAGTTACATGGGAGTGACCAAAGTTGCCAAAACGTGTTTATTTGTGCTGAAAAACACGTTTTGACAACTTCTGCACACTGGGGTTAAGGGCTGACAAACAGGGCTCTTCTGAGCCAGGCAGTTACACTCTGATTCCAAGGGCTGAGAAAACGCATTTATTTCGGGCTGAAAAACACGTTTTGAAAAGTGGCTTGTATCTGCCCTATACGTTACATGGGGGTGACCAAAGTTGCCAAAACGTGTTTATTTGTGCTGAAAAACACGTTTTGACAACTTCTGCACACTGGGGTTAAGGGCTGACAAACTGGGCTCTTCTGAGCCAGGCAGTTACACTGTGATTCCAAAGGCTGAGAAAACGCGTTTATTTCGGGCTGAAAAACACGTTTTGAAAAGTGGCTTGTTTCTGCTCTATAACTTACATGGGAGTGACCAAAGTTGCCAAAACGTGTTTATTTGTGCTGAAAAACACGTTTTGACAACTTCTGCACACTGGGTTTAAGGGCTGACAAACTGGGCTCTTCTGAGCCAGGCAGTTACACTGTGATTCCAAGGGCTGAGAAAACGCGTTTATTTCGGGCTGAAAAACACGTTTTGAAAAGTGGCTTGTTTCTGCCCTATACGTTACATGGGGGTGACCAAAGTTGCCAAAACGTGTTTATTTGTGCTGAAAAACACGTTTTGACAACTTCTGCACACTGGGGTTAAGGGCTGACAAACTGGGCTCTTCTGAGCCAGGCAGTTACACTGTGATTCCAAGGGCTGAGAAAACGCGTTTATTTCGGGCTGAAAAACACGTTTTGAAAAGTGGCTTGTTTCTGCTCTATAAGTTACATGGGAGTGACCAAAGTTGCCAAAACGTGTTTATTTGTGCTGAAAAACACGTTTTGACAACTTCTGCACACTGGGGATAAGGGCTGACAAACTGGGCTCTTCTGAGCCAGGCACTTACACTGCGATTCCAAGGGCTGAGAAAACGCGTTTATTTCGGGCTGAAAAACACGTTTTGAAAAGTGGCCTGTTTCTGCCCTATAAGTTACATGGGAGTGACCAAAGTTGCCAAAACGTGTTTATTTGTGCTGAAAAACACGTTTTGACAACTTCTGCACACTGGGGTTAAGGGCTGACAAACAGGGCTCTTCTGAGCCAGGCAGTTACACTCTGATTCCAAGGGCTGAGAAAACGCGTTTATTTCGGGCTGAAAAACACGTTTTGAAAAGTGGCTTGTTTCTGCCCTATACGTTACATGGGGGTGACCAAAGTTGCCAAAACGTGTTTATTTGTGCTGAAAAACACGTTTTGACAACTTCTGCACACTGGGGTTAAGGGCTGACAAACTGGGCTCTTCTGAGCCAGGCAGTTACACTGTGATTCCAAGGGCTGAGAAAACGCGTTTATTTCGGGCTGAAAAACACGTTTTGAAAAGTGGCTTGTTTCTGCTCTATAACTTACATGGGAGTGACCAAAGTTGCCAAAACGTGTTTATTTGTGCTGAAAAACACGTTTTGACAACTTCTGCACACTGGGGTTAAGGGCTGACAAACTGGGCTCTTCTGAGCCAGGCAGTTACACTGTGATTCCAAGGGCTGAGAAAACGCGTTTATTTCGGGCTGAAAAACACGTTTTGAAAAGTGGCTTGTTTCTGCCCTATAAGTTACATGGGAGTGACCAAAGTTGCCAAAACGTGTTTATTTGTGCTGAAAAACACGTTTTGACAACTTCTGCACACTGGGGTTAAGGGCTGACAAACTGGGCTCTTCTGAGCCAGGCAGTTACACTGTGATTCCAAGGGCTGAGAAAACGCGTTTATTTCGGGTTGAAAAACACGTTTTGAAAAGTGGCTTGTTTCTGCCCTATAAGTTACATGGGAGTGACCAAAGTTGCCAAAACGTGTTTATTTGTGCTGAAAAACACGTTTTGACAACTTCTGCACACTGGGGTTAAGGGCTGACAAACTGGGCTCTTCTGAGCCAGGCAGTTACACTGTGATTCCAAGGGTTGAGAAAACGCGTTTATTTCGGGCTGAAAAACACGTTTTGAAAAGTGGCTTGTTTCTGCCCTATAAGTTACATGGGAGTGACCAAAGTTGCCAAAACGTGTTTATTTGTGCTGAAAAACACGTTTTGACAACTTCTGCACACTGGGGTTAAGGGCTGACAAACTGGGCTCTTCTGAGCCAGGCAGTTACACTGTGATTCCAAGGGCTGAGAAAACGCGTTTATTTCGGGCTGAAAAACACGTTTTGAAAAGTGGCCTGTTTCTGCCCTATAAGTTACATGGGAGTGACCAAAGTTGCCAAAACGTGTTTATTTGTGCTGAAAAACACGTTTTGACAACTTCTGCACACTGGGGTTAAGGGCTGACAAACTGGGCTCTTCTGAGCCAGGCAGTTACATTGTGATTCCAAGGGCTGAGAAAACGCGTTTATTTCGGGCTGAAAAACACGTTTTGAAAAGTGGCTTGTTTCTGCCCTATAAGTTACATGGGAGTGACCAAAGTTGCCAAAACGTGTTTATTTGTGCTGAAAAACACGTTTTGACAACTTCTGCACACTGGGGATAAGGGCTGACAAACTGGGCTCTTCTGAGCCAGGCACTTACACTGCGATTCCAAGGGCTGAGAAAACGCGTTTATTTCGGGCTGAAAAACACGTTTTGAAAAGTGGCTTGTTTCTGCCCTATACGTTACATGGGAGTGACCAAAGTTGCCAAAACGTGTTTATTTGTGCTGAAAAACACGTTTTGACAACTTCTGCACACTGGGGTTAAGGGCTGACAAACAGGGCTCTTCTGAGCCAGGCAGTTACACTCTGATTCCAAGGGCTGAGAAAACGCGTTTATTTCGGGCTGAAAAACACGTTTTGAAAAGTGGCTTGTTTCTGCCCTATACGTTACATGGGGGTGACCAAAGTTGCCAAAACGTGTTTATTTGTGCTGAAAAACACGTTTTGACAACTTCTGCACACTGGGGTTAAGGGCTGACAAACTGGGCTCTTCTGAGCCAGGCAGTTACACTGTGATTCCAAGGGCTGAGAAAACGCGTTTATTTCGGGCTGAAAAACAAGTTTTGAAAAGTGGCTTGTTTCTGCTCTATAACTTACATGGGAGTGACCAAAGTTGCCAAAACGTGTTTATTTGTGCTGAAAAACACGTTTTGGCAACTTCTGCACACTGGGGTTAAGGGCTGACAAACTGGGCTCTTCTGAGCCAGGCAGTTACACTGTGATTCCAAGGGCTGAGAAAACGCGTTTATTTCGGGCTGAAAAACACGTTTTGAAAAGTGGCTTGTTTCTGCCCTATACGTTACATGGGGGTGACCAAAGTTGCCAAAACGTGTTTATTTGTGCTGAAAAACACGTTTTGACAACTTCTGCACACTGGGGTTAAGGGCTGACAAACTGGGCTCTTCTGAGCCAGGCAGTTACACTGTGATTCCAAGGGCTGAGAAAACGCGTTTATTTCGGGCTGAAAAACACGTTTTGAAAAGTGGCTTGTTTCTGCCCTATAAGTTACATGGGAGTGACCAAAGTTGCCAAAACGTGTTTATTTGTGCTGAAAAACACGTTTTGACAACTTCTGCACACTGGGGTTAAGGGCTGACAAACTGGGCTCTTCTGAGCCAGGCAGTTACACTGTGATTCCAAGGGCTGAGAAAACGCGTTTATTTCGGGCTGAAAAACACGTTTTGAAAAGTGGCTTGTTTCTGCCCTATAAGTTACATGGGAGTGACCAAAGTTGCCAAAACGTGTTTATTTGTGCTGAAAAACACGTTTTGACAACTTCTGCACACTGGGGTTAAGGGCTGACAAACAGGGCTCTTCTGAGCCAGGCAGTTACACTCTGATTCCAAGGGCTGAGAAAACGCATTTATTTCGGGCTGAAAAACACGTTTTGAAAAGTGGCTTGTATCTGCCCTATACGTTACATGGGGTGACCAAAGTTGCCAAAACGTGTTTATTTGTGCTGAAAAACACGTTTTGACAACTTCTGCACACTGGGGTTAAGGGCTGACAAACTGGGCTCTTCTGAGCCAGGCAGTTACACTGTGATTCCAAAGGCTGAGAAAACGCGTTTATTTCGGGCTGAAAAACACGTTTTGAAAAGTGGCTTGTTTCTGCTCTATAACTTACATGGGAGTGACCAAAGTTGCCAAAACGTGTTTATTTGTGCTGAAAAACACGTTTTGACAACTTCTGCACACTGGGTTTAAGGGCTGACAAACTGGGCTCTTCTGAGCCAGGCAGTTACACTGTGATTCCAAGGGCTGAGAAAACGCGTTTATTTCGGGCTGAAAAACACGTTTTGAAAAGTGGCTTGTTTCTGCCCTATACGTTACATGGGGGTGACCAAAGTTGCCAAAACGTGTTTATTTGTGCTGAAAAACACGTTTTGACAACTTCTGCACACTGGGGTTAAGGGCTGACAAACTGGGCTCTTCTGAGCCAGGCAGTTACACTGTGATTCCAAGGGCTGAGAAAACGCGTTTATTTCGGGCTGAAAAACACGTTTTGAAAAGTGGCTTGTTTCTGCCCTATACGTTACATGGGGGTGACCAAAGTTGCCAAAACGTGTTTATTTGTGCTGAAAAACACGTTTTGACAACTTCTGCACACTGGGGTTAAGGGCTGACAAACTGGGCTCTTCTGAGCCAGGCAGTTACACTGTGATTCCAAGGGCTGAGAAAACGCGTTTATTTCGGGCTGAAAAACACGTTTTGAAAAGTGGCTTGTTTCTGCTCTATAAGTTACATGGGAGTGACCAAAGTTGCCAAAACGTGTTTATTTGTGCTGAAAAACACGTTTTGACAACTTCTGCACACTGGGGATAAGGGCTGACAAACTGGGCTCTTCTGAGCCAGGCACTTACACTGCGATTCCAAGGGCTGAGAAAACGCGTTTATTTCGGGCTGAAAAACACGTTTTGAAAAGTGGCCTGTTTCTGCCCTATAAGTTACATGGGAGTGACCAAAGTTGCCAAAACGTGTTTATTTGTGCTGAAAAACACGTTTTGACAACTTCTGCACACTGGGGTTAAGGGCTGACAAACAGGGCTCTTCTGAGCCAGGCAGTTACACTCTGATTCCAAGGGCTGAGAAAACGCGTTTATTTCGGGCTGAAAAACACGTTTTGAAAAGTGGCTTGTTTCTGCCCTATACGTTACATGGGGGTGACCAAAGTTGCCAAAACGTGTTTATTTGTGCTGAAAAACACGTTTTGACAACTTCTGCACACTGGGGTTAAGGGCTGACAAACTGGGCTCTTCTGAGCCAGGCAGTTACACTGTGATTCCAAGGGCTGAGAAAACGCGTTTATTTCGGGCTGAAAAACACGTTTTGAAAAGTGGCTTGTTTCTGCTCTATAACTTACATGGGAGTGACCAAAGTTGCCAAAACGTGTTTATTTGTGCTGAAAAACACGTTTTGACAACTTCTGCACACTGGGGTTAAGGGCTGACAAACTGGGCTCTTCTGAGCCAGGCAGTTACACTGTGATTCCAAGGGCTGAGAAAACGCGTTTATTTCGGGCTGAAAAACACGTTTTGAAAAGTGGCTTGTTTCTGCCCTATAAGTTACATGGGAGTGACCAAAGTTGCCAAAACGTGTTTATTTGTGCTGAAAAACACGTTTTGACAACTTCTGCACACTGGGGTTAAGGGCTGACAAACTGGGCTCTTCTGAGCCAGGCAGTTACACTGTGATTCCAAGGGCTGAGAAAACGCGTTTATTTCGGGTTGAAAAACACGTTTTGAAAAGTGGCTTGTTTCTGCCCTATAAGTTACATGGGAGTGACCAAAGTTGCCAAAACGTGTTTATTTGTGCTGAAAAACACGTTTTGACAACTTCTGCACACTGGGGTTAAGGGCTGACAAACTGGGCTCTTCTGAGCCAGGCAGTTACACTGTGATTCCAAGGGTTGAGAAAACGCGTTTATTTCGGGCTGAAAAACACGTTTTGAAAAGTGGCTTGTTTCTGCCCTATAAGTTACATGGGAGTGACCAAAGTTGCCAAAACGTGTTTATTTGTGCTGAAAAACACGTTTTGACAACTTCTGCACACTGGGGTTAAGGGCTGACAAACTGGGCTCTTCTGAGCCAGGCAGTTACACTGTGATTCCAAGGGCTGAGAAAACGCGTTTATTTCGGGCTGAAAAACACGTTTTGAAAAGTGGCCTGTTTCTGCCCTATAAGTTACATGGGAGTGACCAAAGTTGCCAAAACGTGTTTATTTGTGCTGAAAAACACGTTTTGACAACTTCTGCACACTGGGGTTAAGGGCTGACAAACTGGGCTCTTCTGAGCCAGGCAGTTACACTGTGATTCCAAGGGCTGAGAAAACGCGTTTATTTCGGGCTGAAAAACACGTTTTGAAAAGTGGCCTGTTTCTGCCCTATAAGTTACATGGGAGTGACCAAAGTTGCCAAAACGTGTTCATTTGTGCTGAAAAACACGTTTTGACAACTTCTGCACACTGGGGTTAAGGGCTGACAAACTGGGCTCTTCTGAGCCAGGCAGTTACACTGTGATTCCAAGGGCTGAGAAAACGCGTTTATTTCGGGCTGAAAAACACGTTTTGAAAAGTGGCTTGTTTCTGCCCTATACGTTACATGGGGGTGACCAAAGTTGCCGAAACGTGTTTATTTGTGCTGAAAAACACGTTTTGACAACTTCTGCACACTGGGGTTAAGGGCTGACAAACTGGGCTCTTCTGAGCCAGGCAGTTACACTGTGATTCCAAGGGCTGAGAAAACGCGTTTATTTCGGGCTGAAAAACACGTTTTGAAATGTGGCTTGTTTCTGCTCTATAACTTACATGGGAGTGACCAAAGTTGCCAAAACGTGTTTATTTGTGCTGAAAAACACGTTTTGACAACTTCTGCACACTGGGGTTAAGGGCTGACAAACTGGGCTCTTCTGAGCCAGGCAGTTACACTGTGATTCCAAGGGCTGAGAAATCGCGTTTATTTCGGGCTGAAAAACACGTTTTGAAAAGTGGCTTGTTTCTGCCCTATAAGTTACATGGGAGTGACCAAAGTTGCCAAAACGTGTTTATTTGTGCTGAAAAATACTTTTTGACAACTTCTGCACACTGGGGTTAAGGGCTGACAAACTGGGCTCTTCTGAGCCAGGCAGTTACACTGTGATTCCAAGGGCTGAGAAAACGCGTTTATTTCGGGCTGAAAAACACGTTTTGAAAAGTGGCTTGTTTCTGCCCTATAAGTTACATGGGAGTGACCAAAGTTGCCAAAACGTGTTTATTTGTGCTGAAAAACACGTTTTGACAACTTCTGCACACTGGGGTTAAGGGCTGACAAACTGGGCTCTTCTGAGCCAGGCAGTTACACTGTGATTCCAAGGGCTGAGAAAACGCGTTTATTTCGGGCTGAAAAACACGTTTTGAAAAGAGGCTTGTTTCTGCCCTATAAGTTGCATGGGAGTGACCAAAGTTGCCAAAACGTGTTTATTTCAGCTGAAAAACACGTTTTGACAACTTCTGCACACTGGGGTTAAGGGCTGACAAACTGGGCTCTTCTGAGCCAGGCACTTACACTGCGATTCCAAGGGCTGAGAAAACGCGTTTATTTCGGGCTGAAAAACACGTTTTGAAAAGTGGCTTGTTTCTGCCCTATAAGTTACATGGGAGTGACCAAAGTTGCCAAAACGTGTTTATTTGTGCTGAAAAACACGTTTTGACAACTTCTGCACACTGGGGTTAAGGGCTGACAAACTGGGCTCTTCTGAGCCAGGCAGTTACACTGTGATTCCAAGGGCTGAGAAAACGCGTTTATTTCGGGCTGAAAAACACGTTTTGAAAAGTGGCTTGTTTCTGCCCTATAAGTTACATGGGAGTGACCAAAGTTGCCAAAACGTGTTTATTTGTGCTGAAAAACACGTTCTGACAACTTCTGCACACTGGGGTTAAGGGCTGACAAACTGGGCTCTTCTGAGCCAGGCAGTTACACTGTGATTCCAAGGGCTGAGAAAACGCGTTTATTTCGGGCTGAAAAACACGTTTTGAAAAGTGGCCTGTTTCTGCCCTATAAGTTACATGGGAGTGACCAAAGTTGCCAAAACGTGTTTATTTGTGCTGAAAAACACGTTTTGACAACTTCTGCACACTGGGGTTAAGGGCTGACAAACTGGGCTCTTCTGAGCCAGGCAGTTACACTGTGATTCCAAGGGCTGAGAAAACGCGTTTATTTCGGGCTGAAAAACACGTTTTGAAAAGTGGCCTGTTTCTGCCCTATAAGTTACATGGGAGTGACCAAAGTTGCCAAAACGTGTTTATTTGTGCTGAAAAACACGTTTTGACAACTTCTGCACACTGGGGTTAAGGACTGACAAACAGGGCTCTTCTGAGCCAGGCAGTTACACTCTGATTCCAAGGGCTGAGAAAACGCATTTATTTCGGGCTGAAAAACACGTTTTGAAAAGTGGCTTGTATCTGCCCTATACGTTACATGGGGGTGACCAAAGTTGCCAAAACGTGTTTATTTGTGCTGAAAAACACGTTTTGACAACTTCTGCACACTGGGGTTAAGGGCTGACAAACTGGGCTCTTCTGAGCCAGGCAGTTACACTGTGATTCCAAAGGCTGAGAAAACGCGTTTATTTCGGGCTGAAAAACACGTTTTGAAAAGTGGCTTGTTTCTGCTCTATAACTTACATGGGAGTGACCAAAGTTGCCAAAACGTGTTTATTTGTGCTGAAAAACACGTTTTGACAACTTCTGCACACTGGGTTTAAGGGCTGACAAACTGGGCTCTTCTGAGCCAGGCAGTTACACTGTGATTCCAAGGGCTGAGAAAACGCGTTTATTTCGGGCTGAAAAACACGTTTTGAAAAGTGGCTTGTTTCTGCCCTATACGTTACATGGGGGTGACCAAAGTTGCCAAAACGTGTTTATTTGTGCTGAAAAACACGTTTTGACAACTTCTGCACACTGGGGTTAAGGGCTGACAAACTGGGCTCTTCTGAGCCAGGCAGTTACACTGTGATTCCAAGGGCTGAGAAAACGCGTTTATTTCGGGCTGAAAAACACGTTTTGAAAAGTGGCTTGTTTCTGCTCTATAAGTTACATGGGAGTGACCAAAGTTGCCAAAACGTGTTTATTTGTGCTGAAAAACACGTTTTGACAACTTCTGCACACTGGGGATAAGGGCTGACAAACTGGGCTCTTCTGAGCCAGGCACTTACACTGCGATTCCAAGGGCTGAGAAAACGCGTTTATTTCGGGCTGAAAAACACGTTTTGAAAAGTGGCCTGTTTCTGCCCTATAAGTTACATGGGAGTGACCAAAGTTGCCAAAACGTGTTTATTTGTGCTGAAAAACACGTTTTGACAACTTCTGCACACTGGGGTTAAGGGCTGACAAACTGGGCTCTTCTGAGCCAGGCAGTTACACTCTGATTCCAAGGGCTGAGAAAACGCGTTTATTTCGGGCTGAAAAACACGTTTTGAAAAGTGGCTTGTTTCTGCTCTATAACTTACATGGGAGTGACCAAAGTTGCCAAAACGTGTTTATTTGTGCTGAAAAACACGTTTTGACAACTTCTGCACACTGGGGTTAAGGGCTGACAAACTGGGCTCTTCTGAGCCAGGCAGTTACACTGTGATTCCAAGGGCTGAGAAAACGCGTTTATTTCGGGCTGAAAAACACGTTTTGAAAAGTGGCTTGTTTCTGCCCTATACGTTACATGGGGGTGACCAAAGTTGCCAAAACGTGTTTATTTGTGCTGAAAAACACGTTTTGACAACTTCTGCACACTGGGGTTAAGGGCTGACAAACTGGGCTCTTCTGAGCCAGGCAGTTACATTGTGATTCCAAGGGCTGAGAAAACGCGTTTATTTCGGGCTGAAAAACACGTTTTGAAAAGTGGCTTGTTTCTGCCCTATACGTTACATGGGGGTGACCAAAGTTGCCAAAACGTGTTTATTTGTGCTGAAAAACACGTTTTGACAACTTCTGCACACTGGGGTTAAGGGCTGACAAACTGGGCTCTTCTGAGCCAGGCAGTTACACTGTGATTCCAAGGGCTGAGAAAACGCGTTTATTTCGGGCTGAAAAACACGTTTTGAAAAGTGGCTTGTTTCTGCTCTATAACTTACATGGGAGTGACCAAAGTTGCCAAAACGTGTTTATTTGTGCTGAAAAACACGTTTTGGCAACTTCTGCACACTGGGGTTAAGGGCTGACAAACTGGGCTCTTCTGAGCCAGGCAGTTACACTGTGATTCCAAGGGCTGAGAAAACGCGTTTATTTCGGGCTGAAAAACACGTTTTGAAAAGTGGCTTGTTTCTGCCCTATACGTTACATGGGGGTGACCAAAGTTGCCAAAACGTGTTTATTTGTGCTGAAAAACACGTTTTGACAACTTCTGCACACTGGGGTTAAGGGCTGACAAACTGGGCTCTTCTGAGCCAGGCAGTTACACTGTGATTCCAAGGGCTGAGAAAACGCGTTTATTTCGGGCTGAAAAACACGTTTTGAAAAGTGGCTTGTTTCTGCCCTATAAGTTACATGGGAGTGACCAAAGTTGCCAAAACGTGTTTATTTGTGCTGAAAAACACGTTTTGACAACTTCTGCACACTGGGGTTAAGGGCTGACAAACTGGGCTCTTCTGAGCCAGGCAGTTACACTGTGATTCCAAGGGCTGAGAAAACGCGTTTATTTCGGGCTGAAAAACACGTTTTGAAAAGTGGCTTGTTTCTGCCCTATAAGTTACATGGGAGTGACCAAAGTTGCCAAAACGTGTTTATTTGTGCTGAAAAACACGTTTTGACAACTTCTGCACACTGGGGTTAAGGGCTGACAAACAGGGCTCTTCTGAGCCAGGCAGTTACACTCTGATTCCAAGGGCTGAGAAAACGCATTTATTTCGGGCTGAAAAACACGTTTTGAAAAGTGGCTTGTATCTGCCCTATACGTTACATGGGGGTGACCAAAGTTGCCAAAACGTGTTTATTTGTGCTGAAAAACACGTTTTGACAACTTCTGCACACTGGGGTTAAGGGCTGACAAACTGGGCTCTTCTGAGCCAGGCAGTTACACTGTGATTCCAAAGGCTGAGAAAACGCGTTTATTTCGGGCTGAAAAACACGTTTTGAAAAGTGGCTTGTTTCTGCTCTATAACTTACATGGGAGTGACCAAAGTTGCCAAAACGTGTTTATTTGTGCTGAAAAACACGTTTTGACAACTTCTGCACACTGGGTTTAAGGGCTGACAAACTGGGCTCTTCTGAGCCAGGCAGTTACACTGTGATTCCAAGGGCTGAGAAAACGCGTTTATTTCGGGCTGAAAAACACGTTTTGAAAAGTGGCTTGTTTCTGCCCTATACGTTACATGGGGGTGACCAAAGTTGCCAAAACGTGTTTATTTGTGCTGAAAAACACGTTTTGACAACTTCTGCACACTGGGGTTAAGGGCTGACAAACTGGGCTCTTCTGAGCCAGGCAGTTACACTGTGATTCCAAGGGCTGAGAAAACGCGTTTATTTCGGGCTGAAAAACACGTTTTGAAAAGTGGCTTGTTTCTGCTCTATAAGTTACATGGGAGTGACCAAAGTTGCCAAAACGTGTTTATTTGTGCTGAAAAACACGTTTTGACAACTTCTGCACACTGGGGATAAGGGCTGACAAACTGGGCTCTTCTGAGCCAGGCACTTACACTGCGATTCCAAGGGCTGAGAAAACGCGTTTATTTCGGGCTGAAAAACACGTTTTGAAAAGTGGCCTGTTTCTGCCCTATAAGTTACATGGGAGTGACCAAAGTTGCCAAAACGTGTTTATTTGTGCTGAAAAACACGTTTTGACAACTTCTGCACACTGGGGTTAAGGGCTGACAAACAGGGCTCTTCTGAGCCAGGCAGTTACACTCTGATTCCAAGGGCTGAGAAAACGCGTTTATTTCGGGCTGAAAAACACGTTTTGAAAAGTGGCTTGTTTCTGCCCTATACGTTACATGGGGGTGACCAAAGTTGCCAAAACGTGTTTATTTGTGCTGAAAAACACGTTTTGACAACTTCTGCACACTGGGGTTAAGGGCTGACAAACTGGGCTCTTCTGAGCCAGGCAGTTACACTGTGATTCCAAGGGCTGAGAAAACGCGTTTATTTCGGGCTGAAAAACACGTTTTGAAAAGTGGCTTGTTTCTGCTCTATAACTTACATGGGAGTGACCAAAGTTGCCAAAACGTGTTTATTTGTGCTGAAAAACACGTTTTGACAACTTCTGCACACTGGGGTTAAGGGCTGACAAACTGGGCTCTTCTGAGCCAGGCAGTTACACTGTGATTCCAAGGGCTGAGAAAACGCGTTTATTTCGGGCTGAAAAACACGTTTTGAAAAGTGGCTTGTTTCTGCCCTATAAGTTACATGGGAGTGACCAAAGTTGCCAAAACGTGTTTATTTGTGCTGAAAAACACGTTTTGACAACTTCTGCACACTGGGGTTAAGGGCTGACAAACTGGGCTCTTCTGAGCCAGGCAGTTACACTGTGATTCCAAGGGCTGAGAAAACGCGTTTATTTCGGGTTGAAAAACACGTTTTGAAAAGTGGCTTGTTTCTGCCCTATAAGTTACATGGGAGTGACCAAAGTTGCCAAAACGTGTTTATTTGTGCTGAAAAACACGTTTTGACAACTTCTGCACACTGGGGTTAAGGGCTGACAAACTGGGCTCTTCTGAGCCAGGCAGTTACACTGTGATTCCAAGGGTTGAGAAAACGCGTTTATTTCGGGCTGAAAAACACGTTTTGAAAAGTGGCTTGTTTCTGCCCTATAAGTTACATGGGAGTGACCAAAGTTGCCAAAACGTGTTTATTTGTGCTGAAAAACACGTTTTGACAACTTCTGCACACTGGGGTTAAGGGCTGACAAACTGGGCTCTTCTGAGCCAGGCAGTTACACTGTGATTCCAAGGGCTGAGAAAACGCGTTTATTTCGGGCTGAAAAACACGTTTTGAAAAGTGGCCTGTTTCTGCCCTATAAGTTACATGGGAGTGACCAAAGTTGCCAAAACGTGTTTATTTGTGCTGAAAAACACGTTTTGACAACTTCTGCACACTGGGGTTAAGGGCTGACAAACTGGGCTCTTCTGAGCCAGGCAGTTACATTGTGATTCCAAGGGCTGAGAAAACGCGTTTATTTCGGGCTGAAAAACACGTTTTGAAAAGTGGCTTGTTTCTGCCCTATAAGTTACATGGGAGTGACCAAAGTTGCCAAAACGTGTTTATTTGTGCTGAAAAACACGTTTTGACAACTTCTGCACACTGGGGATAAGGGCTGACAAACTGGGCTCTTCTGAGCCAGGCACTTACACTGCGATTCCAAGGGCTGAGAAAACGCGTTTATTTCGGGCTGAAAAACACGTTTTGAAAAGTGGCTTGTTTCTGCCCTATACGTTACATGGGAGTGACCAAAGTTGCCAAAACGTGTTTATTTGTGCTGAAAAACACGTTTTGACAACTTCTGCACACTGGGGTTAAGGGCTGACAAACAGGGCTCTTCTGAGCCAGGCAGTTACACTCTGATTCCAAGGGCTGAGAAAACGCGTTTATTTCGGGCTGAAAAACACGTTTTGAAAAGTGGCTTGTTTCTGCCCTATACGTTACATGGGGGTGACCAAAGTTGCCAAAACGTGTTTATTTGTGCTGAAAAACACGTTTTGACAACTTCTGCACACTGGGGTTAAGGGCTGACAAACTGGGCTCTTCTGAGCCAGGCAGTTACACTGTGATTCCAAGGGCTGAGAAAACGCGTTTATTTCGGGCTGAAAAACAAGTTTTGAAAAGTGGCTTGTTTCTGCTCTATAACTTACATGGGAGTGACCAAAGTTGCCAAAACGTGTTTATTTGTGCTGAAAAACACGTTTTGGCAACTTCTGCACACTGGGGTTAAGGGCTGACAAACTGGGCTCTTCTGAGCCAGGCAGTTACACTGTGATTCCAAGGGCTGAGAAAACGCGTTTATTTCGGGCTGAAAAACACGTTTTGAAAAGTGGCTTGTTTCTGCCCTATACGTTACATGGGGGTGACCAAAGTTGCCAAAACGTGTTTATTTGTGCTGAAAAACACGTTTTGACAACTTCTGCACACTGGGGTTAAGGGCTGACAAACTGGGCTCTTCTGAGCCAGGCAGTTACACTGTGATTCCAAGGGCTGAGAAAACGCGTTTATTTCGGGCTGAAAAACACGTTTTGAAAAGTGGCTTGTTTCTGCCCTATAAGTTACATGGGAGTGACCAAAGTTGCCAAAACGTGTTTATTTGTGCTGAAAAACACGTTTTGACAACTTCTGCACACTGGGGTTAAGGGCTGACAAACTGGGCTCTTCTGAGCCAGGCAGTTACACTGTGATTCCAAGGGCTGAGAAAACGCGTTTATTTCGGGCTGAAAAACACGTTTTGAAAAGTGGCTTGTTTCTGCCCTATAAGTTACATGGGAGTGACCAAAGTTGCCAAAACGTGTTTATTTGTGCTGAAAAACACGTTTTGACAACTTCTGCACACTGGGGTTAAGGGCTGACAAACAGGGCTCTTCTGAGCCAGGCAGTTACACTCTGATTCCAAGGGCTGAGAAAACGCATTTATTTCGGGCTGAAAAACACGTTTTGAAAAGTGGCTTGTATCTGCCCTATACGTTACATGGGGTGACCAAAGTTGCCAAAACGTGTTTATTTGTGCTGAAAAACACGTTTTGACAACTTCTGCACACTGGGGTTAAGGGCTGACAAACTGGGCTCTTCTGAGCCAGGCAGTTACACTGTGATTCCAAAGGCTGAGAAAACGCGTTTATTTCGGGCTGAAAAACACGTTTTGAAAAGTGGCTTGTTTCTGCTCTATAACTTACATGGGAGTGACCAAAGTTGCCAAAACGTGTTTATTTGTGCTGAAAAACACGTTTTGACAACTTCTGCACACTGGGTTTAAGGGCTGACAAACTGGGCTCTTCTGAGCCAGGCAGTTACACTGTGATTCCAAGGGCTGAGAAAACGCGTTTATTTCGGGCTGAAAAACACGTTTTGAAAAGTGGCTTGTTTCTGCCCTATACGTTACATGGGGGTGACCAAAGTTGCCAAAACGTGTTTATTTGTGCTGAAAAACACGTTTTGACAACTTCTGCACACTGGGGTTAAGGGCTGACAAACTGGGCTCTTCTGAGCCAGGCAGTTACACTGTGATTCCAAGGGCTGAGAAAACGCGTTTATTTCGGGCTGAAAAACACGTTTTGAAAAGTGGCTTGTTTCTGCTCTATAAGTTACATGGGAGTGACCAAAGTTGCCAAAACGTGTTTATTTGTGCTGAAAAACACGTTTTGACAACTTCTGCACACTGGGGATAAGGGCTGATAAACTGGGCTCTTCTGAGCCAGGCACTTACACTGCGATTCCAAGGGCTGAGAAAACGCGTTTATTTCGGGCTGAAAAACACGTTTTGAAAAGTGGCCTGTTTCTGCCCTATAAGTTACATGGGAGTGACCAAAGTTGCCAAAACGTGTTTATTTGTGCTGAAAAACACGTTTTGACAACTTCTGCACACTGGGGTTAAGGGCTGACAAACAGGGCTCTTCTGAGCCAGGCAGTTACACTCTGATTCCAAGGGCTGAGAAAACGCGTTTATTTCGGGCTGAAAAACACGTTTTGAAAAGTGGCTTGTTTCTGCCCTATACGTTACATGGGGGTGACCAAAGTTGCCAAAACGTGTTTATTTGTGCTGAAAAACACGTTTTGACAACTTCTGCACACTGGGGTTAAGGGCTGACAAACTGGGCTCTTCTGAGCCAGGCAGTTACACTGTGATTCCAAGGGCTGAGAAAACGCGTTTATTTCGGGCTGAAAAACACGTTTTGAAAAGTGGCTTGTTTCTGCTCTATAACTTACATGGGAGTGACCAAAGTTGCCAAAACGTGTTTATTTGTGCTGAAAAACACGTTTTGACAACTTCTGCACACTGGGGTTAAGGGCTGACAAACTGGGCTCTTCTGAGCCAGGCAGTTACACTGTGATTCCAAGGGCTGAGAAAACGCGTTTATTTCGGGCTGAAAAACACGTTTTGAAAAGTGGCTTGTTTCTGCCCTATAAGTTACATGGGAGTGACCAAAGTTGCCAAAACGTGTTTATTTGTGCTGAAAAACACGTTTTGACAACTTCTGCACACTGGGGTTAAGGGCTGACAAACTGGGCTCTTCTGAGCCAGGCAGTTACACTGTGATTCCAAGGGCTGAGAAAACGCGTTTATTTCGGGTTGAAAAACACGTTTTGAAAAGTGGCTTGTTTCTGCCCTATAAGTTACATGGGAGTGACCAAAGTTGCCAAAACGTGTTTATTTGTGCTGAAAAACACGTTTTGACAACTTCTGCACACTGGGGTTAAGGGCTGACAAACTGGGCTCTTCTGAGCCAGGCAGTTACACTGTGATTCCAAGGGTTGAGAAAACGCGTTTATTTCGGGCTGAAAAACACGTTTTGAAAAGTGGCTTGTTTCTGCCCTATAAGTTACATGGGAGTGACCAAAGTTGCCAAAACGTGTTTATTTGTGCTGAAAAACACGTTTTGACAACTTCTGCACACTGGGGTTAAGGGCTGACAAACTGGGCTCTTCTGAGCCAGGCAGTTACACTGTGATTCCAAGGGCTGAGAAAACGCGTTTATTTCGGGCTGAAAAACACGTTTTGAAAAGTGGCCTGTTTCTGCCCTATAAGTTACATGGGAGTGACCAAAGTTGCCAAAACGTGTTTATTTGTGCTGAAAAACACGTTTTGACAACTTCTGCACACTGGGGTTAAGGGCTGACAAACTGGGCTCTTCTGAGCCAGGCAGTTACACTGTGATTCCAAGGGCTGAGAAAACGCGTTTATTTCGGGCTGAAAAACACGTTTTGAAAAGTGGCCTGTTTCTGCCCTATAAGTTACATGGGAGTGACCAAAGTTGCCAAAACGTGTTCATTTGTGCTGAAAAACACGTTTTGACAACTTCTGCACACTGGGGTTAAGGGCTGACAAACTGGGCTCTTCTGAGCCAGGCAGTTACACTGTGATTCCAAGGGCTGAGAAAACGCGTTTATTTCGGGCTGAAAAACACGTTTTGAAAAGTGGCTTGTTTCTGCCCTATACGTTACATGGGGGTGACCAAAGTTGCCGAAACGTGTTTATTTGTGCTGAAAAACACGTTTTGACAACTTCTGCACACTGGGGTTAAGGGCTGACAAACTGGGCTCTTCTGAGCCAGGCAGTTACACTGTGATTCCAAGGGCTGAGAAAACGCGTTTATTTCGGGCTGAAAAACACGTTTTGAAATGTGGCTTGTTTCTGCTCTATAACTTACATGGGAGTGACCAAAGTTGCCAAAACGTGTTTATTTGTGCTGAAAAACACGTTTTGACAACTTCTGCACACTGGGGTTAAGGGCTGACAAACTGGGCTCTTCTGAGCCAGGCAGTTACACTGTGATTCCAAGGGCTGAGAAATCGCGTTTATTTCGGGCTGAAAAACACGTTTTGAAAAGTGGCTTGTTTCTGCCCTATAAGTTACATGGGAGTGACCAAAGTTGCCAAAACGTGTTTATTTGTGCTGAAAAATACTTTTTGACAACTTCTGCACACTGGGGTTAAGGGCTGACAAACTGGGCTCTTCTGAGCCAGGCAGTTACACTGTGATTCCAAGGGCTGAGAAAACGCGTTTATTTCGGGCTGAAAAACACGTTTTGAAAAGTGGCTTGTTTCTGCCCTATAAGTTACATGGGAGTGACCAAAGTTGCCAAAACGTGTTTATTTGTGCTGAAAAACACGTTTTGACAACTTCTGCACACTGGGGTTAAGGGCTGACAAACTGGGCTCTTCTGAGCCAGGCAGTTACACTGTGATTCCAAGGGCTGAGAAAACGCGTTTATTTCGGGCTGAAAAACACGTTTTGAAAAGTGGCTTGTTTCTGCCCTATAAGTTACATGGGAGTGACCAAAGTTGCCAAAACGTGTTTATTTGTGCTGAAAAACACGTTTTGACAACTTCTGCACACTGGGGTTAAGGGCTGACAAACTGGGCTCTTCTGAGCCAGGCAGTTACACTGTGATTCCAAGGGCTGAGAAAACGCGTTTATTTCGGGCTGAAAAACACGTTTTGAAAAGAGGCTTGTTTCTGCCCTATAAGTTGCATGGGAGTGACCAAAGTTGCCAAAACGTGTTTATTTCAGCTGAAAAACACGTTTTGACAACTTCTGCACACTGGGGTTAAGGGCTGACAAACTGGGCTCTTCTGAGCCAGGCACTTACACTGCGATTCCAAGGGCTGAGAAAACGCGTTTATTTCGGGCTGAAAAACACGTTTTGAAAAGTGGCTTGTTTCTGCCCTATAAGTTACATGGGAGTGACCAAAGTTGCCAAAACGTGTTTATTTGTGCTGAAAAACACGTTTTGACAACTTCTGCACACTGGGGTTAAGGGCTGACAAACTGGGCTCTTCTGAGCCAGGCAGTTACACTGTGATTCCAAGGGCTGAGAAAACGCGTTTATTTCGGGCTGAAAAACACGTTTTGAAAAGTGGCTTGTTTCTGCCCTATAAGTTACATGGGAGTGACCAAAGTTGCCAAAACGTGTTTATTTGTGCTGAAAAACACGTTCTGACAACTTCTGCACACTGGGGTTAAGGGCTGACAAACTGGGCTCTTCTGAGCCAGGCAGTTACACTGTGATTCCAAGGGCTGAGAAAACGCGTTTATTTCGGGCTGAAAAACACGTTTTGAAAAGTGGCCTGTTTCTGCCCTATAAGTTACATGGGAGTGACCAAAGTTGCCAAAACGTGTTTATTTGTGCTGAAAAACACGTTTTGACAACTTCTGCACACTGGGGTTAAGGGCTGACAAACTGGGCTCTTCTGAGCCAGGCAGTTACACTGTGATTCCAAGGGCTGAGAAAACGCGTTTATTTCGGGCTGAAAAACACGTTTTGAAAAGTGGCCTGTTTCTGCCCTATAAGTTACATGGGAGTGACCAAAGTTGCCAAAACGTGTTTATTTGTGCTGAAAAACACGTTTTGACAACTTCTGCACACTGGGGTTAAGGGCTGACAAACAGGGCTCTTCTGAGCCAGGCAGTTACACTCTGATTCCAAGGGCTGAGAAAACGCATTTATTTCGGGCTGAAAAACACGTTTTGAAAAGTGGCTTGTATCTGCCCTATACGTTACATGGGGGTGACCAAAGTTGCCAAAACGTGTTTATTTGTGCTGAAAAACACGTTTTGACAACTTCTGCACACTGGGGTTAAGGGCTGACAAACTGGGCTCTTCTGAGCCAGGCAGTTACACTGTGATTCCAAAGGCTGAGAAAACGCGTTTATTTCGGGCTGAAAAACACGTTTTGAAAAGTGGCTTGTTTCTGCTCTATAACTTACATGGGAGTGACCAAAGTTGCCAAAACGTGTTTATTTGTGCTGAAAAACACGTTTTGACAACTTCTGCACACTGGGTTTAAGGGCTGACAAACTGGGCTCTTCTGAGCCAGGCAGTTACACTGTGATTCCAAGGGCTGAGAAAACGCGTTTATTTCGGGCTGAAAAACACGTTTTGAAAAGTGGCTTGTTTCTGCCCTATACGTTACATGGGGGTGACCAAAGTTGCCAAAACGTGTTTATTTGTGCTGAAAAACACGTTTTGACAACTTCTGCACACTGGGGTTAAGGGCTGACAAACTGGGCTCTTCTGAGCCAGGCAGTTACACTGTGATTCCAAGGGCTGAGAAAACGCGTTTATTTCGGGCTGAAAAACACGTTTTGAAAAGTGGCTTGTTTCTGCTCTATAAGTTACATGGGAGTGACCAAAGTTGCCAAAACGTGTTTATTTGTGCTGAAAAACACGTTTTGACAACTTCTGCACACTGGGGATAAGGGCTGACAAACTGGGCTCTTCTGAGCCAGGCACTTACACTGCGATTCCAAGGGCTGAGAAAACGCGTTTATTTCGGGCTGAAAAACACGTTTTGAAAAGTGGCCTGTTTCTGCCCTATAAGTTACATGGGAGTGACCAAAGTTGCCAAAACGTGTTTATTTGTGCTGAAAAACACGTTTTGACAACTTCTGCACACTGGGGTTAAGGGCTGACAAACTGGGCTCTTCTGAGCCAGGCAGTTACACTGTGATTCCAAGGGCTGAGAAAACGCGTTTATTTCGGGCTGAAAAACACGTTTTGAAAAGTGGCTTGTTTCTGCTCTATAACTTACATGGGAGTGACCAAAGTTGCCAAAACGTGTTTATTTGTGCTGAAAAACACGTTTTGACAACTTCTGCACACTGGGGTTAAGGGCTGACAAACTGGGCTCTTCTGAGCCAGGCAGTTACACTGTGATTCCAAGGGCTGAGAAAACGCGTTTATTTCGGGCTGAAAAACACGTTTTGAAAAGTGGCTTGTTTCTGCCCTATACGTTACATGGGGGTGACCAAAGTTGCCAAAACGTGTTTATTTGTGCTGAAAAACACGTTTTGACAACTTCTGCACACTGGGGTTAAGGGCTGACAAACTGGGCTCTTCTGAGCCAGGCAGTTACACTGTGATTCCAAGGGCTGAGAAAACGCGTTTATTTCGGGCTGAAAAACACGTTTTGAAAAGTGGCTTGTTTCTGCTCTATAACTTACATGGGAGTGACCAAAGTTGCCAAAACGTGTTTATTTGTGCTGAAAAACACGTTTTGACAACTTCTGCACACTGGGGTTAAGGGCTGACAAACTGGGCTCTTCTGAGCCAGGCAGTTACATTGTGATTCCAAGGGCTGAGAAAACGCGTTTATTTCGGGCTGAAAAACACGTTTTGAAAAGTGGCTTGTTTCTGCCCTATAAGTTACATGGGAGTGACCAAAGTTGCCAAAACGTGTTTATTTGTGCTGAAAAACACGTTTTGACAACTTCTGCACACTGGGGATAAGGGCTGACGAACTGGGCTCTTCTGAGCCAGGCACTTACACTGCGATTCCAAGGGCTGAGAAAACGCGTTTATTTCGGGCTGAAAAACACGTTTTGAAAAGTGGCTTGTTTCTGCCCTATACGTTACATGGGAGTGACCAAAGTTGCCAAAACGTGTTTATTTGTGCTGAAAAACACGTTTTGACAACTTCTGCACACTGGGGTTAAGGGCTGACAAACAGGGCTCTTCTGAGCCAGGCAGTTACACTCTGATTCCAAGGGCTGAGAAAACGCGTTTATTTCGGGCTGAAAAACACGTTTTGAAAAGTGGCTTGTTTCTGCCCTATACGTTACATGGGGGTGACCAAAGTTGCCAAAACGTGTTTATTTGTGCTGAAAAACACGTTTTGACAACTTCTGCACACTGGGGTTAAGGGCTGACAAACTGGGCTCTTCTGAGCCAGGCAGTTACACTGTGATTCCAAGGGCTGAGAAAACGCGTTTATTTCGGGCTGAAAAACACGTTTTGAAAAGTGGCTTGTTTCTGCTCTATAACTTACATGGGAGTGACCAAAGTTGCCAAAACGTGTTTATTTGTGCTGAAAAACACGTTTTGGCAACTTCTGCACACTGGGGTTAAGGGCTGACAAACTGGGCTCTTCTGAGCCAGGCAGTTACACTGTGATTCCAAGGGCTGAGAAAACGCGTTTATTTCGGGCTGAAAAACACGTTTTGAAAAGTGGCTTGTTTCTGCCCTATACGTTACATGGGGGTGACCAAAGTTGCCAAAACGTGTTTATTTGTGCTGAAAAACACGTTTTGACAACTTCTGCACACTGGGGTTAAGGGCTGACAAACTGGGCTCTTCTGAGCCAGGCAGTTACACTGTGATTCCAAGGGCTGAGAAAACGCGTTTATTTCGGGCTGAAAAACACGTTTTGAAAAGTGGCTTGTTTCTGCCCTATAAGTTACATGGGAGTGACCAAAGTTGCCAAAACGTGTTTATTTGTGCTGAAAAACACGTTTTGACAACTTCTGCACACTGGGGTTAAGGGCTGACAAACTGGGCTCTTCTGAGCCAGGCAGTTACACTGTGATTCCAAGGGCTGAGAAAACGCGTTTATTTCGGGCTGAAAAACACGTTTTGAAAAGTGGCTTGTTTCTGCCCTATAAGTTACATGGGAGTGACCAAAGTTGCCAAAACGTGTTTATTTGTGCTGAAAAACACGTTTTGACAACTTCTGCACACTGGGGTTAAGGGCTGACAAACAGGGCTCTTCTGAGCCAGGCAGTTACACTCTGATTCCAAGGGCTGAGAAAACGCATTTATTTCGGGCTGAAAAACACGTTTTGAAAAGTGGCTTGTATCTGCCCTATACGTTACATGGGGGTGACCAAAGTTGCCAAAACGTGTTTATTTGTGCTGAAAAACACGTTTTGACAACTTCTGCACACTGGGGTTAAGGGCTGACAAACTGGGCTCTTCTGAGCCAGGCAGTTACACTGTGATTCCAAAGGCTGAGAAAACGCGTTTATTTCGGGCTGAAAAACACGTTTTGAAAAGTGGCTTGTTTCTGCTCTATAACTTACATGGGAGTGACCAAAGTTGCCAAAACGTGTTTATTTGTGCTGAAAAACACGTTTTGACAACTTCTGCACACTGGGTTTAAGGGCTGACAAACTGGGCTCTTCTGAGCCAGGCAGTTACACTGTGATTCCAAGGGCTGAGAAAACGCGTTTATTTCGGGCTGAAAAACACGTTTTGAAAAGTGGCTTGTTTCTGCCCTATACGTTACATGGGGGTGACCAAAGTTGCCAAAACGTGTTTATTTGTGCTGAAAAACACGTTTTGACAACTTCTGCACACTGGGGTTAAGGGCTGACAAACTGGGCTCTTCTGAGCCAGGCAGTTACACTGTGATTCCAAGGGCTGAGAAAACGCGTTTATTTCGGGCTGAAAAACACGTTTTGAAAAGTGGCTTGTTTCTGCTCTATAAGTTACATGGGAGTGACCAAAGTTGCCAAAACGTGTTTATTTGTGCTGAAAAACACGTTTTGACAACTTCTGCACACTGGGGATAAGGGCTGACAAACTGGGCTCTTCTGAGCCAGGCACTTACACTGCGATTCCAAGGGCTGAGAAAACGCGTTTATTTCGGGCTGAAAAACACGTTTTGAAAAGTGGCCTGTTTCTGCCCTATAAGTTACATGGGAGTGACCAAAGTTGCCAAAACGTGTTTATTTGTGCTGAAAAACACGTTTTGACAACTTCTGCACACTGGGGTTAAGGGCTGACAAACAGGGCTCTTCTGAGCCAGGCAGTTACACTCTGATTCCAAGGGCTGAGAAAACGCGTTTATTTCGGGCTGAAAAACACGTTTTGAAAAGTGGCTTGTTTCTGCCCTATACGTTACATGGGGGTGACCAAAGTTGCCAAAACGTGTTTATTTGTGCTGAAAAACACGTTTTGACAACTTCTGCACACTGGGGTTAAGGGCTGACAAACTGGGCTCTTCTGAGCCAGGCAGTTACACTGTGATTCCAAGGGCTGAGAAAACGCGTTTATTTCGGGCTGAAAAACACGTTTTGAAAAGTGGCTTGTTTCTGCTCTATAACTTACATGGGAGTGACCAAAGTTGCCAAAACGTGTTTATTTGTGCTGAAAAACACGTTTTGACAACTTCTGCACACTGGGGTTAAGGGCTGACAAACTGGGCTCTTCTGAGCCAGGCAGTTACACTGTGATTCCAAGGGCTGAGAAAACGCGTTTATTTCGGGCTGAAAAACACGTTTTGAAAAGTGGCTTGTTTCTGCCCTATAAGTTACATGGGAGTGACCAAAGTTGCCAAAACGTGTTTATTTGTGCTGAAAAACACGTTTTGACAACTTCTGCACACTGGGGTTAAGGGCTGACAAACTGGGCTCTTCTGAGCCAGGCAGTTACACTGTGATTCCAAGGGCTGAGAAAACGCGTTTATTTCGGGTTGAAAAACACGTTTTGAAAAGTGGCTTGTTTCTGCCCTATAAGTTACATGGGAGTGACCAAAGTTGCCAAAACGTGTTTATTTGTGCTGAAAAACACGTTTTGACAACTTCTGCACACTGGGGTTAAGGGCTGACAAACTGGGCTCTTCTGAGCCAGGCAGTTACACTGTGATTCCAAGGGTTGAGAAAACGCGTTTATTTCGGGCTGAAAAACACGTTTTGAAAAGTGGCTTGTTTCTGCCCTATAAGTTACATGGGAGTGACCAAAGTTGCCAAAACGTGTTTATTTGTGCTGAAAAACACGTTTTGACAACTTCTGCACACTGGGGTTAAGGGCTGACAAACTGGGCTCTTCTGAGCCAGGCAGTTACACTGTGATTCCAAGGGCTGAGAAAACGCGTTTATTTCGGGCTGAAAAACACGTTTTGAAAAGTGGCCTGTTTCTGCCCTATAAGTTACATGGGAGTGACCAAAGTTGCCAAAACGTGTTTATTTGTGCTGAAAAACACGTTTTGACAACTTCTGCACACTGGGGTTAAGGGCTGACAAACTGGGCTCTTCTGAGCCAGGCAGTTACATTGTGATTCCAAGGGCTGAGAAAACGCGTTTATTTCGGGCTGAAAAACACGTTTTGAAAAGTGGCTTGTTTCTGCCCTATAAGTTACATGGGAGTGACCAAAGTTGCCAAAACGTGTTTATTTGTGCTGAAAAACACGTTTTGACAACTTCTGCACACTGGGGATAAGGGCTGACAAACTGGGCTCTTCTGAGCCAGGCACTTACACTGCGATTCCAAGGGCTGAGAAAACGCGTTTATTTCGGGCTGAAAAACACGTTTTGAAAAGTGGCTTGTTTCTGCCCTATACGTTACATGGGAGTGACCAAAGTTGCCAAAACGTGTTTATTTGTGCTGAAAAACACGTTTTGACAACTTCTGCACACTGGGGTTAAGGGCTGACAAACAGGGCTCTTCTGAGCCAGGCAGTTACACTCTGATTCCAAGGGCTGAGAAAACGCGTTTATTTCGGGCTGAAAAACACGTTTTGAAAAGTGGCTTGTTTCTGCCCTATACGTTACATGGGGGTGACCAAAGTTGCCAAAACGTGTTTATTTGTGCTGAAAAACACGTTTTGACAACTTCTGCACACTGGGGTTAAGGGCTGACAAACTGGGCTCTTCTGAGCCAGGCAGTTACACTGTGATTCCAAGGGCTGAGAAAACGCGTTTATTTCGGGCTGAAAAACACGTTTTGAAAAGTGGCTTGTTTCTGCTCTATAACTTACATGGGAGTGACCAAAGTTGCCAAAACGTGTTTATTTGTGCTGAAAAACACGTTTTGGCAACTTCTGCACACTGGGGTTAAGGGCTGACAAACTGGGCTCTTCTGAGCCAGGCAGTTACACTGTGATTCCAAGGGCTGAGAAAACGCGTTTATTTCGGGCTGAAAAACACGTTTTGAAAAGTGGCTTGTTTCTGCCCTATACGTTACATGGGGGTGACCAAAGTTGCCAAAACGTGTTTATTTGTGCTGAAAAACACGTTTTGACAACTTCTGCACACTGGGGTTAAGGGCTGACAAACTGGGCTCTTCTGAGCCAGGCAGTTACACTGTGATTCCAAGGGCTGAGAAAACGCGTTTATTTCGGGCTGAAAAACACGTTTTGAAAAGTGGCTTGTTTCTGCCCTATAAGTTACATGGGAGTGACCAAAGTTGCCAAAACGTGTTTATTTGTGCTGAAAAACACGTTTTGACAACTTCTGCACACTGGGGTTAAGGGCTGACAAACTGGGCTCTTCTGAGCCAGGCAGTTACACTGTGATTCCAAGGGCTGAGAAAACGCGTTTATTTCGGGCTGAAAAACACGTTTTGAAAAGTGGCTTGTTTCTGCCCTATAAGTTACATGGGAGTGACCAAAGTTGCCAAAACGTGTTTATTTGTGCTGAAAAACACGTTTTGACAACTTCTGCACACTGGGGTTAAGGGCTGACAAACAGGGCTCTTCTGAGCCAGGCAGTTACACTCTGATTCCAAGGGCTGAGAAAACGCATTTATTTCGGGCTGAAAAACACGTTTTGAAAAGTGGCTTGTATCTGCCCTATACGTTACATGGGGGTGACCAAAGTTGCCAAAACGTGTTTATTTGTGCTGAAAAACACGTTTTGACAACTTCTGCACACTGGGGTTAAGGGCTGACAAACTGGGCTCTTCTGAGCCAGGCAGTTACACTGTGATTCCAAAGGCTGAGAAAACGCGTTTATTTCGGGCTGAAAAACACGTTTTGAAAAGTGGCTTGTTTCTGCTCTATAACTTACATGGGAGTGACCAAAGTTGCCAAAACGTGTTTATTTGTGCTGAAAAACACGTTTTGACAACTTCTGCACACTGGGTTTAAGGGCTGACAAACTGGGCTCTTCTGAGCCAGGCAGTTACACTGTGATTCCAAGGGCTGAGAAAACGCGTTTATTTCGGGCTGAAAAACACGTTTTGAAAAGTGGCTTGTTTCTGCCCTATACGTTACATGGGGGTGACCAAAGTTGCCAAAACGTGTTTATTTGTGCTGAAAAACACGTTTTGACAACTTCTGCACACTGGGGTTAAGGGCTGACAAACTGGGCTCTTCTGAGCCAGGCAGTTACACTGTGATTCCAAGGGCTGAGAAAACGCGTTTATTTCGGGCTGAAAAACACGTTTTGAAAAGTGGCTTGTTTCTGCTCTATAAGTTACATGGGAGTGACCAAAGTTGCCAAAACGTGTTTATTTGTGCTGAAAAACACGTTTTGACAACTTCTGCACACTGGGGATAAGGGCTGACAAACTGGGCTCTTCTGAGCCAGGCACTTACACTGCGATTCCAAGGGCTGAGAAAACGCGTTTATTTCGGGCTGAAAAACACGTTTTGAAAAGTGGCCTGTTTCTGCCCTATAAGTTACATGGGAGTGACCAAAGTTGCCAAAACGTGTTTATTTGTGCTGAAAAACACGTTTTGACAACTTCTGCACACTGGGGTTAAGGGCTGACAAACAGGGCTCTTCTGAGCCAGGCAGTTACACTCTGATTCCAAGGGCTGAGAAAACGCGTTTATTTCGGGCTGAAAAACACGTTTTGAAAAGTGGCTTGTTTCTGCCCTATACGTTACATGGGGGTGACCAAAGTTGCCAAAACGTGTTTATTTGTGCTGAAAAACACGTTTTGACAACTTCTGCACACTGGGGTTAAGGGCTGACAAACTGGGCTCTTCTGAGCCAGGCAGTTACACTGTGATTCCAAGGGCTGAGAAAACGCGTTTATTTCGGGCTGAAAAACACGTTTTGAAAAGTGGCTTGTTTCTGCTCTATAACTTACATGGGAGTGACCAAAGTTGCCAAAACGTGTTTATTTGTGCTGAAAAACACGTTTTGACAACTTCTGCACACTGGGGTTAAGGGCTGACAAACTGGGCTCTTCTGAGCCAGGCAGTTACACTGTGATTCCAAGGGCTGAGAAAACGCGTTTATTTCGGGCTGAAAAACACGTTTTGAAAAGTGGCTTGTTTCTGCCCTATAAGTTACATGGGAGTGACCAAAGTTGCCAAAACGTGTTTATTTGTGCTGAAAAACACGTTTTGACAACTTCTGCACACTGGGGTTAAGGGCTGACAAACTGGGCTCTTCTGAGCCAGGCAGTTACACTGTGATTCCAAGGGCTGAGAAAACGCGTTTATTTCGGGTTGAAAAACACGTTTTGAAAAGTGGCTTGTTTCTGCCCTATAAGTTACATGGGAGTGACCAAAGTTGCCAAAACGTGTTTATTTGTGCTGAAAAACACGTTTTGACAACTTCTGCACACTGGGGTTAAGGGCTGACAAACTGGGCTCTTCTGAGCCAGGCAGTTACACTGTGATTCCAAGGGTTGAGAAAACGCGTTTATTTCGGGCTGAAAAACACGTTTTGAAAAGTGGCTTGTTTCTGCCCTATAAGTTACATGGGAGTGACCAAAGTTGCCAAAACGTGTTTATTTGTGCTGAAAAACACGTTTTGACAACTTCTGCACACTGGGGTTAAGGGCTGACAAACTGGGCTCTTCTGAGCCAGGCAGTTACACTGTGATTCCAAGGGCTGAGAAAACGCGTTTATTTCGGGCTGAAAAACACGTTTTGAAAAGTGGCCTGTTTCTGCCCTATAAGTTACATGGGAGTGACCAAAGTTGCCAAAACGTGTTTATTTGTGCTGAAAAACACGTTTTGACAACTTCTGCACACTGGGGTTAAGGGCTGACAAACTGGGCTCTTCTGAGCCAGGCAGTTACATTGTGATTCCAAGGGCTGAGAAAACGCGTTTATTTCGGGCTGAAAAACACGTTTTGAAAAGTGGCTTGTTTCTGCCCTATAAGTTACATGGGAGTGACCAAAGTTGCCAAAACGTGTTTATTTGTGCTGAAAAACACGTTTTGACAACTTCTGCACACTGGGGATAAGGGCTGACAAACTGGGCTCTTCTGAGCCAGGCACTTACACTGCGATTCCAAGGGCTGAGAAAACGCGTTTATTTCGGGCTGAAAAACACGTTTTGAAAAGTGGCTTGTTTCTGCCCTATACGTTACATGGGAGTGACCAAAGTTGCCAAAACGTGTTTATTTGTGCTGAAAAACACGTTTTGACAACTTCTGCACACTGGGGTTAAGGGCTGACAAACAGGGCTCTTCTGAGCCAGGCAGTTACACTCTGATTCCAAGGGCTGAGAAAACGCGTTTATTTCGGGCTGAAAAACACGTTTTGAAAAGTGGCTTGTTTCTGCCCTATACGTTACATGGGGGTGACCAAAGTTGCCAAAACGTGTTTATTTGTGCTGAAAAACACGTTTTGACAACTTCTGCACACTGGGGTTAAGGGCTGACAAACTGGGCTCTTCTGAGCCAGGCAGTTACACTGTGATTCCAAGGGCTGAGAAAACGCGTTTATTTCGGGCTGAAAAACACGTTTTGAAAAGTGGCTTGTTTCTGCTCTATAACTTACATGGGAGTGACCAAAGTTGCCAAAACGTGTTTATTTGTGCTGAAAAACACGTTTTGGCAACTTCTGCACACTGGGGTTAAGGGCTGACAAACTGGGCTCTTCTGAGCCAGGCAGTTACACTGTGATTCCAAGGGCTGAGAAAACGCGTTTATTTCGGGCTGAAAAACACGTTTTGAAAAGTGGCTTGTTTCTGCCCTATACGTTACATGGGGGTGACCAAAGTTGCCAAAACGTGTTTATTTGTGCTGAAAAACACGTTTTGACAACTTCTGCACACTGGGGTTAAGGGCTGACAAACTGGGCTCTTCTGAGCCAGGCAGTTACACTGTGATTCCAAGGGCTGAGAAAACGCGTTTATTTCGGGCTGAAAAACACGTTTTGAAAAGTGGCTTGTTTCTGCCCTATAAGTTACATGGGAGTGACCAAAGTTGCCAAAACGTGTTTATTTGTGCTGAAAAACACGTTTTGACAACTTCTGCACACTGGGGTTAAGGGCTGACAAACTGGGCTCTTCTGAGCCAGGCAGTTACACTGTGATTCCAAGGGCTGAGAAAACGCGTTTATTTCGGGCTGAAAAACACGTTTTGAAAAGTGGCTTGTTTCTGCCCTATAAGTTACATGGGAGTGACCAAAGTTGCCAAAACGTGTTTATTTGTGCTGAAAAACACGTTTTGACAACTTCTGCACACTGGGGTTAAGGGCTGACAAACAGGGCTCTTCTGAGCCAGGCAGTTACACTCTGATTCCAAGGGCTGAGAAAACGCATTTATTTCGGGCTGAAAAACACGTTTTGAAAAGTGGCTTGTATCTGCCCTATACGTTACATGGGGGTGACCAAAGTTGCCAAAACGTGTTTATTTGTGCTGAAAAACACGTTTTGACAACTTCTGCACACTGGGGTTAAGGGCTGACAAACTGGGCTCTTCTGAGCCAGGCAGTTACACTGTGATTCCAAAGGCTGAGAAAACGCGTTTATTTCGGGCTGAAAAACACGTTTTGAAAAGTGGCTTGTTTCTGCTCTATAACTTACATGGGAGTGACCAAAGTTGCCAAAACGTGTTTATTTGTGCTGAAAAACACGTTTTGACAACTTCTGCACACTGGGTTTAAGGGCTGACAAACTGGGCTCTTCTGAGCCAGGCAGTTACACTGTGATTCCAAGGGCTGAGAAAACGCGTTTATTTCGGGCTGAAAAACACGTTTTGAAAAGTGGCTTGTTTCTGCCCTATACGTTACATGGGGGTGACCAAAGTTGCCAAAACGTGTTTATTTGTGCTGAAAAACACGTTTTGACAACTTCTGCACACTGGGGTTAAGGGCTGACAAACTGGGCTCTTCTGAGCCAGGCAGTTACACTGTGATTCCAAGGGCTGAGAAAACGCGTTTATTTCGGGCTGAAAAACACGTTTTGAAAAGTGGCTTGTTTCTGCTCTATAAGTTACATGGGAGTGACCAAAGTTGCCAAAACGTGTTTATTTGTGCTGAAAAACACGTTTTGACAACTTCTGCACACTGGGGATAAGGGCTGACAAACTGGGCTCTTCTGAGCCAGGCACTTACACTGCGATTCCAAGGGCTGAGAAAACGCGTTTATTTCGGGCTGAAAAACACGTTTTGAAAAGTGGCCTGTTTCTGCCCTATAAGTTACATGGGAGTGACCAAAGTTGCCAAAACGTGTTTATTTGTGCTGAAAAACACGTTTTGACAACTTCTGCACACTGGGGTTAAGGGCTGACAAACAGGGCTCTTCTGAGCCAGGCAGTTACACTCTGATTCCAAGGGCTGAGAAAACGCGTTTATTTCGGGCTGAAAAACACGTTTTGAAAAGTGGCTTGTTTCTGCCCTATACGTTACATGGGGGTGACCAAAGTTGCCAAAACGTGTTTATTTGTGCTGAAAAACACGTTTTGACAACTTCTGCACACTGGGGTTAAGGGCTGACAAACTGGGCTCTTCTGAGCCAGGCAGTTACACTGTGATTCCAAGGGCTGAGAAAACGCGTTTATTTCGGGCTGAAAAACACGTTTTGAAAAGTGGCTTGTTTCTGCTCTATAACTTACATGGGAGTGACCAAAGTTGCCAAAACGTGTTTATTTGTGCTGAAAAACACGTTTTGACAACTTCTGCACACTGGGGTTAAGGGCTGACAAACTGGGCTCTTCTGAGCCAGGCAGTTACACTGTGATTCCAAGGGCTGAGAAAACGCGTTTATTTCGGGCTGAAAAACACGTTTTGAAAAGTGGCTTGTTTCTGCCCTATAAGTTACATGGGGAGTGACCAAAGTTGCCAAAACGTGTTTATTTGTGCTGAAAAACACGTTTTGACAACTTCTGCACACTGGGGTTAAGGGCTGACAAACTGGGCTCTTCTGAGCCAGGCAGTTACACTGTGATTCCAAGGGCTGAGAAAACGCGTTTATTTCGGGCTTGAAAAACACGTTTTGAAAAGTGGCTTGTTTCTGCCCTATAAGTTACATGGGAGTGACCAAAGTTGCCAAAACGTGTTTATTTGTGCTGAAAAACACGTTTTGACAACTTCTGCACACTGGGGTTAAGGGCTGACAAACTGGGCTCTTCTGAGCCAGGCAGTTACACTGTGATTCCAAGGGTTGAGAAAACGCGTTTATTTCGGGCTGAAAAACACGTTTTGAAAAGTGGCTTGTTTCTGCCCTATAAGTTACATGGGAGTGACCAAAGTTGCCAAAACGTGTTTATTTGTGCTGAAAAACACGTTTTGACAACTTCTGCACACTGGGGTTAAGGGCTGACAAACTGGGCTCTTCTGAGCCAGGCAGTTACACTGTGATTCCAAGGGCTGAGAAAACGCGTTTATTTCGGGCTGAAAAACACGTTTTGAAAAGTGGCCTGTTTCTGCCCTATAAGTTACATGGGAGTGACCAAAGTTGCCAAAACGTGTTTATTTGTGCTGAAAAACACGTTTTGACAACTTCTGCACACTGGGGTTAAGGGCTGACAAACTGGGCTCTTCTGAGCCAGGCAGTTACACTGTGATTCCAAGGGCTGAGAAAACGCGTTTATTTCGGGCTGAAAAACACGTTTTGAAAAGTGGCTGTTTCTGCCCTATAAGTTACATGGGAGTGACCAAAGTTGCCAAAACGTGTTCATTTGTGCTGAAAAACACGTTTTGACAACTTCTGCACACTGGGGTTAAGGGCTGACAAACTGGGCTCTTCTGAGCCAGGCAGTTACACTGTGATTCCAAGGGCTGAGAAAACGCGTTTATTTCGGGCTGAAAAACACGTTTTGAAAAGTGGCTTGTTTCTGCCCTATACGTTACATGGGGGTGACCAAAGTTGCCGAAACGTGTTTATTTGTGCTGAAAAACACGTTTTGACAACTTCTGCACACTGGGGTTAAGGGCTGACAAACTGGGCTCTTCTGAGCCAGGCAGTTACACTGTGATTCCAAGGGCTGAGAAAACGCGTTTATTTCGGGCTGAAAAACACGTTTTGAAATGTGGCTTGTTTCTGCTCTATAACTTACATGGGAGTGACCAAAGTTGCCAAAACGTGTTTATTTGTGCTGAAAAACACGTTTTGACAACTTCTGCACACTGGGGTTAAGGGCTGACAAACTGGGCTCTTCTGAGCCAGGCAGTTACACTGTGATTCCAAGGGCTGAGAAATCGCGTTTATTTCGGGCTGAAAAACACGTTTTGAAAAGTGGCTTGTTTCTGCCCTATAAGTTACATGGGAGTGACCAAAGTTGCCAAAACGTGTTTATTTGTGCTGAAAAATACTTTTTGACAACTTCTGCACACTGGGGTTAAGGGCTGACAAACTGGGCTCTTCTGAGCCAGGCAGTTACACTGTGATTCCAAGGGCTGAGAAAACGCGTTTATTTCGGGCTGAAAAACACGTTTTGAAAAGTGGCTTGTTTCTGCCCTATAAGTTACATGGGAGTGACCAAAGTTGCCAAAACGTGTTTATTTGTGCTGAAAAACACGTTTTGACAACTTCTGCACACTGGGGTTAAGGGCTGACAAACTGGGCTCTTCTGAGCCAGGCAGTTACACTGTGATTCCAAGGGCTGAGAAAACGCGTTTATTTCGGGCTGAAAAACACGTTTTGAAAAGTGGCTTGTTTCTGCCCTATAAGTTACATGGGAGTGACCAAAGTTGCCAAAACGTGTTTATTTGTGCTGAAAAACACGTTTTGACAACTTCTGCACACTGGGGTTAAGGGCTGACAAACAGGGCTCTTCTGAGCCAGGCAGTTACACTCGTGATTCCAAGGGCTGAGAAAACGCGTTTATTTCGGGCTGAAAAACACGTTTTGAAAAGTGGCTTGTTTCTGCCCTATACGTTACATGGGGGTGACCAAAGTTGCCAAAACGTGTTTATTTGTGCTGAAAAACACGTTTTGACAACTTCTGCACACTGGGGTTAAGGGCTGACAAACTGGGCTCTTCTGAGCCAGGCAGTTACACTGTGATTCCAAGGGCTGAGAAAACGCGTTTATTTCGGGCTGAAAAACACGTTTTGAAAAGTGGCTTGTTTCTGCCCTATAACTTACATGGGAGTGACCAAAGTTGCCAAAACGTGTTTATTTGTGCTGAAAAACACGTTTTGACAACTTCTGCACACTGGGGTTAAGGGCTGACAAACTGGGCTCTTCTGAGCCAGGCAGTTACACTGTGATTCCAAGGGCTGAGAAAACGCGTTTATTTCGGGCTGAAAAACACGTTTTGAAAAGTGGCTTGTTTCTGCCCTATAAGTTACATGGGAGTGACCAAAGTTGCCAAAACGTGTTTATTTGTGCTGAAAAACACGTTTTGACAACTTCTGCACACTGGGGTTAAGGGCTGACAAACTGGGCTCTTCTGAGCCAGGCAGTTACACTGTGATTCCAAGGGCTGAGAAAACGCGTTTATTTCGGGCTTGAAAAACACGTTTTGAAAAGTGGCTTGTTTCTGCCCTATAAGTTACATGGGAGTGACCAAAGTTGCCAAAACGTGTTTATTTGTGCTGAAAAACACGTTTTGACAACTTCTGCACACTGGGGTTAAGGGCTGACAAACTGGGCTCTTCTGAGCCAGGCAGTTACACTGTGATTCCAAGGGCTGAGAAAACGCGTTTATTTCGGGCTGAAAAACACGTTTTGAAAAGTGGCTTGTTTCTGCCCTATAAGTTACATGGGAGTGACCAAAGTTGCCAAAACGTGTTTATTTGTGCTGAAAAACACGTTTTGACAACTTCTGCACACTGGGGTTAAGGGCTGACAAACTGGGCTCTTCTGAGCCAGGCAGTTACACTGTGATTCCAAGGGCTGAGAAAACGCGTTTATTTCGGGCTGAAAAACACGTTTTGAAAAGTGGCCTGTTTCTGCCCTATAAGTTACATGGGAGTGACCAAAGTTGCCAAAACGTGTTTATTTGTGCTGAAAAACACGTTTTGACAACTTCTGCACACTGGGGTTAAGGGCTGACAAACTGGGCTCTTCTGAGCCAGGCAGTTACACTGTGATTCCAAGGGCTGAGAAAACGCGTTTATTTCGGGCTGAAAAACACGTTTTGAAAAGTGGCTTGTTTCTGCCCTATAAGTTACATGGGAGTGACCAAAGTTGCCAAAACGTGTTTATTTGTGCTGAAAAACACGTTTTGACAACTTCTGCACACTGGGGTTAAGGGCTGACAAACTGGGCTCTTCTGAGCCAGGCAGTTACACTGTGATTCCAAGGGCTGAGAAAACGCGTTTATTTCGGGCTGAAAAACACGTTTTGAAAAGTGGCTTGTTTCTGCCCTATACGTTACATGGGAGTGACCAAAGTTGCCAAAACGTGTTTATTTGTGCTGAAAAACACGTTTTGACAACTTCTGCACACTGGGGTTAAGGGCTGACAAACTGGGCTCTTCTGAGCCAGGCAGTTACACTGTGATTCCAAGGGCTGAGAAAACGCGTTTATTTCGGGCTGAAAAACACGTTTGAAAAGTGGCTTGTTTCTGCTCTATAACTTACATGGGAGTGACCAAAGTTGCCAAAACGTGTTTATTTGTGCTGAAAAACACGTTTTGACAACTTCTGCACACTGGGGTTAAGGGCTGACAAACTGGGCTCTTCTGAGCCAGGCAGTTACACTGTGATTCCAAGGGCTGAGAAACGCGTTTATTTCGGGCTGAAAAACACGTTTTTGAAAAGTGGCTTGTTTCTGCCCTATAAGTTACATGGGAGTGACCAAAGTTGCCAAAACGTGTTTATTTGTGCTGAAAAACACGTTTTGACAACTTCTGCACACTGGGGTTAAGGGCTGACAAACTGGGCTCTTCTGAGCCAGGCAGTTACACTGTGATTCCAAGGGCTGAGAAAACGCGTTTATTTCGGGCTGAAAAACACGTTTTGAAAAGTGGCTTGTTTCTGCCCTATAAGTTACATGGGAGTGACCAAAGTTGCCAAAACGTGTTTATTTGTGCTGAAAAACACGTTTTGACAACTTCTGCACACTGGGGTTAAGGGCTGACAAACTGGGCTCTTCTGAGCCAGGCAGTTACACTGTGATTCCAAGGGCTGAGAAAACGCGTTTATTTCGGGCTGAAAAACACGTTTTGAAAAGTGGCTTGTTTCTGCCCTATAAGTTACATGGGAGTGACCAAAGTTGCCAAAACGTGTTTATTTGTGCTGAAAAACACGTTTTGACAACTTCTGCACACTGGGGTTAAGGGCTGACAAACTGGGCTCTTCTGAGCCAGGCAGTTACACTGTGATTCCAAGGGCTGAGAAAACGCGTTTATTTCGGGCTGAAAAACACGTTTTGAAAGTGGCTTGTTTCTGCCCTATAAGTTACATGGGAGTGGACCAAAGTTGCCAAAACGTGTTTATTTGTGCTGAAAAACACGTTTTGACAACTTCTGCACACTGGGGTTAAGGGCTGACAAACTGGGCTCTTCTGAGCCAGGCAGTTACACTGGATTCCAAGGGCTGAGAAAACGCGTTTATTTCGGGCTGAAAAACACGTTTTGAAAAGTGGCTTGTTTCTGCCCTATAAGTTACATGGGAGTGACCAAAGTTGCCAAAACGTGTTTATTTGTGCTGAAAACACGTTTTGACAACTTCTGCACACTGGGGTTAAGGGCTGACAAACTGGGCTCTTCTGAGCCAGGCAGTTACACTGTGATTCCAAGGGCTGAGAAAACGCGTTTATTTCGGGCTGAAAAACACGTTTTGAAAAGTGGCTTGTTTCTGCCCTATAAGTTACATGGGAGTGACCAAAGTTGCCAAAACGTGTTTATTTGTGCTGAAAAACACGTTTTGACAACTTCTGCACACTGGGGTTAAGGGCTGACAAACAGGGCTCTTCTGAGCCAGGCAGTTACACTGTGATTCCAAGGGCTGAGAAAACGCATTTATTTCGGGCTGAAAAACACGTTTTGAAAAGTGGCTTGTTTCTGCCCTATACGTTACATGGGGGTGACCAAAGTTGCCAAAACGTGTTTATTTGTGCTGAAAAACACGTTTTGACAACTTCTGCACACTGGGGTTAAGGGCTGACAAACTGGGCTCTTCTGAGCCAGGCAGTTACACTGTGATTCCAAAGGCTGAGAAAACGCGTTTATTTCGGGCTGAAAAACACGTTTTGAAAAGTGGCTTGTTTCTGCTCTATAACTTACATGGGAGTGACCAAAGTTGCCAAAACGTGTTTATTTGTGCTGAAAAACACGTTTTGACAACTTCTGCACACTGGGTTTTAAGGGCTGACAAACTGGGCTCTTCTGAGCCAGGCAGTTACACTGTGATTCCAAGGGCTGAGAAAACGCGTTTATTTCGGGCTGAAAAACACGTTTTGAAAAGTGGCTTGTTTCTGCCCTATACGATACATGGGGGTGACCAAAGTTGCCAAAACGTGTTTATTTGTGCTGAAAAACACGTTTTGACAACTTCTGCACACTGGGGTTAAGGGCTGACAAACTGGGCTCTTCTGAGCCAGGCAGTTACACTGTGATTCCAAGGGCTGAGAAAACGCGTTTATTTCGGGCTGAAAAACCACGTTTGAAAAGTGGCTTGTTTCTGCTCTATAAGTTACATGGGAGTGACCAAAGTTGCCAAAACGTGTTTATTTGTGCTGAAAACACGTTTTGACAACTTCTGCACACTGTGGGATAAGGGCTGACAAACTGGGCTCTTCTGAGCCAGGCACTTACACTGCGATTCCAAGGGCTGAGAAAACGCGTTTATTTCGGGCTGAAAACACGTTTTGAAAAGTGGCCTGTTTCTGCCCTATAAGTTACATGGGAGTGACCAAAGTTGCCAAAACGTGTTTATTTGTGCTGAAAAACACGTTTTGACAACTTCTGCACACTGGGGTTAAAGGGCTGACAAACTGGGCTCTTCTGAGCCAGGCAGTTACACTGTGATTCCAAGGGCTGAGAAAACGCGTTTATTTCGGGCTGGAAAAACGCACTAAATGGGCTGACTAACAGTGCTCTTTCTGAGCCAGGCAGTTTACAACACTGTGATTCCAAGGGCTGATAAAACGCGTTTATTTGATCGGGCTGAAAA